>NC_135377.1:50687144-51937144 GCF_049243985.1 Paroedura picta
ACTCTACCACTTCAATACTCTTAGCACCTCACTCCCTCATCACTCCCTCATCACTCCCTCATCACATGCGTAACTCGGGAATGAACACGCCAATGCCTGGATCTGACTTTAAAAGGGCACCTAAAGTAAGGTTTTGGTTGCACAACTCTTGTAAAATAATGAGTTGAGGGCAAACAAATTTTTGAATTTGGGGGCAGCTGACCAATAGCATGTGCCCACTGCAGCAAAAAATATATATCAATCCCTTGCAAAATGTTATTTACTGTTAGTTCTTACCTCCTTAGCTTGTCCAACCAATGTCCTTGGATCTTACCAAGCAAATGAGTATCTGCCAAAAACATAGCCTTCAAGACAAACCTTGAAGTCTGTTCACTGTCCTCTGGAGTCTGAGTTTTCACTTGTGGCCAGTGACACTGAATTATAACTATGTAATAAATTACAAATTCACAGAAGACAATCACTGGAAGAGTCAAACATAACAGTTTCATTGCAAGGGAGCATCTCTTCATCAAAAAGAGCTTTCTCACAATACTGAAGCGCAGAAACGCCATATCCTTTCTCCCAGTAGATGGCACCACAATCCACTCATTCAGGCTGCTAAGTCTGTCCCTTCACTTCAACCAGAAACCCTGCAAGAGAGACAGAGTATCAAACTGTGCAGCACCTGTGCTAAATATTTGTTTATATAGTGAGATACCACAATTCATCCATAAATAATAAAATCCCTTCAAAAGCTCTGTAGTAATATATGGAAACAAAGAGAAGGCAGAGAATTTCATTTACCAGGAATAGAGATCATAAAAAAGAACTGTATATACAAGCTCTATTTAGATACCAGATATATTACAAATCAATACAAATACAAGGTATTATGTGATAAGTAGCCTTATATGTATAGCATGTTCATGCTAAATTTGGCCACTCAGAACTCTCTTTGCCTTGTCAAAAGAATTGCATCGAGGTAGTAGCCCTGTTAATCTGTTATCTGTTATAGCGAATATAACAGAAGCTCAGGGGTCTCCTAAAGCTGAACATTTATTTCAAGAGTATTTCATGAGTATTACAGTTCACTTCCTCAGATATGGGAGGCAACGAGCTGTGACTTCTGAAAGCTCACCGTTAAAAAAATGTTATTAGTCTTTCAAGTGCAGGAAAAGGGGCGGCGAATCTCCCCACAATCAGAAGCATCAAGGACGCCAGAGTGGCACCAAGCCCTTCTCCGGAAGCAAAGCCATGCAAATACCCAACCAGTTCTCCGCTTCGCTGCAGTGCAGAAACACGGTCTCGGTGCATTAGAACCTTCGCACTTGAAAAGAGTTATGAACTAAGCGGCGGCGGCGGCGGCGGCGGCGGCGGGGGGGTGGGCTTAGGCAAGTCACCCCGTCTCCGCTACCCGCCCCCGCCGGTCTTCCGCAAAACAAACCAGGCACGGTCCCGCAGCACCCTGGCAAGTTAGAGATCCTCTTGGCGCCCACCACTCCATCAGAGGCAGCTCAGAAAAGCCGGCGTGGTTTCCTTTTGAGTGGCCGGGGGGAGACGGGCATTTTCGGTTTCAAGAGCGTCGTGAGGCCGATCCAGGACAAGGGCATCAAGCGCTGGCCCCGAGGGAGAGCCGCCAGGCTGCGCGCCCGAACTCCCCGCCCCCGCAGCAGCCTGAGGGGCCCCTCCGGGCGATCCCGGGAAGGGGGCGGGGGAGGCGCGGGGGAGGCGCGGGGGGGGCGGGCGGCCGGAAGCGCGCAGGGGTCCTGTGTCTCCTTGCGCCGCAGCCTCCGAGCGAGGCGCTCAGGTGAGGGGGAACAAGCCACCACCACCCTCCCGTCCCCGTCCCGGCCGCGTGACTCACCCGGGAAGGCAGGCAGGAGCTCTGCAGGGGGCGGCGCCACGCAAGGGCCTCCCCGCCACAAACAACGCCTCTCGGGCCTACACGCGCCCCTGCACGGCTGCAGCGCCCCACTTCTGAGCCCCCCCCCCTCCCCCCAAGCACCCCGACGCTGGCTCGGCAGCCAGGCAGGCGAGCCTGGCCTCTTCTGCTCGGTGCGCCCCTCGTGGGACCGGAGAAGTTGCCCTCGCGTCGGCTTCCCTTGGCTGTCCCTCTCGGGGAGCGCTCTGCTCGTCCACGGCGACCGGCGGCGAAGGGCGAGGAGGCCCCCGGACAGCCTCCGCCAGTGCTGCGAGGGACCCGCTGGCTCTTTCAGCCCCGAAGGAAGCGCCGCCAGGGACGAGAAAGCTGGCATTTCCCAGCAGCGGCGGGGGCTTTGGCGACACAGTGATACCGTCAACAACTTAGGACGTGCGTATAAGTCTTTCCCGTCTATTTCGTGTCTGTTGCAGATGCCAAACTCACAACGGGATGCTACGTAAATGGAGCATAACTGACCGAATTTTCCTTAAATAGTCCAGTAGCACCTTTTAAGACCAACAAAGATTTATTCAGGGCTTAAAGGTGCTACTGGACTCTATTTAAGGAAAATTCAGTCAATTATGCCCCACTTACTTCATACCAACACAGCTACCCATTTGAATCTTTCCTTAAATAAGTTCCCATTTAGGCTGGCCGTGAATTCAAATACAAATGCTTGAAGCAACAAAATCTCCTACTGGAACCAAGAGGTGCTTCACTGGCTGGATCTCTATGGTTTTGGCTCATTTCCCTTAACCCATGATTCAAAGATGCTTAGGCTAGTTTGCACCAGACTTTACTCTTTGTCTCTGAGCAGGTTCAAAACAGTTTCACATACACGGTCTGGGCCTGGTATACCTGAGAAACCATCTCTCTGCCTATACCCCCAAAAGAGCCCTATGTTCCGCCACCTCCAACTGGCTGGTGATCCCTGGTCCCAAAGAAGCACGTTGGACGTCAACAAGGACCAGAGCCTTCTTTGTCCTGGCCCCCACCTGTTGGAAGGAGTTCCCGAAAGAGATCAGAGTTCTGCCTAAATTCCCACAATTCCACAAGGCCTGCAAAAGGGAGCTTCTCCATTAGGCATTTGGTTAAGGCTGACCGACCCAACAACATCCACTGCCCCCCCAGACACCCCCCTCCATGACCTGAACCAAACTGACCTCCCTAGGGATTTTTGTTAAAGTTGTTGTTCAATTTAATCTGTGTAATATTCTGTTACATTTGGAACCATTGTGAATCCAGTTGATGTGTTATGATTGTGATGTATGTCCTTGATGTTTCATGTAAACTGCCCTGATCCTTATGGGAGGGCAGTATAGAAATCCAATCAATCAAACAAACATGTAGTCTGGGGGCTGCTGTCTGTGTAAAACTAGTCTCAACCACTTGTGAGCTCACTGAACTGGTATCACAATTCTTTGCATGCTGGTCAGTACTAATAGCATCAGGTTCTGTCAGATAAATGGGAAGCACTTCCAAAACTGGCTGCAATTAAATGTAATATCTTAATAATGTAATATCTTAATAATTAAATGTAACAAAAAATGCACGTCTCCCCCCGTGCATTAAAAATGTAATATCTTAATAATAACAAGACACAGTTCCTTCAGATGCAACCTCCCTGTTTGGAAAGTCTTACCCCACTTGGGTTTGATAGAAATTTCATCTTGCTGTAAGGCCCAGTTAAATTTCAATATTTCTGGTTCCTCAGCTGTAAGATGAAAAACACAAATGCTTATGTTGCAAGAACTTCTGTGACAGCTAAAGCCCGTTAACATTTTAATGCAGCTTTCACAGAATTAAAAACACTGCATACCCCTTGTGACTTCAGTGTACTTTCTAAATCCTGTTGAGTATCTTAGAAAGTTCCCAGGAAGCTAGTCTTAAATCCCGTGCCTGAAAGTTAATTTCACTAAAATAGAAGTTTTGCAGAGAAATCATAGACCAATTTAATCCCACCATGTAAGCAACCTTAGTTATGAATAAATGAATGAATATATTAATACTTTGGGCTGTCAATAAAGAGTACAATGGTTTGTTGTTAAAATTATGCTGCAGGCATTCAAGTGAAACAGCCACTAACCAGAATACAAGTTACAGAATACAATTCAAAATAGAGATGGTATACAGAGGGAAGTACTACACAAATTAGTCACAACAATAAAAACTAAGTCATGATTTTATTACAAATCCAGGCTTTTACTCTGACAAATATATTTTATGAATAGTACTAGACATTAAAGACTTTATCAGTCATCTTGTATGTTTCATCTCTGTAAACCTTTGTGGTAATTACCAACTGGCAAAAGTGATGGAAAAGTAATTCCATATGTTGATCTCAGTTGTTTCAAGCACTTATCATACTGATCATTCAATTTTAAGGATTCTTGAAGAGCGTATTTTAAATCTTCTATTTCATCAAAAAAATCCTGAAAAGAATGCCAGTGAATATCTTTTAATTAAAAGCACATCCCAACAAAAACATCTAAAATTTTATAAGTTATCATTCAGTGTTATTTGGGGGAGGGGGATCTAAAAACCAAAAGCTTTGCTAAAGAAAACTGTAAAGAGTTTCATTTATTTTGGCTCCTATATCACTGTATTTAATTTCTAACTAGGGTATAGTCCTGATCCTCTTCTTTATGATGGAAGTTCTCAGTTATCATAATACAACAGATATTTGAAAGCATCACCACCAAATCCTACTTTTATAGAACAGAATCTGTAAAACTAAAAAAACTTCTGTTCCTGCCAAGTGTATCTTTGGCAATGAAGATTTAATTACAGGAAATATGTTGTTGCTGTCTATTTCAGTCAAATATACATAAGGATCAAACAAAAGAACATTTGCTGTATCTCCAAATTAAATTTATTGAAGGTAGAACACTGTCTCTTCACATACTTTCTAATTATAAGGGTATTCATAAGGGGAGGGAGAGAAATACTGAGTTGGATCCAGACAGATTTTTCATTCATCTAATTCCTATCCTTACATAGCAGCCCCATCTTAGCAGCCTTTTGTCCCATGATCCCTAATGTAGCCATTTTGGTGGCCAAAGGGAATCCCCTCCTTCCTTTCAACCAGTACAAAAGCTACTTGGATCAAACCCACTGCCTTAAACCTAAAGATGAACATTTCAAGCAGAGAGTCCTTCACAGAGAGTTGCATAACGAGGTCACAGGTTGCCTATTGTGAACGCAACAGAAAAGCTCTACGCAGGCCTACCCTAGTCCATGACCCAGAAATTGCAACTGGTACAAAATGTGGCTGCTAGGGTCCTCACAAAAACACCACAGCTACATTGGTTGTCAGCTGCATTGGTTGCCAGTTGAATTCCAGATCCACTTAAAGATTCTGGTTCTGATCTTTAAGGCTCTCCGCAGTCTAGGTCCAGCGTATCTGAGGGACTGCTTGCCTATGCCCCGTGGAGAGCACTCTGCTCTTCAAACACCAATAGGTTGTTGGTCCCTGGCCCATAGGAAGTCTGCCTGGCCTGGTGCAATAAGTTCCTAGAGGATCTCAAGGCCCTGATGGGGCTGGCTTGGTTCTGCAGGGCCAGTAAAACAGAGCTCTTCTGCCAAGCATTGAGTTGAGGCCAGGATAGTGACTTTGGTCATCTTGCCCCCCCCTTGAAACCTTTAAATCTTAAATATAATTCTTTCCATGACCATCTGGTTGCCTATTGCTTTTAATGCTGCTGATTCATGTTGTTTTAATACTGATATTGGATTGTTGGTTTTAAGGTTGTTTTATATGTAATTTGTATTGTTGTAAGCTGCCACGAGCTGACATTTGCAGATGAACCATGTCAGTCCTCGCCCCACAGATACTTGGAGAATGCATGCACAAACCAAGGCTTCTGGGTACAAGAGAATCTAACACTCATAGCAGCTATGTAGCTGGCATACTTAAGTTGTGGTCTTAGCTTTTAATTGTCAGTTTATTATTACAGTCCTCAATCAATACTATTGCAATCACAATATAATCACAATCATAACGATCTAAAACATAAAAATATATGAAAGGAAATTTACTTCATAAAATTTGTCTTTGCAATATAACTTAAAAGGGGGGAATGAGGGTTGAGAGTTAAAATTTCATCCTAACTCAGTTAACATGCAAATTTTCTAAGTTTACAGACCTGGGCACAAAATCTGGCTACTAAACATGTCATCTGGATTTTTTTGTCTGACAAACAATATTCAAATCTAATTTTATTTGATTGTCCAGGGAACCTTTTACCAGATAGCTAATAGTTTTTATATGAATCTTGCTTTAAAGGGGACAATTGAAAAACGTGCTGGAATGATTCAATTTCACCTTGTGGGCAAGAACAGAACTTCTGTGAATGGGGAATTTAAAAATATCTCCCTTCTAAAACTGCAGAGGGCAATGCCAAACCTCTGGTTAGCACAGGTGCCCTTTTAGAGATACTGGATTCAAGAAAATATAAATAGGCTGCAGGAGCACCAATGTATCTAGTATTGTCAGAAGAAATAAAACCTGGCGATCCTATAGTATCATCTTTCAGTAAAGTTACCTTGTCTAATGCAGCAAGTTCATTTCTCAGCATTCTTCTCTCTCTAGATAGCTTTTCATTTTCCTTCTTCAGATGCTGGATCTCCAAAAGCAACTGGTCTACAATTTAAATATATCTTTAAAATCGAGAGCTCACTAAAAAGCATAATCATGATACAATTTCATATTTTCACATTATATTTAGAGGCAAAATGGAAATTACACTTTTTAAATAAAATTCTCTCCAGAGAAAGCTTTGCTAGTATGAAGTCCTACTAGCTGGAAACCTGTATATCATAGATGCTGTTTAGCCATGTACGGTTTTGTTGTCTCCTTATAACCTGATTCTGCTGCTCAAAGCACATCATAGGTATAAGTATACTAAATTGTGCAATTTTGTATTCCAAGTTACAAATTATTAATTTTATGCTGCTAAATTCATAAAGTAAGTGTACAGTGGATAAGCAAGTATTACATATATTTCAAAACCTATTATTTCAATCTTTCTGGAATTTTTATGTCTCTTGGACAAGGAACAGAATAGAACAAATCAGACACATTAAGGAAGATCAAGAGTGGAAGAGAGTACACAGGCAACATGACAGAAAGAACTCCTTTGTGGAAGCAAGGGGGATGATTTGGTAGAGATGCAGTGGTTCTTCTCTTCCTGTATATTATAGAGCTATAACTGCACACAGAGGTTTGCTATACTGGCCTTTTTTGTTAGATTTTGGATACTCAAAAAAAAAAAAGATATTAAACTGCAGTTGTTTGGGGATTTTTCCCCTATGAATCAACATAGAAGAAGAGGAAGAGGAGGAGGAAGAGGAGTTGGTTCTTATATGCTGCTTTTCTCTACCCGAAGGAGGTTCAAAGCGGTTTACACTCACCTTCCCTGTCCTCTACCCACAACAGACACCCTGTGAGGTGGGTGAGACAGAGAGAGCCCTGATATCACTGCTCGGTCAGAACAGCTTTATCAGTGCCTTGGTGAGCCCAAGGTCACCCAGCTGGCTGCATGTTGGGGAGTGCAGAATCGAACTCGGCTCACCAGATTAGATGTCTGCACTCCTAACCACTACACCAAACTGGCTCTTTACAGAATTTACAGAATGTAATTATGCCCTTAAAAAACAGCTCTTGGACTTAAAATATAATAAAGCACACAGTGTATTCCAGAAGATCAATATACAAAAGAAACAAGGACATTTGTTGGACTTCTTGGAACTATACAACTCGGTTGATTAATTTTGTTCTGTTTTGTTTTCCAAGGGCCCAATTTGTTTGGAATTTGCCACGTGCTCTGGTTCACTAAAAAAAAATTAAGCTCCCTCTTCTTCATCCAAGGTGGGTCTTTCTATATCAAGTCTTTGTCCCAGATAATTTTTTTGGACATCAAGCTGATGTAAGAATCACAGATTCAGGGTGCAATCTCTTTCAAACACAAAGATAGAGGCCCTATCAACAAAATTCCATTCCATTCTGGAACTCAGAGCAATTTTTCAGAATTATAGTGCTTTGCAAGTCAGCTCTGCATCTGTAACAATCCAGTCATACTCCTTCTGGAACAAAAAGCATTAGGGGATCCCATATTCTTACCTAAATATCTGCAGGAACAACCCCCCTTCTTTTTGCAAAGACATTTGTGAGATGAAGTTTTCCCCTGTGCTGCTGTACCTGGAACCATCTTGCCCTTTTGTGTAATCTTTTTACTTTCCAATTCCTTCACCCTTTGCTTTGCCAACAGAAGTTGTTGTTCCAGCTCATTAACCTTAACCTGTGGTAAAACAATAGAATATATTTTATACATGATAAAATGCCTACCACTTCAAGCATGCACAGGAATATTCTTGGTGAATTAATTCAAGACGATGTCTTTCTTCACGTTAGTGGTAGGCAACAAAAGCAAGAGAAAATAACAGAATCCCTTCTAGATCAAAACATGCCAAGCTGGGACAGAGCAAAGGACTTTTCTAAAAAGAAAAAAATACCTCAAGCTTTCTATTACATGTCCTGTATTTCATTATACCCAGCTTGTATCTTTGAGTGCTCACTATGCCAACTCCATGGCCTCCTTCAAAAGTAAATATAGACTAGATTCAGAGCTGGCAACAGACAGGACAACCCCAATAAACTGTCCAGCAGGAACATATGCAGGATCTTTCTCCATGCTGGATCTTAGGCATTCACAGAACAGATCCAAAAGAGATCTGTTAGTGGAAGTCTGCTTCTAGAAGTTGTTGCTTTTGCTATTGCTAGTTCAATGGCTGCCATATCCCTCCCAAGGACTAATTGAGAGCAATGATCAGAGGACTGCCTATCCTCAGTGTTTAACTGTGCTACCCTCTGGCTCTTTGTATTGAGATTTTAAGCTCACTAAACCTGTGGAGTCTGTCAGGAGCCATCAGTGAGCAGGGGAAGAGCTG
Source organism: Paroedura picta (assembly GCF_049243985.1). NCBI lineage: Eukaryota > Metazoa > Chordata > Lepidosauria > Squamata > Gekkonidae > Paroedura > Paroedura picta. The sequence continues at coordinate 50,695,993 of NC_135377.1, forward strand.
GGGCTGAGCTCAGGATGGGCCTGCCTGAAAGGACAACCATGGTAAGACACTTGCTACAAAGTGCGCCAGTGTATTTCATACATACATAATATACCTAAAATATATAGAGCCAAGGAAGTTATCCCAGATGTTTCTACCTGTTAAATACTAATTAAAGGTGTTAGAGATCATCAGTGCAAGATACAAGATGGAGCCCAAGTAATCTGCAGAAGAGAATCATACAGGCGCAAGACAGCTACTCTTTATTTATGTACTATTTATGTATTCATTTACAGCCCACATTTTTCACCTGTGGGAAACACATGTATATCGTATCGTCAAGAGGCTCTGAGTGAAGGAGACTAGAATTTTTTTAATACAGTAGGAATATTTTCAGATGTTAGTACTTGTGATGATACAAAGAAACATACCATGAAGTAACCAGTTATAACACAATTGCCACAGACCGGCAGCAGAGGAAAGCTCATTGGCCTTGCCTAAGGAGTTCCAAAAGCAGCTACAACCTAAGTATCAAACTTGATAGTCCCATTCCTGTCAGGAGGGCAGGATGAGATACAAGTTGTTGCAAATGCAGACTTCCTGAAACATGCTGGGGTTTTTCTTTAAAACAAGGAACTAGCTCAACAAGGATTAAGCACTGACCTCCAGCAGCCACAGGAATACATTAGGATACATGAAGCAGGGAAAAAGTAGACGGGGGTGGGGGTGGGGTCCTGACCTGTCTGAGTACTAGGGAGGGGTGATTAAGGTACACACTATGAGGCAAGCATCTCCTAATCCTGTCCCTGCCTCTTGACTCCAAGATGTTGTAAACTCCTCAGATGACTCAGGGCCTAGTAAGATTCAGGGGAAGAAGAGTTACCAAGACCAGAGGGAAAAGGCATCTTTGGCACCTTGCCAGCTGACCTCCAAGAGGACTTATTCCATCAATGAAGGGAGCAGAGATCTATAACATTTTTAATTACTCTCAAAAGGTACAAGAAAAACTGTTATGAAGTGCATGTCCCTCAAACACAACCACACACACTCCAACTTTCTACACACCATAAGGAGGGAGGGAGGGAGGAATGAAGGCAATTGGCTCTCAGAGAGTCTAGCATATCTTGGGACACTCTTAGGCTGCTTCCACATGGAGATTTTTCTCCACTTTGGCATCCAAGCTTGAGTGACTAGCGGGGCGGGGGGGAAACATCCTTATGCTCCTTTTATCCTTTCCGTCCTGAGTGCACACTCTGCTTTGCTCCAATGGGGGAGAGGGGGAGGGGGAGGGGGAGGGGGGGCAGTCCAAGTGTGCTGTCACACTGTCTGGATGGGAAGATGTGCATTCTCAAAGGGGTCATCCACTTCAGAGCAGTTTTTCTACCTTCAGCTGCTCACAGATTCCATTTTTCTTTGGCACACCATCAGTGTTTTTTTTTTAATGGTTTTAAAGTGTCTTCAAAAAGCCCTCCTGTGCAACGGAAATGGCAGCGGAGAGATGAAAGCACGCAGAGAACTCCTAGGTGGATGCTCCACTGCCAAGGCACTTGCCGCAGCAGCAATAAATGCAAAGCAAAGAATCCTCGCTGTGTGGATTCAGCCTTACTTAGTGTTTACTTCAAAGGGACATGAATCTTACAGAAAGCACTGAAATTGTTTCAATTTGTTCTTGATTTGTTTTTATTTCTTTATTATGCCTTCTCTGCAGATTATTGTACAGCTGACGCAATCTGGAAAACAACAAATGCAAAATAAGAGGAAATCATAGATGTTTCAAACATACACAAGCATAAAACAAAACTGCCTATGCAAACCCCACTGAAAGCCTAAATCAATTGGGGGGATTCTGTTCACTACCTTTAAAACTTGTTGTTTGGGTTCCTTTTCTCTATAAAGAAAAAATGAAACAGAGGATGTGTATGCAGGGACAGAGGGAGTGGCTAGAGGACAAGCGTGGTAGAATAACAGGAAGATCCAGAGCAACCTCAAGGAGAGGCAGAAGCAGGCCCCAAACTGCCCTTGACATGCAAGCACTGGCCACGCTTTCAGGTGAAGCTGAGCTCAGATGTCTCTGGAGATTATGGAGACACAGGATTACAGTCTTGACTACACAGAGCCAGCAACCCTGTTAATTGGTTGGCATCTGCTCCTGCAGGAGACAGAAAAAAAAAGCGCCAAAGCAGGGGAAGAGGAGGAGGAGACGGAGGAGGTTACCGTGCCTAATTCTACGGATGTAACAAGGGCTCCAGGAACAGAGGAACCTCAGACTCCCTACCTCTCTCCTCCACTGAAGCCCCAAGCAGACAGTCTTGACAAAAGATCTGGTGATTCGCCCTTGTAGAAAGGCTTAGGCAATGAATGCAAGGCTGTATATTCTGCTTTACTTTATTTATTTCATTTGATTTATATACTGCCCCTCACTATGACATCTTGGGGCGGTATACATGGAACAGTACATTTTAAAATGTCTAATAATAAAAAATAATACTAACAGAGGGTGTAATAAACAAGAACAGGCAAACAGCAGTCAAAACTCAGGACTTTGTGTACATGATAATAGATCCGGTCAGAGGGGGGAGACAGCGGCTGGGCAGCAGAATTGCTTGACTGGGGGGCTGGGTTTGAGGGAGGCCCCTGATGCCTGCCTCAACTGAAAGCCTGGCGGAAGAGCTCTGTTTTGCAGGCCCTATGGAACTGTTTGAGTTCTGGTAAGGCCTTAATTTCATTAAGGAGCTCGCTCCACCAGGTTTGAATTATGGAGGATAAGGCCCTGAGTCTGGTCGAGGCAAATCTGCTTGGGGCCAGGGATCACCAGTCTGTTTGAATGGATAGAGCAGGTTGCAAGCAGACAGTCCTTGAGATATACAGGACCCTGACCACATATTGCCTTGAAGGTGAGTACCAATACCTTAAACCTGATCCACTATTCAATTGGTAGGCAGTGCAGCTGCTGGAGGGTCGGGATGATGTGATCTCTCCATGGTGTTTGAGTGAGAATACAGGCAGCTGCATTTTGGACTTACAGCAGTTTCCAGAGCAGGGATAAGGGTAAAACAAGTTGCAGTAATCCAGCCTAGAGGTGACCGTTGCGTGTCTGTGACTGTGGCTAGGTATTCTGGGGCTAAATAGGGCACTAATAAGGCACGGATATTTTACTCTGCCTTACTGGTTTTTGGAAGTATCCACATGTTGTCATCCTGTCTCTGTGTTTCCTTTGCTTCGCTACAATCTTTCCCAAATATTGCTCAGTATGATCTTTTTGAAAAGATCACAGCCAAAGCACCTTTGGGTGCTGTGTGGACAGGAAAGTATGCATTATTAATGGGCCCACTTGTATTGATACTACCTTCCTTGTACAAGCACTTGCAGCCATTCCAACCAAGACCACGTGACTTTTTTGAGGCTTAACAAAATCCGCAATTGCTAGATCTCTTCAGTGTTATACTGTTGACGTACTGTCACGGTCTACTCTTTCCCAGCTTTCCTTTTTTAAAGGAGCTCTTTCACCCTTTTCTCTGCAGAACTATAAAGGGGAAGGTTCAGACTGCATATTCCTCCTTATCACTCCAGATTGAATTTTAGATTTAATTCTTTCAAATGAAAGCTAGGAATGAATAGATCACGGCAATAAATTATAACTTTATAAGGCTATAGAGATCTAGCAATTCCTCATTTAAAAAAAATCTGTTGCTGGGGTGCTGACACAAGAAGACTGTGAGAAAAAGCACTATGTGGATGCTCTGTCGCCACTGCAAACACCTCTCCACTAGCAGCAGCAACAGGAGCAACACAAAGAAGCAGCATTACACTATAAAAGTGAAGTGGGACAGCTTTGACATCTGACAATACACATGCAACTTTGTTTAGGATTGCACTGTTAAGACTACCGTTGTATGCTCCCAAGAAGGATAGTTCATTGAATCCAGATTGACTTTCAAATAAGTAACAAACATCTTGTCCTTTAGCAAGCCTACCTGACATTTTCCTTGGCTACTTCATATTGCCTGGCATGAACTCCATCACTTCTATTCCATAAACGGATTTCTGTTTGAACTTGCACACTTAATCAAATACACACAATGACTTAATATAATTTTTCAAACAAAAGCTATTAATTTGCTTACTGATCCTTTAATCTTAACATTTGCAACTGTATTTACAATGCCAAAGGTTCATTAAATATATACTTCCATCCATTACTTTATTACCTAAATTTAATTATATTTTGGTAATTCAGTTCTTCTCATCTCCCAATTAAAACTTCCTTGCGAGAAACCTTATTTAGAATAACAATATTATTACTGTCCCATCAGTATCTTGCTGAGTTCCATGGGCCACAAGTTAAAACAGGGACCAAAATATTCTGAACCCCTATCTTTCTTATCCATGATTAGCTGTGATCACTTTGGCATCACATATACTAAAACTGGAACAATTAGCTATAAATATAGCTATTTACAGGAAACCTATGGCTTTAAGGTAGCACTACTTCACAGCTGATTATGACACGCTAAATACTAATCTCACAAAAACTGAAACAAGTTCAGATTACAAATCACCATATGTTCTGATCTCATATACTCTTGTAAATTCTCCAAGACAAATGGCATTAGCAATCTTTACAGATGTTAAAAACTCACAAGACAGTTAACATATCAAAACCCAGTGAAACAATCAATTCATGTTTCCTTTCTTCACCATAAAAGAATTCATATTGGCTTTCAGTTTAAACTGAAGTACACCAGTTTGTCAGTATGCTAACTCAGCTTGAATTCAATGCTGCTTCGCTGGGATGCTAACAAGGCTGTTAACTCAAAATGACAGAGCCCTGGCTGGAAACTCAGATAGTCAAGGTTTCTTACTTTCCATTTCTTACTTTCGTTTTGCGACACAAACAGGCAGGAACTTATTTTGCGCATGCAGTTTCTCTTGCGTCTGTGCCAACTCATATTCCAACTGCTTGTTTTTTAAGCGTACATGCTTCAGCTTCTTACGCAGCAGTTCATTGTCCTGATTAAGCTGAAGAAGTGAGAAGAGGGGGAAACAGATGTAGGTTAGGGTTATTTGGCACAATTTAAAACTCTCACCACATCCATGTCCATTCTTAAAATAAGTTCTTGCTTTAGCGAAAAGCCTTTTACAAAGCCTAATGTGCACATTATTTGTCTCTTGAGAAATTTATATGCAGGTCAAGAAGCAACAGTGAGAACTGAACATGGAATCACTAACTGGTTCAAAATTGAGAAAGGAGTTCGGCAAGGCTGTATACTGTCGCCTTGCCTATTTAACTTGTATGCAGAGCACATCATGAGAAATGCAGGATTAGAGGAGTCACAAATTGGGATCAAGATTGCAGGGAGAAATATCAACAACCTCAGATATGCAGATGATACCACTCTAATGGCAGAAAGTGAAGAGGAACTAAAGAGCCTGTTGATGCGGGTGAAGGAGGAGAGTGCAAAAGTTGGCTTGAAACTCAACATCAAGAAAACAAAGATCATGGCATCTGGCCCTCTCAATTCATGGCAAATAGATGGGGAAGAAATGGAGATAGTGACAGATTTTATTTTCCTGGGCTCCAAGATCACTGCAGATGTAGTGATCCCCAACCTGTGGGCTTCGGACCACATGTGGTCCGTTAACTAATTGGAAGTGGGCCGTGAAGGATGCTTCCCCCCCCAGTCTTTTACTTCATCCCCCCCCCTGGCCCTTTACAACACACTTTGGGTGTCATGGTCTCCCATCACTCCCAGATGGGACTATCTCATTGCAGAGAAACAAGCTCAGGGTTCCCATTGATTTGTCATTGTCATGAGTTAAAATTTCCATGAAAATAAAATGTTCCTTATGTTCATTGTTGTCGCGTGTCTGTATCTTATTTTGAAGGGATGTTCAGACATTACCATAAGCGATCAGAGAGCATTAGGGCAGTGGTTGAGAGTAGAGGAGTAAACTACCCCCCCCACCAGGCCTCAGTAAAATTGTCAAGCGTTGAGTGGTCCCTGGTGATAAAAAGGTTGGGGACCACTGCTATAGGGGACTATTTACCAAACTGCTTACTAAAACAGAGAAGTATGCTTCAAGGCATCCCATGCATATCCTTAAGAAAAGTCCTTCTTAATTCCGCTGCTTGATTTCTGCACAGCGATCGGCTCTTTTTCAGCAATTGTCACTCATCTTTCTTCTTCAAAAACCTTCTCAAAGCCCAGTTTCTTCATTAAAGAAATCACCGAAATCACAACAGTCACTTCTATATTCACTTTGTAAGCTACTTCATTCCTTCATCCCTACTGTTATTGTTTAAATCTGCTTGGCCACACCATCCACTCTTTCCTCAACTAATGCAGACCAGGAACACACTGGGTGAAGTGTATTACATGTATGTATTTTTCTAAAGCCTGTGTTAAATCAGCACTTCACAGACTTTAATAAAACAAGTATCCCCTTCAAACATCTTAATTGTACAACTATACAACTGCTTTACTTTGTGTCATTTTTTTCTCTATCTAGCTTCTTCACGCACTTGATAGCTTTTCTTCCCTGCTCCCCACAGGGAAGGTGACTCAGGAATTGGTATCACCACACCATTTCAGGAATCACAATGGAATCAAGACACATGCTTTAACCTTACCAATAAGAGGCACAAAATTATCTTCATCCACACACATACACAAACGTCCTGTAGTCCTCAGCTGGAGAAACACCGCATTATGAAAATTCTCTAATATGCCATGGATAGATTTAAATACACATATATAATTGCATAACAAAATCTGAGTCCAATAGCACCTTTAAGATCAACAAAGTTTTATTCAAGGCGAGACACTTCCTCAGGTTGTCTGAGAAAGTGCGTGTGCATACAAAAGCTCTCACCTTGAAGAAATCTTGGTCTTAAATGTGCTATTTGACTCAAATTTTGTTGTGTTACTTCAGAGCAACATGGCTACCCACTTGAACATATATAACTGAATACACAAGTGGACATGATACAAAGTTATGTTTCCTTCAGGCACAACGATTGTTTCATTATGAAGTAAATGTATTTTTGACACATATGAATGACATTCAGCAGAGAGACCACTTATCCCATGAAAAAATGAAGCTGTCTATACTGAGTCTATTGGCCCTTCAAAGTCAGTATTATCTATTTAGACTGACTTTTGAGGATGGCAGCAGAGATCTTTCACATCAGTTATTACTCGATCCTTTTAACTGGAGAGCTGGGAGACTGAACCAGACACCTTTCCTTGAGCTATGGTCCCATCAGCATGGTCCTTGGGAGGGGCTGTGTACTAAGGATGTTCAGCCAGCTAAAGGAGCCTAAGTTCTTAGGTGATACCTCCACCCCATTGGGTATATGTGGAACTCTATATGCAGACAGAGAGCCAGCAGTGTGTTCCTCCACATGCAGCCAGCTGGGTGACCGTGAGCCAGTCATATTTCCCTTCGAGCTGTTTTCTCATAACTCTCTCAGCATAACCTCACAGGAAGAGGAAAGGAAGCCCCTTTGAGTTGTAAAAAGTGGCGAATAGAAATCCAACTCTTCTCTCTCTCTCTCTCTCTCTCTCTCTCTCTCTCTCTCTCTCTCTCTCTCTCTCAACCAGGGCACTCTGGCCGGGGAGGGAGCCTTATCTTGGGGTTCTGTAGGCGCCAAACAAACCAAAGGAGTTCCTTGCTTGCCACCGATCTTAATCAAGCCCAAATGTCTGGGGGCGGGGGGGACGCTTGGGGTCCCCTCTCCTTCTCTCCTCCTCTCCCTCCTCCCTGGGAGCCACCTCCAGCCACTCACTTCAATGCACCTGTGAATGGAAGGCAGAGTCATCCGCCCCCCTCCTTTCGCTTCCCACATACAGCAGAAAGCGGCCTCCAAAGGCAGGGCCGAAGCCCGCCCTCCGCCCTCTACAGCCAATAAAGCCGCAGAAGAGGCGTGGCGCGCGCAGAGACAGCGGCGCTCCGTCCCGAGGTCCTCCTGGCTTCGTCGGCTGAAAGGGCGGGCGACGGTGTAGTGAAAGCCCCTATGTCCGGGGCGTGTTCTGCAGTGCCTGTCTGAGGGAGCTTGCTGTATTTGTCACATGGGAAATAGGAAGGTTTAATGATGATCAGAGACGGGGACACTAGTCGCAGCAGGAAGGATTGTGTTCTGCCCAAGGAATACTTCCAAAGGGGAGGGGGATACCTTTGCTCAGGCAATCACCGAAGTAGACTAATAAGAACGCGATTGGAGAAATGTTCTTCCTTTGTCACTAGAACTGAGTGAGGTCATCACTGTGCGGCAACTGTTTCAGCCCCCCCCCCCAGGCTTTGTGCTCAAGGGTTTCCATGGGAACAGGGTACTGTGTCGATTCCTGCCAGCGACAGACCCGATTCAGTTCTATAGATGATTGAATCGATGACGGATACACATAGACCTGGATGAAATAATATGTGCTAGCGTATGAATATTTGAAAGGCCGCTAGTGCTTCTCCACTACTGTCGTAAGAAAAAGTTAATTGGCAACTGCATACATTATTTCTATCATGATCTAATGAATTTAGCCACGACCTAATGTCCTGGGGTTGTCGGGTCTCATCAAATTTCAAGCTAAGCAGCGTCAACCCTGGCTAGTACTTGGATGGGAAATAGGGTTTCCAGCCTGGAAATGTTGAGTGTGGTGCCTAGGGAGGCTGGGGTTGGAGAGGGGTATACTGCCATAGAGCCCTTCCTACACGGCAGCCATTTTTTCCAGGGGAACTGATCTTGGTACTCTGGAGATCAGTTGTCATAGTGGGAGATCTTTGGGTGCTATCTGGAAGTTGGCAAGCCTACTGGAAGACCACCAAGGAAGTACAGGGTGGCTATGCAGAGGTGCTTTGAAAACTGCATGCATACGCTGCCTGCAACTTGCCTGCAGGTTCCAGTATCACATACATTATTTAGTAGTCACCTCAGGCATAATATAAGCTTACATTATGAAATTCCACAGGGGGAGCTGTGTTAGTCTGCTGCAATCAAAACTTTTAAAACTAGCATGTTTATTAATATAATCGTACAAGTCACATTGGTGCAATAAGTATTAGTTCAATTATATGATCGGCAGCAAAAAGCAAAAGGGCAGGGCAGGGAGTCACTACAAAGAGACCAGAATATGCAGTTGCCTACCCAGGTGCTGTCCCAAGAAATTTCAGAGGACAGGTGAAAATATGTTCCAACTAAAAGGATAAATGATTCACTGTGACTAGGTGTGGACCTTTACCAACTGTTGATGAATGGGCAAAAAAAAGAAAATAAAAAAGAGATGTACATAAACTTGTATGGAGAAGCAATTGCATCCTTACAAACTTTAAATTTGCCCCTTAATGTATATGCCTCCCACCCACTCCTCAATGGGAACCCAAAGTAGTTTACATCATTCTCCATTTTATCCATTACTAAATCCAGATCCTATTTTATTGAGTTGGCATATTAATTCCAGTTGAGCAGCTTCTTGCTGGAATCTCCCTGTGAAACTTCTCTGCTGAAGTACCACCATTAGGTCTATCAGTGAATGCCTGGATAGACTGAAATGCTCCTCCAGTGGTTTCTGGGTGTTTCTATTTTTAATGTTTTCTTTGAGTCTGTTTCTTTTTGTGTACAGATACTGTCCAGTTTCAGTTTAGCATAAATGGAAGATAGACATTACTGACACATGGTAACACACATGTCAAAGGATAAGTTAATGAACTCTTGATTATAATATTAAATGCTGTGATAGTGTCCGTTGGGTGGACATGAGGATAAAATTAGCACTGTAGGCACTAGAACCTGTGTTTGTATTTCACCTTGGGTGTTCAAATCTTAAAGCTGAGTCATTGCTTCAGGCTAGGGGTCTGTGAGCAAGGACCATTTTACCCAACTATCCCATTAGAAGAAAAATAAAATAATAATAATAATGAGAAGTTGTAGATCCATGATAATGTGTTAGACAGATTTTAGCTGTGGGCTGTAGATAACAACCAGTGGTGTTCTGTTGTTTTCCCTTCTGAGTCTATCCTGTAGCCAGAAACTCCAACCTTACTTTGTCAGTCTGTCCAGAAACTGGATCCCTTTCATAGCCTAGATCAGATTCAGGGTGAGGTGGAAATTGTTAAAGTCCTTGTAAACATTCTCAAAGGCCTCTTTTAAGCAATCCAGATGGTCAAAATGCCATCAATTAATTTAAAATAAAGAACAGCTTTTTAGGACAGGTTCTAAGGAAACATTGTTCTAAATCTGTCATGAATATGTTGGCAAACTGCGGGTATGACAGTTCTGTTGACTAGAAAATGTAGACGGATCCCTCCAGTCTAAAATAGTCATGGATGAGGAAAAGGTTATACAGCTAACAGTCAGTTTGTGACATATCTGGATGCAAGATTCCACGTTTTATGGTTATAGGTAGTCAACAGGAGACTCTTAACCAAGACTGCTATGGCATGTCTGTGAAGTTCCGTTTCTGTACCCCTGCAGGAAGTTTCTTCAAGTTGCAAGGAAGCCTGTGTAAGGTAGTGTCTGTATCAAATTTGATCATGACCACCACAGGACTTTATCAGCCTTTTTGACAAGGATGTCATTGCCACACTATGTTGTGCAATGTTGGGAGTATAGGGCAAGCAACGTTGCTTGTCCACAGTATCAGCCTGAGCATGATAACAGAAATGCTCAGTATAGAAAAGCAACTCCGGGTTCATCTATCTGGGGGATCCATGATGAGTCTTTCTATGATTGTAGTATGTTGGTGTATTGTTTAATGACATGTTGGAATTATTCCTTCCATTGGGGAGGGCAGAAATAACCCTCCAGGTCACTGCAGAACTGTGTCATTTGTTTGGATCTGGATGGGGCAGAAGGAGAATCCTCCAGGTGTGACTCTTCTACCAGGCTCAGATTGTGACTGAACAGATTAATACTGTTGCTGGAACCTGTTGCTCTGTAGCATGCAGGAGTTTTATCTTTTTCTACAGAGAACCAAAGTGTTTGCTGAGGTGACTTGCCATGTATGGGAGTTCAATTCATTATCTGAGAGTCTAGTTAATCCTTTCCTGTTTACTATACAGGATGTTGATCAGATAGGTACATAGTTTCATGGAAAGCACATGATGCAATCTTCCCCTGTAGTCAGTGCAGCATGTATTTTGCAATGGATGCTTCACTTTGAGACCATTTGGTATAATCCCAGCTATTTGCAGTGAGATCAAAAGATTGTGTCTGTCTGTAAGCAAATGTCTTCATGAGGGGGAGATACAGTGTGTTGTGCATCGGCCAGCTGTCTCTTCCTCTGACAATGAGGAGATGGGTGAAACAAGAACTGCACCAGTGAAATGCCTGTCTGAGCAGCTCAAGTTAAAGTCAGAACCAGCAAAAGAAGCCTCAGGAAATGATGAGGGCTGCTCATTCTGGCTAGGGATAAAGGGACATATAATTTCTCACCTCCAGGGTCTTCTAAGCCAGCAGAGTGTTAAAGACAAAAGCAGAGAGTAGCTCAAGACAGGAGAAGGAGTGCTAGGTTATTGGTAAAAGGCCCTGACCTGTATGTGATATTTGATTCATTGCCATTGCCTGTGTGTATTCTGAAGACTGTGACAAACACCAGGCTTAGCATTAGACATAACACAGTATTTAACATGTAGTCTAAATCAATAAATAATTCATTACAGTCATAGACCAGCAGAATAAAATATACATAGATTATTTGTAAGAATATATATACAACCTTACATTAAGACACACACTAATGGCAAATATGTAGCACTAGGTCAGCCTTCTACCTCAGTAGATTTTGGCAGCAGCATCTAGCCATTTTTTCCAAGGGTCCAGAATTGGAGTCTGCTAGAAGAAAGGAAGAATACAATTCCTCCAATTTCTCAGGATTTTGGGCAGAATGAGTGTAACATGTGTCTACAATTATCATAGAAGGAGTAGTGCAGCACATGTCCAAGCAATTCAGCTTCCCTAATAGCACAACAGGATAATCACTCATGAAGTGGGACACCATTAGAAGATAAAGCAGAAGAAAAAACATGAAGACAGGTGATAGTGAAAACTATCCTATGTTTGGGAATCAATAAATTACCTAAATAGCTTGTCAACACCAATTTCAAGTTAATGAAGTCTTGGCATTTTGCAGTGGAACAATGTAGTCTAGATCCTGCTAGCATCTGCAACAACTTTGGCCTGAACTATGTGGTTCTTAGGACTGGCATCGTTTCTTTCACTTGGAAATCATCTGCAAAGTTTATGAAGAGGGTAAATGGGAATGATTTCACAAATGCACTCGTCTTCTTGGGCAACTTACTGGTGGTCTTTTAGCGGTGGTTAGATAGATACTTATGGATGCTTTAGGCTGATCCTGCATTGAGGAAAAGGTGAAGGGGGTTAAAAGGGCAGCTGGGGACCAAGATGACAACTGTTCCTCTCATAAGAGCTTAGAAAAGGTGATCTGCTCCCTCAAAACTAAAGGGAGGAGGCAGGTGTATGTCTGTAAAGGAACCACAGTTCAGATCCTTACAGGGACAGATAAGGAAGCAGAAAAGACATGGGTGTGAGCAGAATGAAGCACCTTGTGATACAGAATCCCTCTTGAAATTTCATGTGGTGTAGTAGATATGCTGCCCTGTAAGAATGCTTTGATGCCTACATTTGGCCCCACTTGTATATATTTGTAAACAAAGCAAAAAACACACACACACATACACACAATACCATAGGTCCTTAGTACTCTCTCCTGCAAAAGGGACCAACCTTATTAAGTGCTACATCTGATTACCTAAATAAGTAATCAGGTAATCCTGCAAAAGGGACCAACCTTATTAAGTGCTACGTCTGATTTCTTGCTGCTAGGAAAGTAAGGTATGCAAAACAGTATTTTTACTGATCCTGAGCTATTGGGCTTATTCCCAGTAAATATGTATAGGACTGCAGACTTACTAATACACTTAAAGGAGTACAACTGGGTTCTTACCAGCTTACACTTGGGGCAGATGTAGTCTATCTTGTCTTCTGGAAGGAAGGCAATCATGTCACACTCACTGCAGATGATGGGATGAGTGTCCTGGAGGTCCATTGTAACTTCTAAGCAGTGCAACTACTAGGGAAATATAATCTACTGATTCTAATTGCTCGGCCAAGAACCCCAGGCTAAGAGCTGGTAACACAGATTGCTGGTAACACAGGATGATAACAGAGAGTAACTATGGCAAATTTTGTATAATGTAGTTTCTTTGGGAGAATCAGTCACTGGCCATGGATAACATCAATTTCAGCTTACTAATGTTTTGACTTTATGTGACCTTGGGATCTTTTTCATTATTGTTATTATTGGAGAGCTGAGTCAAATATCATGGAGTCCAGATGGCACATAAAACTGGCATTGTTTCTTTGTACACAGCAGGCTCTCATACCACAGGATGCAAGCATGATTGTCATGTCAGTTTAAACGAGAAGTCTGTCCATGATTACAGTGCTGATTTTGTGGAAGCAGAGAAGCTGAAATTTCTATATAAATTAGAATATAAAACATCCATTCTACAAAAGTTAGAGTCTGCAATGATCCTGGTTAGAGTGTGACTTTGAAAAGAAGCACTTAAAAACAACATACCCGATCAGAACAATTTCACTTTCATCAGACTGAAGCTATTTTTAGTTAACTTCTTTAAATAGGAAACAGTAATTTGGCAGTTAGAAGATTGGAGCACATCACAATGTCAAAAATCCTTAAGAATCACACTACAGTTGGCTTTTTAGGACAACTTCTGCATGGCAGCTGTTCCCTGTTTTGCTCTCCGTGCAAAGGCATTCATGGGGCAATGAAGCTTCTGCACAGACTTCCTCCTTATTTGTTCTTTTCCTGCCTCTGGCAGGATTTTTTCTCAGGGGGGTTTGAAATCTGAAGTACAAATATTAAAATGTTAGAACAATATACCCACAACCAATATTGTTTTTTAAACTGACAAATAAGCCTGTACCTTCTCACTCAAGTTTTCCCCAAGTGAGCAAAAGCATATTTGGGTTGCTGTTAAGACAAAAACTCTGTGCAGAAGCCACCCAAGTGAGGCAAAGACTGGAATACAAAGTCTTGCAGTATTACTACTGTCCCAATGGTCATGATATTTTCATCAGAATACTTTTGAAATGATTAAACTAAAATGTACAGGAACTTCTTAGAAGAATTTAGGTTTCATTATCTGTTTATGGCTTGTGAATTTGAGGTCAACATAACACTGTCAAAAATATTTTTTGATGTAACAGTTGTAAAAATTGGAAGTTCCCCACAAAGATTCCAAATGCTTTGAAAAGGAAGTGATCTAAATGACTCATAGAATTTGAAGCCCCTTCACTTTTTGTCCCTCTGAGTTTTTATCCCGGACAGGTCCCGCCCTAACTCCTCCCAAGGTGCCCTTACCCTTTTATTTAATCCGCTCTGCAGGAGCGGTTAAGGATGAGTGGTCACTTCACTTATCTTATGTTTTATGTAACACAAATCAATACCTCTTGCATGGCTCACTCCTCTCCTGGTGTATATATGATTCCGCAATGTGATTCTTCTGGCTGAAGCTTCATTTCATGTTTCTGATGGTGGACTTCAACACACAATGGCTAGGTTCCAACAAACCTGTTAAGTCTTTTGGGTGCTCAAAGACTTTTTTGTGTGTTACTAGTATTTATTTTTGAGTCTGCTGAAGTCTTCTGCATGACCAAAGTGATAACTTGCAGACTTCCTTCACATTGGCACCCTACTGATTAACCCACATTTTGAACAGAGCATAATGTGGCTGGAACCTGAATTCTGTGTATGCCAGAACAATCACATGATCATCTCAACACATGACATTTTCTGTGCACTGAGTATTCATAATAGTTGCTTTGCAAACTGAGCAGCATAACAACATATGATCTTCAAGTATTCAAGTCAAGAGACATTCAGAGGTAGTCTACTATTGTTTGCCTCTGTGTCATAACGCTGGGCTTCCTGGGTGGTCTCCCATCCCGATACTAACCGGGGCCAACTTTACGTAGCTTCTAAGATCTGATGAGAATGGGCTGGTTTGAACATCCAGATCAGGCCAACTCCACCTACCTATAAGTAACAATTATTTACCTTGGACTCTGAAACCATAGAAATGAATTCTTACTGAAGAAAGCAAGCAGGAGGGGGTGGTCCAAATGTGAATGAACTCATTTGTTCTTTAATGACCAAAACACAAACTTTGCACATCCATGTAGTCAATCACTTCAGGCTTGTGAAGTTAATCATGAGTGTAAACACAGGCCAGGCCAGAGGATCAGTTGCATTATAGTGACATCACAGGGAGCAGCCTATGAAGGTGGGGCCATGGGGGATTTAGGGAGGGGAAATATATAGATTTCAAATAGCTATCTTCTCACTTCAAACTCATAACCTGGTACAAACACATTTTGAGGCAATTCAGAAGAGTGCTCACAGTCATGACTCCAAAGAAAACTCACAGTTATGCCACCTAGGATCTTATATACCTTACTTTCTTAGCACACTCCCAAGAATTCCACCTTAAAACCACAGAGATTCTGAACAAATTATTATTAAAATAACATAAAATAGTTAATGGGAAATTATTACATTCCTGTGCAGAGTCCATTCTTTCTCTCTAGGTTCAACTTGTAGAACACCTCTGGTTTCAACTAATGAACTTCAGTTTTAAATAACAATGTGAACTGTTTATTTACATTTTAAAAAATTACTGTACAATCATTTTTTCTCCTAATCCCCTGTTAGTCCTGCTCCCACAAGCATCCTCTCCTGCCATATCCCACCTATCCTTCCCAATTCCCTATTCAGATTGCCTTCTATAAGTACAATACACTTGTCAAGGTTACACTTAAAAAAAACTGTACTTAAATGACACTGTGTTGGTTCTAATTGATCATCTTTGAACTAATTTACTAACTATAACATTAAGATCAATTTCCTGCAAGGTTTACTCATGCCCATGAAGAAGAGCCACATGATTGAGCTTTGTCTGTTTCATGCTTGATCTTAGAAATGTCTTTTTTCTACAGAGGCATGAGAATGACTTTTCTGAGATGCAGGAGCAAACAGATATGGTAAGGCCTATTTTGATAAGTCTAGCTAATTCTGATATTAGTTTACACAGATGTTTTCCTTCTTCTCCACTGAACAGACCAATCACAACACAAACAACTAAGATATTAACTTTCCACTGCCCTTCCCCTAATGGATACAGCAGGAGGGGAGTGCAGCCCTGCGCCTCAGCTGCCATTATAACTAAGTCCCTCCTGTGATTTGTCAATGTGATTTGGCAGGGGAGGGGGAGCTGAGCCCCTTCCGGCCAAACGGGGAGGGGGCTCAAGCCCCTTCGTCATCCCTCACACACGCACACACAGTTTACGCTCCCGCGGTTGGATAAATGTCCCGTATGCATACTGGAAGAATCACCTATCCAGTCAACCCATCCGGTCGATGGTCCAAAGCCCTGTTCCTAGGGGAACTGAATTCCCATCCTCGCCAGTTTTCTGAAGCTGACCGCCCTGTCCGTAGAAATGGGAACAGGAATGCTGAATGCCGGAGCTAGGGGTGGCCCCAAAGCTATGTCTGCACATCGGAGGTCATGTTTGGAGATGCTTTGCAGAAATAGCGCTGGTGGGGAAGCGCAACATCTTGGGGAGGGGGGCGCGCGCGCGAGATCCTCGGAAGTCTTCGGGGCTGACGCGCGGGCAGCTTCCCCTACCCCCACCCTTGAGTTCTCCTTCAAGGCCCAGCCAGGCAGCCTGCAAAGACTTCCTAAAATTAGCAGCGGGCGAGCGGGCTTTGAGTTGCTGGGCGGCTTCCCGCCTTGCATGGGTGGAAAGGGCCGTCACTCCGGCCGAGGAGGCGGTGCCGAGGCGGGGTCTGGGAGTCACTCAACGCCGCGGAGAAGCGAGAGGAGCCGCGCAAGGAAGAGGCGGGAGGCGGCCGGAGGAGCCTCCGCAGCGGGGCGAGGAAGGCGCGCCTCGTGAGGCTGGAGCGGGCGGCAGCAGAGCGCGTGGCTCCTGGGCAGCGGCGGCCGAGCGGTGGTCCGGGGGCGGCCCCGGCGGGAGGCGAAGAGAGCGCGGGAGGAGGGCTGCCATGAAGCCCGGCGGGGAGCAGGGGGCGGCCGCACCAGCAGCAGCAGATGACCCCTGGAAGGAGTGCGTGGAGCTGGCGGTGCAGTTGGCGCTGCGGGCGGGACAGGTGAGTCGGGGCGACGTGCTTCGTCCCAGCCTCCTGGCCGCTGGGCTCTTGGCGCGAGACCCCGGCCGCCCAGCCGGAGACCCTGCCAGCTTTTTGCCGGAGGGGGGGGGGCGAGTGTTGTGGAGTCCAGTTGTCTCCTCGCGCAAAGGGAGGGGCATGGCGGGAGCGTTGGCACCCAAGAGCTCTGAGCTGTGTGCGGTTCTCAGGTGGAAAGTTTTGGAAGTTTGGCGGGTCGCCTTGCCAGCCCTACCCGATGCATGTCTACTCGGAAGCAGGCAGCCTTCCCTTGAATGGGTCTTCCTACTGGCAAGCATGAGAGGCCTCCCGGTTGTGTATTCCTTTGGAGGTCAAGAAAGGGGTTAGGAGAGGGAGAGGGCCTGGTTGAAAGAGTGGATGGAGAGATTTGGCCACCTCAAGTAAAACGAAGCAGGAATCACAAGTGCCTGGTACTTGATTTTAAAGTAGCCCACAGGAAAAGTGTTCTAGGACCTCACACAAGCACACTTATGAAATGTTGGCCCATTATTTTGTGAGTGTGGTCTGTTCGTTTTGATGGGACATCATAGGATATGGCAAAGGAAATGCTGCATTTCATTGTGTTGAATGGCAAGATTATGTTTTCATTCAGTTCAGTTGCAGTATAGGTCTGTGTACTTTGTTCAGTTTTTTTCTTTGCCAACGTTGAATATTTCAGTAAACTGACTTTGTGGAGCTGTATCTATTTGTGCAAAATCTATTTTTTGGAGGTTGGGCAAGCTGCAACATTTAATTTAAAAGTCCAAATTATACAGTTAGAATAAGATATGCCTTCATGTATATGTAGATTTTCTTTTTATGTAGAACTGACGCAATTTATTTTGACTGTGGATGCTCTGTCTTGAAATGTAAGAATAGCAAAGGGAATATTCTTAAGAATGAACAGTACTTTCCCCCAACTCACTGACCATTAGTGGTTCTTGCGTATCTACAATTAGAGCATATATTCTTAGGGGCACTCTGGTCTCCATTGTTCTGCTTTCATTCCGGAGTATTAATAAAGCATTCTGGTGTCTCAAGATATAAGACATCAGATTTTACTGGATGTTTATTCCAAATAAGTTCAAGAAACCTTTTCCTTTATACCTTGTATATATGTATTATAATTTTGAAGGCTTCCTGCTTTAATTGGTCTTAATTTGTCTGATTTCTAAACCAAGGAACTACAGGTTTTTAAAAAATTACCTCATTGCATCACAGCAGAGTAGCGTGTTCCAAATTTACACGGCTATGAAATTGCCATATAATTTGATGTGATGCCCCTTTGTGTAAATATGATTCATGGTTGGTTAATAGGGGTCCAAATATCGTTGTCTGGCAAGATATATAGAAGGGAAAGTGAAAATTATTAATTGCTATGGCAGCCTAATTCAGGGATGAGAGACCAACTAGCTACTGATTGTTAGTTGTCTTGCTGTCACTGATGTACTGGGCAGCTGCTGAAAATCCTTGAAACATTTGTCCTGGGAAGGGTAGGGAGTGGACAGCACTTCTTGGGTGTTCTGCCACTTCCTTCCTCCTCCTGAATAAGAAACTTGTTTGGGATTAAATGGCTTGTTTTTAACGGTAGATTAAATAGGCAGTGTGGCAGCTGGTGGTTGCGGATGGGGGGGGTTGGATTTGACTTGTGGATCTCCAGTTATTTGCTGATGTGCTTGGGTAATGTGGAGCACAATCGTGTGTGTTCATTTAGAAGTACATTCAAGCAAGTTCAGTAAAAGCAGAGTTGTTTGAAAGCAAGACTCACTGAACTGTTTCCCAGTAAACATGCATAGGATCAGGCTGTACAGTAGCAGAGATGCTATGAAGCAGATGCATTTATTTTAAGAAGTGTTGATCTTGTGATGTAAGGGGCACTTTCCTTCCTTGTATTGCACTAATTCCTGTGTTCATTTAAAGATTGTTCTACCTCTATCCTTATGGGCACTATGTAGGTATACAAAACTGTGGAGATTTCCACACCCTTTAAAAATAGTGAGATACTTACCTTTTGTTGTCATTATATTCCGGCCCATCCACACAACGTCACCAACATGCAGCGTCTGAGCAGTGAACAGCTGGCTATATGGAGGAGAAGAAGTGCTGTCTCCAATGTCCAGCGCTTGCAACCCCCTCCCTTCTCCCAGGATGGGAATTTATTTTTAAGTGAACTACCTGGAGCAACGAATAGGTGCTCAAATGTGCAGGCAAAGGCAAAAAAAAAAAAAAAACATGCCTCTCAAATCCCCCCCCCAATCAGAAACAAGATTTATTTTTAAAAGGAGCAAGACTCCATAAGTGGTGGTGACATAGAAGCACTATGTATCTATGATTAGACGCATAGGCATTTCAACGGAGAAAAATTGATTTTTTAAGAAAAAAATCAGCGGGCATCGCGGGCACTTTAAAGCATGGAGAAAAGGGATTGGCTGCCTGGCTTGATTGACAGGTGGAAGAGAGTCGTGTATAAATCGCGTTGCTCTCTTCTGCCATTTTCAGCAGCCTTTGTAGAGGGGGAGAAGCACAAAATGGTGGTAGAGAAGAGCAAAACAGGTAAAAAGGTGAGGAGGGGCTGAGAGGTGCGATTATATATAACGTTATGCCACTCAGGTGGCGTAATGCTATTTTTCACAATGTGTGGAAATGCCCTCTTTCGTCTACATTTGTTTCTCCCTCTATTTCATGTTCTGAA
Organism: Paroedura picta; assembly: GCF_049243985.1. Taxonomy (NCBI): domain Eukaryota; kingdom Metazoa; phylum Chordata; class Lepidosauria; order Squamata; family Gekkonidae; genus Paroedura; species Paroedura picta. Next base: position 50,715,880 of record NC_135377.1, read on the forward strand.
TGAAAAAAGCTTAGAAGAAAACAATTTTAGCAGTATGGGGGTGGTTGGGAGGTAAAAATAATCTGAGTAATGCTTGGCTATTTTTGTTTCACTGACATCTTTCTTCATCGATGAATAACTCCTTGTCCGTTCTTGTTTTTGTTTTTACCAAAATGTAGCAAGTATCTCAAAGTGTATTCAGGAAGTGGGTTCATTCGTTTAGCAATTGTTCTCTGTGAACCTGAAACCTGAGATTCAAGTTTATATTGACTCATATTTGTTACCCCTACATACATTCGGAACCAAATGCTGATGCTGTCATGAAGTGAAATGGCCTAATACCAATTTTCAGTGGGCCATATTGTTATTTCTGAAGAAGACTCTTCATTATATTTGTATAGCAGTACTACTTTTGCTTTAGAGGAGGATTTATCTGTATGTATCCTGAAAGGAAAAAAATCAAAAACCTGTCATTCTTTGGTTATGTGCTGACTGTAATAGTAAAACATACTGCTTACTAACTTGGCTATGAATTTACTGTAAGCTGCCCTGTTCCTCTGTATCTGCATACAATGTTCTATTTTCAGGGTCGCTGTCATTTCCTTTCTATACTAGGAAGGTGTCACTTCAGAACTTTGAGGCAGACATAGATTAGAGGTCTTAGCCTAAGAACTAGACCTTTTGCAGTATATATTGTTGGGTGACTTGAGTGGAGTGTTTTGTGATTTTGAGAGTTTGTGGGGAGCACCTTTGGAATAACGTGTTTGTGTTTTTCCCCCTTATGTAGATTATTAGAAAAGCTTTCACTGAGGAAAAGCAAGTGTTCACCAAAACGTCTGCAGCAGATCTTGTGACAGAAACGGATCACTTTGTGGAAAACTTAATTGTTTCTTCTTTGAAAGAGAAATTTCCTACTCACAGGTATATCTGCATATGGTCCTATCTGATGTGTGGCAAGTTGGAAATAGATTCAGAACATTATCCTGATATTGAATGTTCAGGGAGTATCAGTGGAAGCAGATCTGCTTTAGAATGGACTGGAATCAGCATAGCCTGAAGTGGGGCATCTGCCAAGGCTTAGGTCTTCTGTGTGGCCCAATGGTGCTGCCCTGCACCTCCTTGTTGTGAGCCTGTCCAGCACCCACACTTTCAGCACAGTCAGGAAAGGGTGTGCAAGCACTGGAAGGACTAGAAAATCATCAGATGAGCAAGGGCTGGGTAGTAGGAGAAGACAAGGTAGGCAAGGGGGCAGGGAGGTGGGGAGGTGCGAGTGGGGAACACACTGGCAAGCAGAGGAGGGAGGAGATTCCTGGGCAATCCAAGGCCCACTGAAACCTGCAACTAGCCCTGGTCAAGGCTTGACCTGCCTTGTTCTGATAGAGTTGTCCTCCTTTCTCAGATTTGAGACCTTGAAGCAAAACTCTCAGTGATAATGTAACCAAACTGAATTTGTTTGATCAGTAGATTCACAGCAACACACCATTAAGTTGAATAAACTTTATCAGGAATTGAGGGTTTTAAAAACAATAATGTTCCAGTCAAGTGTTCAAGTACTCAGAAGTAACAAAACTAACTTCCAAATATGCTTACTGAACAAGGTTTCTGCATCGCAGGTATTAATTTTTTTAATTTGCTTCAGCAGCCAGATGCAGTCTGTGAGCAAGCAGTATAGTCCATAGTGTATTATGAGATATACACAAGGCATGGGGAAGGGAAATAAAGCCTAGCAAGATAGACTGCATTGTATAGAAAACTTAAGCCAATTTTATGATTTACTTGACCCAATCATCACACTATCTCCAAAGAGCCTGGAATAAAAACAAATCTTTCCTCCCATCCTGTTCCAGTTGAAACCAGTGAGCTAATGAATAAGCCTGATGGAATGACCTTGGTAGACCAGCAGTCTGTGTAGGAGGGTTACCAACACCTGTTGTTAGCTGAGCAGAACAGAAATCTTGCAGGTGGAACTTTACTCAGAAATTGCTCTTTTTCTTGACCCCAGGATTTAGAAATTATGTTTTACAAGTGGGGACCTGCAAGATTGGGGGATCCCATCTCTCCCCTTCCCTCTCTTGATGAGGTGTGGAATGCTATAGTTATAGACTCTCTCCACTGCCTTGGAGGAAACAACAGGAAAGCTCCTGGCCAAAGTAGAGTCCCAGCATCCTTCTTCATTTCCACCACAGCAGCAGCCTCAGCAACCCCCCTGAAAGGGTCGATCAACCCTCCTGCAGGTCACAAACCCCAGGTTGAGAACCGCAGCTCTAATAAGTACAGTTAACATGCATCTGTCTGCTAGCTGGATGAGGCTGAAAACCGGGAGGTTTGTGGGACAAGCCCCTTCCACTAGTAGTCATCAAAAAGGTTAATGACCCTGACTGCCTCTGGGGAGGAGCTTCTTCTATTGGTTGTGATTGCCCCACCTTGGACCACCAGAGAACTAGGCTGCTCATTGAACACTCCAGTTCAAGTCTCTGGTATGTTAGCTGGCAAAGAGACACAAATGACTTGCATATCTTTATGCCATATGTGAGTGCCATAAAAAATAGGGAACTGATGCATCTCTCACATTAGGAGATGAACTTGCTGTGCTGCTTTGAAAGAACACCCATTTTCCCATGGGTTACCCTCTGCATAGCACATTGAAATGTGTATAGAGGACCCACAGATCACCTGAGCACCTGCTTCTGGGTAGTTTTCATAGGTTCCTTATAACCTGCCTCTTGTAATGGCTTTTGTGGAAAGTCCATTTAAAGCCAAATAAAGTATAAAGTAATGAACAATAATACATGTCAACACCTGAAGTTTTCTCTTAACAGGTGCAAGCACACTTACCTCCAACAAGTATGAACTTAATTTGATTTTTGTCTTCCTACGTGTTATAGGTTCATTGCAGAAGAAGCCACAGCTGCTGGTTCAAAGTGCATATTGAGTGCTAGCCCTACCTGGATTATTGATCCAGTTGATGGGACCTGCAATTTTGTACACAGGTAAATACATGGATAATTCAGTGAAACTTAAAGCTACCACTTCTTACCTTCTGCGTATTGTAAGATGCTTTTCTATGTTCAGCCTGTTCAAATGAAGCATGTGAGCAGCTTCGTGGTTACAATTTCTTTGCATATCCAACTTTCCATATACAGTATTTGCTGGCGTATAAGACTACTTTTTCCCCCTGAAAAACATGCCTCCAAGTTGGGGGGTCGTCTTATACGCTGGGTGCACTTCAGTTGGGATAGACATAGCTGCCCATAGTGGCCCATAGTGCTGTAATGTAATGTAACAAACTCTGTATTTTGAGTGGAAATGTTGGGGGGTCGTCTTATACGCCCGGTCGTCTTATACGCCGGCAAATACGGTATATACTGCTTGACTAATTCCCTAATTATTATACTTCATGAACTTACAAAAATAAGACTGTGAACAATTGTTTCATGTTTAGAACAATGGCAGCACCAAGCTGCAAGAGAGAAGGAAAATCCCTTGGGGGGTGGGGAGGCACTAATTGCTACCACAAGAGCTTAAAGCAGCCCTTCTCGTTTACCGTTGAGAACCCCTTGAAACATGCTTCAGGCTTTGAGACACTCCAGAAGTGATGTCGGCAGGCCACACCTTCCTGTCACGCCCCCGCAAATCACGTCATCAGATGTGCCATTACCCAGACATGCCTACTGGTTATGACATCATCAGGCCACTCTCACAGCATAGAAAGTGACAACACAGAAATATTCTCAGATGATTTGTGAACAGAATCATACCAGCACTCTAGACTGGCTACCAGTTTGTGGTGTTTCACCAAAGGGAGGCTGAAGTGGGAGCCTGCAGAAACATCTTGCCCTACGTCAACTGACAAGCTTAGATGCGTGGCAAGTACATCTGACAGCCTGTATATAACATCATATGCCACTCTATTGGCGGGATATGGGCAGTGGGGGGAGTTATTGGGAGGTATTTTGATTTTTGCCCTCCATCTTGTTGCTGTTATACTGTTTTATTGTTAATATCTTAGGGAGGAGCATGTTGATTTTATTGTTTTATTGTATTGGAGCTACTGAGCCCATTTTATTCTGTAAGCCGCCCCAAGCCGACTTGTCGGGAGGGGCAGGATATAAATTTAATAATAAAATTAAAATTAAATAATAAAACAGGGCTGGGGCAGGCCTGTGTCACTCTGTGCCCCCTCCCAGCACCAGAAACAGGGCTGGAACAGGCCTATATCACCTGAATTGTTTTTAACTTTAAAAATAGATTAAAAGTTAATTAACTCCCACCCAATTAGCAAAATCTTTCTGGAGTCATCACAATATCCTTGTTGAGAATCTGGCTTAAAGGTACCATCATTGTCCTGGATCCAGTGAGCACAGGGACTGGCATCCTCTCCATCAGGATGGCATTGTGGGTAAAATCACAACATAACTTATTTGCTTATTGCAAGGCTGAGTATGACAGAAGACTCTGGAGCTTATTAATTCATATTGTTACCATAAGTTAGAAATACCTTGATGGTACATAATGCACACGTGGAAATAGTTTTCTGAAGACACAGTCCCATATGGACAGGCATTTAGCTAGATAGGCCCTTGTGCTGGAGTACCAGCTGCCTTTTTCTCACAGCTTGTTGGTCATTGGAAGTCCACTGGCTGATGGGTACCATGGATATACGAATGGCTCCCAGCTCCTTCCACAGAATTCTACCATTCAAATGAAGTGAATTCCTGTGAATCCTGTCAATGTTGCTTTTCTGTGCCATCTGATGTGACAAATTTATTGCTTTCCTGTTTTGTGGGATCATGAAAAAATTGTTACTCAACTCCTTCATAAGAAAATATTTTGTTGTTAGTAGTTAAAAGATTAAAATTGACAGTGCCAGCTTTGTTAAATAATGAAGGCTGGAACTGTAAACAGGATTCCAGGGACAACGTTGCTAATAGGTAAAGATGCTGCAGATCTGTGTATAGGAAAATGTATTAACAAATACCACTTATTTCATTTCCACAGGTTTCCAACTGTGGCTGTTAGCATTGGATTCGCGGTTAATCAAGAGGTATAAGATAATGTTATGCTGTCAAAATGCAACTTTAACTAATATAGACTTGATGTTGGTTACGGCTTTTAGGTTGTGGCTAGGTTCAGATCAGTGATGGTTTTTGGAAAATGAGAATCAAGTCCATGTCCTGTGTATTAACATCCAAACCATTAGTTCAGTGTTTTGTGCAATTTAACCAAATGTTTTACTATGATATGCCATTAATTGTGGATAGCATTATTGGGAACATTTAACAGTAGTAATGGTAAGTACAGGTTTCTAGAACACAATCACAGCTGAGCCCTTAATGCAGAGATTGGTTTGTCATGTGGTATTAAATATACTTTTTAAAGGTACAAGTGAATGTGTTTAGTAGTGCAGTCCCACTGCAGCCTCAACAAAGTATGTGTTCGTTGTTCACTTGAGTGGTTTACACTAATTGGGTGATAAGCTTAACTGCCTGCCTCAGTGCTACATCCTTGCACACTGAAGCAGAATCTGTAGCTGTGTACAAACTTGCAATGAGCCTTCACCACTCTTGATGCACATGTGAAGCCTTCTGCTTAGGGAACCTTCTACTTCCTCCCACAGCTCCTTTGAAGGCAGCTGGTCTTGAATGGTGTTGTTTAGCATGTTTCCTCACTCACTGTCTGATCCTTGCTTCAGTCATGAAACTCCTTGCCTCTGCATTTCAGTTTTAAAGGGGGAATACTTAGGAGAATAAGATCAAGCAATGAAAGCATTTTAACTGGGTTTAACATGCAGAGGATTTGAGGGGAATAGTTATTCCCTCCCCTACTTCAGTCATCTTTCACTTGGGAGCCAGGTATAGGAGCAAAAGCCTTGAGCTTCTCCTGTCTCAGTCTACAGTTGAATAAAGCTTCAGGTGATGTCAGCTATCCCACCTCTGCCCTTTAGGGATATGGTAGCTGTGGCCACTGGTAGAAAAATAAAATATATGTTTCTTCGCCTGTCCTCCACTCCATATTGTAGAACAGGAAGGAAAGTAGACTGAGGGAAGCCTATAAAACAGTAATTCATCCAAGTGTGACCAGTGTCACCCAGTGATGACATAGGACAAAACAGTGTCAAAGAACAGAATTGGATTAACACAAAATTTGACTGAGACAAGCAGGATCTGATGGACTTGGGCTTCATCCTTCTAGTTTTTCTAGCCACCAGGAATCCTCCTGTGTATATTGCAGCCTCATGAACCTGCAGTTCCATGAGTGGAATTGCACATAACAGTGGCAGACATGTGCCTTCAACAGAAGTCACAGCCAAATACCTGTAAAGTGGGCAATGAATATGATTTGAAGTATGAAATAAGTGGGAGGGAGAATGCTGCAAATGGGATGATTCCCCACCCTACTCCTATTCCTTCACAGCTCAGGCTTATCTTCCCGCCCCCCAATTTATTTCTGGTCCTTAGGTCCACCTAGCACAAATTTGGCTTGGGGGAGAAATTGTGCTTTGCAGGGGGAGGTTCACCAACACTTTTCCACTTGCTGCTTTTCTACTTGGAATTATTCCCATTGTGCCTGATAGGCATCAAGCAACATGTGGTCTTTGAAAATTCAGATTTTCTGCTCAGGTATTCTGCTCTTTAAATGGGGTTGCCAATGAGGAACCGGCCAGACACAATCCAGCATTGTATTTGTAAATAGGTCAATTCGGTGTCACTCATTAGTACCGGTTAGCATTTCAATAGTGGATGCTGAGTTGATGTGTTCCCCAACAATAAGCAACTACGGACTATAACAGCTGCCATTCAGAAGCTTGTAAATCCTTCATATGCCAGCATATGAGAGAGCTGCTCATTCCTTTGTCCTCACTGTATGTTCCTGGTGAAGGCTTGGAAGCTCTATGAGTGGGTGGAAGTTGCTCTTGCTTGTTGTGAAAAACATGGAACACTTTTCAGGTAACTTCCCTGTGATCAATCAGAATCATCCCAAAGTTTAAAGAGATGTAACAACTCACTGCCTATTAAATAAATATGACTATTTAGAGCAATTAAAATAAATGTTATCTATCGTAGTGGTCCCCAACCCCCGGTCCGGAGACCGGTACAGGTCCGTAGATCAGTCGGTACTGGGCCGCAGCTTCTCCTCATCCTCCTCCCCAGCTGCTGCCTCGGGGGCTGCCCTGCCACTCTGCCGCCAGCTCACCTTTGGTGCTCTCCAGCGGCCGCCATGGCTGGGGCTCCCCCTCGGCATGGCACTGCACAGCTGCAGCTGGCAGCGCCCCCCAGCGGACAGCGGGAAGTCAGGGGCACCAGCGGAAAAGCAAGTGGAACAGGGCTCACGTGGCAGCGGCAGCATTCCTCGGCAAAAGACTACCCCCCCCCCCCGGGCCTCAGTAAAATTGTCAAGCATTGACCAGTCCCTGGTGATAAAAAGTGTTGGGGACCACTGATCTATCGCATAAACTATCATTATTTACATGCATATGAGGATTGCAGTCTATGAATTATTTTATCTGCTTAATATAATACAAGCTGCATTCATGTTCTTTTTTCCCTTTCTGAAAATCTTAAAGCTTGAATTTGGAGTAATTTATCACTGTACTGAAGAGAGATTATACACTGGTAGAAGAGGTCAAGGGGCATATTGTAATGACAAAAGACTTCAGGTATCCAAAGTGTCAGGTTGGTATAAATTTTGTTATTACTCTACAATTATAACATTTATTTTCAGAGGGTAGTTGCTAGTTTTAGACAGACCTATGCATCTTTCATTGTCACTTAGGTAATGTAAAAAGTCTGTGTTTTCTCTGTATCCTAATAATTCAGCTTAAATGTACTAAATAAAACAGTATTTTATAAGTCATGGTAGACTTAGCTACTTTGGGACCAATGTCATATATAGCTGATTGAACTATTTTGTCTGGTTCTAGCATAAGTAGTATCCATACAGTTGCCATGTGATTATATTAAATAAGGAGTCTCTAATGCTCATGCATCCCCTAGGTGACCCAGAAAAAATATGCCCTAGCCTTTTAAAAAGCCTTTATTGCTAAGGATTGTTCTGTGTGCTGCTTTAGCTGTTAGAAGAGCACCAGAAATTAAGCTTAGTCCTAGAGCCAGCTTGGTGTGGTAGAAAGAGTGGCAGCCTCTAATCTAGAGAACTGGGTTTGATTCCCCACTCCTCCCCCACATGCATCCAGCTGGGTGACCATGGGCCAGTCACAGTTCTTTAAGCCCCAGCTACCTCACAGGACGTCTCTTGTGGAGAAAGGAAAGGAAGGCGATTGTAAGCTGTTTTGAAACTCTTTTGGGTAGTAAAAAGTAGGGTACAGGAGCCAGCTCTTCTTGTTTGTTTGTTTGTTTGTTTTTAGGAGAGAATAAAACTTCATAATATATAGCTTGTGTGTGTATACACATACATGAAAAAGAGTTTTACTATGGAAATCTCAAAATGGGTTAAAATATAAATGGAAAAATACTACTTGGAAAAACTGTTTAAGTAATACGTATACCATTTTTACAGACATTTCAAAGGCCCTGATCTTAACAGAGATTGGTCCGAAACGAGACCCTGGGACACTGAAACTATTTCTTAGTAACATGGAGAGGTTACTCAGGGCCCAAGCTCATGGGTAAGAATTTTCCTACAACACTCATAGTGCTTTATAAACAAATCAAAACCAGCATTTTTTCACTTTTCAGTTTAAATAGTCATCTGTTTAAATACGATGAACCTAGTGGAAAGTTTTGCAGGTGTTCTAGTAGCTAGGGACAGTTACCAATGACTCTAGTCTTCCCTATTCAGGGCTTGTTGTGCACAGTACTTCCTTGGTGCTGTCTCCAACATAGGAGTCAACACAAAAGCGTTGCAACTGAAATGCACAGATAATATCAATATGGATACATAAACTGTACAGTAGCACATACATTGTTAGATCTGTCAGTCGTGTTTGACATGGTCAGCCACGTGCTGTTGGCCAGCCATCTTTCCATGGCCAGGATTTGGGGGACAGCCCATCAGTAGTTGAGCTCCTTTCTCTAGGATCGGACACAGAGGGTGGCTGTTGAGGAAGAGTTGTCACGGCCCTATAAACTCCCTTGTGGAGTTTCTCAGGGAGTGGTTCTCTCCTGACACATTATTTAACATCTTAATGCGCTCTCTGGCCCAGCTGATCTGGAACTTTGGGATGGGTTGTCACCAATATGCAGATGACACCCAGCTCTATATCCTGATGGATAGCCTCCTGGACTCCCCTCCAGTCATCCATACAATGATCACTTACAGATTAGACTTCTGTAACTTGCTCTACACGGGTCTACCCCTGGCCTTGACCCAGAAATTGCAACTGGTACAAAATGCTAGGGTCCTCAGCGGAATATCTTGGAAGGCCCATATTCAGCATGTGCCGAGGCAGCTGCATTGGTTGCCAGTTGTGGCCCACATCAAGGTTTTGGTGTTAACTTTTAAGGCCATCTGCAGTTCGGGGACAGCCTATTTCCTTATGCCTCTCGCAGGGCTTTACTCTCTGTGGGTATGAATCTGTTGAGGTCTCCACTCAAGGGAGGTTCACCAGGCCTCAGCCTTTCCAGTCCTGGCCCCTTCCTTGTGGAATGAGCTCCTGGGAGAGCTATGGGCCCAGTCGGAGCTTTCAAAGTTCTGCAGGGCCTGCAAAACAAAGTTCTGCAGGGCCTGCCAGGCCTTCAGTTGAGGACAGGGCACGGAAGATCGGGGGGCCCTCACTGAGATCATCAAGCTCCCCCTAGGAAGATCTCCCCTAAGCCTCATTTTCAGATGGTCTGTTGAGCGGGGGAAGGGGAGGGAGTTGTCACCATTGAGGGTTTTGTAATTGGGGATTTTAATGATGGTTTTATGGGGCTTTATACTTGAGTTGTGAACCGCCGTGATAACTTTTTGGGAGTGGCAGTATAGAAGCCGAAGTAGAAATAAATAAAAATAGAATAAAAATAGTATGAAGGAGTCCAATGCTGTGTCAGATATGTGTTACATCAATATCTTGAAAAACCATGTCCTGAAGCTAGATCGGTGTATACCTTTGTTCAGGTATAATAGCATGATGTAAACCTGAGGACACGTTTTCTAAAATTGTTTCATAGACGGACGGGTTTTGCCTGCAGCTTTTATCAAGAGTTTTGTTGTGTTCACCTGTGTTCTGTCTCTGCTGCCCCCTTCCTGCTTGTCTACTTCAGGATTCGTGTCATTGGAAGTTCTACTTTAGCACTCTGCCACTTAGCGTCTGGCGCTGCGGATGCCTATTATCAGTTTGGCCTTCATTGCTGGGACTTGGCTGCAGCTACTGTGATTATCAGAGAGGCGGGTGGTGTTGTTATTGACACTTCAGGTAAGCAAAGTACGCTCTTAGGCGGAAGCAGTAGAGACTTCATGCTTTAGGAAGCACATACTATTGCTTTATTTATAATCTGTCTTTCTCACAGAGATTCAAAGTGGATTACACAATGTAATTCAATGCAATCAATAGGACAAGACATGTAAAATCAATTTGACCAATAGCAAACAGCGACCTAGACCAGATGCGTTTCAGCACTACCACCTCCTTCAGTGGTCAGGCAAATTAAAGCAAACATAAAATGTGAACTACATAGGCTCCTAACGTATATTTATCCACTAATGGAAAGGACACAGTAGAATTTGCTGAAAGGAGAGGGGAAAAGAGAAAATTGTGCTCTTAAATATAGTGCATAAAACTCAGACTCTACAGTGTATATGGCATGCATATAGAATTCTTAAAGCATTTTGCCCCAAGCATCAGTTGCCACCTTTCTAATTCATAGGAGGGATGATGATGATGCTAATGACAGAGTCAGGCTCCTTCCACCTGTTTTAGCGGATCTAGGTTATTATCCAAGATGACAGAGAGAATACTTCTTACTTCCTGAGCAGACACTGTACAGACAGGAGAAAGAAGAAATATATATTTTAAGGCTCAGTGAATTATATTTAAAAGGGTTTTTTTCCCCATCTGTGATTTCTGTAACTTTGAAACCAGTCCTAATTTAGCAGCTGGTTATTTTGCAGTCTGTATTGAATTGCACTCATAGTCTCAAATATTGCTCCTTCATGGACCCCCTGTGGACAGGATGAACTAGGGGGACAGCTCCTTCCTGGACACCCCAGTGGACAGTGGACTAGGGTTATGATCAGTACACTTATTTTGTGCTCCATCTCATAATTGTCAGCATTGTTTATATCCCTGTGAAAAATTGTGCCTTGAGTGGAAGGGCAGGTTTGCACAGAGCTAATGAATTTAAGTGACATTTTCTGTAATCCAATTGCTGTCTTTTATAGGAGGTCCTCTGGACATAATGTCATGCCGGGTGATTGCTGCAGGTACCCAAGAAATGGCTGCATTTATAGCTCAACAAATACAGACTATTGACTACGGAAGAGACGATGAGAGTTGACAAGGACTTTAAATATTTCTGAAACTATTGAGGCATCTGCCCTTTGAACTACTTCACTTTTCTTCAAGAAGGCTTGCTTATAGGATAATGGGTAAAGGTGTGCTTTCTCATACTGTTGGAATGTCAAAAATGTTAGGAAAAGCTTTTGCTTGCATTATAGGAGGGTGAAGGGAATTTTTTTTGTTAATTTTGTACGTTTTTTGGCTCCTTTTATAATAAAAGTTTATTTCACCTGCACTTAAATATATCACAGGAGTTCAGGATTAAGTTCGTTCCCTGCTTCTCTGAAGATGGAAGAGGCTGTTTGTAACAATGCAATTAAAAACAAAATGCTACTTTTTGCAGATCTCAGGTCAACTATATTTTGTTCTACAGAGAGAGCAAGTAGTTTACATGGTGTGCCTAAAACACGCTCATCCATCAGTGCTTGAGAGGACACTTACAGCTCTATTATAAATTTAAAAGCATGTGCATTGGGTGAGATTTTGTAGTTTTTGTGGTACACAATACTGCTTACAATACATATATTTTGAATTGTGTGTTGCCTCTATGTAAATAACATAATTAATAGTAATGCGGATTAGGTGATGAAAAGCTTTTTTCTTAATTGTTCAGTGATTCAAGAAATATGATATGTAGCAAAAGTTTTTAAATGGCACAAATTCTAGAATCTGACTGTTCGCTTTGTATGGGTATGACCATTTTTAACTCATTAGCACTGAGCACAAAGTTGGCTGAAGGTTAATGTGGTATGGTGGTTAGAGGGATGGACTAATTTACATCAGTACTCTTCCATTCAGCTTTCTGGGTGACTTGGCATGAGTCATTCTTTCTGCATAGCCTACCTCATTGTTTCAGATACAATGGAGGAGCTGACCTAAGTCCTTGGAGGAAGAGCAGCATGAGAATTCAGGTAGGCAGCTACCTGGTACTGCTGGACCTAACCTGCAGCTACCAAATGCATCAAAAAGGAATTATATTGGGTATATCAAACATTAAGAAAAGGAAGACTTGGAGCACTGGTATTCAAGAACAGAGCTTTTTAGGCTCCCATTGCAGGAGATGTTATTTTAAGACTGAAGGGTGATAGAGTCTCATGTGTTATTTTTGAGAGCCAAATGGGGGAAAGGGCACTGCATAAGCCTTGCTGTAACTGAAATCTGTCATATTTTTGTCTGGAATGTACTAATCTGGACTACAGGTAGATGCTTGCAGAACAATGACACTGCTACCAAATAGAATTCTGCTTTAAAAACTGGAATTCAGAGAGATGTGTTCTGAATTAGAAGAAAAGATGATTTTTATACCCCACTTGTCTATCTGAAGGAGTCTTAAAGTAGCTTGCAATCACTTTCCCTTCTCCCCACAATGGTTACCCTGTCAGGTAAGTGGGGCAGGGGCTCTTAGAGAACTGTGACCAACCTAAGGTCACACAGCTGGCTGCATATGGAGGAGTGGGGCATCAAACCAGGTTCTCCAGGTTAGAGGCCATTGCTCTTAACCATTACACCAAGCTTCTTCTTAGCATCTTCTTTGTGGGCACTCGCCTTTAGGAACACCATGAAACCTGAAATATATAATGTCCATAATGCTTCCTCCAAGGCCACTTTTTCTCCTGCCCTTTTTGCCATACTCTTTTCTTCCATGCTCTTTCTTAAACATTCCAAGTTGAGTGCTAAAGCACTAAACCAATATAGCACTTCAGTGTTAAAAGCAGCGCTATTGGGATGCATTGACTCCTTGGTGTGCTCCAAGGAAAAATGGCATGGTAAAAAAGGGTGAGGGAGAAAGCTGTACTGTTTGAAATGACCACTGCACAGAAGATTTGCGGTATAAAGCCCCCATCCTTATATCCCTGTACTCCAAATTGGGCCAACATTGAATAAAATCTGGTTTAGAATGGTAATGTGAAAATCATCTTTATTACATTACTAATGAATGAAGAAAAGCCTTACAAACAGAGGTGTTAAAGATTAGGACCGATTTTATAAGTTTAACCTTTTGAGGCCTTTATGTATGTCTGTGTATATAAAAGGGAGGCTAATACCTAATTCTTGTGCCAGTGTTATATTTGAATAATTGCTCAGAAACTTCTGGTTCATAAGGCAGCCAGCTCCTTTCCAGAAAGATGCTTCTGTGCCTGTCCTACTTACATGATAGCCTCTCTAGCCCGTGCATCCATGAGAATGGAAAATCTGTACATGTCCATTTTGTAATCACTAGATACAAGAATCTTAGGAATTAGTTGACTGCCTTGTTTTTCAAAGAATAAACTCATCATCTGCTGGTTATAGGTGATTAGGATAGAATGTGCCATCAGTGCATTATAAACCATGACATTATATAACCAAAATGTTCTTTAGAAGTGACATTGAAAAATAAAAATGCCCATTCACTGGGTGAAGGTTCATTCCCTGGACATCTACTTCTAAGCACTATTGAGTACTTCAGAATGTTCAAAGCCCTTCCCATACATTACTTTGTACCCTTTACAACCACCTTGTACAGCATGTCAGTATTCTTCTTGTACAGCATGTCATTGTTGCTGATGAGAAGACTGAGAAATTGTGGCTAGTCTGTAGCTTCCTAGTGAACTCATTGCAGAGGTGAGATTGAAAGCAAGGAATTAGTGATTTCTAACCAGCAATGCCATTCTAAACTCAGCTATCCCCCCTAATGACTTAAGTGGACTTAGAAGAGTAAAGCTCTACTTGTGCTGTAAGTATTTTGGCTGTTAAGTCACAGTGGCTCTTTGATTTGAAGGTTAGGGTTGTAATTTTGTGCACAAATGACTGCAATTTGATAATTATTGCCCATAGTACATTTATCAGCTGTGATCAATCCATTTGTTAATGGTGATTTTGAGCTAAGATGTATAAAGACCCAAAGAACAAAGATGCTTAGCTCTAGTAAGTGAACTTATATTTTTTTAGATCACCCAACACACACATGCACACCACATTACATTTAAAATTAATAAGTCCTGGTCTTTTAGCACTGATAAGGTGTTGGTACACACATTGTAGGAAGATTTTTCCACTGGGAAGTTACACAGGCAGTATTGAATGTCCATATTCCCAACAGGTATACTAAATATAGAGACAAAAGTACTATTGTGTAACATTAAATATTTGGTACAGATTACATGCTGTATAAGGTATGTTTGCATCAAAAATGATTCTGTAGGTATATTATTTCCTTTAATGGCATCTTAATGGTGAGATATTATGAACACTGCCATATATAATGACTACTGAATTTCAACTTGCCCACCATTACCTGTCTGCTGTTAAATTTTACTTTGAGATCTGGAAATGTATACATCTCTACCTCATACAAGGTTATGAGCACTAATGTGTTGTGGTAAAGTTCCGTAAATGCTACTGCTTACCATGAATAGTAAAATACGCCATGTCTGTACTGAAGCACATGTATTCTCAGATGAAGCACTGCATAATTATAGGAGTCACTGCCTCAAGTTGTGGTGGTGTCCTGTGGCTTAGATGACTTGAAGAAAGAATTGGACAAATTAATGGCAGAGAATACATGTGATGCTAGCCATAATGTCCTTAATTCAGGGTCCTGTTCCTTTCCCCTTTGGAACTTGTGAGCATTTATTGCACCTTGTTGGTTTTCCAGAAAGAATGCCCCTGTGCTTACCCAATCTGAATACAAGCAAGGAATAGCTATTGTCTTTATGCTCTTCAGATCTGGCTCTCCTTAATTACTTTCAAAAAGTGGATCTGTTCAGTCATGTTAAGCTGTGTCATTCACTGGTTAGTAATTAATATTATACAGCATTGTCATTTATTTTAAAGTAAATTCTGAGTTAGAAATTATTCCTGGTTAAGTATTGCAGCCTGTCCAGCTGGCAGTTATCAAACATACTAAATTTATTGCATTTTTAAAACTTTTCAGAAATATATCTTCAAGTACACCTATTCCAGCAAGTGTACATGAAAACTCAGTACTTGCTCCCCATGTTAGTTGGGGTAAGTGCAGTTGTTCCATTAAAATCAGTTTTATACCACATCCTTAACTATGACTGCTGTGGTTTGAGGGGGACTAAAACCATGGAACTCGTGGACTGAACAGGGACAGCAGGAAAGAGTTTGCTGTACTTTTACTTGAAATAACTTATTTGTTCTCAAATGTGTGACATAACCAAGAGCTTAGAGTAGGGGTAGTCAAACTACGGCCTTTCAGATGTCCATGGACTACAATTCCCATGAGCCCCATGGGGATTGTAGTCCATGGACACCTGGAGGACCGCAGTTTGACTACCCCTGGCTTACAGTATAATCCTGAACATCAATATGGTTACTAATATTCTAAGGGCTTCAGTGGAACAACACTTGTGTCTAAATCATGCTGCTAATCAGACCATCTGATTTGTGTTTGTATAAAATTGAAGGCTTTGAACATAAGGTAAAGGTAAAGGTATCCCCTGTGCAAGCACCGAGTCATGTCTGACCCTTGGGGTGACGCCCTCTAGCGTTTTCATGGCAGACTCAATACGGGGTGGTTTGCCAGTGCCTTCCCCAGTCATGACCGTTTACCCCCCAGCAGCAAGCTGGGTACTCATTTTACCGACCTCGGAAGGATGGAAGGCTGAGTCAACCTTGAGCCGGCTGCTGGGATCGAACTCCCAACCTCATGGGCAAAGCTTTCAGGCAGCTGCCTTACCACTCTGCGCCACAAGAGGCTCTTGTTTTGAACATAATCCAGAGCTTTTGAATGCAGGAGCTTTTGTCCTTTTTTTAAAAGGGGGGAAATATGCTATGCTGATGCAGATACTCCCTCCACATGTAAAGAGCTCCCTCACAAGAAAAAAAAAAGCCTTGAAGCACTGGGGGGGGGGGTGACAGGGTGTGTACAAGGAGATATAAGGTTAAGCTGTGGATATGCACACAAGTTTTATTTGGATATGCATTTTCTACCAGCCTTCTGAGGGAGGTCAGGCAAAAGCAATTTCCCTGGCAGCCTCCTTTGTCTTCATTCATTCAAAAAAGCCAATAGTTAGGGAACTCATGCAGACTGAAAGCAATGTACTTTAGTGTGCTACAGGGAGCAGGTGAGATTATCCTTCCGCTGTCTTCCATTCAGCCTATGATTGCTAGCATGCAGCACACTGAGACTTTGAGACTGATTTTATTCAAGGAAAGGCAAATGTGCATTTAATTGAACAAATGCATTTGCTTTAAGTTTTCTTTTAAAGGTGCCTGTCCCATGGGGGGGCATAAAGGGCAAGTGTCCAGTTAGCATTTGGTTGGTTGGCCTGTGAATTTGTCATATATTTTGTAAGGGCATGTGGCAACTTGGCAAGAGCCAAATTTCGTCTGCATGTATGTCCAACAATATCTTCAATGTCTTCATAAAGCTAAGTAACAAAAACCACATAGGTACAACAAGTAACTTCTTTTTTTTAATGTAAGGGCAATTTTGCATTTGAATGTGTTACCTGATCAGATGCTGATCAGTCAAATTATTGTAAACTTGTGCTATCCTTTATACAAGCTTGTGTAATACAGTATAAAAGTTGAATTAGCTGGTACTTTATTTCAAAGTAAAGGTGAAAACTATCATGTTTGACTGTCTACATAGGTTTTACTGTGAACCAGCATAATGTTCTTACATAATATTGGTTAGGAATTGGCACAACTTAATTCAGTATTTTAAGTTGAATTTAAGACAACTGTTCTTCCAATACATTAAACTTCGGCAAATCTCTGTGACTACTACTAGTTCACTGTAAGGAAAGTAGACTGATGGAGTTTTTTCTGCTCAAAAGTGCTTGTATGTTGTCTATTCATGCAATTTCTATTAAACATTTTGTTCGGTCTTGATTTATGCAAAATATGTTATAGAAAAAATGGGGAAAATGATTACACATGGATAACCCTGTATTCCATTCTAGCCAGTGCCACTAAGTACTACTGCTAGCCAGCCTGTTCTACAATAGTTTGTTTCACTTGCCTTTGTTTTTCCCAATTATTTCGTGTTCTTTAGGCCCTTTGACACTACTAAAAAAAACACTTCCCACCCATGCCCATATCCACCTGTTAAAATTCAGAAGACCAGGTACCTGGAAGAAGATTTCTGCTTATGACCTGGGGATTTTCATTGGTGAGGGGTAGGGGCACATAACTTTTAAGAATTTACTTGGAACTTCTCACAGTTGGTCTACTTAGAGGCCAAACTTATCCCGACACTGATATGCAAATGGCCAAGTACTGCTTCATAGTTACAGCTAACTGCCTCGGTTCTTTCTTCAGATTACTCCAATGTGTGTGCATATAGATTGTAAGCATGTCCAACTGATGCAAGCTTGGAGAATTCCAAAGTGAGGAAGTGGTGGAATTTAAACTCAGCTATCAGCTCAGCAAGTCAGAGGGAAAAGGTGACTACCAATCAAGATGCAAGGAGGGGAAAAAGCATGATGAAGCCAAGAACAGCTTTGACAAGGAGAGTAAGCCCTAGTCAGTAACTGTTCCCAGGCATCCAAGTCTTTGGTATAAGAAAAGTTCAATCTTTGGCCTCTTCAGAACAAAACAAATTAAACCTCCACGGCTGAGAAAGCTTGAAGCCCTCAAAGCTGTTTCCAGAAAATATTGACAATCTTTGGTAGATAGAGAACCATTCTGACTATAAATATCAACGTTTCATTTGGAAGGTTGGACCTCTTTGCGAGCAAGAACTGATCCTGAGTCAATTGGAGTCCAAATGGAAGGAGCCTACGAAGAAGGAATACTGTAGATAAGGTGGTCAACATCTTGGGAAGTTCCTGAAGTTATGAGCTCAGTGCCTGGAGAATTAAGAGTGGAGAAAATACTGTAGAGATGTTAAGTTATAGAGTTTACTCTCTAGAGCTGATCTATTTTGTTTGAAGATCAGTCATAATTCCAAGAGAACTTCTGGCCCCATCTTGAGGCTGGTAAGCCTAACTCCTGGCCTAAGCACTTTAAAAACAGTTGCCTGCCGTCTGCTGGCAATCCATCCCCCTGGACCTTTGGGGGGGGGGGAAGGGCATAGTTGACATGATGCCACTATGGTGCTTCAAGTGAAGTACCTGGAAATGGCATCACAGTGACATACTAGGACATTCCAAAACCTTTCTAATAAAAGCCATAGAGATTTGATAAATTCCTTGAGTGTTGCCACAATAGTGCAATGTCACTTCTATTTCAGTGAAGGAAGACAGTCCAAGGAAGTGGCAATGTTCCTCTTTTTTCATATTTGGTCCTGGTACTCCCCACCCCCTCCCGAGTCCCGACAAGAACCCGCAGCCTGGTGCTGGGAGATCTCCAGGCTGTCACTATAGCAGAGGTCTGGATGCCCAACCTGCCAACTGCCCAGCCATAGCTTGGGTGGAAAAATTCTAGCATTACCTGAAGTTACCCGTCTGACAATGACCTTTCACATTTGGAGCAGAATATCTTTAATATCGTGTGTAGGTAAAGGAAGGAGCAGTTTGAATTTGGTCAGAGAAAAGGAATACTCATGTTTTCTGAACTGGGTTTTGATTTGCTTCAAAATGTCCAGAAACCCCATGTGAAGTCAGATACAAGAACATACCCTTTCTATTTGCAGAACTACTAACAAAGTTGTACCTGTAGTCCCATGCATATTTCCCTAGAAATATGTTCTGTTGAATGCAGTTGGACTTATTGCTAAATAAATCTGTGTCAGTTTGAACTAATGCAATCACAAAGTTACTATGTAATTTGCATGTATCTTAGAACAACAGGTCTGATGATATTCTTATTGCACCTTCACATAACATTCTCAAAAGGACTGGTCAAGGGGATCACAGGAAAAGTTAAATAGTGTCAAGTCAGATGGCAACACTTCTCATGACTGGTTTGCAAATTCTTTTATATATTTATTATATATAACAGATTCCAACCTTTAATGGGATTCCCAATGATTTTTTAATTTTAGTTTAAGTATGTATACCCCATCTTTCCCTTTGTCTTAAGGCAGTTTAAAAATAATTGAAATATTAGCATTTCCCATCTGGTTGCTGATTAAACTAAGCATACAGTTTGCCTGCTTTAGGAAATCTCCTGATGGTCCCCACCCACCCACTCTTGTGTCTGGGCTGATAGGAGAAATTCAAGCAGTGGAAATAATGTCAAGTCTGGGTGAAAATTAGTTCTACAAATAACATGGGGTTCTAGTGGCCTGTGTGTTGTAAGCATGGCAAATGTGCCTGCCCTGGCTCTCAGACTTCAGAGGAAGACTGGGCAGTAAATGCAGAGTTAAGAGGTCTGCTAATTTGATATCATCATCCTTTCTACCCATCCTGTCCTAGAGTTATTAGGAGGAGAATTTACCAGCTTGGTGTAGTGGTTAGGAGTGTGGATTTATAATCTGGCAAACTGGATTTAATTCCGCGCTCCCCCGCATGCAGCCAGCTGGGTGACCTTGGGCTCCCCACAGCACTGATAAAAGCTGTTCTGACCAAGCAGTAATATTGGGGCTCTCTCAGCCTCACCTACCTCACAGGGTGTCTGTTGTGGGGAGAGGAGAGGGAAGGGGATTGTAAGACACTTTGAGACACCTTTGGGCAGAAAAAAGCGGCATATTAGAACCAACTCTTCTTCTAAAATGGAATATAGAACTGGAACACTGAGTTGGAGAGAGCTAGTATCTGTACACTGCCCGTGGCGCCGTGGGCGCCACGGACTAAATAAAGCAGTAAGCCCTCCTGGGGCGGGATGTGTCCGGGATGAGGAAGGGTCCGGATTGGACCCTTCCTCATGACAGACAATCGGAGGGACCAATCGGCAGGCGCAAAGCGCCTGTCGATTGGTCCCTCTGATTCCCAGCAACTGCGAGCCACGCGCAGCGCGGCTCACAGTTGCTCCCAGCCTGATGCGGCGAGAGGCGCGAAGTGCCTCTCGCCGCGCCAGCCCGCCGCCTGAGGAAGCCCCTGCCAGTTGCTCCTGGCCTGACGCGGCGAGAGGCGCAAAGCGCCTCTCGCCGCGTCAGGCCACTGCCACAGAAATAAAGGAAGCCCCTGCCAGTTAACAAAGGAAATAAAATAAAAATAAAATAAAGGAAGCCCCTGCCAGTGGCTCCCGCCCTGACGCCCGAGGGAACCCCCAGCAGTCGTGCGGAGCGCGGCTGCCGGGGGTTCCCTGCCCGGCGGCCTGACGCAGCGAGAGGCGCGAAGCGCCTCTCGCCGCGTCAGGCCGCTGCCACAGAAATAAAGGAAGCCCCTGCCAGTTAACAAAGGAAATAAAATAAAATAAAATAAAGGAAGCCCCTGCCAGTGGCTCCCGCCGCATCAGGCTGTCGCCCGAGGGAACCCCCGGCAGTCGCGCGGAGCGTGGCTGCCGGGGGTGCCCTGCCTGGCGGCCTGACGCAGCGAGAGGCGCAAAGCGCCTCTTGCCGCGTCAGGCCGCTGCCACAGAAATAAAGGAAGGCCCTTCCAGTTAATAAAGGAAATAAAATAAAAATTAAATAAAATAAAATAAAGGAAGCCCCTGCCAGTGGCTCCCGCCCTGACGCGGCGAGAGGCGCGAAGCACCTCTCGCCGCATCAGGCCATCACCCGAGGGAACCCCCGGCAGTCGCACGGAGCGCGGCTGCCGGGGGTTCCCTGCCCGGCGGCCTGACGCGGCGAGAGGCGCTTCACGCCTCTCGCCGCGTCAGGCCGCTGCCACAGAAATAAACAACCCAGCTGACCAACCCAGCTGACCTGCACCGGAAACAGCGCCAACGCCATCGACACCAGTGCCGTGATTCGGGGCACCGGAAGAGCCTCCATTACTCGAGGAAGCGGCGCCGCGAACAGCCGTGCCCGCCCCGCGATTGGCGGAGGGACCTTTGCTGCGACGCTGAGGACTCGCTCTGCCGCGGCAGTAACTCGCCTCCCAGCGCCACGCCACGCCGAGAAGGAGCCACGACGACGAGCAGCTTTCAAGAACCGTGGAGCTGCCGCTGACGAGCCGCCGCAGCCCAGCGCGCCGAGGAGCCCAACCCACTGAGGAGCCGCCGCCCGCCTCCTTTTTAAGGTCGCCTTCCGTCCCTCGCTCTGGCCCCCACCTCCTAGCGCCCATTGTATCCTTTATACAATAGGCTTTTTTTACTAGTAGGTTAATAAATGAGAGCTGTTTTACACCTTAGACAGAATGGAGAAGTAGCATGAAGGTAAAATTAGTTATTCTCTTAGCAAACACGTGGTCCCAATCTCATGATTGCTGATACAATAGCAAGAGGGACACTTGCAAAGAGGATCAGAGGGATGACTGGTGCTTAATCCCTCCCACACCTGCCAATTCTTGTCAACAATACTAGGGGGGTTTGTGGACAGTAAGGTAATGATGAGCAGACACCGATGTGGCAGCAAAAACAGTGAATGCAGTTTTTAGCAGTATCAACAGAGGCATTGCATTGAAGTCGCAAGATGTCATAGTCCCTATGTATACCACATTGATCAAACTGCACCTGGAGTACTATGTGCAGTTCTGGAGGCCTCATTTCAATAAAGACGTGGACAACACTGAGGGTGCAGAGCAGAGTGATGAGGATGATCCAGGGCTTATGGGGACCAAGCCCTCCGATGAAAGGCTAAGAGAGTTGGGAATGTTCAGCTCACTCAGCTGCCCACTGCACTCATCATGCCAGCCTAGGATATCCAGGTCAGGGTTAGAAGTTCTCAGTGTTCTGAATTAACAATCTGGCAAACCAGCAAAGAAATGCTGGTTTTCAGACTGGGTTGGATGACTGAAACTGGTGTTGAGAGCAGAGAAACTAATCAAGATTGTGGGCGAAGAACCTCCTTTAGCTCCAGTTGCAAGCACCTCGCAAGAGCTCAAGCAGGAACATGAAAACAGGGCAGGGAAAGATGCAAAAGCTTCTACAATTATCTCATATGTGAGTACAGCTGAATACCCTGATTTACTACGACAAAAGTCTGCCCATGACATGCTAAAGCTTTTGTAGTCAGCTCTTGTTAAAAAAGGATGGACTTACTCCTCCAGACTAATTAGGAGACTGCACAGCATACGTTATCAAGGAGACTTCTTTGATTAGCATATATTGGAAATAGCATACACTTACTTACAGTTCCTCTTTCCAGGATGCCCCCCTATGTGCCCAGCAAGTGTTGTGAAGCGTCACAATCCTGGGAGAGGCACTGTGAATTTGAAGCCTCTAGCTGGCCCAGAGTTCTGTCTGTTCTGTCCACTTCTAAAGCCATGAGCAACAACTACTGAGCACCCCTCTGGAAACTTCTGTTCATTTTGGAATGCAGCCACTGGTGGAATACTTTCTCCCCTTCCCTCCATTCTGGAGGCATTTTGACCTGAAAAGGGTTAATCTGTACACAATATTTCTGTATTTTAAGGCACTATGGTTTGTTTAATGCTAATTCCAGCCTGTTCTGGAGGAATTTAAGCCCTGAACAGGTTGATGTGCAGAATATTTCTGCATTTGGAGTTCCAAAATATTTTGGCATGCCTTCAGTACATCCCACTGCTTTTTGAGGTACTATTATTTAATGCCCATTTCAGAGACATTCTGGCCTGGAAAAGGTTAATAATGGAAGCTTCACTTTTTCATTTTGAAAATATTGTCCTTGGGTGTCTGTAATGCATTCTCCTTTCTTTTGGGGTACTCTTGCTTGTTTAATGCATGTTCTGGCCCATTCCTGCTTTTACCCTGTCTAAACCTCCACTGAAGACGAACCACATCCTCCTCTATCCGATACAACTGGGGATGTGGGGCTACTGTGTTTTCCTGGCTGAGTTCTTGCCTCAGTTTACAGCTGCTTATCATGAATTAATTCCATCTGGGCGATGCATTGAATCTCTCTGCCCCTCATGTGGAGTTGTGAAAGGCAGAACAGCTGTACGAGGGGAGGGGAAAACCCAAACACTTCAGACGCAGTTTTCAGGGCCCCTCCTCTATGAGCAACTCAAAGGAACTGCACATATTTAGTCACGTAGGCACTCTTTAGTCACAGACGCATTCTTCACGTATTTGCTCACAAACCACTCTGAACTCAACGAGCTTTATCTCTCAGGAAGCATGCTTCGGACAGAGGTGCGCACCAACTTGCAGCATTATTTTAGCAAACCCAAGAAAGTCCTTTAAAAAGGACCACTGATTTAAGGCTAAACTACCCCGGACTTTGTCACACTCAAGATTAGGCTTCATGAAATCTGATAGTTTCCAAGCGGCCTTTCCAGGTGCGCGCGCGCAAACCACAAAACAGTCACCGATGATTAACGCCGACCGGCAAGAAAGCACACCCGTCTCAGGCGCGCGGAGGTCGGGCTCAACCCTTGCCTTAGAAGCCTACTGCGGACCCCGCGGGTAGAGAGCCGCACTCCACCACCCCCTGCGCGCGCGCGGCCGCCTGAGTCCTCGGAGGGGCGGGCGCTGGGTCGCTCGCATAAGTAGGCGCGGCCCGGAGCTTCGGGCGATTGTTGCTCGGGCGGCGGGCAGCGGCAGCGGCAGCGGCAGGATGGCTGTGGAGAGCGCCCGCGACTGCGCCGTGGCTCTGCTCAGGTGAGGCTTCGGCGGGAGAGGCGAGTCCCGTCGCGTTTGGCTCGGCCTGGCCCTGGAAGGAGCGTGCCTCGGGCGACGGCCTCTGCTGCGGCTGTGCTAGCGCTCTTTGGGTCAGGAGCAAGAGCGGGGCCTCCTTGCTCCTTCCCATTCTTGCCCGGCAGGAGCTCTTGGGCAGTTGCTACCCTGCTAGGCTGCGGTTCTCTGCCGCGGTGCGGTGCGGGAAGCGACCCCCTGCGCGCGGCCGGGCACTTGAGGGGTCTGGCCGAGAGATCCGTAATGAGGCCGTATAAGAAACACAATTTATCTGAATGGACGGCGTGTCTTAATACTGCTGGTGGCACCTTAATCAGCGGTCCTGACATTTTCTGCATCCCTAAAACTTTTGCGAGTTTTGAATTAAGAAGTGACTCAGCTGAGAGCGCTCAATAAGTGATCAGGAAGCCCACAAAGCGTTGAAGGTAACTTCATTTTCCTCTGAATCCCTTTCTTTGTACTATGTCCTCTTTTTCTTCTCCTGCCAGCCTCCCGTTTTCCTCACCTTTTGTTCTCTCTTTCCCATTCATCAAGCAACCTCTCTTTTATGTGCCTCCAAGTCTTTATCTTTAATGATTACTTATTTACTTAATTTATGTGCTGCCTCTTTCCACAATAGGAATTCCAAGCAGGTTATATCATTCTTGCGTTGTCCATTTTATGCTCATGGCAACCATGTGAAATGTATTAGTCTGAGAGTCATTCAGCAACTTTTTTCCCATAAAGAACCCTTGAAACATTCTTTGAACTTTGAGAACCCCCAAATTGGTGTGACCATGCAGAATATTGTTGGGAAGCATAGTTATGTACATGTCCACCTGGGGCTTCTTCCCTCCCCACTCCCTTCAGGCCTATCATTGGCCATTGGGGGGGGGGGCAGGTCAACATGACCATATATGATCATAAAGGTAAAGGCTGGGATGGTGTCACCCTAAGGGTCAGACATGACCCAGTGCTTGCACAGAGGATACCTTTACCTTTATCCCCTGTGCAAGCACCGGGTCATGTCTGACCCTTGGGGTGACGCCCTCTAGCGTTTCCTTGGCAGACTCAATACGGGGTGGTTTGCCAGTGCCTTCCCCAGTCATTACCGTTTACCCCCCAGCAAGCTGGGTTCTCATTTTACCAACCTCATAAGGATGGAAGGCTGAGTCAACCTTGAGCCAGCTGCTAGGATTGAACTCCCAGCCTCATGGGCAGACAGCTTCAGACAGCATTTCTGCTGCCTTACCACTCTGCGCCACAAGAGGCTCTTATATGGTCATATCACCTGATAAATGTTTAACAAATTAACTGTATTTGGAAAACCTTTCTAGGGCTGTCAAGAAAGGCCAGTCCCAATCACTACACCACACAGGCTCTTCATTTTCCCTCTCCTTGGGAAAATTCTCACCATGTTGCAAAAGTCATCCAATAGCACTTAGGTGAGATGTGTAATGGTTACTGCAGGGCCTTTTTATCTTGTATAAGTTGTGTGGAGACTACTGCTGGGCCTAGGCAAGTAGTGTGGCATCCAGTTGCAGCCCCTGGGTGAAATGTGTAAAGTGAATGGTAACAAGTTGCCTGGTGACTGCTGCTGGGCAGAGCTTTAATGAGTCTTCCCTTTAGGATGTTACCTCTTAGTGACAGAAACCAAGGCTTGAAGGCTGACAATACTGTTGTAATAGTCTGGCAGCTTCCACAATGGCTGCTGTGTACATATGAACAAATTATGCATCCAGTAGCACTTTTAAAACCAACAAAAATTTATTCAAGGTATGAGCTTTCATGTGCACACACACTTCCTCAGATATAATGTGCATGCATACAAAAATTCATACCTGGAATAGAACTTTGTTGGTTTTAATGGTCCTACTGGACTCAAAATTTATTATGCTTCAGACCAACACAAGACCCGCTTGAAGGTACTATATATCTTTAACCACTACTAGCGGAACGGATTAAATAATTCGGTAAGGGCCCTGAGGGCGGGCCCTGTCCGTGATGAGGAAGGGTGCCCTCACCAGGACAGACAGCAGTTCTAGCCAATTGGGTGAGGGCACAATCTAGGCCCTCACCAGGACAGGCCAGAAAGTGACGGGGAAGCGGCAGGACACTGTGAGTAAAGAAGGAGGCCTTCCCCTCAGGCCTAGAAGTGTGCTTCTAGGCCCGAAGGGAAGGCCACACCACTGCCGGGGGGGGGGGGGAGGAGGGGGAAGCAGGCTTTCCCACCAGCCCCAGAAATGCCGCACCCGGAGGCAATGCCTCCTCTATGTGTCGGCTGGGGGCAGCTGGGGGGAGGGGGCTTTCAAAGCCCGTTCTCATGAACGGCTTTGAATCTAGTACATGCATAAATCTGAGTACATGTTCCGAGTACATGTGCATAAGGCTTGATTTACTAGCAACTGTTCGTCTCTGCCATATTCCATTTCTCTAGTGCCTGTGTAAAGAGCCCCTTAGTCCCACAGAAATCATTGCCTGCTGTTCCTTTCACAGCTTGGTTATTCAAACATCCCATTTAAGAGAATTTACTTTCTTTTTAAAGAGCCATACTTTGTCCTAGAGCTGTAAGTTGTAAGCCCTTGCTATAAGGACAGGGGTTGCTACTATGGGACCTGTTACTACCAGTTCATGATAATATTATGGCACTTAGCCCAATCAATATTTGTCATGGAACCCCTTTTATCAGGATCTATCTCAGTATAACAAAAGCACAAACTCACTCTCCAAAGCTTTTCATAGTCCTATCCAGTATTAGAGCAAAACAGGGAAACAGGTGAATGCCGTTCTTTGCTTTGCAACTTGAAGTAGCATTTATTTTTGCTTGTGTTCTGTTTTAAAATTAGCAATTGACTAAAGTGTGAATGTGCAGCTTCTACAGGAGCGCATACTACCCCAAGCTCTAACTGTACTATGTCTGGAGCAGTAGGTGCCATCTCTCCTAAAGAATGTGGAAAGGGACACATTTATTTGGTAACATCTGTCTTCTAGACTTATTTAGTGATCCTAGGATGGGCTTGCAGTAGCCCATCCTACTTCAATATTCACTTCTTTTCTTGGTATGACATTACTTGCATAAATGTGGATTTGTTGCATGCCAATGCCTTACTTAGAACAGGGCTGCCGAATGGCACTCTTTAAAAAACTATTCCTGTGGTGGGAGTGCTTTGAAACTGGTTGTAAAGAGCTTTAATATAATCACTTTCACATGTGACTCTCTGAAGTCACACTTCTGTCCTGCTGTATCCCTTGTCAGTCATAATACAAAGCTGTGTAAAAGAGCTGCTAGCTCTTATGCATATTTAATGCAGTCATTATGCTGATAATTAGGGCACAGTAAGAAACTGGGCATCTTGAAGTTCTTAGTGTGCCAAAATGCCACTAGACTAAAGTTCTACTGTTGGTTACAAAAATCCCCTTGAGCTCAGTAGGGCTTATTTCCAAGCCAAGATGTTTAACAGTGAGGCCTTTTCATCCTTCGAATAGGCTGTGCTGAATGCTGACCAGGACTTGCTCAGTCACAGGTTGTGAAGAAAGACCATATGGTTTCCAATCTGGTGTTGACATCTGTCTAGCTTTCCACCACAGGATAGCGCTTGCTCCAGTTAATCCTCCAAACCTCTAATGGGTATTACGAAAGTAGGCTTGTGTTAAATCTGTGAAGTAATGGAGCTCTGCTGAAGATAAATATGATCAGTAGACATTAAATCAGTGGTTCTCAACCTGGGGGTTGGGACCCCTTTCACCAGGGTCATGGCAAGGCGAGCAGGGTGCCACCACTGTTGCCGCTCCTCCTGAAGGCGCCCGCACTCAGCCGCTGGCCACTCCAGCAGTGCCCACAGAAAAAAACCAATTTATATACTATCATGAACAATGGATCTTCACACTATTGGTCAGTTTTGGTTGTATTTCTGTGAAAGACCATTTGCATAATTTTATGGTTGGGGGTCACCACAACATGAGGAACTGTATTAAAGGGTCGTGACATTAAGAAGGTTGAGAACCACTGCATTAAATGAACTGGTCCCAGGGCTAACTACAGTACCGACACCCTGTGTTGTGAACATGTACTTAATATCTGTTTGGTGCAAACGGAAGTGCATGTAAACATTAGGTCTGCAAACTTTAAAACACATGGTTAATAGAAACACTTTGTTCCTTAGTTGGTCTGTTATTGTTCTAAATTGGCTGACGTCTCTACCACAAAGTTCAACAACTATAGTTGCAGGGGGAAGAATCACAAAGTATTTGGCTATTTCAGATACACATGACTGGTTTACTTTAGCAAACAGCTGCTCTTTTAAGATTGCTGCAGCCCTGGCTACATGTGGGACGTGGTTACATTGAACTTGGTGGAACTGATGCCAGCAGGAACTTGTGAAGGGACTGGACTGACTGCTGAAAGCAGCTGGAAGGGAGCTGATGCCTAGTATAAAGGAGGCTCCTTATCCACAATACAGTAACTCAACAGTTAAGCGGTTGCATTGCTTCACTGTCTGTCTACAAGCTCAGTAAGTCTGGGGCAAGTGTAGTTCATAGACAGTTTTTAACTGCAATAAAGCATTGCGTAACAATTCTAAGTGAAGAGCATGGTTCATGCAGGAGTCTTCTATTGCGAGCTTGCATCATAACACCTAACAAAGCACACATGGATAGACATTCACAGGAAGGTTAAGGAAGGGCTGTAAATATCTATAGGCTGTCAAAGTGATAGCTGGACAACTAAGGGAATCTGAAGAAGACCTTTATAGCGCAGCTTAGGCAGGTGCTAGAAAGCCTTATAGTTTATTTAACAAAAAATGCTTGTCAGGTAAGGAGTTGGCACGCTTTCTATTGATGGGGGGTGTTGTAAATGTGTGTGCGCGCCCTATGCTGATGGCCCTTCCTGTTCTAACTTCAAGGCTGAAATACAATTTTAAGTTCCTTAGGGGGCTACAAGTGAAGAACTTGAGTTAGCCACCTTCCTGCAAGGGTAGTTTCCTTCTCCCAATCTGCCCAGGCATTCCTAATAGGAGACTGCCGCTGTTCTAGCCACCATCCCCTTGTCCTTGTCAACTTACTTTAAAACCTGATTGATTATATATTTAAGACCTGATAGATTAAATCTTGCTTAGTTTGAAAGCTGAGTTTAGGCATCTGATAAGGTTTTTTGCTTTTATAACAGATGGCTCTTAGCAAAGCCTCAATTGATTGGAGAGCATTCTTAAGAGGCTAAAACTTTTGGGGTGTCTGACTGATTAGCAGGCATGGTATAGTAAGGTTCAACAACATGGAAAGCAAAGGTGAATTTTCTGCAAACAGTAAATGATACATAGTAAAGGACTCTCCTGGGGAATTTTGAAGTCATGGAGGGGGGGGGGGGACACAGCCAGGCTTTCCCTCCTGGGGCAAAACAAACGTTCGGGAGAAACATAAAGTATATGCAGTACTTGTAAAACATAAATCTTGCTGCTTTAAGATAACATATATAATTTGACATATTAAAGCAGTAAGATTTATGTCTGACAAGGAAGTATGCATATACTTTACTAATTTAACGTAACACATTTATAACTTGACATATAAAATCCATATTTATGAAAGGCCCTCATTTTGAACCATCAAGGCTGACCAGGTACAGTGGAGCTATAGTCTGCTGTTCTCAGTGCTAACAGCACCTCTTTTTCCTGACTGGGTATAATAAAGCTCATAACCAATCTTGTAGCAAAAGTGTCTTTGGAATAGAACCAGTATTAGACAATCACAACAAGGCTTGTAGCATATTTGGATAGTAAGTTACACTTTATAACTCTGAACAATAGCATACTGTTTACATTGCAGCAAATAGTCACTTAAACATGAAACACCTACTGAAAAAAACACTATATATTTCTATAGTATGCAAATACATTATACAATACCACCCACCACATTAGATTTCGTTTCCATAGGACACACGTTAAGTGAGTGAAACCTTATCTCAAAGCATTTCTTTCATTCCAAAGAAGAAAAATGCTCCATAGAAGGTTTATGGTTCTTGTTAACAGGTTTTCTGAAAGGAAAAATTGAAAAAGTCCTCAGGAGTTATTCAGGGTTTTTTCCTAGGCCCTCCCATCTCTAATATGCAGAGGATAATATACAGGTATTTCTTCTATCGGTTTGCATTTTTATCCTGCCCTCCTGAGGAATACAGCTGGCAAAAAGGGTTTCGTTTCACAATTCTGCAATGGCCTGTATGGTGACCAAGAGATTGTGACTGGCCTTGGGTTATCCCATGAGTTTCGTAGTGGATTAGGATTTGAACTCGGGTGTGTCAAGTCCAGTGACACTTCAATGGCTCTGTTAGCAAAAGTGCGTCCTTTGGTCAGGCCACTTGTCCTCCAACTGCAGTCAGCCCTCGACACATACTAATACTGACTTTGCAAAAAGGGCTAGAAATGGATTTGACTAAGAGTTCACAGCTCTTGACTTGGCTGCTGAGGGCTACCAGACACTTCCAGGTAAGCCTTTTCTTTTTTTCAAACACAAGTTGGACTTTGGCACAGAGTAATCCTCTTGACTCAACTGGTTGTAACAAACATTGGATCAAAACAGCTGGACCTCAGATTTCAGTGATTGCTTTGGCCAGTATGGGATCAATACACCATTTCCATGGTTTTAATATGGTTTTTATATGCCGCTTTTTTCTACCTGAAGGAATCTCAGAGTGGCTTACAGTCACCTTCCCTTTTTTCTCCCTGTGAAGTAGGTGAGGCTGAGAGGTCAGAACAGCTTTATCAGTGCTGTGGTGACCCCAAGATCACCTAGCTGGTTGCATGTGGAGGAGCAGGGAATCAAACCCAGCTCACCAGATTAGAAGCTGCTGCTCTTAACCTCTATACCACGCTTTTCTTGTTTTAAGAGTTAGTTGTTTGTACACAGTAGAGAAGGGCTATGGTTCCTTTATGTCAAAGAAAACCGTTGTGCTGCTCCTTTCGAAAATGACTGTATAGGGTACTGAATATGGTCAGTCTTAACTTATCCCTCACCTCGGCAATCACCTTGCAATAGATCCTTTGAACTAAACATCCTGTTTGTGTTCTAGGTCTTTGGTATCCGTGGGATCATCTGTAGGGTCTGTTACAAGACAGACCCTATCTGCTGCCCTCCCACCTGCAGCTCGGCCCTTCCGGGTATGTAACCATAACAGAAGCAGCCGCAGAGGAGTTGTTGCAAGCAGTCTGCAGGAGCTTATTAGCAAGGTAGGCTTCTTGCCTAAATCCACATAATTGGGTATGTAAACTGTCTTGCACTGTTCTGTTGTAGTTTATTCTCACAAATGGGGAGAAAGAACCTTGTTCAGACTCTAAATCCCAGCTCTATTTTTAGTGTTAGTTGGATTCAAGGTATGCAACCTGATGTTGTAGCAAGGGTCCGGATGGTAAAGATCCACCATTAGTTCTGTAAAGGTCTGTTCCATGTTCAGTCCTCTTATGCTCTGCAGGCAGAACTACAAGCTAGTTCTTGGCTTTGTGATTAAGCCAGCTTGTTAAGTGGGTTGATAGGGGGTTGGATTAGGTTGGCATCAGTTGCACCCATGCATCAATGTTGGAACACTGCCTTTGAGGATGACCTGAGCTCTACAATTGAAGTGCTGCAGGTTAAAGGGCAGCTCTCTTTATACAGGGGTGAATGTGTGAGATAATCTAGACTTCTTCCCAACATCACTAATTGACTGCTCGCTTGGCAGTGGTAAAAGGAGTAGTCTTATCAAATGTGATTGGAGGAACCTGACAAATTAGTGTGGCTTACACAGCTTTGATTTGGTTAATTTGCTCTGTTCAAGAGCAGTCTGGTTGATGGTGGCTGACATTTGCAGACAACTTGAATTGTATATGTGTTGAACTGGGAACTCTATTTAGGGTAAAGAGGAGAGAATCAAACGTAGATTCACAAAGTTCCAAAAAGTAACTCTGCTGCCTTCTCTCTAGACATTGGATGCCTTAATGATTACTGCTGGACTGATAACACTGGTTTTGGAGGAGGATGGCACCATGGTGGATACAGAGGACTTTTTCCAGTCTCTAGGAGATAACACACACTTCATGCTTCTGGAGAGAGGACAGAAATGGAGCCCTGTAAGTGCTGCTTGTGCTCAGGTGGGATATTATAAGAAGGAACTAGTTTGGCATGTTTTTGAGACGACTGAGCTTAAGACATGCCGCATTAGGCCAAAATGTTGCCATTTCCAACTGCTAGGGCCAGCTTAACCACAAGAGGAGATAGTGATCTGAAGCATAGTTACTTGGGGAGCAGCAAGTATTGCTTGGCCCTTCAGAGGAGCATCTACACCGGTGCTTTCTGTACTTCTCAGAGCCATCAGATTCCTTCTCTGAACTCCTATGGAGTGACCAGTTTTTCTGCTGGTACCCCTTTGCATCAGGCAGTGCTGTGGCAAGTCTAGCCTGATAGGATTTGCTTAGATATTTATATCCTGTTTTCTCTTAAAAAGCCACAAACATTGTTCTCACCTCCTACATTTTATCCTCATACCAACCCAGTAAGGTAGGCTAGATTGAGTGTGACTAGGCCAAAGTAACTGAGTGAGCTTTGATGGCAGGTTGGGAAGGAGTTTGAATCTGTGTCTCTCAGATCTAGTCTGACACACTAACACCTGTAGTGTGCTGGCTTCCCACTTTTGGTAGAGTCCAACAAAAGCAGATGCTACTGTTTGGTAGAATCCCTCCCAAAGCAGCGTGTATGTAAATGATGTACTTTGAGTCGTCTTCTGTCCTAAAGGCACTAGGTGGCAGGTGCACACCTCCAGTTGCATAGTAAGGCAGAGAAAATGGCAATAAAGACACCTTTGCCTCTTTTAAATTTCGTAATAAGCTGTTGCCTTAGCTGTGAATTGCAAGGCTGAGTTTTCCCCATGGAGGAGATGACAATTCCTCCAGGCTGTTTTAAGTGAAGATAGTGGTGGAGAGGAAGGCTTATAGTCCTGGTCTGAACTGAACCAGCATGTGCTGGGGAATGGGACTCCACGAGCACGAGTGGCTGACGAGACTCAGGTGAGCATTCAGAGTCTGGCAGAGTCTGGCATGCCTTAGAAGGTCTGCCTGATCAACCACTTTGCACGTCTTGTACTACACATCTTGATAGTGCTACATGCGTGAAGTAGGTTTGTATACTAGGCAACAGCAGGCCACTATTTATCTGTTGTGGAGAAAGGGAAGGTGAATGTAAGTCGCGTTGAGCCTTTTTCAGGTAGAGAAAAGTGGCATATAAGAACCAAATCTTCTTTTTCTTAAAGAACTGGTTATCATCACACATTCTGAAGGAATCTACATCTGGATCAGCAAAAGTAGACAGAGGCACATGGAATGCCTTAACCTCGTGCTGTTTATAAACTGGATACCAGTAATCACTACAAGTTAGAGTGTGGAATTCAGTGTGATTACAAAAGAAATAAGCTGCCTGCAGTTCTGAGGAGCTAAGGACAACACAGAAAATAGCCCTCAGCAGTTATTGGAGGCTACTGTAAACATCAAGGATTCTGCTGTGCTTTATTAAAAAACATGTTTTGGGTGGTCTTATTGGAAAAAAATAATAAACTGACTTAAGACCTTACTTGTTTAAATAATCTTGTGTATCATTGAAGCTTTATGCATCACAGTTTAGAGCTATTGAGTTAAAGTTATTCTCTGGGACATACACAAATGCAAGATCTTGCCCTGTTTGTTCTATCTAGGGACTGAATTGTGACATCAGAACTATACAGAAGCCCAAGAAAATGGGAGTAGCAAACATTACCTTGGATTTGTACAAGCTAAATCCAAAGGACTTC
This sequence comes from Paroedura picta, assembly GCF_049243985.1. Taxonomy (NCBI): domain Eukaryota; kingdom Metazoa; phylum Chordata; class Lepidosauria; order Squamata; family Gekkonidae; genus Paroedura; species Paroedura picta. The sequence continues at coordinate 50,749,629 of NC_135377.1, forward strand.
ATTGGATGTCTAAATATCAAAGCTACCTTCTACGAAATTTATTCTGTGTCCTATGACATCAAATGCATGGGAGCAAAGAATATACTGCGGTAAGTGTATGCTTCTAGGAGCAAAAATTGTTTAACTTCCATGTTAAATAAGATGGTGGTGAAACGCATTGATAAAGACCTCTTGCATTACTTATCCAGAAATCCAAGAAGGTGAAATTGTGCAACAAGCTTTCATCGAAGATATATAGGCTCCATTTTTTTCCATGAGGTGTTTCTTGTAAGATACTGACATTCGATTTCTAATTATCTGTTGATGTAGGTTGCAAGGGAGGTAAATTAAGGATTTGATAAGATAGGCCAAAAAGGACTCAAAGCTTCTCTGTAGTGTCATCTGAGGCCAACTGGAGACACTAGGTGGTGGTAGTGCTTCCAGCTTCTGAGGACTTATGTTATACCTGTCCCTGAAAGGCAAGATTTTATTCTGGGGTAATATTTTGTGGACTAGAACCTACACCATCAGATGCATGTAGTGGATCTTCAGTAAGCAGGTATTGTAAACTGAGTTTCTGGCAAAAATAGCAGGATCCCAGTGACATGAAATGAAACAGGGTAAAATTCAGTACGTAACCCAGTATGCAAGACAATGCATATTACCTGTGATGTAATTTGTTACAGGGCCAATTCCTGAATGTTCAGTTAGACTGGATGTCCTTTATTGTTTAATTCTTTAATAATTCTTGCCCTAATGCTTTAATAATTCTGCCCTAATTTAATAATTCTTGCCCTAATTTACAGTAGTGATCAGAAAAGGGACACATGAGCTTACTGGACTTCAAAGTAACTTTATTTCAAAATCAAAATCCCAAATTTTTTCATAAGACCCGATCTGGTGAAGCACGAGACTGCAGTCCTTTCTATCTGAAGTATAGGCAGAATGTCACAACTATAGGTGAAATTCCATTCTTACCTCGAACACCCCATTTATCCTGGAACTGAATAGCAGGAGCAAACTGAAAGGCAGGTACCGACCATATATAAAGGTATAGCAGTAATCTATGAGTTAGCACAGTGGTTTTCCACTTCTTCTACAACTTTTGAGATGGCAGGAGTTTTATGTGCCTGCTCTATACATGGTTTCCTGCAAAGCCACGAATAAAACCTAATTAGTAAACAACAGTTTTGATCCACTGGCAGACAATTGTTAAAATGCATTGAAAGTGCCCTATTCGGTGTGCTTGGAAGTGCTTTTTACCAATTCCAGGGAAATGTGTGTTGCCTTTTGCTGTCCACTGAAATAGCCTAAAACAGTAACTAGCAGAAGTACAAGTATGTACTTGCATGATCCCTGCATATGATGAAATGGGTTCTTCTCACCTATGAGGATGAAATTTGTGACGTTATTCTACTTTAGGCTTCTTTCCCCCTGAGGATATTGGTGAGGAGTCTAGATGGTGATCCATAGGAAGCAGGTCTAAGAAGATGTTGCTACATCACCACAATGTTCTGTTTGGCATGGCAGAATTAAATCTGATGATAGTAGCCAGAAGAAATGCACACAAGAGGAAATACTTCCCCTTTCTAATATATTCAAGTAAGGCTGGTATTTGAAATCTAACTTCTAACTAAGCTAGTATATTTTTCTTTCTAGGAAGATACTCCGGCTTTTGTCTCACACTGCACAAATAACAGGACAACTTCTTCTTTGTACGGGAACATACGTGCTACATTTAATGGGTGACTGTGAGGATGATCTGATTAAAAATACAAAGCACTAAAATGAGCACCAGAGCCTTCAATAGTAATTTTCCAGCTGACTCACTTCAAGCATTCTTCCTGGAACATTTTAAAAAATATTTATCTTGGGTTTAATTGTCTAAAATTGAGGTTCACACTTGACTGATCAGAATGTAACTGAACAGCCTTCCTCTCTTTTACGTTTTTATTTGTAAGATAATGATGTGAGAATGGTAAATATGATCGGAGTCTTTTTAATGCAGTGAAAGTAGAGGTGCTTTTGTGCCATGCCTTCCAAATGTAGTGGCCTGGAGACACTCACTGATGCCTGTCATGTGACAAGCCTCCACTAACTGCCATGTCGGCATTTCTGTTCGATAGCCATGTCATGCGTTCTGACTGGGCTTTCTGAGGCTTGTGTGGAAACTCAGCATTATTAAATGTTTATCTCTTTCACGAAACTGTGAATTAAAAAAATCAGTTTCAATATTGACTCATGTCTAGTGTGTTAACTTAATAGAAAATCATGAATTCCTCACTGCAGGGGTAGTCAACCTATGGTCTTCCAGATCAGTGGTCCCCAACCTCCAGTCCAGGGACCGGTACCGGTCCGTGGATCAGTCGGTACCGGTCCGCGGCTCCTCCTCGTCCCCCTCCCCGGCTGCTGCCCTGCCACTCTGCCGCCAGCTCACCTTTGGTGCTCTCCAGCGGCCGCCATGGCTGGGGCTCCCCCTCAGCATGGCACTGCGCAGCTGCTGCTGGTAGTGCCCCCCAGTGGGTGGTGGGACGTCAGGGGCACCGGCAGGAAAGCAAGCAGAGCACTGGCTCAGGTGGCAGTGACATCCCTCGGCAAAAGACTACCCCCCCCCCGGGCCTCAGTAAAATTCTCAAGCCTTGACCGGTCCCCGGTGATAAAAAGGTTGGGGACCACTGCTCCATATGTTCATGGACTACAGTTTCTATGAGCCCCTGCCAGCAAACAGATGTCTATGGACATCTGGAGGACCACAGGTTGACTACCCCTGCCTCACTGAACCAACCCTGTACGTAGTGGGTTAATGCTGCTCAACCTTGTCTTCATAAATCAAACACACCACTTATAAATTGTCAAACTCAAAAGATAACTGGCTTTCACGGGTGTGTGTCTAGCAGTGGTAATATTCTATAAGGATGTTGCATATGTGTATCTACTCATATTGGCAAAGCTGATCAGAAAGGGTGGCTCTGAAAAGAGGAGGCAAAGAAAGTAAAAGACTGGCCAACAAACAGCCTCTTCTTTCCCCTACTGTATCCTAGCACGCAGCAGCAGGAAGCAGCACTCTAGGGAGATATGAAATTGGAGTTCATCCCAATGGAGGCACACTAAGGAAAGGTGCAAAGGCTGCCCACATTTTGCCTGCTTGGAAGTTGTGTTCAGAATACATGTGGGTGTGTAAGGTGAGGAACAATGAACCTGGCTGCATACCTAGAAGTAAGCTGTGTAGCCAGTGTGGTGTAGCACAGGGGTAATCAGCCTGCGGTCCTCCAGATGTTCATGGACTACAATTCCCATGAGCCCCTGCCAGCATTTGCTGGCAGGGGCTCATGGGAATTGTAGTCCATGAACATCTGGAGGACCGCAGGTTGACTACCCCTGGTGTAGCAGGCAAGGTGCTGGTCTAGAATGAGGTCCAAATCGCCCTTCTGCCATGGCCCAGCCACTCTGTCAGTCTAACCTAAACCTACATAACACAATGGAGAAGACTTAATCAGAGTGGGATACCGTCTTTTCTGCAGACGGAAACCTTTCCTCATCACCTTTGTCAGTGACCTGTCTGCTGAGGAATGCATATATACAAGGAATGTAAGCACACAATCATGTTTATGTAAGATCAGTTTACTACTTACTTAGGCAGTAAAAAGTGTATGTTAAGCAACAGTGTACGTTATGTGGAGCTCTGCCACCACTGTAATATTTAGGCCCACTTTACATATTTATTTTTTCTTGTGGGATTTTTAAAAAATCCCTTTCTTTTTCTTGAAAATTAAAAAATACTCATTCCTTCCCATATGATTTTTTTTTTCTTTAGCTATTTATTTTGGTAACAAGTGCAACAGAACACATACTGTTTGAATGCACATTTAGTGGTATTTTGAATGAATATTCTTTCCTTTTTTGAGATGATACCCATGTTGGAAAACATGTGGATCAACCCCTTAATCAAATTATGACTCATTCATATAAGTGAGCTGTGGAAATTTCTTGGCTGAGGCCCAGTTGCATGTTGTGGGCTCAGTCTTCCCTGGAGAAGTTCAGCAGAGAGAGTATGAGAGGAAGGCATTTGTCCTACTGGGTTTTGCTTAGTAATTGAACAGATAAAACTAGCTTCAGGCTCTTTACCTCCCATGCTGAGAGAAAAAAGAACAGAAAAGAGAGCAGTCAGGAGACGATTACCTGAACAGGGAAGAATCTGAAGCAACATACCAAATCCTGACTGGCTTTTCTGGCTCACTCTCATCCATTAGTGGAAAAAGAGTTGGTTAAATGGTAATATATAGAAATTGCCAGTGGTTTCCTTGCATGGCACTTTTTGTCTGGCCTCATTACTAGCTGGCAATCAAACAGTTTAAAATGTGTTGCTGTTTCCCTTCCAAAAAAGGAATTCTGACTGAAGCCCTCATTCTAGTTGAGTCAACCGCTGCTTCTGTTCTGTGGACAAAGTAACCCTGCTATCTGGATTTTTTCTTTGAATTTTCCCTTTAGCCGCCCCCCCCCGTAAAGAATGAAAGGGTGCACAACAGATCTAGACCTTTGAATGTTGCCTAAGAAGCATTTTTCTGTCCTGCACCTGAAGGTAGTAACCTTTCAAATGTAACAATCTAACTCTATAAAATCATGAGACCAGATCAGGATTATTTTTCAAATCTGAAGGTCTGTGTAGCAACTTGTTCAGAAACTTGTTCTAAATTCAGTTTTCCTCATATTTTTGCACCCTTTCACAAGGTCCTGTGAGCAATCCCCCTACCACCACCAAGAATATTTCAAGACAGCTTAGCTTTTCTGGAACAGGAGCTTACAGGTACATGTCTAACCACATCTGCCCACAGGGGTAGTCAGCCTGTGGTCCTCCAGATGTTCGTGGACTACAATTCCCATGAACCCCTGCCAACATTTGCTGGCGGGGGCTCATGGGAACTGTAGTCCATGAACATCTGGAGGACCGCAGGTTGACTACCCCTGCACTAGATACTCTGCCTCATTGCTTTCTCCATCGTCTGCTACCTTATTTAATCCTCTCGGGCAACTGAGGAGGAAGTGCTGGCAGACTTTTGTCTTGTATTTGACTGCAGCCAAGGAAAGTTTTAAACCTCAACTCTACCCTCTCCTTAGGAACTGTACAGTTGATTTCTTACAATAAATTTTGAACCCTGTCTAGTCAGGATTTACTGATGAAAACCAGCATCCTCCCAGCCAACCATTCCCTTTGTAATTGGCCCCAGAAGGAAACAAAATACAGGCAAGCAGAAAATGTATGTATTTGTTCCTCTCTCAGGGACAATAACTACTCATAATGCTGAAGTTTAGACTGTTGAAACCAGCCAAAGAACAGTTAAACTTGTCTCCCTCTATCATGGCTCCAATCCAAATTGAGGCCTCTGTGACTGCAAGTTATTTACAAATGCTCCAAATATTTGTTCACATCTCCTGATGAGAAACTCATCTGGTTTGATTCTCAATCTATACCCCATTTCAGACTGAGTGAGAAGTTTTTCCACCCAGGAAAAAAGATTCTTTCAAACAGAAAATTAGATGTACTGGAGCTAATCTGCTACATTTTCTATATGGGAATCACTTCAGGTGGTGGTGGTGGTGGGGGGGGAGGTAGAACATTTAATTGCATGGTCTGCACCCTGCAACAGAAGAAGGTACAAGCCAGACAAACATGTGCCAGCTCAGTAAGAACTAGGCTCACTAGCTAAAACTTAAGATTTCACTTAAGAATAACTGCATCTCATGGGCTTATTGTGAGGTTTAGCAAATGTTTGTGAAGCTCATTTTGAAAACTCAATGAAAGATGTTGTGTAAGTACAAAGCATTTTTTAATAATTAGTTTTTCAGATCTGTCATGTGTGGGATTGCAAATAGATCTCGTCAATAATATAAGACATTTTTAAAAAGGTATTCTTTAATTGTGTTCATCTCATCCTGCTTCCTGTATTTCTACCAGATTTATTATGTTGTCTTTAACTATTTGCTTTAAATATTTAGTGCAATATTCTTGCAGTGTTGAATCCATGTAATTAGAAAAAAATACATAATTTGGAAATATGTTGTGAAACCTTTTGATCCTGAGTAGCAGGAGGCTAGGGAAAGCAGGACTTATCCAGACGCCATCTGTCAATACCCCAATACCAGTTCTGGCTGTATAATAGGACATGACATGACAATGTCACACGGATGTATTACACTCAACATTCTGTGGTAAGGATAACAGAACTTTGGGTGAATCCTAAAGTATCCTGTGACATAGTGTTATCACTTCCGGCCATGCAACCAGAAATGATATCCTGGCATCGACTGACACCATTTCATCCCTCCCACCCCAATTTTTCTTCTCCTGCCCTATGGAACAGCAACAAGGAACAGAGCTGATTGGTGGGAAGTTGCCAAAGTCGGCAAGTCCTGGGCCATACCTCTAAATTGTAGCTATGCAGTTGAAAACTTGTAACTTTTAAGACTCCATTCAATATCTTCAGCTGTCGCTTACATAGCTGCATGTAAATTTCACAACAGAGCCTGGTGGATAGCTGGGTTGGTCTGAAGCAAGGGATCAAAGTTTGAGTCCAGTGGCGCCTCTAAGGCCAACAAAATTTAATTCAAGGTTTTAAAGGTGCCACTGGACTCAAACTTTGTTCAAAAATTATTAAAATAATAGGAAGTGACAGTTGTAGGAGGGTCAAGCACATGACAATTGTTATGAAAACTTTCACAACTGCTTCCTTGGCAGGTTTTATAAACTGCAAATTATGTCATCCTTCTCTACATTCTGCCATAACAAAAGCTTTGTGAAACTGCACGCTTACAAACATCCCGACTCCAGCAAATTTGATCCAGTCACTTTAGATGCTTTGAGCTTCTCTTCTACTTTACAGGCATTCATTTAGCTTTATACGATTAAAAATGTGCTGCTTCGTGCATTATCAGGGTTGTTTTCAAAATAACTTCCTTTTCTTCTCTACTGTGCATTATTAAAGATGTTTGCAAGGAAAAATTACACCTTTCAACATGGCACAAAACTAATTACAGGACTCATTCACAGATAGTTATGCCGACCAGATACAGCACATGTAGGAATGGGTTGTACAGACTGCCCTTGATGGTTAATTAGTGTTTCTGTGTTTATTGTCTCTGATGTTTGCATTACATTACACAACATTTTACAGAGGATAAAAAGGAAGGCGTCATATCACTATAACTTCACTAATATTTTAGGATGAGAGTGCCATTCTTCCTTCCTTGTGAAACATCTAACCATTGATAGATGTATATTACAGGTTAGCTATAGCCAGATGTTGCCCTGGGGTAAACCCACTTCTGGCCAAAAAATCATCTCTCTATCAATCACCTGTCTGCCTGTCAGTCATGTTGGGGGCACCTAGGATAGAACTAAAGAATTATATAGATAATTTTGGAGAACTACGAGATAATATAAAGAAAATACAGACAAGAAAAAAATATTACATGTCATAATTAAATATATCAATACTAGTAATCAAGCCCGCTGTACTAACAATACAGCGGGCACTAGACAATGTTCTCGCGGCCAGCGAGTCGGCAGGCTGCCGGCACGCGAGACATGGAGGCATTCCCTAAAGCCTCACTTTCCTTTACTGGAATAAAGAGTAACATAGGAGAGCAGAGCACACGTCAGTGGGAGTTCAGGGGCATCCAGGCCACAATAGCAACTCTTTAGGCAATCAGACCCCACTTGCACATGAGCACTCCCTCCAAGCACCAACAGCATTTCCCCCCTGACCTGGCTGCCGTGTGCCACCCAGACATACCACCACCACCACCCCGCACACACAGAGCAAGCCCTCCCCCTCCCCCACTCACCGAATTTATCACTGCTACCAAGAGCAGAAAGCTGAGAATATTTTGCAGTTGCAAAGGCTGTCCTTCCATGGTCGTGGTGTTGGGCAGGAGAGGCCAGACACTCAGCCAAGCCCTGGGCCACAGGCTCCTCTCCAAAGGCTGACTCGTTCAGAGGGGAGCAAGCAATTAAGAGGCCAGCAATCGGTCTGACGCGTCGGAGGCGCTTTGCGCCTCTCGCTGCGTCAGGCCTCCGGCCAGGGAGCACTCGCCATTCTAGCTGCTCAAGGACCCACCGTTTGATGATTTGTTCTACAATTTTGCAAGTTACAGAAGTCAAGCTGATCGATCAGTAGTTACCCAGATGCTCCTTTCCCCCCTTCATGAAGATGGGGACAACATTTGCCTGCCTCCAGTCTTCTGGCATTTCACCTGTTCTCCAAGGATTGTCAAAAATAATGGATAGAGGCCATTCTACATTTCAAATTCTGTAACAAATCTGTTTTTCAGCTACATTATTCATTCCACCATTGCTGCGTACTGTGTTCCCATCATTTTTGAGCCTGTATGGTCCTTTAGAATTCTGATACAAGGTGATAGGTGAAACCACATAATGGCTGCCTCAGGAGGTGAAGCCAAGCAGAAAATGAATGCCAGAGAGGCAGAGCTCTGATTGCCAGCCACAAAGAAAGATGTTGATGATGCAGCAATGTCACTTTTGGCATGCACTGGACGTGACATCTTCACATCACCAGCAACATGGGACGAGCTGGTATTTGGGCAAAAGCTCTATGGTGGAAGCCGTAGAGTGCAAATCATTTTCCTGTGTTATGTCCTTTTATCCATGCCCATTCCACATTTTGCTTTCTATAGTGCTGTCTAAAAATTAGAGAAATGGTCCTGGAATCCAAGTGATATCTGTTGTGTGCTATAATGCAAGCAAACTCTGGGGTAATTGCCTATTTATTATCATCACAAATGTTTTCAGGCCTTCCAAACTATTCTGTTTATAATATCATAGATTAGTGTTACATAAGTAATTGCTATTTTTGAATAATTGTGGAAGAGACAAAAAGACAAAATAATTGAATATTGTAACATTAGAATCCAGGTAAAACTGGTATGAGCAGGGGGGTTTGTGAAGCAAGATACATCTCGTTACATTTTGCAAGCAGAGCGTTTGCAACAGTGCATTTGCCCTCCTTTCTCAATACAATGCATTCTGTTGAGCAAATGATGTGTAGTGTCAATCCCATATTCTGGGCACACTGTTTAACAAATAGACCTTTCAGTGTAGGCAAGCTGTGGAATGGGCTCAGATAAACAGAGGCTACAGTGTCCTCTTTAAATTCTTGGCATTTATATGCCTTTAAGTCAGTGGCATGGTAACACTGCTTGAGGTTTTCATCTGCATGTAACAACTGGTTTCAGCTCTGCAGAAAGCTTCCTAAATAAATGACATGCAAGTATGTGACAATTCCTCTGCATGTGAACTTTCACCATATTCCTTCCGAGCTCTGCTGAAAAGACGGTTTTCATTGTCGGTTTTCCTCTGGTCAATACAGAAACACACTGTTTGGCATTGACTGCAGGGAGAGGAGGTTACGGTGAAGAAATTAGCACCATGCAGGTTCTTTTAAACTTAAGGTGGGGGTTGCTGAATTGGTTGCTATTTTTATCCTAAATCTAATGGAGATCATTCAATTACTTCTTCCATCTATGAATGTAATTTGAGTGAATAATTAGTTAAATGGCCTCAGAATAATATTCTGGGATGGGCTGTCTAAGCCCGGTGCCACCAATGACAAAGACCTGACTAGATTGCGTAGATCAGTGGTCCTCAACCTTTTTATCACCGGGGACCACTCAATGCCGGGGACCACTCAACACTGGGGACCACTCAACGCCTTTTACTGAGGCCCGGTGGGGGAGGGGTAGTTTACTCCTCTACTCACAACCACTGCCCTAATGCTCTCTGATCGCTATAGTAATGTTTAAACATCCCTTCAAAATAAGATACAGACACGCCACAACAATGAAGTGTGTTGTAAAGTTCTGGGGGGGATGAAGTAAAGGGCCGGGGGGGGTAGGTGTCCTTTGGGGCCCACCTCCAATTAGTCCAAGGACCACATGTGGTCCGCAGCCCACAGGTTGTGGATTGCTAGTGTAGATGAAGAAAGGAATAAAGAGAAACCTAAAACTAACATGTGCCCCACTTGAGGCAACGTCATTATGGAAAATTTAAAGCAGTTATTGAACCTTCTGCCTCAGGGTGAGGCATAATGTCAGTAGCTCACATTATTTCTTTTACTTTGCGAACTGAATGGCTGTTATAATCCAACTCTCAATTTTTCCAGCTATTCCTTCCTCCATACTTGTTTGTATGCAGAAAACAGACTGACAACCATACCCAATAAGTCCAGTGTAAACAATTGCATGGCCATTGTATGTCTGTCCAGCTGACTGAGAGTAAGTCAAGTCAATAGTTACAAGTATATATTTTTTTTAAATAAACTATTTCCTTTCTGGAGTCCTTCTCACAGGAATCTAAGTATTACCAACATGACCTTCATTCTTCTGTTTTGTGTGCTGTGCCACATACTGATACTTTTTCTTTGTTTTATCACAATTCCTCTCTGGGAGCCAAAGTATATTGTAGCAAAAGGAGGAACATTTCTCTCCCAACCCCCATTTTCATTTTGCCACTTCATGTGGAGAAAGTATGACCAGTGAGATGAAAGACTGGAACCTGGCCTGTGGAAGGTGCTGGACTGGCTGGACCACTCGTCTGATATAGGAGGGCTCTTCTTATGTTCTTAATTCTTAATAGCATCAGGTATAACATGACGGTAGAGATGGTTAAAGTAGCTGTAGATATTATACTGTAACTGATTCATACTTCACTTGCAAGAATAAGGTGCGCAGCTCTCACCTACGCACTCCGCCAGGAACCTGGGCGTGATCCCAGAGAAGCGTGTTGGACCTCAACAAGGGCCAGAGCCTTCTCAGTCCTGGCCCCCACCTGGTGGAACGAGCTCCCTGAGGAGATCAGAGCCCTGCCCGAACTTCCACAGTTCCGCAGGGCCTGCAAGAGGGAGCTCTTCCACCAGGCATTTGCTTGAGGCCGACCGACTCAGAACACCTATTGGTCCTCACAGACGCCTGCCCATGACTCTTCCAAAGTTACTGTTAATTGTTATATTATAATTGTGGTTTTGTAATCTTTTGATGTTTTTTAAAGTTGTTTTGATGTTATAGTCTGCATAATGTTTCATGTAAGTTATAATGTTCTATGTAAACCGCCCAGAGCTGCAAAAAAATGGGCGGTATAGAAATCTAAATAAATAAAATAAATAAAAATAAGGGCCATTCTTGAAATCTTGAGTGGATAGTGCAGAAGGTGCAGAACTTTCTGAAATTCAAAAGGGAAACTTGCAAACTGTTTTGCTGACCTGCATAACAATCAATGAACTCATCTGCACATGTGTTTTGTCTCAGTTTCCTCTCCTTTCCAAAACTGTGTTTAGGATGGGAGTGTCAGTGGGAATGAACAGATTTCTGAAGGAGAAAACAGTGGGGCAAACGCTTTGTCTCAAAATACACCTTGTCCCTTTCATGCCCTTATACTTTTTTTTTGGGTGTCACAGAAGCCACCTCTGATATAATTTCTCCTAGTTATTTTGTTTCTTCTGCTTAGAAGAAAGGTATTATAATAAAATTATTTCTTCATAGAGATTTCTTAAAACATAGTCAAAATAATTTTCATATTATTCTTTATGAATAATTTTCAGGATCCAGGATGAAGTGTAACATAAGAGGAACTTCATCAGCGGTTTATATAACTCAGAATTAGGAGAAGCAGAGCTGATTTGTTGCTTCTGCCATGACTCTGCTCATCTGCTCTGATCCTCTAGGACAGTGGTCCCCAACCTTCTTATCACCAGGGACCACTCAACGCTTGACAATTTTACTGAGGCCCGGTGGGGGGGGGATTGCCGTCGGCAATCAAGTGAGCGCTCCTAAGTGCTGGGACTCCGGGGGGGCGGGGAAGCCGAGGCGGCGCTTCTGCTCAGGGAGGCGGGGTGGCTGGGGCGGGGGAGGGAGACACAGCCGTCGGCATGCCAGCGAGCGCAGGCGCGGAGCTCTGAACCTGCACATGTGCGCCTGCCAGATCATTGATGAAGTAAAGGGCCGGGGGGGGGAGAAGGCATCCTTCGCGGCCCACCTCCAATTAGTCGACGGACCACATGTGGTCCGCACCCCACAGGTTGGGGTTCGCTACTCTAGGATCTATTAGATCATATTAAGTACTACCCACTTACAGCTGTTTTCTGCATTTTTGTCAGTGTTGTGGTAGTTGTAAGAACAGATCACTCTGTCAGTGCAATCATTACACACCTGCATGTTTTCTGCAATTCCATCTGTTCCTATTCTCATTCTGGATTTTTGGGGTTTTATTTTTATTCTTGGTGATTTGTTGCATAGTGTGTGTAGCGTAGCCATGAGATCTGAGGGATGCCTGGCAGCCAGGCAAGGAACAATGGAGGTGGTTTACCATTTCCTGCCTTTGCGTCATGACCCCTAGTGTTCTTTGGAGGAACTGTCAACCAAATCCTTGGAGGTCAGACTTCTTAAATTTCTTCCACTGTTGGACCCCTCCTTCACTGTGACAAGGGAGCTGGCTGCCCCAGCTGAAATAAATGGGCTAAAAAAGCTGTAACTCTGTTTAGGATGGTGTTGTTAGTCTCACAAGTGAACATGCGCATGAGAATGGCAATCTGATCATACAAGACTGCGGCAGCTTCTAATCTGGTGAGCCCACTCCTCCATATACAACCAGCTGGGTGACCTTGAGCTAGTCACCATTCTCTTAGAACTGTTCTCACAAAGAGCTGTTCTGTCAGAGCTCCTTCAGCTCCACCCATGGTATAGGGTGTCTGTTGTGGGGAGAGGAAGGGAAGGCGATTGTAAGCCTCTTTGAGACTCCTTCAAATAATGAAAAGCAGGATGTAAAACCCAACTCTTCTTCTATTTCTTCAAAATGTATAACTCAAAATTAAATTGTCTGGTTTAGAAAAAAGGGAGCAGGAAAAGGCATCTGATGGGATGGGAGTGCCACTGATCTTCTCCACAAGGATGGAGAAAAAGAGGCTAAAGGAAGAACTTTCCGTAGCTCGGAAGGACAATTTCCAAGTATTAGCTGCCTTCTGGATCATCACCTCAGTGAGCCCTGAGGAACTGCTCAGTAATTACTGGCTTAATTCGATAATATCACAAAACATTATTTCAAATAAGCAGATGACTCTGGCCTTTGTGGGGGGTAGCTAGGTGCCTACCCCACTGCTTCCTTCAGCACTAGGGATGTTCTGCAATTACCATAGCTTTGTGATAAGATGAACTGCATCTGGCAAAATTCTTCTGTGCAATTTTAAAAGCACAGGAGTTCCCCAAGGCTCTGGAACCTGTATCTATAATGATCCAATAGTACTTACTACAGGTGGAGGTTTGTGGAGAAAATTCTTTCTCTTGTGAACCTTGAAAGAGAGAGCCGACCTTTTTCAGCAACAGGGTAAAGGAAAAGAAAAAGGGTAGCACAATAATCTCTTTTGAACTGGCAAAGGATACAGTGGGGAAGTGAGGTGCTGGATGTCAAGTGCTGCTTTAAAAGTTAAGGGAGAATGTTGTTCACGGCCAGAGTCAGCTGGCTGTTGTGGGTTTTCTGGGCTGAGGTTTGGCTGTTTTAGTCCCTGATGTTTCACCAGTAACTGTAGCTGGCATCTTGAGCAGTAGGACATGGCACGATGGACCCAGCAACTGTTCACACACCCCACCCTTTGGCATGGAGAGATTCCCAGCAGGTTTGCAAGTGCTGTTGAACACTTTTCTTCACCAGCCTTTACAAATTCTACCATGAAACTTGATTGCTTTACAGAGCGATACCACAATGAGAATAAACCAGTTTCCTGAAACACAGGAAAAGGCTTAACACAGCGGTTATGGTGAGCAATTAAATCTGGAAAAGCTGCTGTTTGCCAGGATGTTAAATAATGTTTTCCATGGGATTATTGCCCCTCCCCCAATACATAAACTGCTTGAAATTGTTGGCCATCTCTTTGGTACTATACTAATATACTCCTTAACTTTCTGTATACCACTGATTTAGCACCTTGTCCTGATTCTGAATGCCTAATTATGTTATAAAATATATATTACAGAGCTTTAAGACTATACATGTGAAAGATTGTGTCGTCTGATATGAACCCGTATACCAAATGCCCTCCTTCGAATAAGGTCTTGTAGCAGTCCCCTCATTCTCAAAGATATAAACGTAAATATCCTGGACTTTGTACTTATTGTTGCTTATTATCCCATTTTTGCCCTGATTGAGGACTCAAAGCAGCTTTTCACATCATTCCCACCTAAATCTTCACAACAGCTTCATGATGGTATCTTAGGCTGAGAGATTATGCTGGGCCCAAGGCCATCTAGTGGGCTTCCATGGCTGAGGGAGAGATTTGAACCCAGTTGTTCCAGGTCCTTGTATGACACTCTAACTGCTACACTCTAGCAGCCCTCATTGGTTGGCTCCCTACTACAGAACAGCCCCCTAGAAGAAGTGAGGCAGGCACTGATCCCTAAGGCCTTCTGGGGAAGATGTAAAACAGAATTATTTAAAAGAGATTATGGGACAGCTTTAACAGGCTCTGTCTTAAGTGTTCTAATTGTATATTTAATCAACTGCTTATAATGAGTGTTTTAATTGATTTAATATATCATTTTAACTGTTGAATTTATGTTCATTCATTTCTTTGCAGGTTTTTAAAATAGATTATCACATGCCCTAGGCCCTTACTGTGTTGGGGAACAGGGTGGGTAGGCATGTGCCCTAAATAAATATATTAATTAATTCTGCACAGACCTGGAGGCAGGCCTGTGAATGTTCATGTTTGGTCCTCAGGACTATTTTATTTTATTACATTTGATCTTACGTCAGAATCCCCCCTTCAAGGATCGCTGCCTTGTTGTGGCAAGGGGGCTTGCGTAGTTCAGTGAAGCTATGAGCTATGCCGTGCAGGGCCACCCAAGACGGACAGGTCATAGCTGAGAGCTCTGACAAAAGGTGATCCACTGGAGAAGGCAATGGCAAACCACTCCAGTATCTTTGCCATGAAAACTCTATGGACAGTTCCAATAGGTATAACGATATGACGCTGGAAGATGAGCCCCTCAGGTCGGAAGGTGTCCAATATGCTACTGGGGATGAGCAGACGGCTAGTACGAGTAGCGCCAGAATGAATGAAGCGGCTGGGCCAAAGCCGAAAGGACGCTCAGTTGTGGAAGTAACTGGTGGCGAAAAGACAGTCCGATTCTGTAAAGATTTTTATTCCATAGGAACCTGGAACGTCAGATCCATGAATCAAGGCAAGCTGGACGTGGTTAAACAAGAAATGAGAAGACTGAACATCGACATTTTAGGAATCAGTGAACTAAAATGGACAGGAATGGGTGAATTTAATTCAGATGACCATCAGGTATACTACTGTGGACAAGAATCTCGCAGAAGAAATGGAGTAGCATTCATAATCAATAAGAGAGTAGGAAAAGCAGTCTTGGGATACAATCCCCAAAATGACAGAATGATCTCAGTTCGAATCCAAGGCAAACCATTCAACATCACAGTGATCCAGGTCTACGCCCCAACCACTGCTGCTGAAGAGGATGAAGTTGATCAGTTCTATGAAGCCCTACAACACCTTCTAGAAGCAACGCCCAAAAATGATGTGCTTATCATCATGGGGGATTGGAATGCTAAAGTAGGAAGCCAAAAGATAACCGGGATAACAGGCAAGTTTGGCCTTGGAGTACAAAATGAAGCAGGGCACAGGCTGGTAGAATTTTGTCAAGAGAATACAATGGTCATAGCAAACACTCTTTTCCAGCAACCCAAGAGACGACTCTACACATGGACATCACCAGATGGTCAACACAGAAATCAGATTGACTATGTGCTCTGCAGCCAAAGATGGAAAAGTTCTATCCAGTCAATAAAAACAAGACCAGGAGCTGATTGTGGTTCAGATCATGAGCTTCTTGTTGCAAAATTTAGGCTTAAATTGAAGAAAGTAGGGAAAAGCACTAGGCCACTCAGGTATGAACTAAATCATATCCCTGACGAATACACAGTAGAGGTGACAAATAGATTTAAGGAATTAGATCTGATAGACAGAGTGCCTGAAGAACTATGGACGGAGGTTCGCAACATTGTACAAGAGGTAGCAACTAAAACCATCCCAAAGAAAAAGAAATGCAAGAAATCAAAATGGCTGTCTGAGGAAGCTTTACAAATAGCTAAGGAGAGAAGGGAAGTGAAAGGCAAGGGAGAAAGAGAAAGATACACCCAATTGAATGCAGAATTCCAGAGAAAAGCTAGAAGAGATAAGAATGCCTTCTTAAATGAACAGTGCAAACAAATAGAAGAAAACAATAGAATGGGGAGGACCAGAGATCTTTTCAAGAAAATTGGAGATATGAAGAGAACGTTTCATGCAAAGATGGGTATGATAAGGGACCAAAATGGTAGGGACCTCACAGAAGCAGAAGAGATCAAACAAAGGTGGCAAAATTATACAGAAGAACTATACAAGAGCGAGCTTAACATCCCTGATGACCACAATGGGGTAGTTACTGACCTGGAGCCAGACATCCTGGAATGTGAAGTCAAATGGGCCTTAGGAAGTCTGAGCAACAATAAAGCTAGTGGTAGTGACAGCATTCCAGTTGAACTATTCAAAATCTTATAGGACGATGCAGTAAAAGTGCTACACTCAATATGCCAGCAAATTTGGAAAACTCAACAATGGCCACAGGATTGGAAAAGGTCAGTTTACATTCCAATCCCAAAGAAGGGCAATGCCAAAGAATGTTCAAACTACCGCACCATCGCACTAATTTCTCATGCTAGCAAAGTTATGCTCAAAATCCTACAAGCTAGGCTCCAGCAATATGTGGACCGAGAACTTCCAGAAGTACAGGCAGGATTTCGAAGAGGCAGAGGAACTAGAGATCAAATTGCCAACATACGCTGGATCATGGAGAAAGCTAGGGAGTACCAGAAGAACGTCTACTTCTGCTTCATTGACTATGCTAAAGCCTTTGATTGTGTGGAGCACAACAAATTGTGGCAAGTTCTTAAAGAGATGGGAATACCAGAGCATCTTATTTGTCTCTTGAGAAATTTATATGCAGGTCAAGAAGCAACAGTGAGAACTGAGCATGGAATCACTGACTGGTTCAAAATTGAGAAAGGAGTTCGGCAAGGCTGTATACTGTCGCCTTGCCTATTTAACTTGTATGCAGAGCACATCATGAGAAATGCGGGATTAGAGGAGTCACAAATTGGGATCAAGATTGCAGGGAGAAATATCAACAACCTCAGATATGCAGATGATACCACTCTAATGGCAGAAAGTGAAGAGGAACTAAAGAGCCTGTTGATGCGGGTGAAGGAGGAGAGTGCCAAAGTTGGCTTGAAACTCAACATCAAGAAAACAAAGATCATGGCATCCGGCCCTCTCAATTCCTGGCAAATAGAAGGGGAAGAAATGGAGATAGTGACAGATTTTATTTTCCTGGGCTCCAAGATCACTGCAGATGGGGACTGCAGCAAAGAAATTAAAAGACGCTTGCTCCTGGGGAGGAAAGCTATGGCAAATCTAGACAGCATCCTAAAAAGCAGAGACATCACCCTGCCAACAAAAGTGCGTTTAGTCAAGGCTATGGTCTTCCCAGTTGCAATGTATGGCTGCGAAAGTTGGACCATAAGGAAGGCCGAGCGTCAAAGAATTGAGGCTTTTGAACTCTGGTGCTGGAGAAGACTCTTGCGAGTCCCTTGGACTGCAAGGCGAACAAACCAGTCAGTCCTAGAGGAGATCAGCCCTGACTGCTCTTTAGAAGGCCAGATCCTGAAGATGAAACTCAAATATTTTGGCCACCTCATGAGAAGGAAGGACTCCCTGGAGAAGAGCCTAATGCTGGGAGAGATCGAGGGCAAAAGAAGAAGGGGACGACAGAGAATGAGGTGGATGGATGGAGTTACTGAAGCAGTAGGTGCAAACTTAAATGGACTCCGGGGAATGGTAGAGGACAGGAAGGCCTGGAGGATCATTGTCCATGGGGTTGCGATGGGTCGGACACGACTTCGCACATAACAACAACAACAGAATACATGGAACTTCCTAATTTTATCCTTTGAACAATCCTTCAAGGTGGATTAGGTTGGTTCAGGCACGCCTGATCTCATCAGATCTCAGATGCTAAGCAGGGTCAGTTACAATTTGATGGCACTTTCCATTACCACCAGGTTAGGGTGAGAAACCGTAAGTGTCCCAGGAAGAGCCAATGATCTTTATGTCTCCAGGGATTTAAACCTGCTACTCTCATGCTGCAGGTTCAGAACAGCCTTCACATGGTCAATTCCTTGGAAATGAAAGCACCTGAGATATTATTGACTCAGTCCAACCGAAGTGGTAAGTTGCAGTCAACATATGGCAACCGCATAGTATTTTCATGGCAAGAGACTATAACAGAGGTGATAGATTCAAATGGGTAGCCGTGTTGGTCTGAAGTAGCACAATAGAATCAGAGTCCAGTGGCACCTTTAAGACCAACAAAGATTTATTCAGGGTGTGAGCTTTCGAGTGCAAGCACTCTTCCTCAGACTAAGAACTCCTTACATGGCCGTGGGAATATATAGCAAAAATTAATTCTGTTACATTAGTAAACTGTGTCACACATCCAAATACAGCCAATGATAATTCAGTTGTTATTCACACAAACATGGGAGAAATAAAACTGTCTGTGAAAGTGATCAAAGGCTATCACATCACCATATGTTGCTTGCCCTATCTGTTCCCATACCAGTGTGAAACATTCTTACAAGGTAATTGCCGGTAACTATCTTATCCCAAAGCCGGGGAGTAAACAGAGTATAACAGAGGTGGTTTGACATTGCCTGGCTCTGCAACCGTGGGATTCCCTGGTGGTCTCCCATCCAATTCCTAATCTGGACTCACCTGCTTAGCTTGCAAGATCTGGAAAGATCAAAGTTAAGCCATTTTAAATGTCACTATTTTGAATTTATTTCCAAAGAGGAACTATTCACATTATTGTTGTTGTTGTTGTTAGGTGTGAAGCTGTGGCCGACCCATCGCGACCCCATTGACAATGATCCTCCAGGCCTTCCTGTCCTCTACCATTCCCCGGAGTCCATTTAAGTTTGCACCGACTGCTTCAGTGACTCCATCCAGCCACCTCATTCTCTGTCGTCCCCTTCTTCTTTTGCCCTCAATTGCTCCCAGCATTAGGCTCTTCTCCAGGGAGTCCTTCCTTCTCATGAGGTGGCCAAAGTATTTGAGTTTCATCTTCAGGACCTGGCCTTCTAAGGAGCAGGCAGGGCTGATCTCCTCTAGGACTGACCAGTTTGTTCGCCTTGCAGTCCAAGGGACTCGCAAGAGTCTTCTCCAGCACCAGAGTTCAAAAGCCTCAATTATTTGATGCTTGGCCTTCCTTATGGTCCAACTTTCACAGCCATACATTGCAACTGGGAATACCATAGCCTTGACTAGACTCACTTTTGTTGGCAGGGTGATGTCTCTGCTTTTTAGGATGCTGTCTAGATTTGCCATAGCTTTCCTCCCCAGCAGCAAGCGTCTTTTAATTTCTTTGCTGCAGTCCCCAGCTGCAGTGATCTTGGAGCCCAGGAAAATAAAATCTGTCACTATCTCCATTTCTTCCCCATCTGTTTTGCCAGGATTTGAGAGGGCCAGATGCCATGATCTTCATTTTCTTGATGTTGAGTTTCAAGCCAACTCTTCTTCACCCGCATCAGCAGGCTCTTTAGTTCCTCTTCACTTTCTGCCATTAGAGTGGTATCATCTACATTTCTGAGGTGTTGATATTTCTCACTGCAATCTTGATCCCAATTTGTGACTCATCTAACCCAGCCTTTCTCATGATGTACTCCGCATACAAGTTAAATAGGCATGGCGACAGTATACAGCCTTGCCGAACTCCTTTCTTAATTTTGAACCAATCAGTGATTCCATGACCAGTTCTCACTGTTGATTCTTGACCTGCATATTGGTTTCTCAAGATACAACTAAGATGCTCTGGTATTCCCATCTCTTGCCATAATTTGATGTGCTCCACACAATCAAAGGCTTTAGCATAGTCAATGAAGCAGAAGTAGATGTTTTTCTGGAACTCCCTAGCTTTCTCCATGATCCAGCGTACGTTAGCAATTTGATCTCTAGTTCCTCTGCCTCTTCGAAATCCTGCCTGTACTTCTGGAAGTTCTCGGTCCACATATTGCTGCAGCCTAGCTTGTAGGATTTTGAGCATAACTTTGCTAGCATGAGAAATGAGTGCAATGGTGCGGTAGTTTGAACATTCTTCGGAATTGCCCTTCTTTGGATTGGTATATAAACTGACCTTTTCCAATCCTGTGGCCATTGTTGAGTTTTCCAAATTTGCTGGCATATTGAGTGTAACACTTTTACTGCATCATCTTTTAAGATTTTGAATAGTTCAACTGGAATGCTGTCACCACCACTAGCTTTATTGTTGCTCAAACTTCCTAAGGCCTATTTGACTTCACATTCCAGGATGTCTGACTCCAGGTCAGTAACTACCCTATCATAGTTATCAGGGATGTTAAGCTCGCTCTTGTATAGTTCCTCTGTATAATTTTGTTACCATAATTCACATTATTAAGTTGTCATAAACTCACAACCAACGTAAGGCCACCTCAGCAAGGGGCTTTCAAAGCAAGTGAGAAGCAGAGGTTGTTTGCCATTGACTTCTTCAGTGATTTCACTTCAAAGTACTGACTCTGCTTAGCTCCTGAGACCTGAAGAGGGTTGTGCACACAGCATCTGAATCGGTCGTTCCAGGCCGATACAGCCTGGAATGGCCGATTCGGATGCTGCCGCACACAACCCTAGACTCTACCATGCCACCTCTCCTCCCCCCACTTAAAGCACTGACATTTATATTCTTGGAGTTTTTGAAATTATTTCTTTGTAGACATGTATACAGGTTGGAACACTTTAGGACCACACACAGTTCGAGTCCCAAAGCAATGGGAGTTCTATCTGTTCCTTCTAATCTAAATATAAATAAAGTTGCTGTCACCTCAGTACAAACTGTTGCTTTCAGTTCTTCTCCCAGGCCTCTTCCAGACAAAACTGTTCCATCCCCCACCCTAGCAGGTGGGCATGACTCAGATTCCAACTGCTTGGAGGAGTCAGCTGCCCGTGAAGGTCCGCTCAGCTTTGGCCATTTTGAAGCCTCAAGGAAGTACCACTTTGCAAAGCAATGTGACTCATGGCAATTTTATGAAATGACACTGTCTGTACAAAAAGGAGCAATCTGGAGATACTTAAAAGACATTTGCATGCTAATTAACTCAAGACTTGTACAAACTAAAACACCAGTACCGGGGACTGGTACACTAGAATAAAATAACAAGCAATTCACTCCCAATTAATTACAGACCTAAACAACTGTGGAATTACCATGAAGAGAACATGGAGAACACAGCTTTGTTATGGTGACAAGAGTGACATAATTTAAGGCAGGTAAAACCACAGAACAATTTGTTGTCCTGTTTTGTTTTAAAACCTGTGGTCTGTCTAGTCCAGCCCCTTAAGGACCAGCAAACAGAGCACAAAGGTTCCTAACACTGGCCTTCAGAGGTTCCCTGCCTCTGAATATGGAGATTTGTTTTAGTCACAATGGCTTGTAGCCACTGAGGGACCTGTCTTCCATTAATATGTCTAATCTTTTATCTATGTTTGCAGCCATCTCTACATTCTCTGATTACTCATTGAATAAAGAAGCAACAATTGATATACAAAATTCTATTATTACAAGCTGTGGACCTGAACAGACTTGTAGGAGGCATCTAATTTTCCCAAGAGTGCTGTGATATAGTTTAAGCTGACTGGCCCAAGGTCACCAAGTGAGCTTCTGTGGTACAGCAGCGGTGGTTGCTGAGTGAGTCATGCAGGTTGGCTGGTAGCAAGTCATATGGTTGTTGCCATCAGGTGTGGTCCTGAAGAGTCCTTCCTCAAAACCCTGAAAAATGGTCCTGCCCCTCCCCTTGCCTTTCACTGACAGATACCAGGGTCTGAAGGCTGACAAAACTGTTGTGGTTGTCTAGCAATCCCCACAATGAACACTTAAAAGAGTTATACAGGAATTATTTCTATTTTTTGTGGCATTTTATTATCTCAATGATTTCAAGATTTTTCTGCAATCCTAGGGCTTTTCTCAAGTTTGTAGAAACACCTGTCTGGTATGTTCATAGTCACAGTCTCCAGATTTAAGTGACAGATGGGACCATGTTGAGAATTAGAATTATTGCTAGTGGGAACACCATCTTCAACTCAGTTTTATATACTTCTATTACAACCTCAGCCAGCCACACTGGATGCCCTGAAGGCTGTCTGCTTTCAACAGGACTTATTGCAAAGCACTGTTCTTTTGGAAGTGGAATGGAAGTGAACCACAAGATTAAATAACAGGTAGACAACTATTTTGATTCAGAGGGTGGACTTTTTTCAGACTGCAAACAGACAAACAAAACTATTGTGTTACATGATACTTCTTTGAATTTGGCACATTCCAGCCAAATCTAGTGCCATATTGATTTCAGTGGAGTGTTAAGCAAATGCATAAATCTTCCTTCTCTGCTACCATTACATCAGCTAGTTCCAAGGTATCTCAACAGGAAAAGATCCTAACAGGTGGAATGAAAATCAGTACCATTCAGTATTACTGCTTCCTGCCTATGAGTTTTTATTGTCTCTGGAACAGGAAATCAGCTGTGATCCTTTTGTAAGGTTTTTAGCTGAAAATTGTTCTGGTTTGGATGCTTGTTGTAACATGACCCAGGCCAAGGATTTATTTTAGACAACGCCTAATCCACCATTTGGCCCAATTATGGACCATTTTGACCCAGTTGCCGTAATGGATGTTGACATGCTCCTGATATCTGTTAAGGCCATATTGTGCTCTGGATACTTGTCTCTCCTAACTGTTGGAATTAATGCGTCATTCATGTCCCTCATAAATTAATCCTAGACTGAGGTACTGCCCTGCAAACAAGTGAGACCAACAGCCACTAATTCATGTGTGCTCTCTGTTGTTGCCACCACCTTGTGGAACACCCTGCCTTAAAAAGTCAAGAACAACCCAACATTTCTGGCATTCCACAAACTGACTAAAACAGAATTGTTCATGATGGCATGCTTAAAAAGGCAGTAGGGCTTTGATGATGCCATGGTGGAAGAAGGTGATTTAATAAAGGGAATGGGACTGTGGGCTACAATTGATGTATAGTATACAATATCATTTTTGCCATATTTTGTTCTCACCACATTATGATCTGCCTGTGCAATGCCATCTTTTGCTTTGTGGACATATCATGCCGAATACCTACACTTTATTTTCAGATTTCTGTAATTCTAGTCCTATTATTTTATCAGCAATATTATTCTATTGATTGCACTGTCAACCGCTTTGAGTCTCAATGAGAAAGGCAGCCTATAAATAAATAAGGTGAATATAAAACTAATCCTTATCCATTGTTGTTCTTCTATATATTTGTGAAACAGCCTAGGGGGTGAGATGTGTCTGGCTGTCCAAGTTAGAATAGGGCCAATCAGGATGCTGCTAGGTTTGCCCAGATTGGTCCTGCCCCTGCAGCTCCCGCCATCTGTCCCTGGACTCTAGCCTTTTTGCTCTCAGATGCCTCAGTGCCTGGAGCCAGCAGCAGGTAAGAGGAGAGGGCCCTGGGCAAAGGGTCGTGGTGATGGAGGGCTTGCCAATGAGGGCCTCTTGGCCTGCTAGGCTGGGACTGCTCACGAGGGCCTCCTGGCCTGCTGATTGCTTGTAAGGACTGCTAAGGAGCTGACTAGCTGACTGCTAAGGAGCTCTGTCCCGGCCCTGCTAACGGGCTGCCCAGCCCCCACCCGCCCCACTTGATCTGGCTGTGAGCTGCGGCCCAAAGCCACCTTATGCTGCCTGGCCAGGGGGAAGGGACCCTTTCAAGGCCCGTTCTTAGGAATGGGCTTTGAAGCTAGTAAAACCATAAAATGCATCTTATCTCAAAGAACTTCCAACTATTGACTGTTTTTATATGACTGATCACATTGAAGCAAAACAAGTACTCCATATAATTTACGTTGCATCTGTAGTCCTACCAAGGATCAAGCTTGAGGTCCAAGGCAGGACTGGAAAGCTGCACTGTAACTGATCCACGTGTGACCAGATCCCACCGACCAGATCCATTCAGTTTAAAGTGACACTGACCAATAGCACACACTGGCAGGAAGATCTTTTGTGAGCTTTTGTATATAAGTTCGGGTTGGTTGTGGGTTTCTTAGGCTCAGTTTTTGCCCCTTTGTACCATCATGCTGGGGTCACCACAAAGAGCTGAAATGAACTGCCAGTGTCCTGCTGGTCTCTGAACCCACAGAGCTAACATTCTTGAAAAATTATTGAATATTTTAAAATGAAGCAACATGGCCTAAATGCATCTTTATTGACAGGTCAGTTTATCCTCATGTGCTCATATACAGCTCTTTTCAAAGAAAAATTGCTTTTTATTAACATTTTACTAATTGAATTAAAAAAAAAACTTATGTGAGAGATCTAGTGTTGATTTCGTATTCATTCTGCCTGCACAGAAAGATCATTACTGGTCTCTGTTCTTGCCGAGACTGGTCATGTGATGTATAAAGCCCCTTGATGAACTGCAGATTTGATTCCACCCTTTCTATATACACAAATCTCTTATGAGCAGAAGAGCTTTATGCCTACATCAGAACTATTACACCTCTGACAAATCACTGTCTCACTCACAGCAACATAAGGCTATGGCTGCACTGCCACAGATCTGCAGGTCATCTCAGATGTTCCTGAAGGTTAAGGTGCCAGGTCTCCCTTGGCCACTGGCAGGGGGTGGGGTTGGCAGGTTTGGCAGCTCCTATTGAGAAACTACTGAAAGATTTTGTGGGGAAAGTCTGGAGAGAACAGGGAGCTCAGTGGGGTACAGTGCCATAAAGTCTATGCTCCAAAGCAGGGGTAGTCAACCTGTGGTCCTGCCAGTTTTTGCTGGCAGGGGCTCATGGGGATTGTAGTTCATGGACATCTGGAGGGCCGCAGTTTGGCTACCCCTGCTCCAAAGCATCCGTTTTCTCCAGGGGAACTAATCTCTGTAGCCTGGAGATGAGCTGTAATTCTGAGGGCTCCTCAGATCCCATCTGGAGACTGGCATTCCTAATGGAGGTGGTTTGCTTTTTGCTGTGGGTTTGTAAGCATGCAGGGGACTGGATTGAACCCTGTTGCAGCCCTTTATCTCCCTTCCTCCTCTGCTAAATCTTCAAAGCTTACCACTGAATTGTACTATGATACCAAGTACCTAACGTTGGTAATTTCACTTTATAAATCTCCTAGCACACATTTAATTTAGGAAAATGCTACTGTTCAGGAACGAACACTTGCTGCTGTTCAGAAACGAGATTGTATGCGGCAACTCCAATCATACAGAAATCCGTGATCTCCAAATGTTAAAAGGGGCTTTGAGTCAATGAGTTGGAATGCCATTCACACCAGAGGCCGGCCGGGCCCCACGAGGGCTGGGCAGCGCCAGTTGCCGCTCCCCTCCCACCCTTGCTCTTGTCATTCTTCTGTGAAGTTGCAGAGTGAGCAGGGGAGGGTGAATCACAGGCGCTCAGGAGCCAATAAAACGTTCATTGAAGCACAGGCGCTGCACACAGGCGAACTCTACACAGAGGCAGGAAGAGAGGCAGGCTTGGGCAAGGACCGGTAGCACCATGAGGGAAATAGTTCATATCCAGGCTGGTCAATGTGGAAACCAAATCGGAACAAAGGTAAGGAGAAACACTCTTTACCCACTATTATTATTATTATTACCTCCTAAGGTGCTTCTAGTAGCTCCTGTTGCAAAGCCTGAAATTTTAGTACAGGTGTACTAAAATTCCTTTGATGTTCAGCTGGTACCCAGCTCTTGCTCAGGTATTTTGTCTGAAAGAAAGATGGACAAATCCCAATGTCTTCAGAGAGGCAGCTCGAACTGAAGAAGGCACGGGAACATTAAACTTGGTCGGTCTGGAAAATGCCCCTGGACTCAAAACATTTGTCCTCTTGCTTCAGACCAAGAGGGCGACCCACCAGACCGCTTAGCCCAGTCGGCCCAGAAGCCTTCCAGAAAGAGGCCCCGCAACGATGGGCGCGCGGGGGGCAGGGGGGGACCAAAGCCTCATTCTGCCCCCGCTGGCGCGTTCCTCCGCTCCGGAACTAGGAAAGCACCAAAAGGGAGCGAAACGGCCCGTCTCTGTCACGTTGACCATAAAAGGCGCGGGAAAAACTGGCCGGGGACCGGCCGGCGGGTGGGGTGGGGTGGGGGTCTCCAGGCGCAGCAAGTGGGGGGACCGGGACCCAAAATAGAACGGCGGCTGCGGCCCTCGGCCGCCTTCTCTTCCCTCGGCCGCTGGGCTTAGCTTTTGGGGCTTCTTTTCCAGCGGCCGCACCCTCGGCCTTCCCCGCGGTGCCAACCGGGGCCGGGGAGGGGCGCAGAGGAGCCGCAGCGGCCAAGTATGCCGGGAATCCGGCAGCTGCTGCTCGGACGCATGCCTCGAAGGCCTGGCTTCGGGCGGGGGTCTGTCCGTGGGCCGGGGGGCCGGGGGGCGGCATCACCTGGCTGAGCGTCTCTCGCTTTGTCTTTCCCTTCCGCGCCTCCGAAGTTCTGGGAAGTGATCAGCGACGAGCACGGCATCGACCCCTCGGGCGGCTACGTCGGGGACTCGGCCCTGCAGCTGGAGAGGATCAACGTCTATTACAATGAATCATCCTGTAAGTGGTGGCGACAGGCCGGCCGGGGGGGCGGGAAGCCAAGCGGTCGCTCACCGCCTCATCCATAAAGGGGGTCCGCTGGTTTCTTTAGGGGCCAGCCAGGCGCGGCAGTGACAGGGTTTTACAGTTACATAAAACCGGAGTCCCCCTTAAAAGGCGAAACATACTTTCTTTCAGCACAAGCTTTCTGGAATCAGACTTCGCTGCCACTGTTGGAGTAGGTGAGATCTAGAGTATGCATGATTCAAAAGCGTATGAGGAACATCCTACAGGGGGCATCGGTGGGAATGTGTATTTAGCATAGTTAGCTAAGGAACCTCCTGTTTCCCCCCCCCCCCCCGGATATTCTCATCCCCTGCCCTGATTGGCTCAGTTGGAGACTTCCTGCTCCTTTGGGCACACTTCCTCTCTGCTTGCCTCCAGAACAGGCAGAATAACAGTTCAAACAGTCAACTAGGACTGTCTCACCCCTTCCTATGCAAAGTTGTTTCTCTTGGAAATGAAACTGTTTTATTCCTTTGAGCAGCCTGGTTCTGTGCCCCTCTTTGCATATGGAAACTGCCAACTCTGAGCTCTGATTCAGGGAAGCTGCTGCAGAGTTATGTTCACTCTTTCCGGTGTCCCTGCACTCCTGCTTGATGTTGCTGCTACTGGTGCAGTCTCACTGGTGGAATGCTGCTTGTTAACTTTCAGGGAAATAATAGGGAGGTGCCTTAAAAAGGAGGGCAGGGTGTGAACTATATGAACATTTATCCCAAATGATCTCTTTTAGCAGATCATGCATGCACGCGTACACACACACACACACACAAGTCTTGGTTAGTCCTGGGCAGTCTGTCTGCAATGTTAATAATTGGCAATAACTTCAGAATGAACTGTGTGACTCTAGAGCACAGCTGTGTGTGTTCTGCAACTCCACAATCCTGAGCATCGAAACTGATGTTTAATGATAACTCTTGCCACTGTACAGTGCTTTAGGCATATCCAGTCTTCCCAACAATCCTGTCAAGTAGGTAAATTTTATTATCGTCCACCTATTTATTGCCCATGAGGCTGAGAGAGAGGTTTGCCTAAGGCGGTCTCCCCAATTAATAGCAGAGCTGAACAAGCTCATTCTGCTGTACTATAGCAACTATCTGGAATTAATTCAGACTCTTTAAAGCCTTACTTTTGGCTGAGGAAGTGTGCATGCACACGAAAGCTCGCACCTTGAATAAAACTTTGTTGGTCTTTTGCCTCACTTTTGTTTTGCTTAAGGCTGTGAATTGGTAAAATATATACCAATATGCAAAATATTAAATGCAAGACTTGTGAAAATATACTTGTATATTTTCTTTTTGTATAAAAAGCTTTTCTTTTTGTACTTTTTTTTACAGAACATACAGTTAGAACAGTTTTGTCTGATTATCAAAGTAGGTGGCAAGCCCCTCTAAGCGCAAACAATTGCTAGATGAACTTCTTGTCTCTAACCCTCCCAAACTCACTGTCTGTGTGTTTGGCTAAGGAGATGGAGGACTGATCTTATGCTTGACAGTTAGTATAATTTCTTCTAGTGGGGTGTAGTGCTGAAGAGTGGTGACCTCTAATCTGAAGAACCAGGTTGGACTCCCCACTCCTCCACATACAACAGTTCTTCTGAAACTGTTCTTGCAGAGCAGTTCTCCTTGAGCTTTCTAAATTCCACCTACTTCACAGGATCTCTGTTGTGGGGAGAGGAAGGGAAAGGTGTTGGTAAGACACTTTGGGACTCCTTCAGGTAGTGGAAAGCGGGAGAGGGGGGACCAACTCTTCTTTCAGTAATACTTGGGATAGGAATTGCAGCCCCCTCTTTTCATAAGCATTTAGCTGCTATCACTTTGCATGGAAAATAATGTGTATCTGGTCCAGTGTCACTTCTTCACTCTAACCATGGCTCAGCTTCTGAAAACGGAAGAGCTGAGGCGGGGGGGGGTTGAAAGGAAATAATAAGTACATAAGACCGAAGGCTCATCAAGTCCAGCATTCTGTTCACACAGTCGCCAACCAGCTACCTTTCGGAAGCCTACGACCTGGAAGACTGCAAGAACAGCATCCTGCCTCTCCCCCTCCCCAACAATTGACTTAAAGAGGCAAACTACCTCTCGTACTGCACAGAGTAGATGCCCATCACTGGAAGTGACCATGGATATCCCAGTCCATGAATCTGTCCACTTCCCTTTTAAAGCCTTGGTGGCCTTGGCCACATCTTGTGGCAGTGATTTGCGCATATTGTGCCCTCACTATAACTATTCTGCCCCCTTAGTTGGAAGCTCTGCCCCCTCAATTACAGAGGTATGGCAGTCAAAACAAATCTCAATATCAGTGTTGTTGTCATTAGTATGATAACTTCAAGGTGTTCTGTATCTAATGATAAATGGGGCTTTAATTTCTGAAGTGAAAAGCAATTTCTAAGCCCAGGCCTCAATTGACTCCTGCCTGGAGTGAGGTAAGCCCTTGTGAGCTAATGAACCTTTCTCAGCCCAGCTTTTAACTGGGCCGTTTTTTCCTCTTGAGTCCCGGAGATCGTATGGACGAAGTTCTAAATTCTATTGGAAGTGGCCAGCAATGACTCACTCTTAGCAGTTCCCAAAATACTGTGATCCATTGTTCCAGCTCATCAGCTTGAAAGCTTGCCATTCTTTACAAATCTGAGAGTGTGTCAAGCTTTTGTCTTCAATGAATTCCAAATGAGGCAGTTAATGCTTTCTGGCTTGTAGGCTCCCAGCATTTGCTGGTGGGTGAGGCTTTTATTTCGGTTCCTGGTTCTCAGTTGGATCTCTTGCAGTCAAAACAACTGACAGACTTCTCATAGCTTGCTTGAATCAGAGTCTTTTTGGTCAGGGTGAGTTGGTTGTTCACTGCGGTGTGTGTTCCAAAAGAATGGTATGGTTTGGACTAGGGTTAGCAGGTCCCTCCTGGTCACTGGTGGGGGATGGTGGGGAAAGGTTGCCAGAGCCAGGCTGAGGAATACCTGGGGATTTGAGGATGGAGCCTGGGGAGGACAGGGACCTCAGTGGGGTACAGTGCCATAAGAGTCCACCCTCAAAAGCAGCTGTTTTCTCCAGGGGAACTCATCTCTGGAGTTTGGAGAAGAGCTGTAATCCCAGAGGATCCCTCAGCCTCACATGAAGGCTTGCCTCCCTAGTCAGGACATCTCTCACCAATGTGCTCTCTATCGGAGGGTCCTTGTTCTATAATCCGTGTGGCAGCTTGAGGCAGCCAGGAAGGCAGTAAGAGTCTTCCCATAGATTGCAGGGACATGACAGTGGGACTTTCCCCTCCTCTGAAGGTCACTCCTGGCAGTAGATTCTTCTTGTTGGTAATTGCCTGTAATTTGGAGGGGGCAGGCTGCAAAGGCCAGGAATCTTTGTGAGGGCTTTCTTGCTTCCACCTTTTCACCAGTGCCCTCTGTATTGCTTTCCCTTGCAGCTGCTTCTGTGTACTTACCTTTCTGGGGGTCTGCTGTAGGTGGCAGGAAAGGATAGTACTGTGGTCAATTAAAGATCCTTACCTGTACTTCTCTACGGTTCACCAGTAATGGCTGGAGTTAATTGGTAAAGGAAAGATGTCTCTTGGGGATGCTCCATTCAACTTAATGATTTGACTCTAGCCTTCGGGTAACCCCTGTTGGATATTTCGTTTCCTTTCTATTCTATTCTATTCTATTCTATTCTATTCTATTCTATTCTATTCTATTCTATTCTATTCTATTCTATTCTATTCTATTCTATTCTATTCATTCATTCATTCATTCATTCATTCATTCATTTTTATCTTACACACCCATCTGAATGATGAAGAACTCTCCCCCCCCCCCCAAAAAAAAAAAATCAAGTTACAATGTGTTCCAAAGATGGTAAAGGCTGGGGAGAAAAGAAAGATGGGGGAAGAGTGCCGAGTAGTGTTGGGAGAGAAAACAACATTATTCTACAATTTGTATGTCATATGAACTCCAGCTAGTACAGGCAAATATGAATCACTTTTATGAACAAGCAAATACATTTTATTTGAACTAGGAAGTGTGGATACCTATTGCAAGGTTTTGAGTTGATTGATAGACTACAGGAGCTATCCTGAGACCTGCTGAGAGGGAAATCCCATTTTATTCTTAGTATAAAAGCATTTTTTATCCTGGCTGATGGATAGAGCAAGTTTATGTAGAAACTTGTAACCTTGTTTGTCAGTGTCCTTCATCACATTGATCTCTTACCACCCCCCCTGTGTTTTCAGCACATTTCATTTCCTGTGCATGTATGGTTCTTCTTCTTGATTGTGAGTCTAGGATTTTTTGTTTTTAAAACACGTAATATGAACGGTTTTAATACATATACCTAACTGCACAAGTACACAAGGAAGGAGTTTTAAGAAATATAATAGTATTGTGACATGGGTGGGCTTATATCTGTTGGAAATAACTCTTTTACTATAGGTTATGCCAATAAAGGTGTCTTGAGTCTTTTACTATAGTAATTTAGCAAAGGGTCTATGATGAAATGGTGAATATAAAGTATAGTTTTCATTAAGTCTTAGATAAAAAGGAGAAAGGGCAGGCCAGTGGCGCACTTACTTGTCTAAATGAATGGTGGGTGGATTAGTTGCTCTTTACCAGTGGCATCTAGGAATGAGCTAATGTATACATATATTAAGATACCTGAAATTGATAGACATTATTAACAGAGTTGCATGAGATAGAACTGTAGCAATCCATCTTTATTGACAGAATCCCAGTAAAGGTGCATTTGATTTTTCTTCTAGCTCAAAAATATGTGCCCAGAGCAGTCTTGGTGGATTTGGAACCAGGAACCATGGATAGTGTACGATCGGGTCCTTTTGGACAACTCTTTAGACCTGACAATTTCATCTTTGGTATGTTAATAACTTTCCATTACGATGGCTGAGCTTTCAAAGTAGATAATGATGAAAAGCATACCTTTTTTTCTAAAATTGGCAAGGCTTTGGTTAACATGAGATATACCATATATACACAAAATGAAGGCAACCCAGAAAGATAAAACAAACATATATATACACACAAAGACAAAATAATTACTAAGCACAACTGTAACATTAATGTAAAAGAGCCCCCTCAGTTTTCAGTAGTATTCCTCAGGGAAAGCCTAGTCTTGTATTTGAGTAAATACAGTATATGTTTATGGCTCAAGAGTATGCTATGTCATCAAGGAGTGGTGCTGTATGGAATCAAAATTTTAATTTGTGTTCTTGGAACTAAGATAATAAACCCATGCCGTTTTGTTATCCTCATAATAAAGTCAAGCAAGCTGTATGCTTGCTCTCAAGCAGTGATATCAGGGCTCCCTCAGCCTCACGCACCCCACAGGGTGTCTGTTGTGGGGAGAGGAATGGGAAGGCGACTGTAAGCCGCTTTGAGCTTCCTTCGGGTAGGGAAAAGTGGCATATAAGAACCAACTCTTCTTCTTCTTCCTCTTCTTCTTCTCCTTCTTCTTCTTCTTCTTCTTCTTCTCCTTCTCCTTCTTCTTCTTCTTCTTCAATACTGTCAGTGTCCTTGCTTCTGCTTCCAGAAGGCGGTAGTCTGGTGTTAGGAGACAGCCCTGGGCTCAAAACATAGGGGTAATACAGTGCAATTCATAACATCAGAAACAACAATAACAGTGGATTTCATAAGCGGAGACAAGAATTACAGCATTTCCCAATGGATACTCTGGAGGGTAGACTCTTTGGCTTCGTACCCCACTGAGGTCCATGACCTCCTCTGACTCCAGCCCCAAATCTCCAGGAGTTTTGCAACTTGAATTTGGCAACCTTACCCCTCCTTCCCTGCTGGTGGCTGAGGGGGACCTGGCAAAAATTAAAGTCTCTGTAAATGCATAACATAGCAATGAGGTAATTTTAGCTGGGCTTTGGCTTAATTCTAGATTTGTCTTGTAAATTGAAGGAAATAAAAATTTAGGTTCTTCTTCAGGTGAAGGGATAGCCTTTATTTAATGAGCAGATGTTTTAAAATACGCAGATATCAAAATTAGTCTAAACCATCTCTACAAAAAAATGCATTAAAATATTTTATCCCAAACTAGCTTTAAAGGGCTTATGTAAATAACTAGCGAAGTGATGGTGCTTCTGGAATGCAGTTTGTCATTAGCAGTAAAGCCAGCCTCTGCATTTAAAAAGGGAACTAAGTTCTGTTGTTTGTTAGTATACTGAGCCAAAAATAAAGGAGTGCTGTGGTGGGGGAAAGAAACATTGGTTTGGATCCACCAGAGCTTTGCCATGAGTAGAAGAACTTTTGCCTGTGGAGTATGACTTTCTCACTATCATTGAGTGAGGGACCCCCAAAAAGATCATTCGGGGGAGCATTTTGGGCTACAGCATGAGAGGGGAGATAAGAATATCGCACTCCACAGGTGTAAATCCTTCCACACATACAAGACACTGGTGGATTCAGACTGCCACTCTTCAATAGTTCTGTAGTGTCCCAAAGAACAACATACAATTAAATATGGCTGTGTTTAGGAGCGTTTAGACAGAATTGCAGTTTGCACACATACAGTACTTGGCACACATCCAGTGCCAAAATGTTAGCAATTTAAAAGTGACCTAAGCTTCTAATATTTGAAGGCTGTTAGTATTTGTGATCCAGTAAATCTATTAACGCGTCTCCCCTTTGTTATCTTAGGACAAACTGGTGCTGGAAATAACTGGGCCAAAGGACACTATACAGAAGGAGCAGAGCTAGTAGATTCGGTTCTCGATATAGTAAGGAAAGAATGTGAACACTGCGATTGCTTGCAAGGATTTCAGCTCACTCATTCTCTTGGAGGAGGAACAGGTTCTGGGATG
The DNA here is from genome assembly GCF_049243985.1 of Paroedura picta. NCBI lineage: Eukaryota > Metazoa > Chordata > Lepidosauria > Squamata > Gekkonidae > Paroedura > Paroedura picta. Next base: position 50,783,199 of record NC_135377.1, read on the forward strand.
GGGACTCTGCTGATCAGCAAAATCCGAGAGGAATATCCAGATAGGATAATGAATACCTTCAGCGTCATGCCTTCTCCCAAAGTCTCTGACACTGTGGTGGAACCATATAATGCCACCCTTTCAGTCCATCAACTAGTTGAAAATACAGATGAAACTTACTGCATTGATAATGAGGCACTGTATGATATTTGCTTCCGTACCTTGAAGCTCACAACCCCAACATACGGAGATCTGAACCACTTGGTGTCAGCCACCATGAGCGGGGTAACTACATCGCTACGCTTTCCAGGCCAGCTAAATGCAGATCTTCGTAAGCTGGCAGTAAATATGGTTCCTTTCCCACGTTTACATTTTTTTATGCCAGGATTTGCCCCTTTGACAGCTCGAGGGAGCCAGCAGTACCGAGCCCTCACTGTCCCAGAGCTCACACAACAGATGTTTGATGCCAAAAACATGATGGCCGCTTGCGATCCGAGGCATGGACGTTATCTGACAGTTGCTACCGTCTTCCGAGGCCCGATGTCCATGAAAGAGGTTGACGAGCAGATGTTAGCCATACAGAACAAGAACAGCAGCTACTTTGTGGAATGGATCCCAAATAACGTAAAAGTGGCAGTTTGTGATATAGCACCCCGTGGCCTCAAGATGGCCTCCACCTTTATTGGTAACAGCACAGCTATTCAAGAGCTCTTCAAAAGAATCTCTGAGCAATTCTCTGCCATGTTCCGGAGAAAAGCGTTTCTTCACTGGTTTACAGGAGAAGGAATGGATGAGATGGAATTTACAGAAGCAGAAAGCAACATGAATGACCTGGTGTCAGAATACCAGCAGTACCAAGAAGCTACAGCAAATGACGGGGAAGAAACATTTGAAGATGAAGAAGAAGAAATTAATGAATAGTCTTTCATCCAGCCACAACATTCCCAAGTCTAATTCTGCTCTTTTCCATGATAGTTAAATATGTAGAGCTTATCTTTCAAAGCTTAGATACCTTTCCAGCCTCTATTGACTTTGGGATGGATGCAACTGTTCCTCACCAGATAGTAACCTAAGATTCTGCTCTGGTTGATTCAGTAATTTATTCTCTTGGGGGAAGAACTTTGGCTTATTGCAGATACCACCATATATGTTCAAATAAGTAGTTTCACCCATCTCCTAGGACTGAATGGACAGTAAAAAATGAATCAGAAAATAGGGCCATTGTGGCTTTTCCTCAAACTGTGAACCAGAAAAAATGAACTGAGGCTGTTATCTTATGGACAGTTACTGGAAGTCAGTGTCACTAAGATTAGTGGGACTTTCTAGTAACTATAGTGAGAGTTGCCGTGTTGAGTCTTTTGTGTGCTATTCTGTATTGACTATACATTGGTGAGTTCTATACAGTGCTGGGATCAAACTCCGTTAATAAAAACAATGGAAAACATCTCATTTTGTATATCAGACATATGTGAATCAGTGCTAAGAAGGTAGTAATCTTTTTGTTATGACTTTTGCTAACAGCCAGGGAGATTAAGCATGACCAGATAATTGTCCTTCATATCAAAGTGTTTACTTCAAGTACACCCATTCTACACTAAATAGATCAAGATTTTTATACTGGGGTCAGTTCATGGCATTGCAGACTACCTTTCTGGAATGGATTCAAATATTTGGCTTATTCAAAACTTATCATTACGGTCACATGGCCAGATGCACAGCTGCCCTCACCTGCCTGTCTGCCTCCCTTCCCCCCCTCCAGAAATGACATCACCGCCCACATTAAAAGGCAGGCTTGAAAAGGACTGGGGTGGGGAGAGAGACAGCAGGCAGTTTAAGTGGGGGAGGGAGTAGGTGTGCAGACTCTGTCCCATCCCAGGGTTAGAAACCACAAGAGAACTCACTCATGCTTGGAGGGGAAGCAATGGAAGCAGCCAGTTCCTTAGCTTGTGGCCAAGTCTATTATAGCCATAGACTGCCTCTGGAAGTCTTGTGGACCCCAGAGTTCGATACATGGTTGGAAATCCTTGCTTTGGGAAATGAATGAGACAAGCCATTCTTGGACAGACCCAAATGGTATTTTCTCAAGCTTTAGAAGTGGGTGTTACTTCATCCCCAACAGCTTCTAAAATAGTAGCAACGTTCTTAACGTACCCTTGTGAAGCATATTTTAATTATCCACCTATTTTGGAACTGGATTTCCTCTGAATACTGAGTGTTGAAGCAGCTGTCACAATAAAGATGCTCAGCAAATTATCAGCTTTGACCAGCAATTTCCTACTCCATAGCCTGGCAAAGACTGTGTACAAGGAGACATGAATTTGTCACCGGTAGAATACCTTCTACTTCACAATGCTTATACAGTTTAAAACACAAATGCCACATTCTGATTAGCTAGGTGGGTTCCAGAAAGCAAAGGTAATATTGGAGTCAAGAGCATAATCTTCCTTCGGAGGAAAAGAGTTCCAGTCCCCCATATGGAATATACTATGGTTACTGGACTCATCTCTCTGCTACTGCTACTGCTACTAGGAATGTGAGAGACTCACCCTTCAGTTACAGAGCGTTAATAATGGCAAGCATACAACTAATGTGTTTTTGTATAGCCTACCTTAGGCATTTTCAGTTTCTCCCAGTTTCCCTTATCTTCAGACCCCAGCATAGTAGTGGCCAAGCAGCTGACAAAGAATTGTGCAAAAACTATTTAGAAGTATTTGTACTTACAGCACAGAACGGATGTATAATGCCTGCTGCTTCCTGGCAGAATCTGATGCAGCCTTAATAAAAACTGAAGTCATAGAATCATAGAGTTGGAAGGAGCCATACAGGCCATCTAGTCCAACCCTCTGCTCAACGCAGGATCAGCCCAAAGCATCCTAAAGCATCCAAGAAAAGTGTGTATCCAACCTTTTCTTGAAGACTGCCAGTGAGGGGGAGCTCACCACCTCCTTAGGCAGCCTATTCCACTGCTGAACTACTCTGACTGAAATTTTTTGTCCTGATATCTAGCCTATATCGTTGTAGTTTAAACCCATTACTGCGTGTCCTTTCCTCTGCAGCCAACGGAAACAGCATCCTGCCCTCCTCCAAATGACAACCTTTCAAATACTTAAAAGAGGGCTATCATATCCCCTCTCAACCTCTTCTCCAGGCTGAACATTCCCAAGTCCCTCAACCTATCTTCATAGGGCTTGGTCCCTTGGCCCCAGATCATCCCCGTTGCTCTCCTCTGTACCCTTTCAATTTTATCTACGTCCTTCTTGAAGTGAGGCCTCCAGAACTGTACACAGTATTCCAGGTGTGGTCTGACCAGTGCCGTATACAATGGGACTATGGCATCTTGTGATTTTGATGTGATGTCCCTGCTGATACAGCCCAAAATGGCATTTGCCTTTTTTACCGCTGCATCACACTGCCTGCTCATGTTTAGTTTACAATCCATAAGTACCCCAAGGTCTCATTTACACACAGTGTTACCTAGAAGCGTATCCCCCATTCAGTAGGCATGCTTTTCATTTTTATGACCCAGATGCAGAACTTTACACTTATCTTTAATAAATTGCATCTTGTTCTCATTTTCCCATTGTGTTCAGATCTTATCTTCTGTAGTATTTGCCAGTCCTCCCACTTTGGTGTCATCTGCAAACTTGATGAGTAGTCCCTCCACCCCCTCATCTAGATCATTAATAAATATGTTAAAAAGTACTGGACCGAGCCCCGAGCCCTGAGGTACCCCTCTACTCACCTCCCTCCAGTCTGATGAAATACCATTGACAACAACTCTTTGAGTGCGGTTCTCTAACCAATTCCCTATCCACCTAACTATCTGAAAATCCAGATTGCAGTCCTTCAATTTATCCATCAGAACATCATGGGGAACGTATCAAAAGCTTTACTAAGTCCAGTAAGCACAACATATTTATAAATGAAACATGCAAAATGATTCTAAGGCATCAGTCTTGAAGGAAGCCTAACTAAAGGCCTGTTTTTCTCATTTACTATGTTGCATAATTACAGATAACTAGATGGCTATTGCCTATACATGAAATGTTCTTTCCTGTTCTTCTGGATATTAAAGAAATTATATGAGAAAACTGACTGAGATCCAAAGGTGCCATCCTATTGCTCTAATAACACACTAGCAGAATAGCACTTTATTGGTAAAGAACAGTAGGTATAGTTTTTGCCAAATCCCACCTTTTGCTACTCAGACCATGTTGTGGGTGAGAGGCATTACCCACCCCCCCCCAAAAAAAAATTGGTTGGAAAACTTATCCATGTAAGTTTTTGTATCATTCACAAGACAGAGACAATAAACTGAACATAATCTGACTTGTTTCTCCTCTGACAAACACTTTTGTATAAATAAAAGTTATTGGTTTAAATTGTGTACTGATGCTTTCCAAAAACTTAAACTTATAATTTAGTAACTAACTCAAATCAAGCACCTAGCTTATTCAGTAGGATCATGTACCATGTGCAGGTGCTGGGATAGTCGTGTCTTTCATGGAAGCCTAGTATCCCTATTTTTGCTTTGGTCACTTCAGATACTCTTCAAATTCTGTTTTTTCAACATATGGAAACATGGAGGAGCAATGCCAAGTCCTAGAACTCTTCTAAAGGCACATGTAGCTATCCCTGTGTTCAAAACTAAAAGCTTATCTCTAGAACTAGCAGCTTGCTGTCAGCGATACTTCAAACACTCCTGAAAAGTGTATGCAAAAAAATTAACATAGCTTTAGTAGTATTTACTCATAATTCCTTTAGACAAATATTTTAAGATTACATGGGAATGTGTCAAAGTCTTGTGTTCTGATTTTATTATTTCCAGACAGTATTTACAAAAACTCAGTATATTCATGTGTTCAAATATCTTACAGATCCCTGTAGAAAACACCTTTATTAAAACTGCAATAATATAATTTAGGTTTTACACTTTCTCGTAGACACAAACCCATAAATGACAGAAAAGGTCTTTAGCAAGTTTCCAGTTTCACTGCCAATATACATTACAATTATTGGCTTAATCTTTACAAACAGCAAGGTGAAAGGATAACATTAAATAGCCAGTGATTGAAACCTGGATGTTTCTGTAGTTTCATCAGTTACCTGGACCTTCTGATCAAAGTGTCAGGCGATGCACAGCTTGCATGCTAACAACTTGTATTCAACTGAGAGGCTTCACTCTTGTGGTCTTTTCCAAGCTCCTTGGCTGACTCTTGCTCTGTGTCAGCTTTAATATTCCCATTGATGGACACATTATTACACAATGTAGATATGGAACTGGATATACATCTGGAAGGGGTTCGCAGCATATACCCTGCACGGCCTCCTCTTTTTGTAAATAATTTTGAGGGCATGGCTTCCAATGAAAGTGGGATATTCCTTAGTGTAAAAAAAAAGAAAAGAAAATATTTCCTCTTCATTCCACCACTGCTAGTTTGCTGATTTCCATAAGAAGGGGGCCTGTCTCTGGGAAGCATGTCCTGTTCCATTTCAGTTTGCACCAAAAAATACTGTACACCAGTTCATGCAGTGCCATATTCCAGCGTTAAAATGGCATGTCTCCTGTGATCTGTCTGGCTATCTGTTCATCTGTTGTCTCCTCTTTCTCTTTTTCCTGATCTTTGTTCCAGTCTTTAAGGCCTTCTGGAAGGGAAGTGTCTTCATCTAAACTTCCTGTGCCTTCAACAAATTCTTCATAAGTAGATTTTTCAGCAAATGGTCTGGGGCCAAGCAGTTCAATCATATCACTCTTATCCAAAACCTCCTTCTCCAAGAGCCGTAATGCAACCTAAAGTAAGTCATATATCACACATAATTACGTTCCTCATTATTTGGCTTTCTTGATTAAGAGACAGAAGAGTCATCTAGCTTTTGACGTTTCACTAGTGTGTGGCTACAAAACAGAATCAAGAGTAACAGACTACCAGCAGTTTGTATCAAGACAAGTTCTAACTAGCATGAAATCCATCATGACCAGTCTGCCCATGGAGAGTAAATGGGATGTGCATTATACCCAGTGATATTGTTTGCAATCTCCAAGATTTAAATGTACACTATGTTGGAAGAAGCTCCACAGATTCATCTCTATTACATGCATGCTATCCCATCTGAAGCAAGTGGAAAACATTTACTTTGGCAGAGAACAATGGGCTTATTAGAGCTGCGCTTGAATTATGACCATTACTTCTGCATTGATCTGATAACAGAAGTCTTGTTAAATATCTGTCAGCCATTATATAATGGCAACAGTATTAACAATTTATGTACTCAAAGTGTTTGCACATACCTTTTCCACCTCTGCCTTCTTTTCAGTCAGAAGGGACAATGTCTGCTCATAAGCTGTGTTAATAAGCTTTCGCACTTCTTCATCTATTAATCTTGCTGTTGCCTCACTGTATGGTTTCTCTAGCACCATGTCTCCTTGCCGAGGAAGGTCAAAAGAGATCTGGCCAACTTTTTCATTCATGCCAAACTGGACAATCTGAGGGTTCAATAGTATAGGAGATACGTTGTGTCAGATCCCTGTCAACATTCTCAATGAACACACTTGCCATTAGCAGCAAAAGCAGTTTATTGAGGTAGCGATACAAAGCTCATGATTATTTTTGCTGAAGCTAAATTGATTGTCAGTACACTGAGCAATATAAGCCCTACACCCAGGCACTTAGGAGAATGCCCCAATCAGGAAAAGGCGGGCTTCCCCTGATCACAAGGAAAAGTGTGCAAAATAGCCCTGTTCCCAGGCGCACATTACATCACCCTGCAAGACCAACCCAAGGCCAGCCATGCCAATAATACCCAAGCTCTCTCTCTCATGGTTCGATCTTCAAGAACGAATTCAACAGATACTCAACAGAGGTAAGCAACAGAGACAATTATAATCAGGTAGACGCTCCCAGGCCACTGACTGTTAATAGACTCCCTCTCCTTTACACTTGCAAATGACAATACAGTGAAAACTGTGATTATTGATCCATCAATGATACCTGGGCAATGACCATACAAAATGACCATGGCAGGAGGTTAACAAACAAACAGATCATGACACATTGGTGCAATTTTGTATAAAAAATTAAATACAAAAGCCCACTTCATGAGTGACATCCTGCAGGGCTCTTGTTTCAGCTTTATTTATTTATAGCAGTCGTTACAGACCATACCATACATTTACATGTGAACCTGTAAGAAGCTCCCAGGAAGGACTAGGATTATTTCTCTACACACCTCTTCAAGTCAAGATTCACACTTAACCTTCAAAACATATGCATTATTACTCTTCACACTTCTCTGAGTTATACTCTGTTCTTTAAACACTCCGTATACTTAAAATGCTATAAAGCATGAATTCTGCATGCTGTTTTTAGCCAACATTCCAGGAAAGCAAACCTCCACCCCAAATCTTCCTTTTATATTTTAAAATAATTTTAGTCAATTTATAACAATTTAGTAAGGTACACTGAGGTCCAAATAACATCAAGATGCTTCAAGTGTACAATGTACGAACTTACAGTCATGAAAAGCAAGAGAAATGCTCAGAATAAATACAAACCTGAGCATATGCACTCTGTGTAACTTTTCTCAGATCATCTTGGGCTCCTGTTGTAATTCTGCCAAAGAAGATTTGTTCTGACACACGCCCTCCCAAAGTCATGCACATTCTGTCAAGCAGCTGTTCTTTGGTGTACAGATACTGCTCTTTAGGTAAGTACTGAGCATATCCCAATCCTTTGCCACGTGGAATGATAGATACCTTATGCCAGAGAGGAAACAAAAAAGGCATCCTAACATAAGATAGATCTGAGGTTCACATTGTGATTATTCCTGCAGAGATTCATACAAAAAGACAAGGTAATTAAAATGCATTAAAATACATCAAAAGTACTTTGGATAAAAGTAAGAGATCTTTACATGGGTCAATGGCTTGGTATGCTGAGTTTTTGAAAAGCAGTTCATGGTATAAAGGGAGGAGGGGCAACTAAAGCAGACTATCTCTACTGTGAAATTAGATTAAAAATCTAATCTTGTTTTTCCCAAATATTGAAAAAAGTCACAGGGCTTTTTCCTCAGGCTCAAAATGGCTACTGATGGCAAAGAAACTATACTACCAATGCCATCTTCTCCTTCTACAACTGCTACTCTGGGGAAGTATGACTCAGGGAGGAGAAGTGAAATGCACCCTGGACAACTGCCTGCTCAGCTATTTGGTTTAAATGGCCCAAGTCCCTGAACCAGACAAACGTTTGGGAAATGTTTGGGGGAGGTGTCTCCCCCCTAACCTCGGTTTGGAAGGCACGAATCAGGCCTATTTTGTGGCAAAATTTAGTTCATGCACCAGTTCGTGCCCTCCCTACTCAAAAGATCTAATAAACGTTTCTGCCTATTTATTTATTTATTCATTTAATTTATATACCATCCCTCACTATGATAGACTGCTATTTTGATCTGTAAATGCAAGTTTCTTTTAGTTACCAAGAGACTGATGGTGACTCACTGACAATCTTCCACTAATATATTATTTAGCAGTAGACAACTAAAGGGACTAGTCGGAATGTATCATACACACTGTGAAGCCAACCATGAAATGTTCGTCTGGCGTGAGGATGTGTCTTCTGACACAAGAGGTTCTTAATGATGACTGCTTTGCAAGGCAACCTACTTTCAGAAGTGGATCAGCGTGTTCCAGAAACCACCCAGCAATTGCATGTCCAGCTTCATGATATGCTACTGTCTTTTTTTCTTCTGGCTGCAGTACTTGGGTTTTCTTTTCCAAGCCTATGATATTTAAATAAAAGTTCTATTAAGCACAAACCACTTACTTAACGACCTGCGTGCACATGGTATTGCTGACAAGTCAATGGAAAAGACATTTATGTTTCCTCTTCCCTTTGGGATTCTAAACCTCATGCATTATACTTTCCAAAAATGGAGAAAAACAACCACATTAATGAGGTAGTGTCCCTTCTATTCTTCTCTCTCTTCTACTATCTCTGCTCAAGGGACTGAAAGTCAAGGCAGAAGACAACTTTGCAAGTTCTCAGTTCACTACAAAGAACAAACCTATTTAGAAACAAGGATTTATTGCCATTAATACAATCTTAGAAAGTTCTCACCTCCTATCACTCGCTCAATTGCTTGCTCAAAGTGTTTTTGGTTAATCGCATCGGAAAGATGTCTTGCAGCAATCAAAGCCGCTTCATTGCATACGTTAGCTATATCTGCACCTATAAAAACATCCAACAGAGAACCATTAGAACTACTTCCAATTACAGCATTTATCACTTGTCACAATGGGAATAATTGCAGATTTTTTTCCCAAATAAAATTGTTAACATCCCAGTGAAGAATATACCACCAGTGATGGATAAAAATTTCTTTGTTAAATCCATGGCTCTCTTTTGTGCACCTTGCTAAAGCAACCCATTCTGTATAACTAGAGGCAAAGCCCATTGTACCCAGGAACACAATGGGTGCTAGCGTGCACGCCTGAACAGTGGCCTTCCTGGGTGCTGGCCCCTCCTCTTGCTCCCTGCTCAGTCTTGAGATCCAGACAGTAGCAGACACTAATCTCAAAAGCCATGTTTTATCCTACACTCCTCCTCCATGTGTAGCCAGATGGGTTGCCAATCTTCAGGTGAGGGTCTGGAGATTTTCAGGAATAATAACTGATTTTCAGGCATCAGTTCCTCTGGAGGAAACAGTTGGAAGGGAGGGAAGGAGGGAAGAATGAAGAAAAAGAAAAAGGGAGGGAGGATGGAAGTAAAAAAGAAAAAAAAGGAGGGAAAGAGGGAGTAGCACAAATTGAAAATTGTCATCTGCCTCCTTTTTCAAAGACTTGCCGGGAACCAAGAAGGAAAAGATGACTTGTTTGGGGGGAGAACATAGCACCTCTAAATCTCTCACCTCTATCTTCCAGGGTTAGTAGGAGAGCCAAGTTTAATCTGGTTCCCACAGAACAAATCCCCTGGAAAAATCACAGCAGTGCATTTTGAGACTGCAGTTGTATACAAAGAGAATGTTCTCTCAGACTGAGTGGGCGGAGCAGGCTGATGCCTGGCGTCCTCAATCCCTCCAAGGAAAGGGTGGGTGGGGGAAGCAAAAGATCCACTGCAGCTCCTTGTGCACAGCTGAGCATGCTGTGCATGTCCCCCATCCTCTCCAAGGAGAGGATGGATGGACAGATGAGATGAAAGCGCCACTGCAGCTTGAATGCAGGCTGTGTGGTGGTGGAGCAGGCAGCTGCCTGCCCCTCTAATCCCTTCCTTGGAGGAGGTAGGCAGGGGGAACAGTAGCAGTGCCTTGGCAGAGCAGGCTGTAGCCTAGCCCTCCACTTCCTCCAATGAGGGAACGGGAAAAACAAAATTGCCACTACTGCTGCTTGCACACAAGGCTGTGCGCGGTAGAGCAGGCTGCTGCATGCCCCCTCCCGAGGAGGGGGCAGGAAGGAAAAAAGCACCACTACAGCTGGCCTTTGGGCCAAGTGCAGCAGAGCAGGCTGCTGGCTTCCCCTCTCCCCCCTTGAAGGAGACAGAGGGGCAAAGAAGATTCCTCGGTCATCTGGAAAGGATGGGGGACTTCTCAGCAGTGGCGCCACCCAGAGAGGTGGGCTCCTCTTCCACCAGCAGGAAGCAGGAGGACAGATAAGACCCATGATTGGTCCTCATTGGGAGAGTAGTCTCTCCTTATTGGGGATACCCCCTCCCTAAGTGAGTGCCAGTTGAGTAGGACCTGCGTCATCCATATGCAAACCCAGCTTTATGATGGGGACTGAAGATAATCCAGCATTCAGAATTTGCCAGTTTAAGGGAAATTTATCATCTGGGATTCAGAGAGTTTCTTTAGATTCATCCTCTAAAATTTATTTTTCCTCTGAACAGCAGGTTCCCATGCCACTTATGATGCTTCCCGAGTTTGAGGTTTCTCTTTCAGCATGGAGGGTTTTCTGCCTGAGAAAGTAAAGTCAGAATCCCTTTGGGAGTATAAAGCTACTGGAACAGACCTTTAGATCCAACCAATGTCTTTTAAAAGAGAAATCTTATGATGAAGGCTAAATAGTCCAAATCGGGTCCTGTTCTCTGTGTCCCTTTAAAAAAGCACAATTCATTTCTTTGGCAGCAGCAAGTAGAATCTGCCACACGTGAGTGACAAATTCTCTTCTAAGATACTAGTTATCTTTCACAAGGTGGAAAGATCAACAATGATTCCTTCCAGGGAAAAGAGACCTGGCATTAACACACTCTTTCTGCTCTTGAGGGAGCTGAAATGGATCACCACTGCAACCTGAAATCATAACTTCCTCTCCCAGCCTGGAAAATGTGCAGCAACAACATGCTACAATTGCTGCCATCCTAGGAAATAAAGCATTCCAGGTGCCCTTTTAGGTGCCAACTCCAAATTCAATGTTTGGAAGATGAAACAGCAATGATGCCAAGCATGTTTTTAAAGTGGGTCGGACCCAAAGTGGGTTGGACCCAAAGAAAAAGGGATAAAGGAAGAAGTCATGCAGAAAAGGGACAGATTTATCTGCATGATGGGCCTGAAACCTCCCATTGGGACTATATCACAGAGGTGAAGAAGGAATAAGTGTAATATCAGAAGGTGAGAAACACTTTGTCATGAGACGGTCAGCTAGCCTGTGCCATTAAGTCTGACCAGTTATGTGGACAGCAAGCAGAATGGGATGCCAACCAGTAACAGTATATTAATTCCAAAATAATTGTTTTATAGAAGCACCAACCTGAAAATCCCGGAGTCAGAGATGCAAGTTTTCGTGCTAAATTATCTTTATCCAGGCTACTATCCAACTTCAGGGGCCTAAGGTGAACTTTAAAAATAGATGCTCTTCCCTTTATATCTGGTGGTCCTTCAAAAGAAAAAAAGATTTGTTTCAATCAACTATTTAAAAAAAATGTTCTAAGCATTTACACTTTTTACTAATCTGCAGCGAAGGCACTTCCCATGAAGCTCACATCATGACGTCTCATCTGCCTCACAGGAGCTGAAATGGAAAGCCCTCAAGCACACTGCCCTGACCCTCTTGCATGGGTGGAATATAGAAGTGAAATAGAAATAATACTTTCTCACCAACATGAGGGAAGCTTACCAATAAAGATCTGCCTATCAAACCGTCCTGGCCTCAAAAGTGCAGGGTCTAGGATATCCGGTCTGTTGGTTCCTGCTAGAATAACTACATTTGTTGTAGTATTAAACCCTATGAACAGAATAAAAACCAAACACACAATTATGTACAGGTACAACTGCTATGCACACATGTGACATTTACATCAGATTAGTAAGTACACTCATTTCGGCAAGGAGCTTGGAGCCGAATGTGTTTTTCCATGCAGGGGGTGGGGATTTCTAATCTTCCTTCGCCAGCCTCTCAGGCCAAATCTTGTTCTATTCCCAAGGGTTCACTGACCTCAGGAGTGGGGGCTGCAGCAGGACGTAGTAGAAGCAGTAGAAACGTTTATTCTTAACTTTAACTTAAGTTATTCAGGACTCAAGTTATTCAGCAAAGGGAACTTTGCAAATTCAACAACTCCAGATTGGATTATTGTAATTCGCTCTATGCGGGCCCTGCTCTTGTCCTTGACCTGGAAATTTCAGCTGGTGCAGAATGCAGCTGCTAGGGTCCTCACAAGTACACTGTGGAGGGGCTATATCCAGCCAGTGCTAAGACAGCTGCATTGGTTGCCATTTGTAGCCTGGATGAGGTTCAGGGTTCTGGTACAAACCTTTAATGCTATCCGTGGCTTGGCCCCCACTTACCTGAGGGACTGCTTGCCTCTTTATGCCCCTGCAGACCTCACTGCTCTGTGGGTGCTAATCTGCTGGAGATCCCTGGCCCCAGAGAGGTTCGCCTGGCCTTGACCTGGGCCAGGGTCTTTTTGGTCCTGGCCCTGACTTGGTAGAATGAGCTCCTGGTGAACGGAGGGCCCTGACAGAGCTGGCACAGTTCCGCAGGGCCTGTAAGATGGAGCTCTTCCACTGGGTCTTTGGCTGAGGCCACAGCAAGTGAGATCAGAGGGCCCTTCTCAGGCTGGGTTAGTCCATCAGGCGAGTGGCCACTCCTTGCCCATGGCAGGTGGCAGGTTGCCGGAATGGGGTGAAGGGGAAGTTATTATTCGCCACCAATCTTGTAGTTTTGATAAGCTGGATTTTAATGTGAGTTTCATTGGAGATTTTATCTGATCTTTGTTACCCACCACTATAAGCCTAACTAACAAGCAAATAAATATAAAAATAATACCATTTTAGAATAAAGGTAAAGGTATCCCCTGTGCAAGCACTGGGTCATGTCTGACCCTTGGGGTGACGCCCTCTAGCGTTTGCATGGCAGACTCAATACGGGGTGGTTTGCCAGTGCCTTCCCCAGTCATTACCGTTTACCACCCAGCAGCAAGCTGGGTACTCATTTTACCGACCTCGGAAGGATGGAAGGCTGAGTCAGCCTTGAGCCGGCTGCTGGGATTGAACTCCCAGCCTCATGGGCAGGCAGCTTCAGACAGCATGTCGCCGCCATAACACTCTGCACCACAAGAGGCTCTCATTTTAGAATACTTGATTTCAAATTAATCTGGAGAGGGCTGACTTGATAGTACTAATTATAGCATCTGACAAAGTTCCTTCAGTTTTCCATAAGATATTTAACAATCCCTTCATGTCATCGCTCTTCATTATATCCTCAGCTGTGATCCTCTATAGAACTTCACAGCACTTCAGAGCTATTTCCTGGTGGATTGTTTATAGCTGAAGAGTTGTTCTAATGCACAAGTGGTGGGCTGTACTAGAAGGTTCACAACATGAAATAGTTACCATCCATTTCAACTAGTAGTTGGTTGAGTGTATTTTCTTGTTCACTTTGCCCTCCAAAGTTACCCCGTCCTCTCTTCCTTCCCACTGCGTCTATTTCATCAATGAAGAGAATGCAAGGGGCATTTTTACGAGCCAGAGCAAATAAATCTCGGACCTTTAAGAGAAAACAGAAGGTATTTTTTCAATCCCGCAATGCCATCCACTTGATTTCCCCACACCACGGAAAACACAACCAAACTATATTTATGTTCTTCAGCTATGTATACAAATATAAGGTAATAGGGTGGCTATTCTAGACAACAAACTGATTGTGAAATAAGTAAAAATTGGCATTTTTAAAGTTCCAGAAAATCCTAGGAAGTATCAGAACATTTTAATAACCACATAGCAGCTTGAAATGACTGCTTTTTGGTGAGGTCCAATGGAAAGAATCAGATGTAAAGCTAGGAGACCTTGATTCAAGTCCTGCAAATGCAATGCAATATGAAAGATATCCTATACATCTGCAGGTTAATGAGCACAACATATTGCTATACATGAAAACTACACAAACATCTAGTTTGCTTGGCAGTACATCCACAACTTTTTTCTCCATAGAAGGGCTTGTCCATGTAATGCTTGCAGTGTCCTTCAACAAGCTGCTGTAACTCATTTTAAAGTAGGCCATTTTATGAAAAGTCAGTTAACTGCCCCGTGAAGTAGATCACGATTATGACAGCAAATACAGATGTACATATAATAGTTAACAGTTGTACATAAAATTAACTTTACTATAGATTTCAACCAAGTTTAATTGTGGGCAATAAGTACAGCTGAGATTGGACTAAAGAGGTTACCTATGCATCTCGACTCTAATTAGCCCTTCCTGGCAACTAACTGTCTGCTCCTCTCTGCCAATATGTAAGACTTGTGGAAAACTGTTTCAATATATCTGAAGAAACATGCATGCACACAAAAGCTTATACCCAGAGTTAGACTTTCTTGGACTTAAAGATGCCACTGGACTCAAAGTTTGTTCTGTCACTTCAGACCAACATGGTTACCCACCAGAATCCATAAATCCCAATATGCTGCATTTGTAAGAAGGAAATACTACATTCCTGATAAGCTTCATGCAAATCTTAACAGAAAACAACCCACGTGAAGCGTACCCTGTTCTTAAACTCACTTATCGACTCCTGCTCTTCAGTCTATTTATAATGGTTGTTTATAGCCTAAGCAACCCAATACTTTATAACAAAATATGATTTAGTGATTGTATTTCTGATAAGAACTGAGGCATGTAGAATGAAGTTATTCCACACTTTAGACATACCAAAAGATATATTTACCGAATCACATTTAATTTATCATTTTCTAGAGCATTATTATTGAGAACATGCGGAATTTTGACAACGTGGGCAAGCAAGGCTAGCTGCCATATATTTATTAGAACGATGGCTGCCATTTAGTGCATGCTGGAATAGAAACAAATCAGATAAAACAGTAAGGACATGATTACTGATGTACAGACTTACCCTCGCTGGACCCACGCCAACAAACATCTCTAAGAATTCAGACCCATTGACGGTAATAAAGGGAACATTGGCTTCTCCAGCTGTAGCTTTAGCCAGAAGTGTTTTTCCAGTGCCTGGAGGTCCAGTCAAAATAGCTCCCTGAGAGAAGGAAAAATGAGTGCCAAATTATAACTATCTTAAAAATAGATTTATTCTGAGTTATACCAATCCTGTGGTTCTTTTAACTGAAAACCCAAAAACCTGTTCCTTAAAAAAAAACACACAAATGCAGACAATTGGTTTTATTCTCCCTCTTCCAACAGCCTACCACCCTCCCTTAGGTTTATTATTTATTTATTTATTTATTTATTTATTTATTTATTTTATTTCTTGCATTTTTATCCTGCCCCCACTCAGGGTGAACTGGCTCAGGGCAGTTCACAGGGAACATGAAAACCAGTAAGACATATACGATGTGAATTTAGTAACTGCATCAATATCAACAACAACTGTAACATCATAACACTGAACATTTAATTTTTGGCTTAATTTTCGACCATATCGCTGCAGATTGGTCAGATCAATTTTGTTGGTTTCACTGGCCTCACTTAAATGCTTGATTGAGAGCTCCATTTTGCAGGCCCTGCAGAACTGTGATACCTCCCATCAGGGCCCGGATCTCTTCTGGGAGCTCGTTCCACCAAGTGGGGGGCAGGACAGAAAACAACCTGGCCCTAGTTAAAGCCAGGTATGACCAGCCAGTTGGTATTGGTTAAGTGTAACGCTCTTTGAGGGGTTGGGGGTTGGACTAGATGGCCTGTATGGCCCCTTCCAACTCTATGATTCTATGATTCTAGACAGAGAGGCGAGCCCTCAGATACAGTAGGCCACAAATAACCTTAAAGGTAATTACCAAGACTTTAAGCTTGATCTGGGATTCAACTGGTAACCAGTGCAGTTGTTGGAGCATGGGCTGGATGTGGGCCCTCCAAAGTGTTCCTGTGAGAACCCTGGCTGCTGCATTCTGAACCAGTTGTAGCTTCTAGAGCAGGGATAAGGGTAGGCCTACATAGACTGAGTTACAGAAATCCAGTCTAGAGGTGACCGTCACACAGATCACTGTGGCCTAGGTAGGGTGCTAGTAGTTTGGGTTGGCACAAGTAGAAGAACGCCAGGTGTGCTACTCTTGTGACCTGCGCCTCGGTGGGGCATTGGCGTGGTGAAGTGACAGGGGTTGTAGTGGTGGTTGGACTACAGGTGAGATTTAGATTTTTTTTTCCTTTTTCCTTCCTACCGTCTTTGTCTTGATAGAAGTGTGTCTGCCTGTTATCTGATTAATGTTTTGTCGAATTCGGTAGAATTCTATGGGTTTGGGGGGGGGGAATTTTTAGGTGGCTTTTGATGTTTTGTGTGGGAGCAGTTGGCTTACTTGACTGCTTCGGCCACGAACTTGGCAGATACATGTCGTTCCCCCTCACAACCCCTCCTTGTTTTCAGCAGCAGAAAAACTTGTTATCTGTTCAGTTGTTTCTGACCCTCAGAGATTCTATAAGAAAGTCTCTGCCATGTGCCCGTCACTGACTGCTTCTTTTAGTTGGTTCATGGTCATCCCTGTGTTGGCTTTGATTGTGTCGAGTCAGCGGATCCTTTGGCGACCACGTTTCCTTTTGCTGCTGACCATGCCGAGCATTAATGATTTTTCTAGCGAGTTTGATCGCATGATGTGTCCAAAGTGAGCCTTAGCCGTAATATCTTCCTTCTAATGACATAGTTGGTTTGCTCCTCTCTAAACTGTCTTGTTGGTAACTGGTTGGACCCAATTCCTTGGAATGTCCTACCTTTGGGATCTTGGCTCCAAGATCTTGATACTGCTTTGGGTTTTTCAGGAAGTTGACAAATTCCATTATCTCTAGTTTAGCCTCCTCACAGCCAGCTACGTCTTTGAACTTGACATCTATTTCATCCTTTAGAATTTTGGCTGTTGTTTCCCCCACGCTGAACAGTCCACCCATTCCCCGTCCTGTTCGGCCCACTCCAGAAGGTCCTTTTCTTAACATGTAGAGCAAGAAGCCTACTATCAGAGCTGTTGGCAGCATACTTAGAAGAAATGACCTAAAACAGGGGTAAATGCTCGTAGTTAGCAACAGGTTTCATAACTAATGCAAGAAGAAAAAGATTCAGGTATGCAAAATTTGAGTCCAGTGGCACAAAAATATTTGATGAGCGATTGCCCCAATGAAGTATGACTACACTGAAAATATACTCTGCTGCTGGGGACATGGGAGGGAAGAAACAGAGGCGGAAACACAAATAGGCAATTGCAAGGAAGGCAAGACAATGTTTTGGCATCCCTGTACAAAACATTTCATAATACTTCCTTTTTTGTCATCACAACACACCAGGATAACTGGCAAGCCTTGAGAAAAACTAAAGATTGGGCAGATTTAGGAAGACAGTGGCCCCAGCATTCCAGAAACCACAGAAGCATAGCTACGATTCTCCGAAGGCTTTAGACGGGTTTTTCCTGAACTGCAGCTCACTCCCAAATGCTTCTAAGCAAACTGCTTTTGAAACTGATGGAAAATTCAAAAATAGCATTTGGTTCAAAGTAGCTCTTTGGATCTCTGCAACTATTTAACAATGGATTTAAATACAGAACATTTAAAGAGCAACTAGAAAGGAATGGACGGCTTAGTATGTGATGGCTACAGCAACACCTCAGGGACAACCACCAGGAAACAGCAGCAGTTGCTCAGAGACATCCATTTACCTTTCCTGTCAAGTCACAATGGTCTGGTGACAAGAGTCACTCAACACTTTGAAGTTGCTTGTGCAATGGTGAGATTTATGGTTTAATCTAGCAGACTGCACTTTTAAAAGACAGCAAAACTGCTGAATAACATGGACAAACCAATAGACAATACTCCCCTCAAATTCCCACTATTTCCAGGTCTTACCCATCACTTTCTGCTGAATATACTACTGGCAATCTGTTTTCCCCTTCTATTCCCATCTCCAGCTGTGCAGTTTCCAAGTTCCGTTCAAAAGTGTCCACACTTCCAATATTAAACCAGACATATTGCTGTACAAAGAGGAAAAAAACTCAGTTTATAATGCCTCCATTTCAGCATCTTAAACTAAACCTTGCAAGATAGTGAAATAAGAGGTTTTTATTAAAACCCCAGTTCACCACAATATGACAAATACATAGCTAGGTCACCATATGACTTTATGCTGCATAAAAAGCCTTGATCTGATCACATTTATCTACACTGGTTACTTCTAGATTACTGCAGCATGCTCTTTGCAGAGCAGCCTTGGACAACAATATGAAACTTGGTTCAATTCAAAGGGCTGGTTTTGACCCTTAAAGACCACATCTCAGGGACCCATCTGTGCTTGCCTGCCCGCCAAAATCCTCACCTGAAAGCAGACTCCATGTCTGCTTAAATAGGAAGTAGAGGTTGGTAGTTAATAGTAATAGGACCTTTTCCACTGAGGCTAATCACATGGGGAATGCCTTCTGCCTGACACCAAATCTAATTTCCCTTGGGAACATGTATTTTTTAATTGTTCCTGGTTCTGCCTTCACCAACTAGTTCACCAATTTTGTGGTTAATTAACCTATTGTAATGATTTTTTCCCCTGATGCTAGTCTCCCCTAGGTTATTGTACTATGATTACTTTATCATGTTGAAAATTGCCTCAGAAATTTTACACTGAGGAATGCAATTTCATAGCTGGAGAGGTGGTACATAGATTTCCTGAACAAGTTTTCTAAATATTTTTCTACTTATTAATTTAGTACACCAAACATACATGCATATGCACCAGAATTTGGAAAGGGCATTGGCTAAAAAGGCAAATGGGGTTTTGGGCTGTATCAAATGGAGTATCGTGTCCAGATAGTGGACATGATAGTACCACTTTACTCTGCTCTCATTCGGCCTCACCTGGAGTACTGTGTTCAGTTTTGGGCACCACAGTTGAAGAGGGATGTAGACAAACTGAAGCGTGTCCAAAGGAGGGCAACAAATATGGTGAGGGGTTGTGAGATCAAGACGTATGAGGAAAGGTTGAGGGAGCTGGGTCTGTTTTGCTTGGAGAGGAGACGACTGATAGGGGATCTGATAACCATCTTCAAGTATTTAAAAGGCTGCCATATGGAGGATGGAGCAGAGTTGTTCTCTCTTGCCCAAGAGGGACAGACCAGAACGAATGGGATTAAATTAATGCAAAAGAAATTCCAACTAAACATCCAGAAGAAATTCCTGACAATTAGAGTTGTTTCTTAGTGGAACAGGCTTCCTCAGGAGGTGGTAGTTTCTCCATCTTGGAGATTTTTAAACAGAGGCTGGATAGCCATCTGACAAAGCTGATTTTGTGAAGGTTCAAGGGGGTGGCCAGTTACGGTGGATGAGTGATAGGGTTTGTGTGTCCTGCATAGTGCAGGGGGCTGGACTAGATGACCCAGGAAATCCCTTCCAACTCTATGATTCAGTAGTAATTTCTGAAGATAAAGAATTCCTGCTATCTGAATGGGACTTTCCTGACCTCCTTCCTGCTACAGCCCAAATTCCCCTGAAATGCTGTTCCTAGGGGATGGGAGATTTATGACCGAATCCTACCCATTGTGGCCAAAATTCTGAAAGCCACTACAGGGATTTTCTCATTTCTCACAAGCCCCCATCCCAGCAGCTCACTGTGCTGCATAAACTGTTAGAAAGCCAAGGAGGCTGCATTTAGTAAATGAGATTGTGGAACACTAACGTCCAACATGGTGCATACTAGAAAGATTCAACAAAACATCTCTGCCCAAAAGTAAAGAACCAGTCCTGGCATCCCTTCAACTCACTGGAGCAGGAGGTACTTCAGAAGAAACCAGAAGACATCATCTTGTTTTGTGCAGGAGGCACCCGCTCAGAAACCGCAGCTTTCATCATAGAGGGATGCTTGGCTTACAGCGTCCCAACGTTGTGCAAATGGCCACAGAGCCCCAGGGCAGTTTTGTGGTGGCATGCACTCCCTGTTCTCAAAATGCCAGAAGTGCACACAGGCACAAGATTAGAGACCCTTGCTTTGGAATGTCTGCCATATATTTGGAACACTCTAGATTGAAGCACACAGGTCAGGCCAGGTGCTTCCCATCTCCTGTTCTGCTGTATAGTAAAGCAATATACTATATACACAAAACTAAACTTACAAACCAACCTATCTCTGTTTTTTTACCAGTAGGTCCCATGGAATTAAGTAGTGGTTACTCCGCATTAGGTGTACTTAGAACAGTCTATAGCAGTCTTTCTCAACCAGAGTTTCGTAAAACTCTGGGGTTTCTTGACAGCCCTGGAAGGATTTCCTGAATGGGTGGGAGATAATTAATTTTTAATATATTTTAAAAATGTGTAAAACATTTACTGGTGATATGGCCATATATGGTCATGTTGACCCCCAACTCCGAAAATGACCAATGATGGGCTTGGAGGGGATAGGGAGGGCCCCCAGGTGGGTGTGTACCCAGTTATGCTTCTCAACCATATTATGCATGATTGTACCTCTTCTGGGGTATTCCAGGGGTTTCTCAACAGTGAAAATGTTGAGAAAGGCTGGTCTAGAGCCTTCAAGCTTTCACTAAACTGAATTTTAAAAAATACACAAAACCCAATTTTAAAGGCAAATTAGAAATATACACTTACAGGTTATTTTAAAAAATACTGTAATATCACAATATGGAAGTTACAAAGTGACATGGCATTCAGAAAATATTCTTGACATATAGTAAACCTTGTTTCTTCCCAAATACCAACTCAGTTTATATGTCAGATTCCTATTTAACATTTTTAAAGAATGCATACAGATATAAACAGTTCACACCATTTAATGCTTTTAGCTAAACCTAAAAATAAAATTTACCCTATCAATAGGAGACTTTCCAGGAGTAAAAACCACTCTGACAAAGCGCTTGTTAACCACTTCTAGCTTATCCACCTGTGAAGACACAGACAAAATTATGAATAACTGCCAGTGTTTGTGTAGTTAAACCTTACTGCGGGGTTGTATTATAGCAGCTAAATAGTCACATTAGTACTACCCTTTCAGAAGTAAATGGTGAGGATTTCAATCATATTTGTAACTGCATCATTCATCAGCCCAACTGCACTACACAGGATTTTGAAAACTGGAAGGCTGAACGATACAGAGGCCTATGTAGATGTATGTGCCTCTAGCTCTTTATGTAGGGATCTGCTATACAAACACATGAACTGAGGAATCACATCTGTACAATTTAAAGCACAAGCCGGCACTCCCCAATGTTAGTCTTTTTCTGACACATTAGTCAGAAAGCGAGTCTGCACAAGGAGAAGAGCTGGAGGGGACAACATGGAAATCACGAAAGGGTTCAACATCCACAATCCACAACCACCTTCCTCTGCGCTGTCTCGAGTCCATGGCTCACAATGGGTTCTGTCTCACCATGGAGGATCAGTAAGTACCAGAGAAATACCTCCTGCAGCCGCTCAGTTTAAAGGTGAGACACAAGCCATTGTGAGTCAGGTGCCATTGTGAGCTTATGTCCTGATTAGATAATGCTGCTGAAGAAAATCATGAAACAGGCATTGTTATACCAGATTTCTTTTCAGCATGCATTTCTCCTTTGGCTTCCAAGGATTGGACAATAACCAGGACTTGGAATTTTTGATTATACAATGTTGTGTCGTATATTTGTGAACACACAAACTGTGTTTTTGTTGTTAGATTTTCCAGATCCCATCCCACTAGATCATAATTCTTGCCAGTCTGTACCCATCCACAAAGTGTCTCCTGCAATACTTACCACTCCTTTTGAAAGATAGCTGTTGACAAAATCTTTCCATGTGATTTCTCTCCCAACATTCCTAAAGAAAAAGTAGTATGTAACAGCAGCCCAAAAAATACTGCTGCCCATGAAATAGAAGCGAAATTCTTTGTCATCCCAGGGAAAGTCACCCTACATGATAAAGAAGAAAGGATAGATTAGGATGAAATGTTTTTACGTAGACAGCTGATTTTTAGTTTTACTGTTCAAACAAACAAGGGATTTTTTCTTAAAATGACCTACCCAGAAGCATTTACCTTGTCATTTAAACTAAGAGGAAAGTTTGTCAATTATAAAATTACACCTATGGCCTTGGATGACTTTGCACCTATCAGCTCCTTGGAGAGGAAGCAGGGCTTGTGGGTCCTGTATCATGAGCAGACGGAAGGAGTCATGGGCAAGGATACTTTTTAATAAACTGACAGCTGTATTGAAACCACATATGCATCGTAGTAGCCTCATTCACGCTCACCCCAGGATGGCTGCAAGGACTGCTTGAACAGACAGCACCATTAATGGACTGCAGAACTCTGCACTGGTGGTCTTCATTCCCTCCTTTGTAGGGTTGATGGCATCTTGATATTGTTGGCCCTTGCCTTGCCTTTTCTTCGTTTCTATCTGCCCTTCCAACTCATGTGCAGGTGTGCCCAGTCCGTGCTTGGTACTAAATGTTCCATGGTGACAGTCTTCTTGGTCCATACCAGTCTTACAGACCTCCAACACTTTCTGCTGCTTCAGGGTCACTTCCCCTTATCTTGCAGTGCTGGCTTGGGGGAAAGGAGAGGCTTATCTCCATGCTGAGGTTACCTAGCCCATCATGTGGATCATACTGGAACTGGACAATCCGTTGAGGGCCCAGGGTGCCATAACCTCAATCATTAGCCTGCCATCCTTGCTTTACACACTTACACACGCACACACACCATTTCCAAATGTGGCTAGTAATACTACAATTACTGAATATATGGTAAGAACGAGAGTGAAACTCACACTCATGCAAAACACCCACCCTTCCTAATCTCAGCATAAAAAAAGATATTTCACCAGAAAATGTTTAGTTAACTAAAGGTAAATGTAAAGGAAACAGGTTAAAATTTAATATAAATACCTTATAAAAAGCATTTTTAGATTTGGCTCAGCCACGGTTCATTAGCAATGTAATTCAATGCATAGATTTGAATGGATCATCAGAAGATGGCAGGGGAAATAGGTAGAGCCACTGCGAGGGATGCCTGTGCTGTGCTAAAGCTACACTGAAATGGCTAGAGGATGCTTGCTCTGTTAAGACTGCATACAGAACTGTAAGAATAACACATGGCTAAACATCAGACTTCACGTGACCTGAGTTTGAGTAACTGAACAGTATCATTTAAGTAGCATTTCCAATGTGAATCTTAACAGAGTATCATTAACAGACATGATCGTAGGACTTTAAAGGTAAATGACAAACCAGGCAATAACCAATATTTAGAACCCAAAAAATGTCATGCTCATTTGGGCTTGTAAAGAAAGAACTGGCATATTACAGAACAACAACAGCTGACCACCACTAAGCCAGTAACCCTCACCCTCTCACTCTGACCTTCTGAAATCGGGACCACCAGCCAGTATCTTCCTTCTTGCCACCTTTTTTCCCTCCACCACCACCACTGCCGCCACTCCCTCCACTGCCACTTTTAGCAGGCTGCTGTGAATTATTTGGCTTTGCGTCTACAAAAGAAAAGGTAATATTCTTTAGCCCCTTGCAATGATAATTCTGATAACAGAGTTATAAAGCAAAGCAGCAGATCAGATATTACAGGAAATAAGCGGCTGCCTACAAAAATGCTGTTCAATGAAATTAGACATTTCCTCAACATCTTGTAAAAGTTAAATCATAACATGAACTTCTGTATCCTTATATGATCTTACTTCACAAGCTGCTGACAATACAGCCTGGGGAAACCGAAAATTATGATGTCAAAACATGAATTAAGAAATCAAACTATGGAAGGCAGAACCTAGATATAAGGTAGCCATTTTCAGCAGAAACAAAGTAACATTACTCTGACAATAACAATCTGATCCTAAAAGAGCTGATCATGAGCACAAGTTATCAACTAGAAATTCATCTGTACAAATCATGACTCAGACAGAATGCCCAAGGAAACCAGCTTTTTAAAAAGCGTGGACAAAAACATTTACTAGTATAACAGATGTTCCAAGGATTGGGATAGTATATAGGAAGTCCTTTGAGCACTTAAGAAAAGCACATATTAAAAAAAAGTAAAGGTTTGTACTACTAACAGGTACTGTGCCCGCTTTCAAGTGCTTAGAACAGGATATCTTGGGATATACACAAACCTCTTCAGAATTCACAAGATAACCTGAGAGAAATACTCCACTGTAAAATGCTTACAGGTGAGAATCTAAGGAATTAAGACAACATATCTTTTCAGACACAATCCAAGATGTATTTCATCAGATATATAAACATCTGACACAAAACGTAAGAGTTAAATTTAATGATCTGAGACACACCAGATCACAAATATCAACTGTTGGCAAGAGGACCTGGGGGTGATGGCGTGTGCGTGTGTGTGTAAAAACAGGGGTCTAAATAAAAACTTGCACTGTCAAGATTTTACAGCAACAATCTTATTCTGCACAGAGATCTCAGACTGAAAAACTTCTTTGTACCTTTTGTCTCTCCATCAGAAACTTTTGTTTCATTAGCTTTTCTCCCATTAGGAAAATATTTTTCAAATCCTGTTAAGATAGAAGAAAAAAGAAATAGTAAAAGCCATATATATGGGGAAAGCAAGATCAGGGCAGAAGTGAAAAAAGAAAGACAGATGAGAGACCCCCCCTTAGGGTCCTCAATGGAAAGCTAAATAGAGTGGGGCAGAAGAGAAACAGATGTCCTTTGTTTTAAAATCTGTCTATCACAGCAGAGCTGCATGCTTTCTGTTCACAAAGAGCTGTCACCACTGTGCCTGCTCCTCCCACAAAAACAGAGCAGGCAATCAGTACTATCCTGCCGGTCCTGCCCTTCCTCAGAAATCTGGATCACGTGCATAACGGGCTGAGAAGCAGAGTTTTCCATCAGTGCTCCCTGAGAATGCTCCAAAGGTGAGGCAGGGGGCAGATCTGCCTGGACAATTCCCCACTGTAACAAGGGAGGCTACAATGAGGAGGAAGAAGGGGACAGAATTACACATCTTGATGGCCACGTTTGTGCTGGCACAAGAGGAATAATGTTATCCACCTTCCCAACTCCTTTGGTCCCATTCTGATGCCCATAGGGAACTGCTGAAGGAGGAAAAGATCCCACAGGCAGTACATAATATCAAAACTCAAACTTCAGTTGCTGGGAAAGAAGGACCCTGCCTATACCCCCAAAACAGCCTTATGCTCCGCCACCTCGAACTGACTGAGGATCCCTGCCCCCAAAGAAGCACGCCAGACCTTGACAAGGGCCAGAGCCTTCTTGGTCCTGGCCCCCACCTGGTGGAACGAGCTCCTTGAGGAGATCATAGCCCTGCCTGAACTTCCACAGTTTCGCATGGCCTGTAAAAGGGAGCTCCTCCACCAGGCATTTGCTTAAGGCCAACTGACTCAACATATCTGCTGGTTGTCCGCCTGTCAGACGCCCCTCCATAACTGAACAATCTGACCTCCCCAGGGATATGTCAGTGTTGTTGTTCTATTGAAATACTGTTTGGATTGACATGCTATGTTATGATTGTTATTTGACAGATGGTTATAATGTTCTATGTAACTATTTTTAAAACATTCTATGTAAACGGCCCAGAGCCGTATGGAAGGGCGGTATGCAAATCAAAATAAATAAATATGTGGTGTCATAGGACAGATGGAGGTATTTTCTAAGATTACAAAGAAAAAATAAAACAGTGCATGAAAGTGGGCCCCAGGACTTGTAGTTGCTTTTTTAGATCTCTTGTACTCTGCTATTTAAAAGTAAATACTCAAGACAGCTTACAATATTAAATGCATATGAAACAATAAAGGACCTCACCTACACAACTGTACTTGCAACTGCCAACCCCTATAAACACTCTGCCTGATTTTAGCTAGCTGAAACATCTTCAAAAACAGCTCCATTCAGTGACTTGACTATTTAAGCCTTATCGTAAGAACACCATATGGAAGACCCATTGATTTCAGCTAATTAAGTCCACCAGTCTGCTCCACTGTTCTACAGTATTAGACATCTGTGACAAATACAATGCATATTTCATGGAGTTACAGTAGTGCAGTACATATTCAAAATGTTACTGATTTAGGGTAAAAAGCAGTATGATCTGCAAATCATACTTTTCCATAACCTATCCAGAGTAAATTGACACTATAATTCTTGTCATCAACAGCAGCAAATCAACAATAGGTGGGTCCAATATTCTATGACCCTCTTTACAGTATCACCAGACAGCAAAAATTACCTTTTGGAGGTTGGGAGAAGAGCCTTCTGTAAGCAGCAATTACATTTACAAGAATATTGTTTCTGTTTGTAGGAACCTGGGTGGCAGCTTGGTCATGAAGCTGAAAAATTAAGAATAATCTTTTTAAGACTAATAAACCTGCCGGGAACCCTTAGATATATTCTGTCCTAAAGTTCTACATTAACATTAGTGTTTGTAATCTCATGCACCAAATACACATAAAACAATTTCGCCAATGGTTTGGGAAAAATTAAAGTATATATAGAATTCTAATTATGATACAACTTATGGAATGGAAAAAGCCAAAGGAACTGGATTTCATTATTGCTCATTATTCACAAAATATTTTTGGACCAGTCAAACTCTGTGAGAAACCAGCTAGCAAAATGTATAGCTCAAGAGTGTACTATGTGGGGAGGGGGTCTGGCACTAGGCAATGTAGTTGCAAGACCCGTTCTTGCATGATGAAACACTGGCTATTTAATAAAATTCATCTGACTGTTGCCCTGCCCTCACACCAGTATGATGCAAGAATCCATTTCAAAGCACATGTTGTATTTATTTCACACATTTACTTATCACCCACTCACCAAGGAGCTCAGGGCAGCATAACTCAGTTCTCCTGCTTCCCTCCCCCCTTACAACAATCCTATGAGATAAGGTTTAGGCCAGGGGTAGTCAAACTGCGGCCCTCCAGATGTCCCTGGACTACAATTCCCAATTCCTGGCAGGGGCTCCTGGGAATTGTAGTCCAGGGACATCTGGAGGGCCGCAGTTTGACTACCCCTGGTTTAGGCTAAATGAAAGAAAGTGACTGGCCCAAGGTCATTCAATGAGATTCAGGAAACCCAGGTCTCCCAGATCCCAGCCTGGCACTCTGACCACTACATCATATTTTACCATCTTTCAACCCTCTGGGGAATCTTCCAACCACAAAATAATCATCACAAGCAAGGTTTACTCAGAATATCATTATGGTAAAAGCATAACCAAAGACCTCTGCGTTGTGATCTTGAGTATACACCCTTGCTGAAGAGCATGTGGTGTCCTGCAAAGTCAGGTAAAGTCCCACTGAGTCTGGCATCCCCATGGTCCCTGCATAGCAGGCTCGAGGTTGCTGCATGCAGCCTCCCCCAAAATGCAGGATAAATACGACTAGCAAAGAAAAGGCCTGATAAACAGCGGCCTGGTGCCCGTCAACCTGCCATAACACCCCCTTCGCTCACTTCCGTGTCCCGTGTGCTCACACATCAGAGAGCCAACCGGGAGCTGAAAGGGAATCAACCCGCCAAGAAGCTATCAGGAAGAGCGCGGAAGAAATGTCAGCTCTGCCTTCGGAAGAAGGGCTTCTGCACAGGGCAGCTCCTCCCTTGAATAAGCCTCGGTTGGCCTCCAAGGTGTCGTTCTGCTGCCTCAGACCCACCGGGCGACCCCCTGAGGCCGGCCTCCCTCCGTTCTCCTCCCCCCCCCCCCGGGCCAGGGAGACGGCAGCGCCCCCTTCCCTTGCGGGCCTCCTGCCCGAGAGCGCGCGCGGCTGCCCCGAGCACGGGAAGGCCCCGGCGGCCCCTCTCCCTGCGGGCAGCGAGCTCCATCTTGGGCGGCGAAGGCCTCCTGCGAGGGCCTTTGGGCGAGCGGCCGGGAGCTCCCTGGCCTGCCCAGGTCGCCCAGTCACCCACTTACCAGCCTCGGGCAGGGCGGCGGCGCCGCCAGGCTCCGGCTCCAAAGGAACGGCGGCAACTGCTGCTGCTGAGCGCCGGGCAGCCCGCCGGGGGAGCGTCGGCGGCAGCAGCCCCGCGACAGCCACAGGTAGCGATGAGCCATGGCCAGCCCAGCCCAGCCCCGCGGGAGCCCCTCGCCTCGCCTCGCCCGGCCCACCCCTCACCCACATGCGGCCGCCCCAGGCCCCGCCCCCAGCGTCCCCGCGCCTGACGCAATCACGCCGCCCCCTCCCGGACCCCGCGCGCTCCACGCGCCCCCGCCTGTCTCCTCCTGGGCGGTTGCGGCCGGCTCTCGCCAACCCTCGCCTGGAAGGGACCAGGTCGAGTAAGCAGGGGTAGTCAACCTGTGGTCCTCCAGATGATCATGGACTACAATTCTCACGAGCCCCTGCCAGCATTTGAGAATTGTAGTCCATGAACATCTGGAGGACCACAGGTTGACTACCCCTGGAGTAAGGGGTCCGGCCGGCTCTTCGGCAACCATTTGTACATCATATAGCTGAAATTAAAAAATGGAAAATAAAGCAACGGTTTCCTCGGAAGGGGCTACAGTGGTATTCTGTGCCCAGCCCTGGTGCACTAGTGGTAAGCCCCCAGGGGCTTCAGAGCCCGCAGCTGGAGGACGCTTCTACCCCAGGCAACGCTAGGTTAGTAGTCCAGAAGACCAGCAAAGTCTGCCACAGCAAGACTGGGGGGCACCTTGAAAGCTAGCGGCGTTTATTTCGACATGTGATCGGAGCTCAGCTCCTCGAAGGTGCTAGATTCTGTCCAAAGAGTGAAAATTCTATCAAGTTCCACCACCCTAGTGCACACTGAGGCAGTGTGCCTGCAAATCGTTGTTGGTCTTAAAGGTGTCACTGGGCTCTAATTTTATTGTGCTACTTCAACACGGCTACCCACTTGAATCCATCCTAGTGTTTGTAACTTTAAATACAATATGCCTGATTTAGATGAGCTCTGACTCGGAAAAACTTACACTGCAATATATTCTGTTGGCCTTTAAAACGCCATTGGAGACCTGCTTCTGCATGGAATTACACTGCTACGTTCATGGGAAGTCTTTTTCAAAAAACCCATGAGCTGATCCAGGAAGGCTCTTTTTATGTTTAAGTCTGCAGTATCCATCCAAGCCTAACAGAGATTCCTCTTAAATAACACTTTATTTAACAACAATAACAATACTTTGTAGGAGAGGGGAGAAACCCTTGCCCGCCTAAAAATGGAAGTTTCCCGTTGAAGCCACGCCCCCCAGTGGTGCGTCCGCTTGACAGGTAACTTCTCCCCGTAGGGCGGGGGCCCCTCCTTCCCTCCCTCTAGCTGAGTCACGTTGACACAGTTGGGGAAGGTGTCAAAGTCCTGGAGCTTTTGACAAACGTCAAGGGCCGTCCGCCCCGGTCAGGGACAAGGTGAGCTGGAAGAACCACGTGGCTCAGAGAAGCGGGCCAAAAGTTCACCCGTGCGACGCCACCTTCTGCTGCTTTCCAAGGGCGTTTTCACTGCCGCACTGATTTCATTCCAGCGCACTCAGCGATGAGGCAGCCGCAGTTTGCATAAACCTGGAGGGCGGGCAGCTCCGTCTGGCGGGATTAACAGGAGCCACTTAGGCGGTGCCGGCATTCTTACTCTGTGAGAATCCAGATCTTGGCCAAATAAAGGGAATTTCCCCAGCTGGGCCAGGAAGTCTTTCGGGTAGCTCACAGGGCGGGCGGCCTAGTCTGCAGTAAGACCGAAACTCTTGTTCGTCTCTTCCGGTGCTAAAGCGCCCCCAGTGTACTTTCAACTTCGAGGAACACTGCCCTGACACTTCTGCACCTGAACCTGCAACGGGCTCGGCAGCCTTCTGAATGACTCTTGCCCCTTGAAAGAGGCTTGGATAACCTTCCTTCGGCCACAACGCAGGCGACCGGGCGCCACGCAGCGGCAGCACTGAGGCCCCTTTGCATATTCAGCTCACTCTGCCGGGATGCATTCCGCCTCTGCAGGGACGCCAAGGACGACCTTGCATGCCCAGGTCACACGCGCCGCCAGAAAACGGCGCCGTCCCCTCATTGGCCGAGCCACTAGAGCGAGGAACGCCGGGAGTCGCGTCTCGGGACTCGCGATGGCGCAGGCGCACTCCGCTCTGGGCACCCTCTTGCAAGAACGAGAAGCTTCTCGTGCGCATGCGGAGTCCTTCTCGCGGCCGCCTTCAACCCTCCTGCCGACCGTGGCGCTTCTTGCCATTGCAGTGGGGAAGCTGCGATGGGGGCGGGGTCACCTCTCTGACGCAGCTTGTCCTGGTGACGTCGGCGGGGCGGTGTCGTCATCGCTCTTTGGCCGGGCAGGGAGCGCTGCCTCTGTGCTCCGCGGAGGAAGAAGCCGGCTCCGTCCATTGAGCCGCCGCCGCCGCCGCAGGATGAAGATCTGGAGTTCGGAGCACGTGTTCGGGTGAGGGGGGTGGCGTGGGGTTCTCGCCTCCTCGGGGTGCTGGGGGGGGGGCGGTTGTGGGGCGTCCCTCTCGCCGCCCCCGTTTCCCCGCGGGGGGCGTCCGCTCTGGCTCCACGCGTCCCCCCGGCTTTCGGGGCCCCTCGTTTCCCCCACTGCTGGGCGAGCTTCACGCCTTGCAATGCGGGAGTCTGACGGCCTAGACAGCCCCCATCCCCGGAGCTCTTAGGACCGGGCCGGGGGCTGACAGATGTTTGCCCCTATAAATGGACCTCGCGGCGCCACCGCCTTCCTTCCCCGTCGGCCGCACGCCTTGACGAAGCGCTGTTGCGAAAGAGCCGCTCTGGGAGGATTCGCACCCGGGGCCAGGGGCCCTGCTTTGGTCCGTGGCTGAAGCATGCGCCGCCGCTGCTGGCCATCTTTCTTCGTCTTCCTCGCTTCTGGAAGCGCTCGTCCATTTATAGAATCGGCCGCAAGTGCTGGAGGTGGTATTTGGGACAAAGAGGATGTCTTCGTCTTCCCGAGGTCAGGTCATGGCAGCGATGCAAGCGGGCAGGTCGGGTTGGTTCCCAAGAATGCTCCCGTGTGGCCCTGGTCGTCTCTGGATCGGCCTGCCTCGTCTCTGGCGAGAGACCTGCAGGCTCTGCGGGGGCGGGGGGGGGGGAGAGGTGGCACTCTGCCGTCCTCTTCTTTAGAAAAGGAAGATTGCAATAAATACTGAGTAAGAAATAAGATTTACTGCTGAGAGACATGAGGGTGGTGCTGAAATTGTGCAGTCTGGCAAGTTGACACAGAATTCGCCCTTCCTGGGCCAAGGATGAAATTGGAAGAGATCATTGCCACATCTGTGATTTGTTTCTGCCATTTTACATAATAACTGGGTCCCGCTGGAATTTTTTAGTGACTCCCACACTTGTCCACTCTTGTAAAGGATTGGTCTTCTCTAAATGTACAGATGTTTGCTTCTGGAAAGATAGTTTGTTTATTAGACATAAGAAAGGTCTTGTTTGATGTTACTGACAAGAACTTTTATCGTACCTTCTTAGGAAGGTAGAATAGGAACCTGGAGCATAAACATGGCAAATCAATTTAATTAATACTTTGGACTGACTCATGATATAAATGTAACACACCTTGTGATTACCTAGCAGCTAAGCATAATAGCATGGATCTTGCCAAAAATATCCACAGTTTGAACAGTTTCCGGCAGTGGAGGTGACTTTATCTTGGCCCTACACCGTAGCCTGAAATGCCCTCTAAAATTCTACAGGTGATTTAAGGAACAGTATAAAGGGGAAATTGGCTGTGTGCTACAGGGATTAGGATTGGTGACAGTTGCCCTTCTGCAGGATTAATATGTTGTTTGCTAATCAGTACTTAAAATCTCTGCTGCTGTGTTGCTAGTAGTGGTTGGTTTGGTGGCTAAGAGTGGCAACTTCTAATCTGGTAAACTGAGTTTGATTCCCTGCTCATCCATGGGCAGCCAACTGGCATTTCCCATAGTGTAATTTGAAGCAATTTTTGTGCCAGTATTGAATCTTTAAACATGTATCAGTTAATTCTCTTCTGTTTCATTTTCCTAGACATCCCTGGGACACTGTAATAAAAGCTGCTATGCGAAAGTACCCCAATCCCATGAACCCGTCTGTGGTCGGAGTTGACGTTCTGGACCGAAGCCTTGATAATCAGGGACGATTGCACAGCCACCGACTACTGAGCACTGAATGGGGGTTGCCAAGTATTGTTAAAGCTGTAAGTTTTTAGAGCCATAGTCACGTCGGCCAATTGCAGAAAAAATAAACAGGTGTCTAGCAGCACATCGTTCAGCTCTGTTAGTCTGAGTGCTCCTAGTCTTGTGCTTAGACTGAATAATTGAGGGCAGTGATACCATGAAGCAGTGAGTGGAATTTTCATTGGAGGTTGATAACATTCAGAACTACCCTGTAAGCTTTCTGTACTTTTTCAGCACACATCTGTGACAGCATTGCATGCAACAGTTGCAGTATTAAACTCTTATGCTGAGGGTGTGTTCAGAATGGCAACATATACATAGAGGAACAAGCACAAGAAGACTCTTTGTTCTGATTGGGCTTGCCACATAGTCTGCTTCACAGGAATACCTTCATCAGTAACCTTGGGCATGTTCATCATTGTCAGTTTGGATTCATATGCTTGTCCTTCCTTTTTAGATCCTGGGAACAAGTAGAACTGTTACATATATTAAAGAACATTCTGTGGTAGATCCGATGGAAAAGAAAATGGTGCTTTGCTCCACGAATGTAAGTAATGACAAAGTAATGTATTCTGCATCTGCTGGTAGGACAGGTGAACTGTTCACTATTTTGATGTACTACCAGTTGAAGGCTTTTCCAAGGCAAAAGCATGCCATTGTAAGGCTAATACTAGAAGCATAATCCATGGGTTTTTTTGCTCACACCAAATATTTATTTGTTAAGTAAATATAATTTTTAAAAGTCCCACCTTTCTGGGACAGAACAACTACTACAGCAGGTAAAACCAGCACTAGCATAGGATTAAAATTTTGTTGCTAGCAAATGTGATTCCTGATAAAGACCAATGATCAAAACCATAGACCACCGTGGAAGTACTTGTTTTAGATTATCGGGAAGGATTCAAGGTGAAATGACATATAGTAATACTTTTGTCTTGGATTCCTATGCATTAAATCAGTGGTTCTGCACTTATAGGGTAGGTCATCCTGCCCCCCCCACCCCCGGGTCAAGACATGGGCATGGTGATCCTGAGTGTTTTCATGAAAGCCTTGTCTTCCACAGGCTAGAGAAGCTGCTGCCTATGGTTTTACTATGCTACTTACAGTCCTAACTATTTAAATAAGCATGTATGTGTGTGAAAGTGTAGAGTGTAGAGAAGTACAGGATCTAGTTTGAATTTTGACTATACCAACTATAGCTTCTGAAATGCAGACATTAAGACTAAAGGAAGAACAGTGGTGAGAAAAATGAATGTTCCTTTTTTCTCTCTTAAGATAACGCTTACAAATCTTGTATCAGTTGATGAACGATTAGTTTATACACCTCACCCTGAGAACCCTGAAAAGTAAGTAGGAATTATCTTATTTTATTTTATTTTTTTGCCTTTTGGCCTAAAGTGTTAGATCGGTATGGTGTTGTTTCTGTATTAATGCCATTTTTTTCCTCTTCTTTCAGAACTGTGCTAACCCAAGAAGCTATTATTACAGTGAAAGGTGTTAGCCTCAGCAGTTACTTGGAAAGTCTAATGGCAAGCTCAATATCCTCCAATGCTAGAAAGGTGAGTGTATGAAGCATGCATGTAAATTGTGTCTCAGGTAAAATGGATCACGTGGCTTAAGTCAAATAACCTTTTCAGACCTTGTGTGATAGCATCATTCACATATATGGTGATTGAGTTGCTTTCGACAGAGTCCAAAAGGGTTCTTTATTTCTGTTCCACTGAAAAGCAGACTACAAATTCAGCACTACTAAACAATAAGGCATTTGGAGGTAGGAAAATTTTATGCACACTTATGTACTTAGTGCAAGTCAGCATTCACAAGATTCAATGTTATGCACAAACTCAAGCAGTGGTACCTGCTTTTTGCAGGTGGGAGCAATTTGCTATGAAGTATAAGGGATGGTCCCTTCATATTTAGATTAGGGGTCCCCAGCATAACTTGCCTGGTACCTGCCAAGTAGTTTTAGAAAGTGGGTGGAGTTCCTGCTCAGCAGGACTTCTGATCTGATGGGCTGTGCAAATCAAAATACTGTTTCAGTAGTAGCTGCCACCATAGTTTTGTGTTTTAGTCTCTTTCTCAATGCATTTTAAAAAAAATGCCCCTTGGACTTAGCCTTTCTTTGTGGCCATTTTGTGGTTGTGCCCACTGCCTTGTGTCAGAATTCCAAAAGGCCCTGTGGGCGCAGGAAGATTGGGGACCTTTCTTTCTAGATGGAAAATATAGTTCAAATGGCGATATTTAGGCCCTAGTAGGCCAACAAAAACTGCTAAAGGAGTAATGAAGGCTA
Source organism: Paroedura picta (assembly GCF_049243985.1). Taxonomy (NCBI): domain Eukaryota; kingdom Metazoa; phylum Chordata; class Lepidosauria; order Squamata; family Gekkonidae; genus Paroedura; species Paroedura picta. Next base: position 50,817,951 of record NC_135377.1, read on the forward strand.
GTCATGTGATCTAAATAGTCTGCTCACTAAGAGCAACCTGCTTCATAAAGAGAGGTCTGAGTAATGTTTCAGGTGGGCTAGAAGCTTCCACACTGGTGGCTGGAGTTGGGCAGGTTTTCAGGATGGGTAGGCTAATGACCTTCTTGTTCTCTTGGCATCCAAAACAATAGAAATGAGATCTGTGTCAATGTTAGATGTCCAGGTAACAGGAAACGGTTACATTGAGATATCTACTGTTTTGTTCTATGGCACAGCCTGTGAATAATAGTTTGCATTCTAGTTGCCCTGTGCAGGGAGTTTCTTGAAGAAAATAAAATATATTTCTTGTCTAAAACTCTCATAACATGTTCCTTGACCAGTTTTTTAAAGTGCATTTTGGGTATGAAGTTGGTGAAAAGTGACTGTTCCCTTTACGCAGCACTTAAAGGAAGGTGAATGCAAGTAACCCAGGCCTCTGGCGCTTACAAGAATGCAGTATCACTCAATCTATTTGTGCACATGGAAAAGCTGAATTAAATTCAAAAGAGTTGGTTTTACGGGGGCCAGCTAGCCGGATTTTCATGTAGGTGGACAGCTTTGATGGCACAGGCTCACTGGCGTGTCCCTGTGACCTTGTAGCCTTGATCTCAGTGAACTACCAACACTCCCTAATTTATTTCTCTAAGGCTGCAGTGCTAAGTATGTTTACTCAGGAGTAAATCCATGGAACTTCTGAGCATGTATGGGTAAACCCTGGAGCCACAGCTGAGTAGCTCTACTCTAAGAAGATGATTATTGAGTAGGGGCTGTGTCTTTTGGACCCTAAACCAATTGAGCGGAATTTCCACCCAGATTAAAGTGCTGTTGAAGTGTGAGTCAAACTAAACATGACTGATTCCCTGTTGCCAATTCTCCTTTGCAAGTTTTGCGTGCCCTTCAGAAAGCAATAAACTGCTGGTTCTGTTGAGTTGCCTTGCTGTTGTTCTTTTAATGTTGAAAAAAACCTACCTTTACAAAGTGAGCTCTTCTCTTGCTGTCTTTTTGTGCATTCCAAAGCAATTTCATGTTAGTAACATAACCAGATCTCTACAAGGGAGTCATCCTGCAGGAAGTGGCTCTTAAGCTAGGATGACGTGAACTGGGCAGAATTACATGTTTGTTTGAGCTGTGCTTATTTCTGTCACTATGAAGTGTGCCCTCAGAATTCTGCTCTGACCTCTACCCCTGCCCCCCAAAGGAGGAAATTAATTGAAATTCACTGTAGCACTTAAACATGTTTTCTATGCAGGCTCTTGAGGTTGCAGGATTGTATTTGGAATGATATTGAAAGAACTGTATGACATAAGTTGTAAATCTTTTCTGTATTACTCCAGGGGTGGGATGCTATTGAGTGGACAATTCAACATTCAGAAAGTGCTCTAAGCTAGCAGTCTTTTTCTACAGCTGCACTTTGTACTAACTAGTGGTAATACCAGCATTTGTTATCTCGGTACAGCATTTCAGTTTCTAGCAAATCTGTGCATGTGTTTGTGACGTTACTTGAAAAACTTGCATGCCTCATATATATATATATATACACGCACCCACCCACATACACAAAGACATTGCATATCCAGGAATTGCACCCTTGATCTACTTATCATGGGAACTGAGGAGCATAAAGGATTTGCCACAAGACAATTAAAAGGCTCCCCCCCCCAAAAAAAAATAATTAATAATGGCCCTTCTGTTCTAGGATGTCTTCTGTTCATTGGTTAGAAAAAATAAAAAGCTAGGCTTGATTGAAGACATTTTGGCAGCATATGAAAGCTACTGGTAGGAAGCTGGTTTGATACAAAACTTGCACTACCTTTGGGTGTTACACTTAAGGTTGTTGCTTGGGCAAAATGGTGGTTCTTTAATATGCAGTTTTGTAGCTCGCAATCAAAATACCAAATGTGGTGTCAGATTATCTCATTAAGATGGCCTCAAGGCTGGAGCTAGATAAGATGGGAGGTCCCTGGCTGTCACTGAAAACCACAGCACTGTGAGGGCAGGTGAAACGTTGGCATGACTATCTCCCATTAGATGTCTTGTATTACTAGACATCATCATGAGAAAGAGGAACCAAAGTGGAAGAAAATCAGGGTTGCTGTTTTGAGCAGCAGTCATGCATTATGTATAGCTTTGGCCTAACATAGTACTGTTACCACAGTAAGTGTCTACCTTGTCCTCACTGGATCTGACTTTCCATGTGGCTTAAAATTTAGGCAGGTTATTGAAATTTCATGTATTTGTGTTGTGATGTCTTTGTTTTCCTGCACTGCTGCATCCAACACAAATGTACAGTTTTGAGAGGCATGTTTAATACCTGCTCAAACAATTGTTTTATTGGGGGCTTTTTTGATCCTCAGGTCCTGGTAGATGATGGATAGGAGAACTGTCATCAGGGTCATCTAGATTTTTAAAAATACATTTTTAGTGGGGGAGGGCAGGACTGTAGTGCTGCTGCGGGTTTAAACACACACCCCCTTTCCCAATCTGACCCTTTCCTTACAGGGAAAACATCCAAGTATCTTTAAGCCATCTTCCATGAAGCAAAAGCAACTTCTAGCGAGGTGTGTGCATGATTAAATTTAAATTGAGCGAAGTGGTGTGGGTGAAATATCCTCAGGGTCCTGTCCCTACCTGATTCTAGATCTTCCACCACAATACCACCAGATCTTATCTTGGATGTTCTCTTTGGCCATTCTGTTTGAGTTTCTTGCAGACTTTGAAACAGATATCTCAGTCCTATGCTTGGACTCCTTACTTTTCACTTGAGTCCAGACCCCTGCCAATATGTCAGTGTTGTGTCATATGTAAATACATTTGAATGTGGAGTGTGTGTATATATTCTAAAAAAAATTGGCAGTTGCTTTGTATGTGTTGTTTTACTGTTTAGTCTGTGAGACTCTTTAGGCAAATTTAAATCTTTAAGGTAGTACAAAAGTATCTAAAATACTAACCACAGAAAATATTACACCTTATTTTTAATTTGCATTTTGTATGTACTATTACCATATGCACTAACACTTTAGGTGCATGTTTTAGCTGTGTTTAATGTGCTTGCTTGAAGTCATAATGTTCTGTTTTAAGGTACATAAGAAATTCTGTAAACCAATCCTCTGTCAGAATGTAATTTGCTCATACTGTGCATACTTGGGTCAAGCAGTTCTTCAGAGTAGAATGAAATTAAATCACTCTTTTGTGTCAAACAAGATGATGCATCGGAATATCCACGAGTGGCTCTTTGACACACTTATTCTTGATAAATAGCTTCCACAGGGGGAAGGGGAAGCGGAAGGAGGCACTTTTTGTCTTGCCAGTTTCTTAACCTGAAATACCTCCCCCCGCGCTGCAGTCCTGATCCAAATTGGAGTCAGCAATACAAAGCACACTAGAGGTCCATTCCTGGTTCTTCCAGTAGCTCTTCTGATCTGTCCCTCAGTGACTTTGGGAAAGGATGGGTAGTCAGTACTTGCAAGAAGTGCTGCAGAAACTCTGGAACCTACAGAACTCTGTACAATTTGAAGCTTTTTAAAAACCGAAGTCACTGAGACAACAGTGTACTCAGACCCGGATTTGCTTTGCTTTCAGCCCCAGGAAACTAACAGCACTGTGCCTAATTTACTGCAATGATCTGAATTAATGTTTTAAATGAGTGGAAATTCTGCTTGGCAGCGTGCACAGCTGATCATTTATGATTAGAAATGCTCGGTGCTATGGAAGTGACAGCTCTTTCTCTCCACTCTGCAACGATCCTGTGAATTCTGCTGTTGGTGAATTACAGAAAAACAGGGTCACAGCATTAATGCTTTTTCTAGTCTTACATTGTACTTTGATTCCAGAGCCAGACTGTGCTGTTGGGCTCAAGGATGGAGGCAAAGCTGGCTGTTCTGGGGCCAAAATGAGACTGTTCCTCTATTAACTTAAAAAAAAGTAAATAAATTAAAAAAGCCCATGTAGGTCTCACTGGAAGAAGTGGAACCTATGTGGCTTTGCTTTGAGAGCATATCTGAGTGACAGATTTGTCTCTTCTGCATGGAACCCTGAGCTGTGTAGTTTTCGGGCAGGTGTTGTAGGGATGTATAATGTCAAACTTTTCTGCACTCTCTGTTACAGTTGCTGGGATTTGAAATGGTGGGGTGTTGTATGTATTATCCTGCTTTTAATGCATTGTGTTCCAATTTGGCTTTACATGACGTCTGATTCTTCTTTCTGTACTGTCTCTGTTTTTGTAATCTTAGTCCTATAACGTTGCGTATGATTATGTTGCTCTGCACTGTGCAGTCCACTTTGAATCTCAGTGAGAAGGATGGGCTATAAAGTGAGCATATAAATGGCAATGGTCCTAAAACTGTAGTTCTTCAGTTTACTACTGCCCCCTCCCCACCATAAGTAAAAGACCAAGACATTAAAAAACACTGTAGACAAGGCCCTCCTACAGTAAAGGTATATTTATGACTTGTATTTGTCTGTACCACCACAGTCATATTATCTACAGATATCTGTGCCTGACAGGCCAACAGCCAACTTGTTATGGTTAGATTTGATTCTTACAGGCTGAATGCTACCTTTTTAAAAATGCTTTCCATTGACTACAGAGTTCAGAATTGGTTCCCAAGATTTGTAAATTCCTACAGGCTTTAGGCAGCAATTTTGTATGTCTGTCTGTTTTGTGTAATATATTCAGTTTGTAAAGTTTCAAAAGTATTGGCCGTAGCCCAGATGGCAAGTCATGAGTAAAGATATCAGTTTGTGCAAATACAGATGACTTGCCAAGTGGTGAGGATAATCAGTTGAACAGTCCCATCCCAAGCCTGTTTCTTCAACTGAATGGCATACCTGTTTAAGCCAGACTTCTGATCAAAATCTGGGGAAGTCGGGAAGGGAGAAGTTCTCACTACCTTACAGCTGACTTACAAAGGAGTTTCTGGTATGCTATGGCAGGTTACACACAATCAAGCAGTTTGTTTTTACCCTAAGCTGGTATTACAATGAGCTGCTATTTATCTCTGTTACCACTGTGAAGAGGTGCAGGCTGGATTTATAATCTCTTTTATGTTTGGTATCTTTTATTCTATAGGTTTGAATGTAGAATAGTTAAGTTAAATTTTTGTAAAAATGGGTTTTGTTACTACTGACTTTCACTGAGCTTCGATGGCAATGCACATAATTTGGGTTGGGTCAAAATGATTTCTTTTCCACTAAGGACTCCTCAGTTAGGAGGATCCAACTCCTGGTGCTTCAGGATAAAGAATAGATGAGCAAATCTGGTTAAACACCCTTGTTAGGACTAAGCAGCTTTCAAAAGATAGCCTGGAAGATCTTAAGTCACACAGAACTCTTTCTTGGGTTGGATGTAAAAAACATGATAGAGGTGTTTGGGTGGGCGGGAGCATGGCGAAATAAACCTTCTGTGTGGTTTATTTTCAGTAATATTGCAGGATAATTAGAATTGAGATATGCCCTGTGCAGTAGGTCTTGGGTAGAGGCATGCTGGGACTGTTTTAGGAAATAGCAGTCCAGGAGTATGTGTTTAGTGCTAATCAAAACTGGCAGGTGTCTTGGAGTACACTGCCTAACAAAACTGATCTAACTTGGGATCCTGCAGTAGGATTAGGTTGTGTTTTTATTTAATTGGCATTGTAGTTCTGGCAGCAGTGTGTTGACTGGTGTCAACACCAGTTTGCTTGCAGTTACTTCAGTTCCAGGGTTGTTCACCAACATCACCACAGTGGTGGTAGAATTTCAGCAGTTGCAGGGCCTTAAGAATCCTGTCCATAAACCTAAAAGGGACACAGCAATGTGGTTTTGAAGTCCTCTTCTAGAATCTGACAGAGGAGAGATTTAGACATGTATCCGGTAGCACTGTGTCTATTAAATCCACTAAACTCTTTTGCTTTCCTTAACAGGGTCGAGAAGCCTTGGAATGGGTGATTGGCAGACTAAACACAGAGTTTGAGGAACTAACTTCATCCACACGAGGGAGCGTGAAGGCAGCCATGGCGGCAGCTTCCATGGAAGATTGATGGACTGTAACAGAGAACTTTATTTTTCCATTAGATTTTTTTTGCCAAGATGGATACACCATAGTTTTTTATAGATTTGTTTGTATTATGAGCATTTTACAGACTAGAAGTTACATTTCCCGCTAAAATGATTGGCCTGTAAGGCATCTATTTGTTCACAGTACAAATCAATGCAACTGTTGTTCTTTAGTTAAATGTCTCCATGACTTGTAGCTACAATTGTCTGGCTGCTCCAAATTACTATGACCTCAAGTCCCACTCAAGGACATAGATGCTCATCAGATGTGCAATTACCAAACTGTGCCTTGATCAAATAGCTAGACAACAGTGTTTCCCCTCTACGTTTTATTGTGATAGATGCTTAATATTTATTTATTTGTTTTTGTTTCAAAATGCAGCTGCAGTTGTTCAGTGGAGAACACATAGGTACAGAAGCACTGGAAATTTTGTCAGTCCCCAAAGACTAGTTCCAAGAAGGGGCAAGGAGAGCAGAGGGATGGTTGATAAGGAAGGCTTATTCTGAGACAGTTTACCCAGATTGGCCTTTTGAGATGCTTGAACAAGCCACACTGAAGCAAAGGTTGATGGAGCAGCATGGTTGTCTGGGTGGGTTGTGTCCTTGGGTCTGTGCATGAAGTTTGTTTTTCCTGGGTACTAACTTTTCTTGGACTGTTGAACTTCAGAGACTGAACAAAGTATTTAATACTTGATCTCTAGTATTTACAATCGAACCACTGAAAAAGGCAGAGTTTCAGTTCTTATGCTGGAATGAAGCATCTTTTATATTCACACTGGTTGCTAGAAGCACTGATACTCCAGTGGAAGCACTGATACTTATGCGGAAGCACTGATACTCCAGCAGGAAGGGTTGGAAACGTCGCTTTCTATTTGCAGTTTCTTCCAACCAATATTTACCGTCTTAGTCACTTAGCTCCTTTCTTAATTTATATATAATAGAAGATTATTATGAGAATGTGACAGGCCCATTCCATGCCAAACCCGTTTCATATCCTCTTTTGGGCTTTGTTTCTCTGAAGGAGCCTGTTTCATGGTTGAAGGGCCCTTGCAGACCTATTCCAACTTAGCAGATCTTTCTAAGTGATGCATTTCAGTAATGTCAAATGCAATGCATGTCAAATGCCATTGTAGTGACTACAGGCCTAGATAGTTTATGCAGAATACTACTTAGAAGGAAAATAAAACTTTATGGTATTCAAATCTTTCTAGAAATTCACTAGATTTGCAACGTTCATAAGGAGTAGTTTTAAAAGGATATAATTCTGTTAATACCTCATCATTGAGTCTGGCAGTAAGTATACAATAGAAAAATCAGCAATAGTTCAATGTGCTTCTGGGCATTCTGATATTCAGAAATAAATTGGAGGGAGGTGATCAGAGACAAAAATGTCAAGAATGAGACTGAGCTGTTTGCTCACAGCCAGCAGCATGAAAATATTTTTTTAATCAAGAAATGAAATAGAAGGGCCTGGAATTGTTTTTGCTTATTTGTTTAGCCTCAAAAAAACTAGAACAAGGTCCAAGTTTAAAACCAAAATTCAGTCTTAAGCAAAAGTCTCTTATTGCAAGCACAGTGATATGCTAAATAAAGGGATACAACCAAACTATATGGGCGGTCTGTGTCATAAGTGGGGAAATATATATTGATGCATTTTTTAACCCAGCCCCCCCCTCATGCTCATCACTATGAATTTTAAGACAATATCAATTTCATCAAAAGGAAGCGGGTATCATGCATGAGACCAAAGCACGCCTTGTGCCAAGATGTTTCCTCAAAGGAAAGTTGTGGAGTGTTGGGTTACAAATGCTCTAACCTCAATAAAAGGCATCAGATCCACCATTTAAGAGGAATCAAAGCCTAGCATTTCATGAATTGGCTAGTTAGCAATAAACTGGTTTTCATCCATATATCACTTTAACTCTTTTTTCCTTCACTGTCAGTTGCTTTTTTGCCGTCTCTAATAATTTCCTCTTCTGTGTCTTAGGGTAGTCATGCTTTCTCCATAGGCTGCTTTCTGTGTAATTTTATATATGGACTCCCTTGTGACTCCAGCTCTGTAGTTAATTGGGCAGTCTCTTGTTACCCTGCTCTCTCAAAATCTCTGCTCTCATTCTTTGGCTACCTTGTGAGTTTGCTGTCACCTTACACTGAACAAGCAAGCCATGTATGGAAACATGAGGGGAAGATCTGGTTCCTTGTTGACTCTATCAGATCTATTTTTTTTTAAAGCTTTTGTGGTACATACCCACTCCATACTGATCACCGTGATCTTGCAATAGGGCTTTGCCCATGCTACCTCCAGCATAGTTGTCCCTTCTTTTGTGTCTCTCTCAGCCTTCACATTAATGTACCTCTTATAAAAGCTCCTAGTGTTCCTTTATGGGGGGTGGCATTGATATTCTGTGCTTTAAGTTAAAGCAAATTGAAAATTGCTTGGAAATCCAACTTTCCTGTCATCATGTCACTGGTTCAGGGATTACCTGTGGAAAGAGACCTATTATTTGTTACCTGCTATCCCAACATTAGGCACAGCCATAATTATGTATATATTTTTTTTGCATGCTCCTCGTTTGCTTTTTCAGTCTTTGTAATGGATATGGAAACACCAGAATCAGAAATTGGAATGTTGAATTACTGGGATGCTATTTTACATAAGCATTTTCTCCTCCACTGACAGATGTAACCATGGTGCGTTAATAAGAGGCCAAAGTCCTGCCCCTTTCTTCTTGTGGTGGTGGTTTAATAATGCATTATGCAGTTGGTCATGGCTTTGTTTTGTATTGTAAAGAGGTTACCACACCTGTAACCTAAACAGCATGACATTTAATTCTGCTAGACAGAGGAAGAGGTCAGAGTGAGAATTACCTTAATGTGAATTAATCTAGGACTGTTGGTCTTGAAAATCCAAGAAAACAACAAGCTGGTTGAGAAAATAACATAGTTGCTTTCCACCAAATGAAACCTTCATGTGATAGTAACCTATAACTACACCTTTCCTTCCTCTTTAGAGAGTAACATTCAGACTTCTTTCCCCTTGCTTTTGAGCCATGATTACAACAGATGAGGCAAGTCTTCCCAAAGTTTTGGAAATTCTAGCATCACCAAACTTCCAAAATAGTTCTTTGTGATGTTCAGTACGACCGTTCTGCCTGTGTCCACAGCATACCAAATGAGTCTGTGAAAAAAACTTTTTAATGGGAGTTTTCCATGTCTACATTTAATAGTTAAGTGAAAAGAAGAAAGTCTGTATGCCTAATATGGTTTATAAACTTTATAGTATCAGAGAGTCAAATTCTTAACCTTATTCCTGTGGCTTGGGTGTTTAAAGGCAACAGAGAAACTATCCACCACATAAGTTTTCTTACCCTCCCTGTTTATCATTGTAAGCCTTAGAGAAAATTTAGAGTTCTTGACCAAGAGTTGTTTTGTTCACTAATGAATTGTGGGAAAAGTTGGCTGGTATAGCATATTAGGAGTGTCTCTAGAGACTTTAGCACAATTTCTTTATTGCACTGTTTGTAGCACCCCATTAACCTCTTCCCCTCACTTGACTTGTTCCTGTTGCACTCCTGGAGCCTCTTATGTGGGTGAAGGCAAAACGCTTTTTTGATATAGGTGCAGAAACTGTTTGGCTTACCCTACCTGGCATGAAAGGAATTCGGGTTTTGGTTCTAGCCAATTCTGGTTTCCTGCAGATTCCATTGATGTGAAGGGATGATGTGCATGAGGAATATAATAGAAGAAAACAATGAGAAAATGCATGTGACGAGTGCCTTTCTGTACGTTTTCCTTCCATTACCTCTGTTTAGATTGTAAGCTCTTCAGAGAAGAGCAATTCACTTTTGGCTGAAATGTTAAACTCTAAACACCTTGGGCTACAAATAACATGACTTAGTACAAAACACTGTCCTGTTTTTCTTTATGGTGAAATTGAAGAGTGAAGATAAGCAAAGAAAGTGGGCTGCATGCAGCAACGTTCCCCCCCCCCAAAAAAAGAAAGCCAGAAGATAGATTTATAAAGTCCCTAGGCTTCATCAGGGAGAAACAGAACATGCACTTGGTGCACTTTTTAAGGCAGCCTTTCTCAACTTTTTAACCACTGAGAAACCCCTGAAACAATCTTCAGACTCTGGGAAACCGCAGAAGTGATGCAACTGGGCAGAATATGGTTGGGAAGCATAGCTGTGAACATGCCCACCTGGAGCCCTTCCGCTTCCACCCCCTCCAGGCCCATCATTGGCCATTTTGGGAGGGGGGAGCAGATCGATATGACCATATATGGATAATCTGAGGAATGTTCAACAAATTTTAAAAATATATTAAAAATTAATTATCTCCCACCCATTCAGGAAAACACTCAAGGGCCGGCAAGAAACCCCTGGTTGAGAAACTCTGTTCTAAGGAAACTGCAGAGCTACATTTACTGGAATGGTTTTAAAGGGATGATCTGGCAATACAGGACTGGATCATGAATACTAAAAATACCACCAGAGACAAGCAGTTGGCAGCTGAGAGGTTTACAGCAGCATCTGTTTACCCATTAATTGTAGCTGAACTGTTGCTATAGATACTTGATGCCCAGGGAGAGGGGGAATGGAGAGAGACCTAAGCCTTCTTCCTCCTCAGGAAGCTTAACTGTCATGCAAAGCTTGGTGTTTACATTATGGTCAGTGTGCTAGAGCCTGCTCTCTCTTCCAGCTCTCTCTGCCGGGCTGGTAAAAATCCCACAGCTCTCACCGGGTTGCTTCCAAGAAAGAACCTTCAGGATTGCTTTGTATGCATGCATTTTACTGCAAGATAGTCCACTTCATACTACAAAAGAGTTGTAGGAAGAATGCAATGAAGCCACAAATGCAGCTTTTAGAGGAATTTATTAGTAATGCATAAACAAACTCCATGTCAAGTCAATATTACATAATGTCAAAAGCAGAAAAATTCTATTGCCTTTTCCCATTTATAAACGGCTCTCCTGGTGCATCAGAAGCCATACAAAAGAAACCATGCACAAAATGACATCACATAGGCAGAAAGGGTATAAAAAAATGGCGCTTCATTTTTAAAAAAATATCAGTAAGCTGCTTTTGAGTTGTGGGAATGCACTTCACATACCAAGGAAAACCCTGCTAGACTGAGGTCTCAGCAAGACATTCCCTTTGTTTTATATGGTTTAGAAATTATACTGCCAGTGGGAGAGATCTGGTGATTCTAGCTGGCTCAACTACATGAAAATGAGATGCACAAGTCCTCTTCTACTTTTCAGTAATTGAAGGATTTCTTAGTCTATTACCTTGTGGCTATAGAAGTAATTTGTTAATTCGTTTTGATAAAAATACATTTAAACCTGGAAGCTTTTTAAAATTTAGTTTTGGAAGCATACTATGGAGCACTCTTTAGTATTGAACTAAACTAACATCAGCTGGTTTTTGAGAGGAAGAAGGAAAAGAGAAATGTTAGGTTTCTTCTCTGTCCCTATTGTTACTTGGTGTGGTTTTACCACTGACTTTCCACATTTAGTATCCTGCCCTTCCTCTATGGAGGTCAGTCTGGCATTTGGGATCATTTGATTATGAGCAGTATATGTCCAAGTGAGCTTCATTGTTCCTCAGGAATTTAAAACTAGACCTTATCCAAGACCTAAAATAGCTACATCACATTTGTAGTAAACATTTGTTTCCTTGAAAAAGACTGGTAGTGTTGGCTGAAAGGCCATACATAACATACAAGGCTTAATTAATTTAACTCCTTTTCTTGATGAAAGTTCACAAAAACGTAAGATGCAACATAGAGATACATTGTTGCCTTTGGCAACCAGCATATACCTCAGAAGGTGGAAGGAAATTAGAGCCAGATTAAGAGCTGTTCCTGTCATCAAGTAGAGAATTTGGGAAAACCTAAATACTGTATTCCCATGTGCCCTGTTGGGAGTACCAGAGGGATGGGTTTTTATTTAAAAAGCTGCTGCAATATATATATTTGTTGGATGTGGTAATTATGATTAACCACTTGCATCACTTGTATGTTTGTTTGTTTATTATATTTCTATACCGCCCTCCCCGAAGGCTCAGGGTGGTTTACATATAATGTCTAAACAATACATGAAACAAATCCATAGCATATAAATAACTGTAATAATAGTATTAATAACTGATATGTGTGGATGCTCAGGGAATAAACCACAGTCCCACCGCCCCTCCCCCAGTAATTTAGTAAAAAGATAATGTTGTTGTTGGGTGCAAAGTCGTGACCGACCCATCGCAACCCCATGGACAATGATCCTCCAGGCCTTCCTGTCCTCTACCATTCCCCCGGAGCCCATTTAAGTTTGCACCTACTGCTTCAGTGACTCCATCCAGCCACCTCATTCTCTAATCATAAAAGGACAATAACTTTATTTAAATAAAGGGTCAATCTACTTTGTATTTGATAAAGACAACTTCTCAGCCTCATGTCCCCTCAATCCCCTTTTCTGACTTTTCTCTATCACTCCCCCTGCAGCTTCTGGTGTAAAACAGCATCAATTAAATTTCCAATAAAAACACTGAAATCGCAGCCAAGCACAGAGCATTATAATGGATATATGCTTAGTCATAGCAAAGGTTTTACAAAAGAAAGGTTCTTCCAACACCTCAGAGGCCAAGAGAGTACAAAGATAGGACGGAGGATTCTTGCATCGGGAGGGAGAGATTGCTGTACTGAGAATGCTGACATATCCTTGCAGTTTCATTAATTGACTCTAAGACCCCAAACATTTCAACTTTGGAACAAGTTTCACATTGCATAGCCGGCTTGGTGTAGTGATTAAGAGCAGCAGCTTCTAATCTGGCAAGACGAGTTTGATTCCCTGCTCTTCCATGTGCAGCCAGCTGGGTGACCTTGGGCTCATCACAGCCCTGATAGTGCTCACAGAGCAGTCCTGTCAGTGCTCTCTCAGCCTTACCTCACACAGTGTCTGTTGTGGGTAGAGGAAGAGAAGGTAATTGTAAGCCGCTTTGAGACTCCTTAGGGTAGTGAAAAGCAGGGTATAAAAACCAACTCTTCTTCATCTTCTACTATTGGAGTTAACATTTTGCAAACAATCCAATCATATAACAATACGAATATATTCCTATATAATATAGGAAAAAGAAACTTGCAAAGAAGTTTACTATCAGATATTTTTGGCACTGTCATCAGTGGGGTCAACTTTTATCACTAGCTACTTCAGCTCTGTTGGGGTTAATAGGTTTTGTTCAGGTCCATCTTTGCAGTACCTAACACTGTCAAGGTAACACAGAAAATTATTGCATTTTGTTCAGTAATGACACTGGTGGTGTGAAGGCCTCACTCCTGCCCAAATTCTGTATTATGTATATACTTTCCATACTGATAAGGTGAGTTGCAATGTATGATCATGCCCATTACATTCTTTGGGGGGGGGGACCAGTCAATTTTGTTGACTGTATTTGGATCCATAAATCAACTTAGAGTCAAGAGTGCCTACATGATTAAAATTGCATCCCCAAACCAGCTCTAGGAGAGCTAAACACTGAAGCTGGCTATAAGCACCTCCTCCATGGGAACTGGCTGAGCATTGCAATATGTATATGTTTCAGTAACATGTATGACTCGTTTTCTGGATGGGGAAAATTGTGATGGTAGGGATCCAAAGAGGATGACACCACTAAGCAGTTAAGCTTGGTCAGTAGAGGTTTTGTTTTCTTTAAAAAACAAGTCATAATCATAAAATTGCTTCCGAAAGTTACTTCAGTTGACATATGGCCATGGAATTGCTGTTTAAAGCTCCTCTAGGTGCATCAAGCTAGTTGCATAATTCTTTGGCTCCAAGTCCGCCAACAGTACAAAGTACTATGGTAAATAGCCAAAGAGATGCCTCCGACAAAGCCATTTCAATTACACTACTGGATATGGAATGTGACACGAGAAAAATCCTGTACAGGGCAAACAAACAATTTGAAGTCTCAAAGTTCTATCAATATATATCTGGCCAAATTCAGTTTATGGTTTTTAAAATTTTGGAACATTCATAGTACTGAAAAGTAGTGTTGGAACCTAAGCTGACTTGAGTTATTTTTTAGATGTAATCTTCAGAACAGGAATTAGGTGTGAAACTGTTAACCAATTCACTGCCATGAATAAAATATGAGGCTTTTCAAAAAAGGTTCAAAAGATACATGCCTTTCTATAGCTATCCTAAGATTAAAGGCTTTTATTATGATAAATGTGTGCTTATCAGATTTAGGAACCTATAACAGTCCAAGCAGCACAGTTTGTCTTGTTTGCCAGACATTCTGGATCTTATCTCCCATACTACTATACATTTCTATCCCAGAACATCAGTTTGCAGTTTCTTAACAAAGCAGATAAACTGTAGCAAACATAGTTGAAGGCAGCAGGGAGAGGGGAATGTACTATAAATTCAGTTTTCTGTGCTATTAGAATTCAAACATTTGTGCTAACTATAGATGTTGCAGCTTTATTGCCTAACCTCTGTAAGATGTCACTATTTCACAAATAGGATTTCAATCACAAATGAAGACTGCCCAGCAATGTTAGGCATTGTGAACAGCGATCAAATGAGGTTTCATTTAAAATGGCTTAAATTATACAGCATATAGCTAATCAATAAGAAGAAATGACTTCTTATGATGGGGGGAGGCAAAAGCAGGAAGATTTGGGGGAGGATGTTAATTTTTTTTGTTGTTGTTCAGCAACCTTTTCTACTGTCAAAGGGAACTTCTGAAATGAATTTCAGTTCTCTATCTGTTCTCTGGAGTCTAATAAATGTAGGCGGAAAGAGGTCATTGCAAGTAATAATGCTGCACATTAGATATGTTTTCAGAAAATTATGCATTTTAGTTTGAATTCTGATGTATGGAACGTTTTTGGTAAACATTTTGGTCTTCAAATGAGTGGTTTTGCCTACAGGCTGTCGATGTTTACGTTTGAACGGATCATACAAAACTGCTTTATTGCTATTTTACAAATACGCTGATGGGTTTTGGTCCTTTCATGCAGTCCAATAAAGTTTTAAAATATTTGTTCATTCACTTCCATTAGCAAACCAAAACGAATGAACCATTAACTTTAATGAAATTAGGCTTATTTTTAACTCTTATTTTTTACAATAGTTTAGTAGATTCTTAACACAGACAGAGCGTATGACAAAATTGCATTTTTATTTCCCAGTGGTAATCCTTGCTTAAATACAGGCTTTCATTGGAAAAGAATAAAGCAACATGGTCACCATGATAGCAGAGGCCTTCTTGCTACTTTCTGCAAAGCAGGACTGGCAGAGAATTTCCCACACATTGGACACATCCTAGATTAAGAGTGAGAAATTAAAAGCTCCAGCATTCTCATGGTGGCAACTTTATTCTACTAGGTGGCCTTTCTCCTGGACTATCATATTTTAAGCTTATACACAACAGTATGGTTCAGTTTTTCTTCTAAAATTTTCCTCCTAGTCTTCATGAGGCCTATTCCCATCCCATAAAGAATGGAAGGTTTCAAAACTTTATATATATTACAGTTATTTACAAGTTTGTCTGACATGAATATGTTTAAACTGCTCATCAAGCCCTAAAAGGCTTGCCAAACATGGAGAAACAGAAGGCAATTCCTGGATACTCAGAACAAATTTAGAGCATTACTGCGAATGTTATGTGATGAATCACAGTACTAAAGCAGAGAGACGCTTTTTGGTTTCAAAATGAAGGCAGCAATGGAGCTGACTGAAGTGTTTTTTGGTAGATTAATCATGAGGGTTCTTCCTAGGATTGCCAACCTCCAGGTGGGACCTGGAAAGCACCCAGAATTGCAACTAATCTCCAAACCGCAGAGATCAATTCCCCCGGAGAAACTGGCAGCTTCAGAGGCCGGCCTCTATGGCATCACATCCCTGTTGAGCTCTGTTCCCAAACTCTAGCCTCCCCACACTCCACTCCCAGTTGGCAATCCAATCCCAGTGTTATTTTCAAAATATAGCATGGCCTATGTAGAAATGATTTGGTAAAAAAGATGGGAAGACAAGAGTCCAAAAGCCCTTTAAATATTTCTATAGGAAATAGCCTTGAACCCTGTTTACATTTTGCCTTGAGTCCTGGCTGTGAAGAACTTAGTCTGAGGAAAAAGTGAGTGGAAACCGCCAGTTAATACTGCACCTACTGGCAGAGAAACAGCAGAAGCAGTTACGAATACCTTGTAGATTATAATGTGGCCCCTTCCTTTCATTTTACAATTGTCTGAGGAATTCAAAAGCCTTTGCTATCGATATAATTTTTCACATAGTAGAAAAATCTAGATTTCTTGATGTCACTCATCACAACATTATCTGACTGGTCCAGTTCACAAGATGGAATTCCATTGTGCAGGGTGCAGATTTTAAATACATGGTGATATACCAGATATCAGCTGTCATAATAACCCTGAAGGGATTTGACCACTTCCAAAAATAACAGGAAATTTTGTTTTAAATCATATCATTGCTATTCCCAAATGATTAATTCCAGTAGCAATTTCAGTCAAGAACTCAAACAGGATTACACTGGAAGGAATCTGAAATCAATGACAGTCCTCTGTAATTCTGGATCTGCATTAAAGTATAAACAGGTTTTAAACTGGCGAGACTTTCATGGCTTTCCATATAAAATTAGTATTGTTGGAGCATTCTACATGTTTAGTCGCTCAGAGAAGGAAAATTACCAAGTTCTGAAAGAGCACCATTTTCCAAATTGTGGCTGTAGAGCATACATAACTTGTAGTTTCTATCCAATTACCTTGGGGTAATATATCCTGAATGACTTGCTTAAGGGAACTAGGCTACGGAATCATATCTTAAGCTCTCGATATTTGTACTGGCACATCTACCTATGAAGCTGGCATAATATTGCAGCAACATCAGCACAATAAACTGTCTCATTACAGTATTAAGACCTGAATGTTTTTCTTCTACAGTAATCATCTACCTTGTTCCATACTTCTTAAACAAGGTATAGATTAGTTTTAATGTATGAGATGCCATTTTAATAGATTCTGCTTGTTCTGGAAGTGTGTTGAGATATCACAAATGTATGGAGCTTTCTTATCACACATTCTATTTTGGTGTTAGACGTGGGTCCTGTCATTAAGAGCCCTGGGAAAAGGCTCATTGTTACTCTCAACTGGATGATTTGCAAATATTTATAACGTGGCTGTTATAAATACAAAAATAACCCATCACCACGCTACACACTAAACTCCTATTCTGTTTAGATTAAAAATATGAATATAAAAGAGTGCAAAAATGTGATGTTTGGTAACATTACTGGAACTTCAAAACAGCTAGACAGTGTTTCTCCAACCCTCTGTAAGAAAGAAAAAAGTAACAAAAAAAAAAACCTCTTCTCAATCTGAGACACTGCTGTCTCAAATTTTGCAGGTTATAATTTTTTTCTGACCAAGATACAAACCCCTGTAAAAATGGGATTTATAATGGATATGTTCTCCAGACTCTGAGTTACAGCCGTACATATATGTTCCATTATAATATACATATACATTATTATGTACTTGTCACCCAGAGAATGATTTTTATTTATAAAACCTCATTAATATTAAAAAGTTGCACTTATTTTGCACCTTCCCCATAAGGAGTATAATTTTGCACAATTCTAAAAGCTACAGTTATGACTACAATTAACATTCAAGAATACATTCAAGATAAGAGAAGAAATGACGATTACTTAGACTGAAGCACACTAACCATTATATTGGGACTTAAAACAGCAGCAGCTGATGGAAAATGTGATCTATTCAGTCTTTTAGCTTATTCAAGATCATATCACTGAACCCAGATATTTAAACAGCTCTAGCTTGGACTATGGCCAACCATTCTGAGCACATCAGTAAATCATTTTGAGCTCTGTGCTACATCATTAGCTGTTCAGCCGTAGCTGCTACCTGTTTTTTGTACAACATGGCCCTGCTTGCCACAGAGAACAAAATATAAATTATATAAATCAGAAGTAAATTTCCAACATAGTTTAATGGTTACAGCCAAACCAATGCTATCACCTGTGGTGGATATGGTTTTTCTTTCAGTGTATAGCTTTAACCTTCTTCCTGAAAATGAATTAAGGAATGAATACAAGGGGGGGGGGGCAAACACAATCAAGGCTCTCTTTGTACATTGCACATATACACAAAGGCAATAATTTCTAATTCTTTTCTTCCAGTGCAAACAAGTTTATTGGCTGTTCTGCTGCATAGCCTAATTTCAGATTTCCCCCTCTGAAAATTATGTAGTAGTGAAACCACTGACCTAATGCAAACATAAGCTATTAGAACAGAGGATAGAAAGACAAGCTGGTTTCAGTGAGTTCTCTCAGAACCTTGTGAAGACAACGCAAAATGGAAGGCACAAGGCTCAGATCTCATTGATAGTCCTCTCAGAAGGGCAGTACTCTGAGGTGCCTGGGGATGACATGTAGAATGACTGGGTTTTCCTTTTTAACCTGGCTCTCTTGTTAGCCAGTGAGAGGCTTCGGCGGCTTGAATTAATTATTTCAGAAATGAACTTTTTGCAGTCCACACAAACCTCCATGGTGCTCCAGTCCTCCATTAGCTCTTTTGGAAACAGTGCTTCTTCATCAGATTTATCTACAGATTTGGACTTTGAGGACAACCTGAAAGCAAGAAAATGATTCCATTCTCATTAGCATCTTTTCAGTAGCGCTCAAAAGGTAACCTTTTTCTATCCTACTATAACAAAAGTCATCTCTCTCAAGTCTTTTTCTAATTCCAGACATGGTGAGAAAAGGAAAATGGCAAAGATGTAGGAATGAATTTGACATGATGGCCAGGGCCAGCGTAGCCTAGCGGTTCCTTTGTTACCAGATTGTTTCTGACATGATGGCCAAGTGGTATTACAAGATGCATTCAGTTGTTACTCTAATCCTCGTTTGTTGCATAAACCCTATTTTGGTTAACAGATGAGTATAAAAGATAAAAGTTTGTTTATAAATCTCAGTTACTCTGTTGTTATAACCTTTCCTACCTCTGCAGATGCTCTCTGCTATCCCAAGCTCCCTGGGTAAAGTGCTAAACTACACATTACATTTTTTAAGGAAATGGATCTGGGTTTATCAAAGTTATATTACCTAATAGTCAACTGGTACAGTATACCAATTTAAAACACATGGAAAAAATGGTGGGCAGATGTAACTTGAAATTAATATATCAATGTGGAAATATTTATTATATTGAGTTTGAACTGGAAAACCAAGGACATTTAGCCCTGAGTAAAATAGATAAATTATATACAAATGATACACACAAAATTTGAACCCAATGGCACAGGACTTAAATGATTTGGTACTCCAGAATAGTGCTTACTCAAATATATGGCAGAGATTCCAAATTCATTTGCAATTTTTGTATTAAATGCTAGAACCACTGTTTGTTTAGTAATGGCCTGCTGTGAGAAGAAATTATCAGCACTATTATTGGATGGATCATGTTAAATAATTTAGTACAGGGGTAGTCAAACTGCGGCCCTCCAGATGTCCGTGGACTACAATTCCCAGGAGCCCCTGCCAGCGAATGCTGGCAGGGGCTCCTGGGAATTGTAGTCCATGGACATCTGGAGGGCCGCGGTTTGACTACCCCTGATTTAGTATAATCCAAATAACAACCTCATTTATGAAGAAAAATCTGAATCAAATGCATTTATGGAAATTAGTGTTACATGGGAAATGGATTGTTATGTAAATAATCTAGTTAATGCCTTAAAACCCTAATTTACAAAAGAAAAGAAAATGAATTTCTTATAGATTAGCTTTGCAGAAGCTTAAAAATAATCTTAAATTTTTGTGTAAGACATAAATTAGTTAGTATAGAAGCATAACACTTGTAAATCCACATCTGCATGAAACAACAGTTTAATTGCATTCCAAAAGACAAGCCATACTAGGCTCTTGCAACAAAATTTTGTCTTAATAATTATCAACTCTACTGAGGCAAATCTATTGAGCTGCACTTTACTCTAGACAACTGATGTATTTCTCCTAAGATAGATTTACTATTGGAAAAATGTTAGGATGTAATCAGAGAGCTGCACAGATAAAAGACAAACAATTTAAAATATAATGTTCACCAGCATTTTAAACATGTAATAGTTGGGATCCAAATAAGTCCAAGCAGAGAGAAGATGGTGATACCAATTTTCACATCTGGCAACATCACCTTGTGCTTCAAGGAATGTCATTTCAGAGGCTCCATGAACTTTGTGGTCATGCTTTTGGGGAGTATGAGGCCTGCCACCAGAATGGGGGGAGGGATGAAAAAACTATGTAGATTCCCATGCATACCAGTCACAGTTGACATCTTCAACAATATAAAACCTATGGAGAGTAAAATTCAAAACCTGCTTATGGCAGCTACCTTTTTACCATGTCCTTTATCAGAAGCATCTCTCACCTTGTTATGCCCTTTAATGAACGGTGATGGCTTGTGGAAGGTTTATCTGGCCTCATAAAGCTCTCTCCTCTCTGCAAAGCAGAAGGCCCCAGAGAAAAGATGGGAAGAGTAGAATAGGGTTTTGATGGCAGGCGCATCTGTCAGGAGAATAACAATACGAGAAATCATTATCCAGAGGCCCTGTGAACCACCATGCAGGTTGTGCAACAGTTTGTTCCAGATTCCAGTGGTATTGGCTATTTCTAGGTAAGTGGTTTGTGACTTCCAGGCACAGGTAAAGTCTACAAAAGCCCTACTTGCATAGTCTGCATTCATCTTCTATTAAGAATTCTATAGAAATCCAATGAAAATGTCTGTTATATATACAAATATTGCCAAATATAAAAATAGGAACTGGATACAAATGCATGAGTACTAATGTATGTATGTAACGTGCATTGGGAGCAGGGAAACTCATAAGCAGATATTTTCAGCTTCACTGTTTCACAGGGGCAGGAAGAGCCACCCTCTGTGTGGTGCAGTTAGCTTCACTGTGCCACTTAGTGCCGGTGCGGTTCCTCCTCACCCCATTCCTACTCACTGTGTTGGTTCAAAAGCACTGATCTGACAACAACCCTGCAGCCCCATTCTCGCTTCCTGCCAGCAGCCCTCCTTCTGCAGTTGATCCACAGCTAAGATTTTTAAAAGGCCTTGGGTGGGGGGGAGCCATTTTGAAGGCAGCACTAAACTCCCCACCCCACCCCACCCCACCCCACCCCACCCCCGGCAGCAGATAAAACTCACATAGGGGATCTTGCCTATGGCCAGTGCTCTGTTTCCCTTTTAAGTTTTTCTTTGCTCTGGGAAAGACTTGGGTACCCCAGAAGCCATGCCCGGAAAGCTCCCCAAAAGTGGGGACATGTTGTGTGTCATCCAGAGGAAAATTCAGTTTTTATTTTCCTTGTTATGAATTGTAGTTCTACCACATTTTTTGAACAACAGCAACAACAAAAGAAAAAAATTGAAATGGATAAATGCAATGAAGTCTTTAAAGGAGAGGGAAGAACCAGAGGGTTTTTCTAACCTTACCTTTTTACAACAATGTGAGCATACTGGCCTATAAAGGAAAAAGAAAATGCATGAGTCATTTAACTAGAAGAGCATCACAGGGTGTGTCTCTTCAAAAAATCTATATAATTCCTTGTAAAAATGTTTTAAAAGCTTTTTTGATTCTCACTGACCATTTCATCTGTAGTTCAAACAACACCAGCCAGAACCTATAGCTGGAAATGTTGTACCTACCTGGCCGTGGATCATCTAGCCACAGTGATCCATGTGACAGTCACCTCTAGGCTAGATTTCTGCAACTTGCAGGCTTACCCTTAACCATGATCTGGAAACTGCAACTGGTCCAGAATGCCATGGCAAGTACCATCACGGGAACACCGTGGAAGTCCCACATCCTGTCTGCTCTCCAACAACTGCACTGGCTCCCAGTTGAATCCCGGATCAGACTTAAGGTTTTGGTAATCACCTTCAAGGCCATACATGGTCTGGGCCCAGTTTACCCAGAGACCGCCTACACCTCCCAAAAAGCTCTATGCTCTGCCACTTCCAACTGGCTGGTGATCCCTGGCCCCAAAGAAACACATCAGACCTCAACCAGAGCCAGAGCTTTCTCTGTCCTGGCCCCCACCCAGTAGAATGTGCTCCCTGAAGAGATCTAGGCCCTACCTGAACTCCCACAGTTCTGCAGGGCCTGCAAAATGGAGCTCTTCTGCCAGGCATTTGGTTGAGGTCGACTGAACCAACAGCTTCTGCTGGGCCCCCAGAACCCCCTCCCCATGAACTGAATCCCAAACTGGCCAACCTATGGGATCATAGTTAGGAAATTAATATTATCATAGGAAATGTTATAGTACTTGTTATCCTCAGTTATGGAATCCAGTGTTACTGTTGTTTACCTGATGTTATGAATTGCACTGTACTACCCCTATGTTTTGTGTAAACCACCCTGAGCCACAAGGGAGGGTGGCATATAGATAGATAGATAGATAGATAGATAGATAGATAGATAGATAGATAGAGAGAGAGAGAGAGAGAGAGAGAGAGAGAGAGAGAGAGAGAGAGAGAGAGAGAAGGCATGAATAAATACTGGGGGAGAGGCTGGGGTTGCCAGGTCCTCACTTGACCACACCCTAATCCTCAAGGGAAAATACTCTGCATGTATGCAGTTTTTGCAGTCGCAGAATTCTTGCTTTGAATTGATAACTTTTCCTACAGGGAACATTTCTGAAACGTATGCTGGCCTGTATGTCATTTGTTCTTTAGTCCCAATTCCAGATTCAATGAGAGGCAAGTACTAGATTCTGACTGTGCTAATTCATTGGTCATTCTAAACATGTTCAGAGACACATGCTCTTTCTAAAGGGCACATTACTACAAAATGATTTGCAGTTAATGATTAAAACTAGATACCAGGTTTTCATACATCTGTTCATGCCCTTTTGCTGGCTGTACTGAATTCAGACGCAATTTCCCCACTATAGACAGACTAGGGAAGCTAAACATAGTATAAATTTACTCCAGTTTCCTGTCCAATGTTCTCAGAACACTGTGGACATTAAAGATCAAAAAAGGAAAGCTGAAAGAAAAGTTCAGAGAGAAAAGATAGGGGACAGAAGAGATTTTGTCAGGAAGAGGTTAACTGCCTCCAGCTGCAATGGGAATTTGGGCAGATCCCCCACTGAGAATTTACATGATTATTCTCTTACTTAATGGCCCTTGGAAAATATAGACTGTAGATTATTTTAAATGGCCATTACAAGAAACCAGTAGAAAACTTAACTGCAGTATTAAAGTCAGTGTTATGACATTTCTGACTTTTGATTATCATACTATTTATCACATGAGTAGTTTCTATTAATTCGTAGATGCAGGCTCCAGGGACCTGCTATTAAGCAAGATGCTATGCTGGGAAGGAGAAACTTGTAATGCTATGAAATGTATGTACATATATTTCAGTGTCTGCCCTCCTAACAACTTTTCTTTTTGTCTATCAACCAGCTTCACATATTTCCCAAAAATCTGTAAGCATCTTTGTTCTATTTAATTGGCATATTATAACCTAAAGTAAGTACAATATAGGCTTATCTTCCAGAAAAATACATCGCTGTTCCTTCCCTTAGTTTCAAAATGAACAATTTGTGAAAACAAGTGGTACAGTGAATGAAACAAAATAGTAACCTATCTAGGAGTTGGCTTTCACTATTTAAGAATTATAACCAGCACCAAAGGCTTACCTTTTACAAAACTGACAGGTATAGGACCAGGTGAAGAAGGAAAACCTTCGTGTTCGGCAACAAAAACAGAGCTACAGAATTGAGAAGGAGTCCACAATATTAGCAGCTGTTCTTGGAAATCAACTTTGATATATCAAAATAGGATCACAACTAGAGAAACTGAAATTTAACCACCACTTTGACTGATTTACAACAAACTTGTTGCATGTTTACTGGAAACTAGGTCCACTGTTTCCATAGAAGCCTATTCCCAGTTAAACACACACAGGACTGTAGCTTTAATCAGGGCATGTTGAAAAGAAGGGTTTCCCCAATTTTAATAGAAATGCATCCACCAGTGAGACCATATCCTCCCACATTCCCTGAGAAGAACGTTATGCTCCCAGGGGTCAAACCTGAGATTCCTGGTCTGAAACATGCCTGATTGTCATTAACAAGGGCTAGGGCATGCACTCCGCACAGAAGTTCGGGCCCTGCAGTCTCCTTTGCAGTTCTACAGGGCCTGTAAAACTACCCTCTTCCATCGGGCATCTGAGGGAGGAAGGATCTTGCCCGGGTAGGTTTTTATCTCCTCTCCTCTGTAAACCCTCATTAACAATGCTAATGCTTTACTTCTTTTAGACAGATGCCATACTGGTTAGGTTGAGTAGGAATGGGTTTAAATACTTTTATTGTTCTTTAGTGCACTTCCATTTAACTATTTTTAAAAAATTATTTGCAAGCTACATTGGGCCCACTTTTAGGGGGGTAAATGTCTACACAATGAATAAAAATAATATTAATTCAGCATACTAATGGTTGACATGGAGGAAATTCACAACTACCTGCCTACTCACAGTGACCCCAATTCAATGCCCAGATGATGCCCCCCCAATAATAAAGTTCTCTAATACAGTTCTAATTTGCTATTTGGAGGGTTTTAACAATCCCCACATTTCTAATCCACACTCCACTCTCAGATCTCTGAAAAATTGGCAGCATGAATCATACCTTTCCTTTCTTGAGGGCAGTATAGACATCTTTATACTGCTGATACTTCTCAAGTTCTGCCTTCACTAGCACTTGGCGGATATGCATTACTTCTTCCACTGTGAGAGCCAGGCATTCCACTGGGTAACAAAACTCTTCCTGTAAATCAAAAGTCTCTGTTACATAAGTAGTTCATAGTTTCTCCCAGTAACCTGTCTATACAGCCAATCACCTGGTTAGTTATTTGACAAAAGAAAGAATTCCCCATCCAGACTAGGAGAGTCTTTTCTGATCCATAGGCATCATGAGTTTCAAGCCAGCTAAGAGTTTGGATGCGCAACCTAAATGCACTGACATCCATTTAAGCATCTATCGTTATTTGTCAAGCCCATTGCTATCATTCTAGCTCTGTTCCATAAGTTAAAGATTTGATGTGCAAAGATGCAAAACAATGTAGTTTGTCACTAAAAACACATATGTCTATTCTAATCAAAGTTTCTTTGATACTCTTGATGCCTAGGGCAGCCTGAGAAACGATTAGTACCCCAAACCAAATAATAATTTATTCTGTGATACCATATTTGTGACAGGCAAATCTTAATATCTATGCTTATCTGCCCTCATACAGATCCTCTTTTCTTTCCAGAATATTAGCAGCAGTTTTTAAAACTTCTTCAAACATCTTTATATCACAGGCTATAACAGCAGAACTGTGATTCCACCACTGAGATGCTTGTGACAAAGAATACGTATGTACTGCTTACCAGCACAGAAAGGTGCTTACCAGCACAGAAAATCCTGATGATAGCTTACATCAATGAGAGGATCTCATCTGTATAAATGGTACCACAGAATAAAAATGCCCATTACCAATTATAATTCAGTTCAGTTACTGATTGCATGGATCTAGGTGAAAGACAGAATTCTCTTGGCATACCTACTTATGCCTTGCAATTATTTTTGTAGTCTGGCATGGAGCATCATCTCTGTCCTGTCATAGGGCAGCTCACAAGACTGAGGGAAATGTGCAGAGAACACCTATCAGTGAGCCCTGGCTGAGCTTTGTTAACGCCCATGCCTAACACTGATATGGAAAGGAATTTTGCCTGCACTTGCAAGCATACTCCTAAAGATTTGAAAATCCAGTTACCAAACCAAATTTATAATCCAGATCACTTGCGAGTTATTTTGTTTTACATAGCTATTACATTCTGTCTTTCAGTTAGAAAGAAAAAAATCAGTTATGACACAGGCTCAGCATTTAGGAGTCACCAAATTTTTAAGAGCTGCTGCCTTACCTATCTAGAAAGGGAACATAAAGACACTTCATCCTGCTTAAGGTATTCACAAAAAGTTTGGATTACACTTTCCAATGGAGTTAATCACATGTTCTCCTGGTTTTCTGGAAAGTCAAATTTCAGTACAGCTTGCTTTGAGAGTTACTGTGCTCCAAAGCAAATGAAATGCCTTTCCTTACTGAACTGAAGATCAATAATACTTCCTTAGAGTTAAACTAGGTGCCCGGATGCAGACTTGTTTATTTAGACAAAAGAGTGTTCCTGTCACATATAAAGCAAGATGTCAGGATCTGATTACTGGCGCACAAAAGGGAAAGTGAGACCCTGCCCTGCCCCTTCGCTGCAGGCTGCCCTTTCCCAAGCACTTTTTCTCCTCAGCTGAACTTTGACACTGGAAGTGAACCATAAAGGAAGAGACTACCTGAAAGTAAGCAACTAAGTGAAACATGGTATGTTCATCTCTCCTCATTCGTTTTTCTTTAAAAATCTGATACCCCCCCCCCCTTGTCTCTCACACACACACACCATTATCATGTATCTTGTCTGGCCCTTCATTATGGTTATTGGATCTCTGACAAGGGTAAGACAAAGGAAGAGTGTGAGAAAGATTATGACAGAAGATCAGGCTGCCCTGAATTGCTTTCTCTCACTCCTCAGTTCTACACTTGTCTGTCTGTAATCTGAAGAGCATGCCCAGCTGGGATTTTAAAACTCCCCCCCTCCTTAGAGCAGACTCCATTATAATATCAAACACAGTTTCTGATTTTGCCCCCAGTATCAAAACCAGATTGCTATGCAAACATGGGGAAAATGTTTGAGAAACAGTCCCTTTGTATTAAACGGAAATTTCTTCCTTGTTAGTATTGTTAGGATTACACTGTAAATGCTAGTTCACATACCACTGTTTTCAGGAACACATCTAAGGTTTAGAGGTTTTTGAAAAAAATATTTATAAACAGAATGCATGAACCAGGCAAGCATATTTTTTAGAAGCCTGGGTATCATACATGCCAAGCTTGCAGCACTCATCAGCTTGCCTGTATTTCCTGCAGATTCATGTTGAGTAGCAACCCCAGTTCTGATGCCATCTGCTGTACAGAACGGCCCTGATGCTACTTTCTAAGGTATTTATTCTAAACTTAGTATTAGCTTAAAATCTTTCCCTTTGCTATCACTCTTGACAGTGGGCAATTAAAAGATCACTTAATGTATACTTTATTATATGATGCTTACTGTGGAGGTCTGGATTAGGTATATGACTGACAAAGTACAAGCCACAAACATGCTAATTTTTCTTTCTCATTTGAAGATTCTCGTTTGTAATGCTATTGCAGGGGTAGTCAAACTGCGGCCCTCCAGATGTCCGTGGACTACAATTCCCAGGAGCCCCTGGCAGCGAATGCTGGGAATTGTAGTCCATGGACATCTGGAGGGCCGCAGTTTGACTACCCCTGTGCTATTGTATAGTACAACTAGGAAACATGTTTTCTTCTTACAGTCATAGAAGCTTTCTTTTAAAAAGTGTGAAAAACATACAGGCAAAAAATGCACATATAAGAATGTTTTCATATATGGGGCTGAACAAGGACAGCCAAACTGTGATGCAACATGAAACAATTTTTGGGTAAAAAATATCCCCGAAAGCCTGAATTGTTTAGAGGAAAAAAATTTTTAATGTTGAAATTAGAATCCATATGAACTAAAAGTTATTTGAACCGTCATGGAATAATCCAGCTAAAAATTATTCAAAGTAACATTCCGCATTAATATTTCAAACATCCCTATGTAAGCCATATCATGTTCGTGAGGATTATATTTAATTGAGAATATGTCAACACTATCCAAGAGGTTTTCAGATTTGGTAGAATATATCACACTCAGCAAATTACGGAGTATCAGTTACCATCTGGATTTGAATCAATGCTACTACTAAAGAGAACTGAGTATAGTATAAACACTAGCAATACTGGATTAGATCCAAAGTCTTCTGCAAACAGAAAGATACTTCCCGCCACATGGGGAGAGAAGGATTTTGCCAACACCTGCTGCTTCCCATTGCAGAACACTTCATTGTACCCCACGGCTATTCCTAAGGGTTCACTGACTCCTCAGAAGTCGCACTTGGGAAAGTCCAGCAGGTTGAAGTAGGAACTGGGATCTGTTCTGCTTGCAGTTCTTGGAATCCAACCCACTGAATTTAGCATGGCATTCTATCTATTAGAAATCTCTGGCTGGGCATTCCAGGGCACAGTATGCAACCTGAAGGCTGAGAAGGGAAATGACCTCTATGGGGATATTTACTCAAAAGGGTCACAAGTCTCTAGCTGAAGGAAGGTTTTCATCATGTGATTTTTAGTCTTAATTTTGTATTTCTCACAATATTGTTTGGGGTTTAAAGAACTTTAGAATTAGTTCCAGAAGCCTTGGCTATTTGTTCTTTGAAATTCAAAACAGTATGATATTTTCTGGGAGACAGTTGTTAAAAGAAAAACAAGCAAAAGCTTATCCTGAACTAGTCTAAGTCCCCTTGTATGAACTGACAGCTCTCTGGAGCCTGATGATTTCTATTCCAATGATATAATAATAGCACTCAAAACAATGGGAAACCTGACTGCAAACTGCAATCATTGGGTAACATTTATTGCAATATCTTTATTGAAATGTGTGAGTGGTGTCAGAGCACAGACACACCCTTGCTCTCTTCTCATTAATGTCCACTGGCCCCCTTTTCTTTCTAGCTACCTATTAAAGTCATCCTTTATGAATGACATTTTCAGTCACTGACTCATCAAGTATTTTAGCTACCTTAGAAGTACCTCAGGATCCTACACAAATACAATGTCTCTTCCCTAAATTCAAGGCAAAACCACATTGAGAAATTACTTTTACTGAAAGGTGATGCAGGCGTACCTCCCAGGACTCTGAGGTCCTTGTGACTGTGGCTTTGGTCACAAACAGGAATTTCTGCACTTTGGTTGTCATCTTTCTTACCCCACTATTTATCAACTGCATCAGACCTTTTCCTTTCCTCTTGGAGAAATGGAAGGGGAATCATTCTAGGCCCATTCAACGGGGGGCTCAAATATCCTTTTGGAAGCCTCACAGGTCCACTCCCTTCTGGTTCTGGAAGATGTGTTCCTTGACTGTCCTCCATTGCTCCTGGCAATCAGACTAGCCTGTCATCTCTAGGTGTCAGGGCAACAGCCCAGTGTGCTTGACCAGGCTGCAAGGCCAACTCTCCTTGGCTTTTAGCAGTACATCTCTGGCTATTCACTTGTTCCCTTGTTCTGGGGCTATACATACCTCATCCCCCCTCCCATTCATCCCTACAGGAGTTCTTAGATTGGTGCATATATCAGTTATTGCTAGTCTCTCCTTCTCTGTGCACCCAGTATGTTATGTCAGTAGGCCAGGGTCCTTGTTGCTAATGGAACAGTTCTAATTACTGCTACCAGCCAGAGCCCATTCTACTATCTGTGTCAATGGGAGGGAGCTTTATGTCCTGTCTTCCAATGCTGCTCTGGTGGTGCAGCAGTTTGCTAGACAGGACTGAAAATATCTCAGACAGAATCTGTATCCCCATGAAAAATGAATACAGAAATTATATTAATTCAACAACATTTTGTAAATATTATTCAGGGTCAGGTCAATAGACAGTGGTTCCATGGAATGAAACCTACATTATACATGAATTTCGGGTAGGGTCTATGGATTTTTATATCCAATCATTCAATACCACTGCTGGATGGGGGGAATCATAAATGCGTTTCTGGAGAAAAATGTCCAACAATTCAGATGGACTTAAATGAACAACCCTCATAACCACTGATGCTTCTTAAACATCTTTTGTTTTATTAACTCTGTTTAACCATTTCCTTTCTGTCTGCACCAAAAATACATGGAACAATCTATAAATAACAGAACTTCTTCCATATGATGTTGCATTTTTGGTTTGCTGTCCTTTCACAAATGATTTCTGTTCCCCAGCAAATTGATTAGATAATCTACACATGCACATAAGATGTTGAAATCAATTAGAATCTAATGATAACCTAAGCTGTTAATTCTGTCATGGTTTAGGAAGCTTCTCCCACTCTTGATCAAAAAGAAAGATGCATATAACCAGGGTTTCTAAAGCCAGCAAAACAAGGCAAACCTTTGGGGGTTTCCACTTGTTGTTAAAAGCCTTCTCACACAGAAAATATATAGTCCTCACCACCCCAAACAGGGCTACTTCAAAAAGATGGGAGCTAAGATGAGAGGCAGTATGTATGGTTGAAAATTGTGTTTTGAACATCATCCTTGGAAAGAAACTTGTTATCCTGGGAACCTGAACAACAGATAGGAAGTAAAAAAGGAAATGCTGAACATTAAAAATAAAGTGTTTATCAGGGCCTTTGGATCACATAACCCAAGCTTCAGTACTACTAGCCAGTTAAAACGAGGTTTTCCTACTAATTCTGCTAAAACAAAAAAACAAGCAATAACCTTCAGCTTTTCACTGAAAATGAGAAGCATTTAACAATGATGCCTCTTTCAGCTCGACCATCGCTGGAGCTGAAGATAACCAATGACATTCCATCAATCAGGAGAGAATGGGTGATTAAGTGTGGCGTTACATTTAAACTGAGTCATTTGAGCTTATCTGTGCCATTTTCTTTATAATGTCTCTAGTCATGGAATTGCAGTGATAAAACTGTATATTTAAAACAGATGAGGCAATCTTTAACAGTGTAAAATTCAATTCACTAACAGAAGTGGTTAAATCACAGAATTAAAAAAAATGTTGATTAGGAATTGTTGTCATATATTTCCTCTAGGGGGCACTATTGAATACCTGACAGTTAAGGCAGAGAAAAACATTGCCATACATATATATTGCTTTTCCCTGACATCACCTTTGCGTAAAATATGATTCACAGTTATATACAAATATGAATGTAAAATGTACAATACTAAATGCTTGACTGTATTTTATTGCCAATCACATGTTGCTTCCTGAGGGACATACTGATCTCTGAAACGCATCTTTCTCTCGTACACATATATGAATCTCCAGTTGCAGAGGCAGGCATGAATTGAACCTGTCACTTTATATGACAAAGCATAATGACAAGATGGGCGGTAAAGTTCTTTGATACATACAAACTTTAATAATTTTGTGCATATTGCTTGTTTACAATCCAATTGCTTTGTTTACAATCCAATGGTTGCAATAATAATTTTCTTTACATTTCTGCTTTACTCTGATTAATTTAACTGTATTTTTCTAAATGAATTAGATTCCTTTACACAAAGCCTTCTCCTTGACATAAAGACCAAACAACAACAAAATTTGGATGCTGTCATTTACCTTTAAGCAATATAGGATGTAAACAGCAGAACATTTATGAATTCAGACATGTAAAATTCTTGTTGATGTTTTGTCTGTTTACCCCAGTCAGGGTTATGGGTTTTTTTAACGAAGATATCACACCCATAATTTTTGCTGGTTAGGAGTGCAGACTTCTAATATGGCGAGCTGAGTTTGATTCTGTGCTCCCCCATGTGCAACTAGCTTGTGTGACCTTGGGCTCATCAGATAACACTGATAAAGCTGTTCTACTGAGCAGTAATATCAGGGTTCTCTCAGCCTCACCTCCCTCACAGGGTGGAGAGAGGAAAGGGAAGGTGAATATAAGCCGCTTTGATACTCCTTTGGGTAGAGAAAAGCAGCACACAAGAACCAACTCTTCTTCTTCTTCTTGTAACTCATAGTAATAACAAAATCTGGGGGTCTCGATCAGGTACATAGCCACAAAAGGGTGTGGCCCAACCAATCACTTGTCATACCCCTCCAATCAGCACTAGGAGTTGTGAAATCTATCACATGACTTCTGCCAATGAGAAACGGCATTTCTTTCTCTCCTCTTGCCTCCTTCCCAGGCTTTGCCAATAAGAAAGGGATTCTCCTTCTCTCCTTCCACCTCCTTCTCAGGTTTTGTCAATGAGGGAGAATTTCTTACCTCCTCCTACCTTCCTCCCAAGCTTTGTCAATGAGGGACAGAGTTTCTTTCTCTCCTCCCTTTCAGGCTTTCCCTTTTCACTTTGTTTCCTGCACAAAGTAGTTGATCCAGCTGTACTCTGAAGCACGTAACACAGTTCTTTTCCCGTCTTAGCTTACTAGCTCATGCAAATCATGGATTTCTCTGATCTCCAGCAATGCAGCACATTAAAGTTGAATCTTTTTTTTGCAGGGGGGGGCTCTGTTATAGCCCAGGTGGGGAGTGTTCAAAGGTGGTTGGAACCAGAGGAGGTGGGTAGCAGCCACCTCAGTATTTAGCCTGTTACAAGTGGACTCGTGACCATTTTACAGTATGTGCTGGTGCCCATGTAGCT
The DNA here is from genome assembly GCF_049243985.1 of Paroedura picta. Lineage (NCBI taxonomy): Eukaryota > Metazoa > Chordata > Lepidosauria > Squamata > Gekkonidae > Paroedura > Paroedura picta. The sequence continues at coordinate 50,850,382 of NC_135377.1, forward strand.
GTTTTGACCCTTGAACACTTTGAGGGGGGGGGGAATCTTCAAGACTTCATTCATCATGTGCAAATAAAGGGTTTTAAACAAAATGGATTGTTTAATCTTCTTTGTAGAATGATGGCTTGTAGAGACTGCACTTCGTCGCAGCACATTCATAATAAAGAAAAAATGATGTGCTCATCACCACTGTACTCCCCCTACCATAAAATTTTCTGGCTACAGGCCTAGTCTTGCATGAACTTACATAAGTCTACAGGAAATAAAATGAAACAATTACAATAAGTCCTGAATGAAAACATAAACAAAAAATAGAAACTCCAAAATAGCACAGCCTTGTGTTTGTGTGCCTTGCAATTTCACACTGGAAACTGGAAGTCAGATGCAGCTACTAATCTGTTGTTTAAAAAAACAAAACTCTTAAGAGCATAAGAGATTAAAAACATTCTTAAACCAGTAGTAAAATGTGTGGAAAATGTCTTCAGATAATTTTAAACAAGAAGGCATGTGTTTTTTTTAAAAAAGAAAACACCAAGGTTTTCCATTTTTAAACTATATCAGAATCGTGGTATGACATGTTCATCTAACATAGCAAACACTCACACTTTACAGTTGTAGATCAGGGGACTGGTGCCTGTGATAGTCCTCAGTGAAAATAAACATGCTATATTATGTAAAACTGCTTCAATTTTCTTATATGTTGATTATTTCCTTCATCCATATTTAGAATGTCCTCTCTCCCTCTCAGGTGTAAAATAATTGCTCTCCTAAATTAACTTGGGGGGATTCTCTTGAGCTTGCTGACAAAAGAACTTAAGGTTACCATACCCACTCAACTTGGAACAGTATGACAAAAATGCATTTGAATTCTTCTGGGGGAAGGGAGTTGTACTCCACATTAGTGGTGTATTAATTAATACCAGCTAACCCAAGCTCCTTGAATAGCTGGCATCAACAATATAGCCTCTTGAGCCAAAGAAAAATAATGTCTCACTTTAAAGCCAATCAATACTACTCAGAGAACTCAATGAGTTGGCACGTACCTGCTTTTCACTCAAAATCAAATTTTTTCTTTCATCCTACCTTTTCTAAAAGGACCTTTTGGCAAGGAACAAGATACCAGAAAGTGCATTTGGATCTCTCAAATGAAATTGAAAGGCATTTAAGTACTCTGTCAACTCCAAGGCAGGCATTTTGTTCCCTTATGACACTTACACAGTCGGAAAACTGTTTTCAATTAGAGCCAAATGACTGAATGTACTTTCTTCTCAAGTAAAAACACAATTGTTTTTGCCTCAGTGGATTCAATATTACAGTATAATCACATGCTGCTCTAGGCACCTTAATCCAATTAACTTTAAACAAGTTGGTTGGGGAAAAAATCCCAAAATAAAATAATAGACTAGAAAAACTATTCTATTGTAAAAAACTATTCATTTTCATTTGGAAGACTAATAAAGGTCCATTGTTTGGAAAGCGTATTAGTTTTACTAGGACCTTTCTAAGTTCATCAGGACTTAACCACAGCGTTGAAAACCTGGATAACAAAGTTCGAAAACCTGGATAACTCGGGATCTTCCTTTCAGTTCTTTGAAGGAAAAGCCCAAGTGCTGATCCAAACTCCCACAAAGTTCAAGACAGTGCTGGATTTGGGGTTTAGTCACAGCCGTTTTATGTGTCAGTTTGCTCTCTTCATTGTTGTGGAGCTGCTATATCTGTACTCTTCAGCCAACCCTGAACGTAATTGACCATGCTACTTACAAGTGATCTGGAGCTCTGTTTTGTGGGTGGCAGGAATTGTCGTACATTTGTTGGTGTTTCTTTTTCAATGGAGTGTCGCCTCTGAGGTGGTTGCCTCCTCTCTGGCTGTGGTGTGGATGATATTGGCAAGAATTTTGGAGGCACTACAAGTTAATCAGCAATAATTAGTCCCAAAGTAACTGTTTAAATCTCAAAAGAACATTAATGATAGAGTACTGGTAATCCAGAAGTGTTTTCTGATGAGATTGTAGCTATTCTTTTACAAACTAAGTGCACCAAGCGTTGGCTGTAATTTTTGGCATGCTAATGACATAACCTGAAAGATCTTTATAGTGGTGGTTAAATATCCTGTAAAATAAAGTTACCTCATGACATTGGCTTGGCTCCTCTGGAGCATTTACATGAAGGGATGAATTCTGGCCCATGGAATGCAAGTTTTCTGTCTTCCCACCTTTTGCTGCAGCTCAGAATGCCCACCCTCCCCCGAAATGAAGTTCTTGGGGGCAGCAACAGCATTTGGGGGCTGCAATGGGAGGGTGAAATCCTTCCTACCCCACAGAAAATGACTGAGCCAAGCCAATAACCGAGGTACCTTTTCATTAAAATATATCTATTTATTAAAAATTTACGGAAAATTAATTTTTAAAGTTTCCCAGCCAAATTATAATTAGATTTTCTTGCATTTCATTTAAACTGAAAGAATACTGAAATTAGCTAAAGCTTCTTGTTTTATATTACATTTCAGTCCTACAGATCCTTATTACTATGAATAACTTTTGCTAAGGCAGCTACAGCAATATTCTCCAGTTAAGAAGTGAAAAGTATGGCTCCCTACCAATACTATTTCCATATGAATAAGTGAATTGTAAAAAATATGCTGTTGCACTGAGATACTCTTCTCCCTCCATTCAGTGTTATCCTATGTTGCAGGTAGCCCTTTGTCAGGCATGGCCTCTATATAGTACAGATGGGCCATATGGTGCAAAGACATGCTTGCCAATGCGTTGACAGAGATTGTCCAAAAATGCATTGTCATAGATACTTCTCACACTGCCAATACAAACCACAGGTTATAAAGCCTCTACTGCCCCACACTAGAGACTCTGGGAATAAAGCATCAACTGATAGGAATGAGAAATTTCCCTCTGAAGTCACAGAGGCTTCCTCACAACAGATAATATCCTTACCCATTGTTCCTCTTAATATTTATGAAACAGCCCTGGTGGTGGAGAGTGTCCTGGCTGTCTGAGGCTGTCCCTATCCAGCTCCTGCCCTCCCTCCCTAGGAACGCTAGCCACGTTCCTCTCAGCCTTGCCAGAGACAGAGAGAGACACAGAGAGCCCTGCCAAACAGCAAACAACCCCTGATTACCTGCTATGGCTCCTGCTGAGAGAGCGGGAGAGGGAGAGGGAGAGAAACTGCTAATGAGCCCCAAACTGCAAACAACCCTTGCTTCCCTGAAGGAACCCTGATTACCTCCTATGGCGCCTGCTGAGAGAGAGAGAGAGAGAGAGAGAGAGAGAGAGAGAGAGAGAGAGAGATCTGCACCTGCCGGTGTCCCCTGGGTTCTAGCACCCATTGCATGCCTGGTTGCAATGGGCTTTCTTGCAAGTATATATATAAGAGTGGAAAGTGAAACAAATGCAATACAAGTTCCCACATAGTCTAAATATCTGTGGTTGCACTTTGCACAATTTCAGGCAGTTTCTCCCAGTGGACACAAGAGGTGCACTGCAGTATCTGACGCCCCAGCATCCTGAACATGCAGACATAATGGGGAGTAGTACAGAAGTCTAAGCTATTATCTTTCCCAGCTAAGTTGCTTTTACCATTCTTTACCTTGACTGCCACACTGTTCTATCTATTCTAGACTGTAAAATGAGCATTTGGGAATCTAAGACCACCTCTGTATCCCAGACGTGTGTTGCTTTACTTAAAGATACCAATAGATACTGAATAGCAGTCTCTTGTTTCATTCAAATCCTTAATTAATTCTTACTCTCATATTGTCACTCTAAGACAGCTATTATCTACTCCTTTGTCCTGCTCCAGACCAGACTCTCTGGCCACTAGATCTTAATTTTAATTGTCCATGAAAACTTGTTCCACTGTAAAACTGCTACTCTATAACGATCTCAAGTGCTCTGTTGTTTAATACAAACCGGATGTACTCTTGTCTGAGTTATCTGTTTCACAGGAGTTTTAGCATTTAACAATTAGCAGTTTTTATCTGAATGCTGAATTCTTACCCTTTTTCCCAGGGGTTACTGGAAATGTATCTTCCATTTGAGACGGAGATATACTACTGCTACTAGCTGATTTACGTATAGTCTCTTCCTAGAAGAACAAATTGGGGCTTTAGAAGTTTTGGCAATCCTAGTTTCCATTGCTTACAACATTAATATAGCTAAATTTGAGGCTAGTAACACCCAGGACATCAACAAGACTTTTGGGGTATAAACTTTCAAGAGTCCCTTTGTTAACAGGAATGGAGATCTTTGAGTCTTTATTATACCTGTCAGAAGAAGGTAGAAGGGATGTTGTAAAGAAGGATATCAGGATGCAAAGGTACAATAGATATTGTAATCAGCTCAATTACAGCAGAGGGAAAATGCTTGGGGTGGTCCGTTGTTTTGAACTTATTCTGAATTCAAGTTGTGCAATCTCATGTGGTAATCTCTCCTTGAAATGTCTTCGTTTGAAGACCACCACTCTTAAATCAGCAAAGGAATTACTAGGATCTGTTTTTTAAGATTTATACCCATTTAATCTCTTGCACAGAGACAGACCTGTTTGTCTGATGTAGAGAATGGAACGGTATTGCTGGTATATATCATACTGGAAGATGACCAAGCATATACTTCTGAGATGCCATGGCAGGTGTTAGCAGGTGCAGTGATTCAGTTAACAGAGTGAATATGGGGACAAAACTGCTATCTTGGTTTGCTGTAGGCCCTGGTCCCAGAGTTTGTGTCCATGTTAGGAATGGCACTGCTGTAGTTAAGATGATGTTTAACATTATGAGGATGTCTGAACAAGAAAAGGTTTGCCTTTCAGTGCCTGTTAGATGGGGAGGATCATTGTCTAGCATGGTTGTAAGTCATTAAAGGAGCTCCTCCACCAGGCATTTGGCTGAGACCAGACGTAATCAACAGCGACCAAGGGCCCCTGCTCCCCCCCACCCCCCCTCAGAATTCAATAAATAAACCACCCCCCTCAGAATCCCATCAATAAGCCCTGGACCTGTTTGTAGTACTATATTGTTATACCGTTATATTGTGCTGTTATTTTGGTTACAATTATTAGTTATCAGTTATACATGTTACAGACTGTTTTATGTATTGTTCTCTGTTATGATGTAAACCGCCCTGAGCCTCCGGGGAGGGCGGTATATAAGTATGATAAATAAATAAATAAATAAATAAATAAATAAATAAATAAATGATGCAATTAACCATGTTGAACTAAGAGCTGTATGTTTTGGTATTAACCTTTAAGGCTTTACACGAGTTGGGACCCAGATACTTGAGGGTCCGCCTATCACTCTGTGTCCCCCGCAGGGCACTACGCTCTGCGGGGGAAAATCTATTGGTCGTTCACAGCCCTAGAGAAGTGCGCCTAGCCTCAACCAGAGCCAGGGCTTTTTCGGTCCTGGCCCCCACCTGGTGGAATGAGCTCCCGGGTGAGTTACGGGCCCTGCGGGATTTGTCAGCTTTCCGCAGGACCTGTAAAACGGAGCCCTTCCGCCAGGTTTATGGTTGAGGCTTGAGTCTGCGAGATAGAGCATTGCTCCCCCCGGGGGGTCTGAAGTATACATAACTTCCCCCCATTCTCTATCGCCTTGGTAGGTGGGAGTAGATTGTGATTGGCTGCCGCCGTGTTATATGATTTTTAATGTCTTTTAATGGGGTTTTAATTGGGGTTTTTAAGACAACTGTTACCTGCCACAAGCCTACCCAGGGAGTGGTGGGATATAAATATAAATGTAAATATAATAATAATAATTATTATAATAATGGAGTTGTGTTGTTGTTTCATTTGAGCCTATCTTGTAGCAGGCTATCCCTTGGTATCATTCTGAATTTGTTGATGTTTTCCTTGTACATCAGGTGGGTACTGTGATTGCAAGAATGTTCTGGATCTTACAGGTAAAGACCTCCGTCTGAGGGATTAGAACAGATGGGTCAGGTTGATGGTGGGGTGGAAGTTCCTGAAGGACAAATGACATTTTTCTAGTGCTTCTTTCTCATGTGTCCAACTGATGAAAATGTCATGAATAAATTACAAGAGGGATCTAAAAGAATGGGAGATGAGGAAGTATTGCTTCATGTTGGCATATTGTGGCGCCATGTTGGTGCCCATGTTTGTACCACTGACTAATCTTCACCGAAACCGAAGGAATTGCAGATTAGGACAAACTGGGAGATATTGATAGTGAGGTTGGTCATGGTGTTGTCACAGATGGTATTCCTAATAATTTGGAGTCCATCTCTGTGGGATATGTTGTTTGAACAGAGACTAAACATCCACAGGGCTATCCTGAGTTCCCTCTTTTAAACCTCCTTCTACTTGCTGATGGATATAAAGACTCAGAGATCTCTGTTCCTACTTGTATCTGACAAAGGGAGTGACTCTCAAAGCCTATACCCTTGAAATCTTGTTGGTCTTTAAGGTACTGGCCTCAAATACTGCATACCAACATAACTACTCCTTGAAACTAACAATAATATCATTCTTTCCGAAACTGATGTTTGAGTATCCCACAGTACCACAGTCAAAAAGGGCCACCAACAGACAGGTAAAGCTTACTGAGGAACTCCCTAGAAGGATATTATGTGCTTGGATTGTAACTTACTTTCCATTTGTAAGGTGACAACAAGGCAACAAAAGAGAATTTGAGGAGCAGATTGCTAAAATCTTTTTTTTTTAAAGAAAAGCAAAGCATTATCAGAAGCCAGAAATCAGCCAGGGAGACAGCTAACCCACTAGATAACAAAGGAGAGAAAGGATTGCTTAAGGAAAAAAGGATAATGGCAGAGAAACTGAATGAATTCTGTGTTTGTTTTCACCACAAAAATGTAGGCCAGGTACCCACACTGGAACAACTGTTCTAGGAGGGGTGACTAAAGAACGGAATCAAATAAAGATGATAAATCAATTTTCTACATAAAAAAATAAAAAAATAAAGTACCAAGACTAATGGGCAAATTAAAAACTAAGTCTCAGGGTCTGGCCTGCACACACCAAAGGGTTCTTAAAGAATTCAAGCATGAAATTCTTAGTCTGGTTTATATAATTTGTCACTAAAATCTTATGTAACGTCACTAAAATCATCTTCTCTACCAAGTGCCTGGAAAGTATCAAATATAAAAACAATATTTTTAAAAGCTGATCTGGGAAATTACAGGTCAATTAGCCCAATGTCTGCTCTGAATTACTAGAAGCTAGAATAATTACACTCACAGAAGTATAAGGTATTCTACAATGCTAAGTCCTGCCTCACCCAAAATTTCCACCGGAGGGTTAATAAGCATGTTAATCAGGTTGATCTGGTAGATATTATATACTTAGACTTGCAAAAAGTTTTTTACAAAGTCCACATTCAAGACTCCTGAGTAAGCTTAACAGTAAAGAAATAAGAGGAAACATTGTCTTGTGTATTAAAAACTGGTTCAACACAAAGCAGAGCATAGGAGTAAGTGGTCAGTTCTCGCAATGAAAAATCACAAGGTCCCACAAGAATTGGAATCGGAGTCATAGCATTTAACTTGGTCAGAAATTACCTGCAATTTGTGTGTGTGTGCGTAATGGCCAACTTGGCAGATAATATCAAATTATTCAGAATAGTGAAAAGCAAGGTAGATTATAAAGAGCTCCATACACAGCAAATTTAATTCAATAAGGGCAAGTACAGGGTACATATTAATGGAACAAGCATCTTAATTTTAAATATATGCTAACAGAATCTGAAATAGCAGTTACTAAGATGGAATTGAGCCCCTTGTGGCGCAGGGTGGTAAGCAGCAGAAATGCTGTCTGAAACGATGTCCATGAGGTTGGGAGTTCGATCCCAGCAGCTGGCTCAAGGTTGACTCAACTTTCCATCCTTCCAAGGTCAGTAAATGAGTACCCAGCTTGCTGGGGGGTAAAACGGTAATGACTGGGGAAGACACTGGCAAGGCCACCCTGTACTGGGTCTGCTATGAAAATGCTGGAGGGCATCACCCCAAGGGCCAGACAGGACTCGGTGCTTGCACAGGGGATACCTTTACCTTTACGATGGAATAATTTGTGAGTTCTAATTGCTTGTTCTATCAAAACATTCTATAAACAGTGTTTAGTAGCAACAGTCAAACTTCATGCCAAGTATTATTGAGAAATGGAATGAAAATAAAATGGCCAAATGCTTTTAATTTGGAATATTCATACTGTTTTGGTTGCCATGTAAAAAAAAAGATACCGGAGGTGGAAAGTGCTGTCAAGTTGCAGCTGACTTATGACCGCCATATAGGGCAAGCTTTCTCAACTAGGGTTTTATGAATTAGGATTCTGGTTGCCCTCCTCTGTGCTTTTTTCCTGTTCTTCGAGAACCCCTAGATCTCAACCATATTCTGCTTAGTTGCACTACTTCTGGGGTTTCTTGAAGCCTGAAGAATGTTTCAGGGGTTTCTCAACAGTAAAAAAGTTGAAAGAGGGTGCCATAAGGCTTGCAAGGCAAGAGATGTTAAGAAGTAGTTTGCTATTGCCTGCCCCTGCATGGCAACCCTGGTCTTTCTTCATGGTCTCCCATCCAAATTTTGACCACAAATGACCCTGATTAGCGTCTGAGATCTGATGAGATTGGCTTAGCCTGGGCTATCCTGGTCAGGGCACAAAAGAAAAGAGAGATTATAGGATTGAAAAAAAAAGCATAGAAGAGGGCAACCAAAATGGTTAAGGGGTTAGGGCATCCAAGTGCCTAGCCAAGCTTGGGGAAGAGGTATTATTCATTCTCTTGATGAATCCTAATTCAGTACTTACACCTTTCATTCTCCCTTTGAATTTTTTTGTAGAACAGAAACCTTTAGATTTGCAACAGCATGTCCTAAAAGATTAAAATTTTGGCCCAATGGGCAGAGCATATTTTTAATAAGGAAAGCTTAAGCAGTCCAGAGATTTCTAGTTTAGAGAACAGATGGTGGTGGTGGGGAACTTAAGGCTATAAATATAAAATCATAAAGATGCTATATCCGAAAAAGAGGCTGGTGCTGCCTGATATCTTACCTCTGAATCTGAGCTATCCAGTTCAGCCAATGTGGGAGCTTTCAGTAGCCTCTTCCGTTGCACTGTCAATTGAGCAGAGGCAATGCCATTCACATTTGCCTCAGGTGCCAAGCTGCCATTCAGCACATAGCTTTCTGACACTTTCCGGGAGGTCTCTGGTGTGTTTGCATCTAAAAAAAAGAACCATAAATTATTTGATGGTATGTTAGATAAGGGTGTGGATGCTCCACTTATGCCTTACACTCGCAGAACAATTAATAAAGAAGGTCCACCATTGTGATACTTAGCTTTAAAAAAGAAATTACAGACATGGACTATTGACATGAATAATACATATGTGACATGACAGAAAAGCATAAGGAAACAGAAATGGTGGGGAGAATGTAACTTTCACAAATGCAGCTTTTTAAAAACAAAAACTCTATTTCTAGCAGATAGTAACACTGAGTTTATTAAAACCAAAAAAAAATTTAAGGAGCACATTGACTCACATTGCTGTATGAGGCCTTATTTTATTTACTTTTTACTTGTCTAACAAGATCTGCTAGAAAATGAAATGAGTCTCTCAGGCTGCAAGAATCATGATTATGAAACTACCTCCCTAGCAAGATCTGCCAAAGTTCAGCTTGTCATCTTTCAGAAGGTAGGTGAAAGTCTCTGGTTATATGAATAATTGTAATTACAATGGCTGGTAATTTTTCATATATATATCTGGATTTCCTATTTGATTAAAAAATAAATAAAGTGCCTGAATTGAAACACTCTTATATCTGCTTAATTCTCACTAATAAAAAAGAAACTTAAATTGTTTGCCTGCTTTTATTTTATTTATTTTTTTCAGGAGTGCCACAGTGATCAATAATGTTTCTTTTAGTAAGTTTCTGATACTGAACAAAATTAGAGATTGGCAAGCATCCCCCAGTTAAATTCAAACTGGCTTGCATTTTTGAAAGTGTTCAATGGGAGAAGCTTGCAAAATGTGTGCACATGTACATATCCTCTGCCATTTCCTTTCTTTTACAAGCAACAAACCATACCTTGTCAGGATGAGTGTGAGAGAGTAATGAGCTGTGGGGGATGACTTCTTAGACAGAGAAGCCCTGACTAAGAACTACCTTTCCAGAAAACTTGTTTTCCCATATTCCCCAGAATGACTTCCTGCTGTGGTTGATGAGAATAGTAGTTCTCTTGACCTCCTGAAGTTAACTGAGGCTGATCCTCTGCTTAAAGAGCCATTGTCTGTGATTGGTCCCCCACCTCCACTCCCACAGGACAGTAATGCTTATGGGGTTGGAACAAGTAGAATTTTGAGAATAATTTCAAAATGCAACCAAAAACAAAAAAGGTTGTGTTAGCTTCTCAAGCAGGCAAGTTCGATTTTTCATCTCTCTTGACCGATGTTTGCCAATATTACTACTTGATACAAGCAAAGAAAAAGGAGAAAAATAAATCCACAAATGCAATCCAGTGAGCTACAGCCTTCTTTAAAGATACGATTAAAACATGAATATAAAACAACAGGATATATGTTTCAATTCTGTTTGTCTTCAAATACTTGGTTTCAAATAATTGTTGTACCCTTACAAGTGTTTCCAGAAAAAAATTCAAAATATGTGTACGCTGAGCTTTTAAGAAAAAATTCAAACCATTGGCTTGGATCTAGTGGTGCTCAAGCAGAACACACATAGACTTAGCACAGTTTTACTTACACAAGATATGATGCAATATTTAGTGCTTTTCTGCTTGTATGTTATAGAGTTCAGAAATTGGCTGCACAGAATCTTGTGCAAGCAAAAATGCAAGATAAGACAGAATGATTTGGCACAAGCCATTTCTATAGTCTTTTCTTTCTTCTTGCATTTCTGCTTGCACAAGAACTCTCATGCAAGCATACATTTTTATGAGCCAACTCATTGTTTAATTCAACGATGTAAATTTTGTGTGCCTCCTTGAGGATGATCTAAAAATTGTTGAGAAATGCTATTCTAAGGACATTAAAGTCAATGGGATTAGAAGAGTATAACCCTGCTATACTGTCAGTTAAAGATCAAAAACACTATTGTGAATTGTACCAGATGGAAGAATGGCTAAATTGCAAGCACAAGAAGAAAGTACGTTTGTAAACTTATTTTTCTTTAGTACTATCCAACACGTAAACATCTTGCATAAATTACAAGATATAGTAGCAAATAATATGTCAGTTATGCTTGGATACAGTCTCAGTCAGATAACTTGTACCCAGTTTCCTATTGTGGCCACACACAAAACAAAAAGTGCACAATGAGATGGATGGAAACAAGTCTTTCCCTAGGGATTTACATGTGAAAACTTCTATTTAAAACTCAAACACAAGGGAAAAACACATGCACTACAGTCATGTAGTTCATCATGTACAGCAGTGGTCCCCAACCTTTATTAGGCTGGGGACCGGCAGGGTATCGGGTCGCGCCCGCAGGGACCGCGCCGGCGCGGGCCACGCCCATGCTTCGGGCCGCGCCCGGCCGCGCCCTCGGGCCGCGCCCGCGAGCCGCGCCCGGCCGCGCCCGCGGGCCGCACCCGTGAGCCGCGCCCGGCCGCGCCGCACCCGCGGGCCGCGCCCGCGGTCCGCACCCGCGAGCCACGCCCGGCCGCGCCCGCGGGCCGCACCCACGGATCGGGCCGCACCCGCGGGCCGCGCCCGCGGATCGGGCCGAGCGGGCGCGGCCTGCACGGGCGCGGCCCGGTCCTGATTCCCTCTCCCCGCCCTCCCGCGGTAAGTAGCTTCCCGGGCCGCAAGCTTGCGGCCTGGGAAGTTTTTTACTGCGGGGGGGGGGGGGCGGGGAGAGGGAGCCACGGCCCGGCGCCATGGCCTTTGCGGCCCGACGCCGGGCCGCAGCCCGCAGGTTGGGGACCACTGATGTACAGGACAGATAATATTTTCCCTTTCATTCCCTTTGTTATAACTGTTAAGATATTATCTATCTATAAAATATAATAATTCTTATTTTTGTTGGGATACAACTGTATTTATCATTTAAGTCATGAATTTTAAACTTAATAACTGATCTATTTTGACTACAAGACTGGTTTCATCATCTTAATAAACTGGCTTAAAACAATTTCCAATTTTTCTGATAGTTTTTAAAAGATTACATTTTTACCCAGTCATGTTTATTCCAAAATATTTAGTAGGGTTGGTGACTGTTCAGCACTTTGTACTCTTTAAACCCATCTTGTTGTTATGTTAAACATTTCATTATGATTTGGGGGTTTTTTTCAGGCTAATTTTATAGCCTGATTGGGATTCAAATTCTTCAATATGTTCAATTACAAATTGCAATGATTTCTGGGGATTCAAGACTGTTAGAACCATGTTCTGAACAATTTTTCATTTGAACTCTATACCATCCAATTTTATTCCCTTAATTCTGTCATACTGCTAATCTTTTTAGTTAAAATATCTATTGCTAATTAATAAAGTGGATAAAGGACATCCCTGACATGTTCCTTTTTCAACTAAAATTGCTCCAGTTAGTTATTATAGAATGAGGGGGCGGTAAAACTAATTGGAAGGGAAGCTCATGTCTTTCTTTCCCCGTTGATGAGCTGGTACATCCAGGCCTTATTTATTTATTTATTTATTTATTTATTTATTCATTCATTCATTCATTCATTCATTCATTCATTCATTCATTCATTCATTCATTCATTCATTCATTCATTTATCATACTTATATACCGCCCTCCCTGGAGGCTCAGGGCGGTTTACATCATATCAGAGAACAATACATAAACAGTCTGTAAAACATGTATAACTGATAACTAATAATTGTAACCAAATAACAGCACAGTATAACAGTAAAACAATATAGTAATACAAACAGGTCCAGGGCTTATTGATGGGATTCTGAGGGGGGTGGCTTATGATGGAATTCTGAGGGGGGTGGGGGGGGAGCAGGGGCCCTTGGTCGCTGTTGATTACTTCTGGTCTCGGCCAAATGCCTGGTGGAGGAGCTCCTTTTTGCAGGCCCTGCGGAACTGTTTAAGCTCCGTCAGGGCCCTGATCTCCTCTGGGAGCTCATTCCACCAGGTAGGGGCCAGAACAGAGAATGCTCTGGCCCTGGTCGAGACCAGACGGACTTCCTTAGGGCCAGGGATCCTTAGCTGATTGGAGGCAGTAGAGCGCAGAGCTCTTTTGGGGGCATAGGCGGGGAGGTGGTTCTTCAGGTACACTGGGCCCTGACCGCGTATGGCCTTGAAGGTAATTACCAGAACCTTTAGTCTGATCCGGAATTCTAAGGTAATTGCTCACCTTAGGCTGTGTAGTGGTGGTGTTGGGGAACCACTCTGAGCCTAAAGCAGCTACCAGGATCTGTTGCAGCAGTGGCCAGGCCCCAAGCAACTCCTGGCATCTGCCACCATGGCCAAGCCTAGAGCAGCTTCCAGTGTCCACCATGACCAATCCCTGTGGGGCTCCTGACATGTTCCAATGCTGCAGCTTTGCCCTGAGAAGCTCCTTGAATCTAACAAGGCCGAACAAGGGCCCTGAGTGGCTTCCAGTATGTACTGCTACTGCAGCTAGTCCCAAGCAACTCCTGGCATCTGCCACTGCAGCTGAGCCCCAGCTGTTGCTGTGGGCAGGCCTGCAGTGTCTTCCAGCATCCACTGCATTAGAAGCAAATTAAGTGCATTGTCTGTTCCTATGGAAGTTAATGCTTTCATTGGAAAAAAAATCTGAGGGGAAATGTAAACATTTTAGATTTTCCAGCATACCTAGGGTATCCCCCAAGTGTGCTGTAAAATCTGTTTAGCATCCACATTGCTCCTATCCACAGATTAGCTATCCACAGATTGGGGTCATGTGTGGCTAATGGTATACAGTAGCGATCCCCAACCTGTGGGCCGTGGACCACATGTGGTCCTTCGACTAATTGGAGGTGGGCCCCGAAGGACGCCTTCTCCGCCCCCCTCCCCGGCCCTTTACAACACACTTCATTGTTGTGGCGTGTCTGTATCTTATTTTGAAGGGATGTTTAAACATTACCATAGCAATCAGAGAGCGCTAGGGCAGTGGTTGAGAGTAGAGGAGTAAACTACCCCCCCCACCGGGCCTCAGTAAAAGGCGTTGAGTGGTCCCCGGTGAGTGGTCCCCGGCGTTGAGTGGTCCCCGGTGATAAAAAGGTTGGGGACCACTGGTATACAGAGTTGACAAGCATAGTAATAGCTAAGCAAGTAGAAAGAGGCTTGGGTGGGCAGAAGGGATCTGTTACATGTCCAGTTTTTGGAAGTACAAGCTGTCACTCTCAAGACCTAAACACATCTTTCTTTGCAAGCTATCATGGCTGAGTGCAATGCATAATCCATTCAATTATCAGACATCTGCGCTGCTATTTTTAGAGGCAAACTTGCAATTCTATGAAACTGCACATAAAACAATATGTTTTTTGTTTAGAAAGAGCAAACCTTCTCCAGCCAAAAAATTTTATAAGGGGGGGGAACAATTTATGAAAGCTAAAGTTCATTTTACAATAATACCTTTGATCACATGTTTATGAACTTTCAGCTTACTAATAGACTCAAAACAACTAATCCAAAATCCTGGGTAAAAAATGAGCATATTATGAAAATAGCAAAAATAGGCTCATAAACCCTTTATGAGACACAATAAAATCAGAGTCCAGTAGCACCTTTAAGACCAACAAAAATTTATTCAGGACATGAGGTTTCGAGTGCAAGCACTCTTCGTCAGACTATGATCTTCTTACATGACAGGGAATATATAGCAAACTCAATTCTGTTACATCAGTAGACTGTGTCACAGCCAAATACAGCCAATGGTCTTAAAGGTGCTACTGGACTCTGATTTTATTGTGCTACTTCAGACCAACACGGCTACCCATTTGAATCTACCTTTATGAGACAGTAATGTGACATTTATATAAACTATTGCTGCAAGACTCAAAACTATGATACACACAGTGGCTTCTTGGGCTGGGTTTTGTAGGCATGGAGTGATGACTGCTCCATGAAGTACAGACTACTTTAGCCAGACAATGGTGGAAACAGCAGTGGCTATCACTTCTGTCAGTAGCTGCAAGAAAAACAGTAACTATGGAATATACATTTGAAAAACTATTGAATACCATACTATGTGCTTTCACAGAAAACTGCAGGGTTTGATAATAGACACTGCCACTTCAATGACTATATGTCCAACAAAAGACTGCAAAAACAAAAAGTGTGAAGGCTTTATGATTTATTGTCTTCATTGATATCACACTTTTCTCTCCTCAAGAGGTTTGCATCATTCTCCTCTCTTCCATTTTATACTCACAAAATCTGTGAGGGAGGTTAGGTGAAATGTGTGTGATAGCCTGAATTCACCCAGTAAGCTTCCATTACAGAACAGGGATTTGTACTTGGGTTTCTCAGATTCTAGTCCAAGACCAGACCTTGTAAACTACCCAACTGTGTCCTTTCCAGTTTGCCTCGTATTATTTCTGGCTAGCTCAGGGACCATGGTAACAGTTTCCCTGTTACTATAGGATGTGGCAAGCCACAAACGGCATAGACATGTACAGGACAATGGGCATGCATTGCACCTCTGCTGTAATACATTCAAAATCAAAACACGGTTCACATAATACTTTTAACTAGGACCAATCAGAAGGACACAAAACTATCTTACAAGTTTCCTAGAACTCTTAATCAGGCTGGATGTTACAGTTTGCACACATAGTTCCAGACATTAACTGCAGCAGTTCTTTCGGAACATACACCGAGTTCTACCTGTTCTCTCTTGTGGTCTTCCAACCCTAAACAACCCCCAAATTACAAATGCTGAGCCATCTTTTTTCTTTAACCTCTTCTTCAAATCTGCAATTTATCTTTTATTATTTGTTAGTTACACTTATAGTCCACCTTCTTCCTAGGAGTGACTCAAAGCGGATTACATAAAAACCTATAAAATCTCCATTCTTCAAACCACCCACCTCCAGATGGCAGAAAAGTAAGGAGAGAAAGCCTTCTACCTACTCCACAAAATCCACAAAGGGTTTGATTGATGATGTAGCGCAACCATGGGGGGGGGGGCAAATTTTAAAATCTCACAATTATCACAAGTATCAGATGGCTAAAAGAACCATCCTACCTCTCCACAGTCATCCACCAGGGGGTTCACACATTGGTACAGCGCAACCTGGGAGGGGGCCGATTGATCTTAAATAACCTGGCCTCAACTGAAAACCTGGTGGAAGAGCTCCATTTTACAGGCCCTGTGGAATTTTGACAGCTCCGTTGAGGCCCTCAGCTCTCCTGGGAGCTCATTCAACCAGGTTGGGGCCAGGACCGAAAAGGCCCGGGCCTGGGTTGAGGCCAGGCGTACCTCTCTAGGGCCAGGGACCACTAACAGATTAGAACCCGCAGAGCGCAAGGCCCTGTGGGGGTATAAGCAGGTAAGCTCTCAGATAGGGCCACGTATGGCCTTTCATTTCCAAATGTAACCAAAGCATTTCTTCATCTGCATTTACTCACACTCGTCCCATTACAATATTTTTAAATCTCCTATTTAATAAGGTCCATACAAATGGATCTTGTTATGCTTCAGACTGAGTTTTGGAGTGGATGTAGGCTAATGCACTTAATCCTGACAAAACAAGTGAAAGTCTGACCCAGGATGGCCCCCCCTATCTGAGGGATTACTTGTAAAACGGAGCTGCCAGGTCTTTGGTTGAGGCTGGATTCTTAAGATCATTCGGCCCCACCCAGGCTGCGCTGTACCAATGTGTGAACGCACCAGCGGATGACTGTGGGGAGGTAGGAGGGTTCTTTTAGCCATCTGATACTTGTGATAATTGTTAGATTTTAAAATTTGTTTTAGGGATTGGGTTTTTTTGGGGGAGTTAGACTGCTATTGTAATCTGCCTCAAGTCCCAGGAGGAAGACGGACAAATAAATAAAGAAACAAACAAACAAACAAACAAACAATATTTCAGTTAATTTATATTATGCAGATCAGGATTTGGAAGACAATGCAGATTTCTCACATAAAAGTGAAACAGACAGATGGAATGGAACACATTTTACAGTTATCACAATAACCACGTCAGGTGCTGTAGCACTTTTTACCTGACAAGTCAAAACTGTAAGACATGCTAAGAGGCCGGATTGCTGAGGGAAAAAGAAAACACACAAAAACGATAAAAGAAAAACAATTCAGTTTACTTGTTAAGGAAACAGAAAGGAAACAGAAGATTAGCTTTCTAAAACATTACACATTCTATTATACAGGTCAAAATAAATGTGAAATGTTTGTTCTTTACTGCTGTAAAGATGCAAGTGTAAACCGGGCAACAGCTTCTCTCTGGAGGTAGCAATATAGTAGCACCTAGATCTTAACATGTGTACTGTGAAGTCGGCTGGTTTAGCCATTACTCATTCTACATGCAGATAAAGGAACCCCTTTCTCAGAATAAAGCAACATTTATGTTCTGCCTTGAGGGGTATAAATATTTTAATTAATTAACAGAGAGAATTTTACAATATCCTTATAATATGCACACCATCCATTCTGTGCCTGTTCTTCCTGATCGAGCTGTTTGTCCCCAAATGTGTCTGTGTCATCATGCAGGTCATATACACCCTGGGACTGTGCAAGAGGGAAGAATCTTTTAAATGTCATTCTGACTTCTGGTGAGGCTGTATGCAGAGTTTTCTTTAAGCCTGCACATGGGATACTTTCTAAACAGACTTTAAGTCACACTGATTCCAGTAAGAACCACTTATTACATGACAAATTTCCTATATTACTTCTATATGAGAAACAGAATTCACTTCATTGTGTACATTGTTAAAGAGCTCAAATGCAAGTTCCTATTTCAGAATATTTCAGCCTGGCAGGATATCCTGACTGGCGGTAGATGTCTATGGTATGTACACATGGCAAAACAGACATGCTCATTCCATCACTTTTGATAGCATACATTGTTTGATACTTGAAATTGTATTAGATGAATTGGTCACATTTGAAGCAGTTCTGTGCTTAGGATCACTTGTAGAAATCTCAAAAACAGTTTTAAGAAGACAAACATGGAGTCAAAGACCTTCTACTGCTATAACAAAAGTACATGTAAAAAATAAAGTAGAAGTGGGGAAACAAAGTAGTGCACCATGTTTCACAGATACCTCAGGGACCTGAGACATTTGTTCAATTTTAAAAGCCTAAACAGTAATATGTAATTAGTAAAGAATTATATTCAAGCCAACTTGAACTATCAGGCTTAAAAGAGAGCAGAAGCATCTTATTCCTGGTGGAAATCTTTGTTCTGCTTCAGATATCGAACTATCACATAACTATCACTGAAATCAGTTACTTTCTGGGGCAAGATATAAAATGGGTAGTGAAAAGTGACTTTTAAAACAATTCTTATTTTTGTTCCATAAATGTTTTATCACAAAAGTTCAAATTTATTGCTCTTCTACTTTTGTGAGCAGCAGGAGTCCCCTGCTACCGGGCCCCACTCCCTACTGCCAGGTTCCACCTCCTGCTGCTGATCAACAAAATAGGATAGAAGACATTTCTGCCATAGTTTTTGCCCAAACACCAGAGCATTGCCATGATATCACAGTATGATGATGTCATTTCCTATATGATGTCACCTGGGCCTTCTCCTTTCTCCTGGTAAATCTCCATTACTTGCCAGTTGCCAGAAGAGACCAGGCAACCCTTGGCTGTAAACATTGGCAATGGCAGCTGCTTAGAACAGCATGCTCAATTCATCTGCTGGCATAAATTTCTGGAGTCCACTCTTAACAGGAAATCATTAAATGTACAAAATAAGTCCTATTTCAAAATCATTCAACATCTAATTTACTTTGAGAATCAAAGAGAATAAACTGAAAAATATCATCATTTACTAAGTAATGTTCTGTTTCAGTTAACTCTCTTTGATTCTCAAGGTACTTTCCATAAAGTGAGTCTTTCAGTCATTTCATTCAGTAAACCTTACCACTATCTTAAAAGGTGGCCTAGACTTATTGCTCACATTGTGCAGGTATGAGATTAAGACAGATACCGAAGCCATCCAATAAACTCATGGATGAGAAGACGCTTGAAATGGTTATCTCCTGACTAACAGTTCTTTAGGTTATACCAGCTCTCAGGAGACATGATGCAAAAATAATAAAAAACCTTAATAACACAGAGCAGAGTGAAGGAATCATAGGTTAAAGAACCTTATGAATATTCTTGACTTATGAGGGAGCTGAGAAAGATTGGAGGAAAGTAGGAGATACATGTGTGCATGAGCAGGGCAATACACTGGGTTAATTCACAATGTAGACATAGTATGTCAAATGAATGCAGCTGTACCAAGCATTCTGATGTGAGCTGAATCCTATTTATGATTATGTCTAAGTAAACCCATGTAGGTTCAGTACACAGTATTTCAGGACCTAAGGATGCAATCCAAAGCACATTTATTTGGAAATGAGTTTCAGAGAACTCTGTGGGATTCTTGTAAGGGAACACTTGAATGATAACAGTACATGCCTAAACAGCAAAGGAAATCTAAAAGAAATGAAATAGTTAAATAGCAAACTCTGCTTATAAAAAACGGATGGTCTCATAATTTAGCAATACTTGCATTTCTAGCATGCCTAAACCTTCAAAGCACTCATTTTTTTCATCATTAATTTAAACAAATTCTGTTTTTAAATTAAAAAATCACCTTTCTGTGCTGTCAGCAGGCAAGTGTGACTAATGCCATTAATAATACATTTCAAAATTATTTATAGTTCCTATTCATGTTTACTATAAACAAAGTTCTTAATTTTACTAACGTCAGCTTGTCATCTAATATTACACATCTGGATGGGAATAATGCCACTTCTTTGTACTGTACACCACTTGCCCAACTGTTGGCATTAAGTGACTGATTAGTACTAGTTATAGCAGTAACTTGACTTTGCCAAAGTAATATAACTGTTATCTGTCTGTAAACCAGGTCTGTCTATATCTGTTAAATGTGAGCATTTAACTGCTGTGCTTTTCCACTGAAAATTCTGTTACCTTTGAGATCTAGCTCTTTTATGGTTTTAAAATAAACCTGTTATGTCCTCCAGTGGAGGAAGAGGTAGCCACCTTATTCATAAGAAACAGAATGGTCGTTCTCTAAGTTTCAAAACATTACCTCTTGTTTTGCTTTTTCCAGACCTCTTCCTAGGTTTATTATTGCAAACTGTATTTTAATATACCTTATGCACTGTTCTATCCCAATGTCTCATCACTACCGTCCTCAAATGTTTTTTTTTTTAATATTCCCCTTTGTAATAGAAACTTTGGCAAACAGAATTGTGACGAATGACACGTCAAAAAGAGTCAGGTATCGGTCCACAAGGGCACAAGTAGGCTATTTAAATTTTACCTATAGGTACAAAGCTATCAGAAACAGACATTTCCAGTAGAAAAACCAACTCACTTTACAAAGTAAGGAATTTCCAGAAAGAGAAAGGTGCTAGTTTAGACAAGAATGTAGCTAGGTTCTATACTTTTTGCTTAACAATGATCTCTGGGCAAGCAAACATTTGAAGCAGGTGAACCACACATTTCGCTCCATACATGTTCGAGACAGATCACAGAAGCAGGACTCATTACATCAAGGCACTTACAAAAGTACCTCCATCCAGTCCATGATAGCCCATTCGTGAGGAGGGGCAATATACAAACTTAATAAATAAATTACATCAAGGATGCCTTGCGACAATGTTCCATTGTTTTCTGAACCTTTGCTTTTATTTTTTTTAGATGTTGGGATTATCCCTACCTTGAGTGCAGCAGCATACACCTGTCTTCAATGTTATTTACTTATTGTATATTTATATTATATACTACCCTTCCCTTGCAGTTCAGGGTGGTTTACAGAGAACATGGAAGTCACAAGACAGGTACAATATGGTTCAATGAATAGCATCAGATAATAGCAACAGCAATAAAAGTAATAACAATAATATTACAGTGCAGTGAGCAGTATCTTTCTCAAATATAACATTATTACATCTGAACATGGTGTAAATGCTAAAAAGAAACTGTTGCAACATTCATTAATTTTCTGGAGTAAACCAAAATACGAAGCTGAAATAAATTTCCATAATAAAACTGCTATCTGCAGACAAGTCTATAGGTCAACAAAGAACCAAGACTAAAAAGTGGGACAGTTACAAGCGCACATTTCTTATCAACAAGGAATAACCATATAAGTACAGAACTACAGCATCAAAAGCAAAATACTAACCTAATCTGCTGCGCCTAATCTCATCAGGAGAGACTGGCCTCAGCTTTCTTTCAGATTTGATTTCTTCCAGTATTCTTTCATGGAGGCTACGTGGTCGTGGCGGGGTTGGTTTTAGTTTCCTTGCAGAAGCCTTGAGAATATTAATACAAAAGGAGAAAATGGATGCATAACGGGGATGTCACAAAAGAGATTTTCAGTAAAATTATCATGGTGCGATAAATAAAATAGAACAGATTACTATGTATTTTTCCTAAGTCATCAAAAGAAGCTTCTCAGTTGCAGATTTTGGCCATTATGATTTCTATAAATTTCTTTTTACTCTTATTTGTCCTCATTTATGCGCAAGCAATACATAGGACTTAATAACATTAGCTGTACAGTCTTGGATTCATTGACTTGCACACCAATATAATATATGTCATTATGTACAAACAATGCCTTTCTATTCTGTGCATTGCACAAACAGAAAAATATAAGTGGGCACAAATTATTATTATTATTATTATTATTATTATTATTATTATTATTATTATTATTATTATTATTATTATTATTATTATTATTATTATTTGGATTTATAGCCTGCCGCTCCCGCAAGGCTCACATACAATAAAACACATAAAACCCCTAGTACAATAAAATCCTCAAAAATTACAAGCCCAATCAACCCACCTGGTCCAAGTGACAGCATTTGAACACTGTAATAACAATCTATAGTATTCTACTGCTAAACTAAATGTCACTATTCTACAAAATAATCTCAAAAGGGAATTCAATCCTAAACTACTGTATTAGGGTTAATCAATAAATTCAGTACTCTTCCCACCACTACATGTCTTAACAAGGTTTTCGGATTTCTTACTCGCTACAGATGCTATATCCCATCCTAAGTTCAGCCATATTCACAACTTTTTAATTGTATCTGCTTATCGTATCAAAATGGATGCAGATATCAGAATGCAAACTTAAAATGTACAACAGGATAAAAGTTATCATTGTACCAAAGAAAAAAATCACTTAATAACGACGATAAACTCGATTCTGAATATCCAAAATTAAAGATGGACAGTATGAACAGTATGGTACAAAAAACCTCACTGGTTCTGAAATAGATCAGATTTAATATATCAGTTTTAACACAACTTGATCCCTTTTTTATTCCCCAGTGGTCTTTATATGTCTGTAATTTCTGTAAACCCCATTTGGAAATTAAATTCTCTTTTGTATTTTGACAGATAGGGAATAAGTAGGGCACAGAAAACCAGGGTAGGAAGAAGGATTAAACAGTGACTTTCAGCCTCTCTCTTCCTGATTCCCAGAGACATGGATACAAATATAAACTATCTGTTATTAAAGTAGTGAGGAGGGTATATGTGTGGGTGTGGGGGGGTGTAGTCAACAGGGAATAAAAGACAATCAGGTCTGTCACGATGATCCAGCAATTCAACAAGTTTTCTCAAAGCTTAGATCAAAGTTAGTGCTTATTGCTAATATAAGGGAGGACAGCACATTTGGATGGGCATAGCTGCCTGCACAATACAAGTATAAGGAATTAAGGGAGAGGCAGCCAGGTGACAAATGGGACACATAAGGGGGGGGGTAAGTATGGGACCTGGGGAAAGAAACAACACAACAAATGTTGACAAGGGAAAATTATATACACAAAACCAAACCAACAAAACTGAGGACCAGTGAGCTGCAACTTGATGGTACTTTACAAACACACATATCTAATAAAGAACATATTGGATTACATACTGGATTTAATGGTGGTCGAGATCGGATGAAGTCCAATATTATTTCATGGGCACTCTTTTTTAATCGTGGAGGTATATCTCCATTGACCTGCAAAAAGAAAATGCTTAACATTTTGACTGAACATAGACACTACCTGGCAGTCCAAGCTGGATTATACATTCTAAAACATTAATGATTGCTGAAATGTAACAATATTCTCAACAAATTAAAAATATCAAAGACAGAACATTTTGCTTCTGTCAACAAAACCAGAGTGGGATCACTTCTGCATGAGGCATTTGGCTGGCTTCACTGGCCTGTTGGGGTTCGGGGAGAATTCCTACTTCCAGATGGAAGCGGTCCTGGTCTGGGGTGGTCCTAGGCCTAGCGCAACTCAGGCCCTCAGTTGGCCTGTAGAAAGGGAACACAGATACCCCGGGCTTCAACAGGGCATATATCAGTCCTGTGCAAAAATCCAGGGCAGACAGGTGAAAGGGGGATAAATGCTACCCCATACAGTCATGGGAAGACTTGGGGCAACTAGCCCCAGACTGAATACCAGGTGGGAGTGTGGCCTTGTGTTCTCCATACGGTAATGGTGTGGGACTCAGAGCTGGCCTAGTACAAGACAGAACAAAAGGAGGTAACCACTAGTCACTCACAGTTTACATCTTAAAGTAACTCAGTGTATTATCAAAGACCTTCATTCTCTCCTGGATAAAGATATTTTTTGACTCACAGGCCTTAGTTACCAGGCCTTTCCTTGCTTTTGAACAGGCTCCCTCCCCCCAATTTAGAAAAAACTTCTCACCAATGTGATGGACCACCCAGTAGAGACATAAGCCCTGCAAGACCTAGATGTCAGCTTGGTCCCTATACATATTCATTTCTAAAGATGTATGGAAATAGTTCCACACAACAGCATATGACCATGTTACAGGGCAACCAGATTTGAGAAGAGTTTTGAAGGTAACTGGTGATGTGGCACAACATTTTGCTGATAGAAAACTGATAGTTAATCTCCTAGGCTCATCTGAAGAAAAATTTAGATCCCCGACCTATGTAACTAGCTTCCTTTGGTTTATGAGAAAAAATACATTTGACTTCTACTGAAATACTCAGACTTTTCTTTCTTTCTTTGTATTCTTATGACTTACCATAACCTTCCTTAAAGTATAGCGTTTTGATCGAATATCATCCATTAGCATCTCATATGGAGTAAGCTGATACTCTATTGGAAGAGGGTTGAATTGCCGTTCTTGAACTTTCTTCAGTTTCACACCATTGCGCAAATCTCGCATAACTTGCACCCAAAATCGGGCCTGAAAAATCAAGAAGGAATATTTTCAAATGTTTAGGGTAACACTGGCCTATTCAGACAGCCTACCCAGCATATCAGAAGATGACTGAAACTTGATGAAAGATCACTAACTCAATCACATACAAAAAAAAAAATAAAAAGGTAAACAGAAAGAGAATTATGGCCTTCAATATACCGTATTTGCCGGCGTATAAGACGACCCCCCAACATTTCCATTCAAAATATAGTGTTTGTTACATTACATTACAATACTATGGGCCACTATGGGCAGCTATGTCTACCCCAACTGAAGTGCACTCGGCATATAGGACGACCCCTCCACTTGGAGGCATGTTTTTCAGGGGGGGAAAAGTAGTCTTATACGCCAGCAAATACTGTATATCTATAGACAAGTAGCTACACCTGCATGAATTAATTTATTTGACCACTTTATTCTAGAAACTTTGAATATAAATTTCTTGATTACTCAAATATTATGGGGCTTTCCGCACCGGGATCCTTGTAGCAAATTGTTTGCTAAACGAAAAATCGCCATTTAAAATAGTGCAATTCGTCATTATGCATACCTGACTTTGTAGTGGAATCCAGTTGCGTTTCTATCGTTTCCCACAAGCTTCCGGTCTCAGCAAAAATCGCTAGACAGGAAGCGCTATTGCCAAGCTCGTCCCGCCCCTGGCCGTCAAGCAGCCAATGGGCAGCCGTTAGCATGCTCCCAAACAGCCCCTTTCCCTTTAAGAAAGGTTTTTTTTTTTTTAAACACACCCATTGCAACGAATATGTGTTGATTCGTTGCAACGGAGAGACCCATCAGCTGGCAGGTGTGTTTGAGCTGTCGTTTCATCATTGCCACGCTCCCCCCAAGTGAAAAAAAAAAATCCCCCCCCTCACGGGCCCAATTTTCGGCCGAAAACAGTGTAAAAAATAAAGGGAAAATACATCAGCAAATGGGCTTGTCTGTTGTTTGTGCTTAGTGAATAAACAGCTCTGGGGAGGGACTGAAGCCAGGGAAGGCTTGCTGGTGGGTTGAACTTCGCTCGCTCGGAGAAAAAAAAATGGCGATCGCTTCGCCGGAAGATCAGAGGAGAGAGCCAGGGGGAGGGACTTTGTAGAAACCACAACAATGGTAATGCACAGAACTTTCCCGCTAGTGTTGCAGATTGGTTGCAGGAGTGTAGCGCTTTCCGGAGGGTGAATCCACTTTTGGGGATTTCCCTGAAAGCGCTACAAGGAAGCGCTTTTTGCGGATCGGTTTCAGGTGTGTGGCAGATTGTCAACGACGTGCATAATGGCAAATCAGTAGCGTTTTCAATTGGCAACCATTGTGCGATTTTGAAGGTGTGCGAAAAGCCCCTAAGAATATTATTTATTTTCAGCACTTATGTTTGCCAAATCCACACATACTCTGAATTTGGTAGAAGATTCTCCCACCAATAATCATTCTCCATACTACTTTGTTACTTATAGAAATTCTATTCTTTAGTGGCGCTAAATTATATAGATGTTACAAACTTCAGATGATGAGTCTTAACAATGAAACAGTACAGTAGCACCTTAGAGAACAACAAAATTTTCAGGGTATAAGCTTTTGAGTCAAAGTTCCCTTTGTCAGTTCTGACTCTCAAAAGTTTATATTTCCAAAATCTTACTAATCTCTAAATTACTACTGGACATAAATCTGGATCAGCCTTTTCTAACCACTACACCAAGCTGGCTCTCAAGGCAGGAGGGGAAAGATTGCGGTCCCACTCTGGAGCTCCTGCACATCCTCATGGGTCCCCGGATTCCTGTTCGAGAATCCCTGATCTAAATTTTCTACGGCAGACCAATACAGCTACTCCTTGAAACTTAGCTATGAAAAAACCTTTGCCTGTATGGGTAAAATACATAATAAAGATGGGGCTTTGGAATATCTGATATTTCTCTGTTGTCTTGAAGTATTTTTAGGCTGCAAAACAACAGATGCTTTCATAGGAGAAGGGAGATTCATAGCCTAACTACATGTTCCAGCAGCCTCAGGTCTGAACTGTGGCTGACAGCATTTTACAAAAATAATTTGACCATTTAAAAATACCATGAGGGCCTGCCCCTGATTGAGCTTATATCACAGGAAGACAAGTTGATGTTGTTTCCCCACCATCACATCTTTTCAAGCATCAAATGCTCTGTTTCAGTACCTGAAAAGTCTGGGGAAAGGCCAAGATTCCTTGGCCTTTTGCAGCATGGTCCCAATCAACATTTTTTAAAAAGTCAAATTCTTCTATAAAATGAGCCAAACCTGTACAGACCATAAAATATAGCTCAACTTAACAATAATAAAGTAGCACACAGTATTTATATATTTTGTCAGAATAATGGTTTAAGGAAATCTTACCCAATCAGCATTTTTTAATTCATCAAGATCTGTGGATTCATCACTCGCTTCTCTATCCATTTCTTGAATCTTCTTCAGATTCTACCAATTAAAGAAAATGTAAATATTTAAATAGACAAGAAATAGTGCCATCAATGTAAGAAGAAAGAAGAATTGACATTTAATTGCATTAACTGGCACATTCTTCTAATATTTATTACTTCTGAGAGTCATAAAGAAAATCTGAAATAATATACACTGTACATTTTAAGATAAAACATGAATACTGATAATCTATAAACACCTAAACATATATTAAAACACACACACACAATTGGTGTGTGTTACAAACCAGCAGAGAGATTTTCACAGAAAAGTAGCCTGGTGTGCATAGATTATTTGTTGGTCTGACTTTGGTGCATGCAGGGGACCCATACTCAGATGCCTTTGCATAAGGTAACTGCGCACATTCTCGTAATGTAACCACCTCTAGTTCCATCTCATTAATGAATTATAATATAAACCAGCTTGGTAGTTTGGAAACATTGCCTTTTCTAAATTCTGACATCCCTAATTCAGTATTTAATTAAATGATCATTCGTATATTGCATGAGACTGCATTTTAAAATGGATGCTTGGTCTTGACCAATTTAAATGCCTACTTACTAAAACACTTCAATTTATGTTAGGAGATTCAAAATTATACATGGCATTCCTAAATGGTTATATGTTTCTGTTTATACAATACAAAACTATTATGCATCTATTGGATAAGCTGGTTATTTTAAACATTTATCAACCTCAAATTATGCAATTAAAAACAATTCTGTAAAATTCAAAGGGCTATATTTTAAAACAGAACAGTAATGGCCAAATGCTAATTTTCTACGATTTCTTCGATTTATTACCTACCACCCCTGAGCCTGGCGGGTTACAGACATCCAATAAAAACCCCAGTAAAACCCCATTAAAATGGACAACGAATACAAAATAATCTAAATGGATATTTTCATGTATTGTAAGTAGACCTACTTAAGGAAAGAATTCTAATTCAACTTCAAAACCTTTACTTGCATATAAAAGATAATGTCTGCATATAAATGAGTAAAAATAATAAGATAAACTGAGAATAAAATATACAATAGATGATGAAGAAGAGTTGTTTCTTATATGCCACATTTCTCTACCCGAAGGAGTCTCAAAGCGGTTTACAATCCCCTTCCCTTTCCTCCCCCCACAACAGACACCCTGAAAGGTGAGTGAGGTTGAGAGAGCCCTCATATTATTGCTTGGTGAACTCCCCCTCATTGGCAGTCTTCAAGCAAAGGTTGGATACACACTTTTCTTGGATGCTTAGGGCTGATCCTGCGTTGAGCAGGGGGTTGGACTAGATGGCCAGTATGGCCCCTTCCAACTCTATGATTCTATGGTCAGAGCAGCTTCATCAGTGCTGTCCCAAGTGCTGTCACAAGCCCAAGGTCACCCAGCTGGCAGCATGTGGAGGAGCGGGGAATCAAACCCAGCTCGCCAGATTAGAAGTCCACACTCCCAACCAATATACAAGCTGTATGACCAGTTATACATTCTTCCATAATATGCTCAATTAGTATTAGTTTACATCAACAATAAATTCCAATGGCCTAGAATTACTTCTTGCATATCCGATTTCCCTTCTGTATCAAATTTAACCAGTAGAATGTGTCTGAGTGCATTCATAAATTGAATTATGAAAGGAAGGGTATTTTAACCCTTAACATAGGGGGGTGTTTTAACCCCGTCTGACAAGTCAAGAAATTTAAATTAGAGAAATAGCTTCTGACAACTAGAGAAATTTAAAATAAACTTCACAATAATTCTCAAGACTTGTTTCAGATTTATGTAGAACTGCAAATCACAGGCTCATATCTAGCTAGTTTTATTGCTCTGCTACTTAGCCAGTCAGCATGGTTTAACTCCTCTAATAACTAAACTTCCTTATAGGACAAAGTATTGCTTTACTCAGCTGCCAGATGGAAGATTATATAAATTGCTTGCCAGGACAACAGGGGAAAAAACCTACCCAGAAAATGAAGTTAGTAGTGCTATTTCTGCCCAAGCCATAATTTACTACAGTGTTCCGTGGCTTGCCCTATTTCTTGAGATTTTTTTCACAAATTACTGTGTTTCCAATTTTAACTTTAAATTGTATGTTTAAATATCTGGAACACCACATGCAGAAAACACTGAATTACTTATGCAGCTCCTTATCTGGATGTGCAAATCACTATATGTATGAAATGGCATGCACAAAGGAACTCAAACATGCAAAGTGACATGCATTTGAAAGGTTCTTTCTGGCTGATTCTGCATAGCAGCGGCTGTGCTGGATCACTGGTGGTGCATTGCTGCAGAGCTGCATGCTCCACAGCACTGTGTCCACACGGGGGACACATTTCAGCGGGACACCTCGTGTCCCGCTGAAATGAGTCCCCCTGGGAAACAAAGCAGTGGAAGATTAGTTCTACCACACGGGGAGCGGCCACATGTTTCTTTTTATTTTGCAGGAAGGTGAACGCAATCCCCTCTTCCAGCATAATAAAAATAAACGGCCCATCTGCTTTGCAGCATGGTAAAGCACCGCAAATCCGACCAGGGCATTTTTTGCCTCCTCTGGGCCACTGTAGGACAGGGAGGATCCTGGCTTGGAAGGCCCGGCTTGTTCCTGTTCACATGGGCTTCTCACAGGACAGGCCCTGTTGGCCCCCGCAGTGGGCTTAAGGGAACTTGGAAAATTCCACATTCCCTTAGCCAGGGGCTTCTGTGGCCTGATTCACAGCAGGCCCAGGATGGCGGTGGCCTGGCAGCAATGTCGTATGGAAGTGGGGATTTGTCCCGCTTCCATATGATTACTCTCTCAGCCTTTACCACCCATGCAGAATTGGCCTGGTATTTTGTTCTTTTGAAAAAAGCTTTCTTCTACATGTGGAATAAGTTCTTTCGATCATGGTCCCAGTCTGAAACTCTGGGTTAGGGGAAGTGCGTTTTGTCTTATACTATCAGGATCCCATTGAGTTTACAAATACATACTATTTACTCATCCTCAGGCAATCCTGCTAACCTTCCACAGAAAGGTTGGGATAACAGATAGCATTACTCTTTGTCTTCAACACGTCTGTATTCAGACCATCAGGAAACAAAGACTGAGACCTCATTTGCATGCATTTGATAGTATGGGAGGCACTTTCACATTGTGTGATTACACAATGCTGGGTAAAGGTAAAGGTATCCCCTGTGCAAGCACTGGGGCATGTCTGACCCTTGGGGTGACGCCCTCTAGCGTTTTCATGGCAGACTCAATACAGGGTGGTTTGCCAGTGCCTTCCCCAGTCATTACCGTTTACCCCCCAGCAAGCTGGGTACAATGCTGGGATACGTGTATAAATAAAGGACCACTGAGTGGGAAAGACCCACATATTTCTGATATTGACACATCTATTTCATACAAGTGGGATGGCACTATGATGAAGCATATTCTTTGCCATTACAAGTCTGTACATTGGACGTGAGTGTCAGGAGATGACCCATGGCATGTATTTCATATCCCAAATCAGTTTGTCACCATTTTCCTCTTCTGAGGATGACAGACTCTGTTGCAATTACAAGTACCAAGGGGGATCCATAGCACCAGCATCATGGGCAGGATACCACAAACCGTAAAGTAGATCTTTCTAAGCCAGTGGTTCTCAACCTTCCTAATGCCGCAACCCTTTAATACAGTTCCTCATGTTGTGGTGACCCCCCAACCATAAAATTATGCAAGTGTTTTTTCACAGAAATTAAACCGAAACTGACCAATGGCATGAAGATCTTGCTAGTTCTGCAAAGATGACCATGTGTGGTTTCACTCAATTCTGTCCATCAGAGCCCTGCATGCTTCCTGTTATATTGTGCATGATAGTCCTCTACAACAGTGTTTTAGGTTTCACGAGCAGGCAATGGGTAGGGAACAGCAAGGTACTTGCAGTTTGTAGCATAGCACCCTACATGTTTATAGTATGATCAGCAAATGAGAAGCAATGTGTGGAAAAACTGAACCACAATCATGGTGATGATGGCGGAGAAATGGCAAAGGATGGGATCAGGTGAGATAACATTGATAATGCAAGGTTTTGTACAAAATTGTTTACACATCCGATTTCTACCTTATCCTGTCTCATTCTCTGGAGTAGTATCATTGGATTTCCCATTGTTCATTAATGTTACATCAGCTCTCTCTTGACCCAGTTCAGGATGAGACAGATGGTTTGTAATATATTACTGAGACCATTATAAATAATATCTGAGTGCATATTTTATCATAGGCAATTCCAGCTAGGTTCTCAGCATAGCATCAACCAGGATCAGTAGTTAGATCGAAGAATTTTACTTACTCCTTATCCCTGCAAGCCTAACAGCTAAAAGAGGTTATGAATTCTCCCTGAAAAATTAATGCTCCTAAAAGGGGTTAACATCTGTTGTGAAGGATAGTAAAGAAAAAGAAATCTCTCTCCAGAGATCTTTTGAAAGCTTTTGCCATAGACAGAAAATATTTCTTCCTCTTTCTTTTAAAAAATGTTTGTTCTGATTTGACTGATTTTCTTCTTCAAAGAAAATGTTTACATGTGGAGGGGGGGGAACAAAATACGGTAAAAAATAATAGTTTGGTTGAAGGCTTGCTCTGCTAAGTCTACAAAATACAGGGTGGGTTTTAAAAAATTGTTAGTAGTAAAATCAATACTATGTGATTATTTTATAATTGTATATAGTGAGCTATTGATTGTATTAATGCTATTGTGTTTTATGTATTATCATTATATTGTGCACTTTCAAAATTTTCAGTAAGAAATTGTTTGATGAGTCTACAACCCTCCTATAGGTGTTTACTTTCAAAATTTTCAGTAAGAAATTGTTTGATGAGTCTACAACCCTCCTATAGGTGTTTATTTTATTTTTGTTAGAAATGTAACCTTTTTACTATTACAAACTGAAATTACAAGTTGTACGCAAGATATTGGGTGCCAGTTGTGCTCTGCTAAAGTCCTATGAATCCTTAATCTGATTCTTGTGCTACAGGCCCCACAAATCCTTAAACTGGGTCTGCTCATGGGGTCTCCTTATTCTTTAATTAGCTTATTAAATTGTCAAAGTAACATAATTTATATACTACATGTATATAAATATAAATACATCTTTTCCAAGGGTCTAATACACCCTTTATTGAGTCTGCTATGAATACACTGGAGGGCGTCACCCTAAGGGTCAGACATGACTCGGTGCTTGCACAGGGGATATCTTTACCTTTACCTTTAATACACAATAATTTACAGAAACACGAAATATCCCTTAGAAGTAAACCAACTCAACATTCAGGTGAGTTTTGCATTATTTACCTCTTTAGCACTTTTAATTTTGGCCAAGAATGTGTACAGTTCCATTGTTTCTGCAAACAGCGCCCGACATACTGCCTGATAATGAGTTGGTGCATCTGATCTGGTTGGAAGATGAGCAGCACAGAGCTAGGAAAGAAAATAAGAACAGTTATAGTGACTCAAGCATGACCATTCTTGCTCTGTACAGAATTTTTAAGCTATACCAGGGAAACTTTATACAATTTTATATTTGTATTAAAACACAAATGCATCATACATTGACAAGGTTTTTCTTATTTCGTCATCTAGCAGATATGAAATTGTTTTAAATGGTTTACAGAATTGTGCATTAACCAAGAATGGCCGGTGCTGCAATACCATTAACTTCTCCATCAGCATGTGTTTTATTACATTTGTATGCCGCCTTCCCCTAATGCTCAGGGCAATTCACATGGAACAGAAACAAAGAACAGTACCTCAAGCTCTGTGACTATATCAAATAAAGGTAACAGTAATAGTAATAGCAATAAACAGAGAAAATAACATTCTAACAATAAACAGTAAACAATCTAACAGACCCAGGTTGGTTAGCATATGGGTTCAAGGGAAGACGGTTTGGGGGCCCTGTCAATGTTGTTTGGTTTCGGTCGACCAAAACTAAATGCCTGGTGGAGGAGCTCCCTTTTGCAGGCCCTGAGGAACTGTTTTAGTTCCATTAGGGCCCTGATCTCCTCTGGGAGCTTGTTCCACCCGGTAACAGCCAGGACAGAAAAGGCTCTGGCCATGGTTGAGGTCAAATGGACTTCCTTGGGGCCAGGGAACACTGGCTGGTTGGAAGTTTTGGCCTTTTGTTCTAGGAATTGCCAAAAATAGGATGGAAGGATGGAAGTTCACAAACATCAAGAATTTCACTCAGCTCATATGCAAAATCAGTAGGTTTCTGCACAGCAATTTAAGTGGTATGACAACAGCTGGCAATGTAACCTTGTCAAAATATATGGAAATAATATTCAGAAAGCACATGGATTTTAGGACTCATTTATTTCTGAGAAAAAAAATAAAAGTGTAGTTTAAAAGAAGGGGAAGCAATGACAGTATCACACTGCATGCTTTTGCCAATCAGCTGAGAGTCTAATTATGCAGGAGGAAGTGCTGCATGATTGAATATCTGTGCAACACTTTTATTTTCTGATCATTTGTGGGCTGCCTTGAAAGCAAGCTGTAGCATTCACTTTCTGTTTAGACCTGTAAGAAGATTACAGCATTTCCATCTACCTTCAGAGAGTGCAGGCAAAAAACAAAACAAAGCAAGCAAAAAAGAAAAGTAAACAGAAGAGTCTTGCCAACTGCTCTGTCTGGGTTCATTCTCATTTGACAAGCTCATCTGGCCAGTCTACTGTTCAGAGATCACAATTTAGAAGACATCAAACAAAATCTCTGGCTTCCTCTGAATGTACTCCATCAAGGATGAAACCAATTTACAACAAAATATTCACAACTGACTGACCTGTCAGAGCTCACTTGGCTCTTGCAAAAACATTCTGCAAATAAAGACACGAAACCTGCACCACAACTGCTTAGTCTGAGTAGGACCAGGGTTCAAAAGATAAAAGCTTTCCCTACTTCTAATTATCATCTGGGGGGGGGGGAGTCTGTTATCACTACGCTCTTTCTTCTGGTTAGTGAACAAAAAATTCCCATGGGATCTAAAAGACCAACTATCAATGTTACTCCAAATAAGCAGCCCCCCCTCCAAATACTGGATGATTATGCTTGTCATGGATTTGCTACAGTAGGGGAACCAAATGCATTTTACTAAGTTGAAGTCTGAGGCACAAAGAAAAAGCTTCAAATAAGCACCTTACTTTAGTTCCTAGAGATGGAAACTGGCCATACATGATTAAAGTGAGTGTTATCCTTTTGGCTGTTATGCACTGCAATTCCATACCTTTATTTCTTTGTTACCAACAGCTGCTGCACAACTACAATTTCTTCTAGTCTTTCCTCCTCCACCATATACAACTAAGCTTCCCATATTTCCATACCACAAAATGACCTAAGCGCCAAACTATGTATGACATTTGCCTCATGGTCACCATGACTTGTAGCATGATGCCCCCTGAGCTTGCAAATGGCCTTCGGCTACAACTCTCTGTGGCAGCGATGAGGAAAGCATAATGTGTAAACTGGCCACAAGAATTCACATTCTGGATGGTTGTGCTACAAAGAGACCACTAGAAAGGCAGCAAGAGTTACAGACAAAATGACAGATTGTTTTATTTTAATACATTTTTAACAGTAGCCTTCAGGTGAGACTACAAGAGATATTAAACATCATAGAAACTGGTAGAATACACTGAGAATTTATGAATTGTCAAGAATATGTTTAATTACTAGCTCTGTCATTCTTTAGAAAAATTATCCCATAGAACAGGGGTAGTCAAACTGTGGCCCTCCAGATGTCCATGAACTACAATTGTAGTCCATAGACATCTGGAGGGCTGCAGTTTGACTACCCCTGCCATAGAACAACAGTATCTGAATTATAAAAGGTAGGAAGCAGGACAAAACACCCTCTGACTGGGGGGTCACCTAAACAATATTGGATTGGTTATATGATCCTTGTCAGGAGTCCTCTGAATTGTTCCAGTTACATGTACTTCCAGAACCATCTTGGATTGCTCAGCATGGCTCTGAGAATTCTCCCATGGATCATCACCATCACCATCACCATCACCATCATGCAAATGGCCATGAAAACTTTTAGAGAGTTCTAAGACAAACTGCTCTGTGAGAACAGCTCTAACAGGACTGTAACTAGCCCAAGGTCACCCAGTTGGCTGCATGTGGAAGAATGGTGAATCAAACCTGGTTCTCCAGATTAGAAGCTGCCGTAAACCACTACACCAAACATGGGTGCTGATTATTGTTTGCATAATATTTGTAGCCAAGGAACTATTGAGAGTTTGAAGAATTTTAATACCAGGGGAAAATGTCATGCTCCAGGGTCTGTAATGCTGACAATACAATCCTATGCAGAATTACTCATCCTAGCCTATTAAAATCTATGGGCTTAAGTTAGAACAACTCTGTACAAGATTGTATTTCAAGTCTCCACAGATTTGCCAACCTCCTGGTAGATCTTGGAGATCTTCTGAAATTACAAGGGATCGCCAGGATACAGGGATCAGTTCCCCTGGGAAAAATGGCAATTGTAGATGGCAAACTTTATGGTATTCCATATATTTTAGGTGAAATCCCTATCCCAATTCTCCCTTCCATGGACACCTCCCCTAAACTGCTAGGCATTTTCCAGACCAGATCTGGCAACTCGGTCTCCATTATGTATTTACGAAGCATGGAGAACAGAAGACAACCAGGCTTGGAAAAACTTTGTAGTAACTGGAATTTTCCACAATAAAAAGAAAAAAACCTTGGATCTCAGACCTGTTGCAGATTCAGTTACACTGATACACAACAGTAAAATGATTCCTAATTACTGTTTTAATAGAATCACATTAAAAAACAAACAGAAATAATATGAAACAAGCAGCAAAATATTTAATTAAAATTAGAGGTAACCTACAAGAAACTATCCTTTAGCAGCAGGCTCCCAATCACAGGCAATCAAATTGACCGTTATTTCCACACACACCCCTCCAGATACTGCCTCTAATCAGTAGAGCTAAATCTTTTAAGGACAACAAAATCTGTGTTCAGGGATGAAGAGAAAGGATTGACTTGCTGATCCTGAAGTCCAGATTATTTGCTGTCTTATCCAATTTGCCTGGGTAGATCATTACGCTGACAGTGAAACTGAAAAATGCCCCATACTGCTTAGTGAACTTACCAGCTGCCCATAGTTGGGCAGCAAAGGGGTTTGCTCTAGGTGTTGATGGACTCATGGACAGATCAGTTCAGCTCTGGAACTGATCACTCCAACTTGGCTGTCTGAATGCCAAAGGCTAGGCCACCTCAGTAAGCAGTTTCATTTTGCTTACTTTGTGATGATCCCTGTGCCTTCCAACTGCCAACATAGCGATGTATTTGCATGCTTCCATTTTTTGCAGGTAAAGCCTCAAAGCTCCAACAGGTCCTTGCTACTAGTTCAGGGTCTCCTGAGCCAGCAGAGTGTTGCAGGTGCAAGATAAGATTTGGTGCAGGGCCACAAATTCAAATAACGAAGAACACCTAGGTTCCAGTAATTAAGGTAATACAAGCAGAGAAGCAGGATAAATCATTTGTGGGAGCAACTTTTGCAAACTGCTATTCTGTCCTCCAAAACTCTTGATAAAATAGAGAATTGTGCGAGCCTTGTTACTAATTGTATTTATTTTTCAGAGAGAGAGAGAGAGCTTTCCTTATACCTGCTTGGCTAGTGGACCTTTAACCCCATCCTCCCTGCCTCCTTGAATGGAACATCCCACTCCCAGACCTGTTGTGCACTGGTTAGTTAATCCTGCTTTATTACTTTGCCATCTGGGCCTCCTGGAAACTCCTGGGCAGAGTAAAAACATCAGGCACTGGCCTGACATGACAGGTGATTTATTCCCTTGCCTGCCTGAGACTGGAGACCAGGTCAGAACCACCTTGAACCGTGACACCAATTTCCAGCACTACTACTACTTTACTGTCAGCAGTAGGTATCAGCATGGAAATGCAGAACTTCTATTTTATGCTGTGCCAAACACACAACTTTTAGAAAATTATCTTGGATACCCAATTTGCCACCAGAAAAATCCAAAGCATAGAAATTATGTTATGATTTGAAAAGCAGCTTGCCATATCAACTGCTGCAGCTATGGCAAGTACCTAAGTTATACAGTAAACCCTCATTTCATGGACTTCTTTGTTGCACAACATAAAATATTTGCTCAGCTTTTAGTACTGATCTCAGGAAAGTATAATTAAAATATATCATAGTAGTTAAATTTTGGTGATAAAATGTAATATAATGTTGAAATCCCATAAGGAATAATACTTCCTCTCCATCTTATCTGCGAATAAATCACATTGATGTTTAAACTATTTAAAAATTTATGAGCCAACTAACTTCCAACTTCACCCTTGCTTTCAGCCACATCTGTTCAAGTTAACTGTTAACAACCAAAAGTAATTGTGGAATTAACAATTTGATACTACTGAAATAGAAAATATAAACACTCATTTGAACAACACACCAATGAAAATGATAATTTAAGCAGTTACTTCATATAACATAATCTAAAATGTAATAATGGCTCATTAAAACATTACGTATAGGATATGACATGGCAATAATCCTAAATGCATACAATCTTAGAATACATAAAAAATAAGGGAAAGACCAATACTGCCACCTTCAAACATTACCAGAGCAATTCTAAGCAGAGTTAACCACTCTAAGCCCATTGAAATGCCCCTTGGCACTTGGATTTTGTGTGCCTAACTGAAAGGAGGTAGACATGCTAAGCACATACAATATAACTATCCATGACCACAAGGCTGACACTCCACCTTCAACAGTAATGAGTTTTGCTTTCTTTTTATCTGATGACATAGCTAGCTTATGTATAGTACTGATACTGATAAGTTTCAAAGGTAAACAAAGAGAAGAGACCAATCACGGGTGCGAGGAACCTTTTACCCCTACTCATATGCTGCCTTGTCATTCATAAGCAGCTGATCTTCATAAGCAGAACTGGCTGTTCCAGAAAAAGAGCTATGCTAGTGACAGTACAGTCTGGTACACTGCAGCATCTGGTGGTTTACATGCCTTACTGGAACCAGAAGGAGGAGGCTCTGCTTTGTTTTACAGAGGAAGAGTGTAGTTGAATACTTGGACCAGATGGCAGCTGTGTATCGGAAGATCTCACCAATATACCATTAGCTGCTTACCCCTACTGTATTTACAGATGTACTAAATTAGGTAGTATGTGCCTTTGATAATAAAGTTAATAAAGCAGGGCTGATACAAATAAAGGGACAAACAAAGCAAAATCAATTACTGACACTAGCCACTACACTGCAATACTGCACAACTTTACCCATTTGTTGCCAAACAATGAATGCATTTAGGATCTTAATCTGATAAGCAGAGTTCTCTGTTAGGAGCTCGTAGGAAAGTGGAATGTGATGAAGGTGTGTGGGCTGAGGAAGAACATTACATCAGTACTGTGGTGAAATTCCTAAAAGGACTATTACTCATTGGAATGACTGCAATGTGTTGCCAATAACACAAAAAAAGAACAAAAATAAAGCCCTGTGTCACTTTAAAGGGCAGACTCTGAACTACAGTAGGGCTCAAAACCAGGAAGAATGTATTCTGTAGAAACCTCTACCAGTAAAGGAGATAGAACTGTTGATGGGAATTATCTGTAATAGTCTGTCACAGCAGTGGTCCCCAACCTGCGGGCTGTGGCCCGGTGCTGGGCCGCCAAGGCCATGGCGCCGGACCGCGGCTCCCTCTCCCCGCCCCACCGCAGTAAAAAACTTCCCAGGCCGCAAGCTTGCGGCCCGGGAAGCTTCTTACTGCAGGAGGGCGGGGAGAGGGAATCAGGGCCGGGCCGCGCATCGCGCATGTACAGCCTGTGCGGGCGCGGCCCGATGTGCGGGCGTGGCCAGTGCGGGCGCGGCCCGATGCCCTGCCGGTCCCCAGCCTCGGAAAGGTTGGGGACCACTGTGTCACAGGACCTCATGCCTAGGGTTTTAGGTGTGGCCTGGAAATTTTTCAGAATTGCACCTGATCT
The DNA here is from genome assembly GCF_049243985.1 of Paroedura picta. Taxonomy (NCBI): domain Eukaryota; kingdom Metazoa; phylum Chordata; class Lepidosauria; order Squamata; family Gekkonidae; genus Paroedura; species Paroedura picta. Next base: position 50,889,189 of record NC_135377.1, read on the forward strand.
CCAGAATACAGAGATCAGTTTACCTAGAGAAAATGGGTGCTTTTGAGGCTAGACTTTATGGCATTGTACCCCCCTGAGGATATATAGGAAATGCAGACAAATCTCCTAAATGAACTTGCACTTGTCCCAACAACTGCATTTGTCATGGCAACAATGGTTAACCTAGCTGTAGGCATATGTGAGTGAACATAAGAAAAGCCACACTGGATTATGCCAGTGGCCTATCCGGTCCAAAACTCTGTGTCATACAGTGGCCAAATAGTAGTGTAGGATAGTCATCCCCAATCCCCGGTCCGGGGACCGGTAAAGGTACCGGTCCGTGAATCAGTCGGTACCAGGCCATGGCTCCTCCTCATCCCCCTCCCCAGCTGCTGCCTCAGGGGCTGCCCTGCCACTCTGCCGCTGGGTCTTCTTTTGGGCTGTCCATCGGCCGGCATGGCAGCGCCCCCCTGTGGGTGATGGGAGGTCAGGGGCGGGATAGCAAGTGGAGCAGGGGCTCAGGGGTTCAGGCGGCAGCAATGTCCCTCGGCAAAAGACTACACCCCCCGGGCCTCAGTAAAATTGTCAAGCGTTGACTGGTCCCCAGTGATAAAAAGGTTGGGGACCACTGGTGTAGGACACAACTGATATTCTGTCTGCTTTTTTTGGTGGGGAGCAGGAAAGATCTAGAGAGATGTGTAGAGATGTGTGAGATGTCAACAGCACAGTAAAATATGAGAAAAATAAAAAGGATTATGAATTAAAAAAAACCTGCCCTAAAACAGGATTGAATTCCTATTTAAAGATGTTGTATAGAACAGTGGTCCCCAACCTTTCTGAGGTTGGGGACCGGCAGGGCATTGGGCCGCGCCCCCACAACGGGCCGCGCCCCCACATCGGGCCGCGCCCGCGAGCCGCGCCCGCGCATCGGCCCGCGCCCGCGCATCGGCCCGGCCCCGATTCCCTCTCCCCACCCTCCCGCAGTAAGAAGCTTCCCGGGCCGCAAGCTTGCGGCCTGGGAAGTTTTTTACTGCGGGGGGGGCGGGGAGAGGGAACCGCGGCCCGGCGCCATGGCCTTCGCGGCCTGGCAGCAGGCCGCGGCCCGCAGGTTGGGGACCACTGGTATAGAATGCTCCCTTGTTCTATCAGTGCATGTTAAGTAATCAGCTACAATTCTGTCTATTAGTTCACAGCCATTATTGAGCCAGGTATTAACTGTTTACTTTAATCCTCTTGCTTATTTGCTAACTCTTTGCTGCAGCACACATAAAACATGTTTCAGATTGCACTGTATTAACTGTTCAAGACATTTTGTAACAAGCAATTTCCCATGTTTTACTGCACTTGAAAACCCTTGTTTCATTTAGGAATCAAATCCTTTTTCTTATGGTGTTAATCACATGCAAATTAGTATTTTAGAAACATACATGAATGCATAGGTTTTTCCTACATCTGATGCATGATGCCAATAAATCCGGAGACAGACAATAAATTGATCATTTAAAGCTGGAAAAATTTCCCTCCCCACACTGACCATTTACGCACTGGAAGTTTCATGCTGGGCTGCAGGCTGGAGTTTTAGACATGGCAGGTTGCCCCACTTCTTCCTGCCCCCACACAGGGGAGCATCCCTCATCCACCCCCCATTTGTACCTCATCCACCCCCGATTTGTGCTCCTGCACGGGAGCTGGGGCAGTGACGTTCCCAGTGCATAAATGGTCACTGAGAGTTTTGCTGATATTAGTCTAGTGTGCTGTATATTTATGGCTGCATGTAAAATATTTGTTCTGTCACTGAAATTGATGATAAAGCAGTATAATGGTATTACCCATACAACTGACAAAGGTTTCTGTATACTATTCTAGACAATCCCCTAGGCATGTACCTTCCCACAAACACAGCAGAAGATAATGTTGACCAACTGAATTTCAGTTAAATGAGTGGGTAAAATGAAGTACAGTGGGATGGAGAATTGGCCTGCTCAAGCCTCTAAAAGCTTACTGTATCGTAGACCAACTGAGTTGTAGGGGGTAGTGTGGTTCCAATAATGTAACCCCTCCAACCAACAATTCCTCCTGGTTCGCAAGTTGTAAAAGTAACACTAAAGTAAGCTGAACTAAGTTGGAATCCAGTGGCATCTTTAAGATAAATGACGTTTTAGTCAAGGTATATTATAGGTATAAAAGTCTGATTCCATGAAATGTGTATATATCGGTTCCATAAATGAATACCCAACTATCAGGTAACAGAGGTTACTGTCCACCATTTACATTTCTGTTCTTTTGCCCTCAAACTACCTGCATGTTACATATGGAAAATATATTAATATGCAGTGATAGACATAATCCAACAAAGACATGTGCTAAAGTCCACATTACTCTGTGTTGGACAGGTTTGAGAATATGTCAACTATAATATCAGTACTGCATGTGAAGGTCCTGTACTTCAAGGAGTCTCTTAAATAGATAAAGGGACAAGGAACTATACCTTCATGACATCTCGATAAGACTGTATTACTTCAATATTCTCTTTAGCATTTTCATCTTCCACACCTTCATCCAGAGCATCATAGCCTTCATCTTTGTTCCCATCTGCTTCTATCGTATTAGTCATGTGATCAATAAGCTGTTCCAAGGGAGGGCTTAGCTCCCTCTCTTCATTCTCTTTCAAGCCATAGTCCAGTGCTTTATAAATAATAATTCCCAAGGATTCAATCACCTGAAAAAGAAAGATAAATTTTATATTAGATAAGTTAAGTAAATAGAGAGGTTCAACAGTCTGAATCTCATACTGATTTTTGTACCACAATTAATCAGTGAAAGTCATTCTCTGCTTTATCAAATGTATAAGCAGAAGATATCATCAGACTGGGCCAAAATTGTAATTTTGTTTCTTGTGTCAGCAGTTTTGAAAACACCAGAACTGGAAGGTGAGAGTAAACTGATAAACATGTAGTTTTGAACCACAAGAGGCTATTACAAAGCTGAGAATCTTGAAATAATGAGGAACAAGATTCCTGGGAAAACAAAGGGAACTAGAAATCTGGATACATTAAACAAAAGAAACAATGTAACATACTTTACAATAAATAGCAATATGGCTTTTATTGAAATCTCTTTAATTTATAAAAATAGTTCTAGAAGATCTTTCTCAACTTATTGGGTATTCCACACACAGACTTGTTGAGACCAGAGTGGGACCCAGTATACAGCTAGGGGTGGAATGGTGGGCAGAGGTAAACAAATCCCAAGACTAAATCCCAGATGGCTGAAGATACATGTTGCCCACAACCTTTGGCAACACCCAAGCACAAGCTTTCAGTGAGTCATCAGCAGAACAATTAAGGCAAACAGTCTATTACTCCATGCTTCCCTTCAGCCATGGACCAAATGCAGGAGGGAAGGAAGTGACTTCAGAAGATGGGAGCTTTTAAGTTATCACATAAACCCAATTATTCCATACTCTATACGCAAGGACCTGGGAACTGAAGGTTGAAGGAGAAAGGCAGCGAGTTCATTCACACCCAGCTCTTCTTCCTGATGGCTGGCTGCTCTGACTCCCCTCCAAATTCATTAGGCAGATGTCTGGAAGCAGTGACGGGCTGGCTCAAGCAGAGCCATCTGAAACTCAGTCCCACAAAGATGGAGAATAATAGGGGAACCCCTCCAGTACTATGGTTAGGTAGGAAGGGTCCTAGTGAGGAAGCGCAGTTGCCCTGCCTGGATAGAGTGCAACTATCAGTTGCACTCTCAGTCAGGAACTTGGGCGTGACCTTTGATTCACAACAGGGAACAGGTCACAAGAGTAGCACCACCTGCACCAAGCTAAAGCAACTACCCAACCTGGCCCCAGAAAAACTAGCCAGTGATGGTTACCTCTAGAATGGATGGTCACCTCTAGAATGGTCACCTACACGATGGTCACCTCTAGAATGGATTTCAGCAACTTGCTCTAAGGTGACCAGATTTTAACATTGGTAAAGCAGGACACCATTGACTGGGGGGTTCTTGATTAAAAATATGGTCTATATGGAGCAACAAAAATTTTCATAGAATGCAAAAATAGTATTGTAATATATATTTTTAAAATTTCAACATAAATACAATTTGCCAGGTACCCCCAGATGTCCCTCCAGAAGTGGGACAATCTGGTCAGCGTTCTCAAACGAACACACTGGAGGGCCCACACTCCAATAGCTGCACTGGCTGCCAGCTGAATTTCGGATCAGGCTTAAGGTCTTGGTAATCACCTTCAAGGCCATATGTGGTCTGGGCCCTGCGTACTTGAGGGTCTGTCTTCCTACTTATGCCCCCCCCCAAAGGTCTATGCTCCTTGAACACTAAAAACTTGGTGATCCCTAGTCCCAAAGAGGCGTGTCTGGCCTCAGCCAGAACCAGGGCCTTCTCCATCCTGGTTCCTACTTGGTGAGCTCTTAGATGAGATCAAGACTCTGCAGGAACTAAAACAGTCTAGCAGGACCTGAAAAACTGAGTTCTTCCACCAAGCTTTTGGTTGAGGCTGTTAGAACAACACCAATCCAGAAGCCCCCTCCCAATCACCAGCTATGTCCAACAGAGACAACTTAGAGCAATGCCTGACCAGCCACTGCATGTTATGGACTGTTGGAGTTGTCAGCTTTCCACAGGGCCTGCAAGACAGAGCTCTTCTGCCAGGCATATGAGACCAGAGTGGTACCCGGTGTTGCCATCTGAGGAACTTTAAGTTGATGTCAAGTAGGTTCCTCGCTCCCAGAAAGAGAGTGAGTTATTGGCCCATACTGAACAGAGAAATGGGCTGGCATTTTATTGCCCGCCATCTTGTTATGTTATTATTCTCACTGTTTTATATTGTATTAATGGGGTATTTCAGGGGATATTATTGTATTTTACTGATTTTGTAAACCGTTGCGAGACATTCAAGAGCGGCGGTATATAAATATAAACATAAATAAATAAATAAATAAATTGCAATTACGTTCAGAATTGTTATAACTAAAATTGTTGATATTTTCTGTACTGTTATGTTCAAAGTGGTTCAAATTCAAGCTGTCATTCTGCTCTTGTGTTCTGTTCTATGAGCTGGAAGCTACAAACGTTATTTGTAAACTACCCTGAGCCTTAAGGGTAGGTGGTATAGAAATGTAATCAACCAACAAACAAAGTCTCCATTCTACCCTAATGCCCTCAAAAAAGGTTTGAGCACCTCAGCCTCAGGGGGATGAATGCGTGCTGCTTTTTGTTTCTGATTTCAAGACAACCCACCTGCAGTGAGTGACTTACAGGCTGAAAAGAGAGCTCATATATTACCCCCTTCAGTCTCCAAAGCCATTGTGGGAGTCAGAGAACTGCTACTAGCCCTTCTCCTCAAGCTGGGAGTTTTATTATGGTTTGTGTAAGGAGCTTTGAGAGTTGTGAAATGCAAGCACTTGGAGGGAAAGGGGGAGGGAATCAGCAGTCTTATGAATTGCCTTATGAATTGAGTTTCAAATGTTTTTTTCTACTGCGGTAATATGTTCATTTGGTGAATACCAATACTTTTTCCTACAATACTAACAAATTTTTGTAACCTATGAGAAACTGTGTTACCTTCTGAACCTTAATTAATACAAGTATGAATAGTGATCAGAACACGGAGACATCATTACACGGGCATCAGCATTATTTGACTCAAATTTCCACTCAGGGAATACTTTAAAAATACTGTTTTTCTTTTCAGACATTTTGAAATGTGACAATATTTATTATGCGTGCCATTCTCCCACATCCACAATGTACAACAGAGTATTGTCTGTAGGCCTGCCTTCTTCCTAATGTTGTTCATTTACTTGAAGAATGTTAACAAAAGCTGTAATACATGGTTGAACTTATAAACATTATGAAAACTGTTCTCAACCAAAATTCCTGTCACACTGGCCATTCTCCTCCTCCTCAGAATTAGTCATTTCTTCAGGAGTCTGATGCCCAAATGATCAAGTCAGAGTAGGAATCTTTTTCAACAAGTCCCTAGATAGGCAAATTTATTCGATAACAAATGGATATATGTAGCAAATGTTGCTGATTGTGCTGAGGTTAATTTTCTTTCTTGGGAGGGGGGAATCTTTCCACTCCACTGCTGAACCCTCCCTCTCCTCCCCACTTGATGTGGCCCCCCTGCTGATTGCCTCCTTCCCTGTCACCTGTCATCCTCCCCAACTCTTTCCTCTCCTCAGCAAAGGCAGTGGTGGTGGCTCCCCCACCTAAGTGGCTGCTTAAAAGCTCTGCTGCCTCAATGGCAGTAAAGGCAGATGCTTGCTCACTTGCCCACCTGCTGAGGAGTGTGGATGTGGTCCAGCCAGCAGAGGCATGTTTTGTGCAGAAGTGCAGAAAGCACTCCTAAGTTGGTGTGAGGATGTAAACTCCTGATGCGTTTTTAAATGTTTTAATTTTTTTTCCTGCAAGCCAGTAAGACCCCCCCAAGTTTTTTAAAAGTCTGTATAACTGTAAATTGGAGCACACTTCATTATTCATTATTATCTTCAAACCGCCTGTGGCGCCGCGGGCGCCACGGACTAAATAAAACCGTAAGGGGTTCTGAGGTGGGATGTGTCCGGGATGAGGAAGGGTCCAAATTGGACCCTTCCTCATGACAGACAATCGGAGGGACCAATCGGAGGGACCAAATCGCCTGCCGATTGGTCCCTCTGATTCCGAGCCCCAGGAACTGCGAGCCGCGCGCAGCGCGGCTTGCAGTTGCTCCAGGCCGCTGCCGGGGGCTCCCTGGCCGGCGGCCTGCCGCCGCCGCAACCCCAGGACTCCAAGAAACAGGACTCCGCTGCTGCTTCTCCGCCTTTTGCATCAGATCAAGTGTAGGACTCCGCCGCCACAACCCCAGGACTCCAGGGACACATGCAGCCGCTCGCCGCCCGCTCGCCACCCGCTCGCCGCCACCGCAAGACCCACCGAAAGACTCCAGGTAGTCCCCCCCATACCCACTCTCACTGCTAGCGCCCATTGCATTTCAATCTGCAATGGGCTATATTTCTAGTTAGATATAAAACAATTAGGGGCCTGGGTGACCCACAGAGGGGATCCCATCCTCTTTACCTTGCCTGCTAAGCCTAGTTGTTCATGTCCCTTCTTGCTTGCCATTGCCAAATCTTTCCCCCCTTATCTTTATTCACCACCACCAGCATCACCAGACATACTACCATGGGAGTGCTCCTCCACTGATCGGCTCACCAAGGCTTCTCTCCCTTTTGTCACCCCATAATGCTCCTCTCTTTTCTGCCAGCTTGGGGGGGGGTAGACACTGATTCCCAGTTCTTATCTCCTACAGCAACATCAGTTTTTAATGGATTCCTTTTCGCTTTGCATATTCTCCCATGCATGATAATTTCATTCTCCATAAATTAACATATATGTAAATTGCATGTCTTCATTTTGCTAGGATCAGTTTAGGTCAGTAGCATTCCTAGCCAAATTTCTCCTTGCTGAGGGCAGGGTCGCAGGTGCTTTAACATCTCTCTCTAACCTCAGGGTTTCACTACTGGGGTTAGTCCCTAAGAAGACACCTCATGAATTCTGCCTTATATATCACGGCTCCTACCCTAAGGGTACTTCTGTTAATGACACTATTCCATCTCCATGCTTTATAACTGCAGCCCATAACTTATTGGAATATACATGTGGACAGTATTCCCTAATGCGTAATTTCGGCCGTGCATGACGCATGTGCGCATGCGCTGCCCGGCCGCGCATGCGCAGTGCGCGGCTCTGATTCCCTCTCCCCGCCCTCCCGCAGTAAGAAGCTTCCCAGGCTGCAAGCTTGCGGCCTGGAAAGTTTTTTACTGCGGGGGGGGGCGGGGAGAGGGAGCCGCGGCCCAGCGCCATGGCCTTTGCGGCCTGGCACCGGGCCACGGCCCGCAGGTTGGGGACCACTGCCTTAAAGGATAGGAGTGTGACAGGATGTTTAGGGACCTGAGAGACAGTGCAATCTATTTCTCCCAACACATCTAACGTGTGACTTATTTCAGTCTGTACGTTAGCTCAAAACAGTATGCACTGTCAGACATAGTACTGTCAATTGGGCTAGTCAATATGAGGTCTCCTCTTGTTGAGGGGAGTTGCCCGGGCTTGGCATGCATCTATACTTTACCTGGTTGGGCTGGACAGGGATGTGTTGGGCTTCCCTGTTACCATTGATGGTGTCTCAGTAGTTTTGTTTTACCAATCCCTTCACTATTCGACTGAAGGAGAACAATTTACCGGCCATAAAGGAGTCTGAGCTATGTCATGCCATAACATCAGATCTTGAGATCCTTGCAGTGCATTTTCCTCACACCAGGTTATTTTAGTTGGAGCTTGTGGAGTGTTGGGATTGGAGAGCCACCACCAACCCAGAGAATGTGGACAGCAAGTAGGGAGGTCTACAAATGCACAAGAAAAGTCACCATGGCTTTAGGTGGCTCTATCACTGAACATCTGAACATTTTTTTAGGCAGGAAGCTTTATATAAGGTAGAAGAGGTTCAACTCTCTAAGTGGCAAATGGACATTTGGCTGCTCAGGACACAAGATACTCTCCTTTGGTGGCTGCTGGCATAGGAGCTTTGGTGGGAGTACTGGAGGGGTTCTCCCCTCATTCTCTGGTTGTTTTGTGCATCTGAATGGATCCTTTGACAACTTTATGGGGTCTTGGGATTTGAGTCATCACATGGTATGCCCAGCTCAAGGGCTGTGTATGGTCTTCTGCTTGGTGACGAATAATATCACTCAGCAGCTGCTGCCCTTTTGATAGCACATATATTTGCTACTCCTTGGTTTTCCCGATCAGGCAGACTGTGAGGATTGCTACCGAATGGCAGGCAGGTAGATCAGTTTTTGGACCCACTCCCATGCATTGCTAATGTTCCTGAGTCTACTCAATAAAAAGCTATGGCTTGTTTCATTCCAAAGTTGGTGTCCTGTAATTTGTTACTCTCTGCAAAACCTTTCCTTACTAGGCCCTGGGCCTGTAAAACTTTGTTGGTCTTAAAGATGCAATTGGACTCAAACTTTATCCTTGAGAACAACATGTGCAAGTATGAAAAAAGTATGTTTGAATTCTTCAAATTGAAGAACTGTTAATCCTTCTGTTCGGAAAGTACTCATGTGAACTCCCTCAGCAAACGAAAAATGCAAGCAGAGTTTCGTTAGAAAAAAAATAAAATAAATATTTTTAAAATTTCTATGCTGTGAAACCATTGCTTATTTAATGATGGACATTAATTTTTGTATTAGTATGCTACCAATAAGGAAGCCAGAAAGAAAATATTTTTGAGAAAACTCTTGTCTGATCCCTGTTTGTTAATGGGTATGTCTATACTGAAATTCCTGAAATGAATCTGAATCAGTCCAGTTTGAAAACAACAGGTTCATAGTCTCTTGCCTTGATAACCCTATGGGGTTGCCATAAGTCAGTTGTGACTTGACATCAGTTCACATGCACACACACTAATCTTGTGTGTAACCAATCTGATTTTATACAATGGTTTTTACTTTATAAAGTGGAATAATAACCACTTTGAATGACACCAGTGAAATATAGTTATGTTAATCAGATTCCTAATGAAATCAAACTTCTCCCCCTGCAAATGTACCATATGCTGAGGTTTTCTTACACACTAGACACTTCAAGGATGTGTTAGGCCTGCAATAGACCAAATAATTGTACAATAAGAAATGTGTTACATAATTTGACTTGGCAAATTCTGAATGACTCTCCAATTAGCCACAGAGAATAAAGCTAATGCTAGATCATATAGCTAAACATTTTAAATCACTGGCATTCAATCTCACACAACTACATGATTAATAAATTAATGTGTCTGTATTCTGTGCAATACGGCCAAACAAAACAAAACAAAAAACAAACAAAACCCTGGACCCTGGCATACTATTTGGCTGTGTGAGAAATGAAGGTTACACATTCAGTTTAAATAAAACAAATTTGTAGGTTGTGGCTCTGAACAAAACACTGTTTCAATGTATTCTGAATGATTTTAAGCAGCAGTTAGACTGTGAACAACCCCCTTCCCGCTGCTAAATGACGCACAGTGTTTTTGAAGTTCAACTGACTGTTTGGGGACAGGATAGCCAGCTTGGCAGAACTGCAAAAGTAAAGGAAAAAAGAAACTAAGTTCAGCAAACAGAGTCACGTGCATAAACATGCTCTGGGTAAACAGATGAAACAGCACCCATCATGTTAACATGTTCTACATCTGAACATGCCTTTCATAACTTCCTTGTGAATATCACAACACTCCAAAGCATGGCCAGCATAACTGCCAAAATTATGTTTATCATATTTTTAAATGAATCGGCAGAATCCAATAAAAGCGCAGAGGACATAAAACTGCCCTCGAACAAAATATTTCCTTGCCCAGACAAGTCTCACATAAACACAAGGAACCATGTACTGAATGGAATAAAGGCTCCTTTTACTATTACATAAATAGTAAGGACTACAAAGACAACTTTGTTAAATGAAATAAAAATCAATAAATCTGGTCACAGCAAAAGATGTAAAAAAAGAAAAAGTCAATTTAGAAAGCTGCCCCAGGGACTCAAAGCTTTGAATTTTAAATATCTGTGAATAATTCAAGGTCCTGAATTATAGAAGAAACTAGAAACAAAGCCCATCTGTAAAAATGGGCAATAAGGATAGGTTTGGGGAGGTGGCGCAGCGGCGGTAGGGAGGGGTGGGTAGAGGGTGGAGTGTGGGGCCGGGACGGGGCGGCTTTGGTGAGCGGGAATTGAGACGGCGTTCGGGGGAGTCGATCGGAGGCAGAGGGGAACCACGCATGTGTGGAAGTCAGCACATGCGTGGTCTGGCGGTCTGGGGTCAGTCTGCAGCCGTCGCGGCAGCCGCAGCATGGGAGCCGGGCGGAGCGGGCTGGGGGAGAACGCTGCGGTCGGCGAGGCGGTAATTAGGGGCGCGTTGGAGGTTGGGGGTGTGTGTTGGGGGAAAGGCTCGTGTGGGGGGTAGGGTTTAGTGTGGGAAGCGCGGCGCAGCCGGCGCCGCTTGTTGGGCGTTCGGTGTTCGCGCGGGTGGTGACGGAGAAGGTGTGGGGCATCAGGATGGGGGGGTCGTACACATGGGGGGGATAGTGGTGGGCGGGGGCTTACCTGGGTCATGGGGGGGGTGGCGGTGGGGTTTTGGAGGCCGGTGGTGGTGGCGTTATGGGTTATTTTGGGGTTCTCTAAAGGGGTTTTTGCCACCTTCCGAGTTTTTATCACGGACAGCACCCGCCCTAACTCCTCCCAACTTGCCCTTAGGCTTTCATTTATAACCGCAGAGCAGTTTACAGACTTGGATAGATCACTACTTTTATTTTATAAAAAACTAATTCTTTGATGAGGCAGAATTAAAATTAAGGTCTTTTCCCAATAACCTAATAGATCTTGGACAGACTGCTCATTTAAATGTAGGTCAGTTACGGGAAATCATGTTTAAAATAGTGTTTTGTACAAGCTAAGACAAAATATTTACTATTTGTATTAAGCCTAGAATTATCTGGAACTGAACATTTCAGTCAATACAATAACACAGAACAGTCCATTGCTCCCATGGTGGGAATCAGTTTGTTCAGAAACCACTTAAGGCCCTAGTTTACCCAACAGATGAATAATATTTATTTATTTATTTATTTATTTATTTATTTATATCACCCTCCCATATGGCTCAGGGCGGTTTACATATAACGTCCCAGGATGATACATGGAATGACTTAAACATACAACAGTCAAAAGTAACATCAACAATAATTCAACAGTGATTTTAAAGCAACACAATTTCAATGGTTTTAACAACAATATAGCAGGAACAGCAACTTAGATAAGGCCCCCAGAGAGGTCAGACAGATATAACACAAACTTAAGGATTCAGCCAATCAGATTTTTCCTTTATCTTACATGCATATTTTTATTTTAAATAACGATGCTGGTTTGACAGCAAACAACAGTGTACAGCTGTTGCGATAGTATAAGCCATTTAATTCATTTCAGAAAGTATTTAATCACCTAACTGCAATAACAGAAAAATATGACTTGCTATTGAATTATACTTGAATCAGACTTAAAAATCATTCTATTCTACAATAGTATATAAGGTTCCCCCATCCGCAGCACGGGTGTTTTGCCCTTAGCTGTCCTGCAGGGTGTCTCCAGCAGGTCTTCCCAGGCCTCAAAATAGGGAGGGGGTTTTTGCCACTATTTTTTCTCCTTTCCTCAGGAACTGTGCTCTCTTCTCTTCCTTGCCAAGGAATCTGCCTTTAAAGGTCCAAATAGCTCCAGCCCTTCCCTGGGTATATCTGGCCTCTCTCTGAAGGAGTGCCACAGTTCGTTCCTCCCGTGTCCCTTCTTCTAGGCTGCTGGATGGCTCATCTCCCTGAACTAGACTCTCTCCTGTCCTATTGCCTATAATGCCAGAGGCTTGGCTGGGGTAGGCTGCTGACCCTCAGTCCCCGTTGCTGCTTTTTTTGGGCCCTCCTGAGGCCAACTTTTGTGCAAGCCTCTCTGACCTGCCCTGGCTTCCTTGTGCAGGCCTCTCTAGCCTTGCCTTAACTTCTACCCTGGCTTTGGAGGCTGCTGTCATCTCTCGAATGCTGGACCCTGGCTAGTTCTTTCATTTGCAGCTGGAGTTGTGGTGCTTGATAAGGGCCCTGTGCTGTTGCCTTGAGGCCACCAAGCTCAGGGGGCAAGGGTACTGGAAGCCACATCTCCCATGGTGGCAATAGAAGGTCTGGTTCTGGACACAGCATAATATGTATTAGAGATATTGTTATGGCATGTTACCCTCCCCAGGGATGGACAAATTTAGATATTTATATAGATATTTACAGATCAGCTAATTTGCAACAAAAACGCCAAAGGAACACTAAAGAATGATCTGTATCTTAATAAGACTCAATAAAATCAGAGTCCAGTAGCACCTTTAATACCAACAAAAATGTATTCAGGCCGTGAGCTTTCTTGTGCAGGCACCCTTCATCAGACTTGCACTCGAAAGCTCAAGCTCACGCCCTGAATAAATCTTTGTTGGTCTTAAAGGTGCTGCTGGACTCTGATTTTATTGTGCTACTTCAGACCAACACGGCTACCCATTTGTATCTATCAATAAGACTCAGGAAGTCACAAAGAAAAAAACTGCAGACAACATATGCTCTAAACACGAAGCATCTATGGGTTATCTTGGGTTCTCTAAAGGAGCAACCATGAGACTTCTGCTAGGCTGAATTGTAGTACTATTTATTAACGTAACGGAATCAATGTGGGTGGCATTTCACAGATAAGTAACAGAAAGATAAGTTTTCACATATAGAGGTCACAATCTTTCTAGTACATTTTTATTCATCCCTTCCCAATTTTATCCTCGCATTAAGCTAGCAGATTGGTCAGGCTAAGGGAGAATGACTGGTTCAAGATCATCCAACAAGTATCATGGAATGAAAGGGACTTGGGTCATAGTCTTCTGGTCCCAGTCCAACTTTCTTGACTGATTAAAATCTGTACTTGACAGGCCACAGTGGAAGAAAAAGAGGACAAAATGCTTTCTGTTCTGTTACATAACCTTGCTCAGATTCAGTACGAAATTAGGACCAAAAGGCTGTACCAAACATGAATCTGCAGTTTCCTGAATCTTTGTTGTCTCCAGTTCACACAGGAATTGGGGTATGGAAAGTTTTCTGATATTCTCATTGCTCTTGCAGACCCCTCCAGGCAGACCCAGCACTGGGTAACTTGCTTACTGTCTGATATTACCCTGTCCCAGTCTGCCTGATGGGTGGAAATTTTGGAGTGGCATGCCCTGGAATCCCATATGGGCACAAGCCTCTGTGTAGTACCTTTGACACCTAAATGTGAAAGCCAGTGACAGCCCCCTAGCAGGGTACGTCACTGAAGATCCCCACCCTCAAGATTATACTGGCCTACTGGCTTCTGATGTCAGATGACAGTCTCTTTTCCTGTTCTCCAAAGATTACAAGGCTAGGGGATATTTCCAAAATTCTAAATTAGACTTCCAGAAATTAGTCAACACAATATCATAGTCCAAGGTCAGGTTGCTAGGAATCAGTCAAGGCAGTGTTGGTAATTCGATGTCTACTGGACTTGTTGCATCCATATCCTATAGTGCCTCTTGGGAGACTTTATAACCACACACCAGCTTATCAGACACAATCCTGCAAAGTCTCATCTTCGCTACGGGCAAGTAACTGGCATCAAGCCAGGAGGCATGCACTTTGCTGTCTACCTTGTAATTCCATTCTCAGCCTTCTTCTACATCACTCTAAAGATGCAGATAATCTTGGAGAGCTGGGAATGGCCAACTGACCTTCACCTGCTGGATGAGAGCTGGACGGTGGAAGTGATTCTGCACCAGTTCTTGACTGAAAGTCCTGGAATGGCTACACCTCGTCTTCCTGTTGATTGGCTTCTGTTGACATTGGACTGGCTACAGAGGGCATCTCCTCCTCTGAGGAGTCCTCACTATTACTAAGCCCTTGCTGACCCAAGACAAAGACCCCTTAAGAGAGTTCAAAAAATGGAGGAGGCGGGTGTGTAGGCACAAACTCCACCTATGTATCTATCCCAATGCCCAGACACACACAAGTTGTGATGAAAAGCAAACACACAGACCATGAAGGAAACTGTAGCACAACTTTTAACACAACACAAAATGAGGGTGAGAGAAAGAGTTGGGATCAGTTGAGGGCAAGGCTCCAACAGCGGCCTGGCTAAGTAGGAAAGGAACAGAACAGAGTGGAAATCCCAAGCACCAAATCCTCCTGCATCTCCATTTCCTCCCTGGCTGACTGGCCCACACAAGAGCCAACTGACCAGCCCTGGGCTGCTGCAGGGCCCCTGTCCCCAAAATTCCACATGGAGCCAGTCCCCTGGCCCTAGGCAACACTTTAACTTGAATGCATGAATGCTGGGGAGCAGATAATGGGTATGACTCTCCCCTACGTCATCAAGAATGCTTCCAAGATCCATTGATCTCAGAGGAGACCTTAGATTGTATGCCCTCAGTGGATGAATGCAACAGTTTTCTGCTTTGCACATGAGTCAAAAATGTTGTTTAAGGAAGTGAGGGTCAGAACATCATCTACGCCACTCTTTAAAACAGGACAAGAAACACCAGTATTAATGCTTCAGCCTACCTAATGGTGTTCAAAATGAAAAGCTAACTGTACTTAACATTCATTAATATGGATAAACAAGCTTTGCTATCTCCACAACATCTGTAAACCGCCCGTGGCGCCGCGGGCGCCACGGACTAAATAAAACAGTAAGGGGTCCTGGGGCGGGATGAGTCCGGGATGAGGAAGGGTCCAGATTGGACCCTTCCTCATGACAGACAATCGGAGGGACCAATTGGCAGGCGCGAAGCGCCTGCCAATTGGTCCCTCCGATTCCCAGCCTCAGGAACTGCGAGCCGCGCGCAGCGCGGCTCGCAGTTGCTCCCAGCCTGACGCGGCGAGAGGCGCAAAGCGCCTCTCGCCGTGTCAGGCCACCGCCTGAGGGAGCCCCCGGCAGTCGCGCGGAGCGCGGCTGCCGGGGGCTCCCTGTCCGGCAGCCTGACGCCGCGAAGCGCCTCTCGCCACGTCCGCGTGGCCCGACCCGCGGGCGTGGCTTCCGGGCGCGGCCCGACCCGCGGGCGCGGCTTCCGGACGCGGCCCGACCCGCAGGCGCGGCTTCCGGACGCGGCCCGACCCGCGGGCGCAGCTTCCGGGCGCGGCTCGATGCGCGGGCGCGGCCCGCAAGCGCGGCCAGAAGCGTGGCCGTGGCCCGATGCCCTGCCGGTCCCCAGCCTAATAAAGGTTGGGGACCACTGCCTTAGCTGATGAGTCGCTGGAGGTTTCGTCTGCCTAGCCGATCAATTCGCTTACTCAAGCATCCCAGGGTAAGCAATTCTCTTAGTAAAGCATTCCCCTCCAGGAAAAGGCTAGCGCCCATTGTATTCCCACATACAATGGGCTTTGCCTCTAGTTAATTAATAAAATAGTAATTATTGCCCATTACATAATTCAACTACATGATGTTTTGCTGTGTGCCAATAAAAGCTACGGAAATCCTTAATATTGCAATGGATTGCATTTAATGCCGTAATATGATGGCACTTGATTAAACTGATCTAAATCAAGCCAGAGATTAAACTGTAATTTCAGATAATTCAGTAAACCAGTACAATGTTACAACTATTTCTTGCTAGGCCATTTAGGATTTGCAGATATGGTTTTTCAGGGTGGCTGCTGGGAAAGATACATCTCTGTAGGATCTCCTATGATTTAAGCTCTTAAATGAAAGTTAGCAGTTGCTCTTACTTTGAAAGCAGCTTTAGAATGGTAGACAAGTGCAATTAAACAAGACTTACACAACTGTTACAAAGAAGTACTATAGTCATAATGTTCTCAAACTCGCCCTCATTGTATTGATATTACAAATTTAGTCATCCTTTCCCTCTAGAATCTTCCAATTCTGTTTTTTAAAAATAACCCCACAATGGACAAATGCCTTAAGAGTTCTTTGCTGCACAACCCTCCCCCCACGTTCCTTGAAAAATTATATTAATCCACAGCTGCTGCTGTACCACTTTGTGATGGCAGCACCACAGAAAGAGGCCACAGAAAGAGGCCACATGTTTAGAAGAAGAAGAAGCAGAAGAAGAAGAGTTGGTTCTTATATGCCACTTTTCCCTACCCAAAGCAGGCTCAAAGCGGCTTACAGTCGCCTTCCCATTCCTCTCCCCACAACAGACACCCTGTGAGGTGGGTGAGGCTGAGAGAGCCCTGATATTCCTGCTTGGTCAGAACAGTTTTATCAGTGCCGTGGTGAGCCCAAGGTCACCCAGCTGGTTGCATGTGGGGGAGTGCAGAATCGAACCCGGCATGCCAGATTAGATGTCCACACTCCTAACCACTACACCAAACTGGCTCTGCAGCTGAGCAAGTAATGCCTCTATGACAGGGGCTTCTACCTAGGGTGGGTGGACGGGTGGGTTCCTTTCACTGGCCATGTGTGAGAATCTCACAAAACTGGGCTTGGGGGAGACCAGGAAATGAGCATCAGTTTAGCTCTTCCACTTCTGTGAGTATTAAAAGGCCAGCTTGCTGCTCACTGTGCCCTGTTTGTTTTCTGGATATGGATGACTTCAGAGTCCACATTTCTTGCACTGGGGCTCAGAAGCATGCGTTACTCATCAAGCAAGAATCTACGAGCAATTGTAGTTTTACAGCAACGTGGCTTGGATCAGTGGAGGGTGACTGCCACAGATGTTGGCTTGTTCCTGGATATGAAGTGGCTGTGAAGACTGTGGAGGACGTGTGATACCTTGCATCTATTGTGTGGGGCTCTCTTTGAGTCCGGTTCAGTTAGGGTGCTGTAGAGGGGAGTTGGTGGTAACAGCTTGGAATCATCTTCTTGCCTAGCTTGTCAGCAGCAAACTACCTTTCCCTTTGCTTTCTTGTAGTGGCCATCCTGTGTCTATATGGGCAGTAGTGGGGATGGGGATGGTTAAATGGCTAATCCCTGCATGGTAATGCTGGATTTTAATTTTTTAATTAAAAATAGATACTGCTTAAAAATTCAGTTTCTAGGGGTAACAGAGTTTTCATTCTAAATTTCCTGTCTTCTCAATGACCGTTTATGCACATGGAACTTCACTGTCCCAGCTCTCTTGCAGGAGTACAAATCGGGGGCAGATGAGGTGCACTGGGCCAAATGCTCCCCTGTGTGGATGCAGGAAGAGGTGGGGCAATCTGCCACGACTAAAACTCCAGCTTGCAGCCTGGCATGAAACCTCCAGTGCATAAACGGTCAACTAGACAGTCTTTTTACTGACCCAGTCAGAGCCTTTTATAAAAACTCACATGCTGTTATCTTCTTAGGGTGTCATGTAGAAGAAGAAGAAGATTTGATTTTTATACCCTGCTTTTCACTCCCCAAAGGAATCTCAAAGCAGTTTACAATTGCCTATCCTCCCCCTCCCCACCACAGATATTATTGAATATTGAACATTATACTAAAACTCCTTAGAAAAAGGGGGGAAAACAAAAGAAAAAAGAATACATTTATTTCAAAGGCAATGCTTATTTAATTAATTGGCTCTTGAATATCTATATTAGTCTATTATACTTCACCCAGAGAAGGCCAGGGAATTTTAAAAATGGGAGAGTTTTCCCAGCCACTGTAATATTATTTTCCAATAATCTGATTCCTCTATAGTTCATCTAAAAAAATGAAAAAATAGTCCAAAGTCCATGCCCAGACAGTAGCATCTTCCTGCTAGGTCAGCAGGGTAAATAGGTATTATGTAGATGTATTTACCCTGATTAAACATGATGCCGAGGAGGCAGACACAGCTCACAGTCTCATTGCACCTTTATTTATTGGCTGGCCGGATATAGTGTCTTCATGGGGGTTGTTCAGTCAGCCTGCCCTTAATAGGGGTGGCACCTGTCCAACCACCTAGGCAATGTATTGAGGGCACAAGCTTTAGTAGGTGATTCTGCTACCATAAGCTACAACAAAACCTTTAGTAAATGGGCTTGTAAAAGTGAGTTAGCTAGGTGGGATTTGATTAATGACAAGTTGTGGCTGGTAAGGGTGGGCCTCCACATCAGCCACTACAGGGTCACTTCCAAGCTGATTCTAGGCCAGGCTTTCTCAACTAGGGTTTTGTAAAACCCTGGGGGTCTTTGACAGCCCTTGAAGCATTTCCTGAATGGGTGGGTGTGAATTGTTTAAATATTGTTTAAATTTGTTAAACATTTCTTGGGTGATATGACTGTATATGGTCATGTTACCCCCCCTCCCCAAGCCAGTGATGGGTCTGGAGGGTGTGGTAAGGGGAGGGGGCCCTAATGGGCATGTACACAGCTATGATCCCAACCATATTTTGTAGGATTATGCCACTTCTGAGATTTCACAGGACCATGTGGATTATTGTGCACTAGGCCATGTGGATTATTGTACACTATTGTGTACACTGATTGATCACGATGGGGAGCTTCATTAGGACTCCAGGAATGTTTTCAGATAATATGGATGGGACAAAGGGGGATGCTTTGGGATGCCTTTCTGCTTGCAGTATTGAACGTCATAGACAATGCAGGCTTTCTGCACACAACTGTGATTCAGCTTGAAGAAAATTAACCGAGTCAGAAAGAGATTGACTTGGCTATGGATACTGGAGCCAATATACAGACACCGCATTCAAGTTTTCCTCAAGTGCGCGTATTCTGGTCTGAACTGCTAGACAGAAGGGCCTGGAGGGTGTATGTGGCCTCAGAAAAGTGCAAAGTCACAGTTCACTTAATGGAGTCTGTCCATAGCTTGGTCATTTGCCATCTAGACATTTTGTTTAAGCTAGTGAACATTTACAGGAATTATGGGGTTCGTTTGTCTTTTTGGGGCCAAGACATATGATTGCACAGTGTGCAGGTCACTCTGTTTTGTCGGTTACAGCTTTAGGAGTTTTGGAGGGCTGTTCCTTCCCAACTTTTGCAATTAGGCATTAGGCTAGATTCATTTTGGGAAGGCTGTGCCTGTGTGCTTGCCTCCCCTGATGTGGACCCCCTTGAGGGGTCTCAGGGTTGAGCCTTTTAATGGCATGTCTGGCTCAAGGTGGGTTGCCCAGTGTCACTTCCAGGTGGCAAGGGTTCAATGCAGAGACTTGTGCCTTTGTGGAATCACTAGTTTGCTACTCCAGGTTTCCCCAGTAGATAGTCTGGGGATGCTGTTCATCAGCCGACAAGACAGGTTACCCAATGAGTTGGATCCTGCCCTATGCTGCACCTATGCTCCATTTTGCTGTAATCAATAAATGCCATTCTGGTACTCTTTGTGTTTATTATTTCACTCCTTCTTTTATTCCTCAGCTGTGCCCCCTTTCTGCTTTTAGGGCCACAAAGAAGGATATAAATTCTTGTCCTCATGAATGATGCCCACAGTCACATCAAACAATTGGCCCCTAAGACAGATTGCATGGCGTTATCCTGAGCAGAAGGCAACTTTGTAAAATTTTCAATCACTTTGAAGAAAGTATTGGATCATTATTACTATTCCTCACCCTATAAACACACTGGATTTACATTACAGACAAAATAATTATTGATTTATTTAACGTTTTATATAGCCTCTCCACTACAAATATTCAAGCTGCACCAATGTAATTCCATTAAAACAAAGGATCAATCATTTTAAAAACCTAGATGAAATGTGTACATCTAACTGTAAATCTGGAGCTAACAGCATCTCCAAGCTGCAAACCTGTTCCTACAAGAAGATTATGACCCCAGAGTACGCTCTCTCCCAACTCCACAATCAGAACCAGTACTAAAGAGTATAACCAATACGTTTATATTTACTACATTATTACTATACTAGGCTGAAAACCCATTGTACCCAGGGGTGCAATGGGTGATAGCGGCAGGAACCCACGGCGGCTGTGCCATTGCCCTACCTAGCTGTGGTGCTGGAGGCATGGGCGAGGTTCCTGGAAGCCAGCTGTGCTGGCGGGTGACCAGAGGAATGCAGGAATGTTCTCATCCACGTCTGGGCAGGGTGCTGTGGGACTGCTGTCCTCCACGGCCTACTGGGCCGCAGCGTGGGCATTCTTGGCAGCCAGCAGGGCAGGGTGCCATGGGACCTCACTCCTGCAGAGCCAGGGAGCATCTGGCCACGACCTGCAAGTGCACCGCGCGGCTGGCTTCTGGGGGTAGGACTGACCCAAACTGGGTGTGCCTAGCTTTGCTGTGCACGCCCAGATTGACCCATGCAGCCAGAACTGGACACCCGGACATTTCCCAGACACCACTCCTTCCATAGTAGCTCTGCCAAAATATTAGAGCCACTAATGGTTAAAGATTTATATCCTGCCCTTTATTCCCAGAGCATAGCATGACATTTCTTGTTCTTCTACCTTCATTTCATCCTTATAATAACCCTGTGAGGTTGATCAGGCTGGGAGTTCATGAATGGTCCAAGATCACTCAGTGAGCTAAATGTGGGTCAACTTGGAAGAATTATTACTTGACACAGTGCAAGCAAAATGTGAGAATGTTTCAAATTTCCATGAACTTCACTTGTGGCTCATCATATGATTTCCATCTAAGAATTTCAATTTTGCCTGAAGCAGAGTTTTTGGCTGTGAAGCACTATTTTGGAGGTTTTCTAGTAAGATGTCTAATTTTCTCTTATGCAATGAAGTCACTGTCAAAGGTCTGGCAAGGTGATGGCAAAAAAGAAAAGGGGGGAAAAAGAGAAGAGCCATCAACTGTATTTAAAAAGTATAATCCTGGATTTTAACTAGAAAGTGTCTGTTGCCTGTCCCCCAGTAGTAATCCAGTCTATCCTCAAGTTCCTCAGGAAACATTTTAGTAAGTAGAGCAATCACAGTTAGCAGGAGGAACATGTGTCCAGCAGACCAGACAGATAAATAATCTCCTTGCCATATGAAGCTGAAAGTGCAACACTTCATGATTACTAGAGATAAGAAGCTCACTGCTCTAATTAAATCAAAGAATAATTGGAGTCTGTGCTACATAACACTCACTCTTCATTACCATTCCAGCACTTCCAGTTGCCGGTATACTGTTAGAGAAGCATCCATGTCAAGAAGATTCCTGTAGTGGTGTTTCTAGCACTAGGTATTTTGCAATCTTCTTGAATTGCCAGGCCTCTAAGCGCCAAGATTACAGCACAGCACCTGCACGTGGCCTGAGAGGAAAATGTTCTTAGACTCTAACTGCTGGAGAAAACTAGATTACATCCAGAAACAAAACTACAGGCTTCTAGTTTTAAGCACAGACAGCAAAGAACTGTTGTCAAGCTATAAAGCAAATTAAAAGAGTCTTGCGTGTTGTTGTTCAATGACACCACCCCACCAATTGCGAGAAAAATGAAATAAGAATTTGAAATAGGAGCGCACACGCTTGCCAAGACTTCAGGTAAACATACAGAAGCAGCAGTTGCCCAGTACCACCGTGACTGGTGGTCAAAGCATTTCTGTGTTAAGAAGAAAGGACACCACTATGGACTTGGCAAAAACTGCAGTACTGAAGAACTAGCCTGAGGTACAAGGAGCCAATTGTGATTCATACACAATGACCAGATTATGCCATGATCTCAGGTGGTCTACATCTATTCTTTGGGATTCTGATCTGTCAGGCTCAGATATCTCTTTGGCTGGCTGCAACCTGAATCTAACAGCATCCAGATAACTGTTGTTACACAGAAAAAGAAAATGCTCAACTCCCCCTTCCTCAACACCTTGACAATTTCATTCTCTTTGACAACAAAAATAAAATACACAAAGTTATCCCTATATTCAGTTAATATCAAGGCTTGATTTTTCTTTTTTCTTTGCATTACCACATTATATTTGATTCTTTTTCATTTTTAAAATATAAACAGATGAACACAGTTAATGTTGGGAAGGGAATAATTTGAAGGTAAATGGTAGGCTATAACCAGGGTCACTGAGGGGAGGAAAATGGGAGGACTAATGCCCAGGGACCAAGTCCACTGTAGATCACTAGAGCTAGCCTTATGCTGCATCTGGCCAAATGCATTTCCATTTATTTCACTTTGAATACATCTCTGGCTATAGTCCCCCAGGGCACAGAGATGTCTGAGCACATTAAAAGGCACACTCACAATCAGCCAGCCTGGTCTTCTGCAAGGCTGAAGCAAACACTTGCCCAAATAGCAAGCCAATAGGCAAGCCAGCATTGGAGCAAGGCAAGCCAGTATAGCTGATGTCTGCTAGATTAGGTGCCAAGCTGCAGACTACTAACAAGGTTGTTGGCTCTAGTAGCCTATCCTTCCCTCTCCTTTTCTCTGCATCCAGCTCTATAATTCTTTCTGTGAAGCCAGGTCATACAAAAGCAGTAGTTAGTGGGTTGCTGCAAAATAAAGCCTTCATTTTGCTCTATTTTAATTATCTACTTTCATTTCTTGCCCGGGGGGGGGGCAGGGATGGCTTCCCCGAGGCCCACCAAACACACCCGCAGCCTCTAAGAGGTGCAGCGGGGGGGGGGGGCTTTCAAAGCCCGTTCTCATGAATGGGCTATGAAGCTAGTTCAATTATAATACTTTGTGTGTGTGTGTGTGTGTGTAAAAATGCTTTCAAATCACAGCTGATTTATGGTAACCCCAGAAAGGGACTTTCAAGGCAAGTGAGAAGCAGAGGTCGTTTGCCATTGCCTTCCTCTGCAGTCTTCCTTGGAGGCTGTCCATCTAAGTATCAATCAGGGCTGACCCTGCATAGTTTCTGAGATCTGCTGAGATTGGACTATACCATGACAACTTTCCTCCATAATTTCACCTAAGTCCATCTTATTCTGGGTTTTTTTTAAATGCCGATTATGTTCTTACAGTTATTTAAAGAATGTCCCTTCCTTCTGCTTTGACAGTCATTAGTATTCACACAGATGTCATTCAGCACTGGGATACACACCGTCTACCTGTGACAGTTGTTTTAGTTGCACAGAAAAAGGGCAAACAGGTTTTTCCAGGTAGGAAGGCCACTCCACCCTACCACTCCCATTATGTTTGAAAGGACTGTCATAGAGGATGGAGCAAAGGGGCAGGAGATATAAATATGCAGACTGTAAAAAACTAGTGGCTGGCACATTAACCAGAGCCCTCCTGTAGTAAGGTAATTTTTCTGTAAAAATAAACTATTCCAAAATTATATTTTACTTGAATTTTAAACGTTTTTAGATAATTTCCTAAAAATATTTTCATTTCTATTGTCTATTTTATGGATGATTTTAAAAATTCTTATGTAAGTCTTGTCTTTTTTTTACATTCAGCATTCTTAGTTTACTATACATTTTCTATTTTTAACTTGTGCAAATCTTTCATATTATTTATGTTGCATTCTCGAAAGGACCCATCTGTTTTGCCTGCGGGTTCTCAGCTAAACAATAAATATAGAACTGCTACTCAAGCCATTCCATATAGCAAATAGCTTTCACTCATTTTAACTTCGAAAAGGTTTTTAAAAAGCTGAAATATGGCAGATTGTGATTCTTTTAGCATTTAGGTATTTCAATTACCCTTACCAACTAGACCATAAAAGAATTTTGGATAGCATCTTGAATACTTTAACAAAGTATAAACTACATCAGTTCAAAAGCTTAGCAGAATGTTTATTCCAAAATAGCTCAGATCCTAAAGAAGCATATCAGATAGATGGAAAATGGGCAGAATTACAGGCTTAGAAATGTACAGGTAAAGGTTTGAGAATGCAGAAACCATGGAAGCAAAAAGGGCACAGAGGAATAAGATGAAAGTTATTAAAAAGGTACTGAGGAGAGAAAGCAGAGGGGGCATGATGGGGGGAGTAGTTGAGACATGACCATGAAGTTAAGAGAGGTCCAATTGATATATTGATCTGAAATAACTAAATATCTGGCTGAGGGCCTCTTGTTTTTGTAGCACTGACAGGAAAAACAAATTTACTTTGTTTTAGAGAAGGATATTAAAAGTGTACTTTTATTCCATTCATATGACTTCAAAAAAAAATCAGAAGCTATTTTTGGATCTTGTGCATGATGCCAGATGACAAGGGCCGCTTTAGTTAGCAGTAGCGTTTAAGGTCACAAAGAATAATTTCCTGTTTTCTCTAAGCCTTAATAAATACTGACAGCGGATTAGAAAATGGACACCTTGGTAAAACATCTAACTCAATTACGTGGAGACCACACCTTTTCACCACAATGGCAACAGTTAGTTCACATTTGAATGCATTGTTCACATTTGAATGCATTACAATATAATGCCACTTGCAGAGGACTGCTTCTTTGTTTCAAACTACACTAAAAGTGCTTAAATATAAATAATGATAAGTTAAAAGATTAGTATAATTTTAAAATAAAGTTTTAAATTAGAAATCTGCATTAGCTGCATGGGATATTATCAACAACTAGGAATAAAGCCCATTTTAAAGGGGAATAAAATGGGCGCTAGGGCGGGCGGGAGAAGGCTGCGCAGCCCCCCCCCCCACCAGCAGGTCTGGAGTGGCCACTGCTGGAGTGGCCTGGCTGGGGAGGGCCGGCGAGGCTTCTGCCGGCCCAGGGCACTCCTTCGCTGCCGCGAAGGAGCGCCCGGGTCCGGCAGAAGCCGGAGAAAGGCGGCGGTGGGCGGGGGAGGCTTCTGCCGAAGCCCGGGCGCTCCTCCGCTGCCGCGAAGGAGCGCCCGGGTCCGGCAGAAGCCGGAGAAAGGCGGCGGTGGGCGGGGGAGGCTTCTGCCGAAGCCCGGGCGCTCCTCCGCTGCCGCGAAGGAGCGCCCGGGTCCGGCAGAAGCCGGAGAAAGGCGGCGGTGGGCGGGGAAGGCTTCTGCCGAAGCCGGAGAAAGGCGGCGGTGGGCGGGGGAGGCTTCTGCCAAAGCCCGGGCGCTCCTCCGCTGCCGCGAAGGAGCGCCCAGGTCCGGCAGAAGCTGGAAAATGGCGGTGGTGGGAAAGGAGCAGGGACGCCGCATCAAAGACGCGGCGTCCCTGCTCCTTTCCCTAGCGGGAGGAGGGCAGCTGGAGGACTCACCGGGCAGGCAGTGTCTTCTGTCTGTCTGGTGACTCCCCAGCCAGGGCAAGCGGCCAATGGGGAGCCGCGCTTTGCGCGGCTCCCCATTGGCCGCTTGGCCTTGGATGGACACTCGGGGGGCCCAATCAGGAGCCACTTCGCGGCTCCTGATTGGGCCCCCCGAGTTTTTATCCTGGACAGGGCCTGCCCTAACTCCTCCCCACATGCTCTTACTCTTTTATTCCTCCCGCTCCTCCGGAGCGGGGGGAGGGGTTTAAAGATGGCTGCATGTAGACATCATGAACAAATCACAATTTATGATAAGAATATGCCTGAAATCTTCAGTATGGCATATTCACTCTCTTTCTTCTCATGCACCACAACTGAGGACTTCTGATTTAGTGACTCTTCAATTTAAATATAATTTGTTGGGATGTCAGAATTGGGTGGTAGAATCCTATGTCAGGATTCCATACTATAGGGCAATTCTAGCTTAGATTTCTACTTTGTAGGCCAAAAACTTAAGTACCCAGTTCGAATAGCACAAAAACTGTAGTTAGACTGAAGACTTTCTTAACCCCAGAATTTAATGCTGTGCCTGTGAAAAGGCGTGGGGAGAACGAGAGCCTGAAGACTACACACTTATTTTATTTATTTTTTATTTACAGTTATATTTGTTAATGTTCACTCTCAGGCCCAGTCAGTTCATGGCAGTTTACATAAGATTTAAAAGCTGCACATAAAACAATACCCACACAAACTCAGATGGCAGTAAATCACTATCTGCAGGATACCCACTCTGTTCCCACTCCCCCAGCCCCCATATGCACAGCCATCAACCCTCCAGGATAAGGCGACCAGAATTTCGCCACCGACTCGTGCTCGCTGCCCCCACCCGCCTTTTACCTCATTCCCGCAGCCCATGACATTGCTGCGAGGCATGATTGGAAAGGAGGCACCTCTCTCTCTCTCTCTCTCTCTCCCCACCTCGCGCAGCATACAGCTGCCAAAAAAATTAAAAATATATATTTATTTTTAAAAATAGGGACATTTTGAGAACATTGAGGGAGGTGGGGCAGATGCCATAAAAGTCGGGGCAGTCCTGCCAAAAGTGTTAGATCTGGTCACTATAATCCAGGAGGTAGCTTCAGAGGGTGCCTGGCCCAACAGATTTCCATAGGCCTGTACAGGGAGGGAGCCTCTCATCAGGAACCAACAGTGATTTGTTCATATTGCATTAATGTAGCCAATATCAGTATGATGAAGCTGCACTGTTTTTGGTTGTACATGGAATGCCAAGTATAATTCATTTCTATGAAAATGCTGTTTATCTACAGGCATAAAACAGAACACAATAGCCCCATAATTCTGTTTCATACTATTTCTGAGGCATTTCTCATTGAAGAAACAGGCTATAATACAAGAAAAACAAACGATACTGCCGAAACATTGCAATTGCTTGCATTAAGCAGCCCACGCTGAACAATACTAACTGCACCATCCTAAGAAGAATTACCGTTCTTCTAAGCCCATTAACTTGGGATGGCACTATCAAAGGTTAGGACAGCTGAGTTTTCTGTATGACACATAAACTATACTCAACAATTATCACACAATATTTTTGAAATAAAAGTTTATTTGCCTTAAAAGCAATATTCTTTTTAAAACCCAAAACATAGTGAAGACTTCTGATAATGAACTTCTTTGGGGAAACTAGAGTAAAGATCAACAGAATGTTTTTTGTTTTCTTTCCCCTCACCGCAGTTTGACTACTACATGTTCTCTGGTAGAAAAATATCTGCATTAATATTGTCAGAACAACCTCATTTCTATACAGAAAGCCAGGGTGGTATAGTGGTTAAGAGCCTCTAATCTGGAGAGCCAGGTTTGATTCCTATTTCTCCACTGAAGCTAGCTGGCTGATCCTGGGTCAGTCACCGTTCTTTCAGAGCTCTCTCAGCTTCACCTACCTCACGTGGTGTCTGTTGTAGGGAGAGGAAGGGTAGGTGATTGTAAGCCATTTGGAGACTCCTTTGGGTACTGAAAAGCAGGGTACAAAAACTAGCTCTTCTATTTGCCCTTTGTTCTCTTGGGAAGTGGAATTTCCCCCGTTTCTTCACAGCACTGTGGTGCATTCATGCAACTCTGGATGTTCCCTTAGCTTTCCCCCTACCTTTCCCAGCTTTGTTCCAAAGATTTGAGAAAGACTGCAGTAAAGCCTGGATGGCTGCTGTGAAGGTAGGAAAGTTTGGATTTTCCAGGTTCTGCCCACATGGCAGCTATTTCCCAGAAAGTGACAATCCTCTGGCCACTGGGAGCTTAAAAAAAAACACCAACTGCATAATGTAATATTGGCATAACATTATAACAATAAGAATAATAGATTCTATGAATTCACAGTTTTTAGTCTCCCCCCTTTCTTTTAAAAAAATAAATCTCTATGACTTTTCATTGCAATTAACTCAAAGAAAGGCATTTTTCTACAATTAAAGGGGCTTGAGATTTATGGTTTTAAAATGATTTTAAATGAAAGCTGGGAATCCACAGAGCTCATTACACATACGAACATAATGTTATATCAATATAGTGACACTCATCTATTTTTATTTTAAAATATTTTATTTTATTTTATTTAAAAAATAAAATTTGAAAATGCCCCAGGGAACAGGATACTATGGGGAAACCTGCCATATGGAAGTCCTGTTGCCTCTTTGCTGTATTGGTGGCGGCAACAGCAGTAGCACAACTATACAAGCCTGATCCCATATGGAAAACTCTCAAGTTATAAGACTCTTGTGCCATCCATATTAAACAGTTTCTCGACCCTTTGTTGTCTACCCACTCAATTTAGAATGCCCCATTGTTTGAAGATTCCCCCTATTATATTGAGATTATGCTCTGAGAGAATGCACATCTTGTTTAAAAAACAGCTTTCCCCACTAAAAGGTTACCCTGCAGAATACCACTGCAGATGGCTAGAAGTTACAAAGAATTAACCAAAGTTTCCAGGAAAATTACTGGAAAATGCAGTTTGCTGAGTTAGCAACTCCTCCCCCACAAAAAAAAACCCTAAACAGTGTTACACATTCTGCTTACCTCTGTTTCTGAACACTGTGAATGTTCTGATATACCTGAAATTGAAAGGGAACAAAAGTTATTTTCTCTTTTTTCAAAAAGCATTAAACAGATTAACAGTAAAACAAGTTTAGAGAAGCTAAATTGCATTTGCCATACACATTCTAAAGGAGATTGAATTTTTTTTAATTGTACAGCATTTTGTTGACCTAGTTTGGCATTTGAACACATACTACATACATTTGTGTTTGTAATATAACATACATATACATTAGAAGAGTGCAGTTGGTAAATTTTCATCAGTCTGCTCCATTCGTAGCCATTTCTCTGCACTCCCTAGCTCCTTAGGCCAAACTGCCTTGGGGCTCCATTACATTCAGTGGCACTTATTAACGAATGTACAGTATGGGTGGCAGACTCCAGAGCTGCTGTTTTTGAAGCATGTATATGTACGTGCTGCACAAATACATACACAGAACACTCGCTCATTAGCTACAGATGTGACCAGTTCCCATGCATCTGAGCCAAGCTAGGCTAGTGGCTGGCAGAGGGACTGATGAATCCCAAGTAAAAGCTCTAGCAATTTTCTGCCTGTGTGTTCTGCTGTTGCCACTCCTTGCCCACTAGCTGAAGAGAGGGTGAAGAGCAAGCTTAGGAATGCAGCCTGCCATGGTATACTGCAGAGAAGCAAGGAGAGAGATGTTCCAGAAAATTAATTTGAGAAGAGAAATCACTCCCTCCCTCCCTGGGAGCCTTACATAAAGGCTGTGACACACAGTGGAGATGATAATGGTCCCAATTTTTAACCTTTTGCCAAGGAAGAAACTACACAGCCTCTTTCAAGCATTACCATGTACTTCCTGCATTTTATGACCCTTTAGTTCTGCCATATTTTCTGTATATAAAAATGACTACGTGGCAGGTATTTGAAATGGTCATTCCAATCACTATTTGACGTAAGCTAGAAAAAGCTATGTCCGCTGAAGTAGCAGGCAGAATTGACTATCAGAATAATGAATTCTTGAAACAACTTACGGATCTTTCTTTAAAACTTTTTTCATAGGTCTTGCTGGTGAATTTATAAAAGCTGTGTTCTCTTTCACTCTTAGGTCCCTTACTGTAAAATGGGAGTGCCAATTGTTTGCTCAAGCAGAGCACACTACTCTGCATTCCATCTAACTAATAATTACAATGTCTGACTCTTACATAATTTCATAAAGAATATAAAAATACCATGACATTCATAATAGATGTGCGTTTTTTCTTTAAACAAATCTGCTAATGTATGCTGCTTTCCATAACACTGTCAAGGATTATTGACAATGGTATGATTGGTTACATCAGAGATATAAACAATAAGTATAAGTATTGCAGGATATAAAATAAAAAAGAATTGCTAGTTGTAATCTACTACTAGCTAGTCATAATCTACCACATTTCTATCACTGAGGGTATTTTGGGTTGTTGTTGAGGGTTTTTTGCTGTCAGGTCATAGACGATTTATGGTGACCCCAGAGAGTTTTCAAGGCAAGAGATGTCCAGAGGTGGTTTGCCATTGCCCGCCTCTACAAAATGCCCCTGGTATTCCTTTGAGGACTCCCATCCCAATACTGACATTGGCCAATTGTGCTTAGCTTTTGATTTGATGAGATCAGAGCCCATTCCAAACACATTGGATAATGCAATTTCAATGTGCTTTCGCAGCTGGGTTTTCCTGTGCAGAACAGGAAAATCTACTTCAAAAGTGCATTGAAAGGGCATTATCCAATGTGAGCAGATTGGGCCCAGGGTAGGCTGGCCACTCTAGATCAGGACAATGAAGAAACAGCACCAAATTTAGCTATTAGCACCATAGTATCACACAGAAAGTAAGATATGTTGTCAAAAGTGCTGGCATGGTATAGTGGTGTCAGACTAGGACTTGGGCATAGGAAGTTTGACTACTCAGTCTGCAATAGAATTTTGCCAGGTGATCCTGGCCCATAATATTACTATCCTACTTCACAGGGATAGAATGGGAGAGAGAACAATGTGATAATAACTTTGGATCTCACTACAGGAGGAAAACCAGGATATATATATTTTTTAAAAACTGAAGAATGACATATACCAACTAATAGAAAGATTGAAAACTTATTCCAATTGTGGATATATCAAAACAACTATCCACTTTGTTTATTTATTGATATTATATGTTTATATTTATAGTCCGCCCCTCCTGAACCAAAGTGTTCTCCAGGGGACACCACATGCTTCTGATTCTCAGTTAACTAAGGCCACTTACTTATTTCCTAAACTGAAACAGATCCTTATAAAAAATCTATAATCCAACTTACAACTGGTTTGTAATTAACTGTTACTGTTTATCTCAGAGACACAAAATGTCTGAAGCAGCCCTCAGACTTCTGAGCAATCAGGCACTGCCCATTCTGTCATTTGCATCTGTGGAACTCTCTTCTGTTTGTGTGTGGGGGTGGGTGTTCTCCCTCTCCCTCCCCTCAGTATCAACAATTCCTGGGGTCGTTCTTCAACCTTCAAAGAAGAGCCTTTTGGGAGCCATTGGATGTTGCTGCTGGTGGGGGGAAGCTAAATTCCCCCACTGCACATGTCTCCTTGGATTCTACTCTGGATCTTGGATTTGAAGAAGTGTCCTTGCACCTGAAGGCTTCTACTTTGAATAAAACTTTGTTGGTCTTAAAGGTACCACTGAACTCATAAGGAAGAATTTAATACACAACAAACCCTGTTTGTTCTTCTGTCTCGCTTGGGCCCTGTTCTTCTTTCTCTTGCCACTTTCTCTCTCAGAACAAAGGCTGCTAAGCAACAAAGACTGTCCAAAAGAACAAAATTCTAAACACTAACAGTGGAATGAACTACAGCTATTAGAATACAGCACTTGGCTTTATATTAAAAGTGGGTCAAGCACTGAAGGCACAGCACAGGGACTGCAACATTGGAGCAAAGCCTGAATCTCCACTTCTTGGGTTTTTCCAGTTGGTAGACATTAATCTTTTATATTGACCCCCAGGGACCAAAGTCTCCAATTAATGCCACTCTTCATTAAACAAAGAAAGCTTGTAATGTCTTTCTGAATAACATAACCATCTTCCACATGTCTGTAATACATAAATAACTTGGAAAATAAAGCAGCAATGTGCAAAAGTTACCTTATCTCACACTACGCTTATACCAGTGGCTTATTTACTTAGAAATTCTTTAGTATTAATCCCAATGTAACAAGACAGTGCAATCCTAAACTGACCAAATAGTATAACTTACTTTATTTACATTGGTTTTCTCAATGAGATTGGACACAGTGTAATCAATACAATGAACAGGATGGGATATCCGATAAACAGTGCAATAAGATATGGGTTGCAAAAATATGAAACAAAGCCTAAGCATTAACATGACATGCTAAATTATTAAGATAGTACATAGTGGGGTCATACATGCAGCAACATCCAATATGTGCTAGACACAGTTGTATAGTCTATAGTCTCTTTCTCTTTACTCAAGTTTTTTTTTTTTTGCACCATTATCTTTCAGTTCAACCCTATTCTCTATGTAAAAAGTTATGAATACTTCAGTTTTGCATGGTTGGCTGAACACGAGGACAACTGGGGCCTTCCTGACTTCATCAAAAGCCGAGCTGGTGTAGTGGTTAAGAGCAACAGCCTCCAAACCAAAGAACTGGGATTGATTCCCCATTGCTGCACATGCAGACAGCTGGGTAATCTTGGACTAGTCATAGTTCTCTCAGAGCTTTCTCAGCCTCACCTACCTCACAGGGTGTATGTTGTGGGGAGAGAAGGAGTAAGTGATTGCAAGCAGGGTAACAAAACCCCCAGCTCTTCTTCTTCAACCTGGTAATTGAAGGACAGCTACTCCAGAAGGGCAGTGAGTGTGCATGCTTTGCCTAGAACTTGATAATGGACTATGAGCTATGAATCCCTTACTGCAAACTGCCCTGAGCCACAAGGGAGGGCGGTATAGAAATGTAACAAAATAAAATAGATAAAATAAAAATAATGTGAGCAACCACATTCTGCAGCTGCTGGAGTCTCAGTAGTAACACTTGATCCAATATAACCTGTAAGCTCTTAAAGTGGGAAGCTTCAAGTTCTCCACCTTCCCAATCAGCATTACCTCTGTCTTGTTCATATTTAGTTTCAATTTGTTCACTCTTAGCCATTTAAGTTAACCATAGCAGACAGACGGTGATTCAGGACCAGCACATAACCAGGGGACCTAGGTGTCATCAGCGTACTGTTCACAACCAACCTTAAAAACTACAAATGATTTTTCCTAAGGGCTTTACATAGAGACTAAAAAACATGGGGGATGAGATTGATCCTGGCGGGTGGGGACTGTATAGAAGAGAGGTATTTCTTGCAAACTAGAATATACTTGATAAAAGATGTAAGAATTTAAGCTTAACCCTCAGACATAAAATTAACAGCTACAATTTACACAAGAAAAAAATTATGCTGCAAAGACATTCAGCTTGCTGCTTCAGAGTCTGTCTAGCCTCGATTCACAGTCATAATTATAGACTGAAGACACAACTCTGTAATGCTGTCTAAGAATTCTGCAGCCTGCCCTTCCAAGCTGGAAAAATCCTCAGCAATAAAAATTAAAAAGTTACTTCACGTACGACTTCAGACTACAAGTGGTGATTCACATTAACGAAAGCTCCATTAAAATAAATAAAAATCCTGCACATTAAATAAGCACACTAGAGAGAAGCTAGGCTTGACCTTAAGTTTTCTGACCTTAAGTGTTCTATGTTAAAAGAATTTTATTTAGAACTAGGGGCAAAGCCCATTGTCTCCAAGAATACAACGGGCGCTAGAGCTTGGCAGTGGGAAGAGGAAGGGGAGGAGTCCAGTCTGTAAGGGCATGGGGTTGTCATGTGTGTTGTGTGGGAGGTTGTGGTGGCATGGTGGCAAATGAGGCCATGGGTGTGGAGATATGGGTGTGGAATGTTCGTTGAGTGTGGGAGAGGACTGACCTTTGGGAATTGTGGCATAGTGGTTACAGATGAGCTTTCCAGAGCCATGTCCTCAGATATGTGAAGGGAAAATCAGACTGGAGACTCTTCTTAGGGGAAGATTACATGGCAACCAATTCCCCCCAGTTCTGCGTCATTTCCCTTCTTGTGTGAATTAGGCCATATTCACCGAAATGCCCCTCTGCCCTAATACACATAGGGTAGTCACAGTACACAGGTTTCCACCCTGTTCCTTCTGTCTCCCATATTTTCACTGTTGGTAAAATGTTATGTGCCCACATGCTTCTTTCATGGTTGCTCCTTAGAAGAACGGATTTTTGTACCCTATTGCTTACTACCCAAAGGAGTCTCAAAGCGGTTTACAAACACCTTTTCCATTAGTCTCTCCACAATAGTCAACCTGTGAGGTATGTAGGGTTGTGAGAGATCTGAGAGAACTGGGAATGGGCCACAGTGACCCAGCAGGCCTCAAGTGTCTCAAAGCATTTTCCAATCGTCTTCCCCTTCTCTCCCCATAGCAGACTCCCCATGAGGGAGGTGGGGTAGCGAGCCTCACAGGGAAGCTGGCAACCCTAAGAGGAAGACTGTCTGTGCACAGCAGTCTTGACTTTAGTAAGGTTTTTAATACTGTTTTTTATTTGCCAGGCCAAGGTTATTTGCCAGTTACTATTTCAGTTACGATGTGTCTCCAGACATTTACTTGTTCTCTATTTAGTTTCAGGCTGTAAATATTTATTTAGATCTTCCTGCACTTTCCAGACTCACAGGACTGATGCTGGTCTGCCTGTCTGCGCCCCAGAATACAAACAGTTGCTGATAAGGGATGGCCATAACCCATAGGCCAGAAGGGACACTCCTGCACCACTCCCTACCAACTGCAGGCAAAAATGGCTCATTTGAAAGCTGAGGCATTGTACGATTTTGAAGTCCCACCTCCAAACCTCCAGGAATATTTCCAACCCAGGGGTAGCCAACCTACAGGTGTGGCCTGGAGAGCTCCTGGAATTACAGCTCACCTGCAGAGTATAAAGATCAGCTCCCCAGGCAGAAAGGGCTACTTTGGACAGGGTTGTGGTAGAGAAGAAACATTTAAGGCTTCCCACACAGGTTGTTGTTGAATTGAAAGACTTCAGGCCTACTGCATAGGGTTGTTGTGCAGATGAAACAGGAGACAAAAGAGCCAGCTTCCTCTGCAGAATAACGCTGTGCAGTGGCCTCAAATCTGCAGAGAGTTGCAAAGAAGAAAGACACATGGCTTGGCTGTGTCTAACCCCCGGCCAGAGCAGTATTTTAAGTGAGAAGGGGCTTTTCTGTGGCCTCCCTGTCAGGCAACTGTTTGGCAGAAGGGGAAAGTCCCCCCCCTCAAAAGGAATGCCCTCAGTCTCCCCTGCGTTGCTCTTGGAAAGGCCTCCTTCCCTCAGTTAGGGCCTGTCAGAGGCTCCTTCGCAGCAGGGATGAAGGGGGGGGAGGGGGAGCACTCTGCAGCCTCCTGCCAGCTCTGTCAGGGCTCTGAGGCAATTTACAGTTGGACATGGCAGTTAGGACAGCCTTGGGGCGAAAAGGGCTGGTACAGCCTGTCCAAGCCTCTGTTCTCATCCCCCTTGGCAGCCCTGCTGACCTCCTCTCCCTGTGGTGGTCAGGAGCAGACTGGCAGCCAGACTGGGCTGGGGGAATGGAATTTTGGTCTGTCCTGGTGAGGGGCCAATAGAAAGGCACTTTGCACGCCTCCCCATTGGCTGCTTGGCCCTGGATGGACACTCGGAGGGCCCGCTTCGCGGCTCCAGATTGGGCCCTCTGAGTTTTTATCCTGGACAGGGCCCGCCTTAACTCATGTGGGTAGCCGTGTTGGTCTAAAGAAGCAGAGTGATTTTTGAGCCCAGTGACATTTTTAAGACCAACAACTTTATTCAAGGTATGATCCTTTGTGTGCATGCACAATTTGTCAGATTCGACTCCACAACATTGAATCTGTGGAAGTGTGTGTGCACACCAATGCTCATACCCTGACTAAAACTTTGTTGGTCGTAAAGATGCCACTGAACTCAAACATGATGTTTGATGTGATATAGTAGAACGGATTACCAGCTCTGTGAGGAAGAGGCCGAAGAAGAAGAAGAAGAGTTCTTATATGCCGCTTTTCCCTACCCAAAGGAGGCTCAAAGCGGCTTACAGTCGCCTTCCCATTCCTCTCCCCACAACAGATACCCTGTGGGGTGCGTGAGGCTGAGAGAGCCCTGATATCACTGCTTGGTCAGAACAGTTTTATCAGCGCCGTGGTGAGCCCAAGGTCACCCAGCTGGCTGCATGTGGGGAAGCGCAGAATCGAACCTGGCATGCCAGATTAGAAGTCCACACTCCTAACCACTACACCAAACTGACTTTCTAATATTCATAGCATATTTTATAAAACACAAATTCACTTTATACTGAAGTATAACAAGATACAAAAACAGCATGTCTTAATAGCGGAAATAAATTCACTTAAAAATTACAAATAATAGATAACACAACTTAATAATATAAGCCTATTATGATCAGTCAACTAACACAGGCAAAAACAATAAAATTTAAATTTAAAAAATAGGGCAGAGGTGAAGTATTTTATTCAATTTATTCTTGTTTCCAAGATGACAACTGACATCATACTATTCTTATTAATCTTTTATTCTTATAAAGTACCACCACTAGGTATGTTGTCAGCCTTCTATACCTATATAAATACCAAAGGTATAGGGCTGGATCCAGTGAGAGAAGAACGGAACTTTCCTACCTCTTTCCTGCTGCAGCTCCCAGCACTCCCTGAAGCTCTACCTTCAGGATAAGGGAATCCCCAAATCAGCATTGGTCACAATTTGGTGGGGGTCTTGGCAGTGGGAAGAGGGAATCTACTAAAATTCTTCTTCTTGTCAATAGAAGCATAGCTCCATTGGTAAAAAAAAAAAACAAGATTTGGATCAAATCCATAGGTTAAATGGATCTTGTCTATTGAGACTATGCTATGAAGAATAAAGCTCTTCATGTTCCAAAACATCACAAGGAACAGGAAAGTTGTACATAGTGAAAGTTCGTGTACAAACAACAAAGATGATGACTAACATAACTATAAGCATGTGAGTGCAAAGAACTGAAATTTAGTTTCATAAGATGTGGTTGATGCCTTGGTACGGAGTTTTTTGCAGTGCCAATTAAAAAAAATCTTGTTCAGAAAATATTAAAAGTAATTCTAGATTGGTATAAAAATCATTAATCTTATTCAAGGTTTAAAGAGCCAGCTTGGTGTAGTGGCTAGGAGCGCGGACTTCTAATCTGGTAAGCTGGGTTTGATTCCCTGCTCTTCCTCCACATGCAGCCAGCTGGATGACCTCGGGCTGCCCACAGCACTGATAAAAGCTGTTCCGACCGAGCATATCAGGGCTCTCTCAGCCTCATCTACCTCACAAGGTGTCTGTTATGGGGAGAGGAAAGGGAAGGCAATTTATTTTATGTTATTTTATGTTAATTAGAATTTATTTAAATTGGAATTCTGGAATTCTGCCTTGAATACAATCATGTTTTGCAGATTGTTGTATAATTTTGATAGGTATCTGGGTAAAAGCACTAAGTCCTATTACGACTGTTTCTTAGATGAATACAAACCTTTTATGTTATCAGCATATATACTTTATAGTGCTCATGCCAAGAAATCCACATAGTCATACTTCTCCAATGCTTGCTTCCATTTTGAATCATTTTAAAACTCTGTTAAGTGGAGAGTCTAAATATCTGCAGTGGCTGCACTTTACAATGAGCACTCACTACAATGCCCTTTAGCACAATTATACTGGATTAGTAAACAGTTTCTGACCTCAATTTCACTCCACTCAATTCATCCAGTAATCTTCAACCTTTCTCTACCCACGACTCATCTTTAAGCCCAAAACAACAGCATGACACCCAATGATTTGTCCCAATGATTTGCAAGCACCTGACAGAAAGTCAAATGAGGGAAGAGCTGAAAGCTAGAGATGAAACCTCACTAAGGGGTCCACACTGCAAGCACACATATGTATAGGACATTGGAGGAACAACTAGTTGAGGTGGTTAGACCAGGAAAAAAGAAATGAGAAAATGATGGAGAGCTGTTTTGATTGGTAGGGTTTCTCAACCTGCTTGTGCTAAAAAAGAATACTTGCTGAGTGACTACAAAAGTCTATAACCTATCTTATCAATATTCACCTTCCTAGTTTTATTTTATTCAATTAAGAAAGGAAAACATTCTGTATTTAAGTGCAAACTTTCATTAGTTAACTGTTTCTAAATTTATAACAGTTTTAGTTTGCTTATTACTACAGAACCTGTTCTCTGTTACCAGGCACTACAGAGCAAAAGTTAACTATTTTGTATTTTCTCTTAAACATTTGTGAACTTTTGCCACTAACATTAATCATTTTCTTTGAATTTCATATAAGTCCCTTAGCATCATGCATTGCAGCCAACCTATCCATAATTTATTTATTTATATTTAAATGTGTTAACCACTACTCCCAACCAGTGAACACGTTAAAACCAACATAAAATACAACATTTCTCAGCTCTTTCTCTGGGGATAACATGCTGCTCATGATCATGCATAGGACCAGCCCGTTTATAACAGGATTATCTTTAGCCTACTGAACTCATACAGATTCTGGTGGGTAGCCATGTTGGTCTGAAGCAGCAAAACAAAGTTTGAGTCCAGTGGCAACACATATACCCATCAGCTATCAGACTATTCTCTTGCAAGTGAGATGGGGCAAACATAAGCATTTTGGCTATTGCCTTAACAGTCATGATCCAAACTCAATGGAAAGAAGAAAGCTAAGAAGAATCACTGAAGTAACAGCTTGTATGCTGACAATTCAAACCATGCTTCTTCAATATCCACTGATAGGCATAATAGAAGTATTCACAGGAGTATGTAAAAGAAACTGAAATTTCAGCATGCATTTATTTCCCTCCCAGAGAACATGTAAGCAATGATACTAGTTATGAAGTTCAGACTAAAAGTTCTCAACTGCTGTTATAATAAGCTTGTACCAATGTTAAAGGTTTTTTTTTTAATTTTGAGTCTTGCGAGAACATACAAAGACACCTACTATGCAAGATCTCACATCACACTCTTGTCCGAGGCCCAAGAATGTGAAGAGTCAGGAAATATAGCAAGTCTACAATGACACACTTTAAGATTCCCCACAGAACTATCGCCATCAAATTTAAAAAACAGAAAAGGGTTTTACTGTGTAAGATTATCACATGGAAAAATAAACAGGAGTACACAACTCCCATTTATTTTACTAATTGATAATATAGCCAGTCACACCAAACTGTAAGGGCCTCAATGTCCGGTCTCCCATGCCAATCAAGACAGGCACTTCCCTCTGTTTAGTTGCCAAGGCTTATAGGAAGAAATGGAGCTTGGTTTTGATCAGCAAATCCACAGGAGGAATTAAATTCTCTCACAGTTCTCCAATCTGTATTTGGGCCTCTGGTAACAGCTGGGAATGAGAGTGCTGGGAAGATCCAATCAAAGACACTAGAACGTCTCATCTAGCTACATTTAGAAAATGGAGAGATCAGTGAGGAGCTCATTCTGCCCATGGAGAGACCCAGCTGACATTACAGAAATCTTGCTTCTATGAAGACGCCTCCATTTACTCAACTATAATCACAGCTATATGCAAGAACTACTGAGTTTTTAGTCTTTTTGATTCACGTAGCTATCATGATTGGTATTGCCTGACATTTAAATACTGCATAAAGGAAACTGACGCTCAATAATATATATATATATAAAACAAGTATGCTAAACTGGTATTTTAACCACCGTCTAGTTTAGTACTGACCTACTTTAAAGCAAGCAATTGCTCTGCTCTTCATCTTAAGATGCTGCAATTTTATCCAAGATATTTTTAGGGCACCAACACCTCTAGTAATTAAATGCAAAGTAATGATTTACAAAGAGATTAACTGTGCCATCCTAAACCCATTGACTTCAATGGATTTAGAAGGGTGTAACTCTGCTTAGGACAGCACTGTAGCAGAGTGACTCATGTTATCTGGAACAATGTGCTCTTCAGGCATTCTATTGCCATGTATTTCTCTTGCACCTGCTTTCTGCTTATGCCTTCATGGCAATGTACAATAAAGACAAAAAATAAAGCTAATACTATGTATGGGAAGTTTTTATTCTATTATTCTATTAAGAGAAGGCTTAGCTTTTCACTTTGCTTAAAATACTCCATTTACAGTTTGGATGTTCTAAATTTTAATCTAAGCTTCAAAATATTATAAGAGAAGATGTTCAATATTATATATAAAATAATATTACCAAGCAACAGATCTGGTCTGGATTGTGGACTGGATTAAAAATCCAAGATAAAGAATAGCAAAATTAGAATCAGCAGATCCTGATGAAGGCCTACACAATTACATATGGATTAAGAAATTGACTAAAATGCAAGAAACATGTTGCATAATTGGAGATGAACTTCTGAGAATATGGTTTACATGCTGGGATTTACTCAGCCCCACAAACTCAATTGCTTATGTCCCCAATAGAAGCTGATTTTGATAATAATATGAGAAATAAAAATGATTTAACACATGGCATGATGCTAAATACTCGGAAAAGTCTTGGCAAGATATTAGTCTCAAGGAGATCATAAGTATGGAAGGTGGAGTTCTAAGAGATGCAACTGAATTTGAGCAGATGATTATAAAACCTTTCCTGGGGTGTCTTCCCCTTCCCTGGCAATATGCATTTTGTTTGAACTATCTCCATTTGTTTTATTTAACATTGCTGCCTTTTATCCACCTCTGGTATGGTGCATTTTGTTTGTTTCTAATTTATTTGTGGAATGTTACAGTCCGACTAATAAATTTAACAGTCTTCAGACAAAGAAATTTTGCTGGAAAGAAGATCAGGCGACTGCTATCCTTTTCAACAAGATAAACTAAGTAAATATTTATTTTCATCAGGGAAAGCAAACTAGCATGTTGTTGTTGTTAGGTGCGAAGTCGTGTCTGACCCATCGCGACCCCATGGACAATGATCCTCCAGGCCTTCCTGTCCTCTACCATTCCCCAGAGTCCAATGGACAAGTTCAAAAGGCAAACTAGCATAGCTGAGTATAATTAAATTGAAGTTTTGACACCTTCAATGACCATCACATTCTGATTCAAAATACTAATCAAAGCTAGGTGGCGTCTTCTTCTGAAGTAAGAAGGATGTAACTAGCAGAAAAAGCTTATTCTGTCAGATGAAGGCTCCTTGCACTAGCAAAGGGCTCTGCTGTTAGCAAACAGAACCACAGTATCCCACAAATTAATCTAATGGTAATTATGTATTTGACTAGTCCCTAGGATGGGGATGCTCATCTCCATCTGGACTGATACAAAAAAGTCTGTCAGTTTCCTCCCACAATTGGTAAATGTGTGCTTGTGGACTGGTGAAGGAGGGGAAGAATTAACCACCATTTCTATGGTTGCTTCCGTGCTCTGATTCAAAGTGGGCCCTGCATAGCTGCTGGTTCCCCTTTAAACTCCTGTCTAATCTGACCCACAGGCTGTAATATGCATTATTAATAGTTCAGCTCAAAAAGAAACCATCAGAAAGGCTTCCCCGATGGTGCTGAAAAATTTTCAAGGGATGAATACAGCAATTACTGTATGTTTCATTAAATGGATCATTCCCTGTGAATGAAAGGAATTCTCCCAAAACCTCTAGGCAAGGTCATTTAGTGGTGCTACCAATTAGAATTCTGTGCAAGCTACAACATTATCCCAATGTGTACAATGTGGTCAGGGCTAAACAGAGAATGGATGAGATTTTGCCACAGACTTAGTTATGGGCTCAGTACTGAATTAGCCACAATGGGTGATCTATGTTTAAACCTAGGTCTTCCCTGCTACATAAGGATATGGGAGGTGCCCAGTTTTAAAAACAAAAGGAGGCACAAAGGCAAAGTATACCCCTATCTATAGCTTACTTCTTTGCAGTCTGTCTACTCAACTGAGCTGTGATTTTCAATGCATGCTCATCTGGGAGGGAGATAAGTAGTATGGGAGTTCTGCACTGCCCACACTTGTAGCTTTTCTGTTAAAACGGGACCTGCACACTTAAAACTGGACCTGCACACTTGGGCCATTTCATCCAAACGCTTGCAACAGAAAGTAGGATTTCCCTCCCCATCAGCACAGTGAGTAGTTCACAAGGCTGTGTAGGTTTGTCCCGAAACAGTCTCAGCTAATGATCTGCAAGGACCTCTACCACATTCCCTCCCTTCTGTAGCAGTTTAAACAGTCATCCCACCTGCAAGAGGCAAATTACTTCCCCACTATTTGGCCAGATTCAAAAATTACTGTCATACTTGAAACCTTCAACAGAGTTACCCATGAAAGAGAACAGATAATGACATCCCAAGCAGACCTACTCAGAATCCTACTTAAGTACACTCAGTGGGGCATATTTATTCATTCAATTTATATACTGCTCCTTGCAGTATATACCACCATTTTGGGGTGCTATGCCCAGGAAAGTATCCTTGGGACTGCACTACTCTGCAGACTACTCTGTATTACTTTTTGAATGCAATAGGTGTCAGTAAAAGGGATAAATAGAGATAGAATATATCCTCCATTTGGAAATTATAGTTAGCACTTGGAAAAGATGTGAAATATTAGAAAACTCTTAGCTACAGGCAAACAAAAAAAAAAGGTTTAACAACAACAGTCATGCAAGTTTTCCTGCACTAAAAATGTGTCTGGTAGTTGCATTATCTAAACTGAAAACCCTTGAGCCTAATCCCAGGTCTACAGGAGTTCATTTTACCAGTCAATAGCAGTACTCTCTGCCTGTTCCAGTAAACGGGTAAGCCATTGAGCATGTGCTGTGGAATTTATATCCCAATATCAGCTTCTCAAAGAGTTTATGGGGAACCCAACATCACATAGCCAGGATGGTATTAAATTCAACCACAGATTGTCCATTGCTTTTAACTTAATAGAATTTGCAAATTTCATATAATATTCTAATAAAATGAAAAATATACTGATTATTATAGCACGATCCTATACTGATTTACTTAAATTAACTTCAATTGTGTTCAATGGGACTTAATTATGCACGGGATTACAGCCTTGTTCTGTTATGTCCACTTATACTGTATACTTAAGTATTCTTTATGAGTCATGCTGTATATTGACTACACGTAAGTTGTTTTGTTTGTTCAAGTAGAACAACAGATATAATCTGTTTACTGCTAGAAAGCATATATGTTGAGTTGGCTTTGAAAAGTGATTTAGGGTGCTTATCTGATTTTTAATTGTATGTTTAAAGTAACTACCATAATCACATATACAGTATTTGCTGGCGTATAAGACTACTTTCCCCCCCTGAAAAACATGCCTCCAAGTGGGGGGGGGGGTCGTCCTATACGCCGGGTGCACTTCAGTTGGGATAGACATAGCTGCCCATAGTGGCCCATAGTACTGTAACGTAATGTAACAAACTCTATATTTTGAGTGGAAATGTTGGGGGGTCGTCTTATACGCCCGGTCGTCTTATACGCTGGCAAATATGGTATTTCAAGGTATTTGCTAAAGCAGCTATCATATAGGATTATACTACATTACTTGTGCACATAAAGTGCATCTAATGTGTAAAAATGGAATCTGTTCAACGCATTGCCCTTACATTTCCAAGGTAGAGGAGTCCATCAAGTTACATTTTGTTTTCTGAATGTGTTTATAACTGGTAAAAATCTTAAATTTAACAAAGGTTGCAAATAAACTGTTGATTTATGCCTGCTAGAGGATTTGATCTCATTTGAGACATTATATTACTCATCTGTCCTAACAAAGAAGGAGTATGTGGAATCAGCATTATAAGATCTATTAATATCCATGGAATTTACTCCCAAATAAATTGGTTTAGGATTGCAGACTGACTTGTTTTGGGTAAGAAACAAAGGCACAAAGCCAATAGACATTAAGACCTGCTCCTGCTAACAGCATGCCTGGGCTCTGACAGCTGCTCTCTTTGTTTTGCTTTGTAGAGCCCTCCCCCCATCCTCATGCTGACCTACATGAACAGCTTTGCATCTTTTCTCTTCTCCAAGCTTTCTCCAAGCAAGAGACCGGGAGCATTCTGGCTCTTATGGCAACTCTGGTAAATGCACAGATAACCCAACATACATCCATTTGAGCCTGTCTG
This sequence comes from Paroedura picta, assembly GCF_049243985.1. NCBI lineage: Eukaryota > Metazoa > Chordata > Lepidosauria > Squamata > Gekkonidae > Paroedura > Paroedura picta. Next base: position 50,933,031 of record NC_135377.1, read on the forward strand.
TCAGAACCCGATATGACCATAGATATTGGAGCATTTTAAATGGAAATGCAACAAGAATATATTTTCCTGACCTATCCCAAAATGAAACCCTCTCATCCCAAACCCAAGGCTTAAGTCTAATTAAGCCACAGGGCAGACTCGGCCGGGGCATCAGCCATAATGCACCATTTGAAGGCAGGAAAGACTTGAGTGGGTATGTTGAAGATTCCACTCGAAAAGAGGTGAAAGAATATTCACGAAATCTTAACACCCTGATAGAGAAGACTACGGAGAGAAGGGGGCAGCTGCATCAACCAAAGGATCCGAAGGTGCCAAAGGCACGGAATGTCTTCCCCTTTGGGCAGAGGGAGGCAGCCCATATAAGAGACGGAGATGCGCGGTCCCTTCCCCCCACCCCGCATTGCACGACCGAGGATGCGCCGCCTTCAGCAGGCGAGAGCGGCGCGGGGGGCGGCGGACCACGGCCAGTGCAGTTGACGTCCCCATCCTCCCGGAAAGCAAGCCCGCGCCAAAGTGAGAAGCGCCGCTGGCGAACTCTACCTGCCGTCAGGGTGACGGCTCCATCCTTCCCGATGCGGATGTCCGCCGGGCTCTCCACCCTCCCGGCCGGGGGCTCCTTGCGGCGGAGCCGGGCGCGGAGGGAGCCGCAGCACTGGTAGCAGACGGCCCATGCCTGCTCCTCGTTGATGGGCTGGTTGTAGAGCCCCAGGATCTCCTCCAGGGACAGGGCGTCCCGCACCGCCGCCGCCGCCGCCTGGGGACTGCCGCCGCATCCTTCGCCGGCGTAATCTGCGCGGTTGGAGGGACGGCGGAAAGGCTCGTCGCCCCCCGCAGCTCCGGCGGCGCAAGCCATTCCCTCAGCAGTGCGTGTGGGGCTGCCGCCCGTCTCGCCCTGGCCTGGCCCTCACCACCGCCACCGCCGCCGCCGCCGCTCCTTCTCCTCCGCCTTCATCTTCGCCTCCCAACCCCCTCAGCCGAGCGCGTGAGGCGTCGAGCGCAGCCCAGTCACCGGCAACGAAGCCGCCAGCGGGCAGCCAGTCAGTCACTCGGCGGCGGCGGGGAGGGGAAAGGCTGAAGGGCGGGAGGCGCCGCGTAGCGAAGCAATGGCGTCCCTCCCCCTGGCGCCCCACACCGCCTCCTGGAGGCAGGATATGAGGATGCCAGTGAGGGGGGGGGGACCGCAGGACACGCATCCCGGCTCGCGGCCTCGGTGGTGTCTGCGGGGAAGGGGCCGTTAGGCATCCTCGCCCCGGCCTCCAAGAAGGCAGGATGTGACTCAGGCACCCGCAGTGCTTTCATTCTAACCGTCAGCACTGTGGCCTTCCTAAGAAATCATGCGCAGCGGTCGAGTCAAACGCGTATTTTGCTCGCTGAGGGGTGGGCCTCCAGACGGGCGTAGGGGATTTATACGCAGAAGGCTCAAGTCCAGTGAAAGCAGCTGCCAGAGCAGGGCTGGGGGAGTTTAGCACCTGGGGATGCCTGATAGATGGCTATACACACCTCCCTCCCCCATAAAAGTAATCTGTTCAACAATGAAGCTAGTGTAAAAAAGCATTCAATCTGACAACAGCACAGTCGGAAGGAGGGATGAGCGCCAATTTACTATGATCAAAGTACAATCATAATTTCCTCGTGGTTCAGTCGAGAACTGGAACAGAAAGCAGAGTCCAGCACTAAGCCTGTTATACCCCATTGTCAGAGTATCTTAATCCAACCAGAATGTAACTCTGAAGGGTCTTTAAGATATAGTGTTGGCAGGTCCCTGGGGATGGGTGGGTAGGATTGCCAGATCCAGGCTGGGCAACCCCTGGAGATCTGGGTACAGAGCAAGGGGAGGACAGGGACCTCATCAGAATACAATCAAGTCATTGGAGTTCACCCTCCAAAACATCAATTTTCTCTAGGTGAACCAAACTCTGTAGAATGGAACTGAGTTGAAATTCCAGGGGATCCCCAGGTCTCACCTGGAGGCTGGCATCCCCGTTAAGATATTTTCCCCCCTTGTCAGCACCCCAAGGAAACTTGTGCCTGTGGCTTTTCTGGTTCTAGTTTACAATGGCCAGCTCATAACCATATTTCTAACTGAAGGCAACAAAATCCATTGTAGCCTTGATAAGTTTTGCATGTATTATATTATATATAGGTCTTCAGGCATCTGTTTACTATACGCACACACGCATTTTTGGGTGAAAAATCCATTAAACCTCTATGAGCCAGTTTGGTGTAGTGGTTAGGAGTGCGGACTTCTAATCTGCCGAGCTGGGTTCGATTTTGCACTCCCCCACATGCAGCCAGCTGGGTGACCTTGAGCTCGCCAGAGCGCTGATACTGTTCTGACTGAGCAGTGATATCAGGGCTCTCTCAGCCTCACCTACCTCACAGAGTGTCTATTGTGAGGAGAGGAAAGGGAAGGTGACGGTAAGCCACTTTGAGACTCCTTTGGGTAGAGAAAAGTGGCATATAAGAACCAACTCTTCTTCTATGTACGTATGTATTTATTATTAGACTTTTATCCCGCCACTCCCAGACAAGCTGTCTCGTGGCGGCTCACAATATAATAAAATATAAAACCCCATAACTTACAGTATATAAAGAAACCCACAGCAACTAGATGAAATATACTTTGATACTGGCAATATTTTTTCTACATGAGGATCACATCTCTGGTAGCATTTCTCAAATGGAATCAATTTCCAAATGATTTATTCCAAGACAATACTATTTGCTGAAGAGAAGCTACAACCAACTGTATCTTTCTGATGAGAATGCTATCTCTATGCTCACACTGATAACTACAAATGCAAAGTGGAAATTCCATGGCAAATCAACAGAGAACAGTACCATAATTAGGGATATCAAATGGAAGGCCTGGGGGCTGAATCCGGCCCATCCAGTCAGCAACTGCTAAGGATGGAAATGTGCTGTTTATATTAACCCATGGGGAAATCCTAGCCTTTGCATATGATTAAATGCATTCATTGTGGCTTTTGTGGGTTCCTCAGTAAAAGAATCAATTTCTTTTGTTTGTATATTTTGAATTAAAAACATAGTTAATTGGGGTTGCTTGTGTTTTATATACAGTTTATATCTCTGGTATCTGGTACCTGGCATTATATTTAATGACAAAGTGACATTTATGTCAGGTCCAGCCCTCATAATAAATTAATTTCACACCTGTAAGTAATGAGTTTCTGTTGAAATTCTGCAATATTATACAGATATCTACAACCAAGTCCTGAGTATTAAATAATGTGAATCAAATTAATATGCCACGTGAAAATTGTTCAGTTGTAACATTATCATATACATGCCTGTCAAGACGATGGATTTTTAAAAAGCGATGTACAAATTTCTGGATTTGGGGATAAAACTGCTTAAGCTGGTTGTGTAATGTGAAAATGTTACTCCTCAGCACAACACAGGTCTAAAACATGATATATAAACAGAAACAATAAGCATTATTAGAGGGAAGACTGCCAAAACCTGGATAAGAATGTCATAAAGTAGAGTAAAAAAGAAAAGACAAGTTAGGTACAATATAAAAGTAAATGGATGTACATTCAGTTGTTTAGTACTGAATTAATAAACAACCCTTGGAAAATACTGTCCAAGTTGTTGACTGATAAAAGATGTTCACAATTAAATCTATGTATTAAAAAATAAAATGTTAATTTTGTGCAGTCTCCACAGGAGATATTGAGAATCTACAGTGGAAGCCTAGGAAACAACTACCGTGGGCTGCAGGTCTTGTCACCAGAGCTTGGGCCGAGCCTCTGCCCATCTCCTCTTCACTGAGGGAATGAGGCCACAAGGAAAGCAGTGCAGGAGGGAACATGACAGCTCCTCCCTAATTTATCTTTTTCCCACCACTGTGAAGAGACACTCATTGCCGCCTCCTTCATTCTGCCTTTGTAGCCATGTATGAGAAGTATAGTTAGTATAGTAACATGTTTCTTTCAATGCTTCTGTTGCTGATGCTGAACCCTACAGTGCAGCATGGTAGTTTTTGCAAATGACAAGGACACAAATATTGATTAATAACTTCCTCAAACTTGGGAAATTAAGGTCTCACAGGGCAGCTGGGTATTAGCACAAAGCCAATAGGGGAAAAAATGGAGCTAGAAAAAGTATGAGCGTAGGCTTACGATACCATACATCAACACTTGCTATCCACAACCGATTTATCAGTGCTTATACAACTCTACTCTGGTGATTAGGGTGTTGTCTCAAATATTTCTGAAGTGATTGTATACCATGCAACTCTAAGAATTAAATTTCGTAAGTTGCTACTTGTCCACAATTATAACTCCTAACAGAAAGCATGTGAAGAATTTTGCCCCCCCCCCCAAGAGTTGATTAATTAACACCTTCTGTGACCTACCATGGTGTGCGGAGATAGTCCTGTTTACTATTTTATGACTTGCTCCAAGTGAAAGCTTTCCAAAAAAACAAAAGTGTAGTTTGTTCTTCCAACTTTATTATTGCACTACAATTTAAAATGTTTATTAACAAAGCCTGACATTGTCTTGTCTGGAACTGTAGAAAGTAAAAGATATTTGGACACTAATTTAAACGTTTGCATATCTTTTATAGTGTTTAAAAACCTGTTGCACTGTGATAAATATAATACATTAATTACATATTATACATTTTCTGCCATAATTGTTTAGCACATTCACACAGGCAATATTTAACATTATTGTCATGGTAGCCTTTATCTAATATGAACCATATACTGTATTCTGGAATATTATTTTAACATTGCACACTTGTATAAGCCCTAAATTTATGAATGTGAATAAAATAAGAACTGTCCCACTCAAATCAGTGCTGCTTGCTTCCACACACAGATGTTCAGGACATTCATGAAAGGACAAAAGCTTACAATCAGACCTCAATAGTTCATTTGCTTAACACTAAGCAGAGATTTCAGAATAAAAGTGCAAAAGATTTCTTAGAGTATGCAACGGTACTTGCAAGCAAACATAATCCAAACAGCACATGCAGATTCAGGATACACAAATACTCGGACACGAACTGCCAGCCGTACTTGGTCTCCTCTGCAGGACACTATTTCTTCACAGAATGGAGACCTATTTGAAGACAGAAAACATTAGTAACCACAGACACTTGGTTCTTGGAAGAGCATTACACAGACATGCAAAATAATGGTGTGCATATTTATCACTCCAAGGATGGTTAACAGCCAATTATACAATGTAGCAACCATTGCTACAGAAATTTGAAAAATGTTGACTAATCCCAACCATTCATCACTGTGTATGAAACCATGAGACAGATGTTACTGTACACATATTCTTCATAAATCCCATGATCTCACTGCAACATTTTGTTACATGAATTATAATTGGCAGGTGATGACTACATTGTGTCCACCCAGGATGCTTAATCGTTACCAGCTCTCCATGGACTTCATTTAAAGTGTGGAATCAGATCAGGAATATACAATAAAACTTAATTCCCCATGTAGACCCAAACTTTTAAATTTTGAACTTCATGTTACCGAAGACAGGTAGCAAAGGCTCTCCTTGCATTTCTGTAGACAAAATGAATGGGAAAGCCCTTGAATGTGTGACCGTCTGGCACTGCTCTCCTGACGGCATCTTGAAACTCTTCGTTTCCTGAAGAAACGCCTGTGGTACGCTCAAGTTCATAGGCTGCCAAGGCTGGTGACAAGAGATAGGATAGCTGATCGTCCCAAACTGTTGCTAAACCAAGATCCTAGATGAGAATCCAGATATTGTAATTAAAATCAATGCACTTGTAATGTTGACATTTAATATTCTTGATAATTTCAAGCATGTTTACTTGGTCAAACTCTGTTTGTTAAGCAATAAAAGATAATTATTTTGCTACGTAACAAGTGAGGCAGCAAACTTTTAAAGTCCTGCAGTATAGCCTTATAATTAATGCAGTAAGTACTGATTATTTCTATCTTTAATTTTTGATATCAGCTAACAAAAAATGTGGGATACTTCTTAAACATTACAGTACAAATGAAAGCATGGAAATTTAAGCGAAAGAAGTTTTGCGTTTTGTACCATCTTCATTTGTTCATTTCAGCTATATGAAAGCTACAAAGATGAAAAAGTAAACAAGCTTTAACGTGCTTCTTACTGTTACCTATCACCCCAAATTTAGTTTCTTCTTTGGAGTAGCTCTTTTTCATGTGATAAGTGTGTTGTGTTCTCTTAACTGATTAAAATAGAATTATTCTTGAAACATTTTTTTCCCTACTTCATGATCCTCTCCTTGGGATGCTTTGTGAGAGGATACAAATGTGTATAATACAAATAGATATATTCCTTATCTATTTGGGTATCTATTGAGGCCTGAGAATTTAGAAGAGTTGGTTCTTATATGCTGCTTTTCTCTACCCGAAGGAGTCTCAAAGTGGCTTACAGTCACCGTCCCTTTCTTCTCCCCACAACAGACACCCTGTGACATAAGTGAGGCTGAGAGAGCCCTGAAATTACTGCTTGGTCAGAACAGCTTTATCAGTGCTGTGGCAAGCCCAAGGTCACTCAGCTGGTTGCAGGTGGGGGAGTGCAGAATCGAACCTGGCTCGCCAGATTAGAAGTCCACACTCCTAACCACTACACCAAACCGGCTCTCAAATTAGAAGCACAGACAAAATAGATGTCGGTGCAAAAACATGTAACCACATCAGTGTGATCCACAGAGAATTTATACACAATACGCACTAACCACAAATTGTGATCCACAATGGACAGCAACTATGCCAGGGGTCCCCCTTCTTTTCGGGAACAGGAGATAGAGCAAACCGCAAAGTGGCAAGGAGTGAAGTTTTTGCATAATTAAAAGTAACTCTTCAACATTAAATATCATGCCTTTTAAAACAGACAGATTGATTAAAAGCATTTTCTTGCTTACATAATTTTCAGTCATGCAGCGAAGATCTTTGTGGTGGCAGCTGTTGTCAAAATAATTTTAAAAATACACAGCCAGTCAGATCTCTCCAATGGTCAATCAGAAGGCCCCTTGCGCAAAAGCCCTAGCTGGCTCCACCCACTTTCTAAAAAATGTTTCTTAAAAACATTTAGAAAGAGCACCATTTGGAAAGTACTGCCTGATGTCATGGCACCCTGGGCACCATGTTGAGAACGCAAGCTTTGGACACTTTAAACACAACACTGCACCCCTGGAATCTAAAGGGTACACAAACTCCTTGCCTGAAAAGCCTTTAAAAATGGAGGGAATTAATTTCTTTACATAGCTCATATAATTTCCTATGTATAATTTCATGAACTCTACCACAAGCATTTCTCCAGTGTTACAAAAGGTATTTACAGTAGGGCTTTCTATAGCTGATTCTATAGCTGAGTCAGCTTCAAGAGCGATGCACAGGATTAAGGTGGTTTCCTACTTAAACATAATGATCTTTGTTCATCACCCTGTTCAAAGAACATTTACAAATTCTTTTCTGTTTATAACAGATTACAATGGAAGCCACTAATTACAGCATCACAGCATTTCTTGGGAGGAGGGGATCAAGAGATTAATATAAATGCGATGTGATGAAGCACTTCATGGAAAGTACAGATGTTATGATTTAAGAAGAATTGAGAACACAGCATTTTTTAAAAAGAGGTTTTCTGGTGTTCATGTTCCCATGCTTAAAAATTATTTAATTACACAACAGTCTGAACACATCCTGGCATTTCCAGTTATTAAACTATTTTCACATCTGCTACGCCTGAGGGCAGTACCCACAAAAATAGCTGCCACTCAAATAGGAAATATTCTCAGAGATATTAGTTCTTTATGCTTCTGCCCATTTCTTTTGAACTAATTCACATTTAAATCTACTAGCTACAGCTACATTCAAGGGCAGCCCACTCTTTATAGTATATTCCTGCACAGAATGGATGACTAGTGTTCAAACTCATTTTATTTAAACAGCAATGGGATATGGTAATCAAACTGACTTCCTTAAAAAGAGGCTCTCTTTCAGCTGAATAAAGTTTGGCAAGCTTCAAGAGTTGCTTGATTGATGTAATTAAGTGAAGTATAAAGATTTCAGTGAAATGTTATATTTTGTGCACTGATTAAGTAATCTTTACATATATTTACAATTGTACAAATAAGGTAAGAAACCAAAAACCCACAATGGTCACAGCTCCTCATGTAATGCATGGGGGGGGGGGAATGGAATTAATTATGTGTTACACTGTTAAGAGTGACATAAAGACATATTACTGCAAACTACCCAGAGAATAAACTGTTTTCTTACACTAGTCTATTTAAAAAATTAAGATTTTTATTTTAAAGTGTCAACTTTAACAACAAAACCAAAATACTCTCACTCTATAGTATGAATGAATTCCTGTACCATCTCTTTTCCAAAACATCCTTAAAAATATGATACCCTGATATTGAAATTTTGAATAAAGAACACAGACATTCAGAAAGACATCACCTCAGTGTCATAATGGGAATGGGAGAATTTAGGCTAAAATACAACAAAAATATTAACTAAAAGTACAATCAATATTTACAATTTTTGTGTTTATGGCTGTGTTTTGAACTTGTACTTTTGAGTCACCTTCATCATTTTTAATGGAGAACAAGGTGCTCCTATGGACTTAATATAAATGAAGACTAAATAAAAGGTTGAGTTGGAAACAAGTTGTCTGGAGAATTCAATTTGCAGCTCACTGGCCCTGCACTTTCTCTGAGAAGGTCAGGCAAGGCACACTTATTTTTACAACTCATAATAGCTGAAGCCAAAGACTGACAATACCTTGAATCTTCACCAAATATTGAAAGTCTGTAGTATTGAAGAGGCTGACAACAACCTGCACTTGAAGATAGAAAGAAGTGTACCTTTCTGTGTTCTGCTACCAGTACTCTCAGTTGTAATTCCAGTTCATTGCTTGTTGTTGCAGCATCTATTGAAGAAACACACAGAGGAGGAAAAGGTGGAAGAGCAGTGGTGGCACCTGGAGAACAGACAGATTTGATTGCATCTCCACTCATTGGTTTCCACTTGGATTCATCATGCAGGTCAAAGACACAGACTTCTACTGCCTCAGAAGGCTGGCAGTTTGCCAAAAATTTGTGATGATTGAAGATGCATCCTATTGTTCGATAGGGATACAGAGCCTTGGGTTGCTCAACAGCTGGCGGGTCATCAGGCTTAATAGGAGTGTGGCTGTACCTACAAATTAACCAATAAACTACTATTAGTGCTTAAAATGTTAGTTTAATGTAAGACCCCATTCCTCTGCAAAGCCCTTGAGATTTTCATTCTACAAAAAAATTGGTGCATACGTAATGCTGCTGACTGCTTAGTCATGAACATCTGAAGTGGGCCACAGGAGCACACCTAGAGGACACGCTTTTTGGCAGTTCCCCCTCCCCCCGTGAGTTTACTGAACCAGGTTGACAGCATAATTTGAACATATATTCCCTATTGATTAGCATACCATGCTGCAGGACAGAGGTTATACATGTTGCCTTCTTCTCATGGTTTCTCTGCTCACCTCTATCCACATGATGAAACAGCATTTTAACAAAAACAGTAAAATACGTGATATAAAAATGGCTAATAAAATGTCTTCAGGAAACCTCACAGCCTAGACTGTAAATTTATCCTCAAATTCTATTTACTTACCTATGTCCTGTTAAACTCTCCCAGAATGTGACTGTTCCATCAATCCCGTAAGTCATTACCCATGTATGAGGAACTCCTTTAGCTTTGGTTCCTACACAGATAAAGGCTTCTAGTCCAAATCCCAGTAGAAGACTGCATAGAAGGTTAGCATGATCTTCACAGTCACCCTAATCAGGGTATACAGTAAAGATATAACATGAGTTAATGCAGACAAAGACTGAAATCTTCTCTAGAGAAGTTAACAACCACGCTAGTTTTATATACTGAAAGAACAAAACAGAATACCTGGATAATTTGTTTTAAATTAATTATACCTGGTAACAATTATGTTCATTTAATTGCCACATAATAAAGTTTGGAATAAGCAGATAAAAATCCTGAAGGTTTAATTCTGCAATCCTAAACAGAATTACTCCAGTCTTAAAAACCCACTGATTTCAGTGGTCTTAAGATTAGAATAACTATGCTTATGATTCCCTTGCATCATTTACCTAGAACTGAGTATTTCAAGTTATTACGCAAAAGCCTTACTCTAGAACAGGGGTAGTCAAACTGCGGCCCTCCAGATGTCCATGGACTACAATTCCCAGGAGCCCCTGCCAGCATATTGAAAGTCTGCCAGCATTTGCTGGCAGGGGCTCCTGGGAATTGTAGTCCATGGACATCTGGAGGGCCGCAGTTTGACTACCCCTGCTCTAGAACATATTATGACTCAGATAAGAGTCATACAAAAAGCAGTATGTTGCTTCTTAGATATTTTAGTTACTAAATTTTTAATATTCTTTTGTTAGCTATGTACTTTTTCAAGACCATGAGAGTTCGGACAGCCTGTAACAGGACATTTTGTCTAATATTACCATTTGCAGTATTATGTGGCCTTAAATTATCACTCTTTATAACTATGTACCTTGTTCGTACACAAAAAAGCCAGAAGCGTACACCATTGTTCTTGTTTACCACCTCCTCCACCAATGACAGGGGCTCTTTCATAACCAAGTACGCTAACGAATCTTGCAGCTTGTCTGGGTGTGTCCAACAGTCGACCTGCCCGAAGTGGTCGGATATATGAACATACTGGTCTGCTTATTCCATTTTCATCCTAATGATTAAAAATATACAAATATTAAATTAAGTGGTGTTAACTAGGTCAAAGGTTTCCATTAGCTTTCATAATAACCAGTATCAGAAACAGATTGCTATAGCAAAGTTACTCTGTAATTGTCTTCTCCATTTGTACACAATAGAAAGCAAGAATATTTAGGTGACTACAGCATTTTAAACATTACTAAGTTTCATAGCCACATAATCATAGCCCGTAAATGTTTACATTAGATGGCACAGCTTACTACTTCAGAGAGCAGAGAAGAAAAAATGATGGAGGAGTGGGGAAAAAAAGATTATGTTTCATTCAAACATATATAACCTTTTCCCAATTATACCATCACTAGAATTTAAGCCTGCTGTGGCTGCCAGACAGCGGGCGCTAGAGGAAAGCCTCCTGGGCTCTGTCACCCCAGCAGGTATGGGGGGGGGGGAGAGAGTGGGGGCGGCTTCCCCCAGCCCTGGGAGCAGGGATAGCTATGTGTACAGACCAGAGATGCTAGGAAGGAGAGGGTAGCAAGTGAGCTTGTAGTGTGTCTCCCTTTCCGTCTTCCGGAATCTCCTTTCTGTCTGTGTCTGTCTCGGCGTTGATCTTGCGAAGTCTCCATGCTTCCTGTCTTTGTGTTTGGTTGCCCCCGATCCTTCTACCCAGCCACCTAGCCATGCCTGTATGTCCTATGTGTCTCCCATCCATGGCAATGCGTGCTAAGTGTCGTACTGTCAGTCCTCCTGCCTGTATTTCCCCCTGCGCGGTATCCCCCTCTCTCTCCTGCCTTCCTTTGTATTTTCCTTGCGTGTTCCCTGTCCTTCTGTCGCTGGTGTCTGTCTCTGAATCTCTCACACCACCTGGATCTCTCCATCGGTGTGTGTGTCTAGGTGTGTTCCTGCGATATTTTCTCATATCCTTCCAGGCAGCTTTACTTGTTTGTTTTAAGCCAGTGTTTCTGTCTGGCGTTCTGTCCTGGTGCATGGATATCTCCGTGTGTGTGTCCCCGTCCCCCCCCTCTAGGGGCTGGGCTCGTAGTGGCTTACTGTGTGGGCGGCGGCGAGGCTCTCCTCGGCCCCTTCCCCCGCAGCGGCTGGAGTCATCGGGGTGAGGCTCGGCCCAGGCCCGGGCAGGGTATTCCTCCTCAAAGAACGTGGCGCAGTGGCAGCATGGCCGGGGTTGGCAAGGCCAGGCGGGGCATGTCTGTAAAGTCGAGGGGCCGTCATTGGAGGCGCGGGCAGCACTGTGGGCGGGCGCTGCAGCGGCGGGTAGCTGTGCGGGTCGCTCCCGGGCGTGTGTGGCAGGGCCAGTTGTCACAGAGGAGGTGGCGGCGGCCGGGCGAGGGAGCGACCGGTGACACGTGAGGTTACAGAGGAAATGGTGGCTGGCATGCGGGTGCAGGCAAGGTGGAAGAGGAGTGGATCGGGAGGCGCATCGCGCCTCCCGATTAGGCAATCCAGTGGCAAGGGGCAAATAGTGAGGCGCGCGGCTCGCAATTGGTCCATTGGTGCCAGACTGGCAATTGGAGGGCGCAATTGGATTGGGTCCTCCAATTGTCAGTCCGGAGGAAGGGGCCTATTGGCACCCTTCCTCATCACGGACAGGGCCCACCCTCGGGGCCCTTAGTGAAATATTTAATCCGCTCCGCGGGTTAAAGATATTTTTTCTGCTTTGTGTTGATGTCCTCTCCTTGCTCTTTTTCAGCAAGTAGCAAACACTGCAGCCTTAAACGATGGGCTTAGACTGGACCAACTTTTCTTAGGATTACATGGATAATTCATTATTTCTTTCTTTTTACAAAGTTATTTCTCTTAATAAAAACTTAAGGGCTAGAAATGTTTTATTTTTATAAAACTTTTATAAATGAGCAAATAAAAAGAAATGCAGTCACGTAACTCTAATGAAAAATTTTTCTTCAAGATATATTATTTGTATAGCTAGCAATACAGATTGTTTTTTTCATCCCTATAGACTAGCCTGGGCTGAAAGGGCACGGAGCCATTAACAGAGGGCAGCAGCCCTGAGGAAGTCTGAAAAGGGGGAGAAAGGTAAAGCAGGAATACACAGCTCAGTGCAGGTAGCCAGTTCCCCTCTCCCAGTTTTTAAAAATGGGTCACAATAGATCAAAGCACATTAGCATAACACCTATTCCCTTTTAATTAGTAGGAACTGTTATTAAAGGTAATATCTTTAATGACATAGAGCTGTGGTGCAGCCTGGCAGGGAACACTGCATGCAGTTCCGGTGGCTGGATCTCAAAAAGGATACTGCAGAACTGGAATATTGCAGAACTGGAAATAGTACAAAAGAAGGAAACTGTGATTAAGGGATTGGAACACCTTACTTATGAACAAAAGCTGAAAAGTCTGGGACTTCAGTCTAGGAAAAAAAAAGATGACTAAGGGGGATGTAATGAGGTTTATAAAATTATGCTGAGGGCAGTATGTAGATAGAGAGATGCCCCCTAATAATAGATAAATAAAAAGAAATACTTCTTGGCTCAATGGCTAATGAAATTATAGTGAATATCAGTGACTAATGGCTCCATCAAAGGAAAGGCATTGGCCTCTATGCTATTTCATTGGCCTTAGAGGGCAACTGGTTGGCCATGGTGTGAAACAGGATGCTGGACTAGGTAGATCACTGGTCTGAACCAACAAGGCTATTCTTTTGTTTTTTCAGTGTGGGAGTTTGTTCATCATGTTTGCTATTGAAGGAAGCTATGTGAATTTGTGAACATCTAGTAAGTATATGGCTGGTTAAGTCTATAAGCCTTTAGGTTTTTGTCAATGTGTTATATTTTATATATCAGAATTTGTAAAAATGTTAAAATTAACAAACCTGTGCAAAAATTTTCACCAGTCTTGTGTTGTGAGAAGGCCTTATCTGCAAGTATTCTCTCCACCACTGCTTAGCATATACAAGAAACAAACGTTCTTTTTCTGCTGTTTTCTGCCGTTCTAAAGCAAACTGCAATTCAAAAAGACATGCATCGTGCTTTAATATTCCAAGTTTTAGCTTGATCCCTTGTTGTGTTAAATAAATGCTATCCCATTTCATAGCTAAAAACTGGATTTTCCTCTCAGGGATAAGGTATGGCATGTTTTAAGATCAAGTGCTGCATTTTTGACTCAGCTGTCATGTAGGTGCTTGAATAACTGAAGAGCAGCATTCGTATTTAGACACCGTTGAACTATCATAATAATTCAAACTGTGATAAGAAGATAAAATTACAACTTGACTTACAGAAGTCATAGTATGCCACAACTAAAGGAAAAGAATAGAAGACCGGACACCACTGAACCAGCCCAGCAGATGTCAAATACACCATTGCTGGAACTTGTTTATAAGTAGTGCTGTCCTAAGCAGAATTACATCTTTCTGAAAGCATGGATTTCAATGGTCTTAGAAGGACATAGGTCTTCTGAGGATTGTCTTGCATATATCATGGATTGGGATTCAGGGATCTACTAGAACTGTCCCCCTTCTCTACTATTGTTGATGTCTAGGGTATCAGAGTTGGAGGTATCAGGATGCTATAAAGAGTTACTTTAAAGGAAGCCCCTTTCATATACTACAAAGCAATATCCTCTCATACCCCTTGGGTGTTGGAGGCGATGGAGTTTTGAGCAGAGAGAGCTCCAAACACTAGGAACAGAGGGAATAGGGTGTGCCATGAGTGTTTTAATCATATGGCGACACCTGTCTGATATTAAGGGTGAGGATATCATGTGCTGTCTGTATAGGCTAATAACAAGGTTGGGGAGTGAGGCAGTGGTCATGGTACATGTTTGTACCAATGACATCAGGAAACACAGTCATGTGATACTGAAGGGAAAATGTAGGTTAAAAGCCAGGACCTCTAAGGTAGTCTTTCCGGCATTACCATATACTCCATATGCAGGGCTATCTAGACAGGCACGGATTAGGGGTCTTAGTACGCAGATGAGAAAGTGGTACTGGAAGGAAGGACTTCGTTTCATTGGTACTGAGGAATTTCCTAGGACAAGATGAAACCATACAAAAGATAGGAACTTCATTTGCACCAAAACAAGCAGGTATCAACAATGATAGGAGCTTCATTTGCAGCTAGCAAGATCAAAAAGGTGACTTTTAAACTAGCTCCTGGGGGAAAGCTGACAGGAGGTAGGTAGTCTCCAGCTTGGAATAAGGGATAATGTAATGAACTCTCAGGGAAATATTGGTGGTAGCAGGTTGCAGCTTGAGATAATGAAGCTCTGTGCTAATACTAGAAGCCTCCAAGCCAAGATAAGCCAGAACTCTTGGTGCAACATGACAATTTAGATATAGCAGCTATTTCAGAATATCAATAGTACACTGTTCTTTCTGGAAACAGCAAGGGACATGGTGGGAGCAGGGTTGCTCTGTATACAGAAGTACATAAAATAAACTGGACTACAACAGATGAATAAATTCCCCCCTCAGAATTGCTATGGATGGAGATACTGCCCCCTAATGGTTAGTTTAAAGTAGTATGTGTGCTATCATTCCCTGATCAAAACCAAGATGTTGAGATGGAGTTGAAAATAAAGGATGAGTAAAGTGGAACATAATGTAAAGCTGGATAACTTCAATGGTTATCCAACAAGGTTCCTAGATGCCATAAATAACTGCATTGGATCATCTGGTCACTGAGCTGACTGGAGGTGCATCAACTCTGGACTTGGAGCAAGATGCAGATGTGGTTGCACTGAAGGGGACCAGTGACCTAGTATTAAGTTCAGTATTTAGGTCAATGGAGAGTTATCTCCAGCATCACATAACTTCCAAAGATGGTCAGACTAGCCCCTGGAGAGACCCAGCTTTGAATCTCAACTCTGCCATTGAAGTTTGCAGGGTGACCTCAGGCCAATCATACACTCTTAGCCTAGCTTACCTCACAGAGTTGTTGTGAGAATAAAATGAATCAGAGTTGGAAGGGGCCATACAGGCCATCTAGTCCAACCCCCTGCTCAACGCAGGATCAGCCCTAAGCATCCTAAAGCATCCAAGAAAAGTGTATATCCAACCTTTGCTTGAAGACTGCCAGTGAGGGAGAGCTCACCACCTCCTTAGGCACCCTATTCCACTGCTGAACTACTCTGACTGTGAAATTTTTTTTTCCTGATATCTAGCTTATATTGTTGTACTTGTAGTCTAAACCCATTACTGCGTGCCCTTTCCTCTGCAGCCAATGGGAACAGCATCCTTCCCTCCTCCAAGTGGCAACCTTTCAAATACTTCAAGAGGGCTATCATGTCCCCTCTCAACCTCCTTTTCTCCAGGCTGAACATTCCCAAGTCCCTCAACCTATCTTCATAGGGCCTAGTCTCTTGGCCCAAGATCATTCTCGTCACTCTCCTCTGTATCCTTTCAATTTTATCTACGTCCTTCTTGAAGTGAGGCATCCAGAACTGCACATAGTACTCCAGGTGTGGTCTGACCAGTGCCGTATACAATGGGAATATGACATCTTGTGATTTTGATGTGATGCCCCTGTTGATACAGCCCAAAATGGCTTTTGCCTTCTTTACCGCTAAATCACAGTGCCTGCTCATGTTTAGTTTACAATCCACAAGTACCCCAAGGTCTCGTTCACACACAGTTACCTAGAAGCGTATCCCCCATCCAGTAGGCATGCTTTTCATTTTTCTGACCCAGATGCAGAACTTTACACTTATCTTTATTAAATTGCATCTTGTTCTCATTTGCCCATTTTTCCATTGTGTTCAGATCTCGTTGAACTCTGTATCTATCTTTTGGAGTATTTTGGAAATGGAGAGGAAGTGGAGAGGAGAATATTGTAAGCCTCCTTAGATCCCCCATTGAGGAGAAATGTGAAGTATGAATAAAGTGAAGACATTTTTTCAAAAACGAGGGGACTGGTCAAAAGGATGTTGACAGGGAGGATTAAGAGAGTTGCATCCCTCCAAGATGCCTGGAAAATATTTAAAACTACACCAACTGAAGCCCAGATAGAAAGTATACCCCAAAGAAGACCACCATATCTAAAAGGATACTTTTGTGGTTAACAATCCAAATCAATGAAGCCATCCTCTTATATGTAACACCTTCCTACTATGTGAGTAATCTGGCCACATCCAATGGTTTCTTTATGCTACGGAAACAAAGTAAAGCATCTTCCATTGAAGAATTCAGCTTTGTAGAAAGGAGTAATTGAATCCAATCAGATATGACTTGTTATGTGAATGCTGTCTTTACAATCACAGAGCTGGAGGGAACAAGTACAGGAGAGCCCCGGTGTAGGTTCCTTTACATGTTAGGTTCTAATGTGACCTAATGCAAGTCATATTGTGTTGCAAGAAGATTGGAACCAAATGTCCTGGACCTATAGAAAGAGTACTATGTGACTGAATTGGCCTGAAAAGGACAGAGTCATTGCCTCTTAATGCTGTGGAGGCATTGTTGATACCTACTTGTTGATACCTGCACATTTCTCCCAAAAAGCTGATAATAGTGTCATGTGGCAGCTAGCACAGAGGACAGACAGCATCCTTTTAGCCCTAGTCTCAGTTGCTTGATCAACAAGTGTATGTAATTAAAAATTGGAGAGGAGAAAAAAAAAACAAGTGTATGTAATAAAAAGCATTAGTGTCCTATAAAGCTACACCCCTTACTCCAGAATTAAACACATACAATGGCTCAGGCGGCCAGCTTGGTGAGATGGTTAAGATCGGTGGCTTCTAATCGGGTGAGCCAGATTTGATTCCCTGATCCTCCACATGCAGCCAGCTGGTTGACCTTGGGCTAGTCACAGTCCTGTTAGAACTGTACTCACACAGCAATCATGTTAGAGCTCTCAGCCCCACCTACCACACAGGGGGTCTGTTGTGTAAACTTCTCTAAGACTTCTTCTGGTAATGAAAAGTGGGATATAAAAAACAACTTTTATTGTTCCTACCCAAGTCAGACATATTAATCAGAGGCTAAAGCAATAGAATTGAGATGGAAGAACTAGATTCACAGTGGGTCATCACAGTTCATGCAGTAATCATGCTTTTATGCAGGGGAAAAGGTAAGGATTTAATTAGGGAGAGACCATTACTAATTTAAAATAGCGTAAGTTCCCACAAAAGTTTACGTGGCACTTTAGCAGCAAAATAATGAAGCAAAAATCTATCCCTAGAATGCATAAAATGTTAGTTTTCCAGACCAAATATGCCATGCAGAAGCTACAGCAATATCTCCTTACACCATTTTTCACATGAAAAGAGGCCGGAAATTATTTCAGTAAAGTATTAATGATAGATTACGGCACATAAATTCTAAATTACTGCCCAATTTGGAATACTGATCTGAATTGCATTAGCACTAATGTTATCTAAATTTAGACTTACTTGAGTATTAACTATTTCCTGAGAAAGAGTCTTATTTAGCTTTGGGTACATTTCAAGTTTGATGTCAAGTACTCCAACAGAAACCTTTGATTCTGTACCTTTGGATCAAAATATATGGCTTGATCAGAAAACAAAGATTTTATTAGGTCAGACAGAACATGCAAAAGGATATGTATATATATTCTTCATATTTAAAGATGTTTTGGAAATACAGTCTCTCTTTCCAAGAGTTTTCTTTTGCAGACCTTGAGCCAAAGACAGGAAATCCTCCCTCCCTCCTACAGAACTTATACTACAACAGCTGTCCCCAACCCCCGGTCCGTGGATCAGTTGGTACTGGGCCGCGGCTCCTCCTCATTCTCTTCCCCAGCTGCTGCCTCAGGGGCTGCCCGGCCACTCTGCCGCCAGCTCACCTTTGGTGCTCTCTGGCGGCTGCCATGGCTGGGGCTCCCCCTCGGCGTGGCACTGTGCAGCTGCTGTTGGCAGTGCCTCCCCAGTGGCCGGTGGGAAGTCAGGGGCACCGGTGGGAAAGCAAGTGGAGCAGGGGCTCAGGTGGCGAAGTCCCTCAGCAAAAGACTACCCACCCCCGGGCCTCAGTTAAATTGTCAAGCGTTGACCAGTCCCCAGTGATAAAAAGGTTGGGGACCACTGCACTACAATATGTAAGGTTATCATAAAATACTAGTGTAATATTCATTTGTCATATTGTGATTGCTACCTTCATCTAGTTTTGTTGATTCAATAAAACAAGTTCATGTAAACATGCAAGACCCACTTCAAAACAGAACCATGTTTCTACAAATTACTAAAAAGAGTTAATAAATGAAAAATGACCATTCATGCAATATATTTTGCTTGTTTCAGACTGGAGTTCCCATGATCAATGAATATCCTGCTAGCTCTGAAGACAACACATTGTTGCTGAACTGCTAAGGAATCCTCCATGATTTACAACAGCAACAACAAACTGATGCTTTGATTAGGTTCATGACTGTTAATTCTGATTCTCTGTAAAGAATTCAAATGCCATGCTTGATACCATTTGCAACAGATTTCCTTCAGTTCTGGATGGTAGGTGTCAGATTCCATACACTGTGCTTTTAGATATTTAATATCAGAAGAGGCAGCATCCTTCCACAGAGAAAAGTGATCAACAGCCGAGAACAATTTTGATGCCCCTAAGATTGTTATTTGTATCAGGTAAGTTCATATTTTATGGTCAGCTACCTATATGTCTATCTCTGACCAGAATGCAGAAAAACAAAAATCTCAACAACAGGATTAAGCACAGGGAACAGCATTTTTCTACAAATGCAAAAGAACCCATATGTTTGCAGAATATGAAAAGTTTAATTAAAAAAAACACATATCTACACTAACTGATACTTTATATTACTGAAATTCAACTCACCTACACCAAGAAGTTCAACAGCAACTGTTGTTACCCTGTTTTCTGCACTAAGGACAGACCGCCATTCCAAGAAATAGGATGCTACTAATGTGGTCTCACCAGATGTATCTGTCTTGATCAAAACCATATGTACTGGATCACATATTGATAGCATAGTAGTTGCATCCACCATTTTACTTCCCTCACCTGTTAATGGTACATCAACACAAATTTAACAAGAAATTTACTAATAGTTTCCCCAGTATTATCACTGCATATTTGTAGAAATTGTTATTAGGTTTGATCTTACCTCCCATGTCATGTAAAGGATGCTTGCACCAAAAGAAAGTTCACCTATGAGCAGTGGTCCCCAATGTGTGCCCACTGATACCATTCCTGGTGCCCAGCAGGGCTTCCGGCTGACTACTGAACATCTGATTGACTGCAGATTTTAAAAATCATTGTTGCTTCAGCAACAGTTGCTACCAACACACAAGAATCTCCACTGTGTGACAAAAATTAGGATTTGCATAGGAAAGGAAATATTTTATTAAAATATCATTTTATTAAAATATTTTATTAAAATAACATTTTATTAAAATATTTTATTAAAATATTTTCATTTTAAAAGGTATTATGTTGTGTTAAAACAATTTTTATTATTATATTATATTTATATACTGCCCTGAGGCTCATTTTGCCTGAAATGTTGAATATTTACTATGACAATTATACATATTATCGCTACTTACTATTTTTGTGGCTGGCTATGCCTCCTGTGGCAGCCAACTTGTCTATATGCTCAAAAGGGGTCTATATGCTCAAAAAAGGTTGGGGTTGTCAATTCTTAGAAGATGGTAAGAAGCCAAGGATTCTACATAGTCCACCATAAAGCTTGCAGCCACTCATCAGCACACAACCTTCCACATTGTTTTATTTACATCTATTTATTCACTTCCATTCCTCCCTCACCCCCACCATGGGGACCCAAAGTGGCTTACATAATTACAAAATGCAAATAAAGGAAGACATGATCTGCTATGTGACTCTTTGCTGGAAGGAGAAGCAGCCATGAATTGGGAAAATTAAGCAAAAGCATGTACATTCCCAGAATGGATATGGGAGAACACAAGCAATTTGAGGAGTTCATGCAAATACTCTCCCCTTACCCAAAACCCAAGGTTCAGATTTTTAGAACACCTCACAGCAGACAAAACTGGATCCTGCTGCACTTTGATACCTTTAAGTTGAATTAGAGGTGATGGTGTTGGGGATATACTGTCAATGCTTAATTTTGTGTTTCTGCCAGCATTAGGCTTTTTGTTTTTGCTTATTATTTGGTTATACCTGCTTATTTTGATGACTTCATAATTTATTTCACTGAATATTGAGAATGTAACTGTTATTTTGTTATAAACTTTTGCAAATCTTTGCTGAAAATCAGGACATAATTGGTTAAAAAAAATAGAATGCATTGTAACCAATCAAAACATATAGGCTTACCTAGACTATCTTTGTATACTTCGAGCAGAAAACCATCACTGAAATCAGGTTCACAGGCACATGGAACAGGTTTAGAACGAAAGCGCTGATTTCGAAAATGTAAGCAGAGAGTAAAAGTGGAACAAATTTGACCGTGCAAAGGCTCGGGTTCCTGCAAATGTTCCAGAAAAGCTTTTCCACTCAAAACCTGAAGGTACAGATATCTTCGTGTTGGATCAATATTAGCTGTGAAATGCAACAATAAATATGAAAGTCTCAAGTAATGTAGCTAAAAAACACTAACATCTTTGAAATATATTGGATTGGATCCAGCAGAAGAGTTTCTCTTATTCTGTCTTTCCCTCTTCTAGGGAGCCTCCCTGAGGATAAGGAGAGCAAAACATGCCACCAGACAAATAGCTGCAGCAACAAGAGGAAACAGCCTTCCTCTTCCTCACAGCTGATGCCATCCCATGCAATGAAGACAGAAAGGCAGTTTTATCCTGTTCTCCCTCTCATCCACGCAGCACCTGCCCTGTGACAAATGCTGCCTATGAGGCTCTCCTGATCATCACAGATGAGTTCTGAGATCAATACAGGCTGCTTCAGAACAGAAAAGTAGGAAGAGATCCACTCTGTCCTTCTATGAACTCTTCCACTGGATCCAATCCATGGAGGGAAAAACTTCAGTCCAAATTCAAAGCATGAGTTAAGAATATTTAATACTTTATTCTAAATTGATAGCAATGCAGATTCAAGAGGGTAGCAGTAAGCAACACAGTCCATGTCAAATTCTTACAAAATATGTGGTAGAACAACAACTGTATTTACCTCAGATTATATGGGGAAAAACACACTACAGGATCCTCACTTCATTTAAAACTAACTTTATTATGAATGCAGACCTCATGTATATCAGAGGAAACATTAAAGCAGTTTTATAGTACTCAAATTTTAAATATCTAAATACTTTAAATCACTACAATAAATTGCTGAAAATAACATATAGACATACTCTTTTTTAGCACAGGTGGCTGTCGATCAACAAAATGTGTAGAAGGTTTCGGGGTTGAAGTAACTTCTCTGTCATGCATATCCTAGAATTAGATTATAATTTAGGACACCTTGAAGTAAAATTCTTTTACACATTTTTGTTAACTAGACCAGCTGTTCCTAACCCCCGGTCCGGCGACCGGTATCAGTCCATGGATCAGTCATTACTGGGCCGCGGCTCCTTCTCAGCCTGCTCCCTGGCTGTTGCCTCGGGGGCTGCCCTGCCACTCTGCCGCCGACTCATGGTGCTCTCCAGTGGCTGCCATGGCTGGGACTCCCCCTCGGCGTGGCAGCAACCCCCAGTGGGCGGCAGGAAGTCAGGGGCGCTGGTGTGAAACCAAGGGAAGCAGGGGCTCAGGCGTCCCTTGGCAAAAGACTACCCCCCCGGGGTAGTCAAGCATTGACCTGTCCCCGGTGATAAAAAGGTTAGGGACCACTGAACTAGACAACACTTCCTTGTCTGTCAAAATACCTCCCCAAGGGCTACTTTTCATGCAGACCCATAGTCACTAGAGGGCTCTAGATGCACTGTAGGCTCATATACACGAAACAGCCGTAAGACTTCTACGGGTCAGAAGCTCTTTAACAGTGAAATCCTAAAATGTTTCCAGGACGTAAACCGCACTGAGGAGGATTCTGCCCATATTTGACTTGGACTGCTCTCTAAGCATCCATTACCCTACTAGTAGTTTAATAGAGTATCTAAAACATATTCATTTCTATATAGTACTACTCATGTAAATCTGTATCACAAAAAACAAGTACAAGTAACTATATGACCTTTATATTATGCCAAAAATACTGTTTATCATATCAAAAAAGTTGCAGTACAACCCTATGTAGGTTGTACTTCTTCACTAATAGAAAATCGACTAGCGAGACTATACAAGATCTGTTAATTGTTTTGAGCATACACTCACAGTCATGAAATTCAGTTCTTTCACAACATCATCAATTATTCCTCGCCGTATTAGGGCTTTCATCAAATCTTCTTCAGACAACTGTTGATGTTGAGGTGCTAGTTCTTCACGTATTGTTTCAGCAAGAACTTCTCGGATTCTGCTGTGGACATCCATCTACACAGAAATGCTTCTGTTAACGTGTTAGGTTCATGTCTGGAAGGGCATTCTGACATACACAATCCAATCACATGCATATTTACTTAGAAGTAAGTCCCATTTTATTCAGTGGCTCTTATTCCTACATAACTATATCTTGATTGTAGCCTTAGCTTGGTGGCATCAAGGGGGAAAAAAGCCCTACATATTATGATCCCATAACATCCATGAGGATGATTTCTCAAACTAATGTGATTCCATGAGCAATAAAGATATATTCATTTAGAAGTAAAACAAACATACTACAGATACAGACACTGTTTCCATAATAAACATTTTCAGAGGATATGGTTTTCTCACAGGGAATATAGCATTTCATTTCCAGAATGCAGTTCTCATTTTCTGTTAGCTACAAATACTTACGTTTCAGAGCAGCCATTTGGGACTTTTATGGGCTCAAAAAAATAAACTATTGAAATACAGCATTACAGTGCCCCAAATTTGTAACTAGAAAATCAAGCTACTCCGTCTTTCTTGCAGCAATACAAGCAAGTCCACTCACTTCTAAATTCAATCTACAGTAACCTGTTGGCACTAAGTAATATAGTATTTGCTTCCTTCTCCAAAAGAAGTCTTTCTCTGAAATGGGGATAGGAAGCAGCTTATATTGTCTCCTTTACTGCATTTTATTCTCATAACAACTGTTAGACTACCAGGGTCCCCAAGTAAGCTTCCATGGCAGCATGGGGATTCAAAACTGGGTCAATAAGATCCAAATCTAACACAGCCACTACATTTCACTGGGTCTCAACACTCAATGTTAACTAGCAGCAACTGAACAACACTGCATGAGTGTTGTTGTTCAGCATACTTTTTCTCTTAGAAATCATTGCTATGTTGTTCTCACCTGATTCCCCCTCCCCACACAAATGGCTGCTAATAAAGGAGGACCCAAAAAAAAAGGAGGACCAAGATCTAACTTTCATTGCTGTGAGATCTTACAATCTTATATTCTAATAGTGAATAGTGATAGTGAAGTGTGACCCACATCTGCAGATAACTACATCTGTACAAAACTAAAACTTAGACAAACAAACTTGGAAGTTTAAATCCTCCCAACAATAACTTACTTCCAGCATCTGTTCCAGGTCCACATGGCATGCCTCATTTGTACCTAACTTGGTGTAGTAGCTAAGAGCCAGCTTGGTGTAGCGGTTAAGAGCGACAACCTATAATCTGGGAACCAGTTTGATTTCCCACTCTTCCACTTACAGCCAGCTGAGTGACCTTGAGCCAGTCATAGTTCCCCCAGCCTCACCTACCTCACAGGGTGTCTGTTGCAGGGAGAGGAAAGGCAGGTGATTGTAAGCTGTTTTGAGACTTCTTCAGGTAGCAAAAAGTGGGTACAAAAAACTGCTTGTCATCTCAATGCAGTGGTTAGTATACTAGTCTTCATAGTGTAAGTTCTGGAGACTGGCTTTTGTTTTGTTTTCTTATTCAAGGAACAGGGATTATTGCATATGGATACCACTTTTACTGCCAGTCAGACTCTATCAAGAAGATGCATGGCATCCCATCTGTTACTTGAGCACCTTTCTCCTGTACACTATGGGAGGGAGGCATTTAAGCCACATGATTCATGCTGGGTCTATTGCTCAATATAAGCCAATTGCTAGGCCTTCCCTCTCTGTCCTCTGGCAACTTGTCTTTGTATAAGTATGTGTGTGTCGGTGTGTTTTGGGGGAAGAGTAGTGTTGATCATATTAGGATGTCATTAGTTACCATTACCTAATTGTTGGTTGTTATGGGCTGCAGTTGGGCAGGTTGTTTATTCCCCCTACAGAAAGTTCACAGGGATCCAACCAGCCCTACTTATATTACTTTGTTAGCTAGCCACCACTATCACAGCAGCCCTCAAGACTGGGTTTCTTGACTCCATAAATCAGATCATGCATACAAATATAGTAGAAAACATTTGTAATTTATATTACACTTATCTACTAACATAAGAAACAGCAACTTTCCCAGTTCCTTTGGGCTGAGGGACTACATCATTGTTTCAGAATACACCAGATCAAAGTTCAGGATATAAAAAGTTGTACATTTATCGCCTTTATAAGAATTGTTTCCCTTTTTCAATAAAGTAGCTACCTAAATAGGATTTACTTTCCAAATATCTGCATACCGCAACTTAGGCACCATGTGCATCGTTTTCCACTTTCGGACCCAACCTCTGACAATATGCTAGGATGCTTTAATTCTGCGGGGCTTGACCAAAGGCTCCTCCCCAGCAGCGCTCTGTTCTCACCTTGGTCAGCTGCTGATGGATGATCTGCTTCAGCTCAGAAGCTTTCTCTGGAGGCAGCGACATAGCGCGGGGCCTGGGACTGGCCTTGCTGAAGCGCAAATTACAGGGGGGCTCCCCGCAAAAGGGCAGATGCCTGCCTTCCCATCCGGACGCCGATGTTTATCCGCCTCCCGCTCAGTCACCCGCTCGCTAGCTTTTCCCGAGCTCTCATTGGCTCCGCCGCCAACCAACCAGCAGCTGGTCCACGGCCGGCCACTAGGCGTCCCGCTCAACCGCCTCTCGAATCGGTTTAGGCCCCCAAGGCTGCTCGCGAGGTTGCCTGATGGAGAGACTGAAGTTTACGACTGGGAAACCGCGCGATCAACTTGCCGTGCTCGAGGTTACTCTCCGGTCCCCGTGAAAAACAACAACCACGCAATCTCCGGGGCATGAACGAGGATGACGGTGACAGGCGCACTGTAAACAACCTTCTCTTGTGCCGGTGCGAGAGAAAGGACCCCTACGGGAGGGCAAAGGGCGCAGCCTTCTTGCTCCGCGAAGCTCGCGTCAGCTACGTTTCTTTCCTCATTTTCCTTTAATTGCTAGGATGTTCATTTCCTGCGATGGCTCCACGCGGGCCGAATTCAAGGGCTTCACGCTCCTTCTGGTGAGGAATGGTTCTTCTGCCGCTCGCGCGCCGTCGCTGGAACCCCGGCCATTGCCCAGGCAACGGTCGAGCGCTGTGGCTCTCCGGCACCGCCCACCCGCACGTGCGCGCTCCCAGCCACTTCAACAAGCTGTACTCCCAAGGCTTGCACTTGTGGAAAGGGTGTGTCCCTGTGGATCAGGGAAAATCGGGTCCACGCGCCACATCTTACTCAGCCGCCCCTTCAGTCAAGGCGTTTCTGCCTTGTCTGTTATTAATGATTCCCCAGCACGTCCAGATTCAGAACAAGTCAGGCTGTTACTCTCTGCCAAATTCCCTTAGCCTGCGCTTTTAATTGCGAGATTCTGTGTATTCATTTGTAAAATACATCAGCAATGGGTGACCTAACATTTTTATTTTAATAATTTTTGCTGTTTTAATTTGTAAGATTACTTTTATAACTGTTGATTACCCATATATGCAATTATGGTTGTACATTTTTTTTACTTTGCATTGTGGTGTAAGACTGAATTAATAAAAACTGGTTAATTATCTCTAAAACCATTTATGCACTGGAGGTTTAGTCGTGGCAGGTTGCCCTTCCTGCACCCAAATGGGGGAGCATTTGGCCTGGTGCACCTCATCTGCCCCTGATTTATACTCCTGCATGAGAGCTGGGGCAGTGAAGTTCACAGTGCAGAACGGTCTATGAGGCTGAATCTCCTACCGGTTGTACTTGGAAGTAAGTTGCACTGATCCCACTTCTAAGTGCAAATTGCATTTCTGCTTTGGGTAAATTAATTTGTTGGTAGGGAGTAAGTATTAAAACTGAGATATTGAAGTTCCGGTGAGCTTGAAAGTCCAGGTCTGTAACCTGACTTGTTAGTCTCAGTTATATGTATTTAGTTGCTCCTGATCTTGACCTTACTTGCTTTGCAGCTGGAGCATTATTAAGTTATAGTTATACTAATGCAAAAATATTATATAGTTGATGGCTGTTTTACAGGCATTCCCTGATAGTATTAGTGAAAATACTATTAATACAAAAGTAGACATCTAATATTTTCTCTTACTCCATCTACTGGAGAAAAAAGTAAGCTCACTAGTGGCACACAGTCAGATCTTCACAGACTAAATATATAATTTGTAAATGTAATTGATTCTCAAACTCACAATACTGCAAGAATCTTTTAAAAACAGATTGAATCTGTCTTCACTATCTTGTAGACAGTCTTTCTTTCGAAGTATATCCCATGTCCTGTTAACAGGAGGGAAAGGCAGAGGTTATGAGATGGATATTACTAAATTGTCCAGGGATGTAAAGTCGCTGTTTGTAAAGTCATCTGTCCAAAAGTTCAAATCACTGCTCTGTCATGAAAGCTTGTTGGGGTGGGTCTTGGGTCACTCACGCATTCTTGATTTTAACCTATCTTACATGATTGTTATAAGGATAACATTGAGAAAGAACAAACATTGTAAGCAGCTTTGGACCTCATAGGTAAGAAAAATGGAATATGTATGAATAAATAAACTTTTCAGCTATGTTGGAGATACTTATGTAATGAAGGAAATTTTGAATATGCACGTAAATAGTGCCTCATTATTTCTTTGAATGGTACTTTTAAAAGGCATTGATCTAGACCTGTGAATTTTGTGAAGTGCTCAGAGTTAACTTATTTGAATTGTTGTAAATTTGATAGTTCTATAAATGTGTACTTTCTGAATCTACCAATAATTGGCAGTATAAACATATAATAGAAGCTTTGATCTCTTGTCACAGAGCAAAATAAGGCTAAGTAAGTTTCTGGGTGTTTCCTAATTCTTATGTTTGTATTATGTCATTCCAGCCAGCTGTATCTGTGGGGAACGTTGGTCAGCTGGCTGTTGATTTAGTAATTTCCACACTTGGGATGACCAAAGTTGGTTACTTTTATACTGACTGCCTTGTGCCGATGATTGGAAATAATCCATATGCAACAACAGAAGAGAATACAACAGAACTGTGTATAAATGCTGAAGGTATGTGTTCTTTATTATTATTTATTTAATATATTTATATATATCACACTCCCCGAAGCCTGTGATGAGCATAAGCATAATCTTGTCAATACACTCTTGGGTATTGATTTTGCCTGTGA
The DNA here is from genome assembly GCF_049243985.1 of Paroedura picta. Taxonomy (NCBI): domain Eukaryota; kingdom Metazoa; phylum Chordata; class Lepidosauria; order Squamata; family Gekkonidae; genus Paroedura; species Paroedura picta. The sequence goes on from NC_135377.1 coordinate 50,961,188, forward strand.
TTCTATAATATCCTTTATTCAGAGAGATCTTCTACTTATGGCTAGTTCACGAATTGGAACTTTTTTCTATGTAAATTATTCTGGATATGGTAGAACTATCTGACCTGACAGTTCCTTGTTTATAGTGGTTGTTTTCTAGCTGCGGTCTTTTTGAGTTCAGGGACAGACACCAAAAATGCCACCAGGAAACATCAATAACTGGGAATGTATTTGTTCTGATATGATTCCGTCACACAGTTGTGTCCATGAAATGGTCAGGTTGCACTCAGACTTCTAAACTGGCTTGCAGAGTGTCATCCTACTCAGGTCTGTTAAATAGGGCTTGCTTGCAGGAAAGTATTGTTAGGATTGCACTGTTGGTGAGGTGGATCCAGACAACTTTTCCACTCTGTCTCAAATGTATTTTGTTTACACAGTTTCTATGACCCCCCCAGTGTAACAGTTTTGGGTGGTCAAAGTAGATTCTTCCTCCATTCTATAGCAGCAGAAAAACTGGAGGATACTGAAACTGTGCTTTGTTTTTAATCCAGTTGTATCATTGGATTACAGTGGACTGTTATTTGCGTGGGCTAAGAGAAAATTTAAAGATTTGATATCCAAAGAGCATCAATGTGGAAAGGCATAGAAGTCCTTATCTGTAAAAAACATTTTATTTTAAAAAACATGAAATAACACGACCTGATTTTTCTGTTTTTGCTGTTGTGTGTTGAACTCTATTAGTTACTGTATGTTACACTTCAAATAAATATCTGTCTACTGTATTTCTCTTGAATGTCAGTGAGTATCACAGACGTAATTACCAAACCACTGTGTGATGACATCCATCTGCAGACCTCGAAACTAAGTCCATAAACATGGATTTTCTCACCCCATAAACATCTTTTAAAATGTTTATTTTTATAATTGAGGCTTTTTACTTTGCTTAGTCTCCTAGACTAGCGATCCCCAACCTGTGGGCCGCGGACCACATGTGGTCCTTCGACTAATTGGAGGTGGGCCCCGAAGGATGCCTTCTCCTCCCCCCGGCCCTTTACTTCACCCCCCCCCAGCCGTTTACAGCACACTTCATTGTTGTGGCGTGTCTGTATCTTATTTTGAAGGGATGTTTAAACATTACCATAGTGATCAGAGAGCGCTAGGGCAGCGGTTGAGAGTAGAGGAGTAAACTACCCCCCCACCGGGCCTCAGTAAAAGGCGTTGAGTGGTCCCCGGTGAGTGATCCCCGGCGTTGAGTGGTCCCCGGTGATTAAAAAGGTTGGGGACCACTGTCACCTAGACCACAACTAGGGCTATGCCTGAGCTCAGAGTTTGATCCAGCATTCAATTAGCCTATTATGAGGATGCTATAGGCTTGAAGGAATCATACAATAGGTTTGATGGACATTTAAAAACCAATTTTATTTCAGTGGTATGGATGGCTTGGTTATTTATGTTCATTTTTCTTTATCCTCTCAGTATTACAGTAGCAAAGTTACTGAAGGGTTGGGGCCTGAGAAAAGTTTTGAAGTTGTTTATTTTTCTGACTAATTCAGACGTTTAATATGTCTGCACTAAAATCCTACCTATCTTCAAAATACCTAAAGTTCCCAATGGACACCCTGTTTAACTAGCAAACCCTTTAGTACTTCTTCCACCAAAATCCAACAACCTTCTACTCTAAGTTGACCATCAATGCGAACGTCAAACTCCTTTTTTTCTTTTCAACAGTCCAGTCCACCATAAGTGATTGGCTGAGGCTTTTGGAGGGTGAACCTTGAAACCTTCCATTGCACTGAGGTTTTCCATCTTGTTGGTAGTCAGCTTCACCTTCTGGAGTCCCATGTAGTTTGTTAACTGAATGTGACTGAGTATGTGACTTCTTATACTGTTTACGCTGTTTCTTCCCATAGTGTATGCAATGCCTTCTAAAGAGCTAGTGGTTTTACAGATCAGATCACCATTCATAAAGGTGTGTATCTCCACCGGAAGAATTATTATACTTCTTAGTGTATACTATATTTTGTAGTTCAAAGGGCTAGTGATAAGATACAGTTTTCCTAATAAGAATTTTAAGATTACTGTGATTTGTCTTGGAGGGCATTTTAGAATGACTCATTCAGATTTTCTTCAGTTCATCTGGATTGCTGAACATACACATAAACAGCCACCACCATTGCCTCACAAAAAGTAGTCAAGAGTGATGCGTCTATCCATGAGTTCACTTGTTTGGGCCAGTCTGATTTATGTATTTATTTTTATTGATTTAAAATATTTTTATGCTGCCTTTCTGCCCAGTCAGGTCCCCTAAGGTGGCAAACACGAAACATTATTTGAACAATTCAAAACAATGCTTAAAATTATTAAATAATTCAATAAAAGCATATAAACATAAAGCAATGGGTTTATAGAATAATAGAAGTATAGAATAATAGTTAGAAGGGACCTCATGGGTCATCTAGTCCAACCCCCTGCACTATGCAGGACACTCACATCCCAATCCCTCATCTACTGTAACCTGCCATCCCCTTGAGCCTTCACAGCATCAGCCTCTCCGTCAGATGGCTATCCAGCCTCTGTTTAAGAATTTCCAAAGATGGAGAACCCACCACCACTGAGAAACTGCTCTAACTGTTAGGAATTTCTTCTGGATGTTTAGACGGAATTTCTTTTGAATTAGTTTCATCCCATTGGTTCTGGTCCGTTTCTCCGGGGCAAGTTTATTGTTTATGAAGACATCAATCATTAAAGGGAAAATTGGGTGATACACAATCTTGTTAAGGCTATGGGTTAGTGCAGTGGTCCTTACCCTGTCCAGACCCAGGATCCACTGATATATAAGCATGTAATGGGAAGTTGGAGGGAGCTAAAATTATAATCTTTCCAGTGTTGAGCCCAGGACCACTGACAGGAAACACTACTTAAGTACAGGGAAGTGTACCATACTGAAGAATAACCCATGGGTTAAAGTTGTGGAGAAAGCCTTTCTACCACTATTGGAGCATGCATAGAAAGGCAGAGTGTTTGGCTTAGTTCTGTAAACAGGATGTCCTTCCAAAAAGCAGCAAGAATGGCAGCTCTGTAGAGGCTTATGATTCACCTGAGGCTTCTAACCTATGGGTTGAAGATTGCTGGATTAATTAATATTGTCTCATAAAATGCTGTTCAGAACAAGCACTAGCAATAGTTGCAGCACATGTTGATTTAAACTGACACACTTGTGAACTGCGCTATAATTTTTGGTGGCAACATCACCCGGATGACTGCCTACCACAACCTGTGGCTCCATTTGTGCATGAGTCACCCCCCCCCCCCCATTCAAACACTTGCTGCTGGCTTGGTAGTGTGCATTATGCCCATTAATCTTACTGCTAAAGTAAAACAATACACAAATTTTAGGGCCATCTTGTACAATAATGTATTGCAAAAATTCTTGGTTTATTGGTATATGAGAACATTTCATTTAGAGAAGATAACTCCTGATGGCTGCATTGGCATACCTGAAATTCTCTGAAATTTTGACAAGGCTTTGATTTAGTTCTTTTTCAGTCAGAATATTCTTATGTTATAAAATACATTAGAACAAATAGAACAAATAGATTGGAGTACATGTCATATTATATATATATATATATATATATATATATATATATATATATATATATATATATATATATATATATATATATATATATATATATATATATATATATATATATATATATATATATATATATATATATATATATATATATATATATGTAAGTCTTAACAGTACCAAAATAATTTATAATTTGTTATTTTCCTCTCTTCATAAAAAGAATAAATACAGGCACTTCTGTGATGTTTTACTGTCCTGGGTGAAAAGCTGCAGCTTTGCCAGAGTTGTTCTTTTGTCCAGCAGTCATGCTTACCAGCGTAATGATCATCAGCTTCACACGTAGGTCTATGTGCATGATGTAATTAATGTATATAGGTGCTTGATTACTTGTCCTGGCACAAGTTGCCCAAAGTGGGTCATATCTAGGCAGTGGAAAACTGATAACATTTTCTGCAGCTCATTATGTTCAGTGCTTATCTGGTGGTAGGGGGATGTTGGTCACATACTCTAGGTTTGAATTACGTGCTGGGTCTTAAACCCAACTTCAGCAGCCACATAAGTATACCAAGCAGTCGGTTAGACCCAGTGATCCATCACCAGCAGTCCTTAAAAGTTGAGTCCTGAGGTCAAAAGAAGAGTTGGTTCTTCCATGCTGGTTTTCTCTACCAGAAGGAGTCTCAAAGCGACTTACAATTGCCTTCCCTTTCTTTTCCCTGCAACAGACACCCTGTGAGGTAGGTTGGACTGAGAGAGCCCTGATATTACCGCTTGGTCAGAACAGCTTGGTGAGCCCAAGGTCACCCAGCTGGCTGTATGTGGAGGAGCGGGGAATCAAACCTGGCTCGCCAGATTAGAAGTCGATGCTCCTAACCACTTCACCAAGCTGGATTTTAGTTGTAATTAAATTAATAGACATATCTATTTTTAATGAATTCTAGGTAGTATGGCTTCCCCTTAACTGATTGCATATTGCCAACTACTTAGTAGTGGTGAAATTATGTCTCCTTTTGTGATATAATGAGTTTTTGTAGTGGATTTAGATCAAGTACTGTGTCAGTGCAGTTGCTTTTTGCTGCTTTTGTTCCCTGTGTGGTATTGAAATGGTAATTAGAGTTCTTAATAAAACTAAAAAGTCAAGAGGTATCTGAAGAAGTGAGCATATCTGAAGAAGTGAGCAGTGACTCACGAAAACTCATACCTTGCCAAAAAATTTGTTAGTCTTTAAGGTGCTACTGGACTCTTGCTCTTTTCTGCTGCTGCTGGCAAACCACCATGGTTACCCATTTTGAGGTATGAAGTCCGTTGCAAGTTGACTTTTTGCACCTTATGCATCTGTCTTTTGGTTTCCTGATAGTACTTCACTGCGATACTTGGTTTCACCTGCTGTTCAGAAAACAGTTCAAGATATAATGCAAAGATTGAACTGGAAAGAACTGGAGAAAGTGGCAGCTTTCCCTAAAGTAAATGATGACGATAAAGTGCTCTACATTCCAGGAGGTGGCATCACAAAGCGATTGTTCACTAAAAGGTTGGTGAGGAAGTAACTGGTTAAAACGGTAAATGGGAAGTTCTGTATTTAATATGCGCTTATTGCAGTGTTTCCTCAAGTCTCTGAGGCGGGTTTGAGGGGGTTAGTGGGGTTAGTTAGTGCTCGCCTGTTGCCTAACGTTGATAGTGTGGATTGTTTTAATGGTTTTAACTATGGGTTTTATTATAATTTTTATCTTGTAAACCGCCGTGAGCCTAAGGGAACGGTGGTATAAAAGTTTAATAATAAATAATAATGAATGTCTTCCTGATGTCTTTTATCCTCTAATTTCCCCCTCTGGCTCAGTCTAATCTCCAAATGTCTTTTGTTCTTCATTATGACTTCTGGAACCTGCCCTTGCTGTGTCCTGGCTTCTGCAGCTGATTGCCCCATCGCTCATGATCTTCATATGGACCTTAGTTTCATACCGAGAGTTATCATACTTAGGCCTCCATGGAGTTGCCAGGTCTGGGTTAGGAAATATCTGGCAATTTTGGGGGTGGATCCTGAGGATGGTGGGGTTCAGGAGGAGGAACTTCAATTTTGTGTAATGCCACAGAGTCCACCATCCAAAGTCCACCCATTTTGTCCAGATGAACTGATCTCTGTCACCTGGAGATTGGTTGTAATAGCAGGATAGCTCCAGCCACCACGTGCAAGTTAGCAAACCTACACTTCCATCAAATACCTAGGTTGCCTCTGCCACCCAGCTTGCTGTAGTGTAGAGAACATCGAACTTTGATGGAAATGATCAAATATCGTCAGAGCAGTAAAGCTCCCTGAGTGAGTAGTCTTTGGTTCCTTACTAGAACAGGGTACAAATGGAATTATTAGGTTCCTTGTGGCAAAGACAGCATATGTTGTAAAAGGAACATGCTTCAATAATTAGAATTCTTTCCTTGTTTACTCCTAGAATCATTATGTTTACAGTACAAATTAATAGTGCTTATAAGGAAATATATTTAATTATTACACTACTTTTTATTTTAGTTGTTCAGAAGGAGTTGAAATGGTGGTTTTGCTGAAATTTTGCTCAGAAGGGGACAATATCCCTGATGCACTTGTTCTTGCGGACTATCTTAATGAATGGCTTCAGATAACTACAAATCAAGTAAGTATTTGTCATCAAGAAGAAACATGGTAGGTTTAGACAGTCAATGACAAAGATCGCTCTACTCTGACGTAGAAATATTTCAGTTTGTGAATGATGTTTTGTAGTATTCTGTCCTTTCTGTTTGAAAGGCAATGAACATGTGAAAAAGTATTGTATGAGTCAAACCCTTGGTCTGTCTGGCTCAATATTGTCTACTCTGATTGGCAGCAACTGTCTAGAAACTCGGAGAAACTATACCCCACACATTTCTTACTAGAAATTCTTTTAGTTGGCGCTATTGATTGAACCAGGGAGTACGTACATATGAAGAAGAAGAAGAGTTGGTTCATATATTCTGCTTTTCTCTATCTGAACAAGTCTCTAAGCAGCTTACAGTCACCTTCCCTTTCCTCTTCCCACAACAGATACCCTGTGAAGTGAGTGAGGCTGAGAGAGCCCTGATATTACTTCTTGGTCAGAATAGCTTTATCAGTGCTGTGGCGAGCCCAAGGTCACCTAGCTGGCTGCATGTGGGGGAGTGCAGAATCGAACCCAGCTCGCCAGATTAGAAGTCCACACTCCTAACCACTACACCAAGCTGGTACTGCAGCTTTACAGTTGAGAAACACCGGAAACATTCTTCAGGAAACCCCCAAAATGATATCAGCAAGCTACATCCCAGCCACACCCCTGGAAGTTACATGTCACCAGAAGTGACATCATGCTCTGTCACCCCCCCCCCCCCAGAAAGGGATCAGTGGCCTGCTGGCCTGGGAACAGGGCTGGGGCAGGCACCCGCCAATCCGTCACCCCCTGCCACTCCCCCAACACAGTTAAGTTAAAATGAGAGTACTTACCACTCTGGACTCCATTCACTACCATGTGCAACGAGCCTTGACCAGCAAGGATTTTTATGACCAGGGTCCATCCCATTTCCACCCACTCTAGGCCCATCATTGGCCATATTTTTTGGGGGGGGGGCAGATCAACATATATCGTCATATTCACCCAATAAATTATTTTTAAAAATTAATTAACTCCCACCCAATTGATGAAACCCTTCTGGGGCTATTTAGAAAGCCCAGGTTTTCACAAGAATCCTGTTGAGAAAGCCTAAGGTACTGTATGACCAAGCCACAGGGCCTCCAACAAATGCCAAATGCAGTGACAACTGCAGGGCTACTATTCAGAATATGGTATTTAGTGTATGATTAAAAGGAGGCTGCATTTATTTATCCATTCATCCATTCATTCGCTTTGTGCCCCGCCTCTCCTGGCATTATTACATAAACACATTATTACATAAACACAACATTATTACATAAACACACAGACCCACACACAAAAATGCATTAAAACATATGCGGTGTTATAGTATTTAAAAACATCAGAAGCCATAAAGATAAATTTTGTCAGTAACGGGCAGCAGCCTGTCTTGTTATGCTCACACACTCCCACCTGCTCATTGCTGCTGTTCAAAGTCTTCCTGGTTTCAGAAGTCTTCAATCTAATTACATTGCAATGATGCTGCAACATGTAGCAGTAATGGTGGCTTGTGGAAGCGAAACGACCACCCACTTGTCAAGGCACCATCATGACAAAACTGTAGCTAAATGAAACCAGGAAATCTTTGTGTATAAAATCAGGGTTGTGCTCTCTGAATAGAGACAGATGTGAACTTGAGCCTTGTAAAAGTTTTGAAACATCTTGTTTTTCAGGGGACACTTTGCGTTTCTATTTGTTCCAGAACTTCTGTGCATTGCAGAAGATTCTGGGGTTTCTTAGGGCACTTATTCACTTTGTCTGAGGATCTGCCCTGGATTCTTAATCTTCACTGTTGGCTTTCATCAGCTGCATTTATGACTAGAATCAATGTTGTGTGTTCAGCTAGTTTAAGCTGTAGCTTTAGTTGGCTAAGTTCACTTACTTATTATATTTATATTTACTCATTATGTTTATATACTGCCCTCCCCTGAGCCTCAGGGTGGTTTATATAAAATTAGTGGAACAGGAAACAGTACAGATAACTCAGTAGTTCTGAATGGTAACAATACAGTGATAACAAATAGAACAATAAGATTGAACAGTGGAACAATAGTGAGAACAGTAGCATACTGACGGCCCCATGGATTGAATGAATTGGAAAGTGGGATATAAATTTATTGCAGCTGTCTATTGTGAGGAAAATTAGTTGAGGGGGACAAACGATCATTAAGAGATGGTTGTCACCCACCTCTTTCTCTCCTTCCCTAGAACATAGTGTTAAAGTTCATTGGCCGAGACCCAAGTCTGCAGCTTATGCGTAGTAGAATCCAGTTGACCTAACAGTTTGCTAGTTGAATTGTAGAGGATCAACAAAGGCATATTGTTGGGTAAATGCAATTCTATTAATGCTATATTTTATTTTGCTTTTTATTTTCTGAATTCAGCAGAGTGGCAGTTTTCCTGCTAAATCTTCCAAATGGAAAACACCAAGTTCTTGGAAACACCTCTTTGGCAATGGCCTTCCACCTTCATTGTTTTAGATCCCACTTATTTTATGTATAGCCAACTTGTACAAAACTGAAGTTTTCTGTTTTGAATATAAGCAGCAATTTCCACAGTGTAATGTTGTATAAAATATATTCTCTGTGATCCAGTTAAGCTAACACTTCGGCATGTTTCAATGAACGCATACAATAAAATATACGTACTCAGTGTTTTTGAAAGAACTTTGCTAGCTTCTGGTTTGCCTTGTCTCATTTTAGACTACTAAACATTATTCCTAGCCTTTCTGGTTAGGAAAGATCCATAAAATCCCTCTACACACAGTGACTTCGCTAAATATTCCACCACCACCATTTGTTCCTTGACAACCTAAACTGTTGGCATAATATTCCCACCCAGCTGCAGCAAACAGAGGTAAAATGTAACTGTCCTGACTTTTCTGACATTTCCACAGGGTTCCAACATTCCCTGAATTATTCATCCATACTTTCCTCTGATTATAGAGAAACATTCTTTTTGAAATGTAACACTGTATATCAGTATCAGTCTTTTGGGATGTAAGATGTAACTAATGCCATAGAGAAGAATGTCTTCCTCATTTAAGTGAACAAGCTACAGGCTTTGGAATCCATCTGGGGCAAGAGTTTGGTGGAGCTATTGTGTTTACTCATTCATGGAAGCTTCTGCTGGAATGAAGATATATTGATGTTCAACATAAGGTTTATCAATGGAAAAACTGCTCTAAGATGTATAATTCACCTAGAGGAGAAAAGCAGACTTCTGTAGACGTCGTGGCTTAAGGAGAATACACACTCTTCCTATATAAAGCTGAATACAAGAGAATATACATGTATTTCATTGCTTCAAAAATCCTTGAACTTGAATGACCTTGGAGGTAGAAATTGGTACAGTGTACTCAAGCACACAGACATTTAGTCTGCCTGTGAGCTGGGCAGCTTCAAACATGGGAATACTACAGTGCAGTACCATACACCTAATAAGTTCATGTTACCATTTTCCTCCTCGTTCTGGCATATTCAGCGGAAAGGAATGTGAAAACCTGAGGTGATGGTGATTTCCCTCTAGCCTAGTTTCCCTGGCTATCCCCAGAGCTCTGAGCCTCACTGCTTTTAACAGCATCTACCTACCTTTCTCTCAGTACTTCATCTTTAATTGCAGCACAAAAGGTGAGTCTGCTCTCTTTTCTAAATCTAGAGTAGCGCAGTCAAAAGCTTGTCAATTTCCCATGTAGGCAGATTCGTTTTTAGGGGTTGGTTTCAGGGGGAAGTGACAGGCTATTTACTCACCTTCACAGAAAATCTCATCTTGCATTTGCCAGCAGCAGTGTAGATCTTGCTTATCAGCTTATTTACCTCTTTTCTACTCTGCATTTCTCGCCGACGGTAACCTGAAGCAGTTTATTCTTCTGTTCTTCACATGAAACCTGAAAAGTAGGTTAGGTGTATGTGAATAGCCCAGGGTCATGCAACCAATTTGTGGCAGAATGGGGATTCAAACCTAGACTTCACAGATGTTAATATGCTACTCTAACCAATATATTATACTGTCATCAAATTATTATTTACCACCATTTTAAAGACCATTTTAGTAACTTCCAGATTGAGCTATGCAACTTGTACTTCATCTGCATCTCTGAAAATCAGAGGGGCATTGCATGCCAACACCCAAAAATATCACCTTGTAGAGTTGGGTTGAGTGATCCATCAGCAAAATGTAGTGACTGTCATGGCTCTTTCTCCTTCCCTCAGCAGCTATTTCCAACCTCTGGAAAGCTGGTTCCTAGAACCACTGTGCAATATTAACTGCATGGTCAGTGGGCTTCAGAGAGGAGGGCAAAGGGTGCCTCCTCTGGCATTGCAGCTAAAATAAGAGGGAACGTTTGTCCACTTTCTCCTTCACTGCAGCCTGCTGACTCATGGACATTATACCTCACAGGTCCAGCAGACTCAAAGAATCCACTTTGCTGGGCGCAGAAATGGCTGTGGGGAGATGCGAAAGTGGGAAAGATCCACAGTCCTTGCAGAAGACTGGATTTGTATATGTATTAGTATCAAAGTAAATGTATGCTTGTTGCTTAGTGACTAAGCAACCTTGGGAAAGAAAGATATTTGTACCAAGCAAAACAAAAATCCATTGGCATACAAGAAGACAAATTCAAAACCAACAGACAATACTTGCCAGTAGGAAGATGATTTTATTCCAGTCCTTAATACTGTAGGAGGTGCAATCTGTTGTTAGATACAACTTTAATTAGTTATTGCATCACACCAGGAATCTTTCTGCCTCTTGGTTATTAAAAAATTGTCTAACTTGTACATGCTGGATTTATTAGAGGCTGCTATGTAAGGTTAAGACACTTAATTTATACTTCGCCTCTGTTTCCATCCTTGGCTGAGGTGATCAGTTGCAGATACTAGGCTAGAACTGATCATCAGAATTGCATCATTTTGCCAATCCTGCTCCCTTGCCAGGTTTTGTTTATAATTAACATGAGATGTTTGTTTATAATTAACATGTAGATTTTCCCTCCAGACTACAAGGTTTAGATGCAAGTACCTTCCTTTAAGAAGTGTATACTCTGGGGACTACTGTTAGATACCTTGTTTTAACACACTGGATCCTTAAAATACAAGGTTCCGGGGAAGTGCCCATTTAGATGGCTTGGAAGAAGAGAGGCATATCTAAATATCCCCCAAACTGCGCAACACTGACATAAGAATTCTCCCTCTTGTACCACCATGCCAACCTCGCTCTTTTCTGATGCTCCAGGAAAATGAATGTTGTCTCAATCTACCCCGCAAGGCTACTGTGTGGATGGCGCCGCCCCCCCTACTGAACTGCTTATCCTGCCGCAACCCCTGTGAAAGAGTCGTAACCCCTGTGAAAGAGTTGTTCTACCCCCAAAGTGGTCCCGATCCCCAGGTTGAGAACCACTGCCTTGAAGTGTCTTGAATTTCAGCTTGGGCCTAACAATTGCCATGGTTTTCAAGGCATATTTTTAGATGAAGGTTTTTTTACTGCCTTTATTATCCACTCAAGCACCACTTTCTCCTTTTCCAGAGCTTTTTGACACTGTGTCCATATTTAACTTTTAAGTTACTTGAAAAACCTGTGATTTAATTTTATGTCTCAGTCCTACATAATTATGAAGTTGTATGGACAGGGAACCATACTCCTACATGAAGTGCATGGTCAAGTAAGAATGATTCCCCCTCCCCCCCAGTACCTTTTGCATTAGTAAATAGTTCGGGCTCAAAACACACACACAGACAACCAGGCCAATTTAAAAAAATATTTAATGCTGCCAGAAGTATAAAAAATACAACAAGAATGGCAGTACAAAGTATCTTCTAATGTGTTCTTACATCTCTACAATTAATACAAGCATAAAACAATTAAGACAATTTTGTTTTGCAACATCTCTTGCTGGTGGTATACATCATTCCCTGGTTGGTGTTTACGTTGTAAACAGATACTTGTGAGGCCACCTGGGTATTGCTCAGACCTCAGTTTTGTTCTTGGCGGAGGGGTCATGTCCTGCTTTGCATGCCAATAGTATGCAATTTATAGCTGCAGAATATTCACAAGTCTTGGAGAGTTAGGTGTCCGTCATTCTCTGCCTACAGACACACAACGCAAAAAAGTCACAGGTTCAGTACAGTCAGACGTAGATGTGCTCACGTTTCAGTTTCAGTTGGATTCAAGATTGGGGGCGGGGCATTGAAATCTTTACCAAATGGACATACTCCTAATAAGCAGTTACTAGAAGACACTATGTGCGCATACACACCTAACTCCTTGCCAGATGCAAATGCCCTTAAATGAATAGTTATGAAAAGTGCTAAGACATCAGCATTCTCAATAGCAGGGGTAGTCAAACTGCGGCCCTCCAGATGTCCATGGACTACAATTCCCAGAAGCCCCTGCCAGCGAATGCTGGCAGGGGCTTCTGGGAATTGTAGTCCATGGACATCTGGAGGGCCGCAGTTTGACTACCCCTGCTCAATAGTCTTGTTCTTGATTGAATTAAGGATCAATAGAACAGTTAGATGACTTCCTCTTTGCTGTTATCACAAACCCAAAATCTAGGAATTCTGTTTCTTTGCTTGCACAGCAAACCTGTAAACAATAGTTTTTTGGGGGGGGGGGGGAGGGGGGAAAGAGACTTTGTAATGGATGATACAGTTTGCATAATTGGAATGAAGCAGAGGACCTAACCCGGAGTATCAAAAGAAACAAGGAACAATTACACTGTTTGATGATACATGAAAGGAAGTGTTTAAAGCTTTAATATTTTGGTAATCAGTGAACAAGTAATTTAGTAAATTTTACCAAAAGGAGCAAATCTTTGATTGTTCTAAACTATGAATTTTGTTAAGTCTAAAAAGTCCAGACACTTAATCCAACACCTTGGCCTCTTTGGGAATTTGCCATCCATTTACCTAGAGCTCCCAATTCTGCCTCAGGAAGTCAGGCAGGGAAAATGCAAGGGCAGGTTATAGCAACATACTGCAGGGTGCTTGTTCCCAGTAGATTCTAAGGATGAGAAATGGCAGCAAAGGCAATCCAAGGGGATTATTAAACATGATGATGATGAAGGTTTCATCAACTATATATTTGATTTATACCCTGCCTTTCTCATCATAGGGAACACAAAGCAGCTTATATAATACACTTCCCCACCAATTCATATTCATAAAGACCCTGTGTGGCTAGCCCAAGGTCTCCTAGCCAGATTCTATGGCAGGGTGGGGATTTAAACCTGGGCTTTCAGATCCTAGACTGACACTAACCACACTGGCTCTACTGAGGGGCAGGGCCAGCACTATCCACGAAATAACTAAGAACCACCTAAAGGTAAAGGTATCCCGTGCAAGCACCGGATCATGTCTGACCCTTGGGGTGATGCCCTTCAGCAGACTCAATACAGGGTGGCCTTGCCAGTGCCTTTCCCAGTCATTACCGTTTTATCCCCCAGAAGCAAGCTGGGTACTTATTTTACCAACCTCGGAAGGATGGAAGGCTGAGTCAACCTTGAGCCAGCTGCTGGGATTGAACTCCCTCCCAGCCTCATGGACACTTCAGACAGCATGTCTGCTGCTTAGCAGTCTGTGCCACAAGAACCACCTACAGATATGCAAATCCACCAAACTTGGTGACATTGTGAACCAACAACTCTAGTTTTGCAATGGTCACTCAACTCCAATGGGAAGCCAAACACCTCTGCCTCAATAGGCTAGCCAGCCTTCATAGTACTTTGTAACTTGCTCCCAAGGCAGCGAACATGCAAGTTAATTACAAATTGACCAATGCAATATTGGCTCTCGAGGCTTCACTTTCCAAAGAAACTGACCTGATTTCATGAAATTATAGCTTGCATTAATCTACGTGCATTCATTAATGAAAACTGCACAGCAGCTACTTTCGGTAAGATTTATCCAAATTTGCTACAATCCAGCATTTCTCTGAACTGTCTCTGAAGCTGCTTTATGCTTTTTGTTTGTATGTAGTAAATAGAAATTAATAAAAACTGGGGAGGGGGGAAACTGAGCTGTCAGGATGAGATCATAAGGCTCACAACAGCACAGCCGTCCTAAGACGTCCTGCTTCGGAGGCATTGTTAACATCTGTAAGTGCAAAGGAAGCAGGGAGTGCTAGCAAAACCTACCAGCATTCCTTGATAACTGACACAGGCAGATGAGAACACTCAAGATTTCAAATTAAAGTTCAGACCTGAAAGCCTTGATCATCTCATCCAGAGAAGACAGCTTGGAGCCTAACCTTGTCTCCACTTGCACAATGTTTTTTTGTTTTGGGTGGGGGTGAGAGGTCAGTGATTTTTGCCACTTCCCCTTTACTGCAGCCCAACCATTTCAGCTCCCATGTTCCTGGGGTCCATAATTTCTGGAGACAAAGACTGACTGCTGCGAGAGAGGAGAAACTGCAATTTATATTTTATTATATCATCCTGCTTGCTATCTAAACCTAGATAAAACTGTTTAGTTCTGTTGATTTGATTCTGATGATACAGGAATTCTGATGAGTCTTAATTAGGCAACACATTTTTTAAATTTCTGTTTCTTGTCTATTAAATCAAATAAAGAATAGCATTTGAGGGCACACATCCAGAGATATGATATAGGTCCAAAAAGATGACTTTTTTTTAAAGCACAAAGAATGCTTAATATATTTAGCAAAAGATGATAGGAAAAATAATTGCATCCTGTCTCTTTACTGAGTTTAAACAAGCAAGGTAATTCATCAGCATTGCTTCACTGCTCAAGGAGGTATCTCCGCTGAACACAGGGGCTCAGTCTGTATTGGTATTTACAAGAAAAAGGTCCAAATCTTAGTAAACGGAAAAGCCAGAACACAGAGGAAGGTAGTCAGACAAGAAGAGATAACGACCTGCATTTCAGCAAAAAGGTAGTGAAGTTTCAACTGGAATTATTTTATTTATAAAATACAGGCTATTAATTCCCATGTCAATACACTCAATAATTCAATGCTACCAAGTTTTGCTCGAAGTGGGAAATTTTGGAACACCTACACACATTTATTTATCTTCAAAATAAAAGGAATTTAAACCTTATAGTCCCTTAATTCTGACCCTCATATAGTCTGATCATTAATCATAGCCAACCAAATACCTACCCCAAGAATAAAGGGCACAATAATCTCAACATTTCTTTTAAAATTGTGTTCTGAATTGCAGAAATCACTGTGGAATATTACTGGTATATATAGATCAGGTGTAATGTTCAAAAGTACCCAACTGTCCACCACCCTGTAGCCCACCTTACATACACTGCTTTGGACCTGCAGCTGTACCCCAATGTCTTTGACAATGCCTTTTTGCTTGGTGGCTGCTTCTTGGGTTGGGGAATTTTCAGGAACAATGTTGTATGCAATATAGGTATATGCACTGGAAAGAGGGCACTGGCCAAAATCATTTCATCCTTGGCTAGTGGAAGACTTCTTTTGGATCTCATGGTTTGCAAACAATGTCATAATTTAACCACAATGGACCTAGTATTATTCCAAAACAGGGCAATGATCAGGAGTGGAGGCTGAGAAGAAGAGGGTAAGAAATTTTCTTTAGTTGTCTTCCAAACTCAGTTTCTTCGTTTCCTTAAAAAACAAAAAATCCTGCATCGTTGCAGTGTGCTTATTTTGATGTGGCTTTCAGAAATACAAACTAATTTGTCAATTTTTAACATTGCAATGAATAGGACTCAAGTCAAATCAATGAGACACACCAAAAAAAAGTTTTCACATTTAATGGAATGTTTGAACTTTGACATAAACTATTAGCTTCCAACAGCAACTGAAATTAACACAACTTCCCCTCAAAATAGTCAGTTTTGAGATAGGGAACCAGGTTCTCAGAAGTCTTATAAAAATGTAACATTTTCAAGTCTCTTGGTTTTAAATAAAGTAACTACAGGCATAACTACAGGCATAAATACATGAATGCAACTTACAGAATAGAAACTGAGAAGTAGCCCTATCTCCTTACATTAGATCTCAATGGGGCAATTTACTAATTGTTACGTTAAGAAGGGTGACATTTCGATGAAGGTCAGTGAACTTCTCAATCAGTCCTGAAATGATGGGAATGGATGCGCTGCTAACTACAGTGATGCTTACTTTCTTTGGGTCAGTGAAATTTGTACAAACCTGGCTTTTAAAAATACAGTTATCTACAAAAAGTGTGATTAAATATAGAGTTATAAAATGCCTTTATGCTAAGTCTGGATCATATAAATGCTTCATAGCATATTACATACACATCACTGTAACTGCTTTGCATTCATATTACGACACCACACCATTTATTGCTTATATCAGAAGATAGGTGAGCTGGCGGAACACTGCAACTCCATGTCTACCCTAGAGCTAGTGGAGAATCAATTAAGTAATATATACATACTTGCTGAAAATGCACTTCTGATTACCTATGGAGAGGGGACAACTTTATTCCAGGTGTCAATTTGGTTTCAGAAGCACCTGCAATGAAAAGTCCTGAGACTGTGGTTTGTGACTAGTTTAATCATGTGTCACACCTTACAATAGTGCATTGATCATAGACTTGGGAATTTTGATGCTGCAAGTCATATTCCCTCCTCTGGTGTATTAGCAAAACACTTGGTCTGCAAACTATGGCTGCCATTCTGCATCCAGTAAACATGTGGAACTTAAGTATCTATTTGTGGGGCCAGACGGTTACAGCCTAAAGCACACATTCACATAAGGGAAGCTTGGAAGAAAAATTTCCAGCCACAGTAAACTCCAATGAAAATGGCTGTACCAAACCCAAGCTTAGTGAGAATAGGTTTCCAGTATAACCACCTTTTTCTTTTTCTTTCGGCCTCACTCAGCCTATGTTTCATCTGCTGCACCTTCTGTGCTGTGTTGGCTTTTCTGTCCTCTCTCAGCCGTTTCCGAACAGCACTACAAAAGCAAAAAAGTTAATCAGTTTTATCTAATCCACCTTTATCCTACAGGTATGGAACAGGTAGCAAGACTTTAAAGTCCAAAAATCAACTTCATTGATATTTATATTTAGTGAGTTGGAGCCAAAAGGAGCTCATCAAGCAGCACAAAGGTGCATACTCTAACAGAAAGGCACTACTGGAGGGAGAGTTTTCAGAATTCCCCTTTCTCCTGCAGACCCTGCCCACCATGTAGCCATACTCCATGCTGTTTACTAGAGTCTCCTGCTTCTCCAGAGCACTATTTCAGCAAGCTCATAGGCTGCAGCAGGAGAAAAGAGGTGGAAAAGTCCCATTCCATGGGCTTCACTCTTGATGCATTATTTAAATCTAACTCAGTGTATTTCAAAGCAGGTTGCATTATATCAACTTAATCCTGGCTATTAGAAGCTAGCCCAACCAACAGAGTCTTCTCAACATTTCTGGAAGGTAAGAAGATGACAATGACACAAAGTTGGTTTTTTGTAGCCCGCTTTTCACAACCCAAAGGAGTCCCAAAGCAGAATACAATCACCTTTCCTTCTTCTCCCCAGAACAGATATCCTGTAAGGTAGGTGAGACAGAGAGAGCTCTGAGAGACTGTGACTGGCTCAAGTTCAACCAGCTGGCTTCATGTGCTGAAGTGGGAATCAAACCTGGCTCTCCAGATTAGAGAGGCTGCCATTCTTAACCACTACACCATGCTGGCTCTCTTGTTTAAGTTTCTGAGATAACAGTGAGTACCTGAAATAGTACCAGGGAAAAAATGGAAGCCAATCTGGCATGTTGATCATCGCCAGTATAAAATGCTCCCAATGACTGTAGCAAGTACTTTGTTGTGAAGAAAAAATCTGTTTCTATATTGAATGTCATGTAAATAATAAAAGTAAGTACCTTCTAGGTGTTTTAATTTTACAAATTTGGAGTAGGCCATATTTAAAAAGTCAAAATAGAACAGGTAAAGAAAATACTGCAACTGTGTGACTGCACTATATTGCTATTCTTATGCAAGCAGATACACATTTTATGCACTCATTTTTAACTTGCATGAATGCCAATTCACACAAATGGCAAGCAGAAATTTTGTACATGTTAAGACATGTTCATCTGATACCAACGCATTCCATGCCATGCCCACTTTCTAAAATCTTTGCACCTTCTTTCTGGACTGGGTGGGGAAGAGGATTGCAAGCACACAGGCATTGTGAGCATGGGGAGGGGGAGGAGTTGCACAAGCTTTCTGCCTGAACACAAATTGAGAATTCCTGCATGCCGGATATATTGAACAGACTCTGAAAATTTGCATTTTAATTTTGTGATAATTGTTAGTGTACGTATACCACAACAAATGACAACTGCTCCTTTTTCTCTTTACAACCTGCCAACTGGCATTTCCTTCCATATAAATGTAATGATACAAGTACGATTCTGAAATATGGGGTACATGCAATCTCACTGGTAACAGTATTTTGCTTTCTTTAAGATACAGTTAAGCTGACATGGTTCAGGACTGGCTGTAAACTTGGATGTGAGACACAACTATCAGTGGACTTGCACTAACTATGCTTCAACTAGATGTTTCCAGCAGGCAAAACATTGTTACAGCACTTTCCCCTCCTCTGGGTTATAAGAAGACTAACAAGTCTCCAGCACTATGATTTAGAATGGCAATCTACACAGAGGTTTCCCAATGCCATGATTTCACAAGAATTATTAGTTGAGCATTGCTTGCTCCAGATGGTAGAAGCATGCATCTGTTTTGAGTGATACTTCTTGAGTGATTTCAATCTACAACCCTAAAGGCTAGAGGCCGCTTTTCTTAAAAATGGAGTCTCAGTGCTAAGCTCATTTCAGATCTGTCAAGTGCAGAACCAACAGGTCTGCTCTCCCAACATGCAGAAACAAGCGTGATAAAATTTCCAGAAGCCTTCAACAATAGTCCAAGAGAGTACAGTATTGTAGTCAAATTTTCAAAGTTAAAAAGAGAAAAGCCTGCCTAAAAGTTTAGACCATATACAAATAACAACTAGTTGTAAAGTCAGGGACAATAAATGAAAAGGTTTGGTTGGCAGTTTTCAAACAATTAAGTAGGAATTATGCTCACGTATCAGCACTTGCATCTGCAGTATTCTGAACTGTAGAAGTGAGTTCTGCATCTATGAGATCTTCAGCTTGTTCCTGATTTTCAAACCCCACACTGTTCCCGTTGTATTGCTCTGCTGGAAGTTTGGCCATACACGGAGGACAGTGTTCAGAACTTGGTGCTTGGTCCTCCTTTGAAAGTTCCTTCCAATGATTCTGAATGAAAATAATATGTTTTATTGAAATTTTCTGGACCAGAATTCCCCCCTTTCCCTTTATGGTAGCTGTTGGGTAAGCTACAATAACTTAAAATTAATAATTAAAAGATTAACTTGCAACACATGGAAAAAGCTAGTTCAAAAGGTAATTCAGATAAGGTTTAGTTTTACAGACTAGAAATAAGGGGCTGAATCCAAAAGTGCTTAGCATGTGAAAGGTGTCTTCCGATTAAACACTTTACTGCATGAGAAAGCTCAAACTACATCCAAAGAGGATAATCTGTTTGTGGAAACAGAAGCATGCGAATTCTGACAGAAGCCACTCAGGATCTAGCACTCTGAACTCTTCTAGGAGCATCCGTCATAAGTATTTGGGGGACTGGGCTAGCAGCCATCCTGTCCCATTCCCCCCCCCTTCTTTGGGGCCAGCTTCAATCACTCCGATGTTATTTATTTTCTTTATTAACTTCATTAACAGCAGAGATTTAAGGCAGATTACACAGGGGTACAGTTTTGCCACCACTTGTTGCGATGACTCTTGTAAGAAATTCTTGTGATTAATAAACAGCCATGAAGACAGTTTTGTAGCACAAAATCAAATGCTTATGAAATCTGCCCTGGTTATTCAAGTGTCAAAGAATCATACAACAATGTTTCATAACTACTAAGTACTGCAGTTATGGAAAGGTGAAAGATTTCTGCAATCTGAAGAAATCAGAGTATACTGGAGTTAATGTTAGAAACTTACATTCTACTGAAAAATCAGTTGCAAGCATATCGTATAGTTCAGTGGTCCCCAACCTTTTTTAGGCTGGGGACCGGCAGGGCAACTGCCCCGCCCGCGCATCGCGCATGCGCAGGCATGGCCCTAATTCCCTCTCCCCCCCTCCCGCAGTAAGAAGCTTCCCGGGCCGCAAGCTTGCGGCCTGGCGCCATGGCCTTCGCAGCCCGGCACCGGGCCGCAGCCCGCAGGTTGGGGACCACTGGTATAGTTGTTTTCAGGTCATTATTCTGTCTCAAACTGTGGAAATAAAGCCCAACTCAGGGCTGGAAAACAAGTAGTTGAAGAGTGAGATTCCAGCAGTATGTGGAGCTGCTCCTTGCATACCTTCCCTTTCCCCAGATGCTCCCCTACCCTGTTAAGCCTTTGCTGAGGGCACTCATGGGAACTCTCCTGAACCGTATACCATGCAGCATCTGGCAGAGAGGCATTGCAGCAAGGAGAAAAATTGTTCCCTTCCTTATTAAATCAGCTTTTTCTTTCTTCACAAAGTGTGCCAAAGAAAAGGGGTATTTCATGTGATTCCCCATTCTTATTGCATTGTATATTATTCAAGAAGTTTCTAAAAGTCCTCAAACAGCTTTAGCCATGGATGGAGGTCACAGGAAAAGAGGCGATCCAGTTCCCAAAAAATCTTTGTTATATATTGGAGCTTGGATCTCTAATCCAATATGCTGAAGCAACCAAGTTTGAGACAGATTACCTTTAACCCTTCAAAGGAGAGTAGTTAAAGGTGTATTCACACTACACAATTTGGAAACATCTAGAGCGATCCACAATAAAAAGGAGAATAATCTTAACCCAGACTACAGTCCAGGATCCAAAAAAGGTTAAATGAGGAATGTCTGGGCCCAATGAGGGTACACCCAACAACTTTATACTTAGACTCAGATAAAATAAAATCCTATGCACATTCTAGTGCCTCAGTGTCACTGACCAAATAGGTTTTGCCATTAACACCTTTATCAATGTTCTGGCATATAAGTACAGCATACAGGAAATGTGAAATCAATTTTGTAATTCTAGTTCCTTTACATAGACAGAACCTTACCAGACTTAGACAATGGAAGCTGTGGCATGTTAGTCACATGGATGGACCAGTGGGGCAGGCAAAGTAAATGGAGGCCTTAAATTATCAAATAAATTCTTTCTGGTCAAGGCCAGCATTAATTGTGATCCAGCTTGCACTTTCAGCATTCACATCAGTGCCCTCCTTAGTAACGAATATTGGTATTTTTATAACTACACCATAGTTTAGAAACTAAATCAGGCCCACTGATGTTCCTCTTTCTGTTAACATCTAGAGCTAGCCTTTATGTGTAAAAAATCCTCTTCTGTCAAGAGATGCAGCTCTAATTGTACATGCCTAAGAAGAGGAATCATAACCTTCTTGATCAGTTCCTTTCAAAAAGAAAGAATACCACAAAACATCATAAAAAAAAACTCAGGAAAAGGACGGGCTGCCAAGTGTCCAGAGTTGGTTTCCTGAAATCCTGGGCATTTAATTTTAGGAGGTTGAAGCAGCTGGCTTTTCAACCATCCCCAAAGGAGAATAATTAAGGCTGGTGATGACCTTCTTGAGGAGTCTTTGAAAATGCTCTGGCTGGAATTATCTGGAAGAGCTGTCTTTAGCATCTGATTCCTCCCCCCACCCTTCCTCTTCACATGAGATAATCAGGACTGAAGTGTTGATAGACTGCACCTCTTCCCCTCTCTGAATCAGGGTCTAAGTGTCCTCATTTCCTTTGACAAGTTCTCAGGTGCTTGTTGGGGGGGGGGGAAGGGGAGCCCAGAAAGTGACACCTCCCTTTCTTCCCTGGTTCTTAATAGGGCTTTCCCTATGTCTTTGCCTTAAGTCTCTCTCTGAAGAAGATGACAATAATGACCTGGGTGTGGGGAGGGAAAACAGCTCTGTGTTGTTGTCTAAGCCATACCCATGCATTAGAACCATCAGCACTCCTGTCCCCAGAACAGTTTCCAGCAGACTCCATAGCCCGCCCCCCCTGACCTTCTGCATGCTGGACAGACACTTGGGGACATTCAGGTTATTTGTAAGGGGGTTTCCATGCAGGCCTTGTGAGATCCAGTCTGCTGCTGGCTGCTGTAAAAGGGTGAGAAAATATTCATGCTCTCACACCTGGTGGATTGGTTAGGGGCTGAAGGAAAGGGAAATTGCTCAATGAAAAAAAAAAGCCTAGGGTCTTGACCTGGAAAGGAACCTCTGATAAGCCATTGGGAAACCCAGAATTGGGCTAGGCTCACTGCCTTCATTATGCCTGGCCATCCCCCATCATTCCTGTGACCATGACTACAGCCTCCTTTTCAATGCAGCATAATTCTTCTGTGGCTGCCTCAAGCGGTACCAATGCTTCCAGGCTGGATAAGAGTAAGCCTCATGCTGTATTTGTTACTGCCAGTTTCTGGCAGGTCCAGAATCCAGAAAGACCCTCTCCCTTTTCCAGGGACTCAAACAGGAGGAGCTGCTCTTTCTGGAGGCCTTTTTTCTTCATTGGTAGAACTTTGGACCTTTTACGGAGAAACTTCTTCCATTCAAATGGGATCTGACTTTTGTTTTTGCAGGTAAGTGTAGCAAAGGATTCTGTAGTTCATAGCCAGTTTGGTGTAGTGGTTAGGAGTGCGGACTTCTAATCTGGCATGCCGGGTTCAATTCTGCACTCCCCCACATGCAGCCAGCTGGGTGACCTTGGGCTCGCCACAGTAGAATCATACTGTACTGATAAAACTGTACAGTACTGATAAAACTGTTCTGACCGAGCAGTGATATCAGGGCTCTCTCAGCCTCACCCACCCCACAGGGTGTCTGTTGTGGGGAGAGGAAAGGGAAGGCTATTGTAAGCCGCTTTGAGCCTCCTTCGGGCAGGGAAAAGCGGCATATAAGAACCAACTCTTCTTCTTCATAGGTATAAAGTCCTTAAGGGGTAAGGATGTGACCTCCCTTATACTTGAAGCTCCATTGAGTTCAGGATTTTCAGTGTTATTCTCACCTGATAAAAGAGCAAAACATCAATGGGCCTAGTGAGATGCTAGACAGTCATCTTTCAGCACAGAAGATGTGCCACCAACACTGCCATGCAACTGGGACACTGGACACATCAAAAAGAAGTACACTGTACTGGTAGTGGACACCTATAGCGAACAAGAGGAAGATCAGGAGGAGATGTGGAGCAAGGCTCCTAGAATTAGAAGATGTATATTTTAGGGTCATCTGGATCTTCTAGCTACTCACTGACACTCCTGAAGTCACGAATGGGACAAAGCCCTCTACCTTTCTGAAATACCAGAAATATTCTGGACCCCTTTGAGAATTTGTAGTAGACTGTATTGCCACATGGAGCACTTCTGAACAGGAGCAAATATGGCATATCCAGTCCTGATGTTGGTGAGTATCCAGTGGTCTGATTATGGATTCATCTATCAGAAGATATCTAAGTGAAACTTGTGCTAATCATGCTTACTAGCTTTGCAATCCAATCAGCATGATCATGTTCAGGATTTAGATGAGGAGCAAGTGGTGAAGAAACGGTACTGAATGCAAATAGCATTCTCAGTGATGATGAGATAGGTGCCAATAGTTGGGGAGAGCATGGAGAAGTCTCAGCTGAGTCCTTGAGTTGTTTCTCCAACTCTGATGCCAGTGACTAGATAAAAGGTTCCCTGTGAATGAGTCCAAGGGATGGAAAGCATTCAAGAAAATGGTTAAGACCAGCATAGGATTGAGTGCACCAGAAACGGCAAGAGTCTACTCTATTGTTAAAAATTAAAATTGCAGAATGCTGGGTGACAAAACTGCACACCAAGATTTATTTGTCTCAAGGACTCTTTCAGAAATCTGTGGTTGTTCTTCACCAGCATTGGAGAGCAAGCCTGCCTCTTGTGGGCTTCCAGTTACTGAGCAGCAGTGCCATTAGAGTAAGAGACTGACGGAGGGCATGGCATTAACAAGAGTTGGAGCCAAAGTCAGTACGGAGGGAACAGACATAGGGGCTGCCGAAGAGGCATGTTTTCAGATTGACACCTTGGCCTTCCCCCAGAAGTAGTCTTCCAACGAAGAGCCAGGAAGAGTGAATTCATATCACATTTTGTAAATATCAGACAATGGATGCAAGTGCTTACAATATGCTGAGTGCCCAAGCACCAAAGGGCAACTAATGAAGAGCTGCTGCTAGAGGGGAGCTTTCTGTCATACTGATGGTGCCTGAAAGCTGTTTTCAGCAGTGAAAATAGAACTATATACAACTATAAGCACTAAACAGATGGCTACTTATGAACATTTAATTTCAGAAGTCTCAAGTTCTGCTGCAGGAGACAAAAAGGAACTGAGAAGAAGGTGCAACTTCTTCTTGTGAATGTACAGCTGGAGATGCATCTGTGGGGGGAGAAGATTTTGGAACCTAAAACCTATCCGTAAAAATTTCCAAATTATGGCTGTGTACAGACACAGAAACAGTATAATGCATCAATGCCAAGAAAGAAATTGCTTTTACAGTTGTGCCAACCAAATTTTTTGGCCAGGAACACATCTTCCATATATTCAGATTATATGCCTATGTGTTCCTTGGTATTACTGCTAGGACACTGATCACAAAGATAGATTAACCTTCTGAGCACATAGAGAACATTTATATTCAACTCATTTATTGTGTATTTATTATTTGTATTTATATACCACCGTCCCTTGCTGGTCAGGGTGGTTATTAGACAAGTTTGGTTTTATCACATTAAGCACAGTTATTTACAACTGATTAATTTAGTTATTACAAAGGCAGTGTCACAAGCCTGCACAGTGACACTGTTTCTCCAACAGAAGCAATGTTCAGAAAAAAGTCAAGAACAGTGCCTTCTAGGAATGCTAATGGAATCTCTTACAAAAAGGTTAGTAAGAAACAAGGAGTTGTCTCCTGTTTTCTTAGTCTCACCTCACTACTAGGGATGAGCAAAAATTTGTTATGAATTTTGGCCAGTTCGTGAATTAATGATCACAAACTGAAGAACCAAGATGCATGAACTTTCATGCATTTTGATGTAGTTTCTGCTGGTTCACGAAAAGCAGAAAGCTGGGAGCCACTTTCTGCTTCCTATTTAAAGCCAAAGAGAGCAGAAAGTGGGGCTTTAAAGGGCTCAGAGATGGGGCCAACAGCCCAAGTAAGCCCTGTTAAACAGCAAAGCTGCATGGAGAAAACTGTTCCATGTGGCCTAGTTGTTTTAAGGGGCTTTCTTGGCAGCTCCTGAGGTTAGCTGCACAAGAAAGCTCAGCTTTTTGTAACACAAAAAAACCTGAGCAGTGGGAGGAAGCAGCCTGCATGGCTTAGCTCTTTTGGGCACTGACCTGTTTTGATTCATATGCAGGCTTACTGGGTTCATGGTTTGCCTATGAACCAAAAAGCATCGTTATGGTTTGTGCCCATCCCTACTCACTACAGCTCTCATCCCAATTTTTGGTCATGCAGGTCCCATAATCCCCAACACTGCTTTTTTGATGGTCAAAATGGACCTCTTCCTCTCATTTTCACTAGTGGAAACTTTGATATTTTCATCAAGAAACTTTGATGTAACGGAATAACACTAGAAGGACTAGAACTAGACAAGTAAGCTGCAAAATGTAAGCAGAGTATTCCCACATAATGCACTGTAACCTGACACTATTGAGAAAGGCAGAGGATGAGGGAAGTTTTGGTAATTACAGTGACTCTATGGTAACTTTACATATCAGGCTTATTCCATGGACTTGTTAAAACTGTACTCATACAAACTCTTGGATGAGACAACTGCAGTCTGCCAGCTGCCATGGATCTCTTTAGTCTACATCATATTTTAATGTCCAACAATATAACAAAGTTGTCTCAGTAAAGTAACAGTCACTCAAGCAGAAAAGCTGCACGTATCATACTTTACTACTCCAACTGATATGTAAAAATGACCCAACACCTTAATTTAATTGCCTGACTAATGCTATTACAAACACTCCAAAAAGTGTGAGACCTCAAAAGTAAATTGATTCTAAACATTTACCTGTATAGTAGAATCACCCATTATATATTTGGCCCCTTCTATTACAGCCCTATATGAAAATCTTAGCTGATCAGGAGTCTGAATAAGTCCCATTCGGTATTTTCTCATATTTAATAATACTTGTTTAATATCTACAGAAAATGGATCTTTCCTTTTTTCCATCTGTAAGAGAAAAATATCATTAGCTGTAGGGTCAGATCAGGAACACATGGAAGCTACTTTCAAATCAAGCAATATGTTCCTGTATCTCAGTTAATCATTTATATTACACAGGTGCCTGATTCTCACTTCAGGCAGGAGACCTAACCAACCCCTTCCCTCTGCTGCTCAGGTGAGTGGCACGAGATAACTGGGGCTAGAGGAGAATAGGGAGGACAACTGCTAGTCTCTTGATGTAATAACATCACTTTTGATGCACTAGAAGTGACAGAATTTAGTCACCAAGAACACTCTAGTATTCCATCAGAACTCAGTGGTTGCAGATAATGTCACTTCTGGTTGCAGTAGAAGTGATGTCACTGTATTGACAACCATGTCATATCACCAGTCAAGGGCTCATGACACAGGTGAATCCCCAACAGTTACCAACCTTACGCTGGCAAACCCTAGCTTTATATTAAATTAAAATGCCATAAAGAGTTGGACTGTTCTGACTCACTTGCACTCTCACTGGCAGAATACTCAATCATTTCTAATGCTTTCAAAGGAGACAAAACCCTCAAATTTTATACAAATACAACCCAACTTATCCCATTGATGAGGAAGTCTGAAAATGATACGTTTTTGCTTTCTCCTTGAAACTAAGGCCTTGCAAGCAGCAAGCAAAATATTGAAACACAGGAGTTTGCCCTCATGTTGTGCCCTCACATTGATTGAAGCGGTATTTACAGCAACAGCTTTCAAACGATCAGCTGTAACAAGACAGAACATGCTTTTCCACCCTCATTTCTGTGGCCATTTTTACATCCTTCCTAGAAACTCAATGGAATGATATTTACATAGAAGTTGAAAGTAAATGCAGTGTATTATATCCCTGCTTAGGACCTCTAGACTAATTTATCCCTGTGTAGGAGGATGAGAACATGGGACAGCTAATGCTGTTTTATATTTACAATGAGTTATTCAGAAATAAAAGATCCCCCACCCTGAATGAAATCCCAAATTTTGTTTGCTCAATGAAGTATCGGAATGACAGTTCTTGGGTCTGGGAACAAACTTACCTGGACAAGACATGTATCTACCAATGAAAATGTACCGGACCGCCCTATTCCAGCACTACAGTGAATGACTGCAGGCCCATGTTCAGGGCTCAGAGATCCAGATTCTCTGACTTTAAACAAGAAGTTGAGGAATGAAGCTGGGGAATCAGGAACTCCAAAATCTGGCCATGTAGTATAATGAAAATGGAATATCATCCTGCACTCTCCATTCTAAGTAGGAAAACAGATAAGATTAAAAAATGGAGAATTCACTGGGATCCATTCAATTCCACACATTTTGTATATAATACATAATGTTTTCATCCATTACTATGGAAGCCATGGCTGTAATTAACTTCTTTTTGCATAGTGCAATTACATTTCACAAAAACAGAGTTTTGCTTATGAAAATTCCAGTGGGTGTGTTGGTAAATGTAACACTGCTAGTTTTAGTATTGCTGTAGCTTTTGCTAGATCTCTTGATTCCCACCCATCTCATTTCCTACTTACAAAAACCTGAAAACTCAAGACTTTATCCATAATCTACAAACACAAAAACTGTCCTCCATTCACTGCCTCCTAAACTAAGGTGACCAGATTTTAACATTGGTAAAGCGAGACACCAATGACCGGGGAGGGGGGGGGTCTTGATTAAAATGTGGTCTATATGGAACAACAAAAATTTTCATAGAACACAAAAATAGTATTGTAATATATATATATATTTAAATTTCAACATAAGTACAATTTGCCAGGTGCCCCCAAATGTCCCTCTAAAAGTAGAACAATCTGGTCACCTTATTCTAAATACTACCAGTCAACGGATCTACGCTTCACCAGATGATGTAGTTTTGTCCTCTGTATGTTAAAGCAGGACTAAACGTAATAATATATGGAAACTCTTTTTGGAAGTAGGCAAACCAACATTTAAAAAGCAGCACCCATATGCAGGTAGCACTTTGCTTGGCAAGCCAAATCCTAATTTCTGTCTGTTAGAAAAGCATGGTGATGGGTTTGATGCAGGAAGAAAAAGTCCATAGCATGTGCTTTTCCCATACAAAGCAAAGATACATGTATACATGTGCCCTCTGTATCCTTTCACACAAAAGAGAAAGAGGAGATAAGATGCTGTGCTGGTGACAGCAGTGACGGAGAAAGAGCTGAAAGCTACTTTCCACTGCTTAGAGAATCAATGGCTGCTCCCTTCACATAAAAGATACAAATCAAGTCAAGTAAGTCAAAGCAAGCATGCCCACATCCACATGAGCAGTTCTGCTGCTTCAAAAATCAAGAATTATCTTCACTTCGATCATACCCCCATTAAATACATCACCTTCCTTGCTTTATCAACCTTCCTTGCTTTATCATCACCACAAGGATCCTGTGATGTATTAAAACTTACATCACAAAGACAGAGCTTTGAAGTACACATGATGGACGGGAGCACACATCAGACTGTGCTGCCTCACATTACCCTCAAGCACCATTTTAAGGGGTCTGTCCACTAGTCTTAGGGTAGATAAGTGATGGGACCACAAAGTCTCAGGGGCATCTTATCCACCCCACACACTATGACTCTTTGTTACTTGCAAACCCTCACTGACTCTCCCGTTTCCCTGCTTCTTCTTCTCCTCCCCATTAACTAGCAAACCTACTTTTATGCACACGCCTTTCACCTTTTCCTCTTCCTACCCAGGAAAAATCTGTCCAGGTGCTGTGGTACCAGTGAAGACTGAAAGAACTTGTGGTGATACTTAATTTTTCCTGTATCCTTCTCCCCACCCCATTTTCTCTTTCCTTATCCTGGAAACCTTTATATAAATATATATATTTATATATATAAATATATATATAAATATATATATAAACCTTTCCCTGCTCTCCTCCACCAACCTAAATTCCCTCAGACTTCAGCTATAATTTTGATTTTTAACTATAATATCTATAGTCTTTCTCACAATGTTGACCCAAAGAAGCTTACAGCATTCTCCTCTCCTTTATTGTATTCTCCTAACATACCTGTGAGACAGAGCATGAGAAAGTATGAATTGCTCAAGGTCATTCAGCCAACTTCCACGGAAGACGGGATTCGAACTCAGGTCTAGTCTGAAACGCTTACTACACCACACTGGCTTTCATAGAGTGGCTGCTATTGAATAGTAGCAAGCAGCCAGTCCTGAGTGAGTCTTGCAAGTTGCACAGTATCAATTTGCCTGATGGCTGCTGTAGGCCAGGTCCTGATGCTACAGCAGTCCTGGGAAATACCCTGCCCGTTCCCTTGCCTTTTATTAACAGAAACAAAGTCAAGAACTAAAAATACTATGTGGTTGTCTAGCAACAGCCACTGAGGGCACTAATTTCTTAAAGCTACATGCACTCCTTCTATTATTTTTGGAGCACCCCCCCCCCCCACTTTACGTACCTGTGGTATTTAGATGTCATGTTTTTCTACAAACCTGGGGTATGTTTCAGGTTTGCAGAAAGATTTGGTTTATCTGATCAGGGCTCCAGTTTCCAGTTTTAAGCATTCACAGCTAGGGCTGTGTTGAGAATTAGGTATACTAATGATATACCTTCTTTCGAGCACTACTGACTGCCATGAAAAATCAAGCCTGTTACAGCATCTCCTACAATCAGCTTTTGTCAGTCAGAACTATATCAGTTTTTCTGCCTGTTGCTAAGCAGAACTTCCTTCTAGCTCAAGAAAAAAGCCACGAAACGTATAAGCACACTTTCCCACACATGCTTAATCACTGGCCCATTAATCAATAGCATGATAAAATTGGGACTGCCTAGAAAATAAGTTACTAGCCTACAGAAGTGCAATAGCATACCATTTGTCAATTTAGAATCAAGCTATTTCTTGGGATAAATTCATCCCCAACCTTAGAAAAACACATTGTTAAAAACCCCTAGCTGTTATGCAATTAAAAAATACACCTAAATTTGTAAATACAAAAAATCTAATTATCTCCCCATACTCCTTAAAACAATTATTTTGATGCAATATTGAAGGAAGAACTAACAAAAAACAACCCAAGCTTTTTAAAAAATCAAACTGTTATCTTTTTACAATTAAACTAGGTGAATTTCCAACACTTCTCTGTTCCTTACCTCTAACCTTACCCCGCAACTGAATTTAAGACAGCCCCCAAAGCATGTGTATAGTAATATGAAATGCTGACTACAGACCTCAGACTCTATGTAAAAGCAGCTTCCCCCTTAAAGCAGCTGCAGGCTTATAGTGCAATTTCTACAGATACAAAAACCTCTAATTCTATAAAACCATAACCATATGCTTATGACCTAATCTCATGGAAAAGAAAAGGTAAACACATGTCATACTTGCACAAAAGGAGGAGAATCTTCCTGAGTACTCAGTTTGATTAGGCATAAAAACAGATACGAACAGCAGAACTCGTTGCCAAATGGTTTGCAGGAAACTTCTGGCACATAAAATAGGCAGTTAAATAATTAAGGGAGGTTTAATGAATGCTGAACTGCCCAAGTTCAGTAGACTTTTGATGGACTAGAATCATGCTCCTGAGTAATGAGCAACAAATTACTACAAGGGAATTTTGTCTGTGCATGCAATTGCTGAACTACAGGCTAAGAATATCGTAACTATGAAATACCCCAGCATATTTGTATATGTTTCTCTGTTACATGGTCAAATATGTTCTGCCTAATGATACTCACAGAAACATTGGAGAAATTTTGTGAACCAAAATGAACTAAAGGGACTGATTGGCTGGACACCAGCCAGAGCATTGCACAGCTGAGGGAAGTGGTATGGGATTGGGGATTGTGGTGAAAGTTGTGCCATGGAATCGCCAGAAGTTGGACACAACTGAATGGTTGATTCCAACAACAACAACATGGTAGGCAATTTTGCAGCTAAGGCATATGTTATAGCAACTTCAGAGGCCAGGTGATGTTCCTGCACTATTAGGCAAGTTTCCACCTTGAAACTTGCAATGAGTGAAGAATTACCTAGTGGCACTGAACTCACACCATCAGCTGGTTTTGAAACCGGAGGTGAAGAATGCTTCTGCTTCTTGGGTGAGCTTTTACGATTATGTCCTGACTTCTGTTCCAGCTTTTTGACAGGTGGTTACGAAACCATTTGTAGCCTGAAGGTGGAAAAGCTGATCTGAGGTTGTAAAGCTATCCTTCAGTAGAGGATGCCACTGGAACTGACTGAAACAATGTGGGCTTTGAGGGTAAATTGAAGGTTGGAACAAAGCATGTAGGAAGGTTAAGGCCCTCTCACAGAGAACAGCTTTCAACCTAATGGCTCTATCTGACCTTGCTTTCAGGGTGAACCCCTGACTGATTTTGCAGCTCTGACATTGCATGCATCTCCCAGACACAAAGACAGGGAATATTCATTATTGTGCACTGTTTTGGTAGCACATTGGGTGTCAGTGAATAGGGCCATTACCAACATGCACTCAGTAAGAACTAGAACCGTCCACTATTGGGGGGGGGGGGGAGAATGTGAAAGTTATCTCACCCAGGAGAAAGTCTGCTCAAAGTAAGTAGTGAAGCCAAAGAACAAAGGAACAATTTTCCAACTAAAGCTTCAATTCTTGTTCCTCATTGCTGTCCCTAATCTCTCAGCACTGTTTTTTCAGAGATCTTGGCAAGTTGCTGGACAAAAGGAGAAAGTGGGAAGAAACTCCTCCACAAGGATTTGTGCTCCCATCATACCAATTTTATTATGTTTTCAGAATTGCATGGAAAAGTTGCGGGGGAAAAACGAATACGAGGGCCAAGTTGCAGTTAAAGGGAAAAAATCATGCCTCTTCATTCTAAACCAATGAAAAGTCATGTTTTCCAACTATATGTTGGAGCTTATTGATATTAGCCAAGAAGAGAGAGCAATTTAGACCCAATGTCAGCATAATGGTGATTTAATTTCCTGACAGAAAACAACATCTCTGGGCTGCTATTACTCATTTGAAGGGGGTTGGGGACTGTGACAAGTTCCTGCTTTTTTAGCCTGGTGATGAAAAGTATCATCAACTTGCAGGGTTTTCAAAGCAAGAAACAGTGTCTGCCTCTGCATAGCAGACCTGAAGAGAGTGGGATAGTCTTGGCTATCCAGGTCTTTCTATCCTATCAAGGCAGATATCAGAAATCTGGAGTGGTAGATGTTTCACAGGGAAACCCCATGCTCTACGGCTGATTTTTAACGTTAAAGTAAATGTCAGGTGATCTAAACTTTTCATAAGGCTTATCTTCACCATCACTTCTCTCTGCAGCAAAGGACACTGCAGCTCCTAGAGAAAAACTGCAACAGGAAAGCAGACAGATAATGCCACACACTTTTACAAAAACACTGTATGCTTTTGAAGAAAAAACCTTACATTGATATTTTCTAGCTGAAGTTGTCGTACTGTATAGTGGGATTGGACATCTTCAGATTTTAGCCTCACACAAAATCCTGTTTCTTTGAACATCATTATGTCCTCTTCTTTTGTGGGCCAGTACTGAGCACATTTTACCTAAGTTTAAAGTAAAATAATCATTATAAAGAATTTATCAAATAAAATATGACACACATATATATATTGATTCACAGCAAAAGAACATAACTCAGGAGAATATAGTAAAGCCCATGTGCCAGCATTGGCTTTTGGTGGAAGAAATCTCATGATGCTACAATCTATACCTAGGTTGTCAGGATGAATTATATTTGGATGAATACAACCTTATAATCTACCAAAAAGACAAACTCTGTCATTTAAAACATTATTTATATAACAGGATGTATGCACATATTGTATATTAACCAGTACATAAAAGAATTCTTAATATGCCATTCAGTTAGTTTATAATTACATAATTAAATATGGAGGTATAATCAGCCATTCATAGGCACTGACCACATTCTTCCAAATCCCTAAGCAACTACACTACACTTAATTAGCATTAATCCTCACATTTTATGAACTGTAGTTCCAAAACTATTCAAATATGATTTCAAAAATTTACTAAGAATGTTGGCTTATCTCTGGAATGCTTAAACTCATACCTGTAGGCCACAATTTCTTGTGTGCAATGCTGAGTAGCTACTGTAACTTACCGAATCTTTCTCAACAATTCTGTTCAACATGACAACTGCTTTGGTCTTCTGTTGCCATACCATTAACCAGAAATGGCAACATGTATTAGGAAGTGGCCCCTGGGTGAATAAAAAAGAGAAAGGGGACATTCCATCATTGATAAAACATAGAACTGAATCTACCTATTTTCTTCCTTTCTGCTTTCAATGTAAAAACAAAGTATGGGACAGTTCAGAATCACAGATGTATGGTTGTGATCATTTCTGTTTTGGGGAGGAAGGGAAATCAGGGGTTACTAATTTTTGTTTGAATTGCTGCTCTTTGTACTACTTTGTGCCCTGGGAGATTCTCTCCTACAGGAAAAGGAAGCCTCAATGCAAGTCACAGAACTCCTTGTGCGTAAAGAGGGTTGTGCCTTCACTGAAGAGAACAATATTTTTCTGCAGAGTTTTGGATTGTGAAAGTTACTGAGAGTTTAACATTACTCAACTTTCTAAAGAACTACAAGTGGATCACACAGAACAGAATTTTCCTGCCTCTTCTTTCCTCTTGCTGCCCTGCAGAACACAGAAAGTTCTTGAATCTGGATTGAGAAACTGGTCTGCACTAATGTGAATCACTTAACTGAAATAAGAACATGTGAGGGAGGGAGGTGTGTGGCAGCCAGTAGCATTCTGGTATTGCTGAGCAAGTGGGCACTTCTGGAATTTTTAGAAAGAAAGTAGACACTATTACAAAGTGGCTGGTATAGGGAAAGAAATGGTAAAATGTTGGGAAATTCCAAGCCAATCATCTCTGAAGAAGCTGTCTCCAAATAGGCACTTTTGTGCAGAACAAAGAAGGATCCTCCTTGTATGAAGGAGGAAGGAGAAAGCCAGAACCAACCCTTTACTTTGGGGAAGAGTTTAGTTTCTGTTCTCAAAGAAAAGGGAGTATTTGTCCTCTGCCCAGATTCAAGAAGAATTTCCCAACTCCAATAACTACTTTGCATCTATAAACTACTCAAAGGCACGTGGCTGCAATATGCATGACTGGGATGAGCTCAATATACTAGTCAGTTCAAAAGGAGTGATGTGAAGTTCTCCACTTCTTTATGTTTCATTCCCCTTGGATATTGCCTGCAAGCAGTCAGTAGGCACCAGAAAACACACTGTTAGGTTTCACAGTGCCCTGGATACCATATTTAAAAACCTCTATAATAGGGCCAGCTCAGCTGTGTCAACTTTCATTTTGCCTTAGATTGTTGATTGCCTGCTGTGCTATTTTTGAATTTTTTTTAAAAAAAATATTTTATCACCTTGTATTGTAAAGTGTCCTTTGATGCCTGCTGTGCTGATTTTGGATTTTAAATATATATATATACTTTATCATTTTGTACTGTAAAGTATCCTTTGATCCATTTGTATCCTGCTCACAAAAGCTCATAGGTAGGAAGGGGGAGAGGCGCTGAAAGTTTAATGAAGACCCTCCCACAAACTCTGACCTCCCTAGGTTCCATTCCCAAATCTCCAGGAATTTTCCAACCTGGAGCTGACAGCCCCAGCTCTACCACTTGACTAAAGCACTGCAACAACATTGGATGAAACAACAGCCTTGGAGAACATACTTCACTGACAAACTGTAGGCAACATAAATGTCATACCAAGACAACCAATTCTTCCAATGCAAAAAGCAAGAGCGGGTGGGTGTTCTGAGGACTGTGAAGGCCAGGATATTCAGATTCCGTAACTCTACAACAGGGGTAGTCAAACTGCGACCCTCCAGATGTCCATGGACTACAATTCCCAGGAGCCCCTGCCAGCATTTGCTGGCAGGGCTCCTGGGAATTGTAGTCCATGGACATCTGGAGGGCCGCAGTCTGACTACCCCTGCTCTACAATCCCCAAGATCATCCTGAAGCCAGTGACCATGTTTTGAGGCTCCAGTAATTAGTTTTGGGTTAGTTATGCCTGTCATAGCCAACCATGCTTTCTAGTAAAAAAGTGCGAAAATCAGATTGTCATGGAAGATGAATGTAAAAAAATCAAACGTTACAAAATACAGTTTTCACATACATCTTCCATGACTATCCAAATATCACAACTTCAAATGAGGGACCTCCACTGCAATTTCTCTTTATAGGTGACACTGAAGATGTTTTCACATCAATAACTTATCACAGTTTTAAACTGGAGCCCTATTTGAAAAGTTAAATGCAGACCCCTGTAACTGGCAAGCAAAACCTCTACTGTATACAGACAATTAATAAGGACTAATATATTTATTTATTACATAAATTTCAAAAACAAATTCCAGAAAGCTTTCAACAAAATACAAAAATAATTTAAAGAAAGAACAGCACACATAATACAATGATGTGCTTTGCTTCATCAAGTGTAAGAGTAAGTACTCACCTCTGAAAAGTTCAAGAGGTGTACATATTGGGGAGAAGACAAGGAACGACTATTACAGTTAGCCACAGAAAAAGTTCTAAAATTGACTGGATAAGGTAGAACTATTATTCTTCCTGCCACTTCATATATGATAACATAAAGGCAAGGAAGAGATCTAACTGTTTTACTGCAAATCAACAACAGTGACCCTCTGAAACAATCCTTATGAGCATTGCTATTCATATAGAAAGCTAAATGGCAGTCTCCCAGATTCACCAACTACAATGCAGGCACAATTTAAACAATCCCTGAACAATCCTTACTTTCCCAGTGGACATTCAGAGGATGTCATTGTTGCAGCACCCTGTCAAAATTACTCGCAACCATTTTCAACAGTTTAGTCAGCCAACAGGTTAATTCAGTGAGATGAGTATATAATAGGAAACAACTATGTACATCGACATCAGCATGTAAGTAAATTATCTAGATCCAGAAATTGCCAGCATATCAATAGCAAATTGGATGAGGCTTCAAACTAGAAATTAAGACTTCTCATTAATTCGCATCTGTTTTTATTTTACCTGCTAAATAAGAGTTCATTCCTTTGTTCAACAAGGACAAAATCACACCAGAAATGGAATGGCTAGCCATTTAATGATTATTTCGGGACACAGATATGACTCATCAGTCATTTTCCTGGAATCACTTCCCCTGTCCTCCTAACACCAGGGCTAGTGTAGGGATGCAGAGGTCTCACAGTGGAGCGTGCCATAATCCATGGGAGGAGGGATATACACGTGACCCTCCCCTATAGCCAATCTGATCATGTGGTCCAGTGTAAACAATCTCCTTTGGCTTCTGATCAGATGCCAGGTGGGAGAGGTGGAAAGAGAAGCAGCATTCCTCCTGCCGAACTAGAACAGCCCAAGCACTGTTTGTTTGCAGACTCCCTCCAGCAAAATATAAACACCCCAGATATGCCCTCCCCCCTTCGCCTGCAGATCAGGAGTCACTGAGGGCAGTTAAGAACTGACAGTTGATTGGGATCTTAGGTCTCAGGTCTGAGCCTAAAAAGGAATTTTTTTTTCTTGTAGAGCAAATCACCACAGAGAAGAGATGAAAGAATTTAAGAGATTTTTGACAAATCTGACTACCAGAGATTTTTTTCAGTTGAAGATGCAAAGGACAGAACCACTGTAAGTATCTATTAGAATTAGAGTATGCCATATTTTGGTGTCTTTGTTTGCTGTTATACATCCTCCTAATATATCTGTTTGGTTTTAGAGATACTAGTTGTTAAAAAATTTAGACTATAGACAATTACATATCAAACTAATACATATCAGGAAGATTCCAGTGGGTAGCCGTGTTGGTCTGAAGAAGCACAACAAAAATTGAGTCCAATAGCACCTTTAAGACCAACAAAGATTTATTCTTCCTCAAGAGTACATGCACTCAAAAGCTCACAACTTGAATAAATCTTTAAAGGTGCTATTGGAATCAATGTAACAGGTAGATCTTTTATATTTATTACTGTACAAATTTAAGTACTGTAGCTAAGCTATTATTCATTTGCCTAAGCTTTTCTGCTATGCAAGAATTTTTTTAGAATTACTTTGTTTAAATGCTTTTTTTGAACATATTCATTACATTATTTAAATTTTGACTTAAATAATATTTCAGTACTAATTATTGTTTTGTATTTTTCAATTTCTAAGTTTGTAGAATCCCTTGATAAAGCAGTGTGTAGCAAAAGACTGAAGACTCCTTGTGTGTCAACTTACTACACTAAATTCAACTAGTTTATGCTACCATATAGGCATCCCAGCATCCACTATTTTGGCTAAGGACAGACCCTAGCACTTTGCACATAGAGAAAACATATGTACAACCCTGAGAAACATTTTTGAAGGAAGGGAAAAAGTGACTCTTAAAGATCTGACAGCAAGCCTGTTATTTTCCACAGAGTATTATCCAACTGGACTGAGGAATACATAGCCTCTCTGTGGTGTTTTTATTTCCCCTCAAGATTAATTTTTAGCATGAGCTAGGGTAGTGAAAAAACACTGAATCTCTCTGTGCAGTTTTTCTTCCAACATGAATTCCTAGCTATGGGGAGCAGAAAACGGGTTTAAATGGCTCCAAGCCTGGTGCTGGCTGCCCAGGAAAGCCTCTTCAAACTGCTGAATCATGCAGAGCAGACTGCTCCACGAGGCTCACCTGTTTAAAAGGCACGTGGCCTCCGGGGAGGGCGGTATAGAAGTATGATAAATAAATAAAATAAATAAATAAAAGGGCTGGCTGCCAAACTAAGCTCCTTTAAATAGCTGAGCCAGGTGGAACAGGCTGCCTCCATGGCTCACTTGTTTAGATTGGAAATAGATGAGATGCAGGGGCCACCTGTGCCCACAGCTTAGCTGTTTATAGACTTGAAAACAACTGAGGTACCCCCTAGGCTCAGCTGTTTCAGACAAAAATCTCACAAACCCATTTCAGTCTCATCTCATACAGTGACAAGGATGACCAATCTGATATGAAACTAACATGCAATTAAGTCCCTCCTGTAATTTCCATAGAAGTGATTTAAATTCCACTGAAACAGATGCACCACCATGCATTCTGTGTTCATTGAAACTATTTCCAGTGTATTTAGTTTTTCTTAAAAATCCTAAGATAAATGCATATCTTTACATTTTCACAAGCTATTATTCGAATTAAAATAATTTCCACATAATACTTTCTACACTTAACTGGAATCAATGTTTGTAAGACTAGTTTTCTTCAGACAGGGCTTGAACAAATCAATATAGGAAGTATAGAGTAATTGAACATATGGGTGCCTTTCCTATTGAGCAATCAGAATCAGCCCCAGTAGGCAGCTGGGAAAGGAGGAACAGACTACTGTTATTCTCTTCCCATAGGTCCCAGGTAGCAAGAAACCAAGGAAATCCCCATTTTGTTTCCTCCACCAAAGCCTTCTTTACATTTGACAAATGAAATTGCTCCCAGCATGGCTTTATAGCTGAAGAGGGACATTATTCATGTACTAACGCAGTGGTCCCCAACCTTTCTGAGGTTGGGGACCGGCAGGGCATCGGGGCGCGGCCCGTGCGGGCCATGCCCACGCATCGGGCTGCACCCGTGTGCCGCGCCCACGCATTGGGCAGCGCCCGCATGGGCGCAGCCGGCCCTGATTCCCTCTCCCCGCCCTCCCGCAGTAAGAAGCTTCCCGGGCCGCAAGCTTGTGGCCCGGGAAGTTTTTTACTGCGGGGGGGGGGGAGAGGGAGCCGCGGCCCGGCGCCATGGCCTTCGCGGCCCGGCAGCGGGCCGCAGCCCGCAGGTTGGGGACCACCGCAGGTTGGGGACCACTGTACTAACAAACAAGTCTCAGGCCAAACCAAATTCCATAAGGGCTAATAGTGAACTGAGTCACTACAATTAACAAGATCTCAGGTAGGTAGGAAGTACTGTACTGCAGTACACCTAGACTATTTGGAAAGCTGACTCTGTCCTAGACTAAAGTTTACAACTTTATGGCCTGGAGCTGCTATCACTGTGAGTCTCTGATTCAGAACCTTATTGCCTCAGGCAATGTAGTAAGTTTGTTTGGTCTGTCTGTTTTACCCTGGCCTAAATCTAAATATGACAGATAGCGCATTCCTATGAAGTTGGTCTCAGTAGCTGAGTAGTTAGTGGCATAAACCAAGTCCACTGAGCTATCTTATTACCCAAGAACCAGTTTTCTGCACTAAGTCAATCACTACTTTAGACCTCCAAGGAAAGTAAGAACTGTTATACCATTTTATTATGACACAGATTTGGCATGATCTCTATTTTCACTACATTCGATATATAGTATTTTAATTCAGTTCTTTAAAATGTAATTAATACTTACCTGTGTTAATATATAATTTCTTTGGGCTTCTTCATTAACCACCAAGCTTGCATTGATGTAATCATTGTCTGTATTCTGCAGTACAACTCGACTGTGATCATCTTGAAATAAATATATAATGACAACACTAAGTCTCACAACTCCAGTAGTAAAAGTCACTGTACTGCAGATGGATTTGTACATAGTAATAGTATCTTAGGGACGTGAAATTAAAGTACTGTATAGTGGTACATAATGATAACCCTATTCTGCATACCTCATTACCAAATATACTCCATATACAGTCTAGATCTTCTTTTTCCAAGCAGAAATGGCTTGTTTTTCATTTGACACACTTTGAGAATAAAAGAAAGAAAACACTATTGGAAAAGACAGTATGCAATATAAACTCCATTCAAAAAGTTCTCCTGAAACAAGACCATTGATATGAACACAAGCTGTAAATATCAGCTCAACAGCTTATTGTTCACATGACCCAGGGCACTACAAACACCAGGCACCAGGGTGCTATGGTGCCTAGAAGTTTCATTGTAATACCCAATACCTTCAGCTGCCATTTACTGCCTTCTAGTGGTTCTTACTCATGATGTTGATCAGGGTCACTGTTTGTTTAGGCACTCCAAAACTGAAGAGTTTAGGACTAACTTTTGTAGTAGCACTCACTAGAAGGTATGCTCACTAAAATATAAAACCCTAAAGGCTGAAAGATACACATTTGTGATAGCTAGTAAAAATGAACATGCTGAACTCCTCTTAACCAGAAAAATTTGGAAGAATTAAACTATTTGATGTCACTAACCATCACATTCTACTAGCTCTGCACTCTTACTTTGTTGCTAAAATTCACCTAGAATAGGGCTTCTCGCCACTCCTCTAAGTCTCTTACCCAATACAGTAAGCCTGGCAACGGAACACAGCACTTTCCACATGTAGAAATAGGGATACTGAATGTTCCAGTAAAACAAAGCAAAGACTACCAGAAAGCTCCCACAACAGGTAGGAACAAATGCTTTTACAACTACACAATTGCTGGCCTTGTATGTTAGCAAACACTGCAGAAGGTCTAGTGACACACATACCATATATCTTAACACCGCCCGTGGCGCCACGGGCGCCACGGACTAAATAAAGCGCTAAGGGGTTCTAGGGCGGGATGTGTCCGTGATGAGGAAGGGTCCGGGTTGGACCCTTCCTCTGGACAGACAATCGGAGGGACCAATTGGCAGGCGCACAGCGCCTGCCAATTGGTCCCTTCGAATCCCAGCCCCAGGAACTGCGAGCCGCGCGCAGCGCGGCTCGCAGTTGCTCCTTTGCCACTGACCTCACACATCGGAGGCGCGAAGTGCCTCCGATGTGTCAGGCCGCCGGGCAGGGAGCCCCCGGCAGCCGCGCGGAGCGCGGCTGCCGGGGGCTCCCTGCCCGGCGGCCTGACGCGGCGAGAGGCGCCCCGGCAGTCGCGCGGAGCGCGGCTGTCGGGGGCTCGCTGCCCAGGGGCCGCCGCCTCACAGAGCCGCCGAGAAAAAACCGCTGCCCAACAGACACTCTCGAAAAACGCCGCCCGACGGATCCCCGAGCCCCAGCACCAGCCGCGTCCCCCAAGGCCGAAGAAAACCAAGCGTGGGGCAAGGGGCTGCCCAGCAGGCGCCTCTCCGGGGCTGCGTCTCCTCGCCCACGCCTCACAGAGCCGCCGAAAACAGATCCGCCCGACGGAGAACAACGAAACAGGAAGTGCCTCGCGCCCTTCCCGCGGCTGGATCCCCGAGCCCCAGCAGCAGCGGCGTCCCCCATAGAAAAGCAGCAGAGAGGCGTCGGGGAAGGGGCTGCCCAGCCGCCGCCTCTCCGGGCCCGCGTCTC
Organism: Paroedura picta; assembly: GCF_049243985.1. Taxonomy (NCBI): domain Eukaryota; kingdom Metazoa; phylum Chordata; class Lepidosauria; order Squamata; family Gekkonidae; genus Paroedura; species Paroedura picta. The sequence continues at coordinate 51,002,870 of NC_135377.1, forward strand.
CTCGCCCACGGACCTTCGCCTCCACCTACGGCGCGACGAGCGGACCTCAGCGACGGAGTCCGAGCTGCCTTCCCACAGCCGGACCCACCAGCCCCAGCAGCAGCAGCAGCTACGTCCCCCGAGCCAGCCAACAGCCGCTGAGAAGCCTCGGCGAGGGGGCTGGCCAGCAGGCGCCTCTCTGGCCCGTGTCTACTCCATGGTGCCCGGCCTCCTCCGCCACGCCCGCGCCTTTAACGGCCAGGAACAGCGCGAAGCCGGTGAGTATACCTCGCGTTCTCACTCGCCGCTTTTCGGGGGGAGGCTCTAGGACAGGGGGTGGGTGGGACTGTATCCCTTACCCTTCCCCCTTCTCCCCTTTCAAAGCCCCTTTTTATAAAGGGGCTTTGAAACTAGTACTCACATATTCACGGAGTTTTCCAGCACTGTTTTTAGCACTTAAAAGACCTCCTCGGCCTATACGCGGGTAATTGATTAACAGCCTGCCCCTAGCCAGCCAACCGAAGCATTACACCTGCAACCTGAGCTCTTTACAAGTGAGCTAGTGGCCTCCAGTTAACCTTTTCCCTTCTGCAAAGATCTTAAGAACTAAGCTCTTTGCAAGGGAGCTAATTGCTTCCAGCTAACCATTGCCTTCTGCAAATATCTTGAAAGCTTACTCTGGCAGCTTGTAGGACATCAATGGTTTGACTGAGGGATTCTGATATTTTCCCCCTTCTTTTCCTAATCACTTCTTCCAAAGTATTCTTTTGGTTTCTGGGGGTGGGGTGCGGTGAGTTGTGGGGTGCTTTGGGATTTACTGCTTTTTCGGTGTTTCTTCTTTTATCTGAGGGGCAGCATTGTTTGCCTTTTCTTCTTGGGGTTGTGTTTCTTTTAAAGGTTGATTTTTACAGTTCTTTCTTTCAGTGTTTTGTTCTGGGGGGCACTGTGGCCCCCAGTTTGGTAGCTGCTGTACTTGTTGTAGTAGGTTGCCAACTTTGGGTACTATTGTTTTGCTCTGGTTTGCTGGCCTGGGGGGCACTATTTGGTTCTTCTGTCAGAGCTGTTCTCACAGAGCAGTTCTGTCAGTGCTCTCTCAGGGTGCCTGTCATCAAGAGGGAAAGGGAAGGCGATTGTAAGCCGCTTTGAGACTCCTTCGGTTAGTGAAAAGTGGGGTACAAAAACCAGCTGCTATTCATCCTCTTGACTTTTCTGTATGTTGGGAGGGAGGCTGGATGGGAAAGCCTGTGATGAGTGAGCACGAATTAAGCACTTATGCCACCCTGTAAATTTACCAGTAGCCTGCTGCATTTCCCACCCTCGGCTTATATGCAATAAATTTGTCCAGATTTTGTGGTAAAATTAAGCGCCTCGGCTTATATGCGGGTCGGCTTATATGCGAGTATATATGGTACTTATATGGTATATGCGAGTATATATGGTACAAATGTGCATAAATATTTTCTAGATAACAGCCTTTGTGTACCTGGTATGCTCCTACAAATGAGGAAAAGCAAGGGGGGATTTTTGGCACTACTATAACAACAACTAAAAGATGATTGTTAAGTGGAAGTGGACAGCAAATACCTGCAACCCTCCCTTCATTTTTAAGGCCAAAAAGACTTCTAAGTAAATGAATTAAAAACCAAGCTGGCATTAAATAATGAATTGAAAAGACAGTATTTTAAGTAATGGTTTAAGACTACTTTGATTGCATACTTCTTACATGAGCAGCATTTGCCTCGCTTTAAAGTTGATGAAAAGTATTGGAACTTAGAAACATTTTTCTTTCTTCTAAGGCAATGAAATATGTATACTAGTCAACTTTTCTTCAAAGGTTAAAAGCTATTGAAAGCTTTGGTTCAGAGCGGCTTGCTATTTCTAGAATATATACAGTGGCAATGTGGATAGGCATATTTTTATGAACAATTTGTACAAAAACTCCAATATATAATTTACACCCTGTTCTTTTGAAACGTATTTAAAATGAAAATGCGGGTTAACTGAGAACAGTTCATCATGCTTGGAACTGAAAGTGTTAAAAGGTTTTCTTTCTATGTATAAATTTATTGGAACTCAAATGTTTTTACTGGACAAAACCCAAAACCTTTGTAAATACTACATGCCATTTGCCAACAGGAAAAACTTAAGATCTTGTTATAGTAAATCACACATACTGGTACTAGTGTTCTCGGAAAGATGATGTCAGCAAGCACTGTTTTAACCACTTAATCACCAAACAGTTCCTGTTTGATTTCTTGCAGCAGACACCCCTCTTTACCCCACTTCTGTGCTGCATCCTGTAACATCAGGCAAACCAGCTTCTTGACTAGTTTATTCCAAGATAAACAAACAGAAAGCCCCCCCCTCATAAAATCATTAAAAGACTAGCAGCTTGTTAAACAACCTACATTTCTATATTATTTATCCAAAGGGAACTTGTGCTATCTAATCCCCAACTTTAGTTAACAGAAATTGTGATTAACTCTTTTTTAGTAATACTTACAGAATCCCAAGCACTCAAGCACAAAACCTCCACTTCCCCAGACAGAAGAAAGTTTGTTTAACAGGAAAATACTCCATTCTGCCTAGGGAGCCCTTCATACTCCAGAACCCCCAAGACAACAAATGTGGGATAAAATGAGTTCCTGATTATTCAGAGGCACTTTTCTTTATTTTAAGGCAGTTTTAAGTTTCCCTCTGATACATATAAAACAAAGGCTGAAAATTATCCAAGTGGGAGATGAGATAAACAAGGTTTTCTAAAAATGACTAAAATGCAATTTTCAAATATACTAGCATGTGATCTAGCAAACAAATATACCAATACACAAATTACCCTATACCAGTCCCATAGAAATCAACAAGGTTTTAATAATGTTTTATACTTTATTCAGTATATATAAATTCTGAACTGTCAGAAAAGCTCACTGAGAAACAATAGAAAATGATCCCACTGCCAACAAAGTGATTCTCAGAGGTCACTGTAACCTAGGATCCCCCCTCCTCTCCCCCAGGTTAACAGATTTCTCATTTATAAACTACTCTTATTTAATCCTCCTAGTAATTACTAAATAATTCAATTTGATTCAAACAATCCTGCTATGTGAAATTCAGACATCTGACATCCACAAAGCACGTGCAAAAAGTGCCTGGATCCAATGTTCTTAGGGCATTTAAATGCTGTAGTTTACTAGCTTACAGGGAGAGAAACACCAATTCCCATTCTGACTGTTCCAAAGAGCAACATCCAAGACTTTCTCAACTGCTGAGACTTCTCCCTTCAAATAGAACTCTGTCCATCTTCAGATGAGCACATATGAAACTTTTTAGAAGCCTCCAAGTCTCACATACGGGTTTTTCACATCCCCTATTACCAAGTTCTTTCAACTGAGTTGGAAGTAAGGACCTTCTGCATGCAAAGCAGATTCACCAGCACTAAGTCACAGGCCACAGCTCTCCCAAGACAATGAATAGCACACAAAAAAAAAATTCCAAATGAAGTTTAGAAGTCATTTGACCACCAGCATTTTCTTCCTCCTCTGCAGACACATTCCCTTGACTCTTATTTGTTTTACTTTATGTCAACCATGAAAAATTAAAGGGGAAAAATCCTTGCTTTGGTGCAATGTAGTTTGACTTAAAAGAAAATTGTAAACTCCTCCAATACAAAAATGGAAACAGAGGAAGTTGTAGATTACTTATCACAAAATAAGCTATATAAACATTCTAGAAATCTGGACAGTAAGAGCATTTCATAGAAGGTTGGACTCTCTTATGATAAAATACAAACAAGTCTACAGGTGTCAACATACAAAGAAGGCATTTCAAATTTTCTACACTAAGCCCTTGGCAAGAGCACTTAAATTTCAGTTACTGAGGCATCCCAATTCTTGCACCTTTCTGTAGGTCTCTGGCCAAAATGACCATTAAAATCTATTTAGAATATTAAATACTAGTGTAACACAGAGTTGATTAGAATAGTTGAAAGTTTACTTACACGGACTGACATCTCTGTATCTGTTTCGATTTTGGTTTTCTGGATACTTTGCAACTTTATACGGATAATCCTTGGATTGGTTACGAATATCCTTGAAGAAAAAAAAAAGACTGTTAAATGAAGTCCTGATTACCCACTACTAATAAAATGGTGGCCAAGCAATATAATCAAGGTGTGTTTTTGTTTAAGTCACTATAGATTTTTCACTGGACTTGTTTTACTTCCTGGGTGTTTCTCTGAAAACAGTCAATACCAATGGCAAACAAATTCTTCACTAATGAAGATACAATATTATGTAGACCAGGGGTAGTCAACCTGTGGTCCTCCAGATGTCCATGGACTACAATTCCCATGAGCCCCTGCCAGCAAATGCTGGCAGGGGCTCATGGGAATTATAGTCCATGGACATCTGGAGGACCACAGGTTGACTACCCCTGGTGTAGACTACACTTAAAAATAGGGTGCCTGCAAAGAATCCCAGGGAGGTATGGAAACAGAAAGTCCACATCTGAACATCTCTCTCCTCTCTCCCTAGGTTTGTCCAAGTTGTCAGGAGCCTCAGCATGCTGATTTCTCCTTTTTTCTTTTAAACAGGTAATTACTCTCCACATTCAGCCTCTTCTGGAGCAAATTCAATTTCTACATCAGGCCAGTTTAATTTCCTGTTTTTTTCATTTTAAAATACATACTTTTTATTATTCTGAAGAGTCCCTGAAGTAGGTAGCGACACCTACCACTGAGCAGTTATCACCCACACAGGACCTAGCCAGTATATTATTAGATATAGTGATGGTTACACACAGTTCCCTATCCAGTGTCTTAAAAGCCAGTAGTAGAACTAATGAAGCATCTCAGATGATAGTTGAGAAACTCAGCTGAATTATATTTGCATTACCATACAGCGACACCTCTACCTTGGCACTTTGCATCAGCCACTGTTGCCTTAAACCAGTGGTTCCCAAACTTTTCCAGGCTGCTGCCTGTGGGTCCCAGGCCACATTCCTAGCGCCCCTCCCCCCGTAGAAACGTGCACCTCTTTCCTGATGTTAAGTCGACTGCTATTCAAAACACATTGTGTTGCTTACACTTCATTTTGGGTTCTTGTGCAGATGCCAAATTTTAGCCTGGGAGAAATACAAGTTCACTTCTATAAAAATCACCTGCAAAAGCAACTTTGGGTCCTCATTGATGCGAAAGACAGATGGGGAGAGAGACAGAGCCATCACCAGTGTCTTTAGTCTCCTCTTCAACTGTGGTGGTTGGTAACGCTGGCCATGTCCTCTGTAGAGGGCCTGCAGTCCTGCCCTACTTCCTTGCCACTGCCAAGAGCTGCGAGGCAATCTGCCTCCTCTATAGATGCCTGACTGACCTTTCTGGATTCCACTGCTGCCAAGGAGGCATCCAAGAAACAGGCCCTCCATGCAGGACGTGGTGACTCTTTCCATCCCCTGGCAGAGGTGAGAGTGCCCATTGATGACCTCCCCATTGATGGCTGTGGCACAGGCTGCTGCCTTCCCCATGGGCGCTCCACCTCCATTTGCCACCAGTGGGGTCACCACATCCTCCATCTCACTCTTGCTACTCTCTCCAGTCTCTGTGACAGCTGGCGGCGGCAGCAGGGAGCCTGCTGCTGGCTCCCAGTCTGCTTTTAAAGTAGGCTTCATACCTTGTCCCTAGTTTCTATATAATTTTGTAAGCAATAAACTGCAAACTAGATCTAAACAGCTCTGCTGGGCGGGGGGTAAAGTGATAAATACATGAAATATTTTGTCTTTGGATATCCCCTAAATTCTTTCTTTCAGGTCTTTGCTGAAGTTTGACAGTTTGATATAAACTGCCAAACCATTAGACTGCTATAAAAATTTACGTCTACAGAAATTCCCCTTGATACATTAGGATAAAAGCTTTCTCTAGCTTTGTACATTAAAAGGGGAGTTCTTTCAGAAGAACCAATATAGATCTGCAGTAATAAAATTTTCCAGTAATGTTCAATTAGGTACAAGTACCTGCACAACTGATACATGAGCACAAAAGTCCGGTACAGTATGATTTTTGTTCTAATCTGCTTCAAAACCCCAGTGGTACTGATTTAAGTAGACATTAAAATTTGAATTTAATAACTACTAAACATGTGGTACTGTATTGGAATTACAACAAAGAATACTATATTTCAGTTCCTGGACCTTCTTCACTGGATGTTAAGAATAACTGGTCTCCTTGCATGGTAAGAGACTTAATAGATGCAATTCAGTAGTTTCAATTGCAAAGTTTTGAAGGAGGGCCAATAAGGTCAAATTTCATGCAGACAGACAGGAAAATGTTCTGCCCTGGGAATGTTTACTCATGAGTAAGTCTATCCCTCAGCCAGGATAGTTTAGCCCCAATCAGGAGGGAGCTCTCAGCCAGAAAAGGCTAATAAGAGATCAGTTCTCTGACTCTAACTTCCTGCCAGTTTCAGAGATTTCCTAGGTGGAAGAGGAGCTGCCCTTCAACTTGGAGGACATGGATAGGGAGCAATCCATCTCCTGATGCAGCCTCTGTGCGCCATATGGAGGGGGGGGTTGTGGGAGGCCCAGAAATGCCCACCTGCCAACTCTCTGAGACCCACAACAGCCAGGAAAAGCCTCTGCCCCGGGAATGTTTACTCATGAATAAGTGATGTGGGGTTTGCAATTTGAAGAGGGAAAAATGATTAGAGGGTAGCTATCATAGGAATTGCAGCAGGGAAAATACTGCTGATGCGGGTGGGACTGGGAAGATATAGAGTTTCCCTTTCCACCTTGGTATTGCTGCAGTCTTTCCAAGACCATCGGAACGAAGCAAATTTGAGACCAATGGCATGGAAGATGGGAAACTAAAGGGAGCACAGAAGCACCATTAGGAACATGTGGATGGGGAGGGGGCACTGTTTCCCAGTATAATAATAGTTGGTTTTTACGCTCTGCTTTTCACTGCCCAAAGGTGTCCCAGAGTGGCTTATAATAGTCTTCCCTTCCTCTCCCCACAACAGAAACCCTGTGAGGTAGGTGACACTGAGAGAGCTCTGAGATAAGCTGCTTATCCAGCATGTGGAGGAGCAGGGAATCTAATCCAGCTCACACGTTAAAAGCCGCTGCACCAAGCTGTATGAATTACCATCGCCTGAAAGAGATGTAGCTAGAGCACAGTCAGATTAAGCTGTTGCAGGAGGATGGTATAAGTCTTTTTTGACTTGCTCATTGACTGTTATGAGATTATTTTCCTTTAATTTTGGATCTTCTGGGCAATGACTTCTCATCAATCCAAGGAAGGAGACACTCAGATATTTCTTATATGGAGAGATGATTGTGTGGTTAGTAAGAGTACAATCTAAACTGATTGGCCCTCACTTATGAGTAAACATTTCCAGGACAGAGGCTTTTCCTGGCTGTCTGCACACAATTTGACCTGATTAGCCCTCATTGGCAGGGTGGTTTCTCCCTATTGGCAGCATACTCCAAGAGAGGGCCAATTAGGTAGGGAGTTAGTTGACTGCATGCAAGTTCAACTTTATAATGTTTAGTGATTAGTGATAGCACCTTCCAACATGTGTAACACGTCAAGAGGCCTAGGAATGCACACACAGGCTACAAAAAGTCAGAAATGCTGACACATTGCAGAACAAAGATGTCCATTGCAGATTACAAGGAATGGATATTAAAGCACTGAGAGGAAAAGCTGGGTTTTAGAATTAGAATTTATTTGTCTTACTAGTTTTGCAGTTTCATATTTATGGCAATGATACACATTTATGCTCACCTCCAAGGTTCATAGGCCATATCCTATTACTTTGGCAAAACAGGATGATCTAGCTTCTTATTCCATTCATTCCTCTGTATAGTGTATTTATAATTCAATATGAAATATTTATTTTAAAAAGCCATAGGGTTGTTTCCTGTATTTATTTAAAATTATTTTCTGGGATTGAAGTGGCTCTGGGACACTTAATGTCACGTAGTCATGTTTAGATATAAAGGTTGTAACTGGAAATACTGCCATTCAAGAGAAATGGATAAATCATATATAGGCCACAGCCTTGGTCCAAGTCTTCCATAAAATAGATTTCTTCCCAATGTTTAGATCTGGATTGGTTCACAACACTTCTTGGAGGTATGCTAGATTCTGCCCTGATTTAACAGGCATCTTGGCATTAGTATTATTATGCCTACAGGTGCCTTGGTTTGTTTACCAGTTGCAGCTTTCTTTCTTTTAGCCCTGACCTAGATATCCGAAGCTCACCCACCCTCATTAACTAAGCAGGGTCAGCTCTGGACAGTACTTGGATAGGAGACCAAAGTTCAAGGCTAGTGTGCAGAGGCAGGCAATGGCCCTTGAACATCCATGCCTTGAAAACACAGTGGGGTCCCCATAAGTTGGTAGCAACTTGACAGCACATTCTACCGTTATTATAAAAACAACTCTGGGAGCAGTGGTTCAGTGGTATAGCATCTGCTTGGCATGATGAAGGTCCCAGGTTCTATCCCCAGCATCTCCAGTTTATGGATCTGGCTGTAGGCGATGTGAGACCCTGGAGACCTGATGCCAATCTAAGCAGACAATACTGATCTTCATGAACCAAAGATCTGGTTCAGTATAAAGCAACTTCATGAAGCTCAGAGAATCTTCTTTTGCAGGTGATGAACTTGCTGGAATGTCAATTGTAGGTGGTTTCAGGGTTTCAAGAATTGTGTGTCTTTGATCTAGGTTTTATGTTTACAGTATTGTCCTGTTGCAATTTACATTCAGTCCCCCCAAAAGGCAAAATACTGTGAAGAGCTAGCAGTAAGTAGAGACTCTCATGTATACCATCTTTAAACCGCCCGTGGCGCCACGGGCACCACGGACTATATAATTCGTTAAGGCCCCTTGAGGTGGGCTTTGTCCGTGATGAGGAAGGGTCCGGATTGGACCCTTCCTCACGACAGACAATCGGAGGGACCAATGGGCAGGCGCGAAGCGCCTGCCGATTGGTGCCTCCGATTCCCAGCTCCAGCAACTGCGAGCCGCGCAAAGCGGCCTGACGCGGCGAGAGGTGCTCCGCGCCTCTCGCCGCCGACCCAGGGAGCCCCCAGCAGTCGCGCGAAGCGACAGACAATCGGAGGGACCAATCGGCAGGCGCGAAGCGCCTGCCGATTGGTGCCTCCGATTCCCAGCTCCAGCGACTGCGAGCCGCGCAAAGCGGCCTGACGCGGCGAGAGGTGCTCCGCGCCTCTCGCCGCCGACCCAGGGAGCCCCCAGCAGTCGCGCGAAGCGCGGCTGCCGGGGGTTCCCTGCCTGGAGGGCTGACGCGGCGAGAGGTGCTCCGCGCCTCTCGCCGCGTCAGCCCGCCGCCGCCGGAAGATCGCCGCCGCCGACCAGCCTGCCGCTGCCGACTCAAGTAAGCACCTAGCGCCCGCTGCATTCCCCTGCAGCGGGCTTGCTTACTAGTATATTAATAAACACACTCAGTCGCAAAGATAAAGCAGAATAACAGCCATCAAAAGCCCATTTAAGTCCAGGGTCATCCAGATATACGAAGCATAAACATATCTGGGATGTCTGTTGGGTCCTTTGTTTAATCTATATCAGAACTCTTATCTTATGACACATTTGTAACAGCTGATATTGGCATCATGATTCCACGGGCAATTTTCCACCTTGCAGGGAAGATAACCTACACTGAATGAATTTTCCTGCAGTGAGTGGATCTACTTGGGAGTCAACAGAATTTGGGTTTTTGACAGCTGTTATTGTAATTTATCTTTGTGACTCGGAGTGTTTATTAATATATGCTCTATATCAGTGGTCCCCAACCTTTTTATCACCGGGGACCACTCAACGCCTTTTACTGAGGCCCGGTGGGGGGTAGTTTACCCCTCTCCTTTCAACCACTGCCCTAACGCTCTCTGATCGCTATGGTAATGTTTAAACATCCCTTCAAAATAAGATACAGACATGCCACAACAATGAAGTGTGTTGTAAAGGGCTGGGGGGGGATGAAGTACAGGGCCGGGGGGGGGTAGAAGGCGTAGTCGAAGGACCACATGTGGTCCGCAGCCCACAGGTTGGGGATCGCTACTCTATATGACAGTCTCCAGTTATTGTTAGCTCTACACAGTATTTTGTCTTTTTGGAGGACTGTATATGCCTATTATATGTCCTTGGGGTCACGATGGGTCGGACACGACTTCGCACCTAACAACAACAACAACAATATTCCTATTACTGCGTGTCCTGTTTAATTGTCTTGACTGTAATTTACATTCAGGCAAAATGCCACCCCCTCCCAAGCATTTAATAATTGCTGCACTAGCTTCTCTATAATAGATTTGATTGCTTGCTGTTTTTTGTCAGTGTAATCAGTGAAAATATAGCATATTAGAATTGCAATGTCCTGGAAGAGAAACAATCCCATGCACCAACCTCCCTCCCTTACAAATTGCTTCTTTAGTCTTATGATGAACAAACTAGTTCATGACATTTCTTGCTCTGGATTTATTGCAAGGGATAAACCATCTTCTAAATTAGTAACATCTAGATTTGGTTCTTTCAGTGATTCTGGAAACCCAAAAGCATAGAAATTATTACCGTGATGATTGTGGCTTTCCAGGTCTTTCACCTTCAGCTATAGTTCTGCGGAGGGGCTGAGGCTTTGTGGTGGAGCATCCGCTTCCACTTTGTGAATCTGCTCATTATTTAAAGTTATACCTGCGGCTAGATTACTTCGTTTCTGTATTTTTTTGCTGGTGGGGATAAAGATCAAGCTCCTGTGGACTGCCCTTGTCATGTGATGTATTCCCCCCCTCCTGTGTATAACTTTTTGAAAGCAAATGCAAACACCATGAAACACAACACCTGTCATTCCTTTAAGTAGAACTGCTAAAACATTTAAGTAGAACTGCCACAAAGTCAGGCTGGCTTTTAACATACCTTATACTGCAAATGTATCTTTTTAAAGCAGAAAGCCACTAACATTTATGCTCAGGACAGAACCTGGACAAGCCACAATTAAATAGAGCCTTTGAGGGCTTAAAAATCAACTGAACACCAAACAATACCTAAATGTGGGCCATGGTGTGGTATTGGTTCAAGCCTTCTTTGCCTATGCTGCCAACTGCATCCTGTTCACAAAGAATGGAAGAAAACCTGCCTTCAACAACAGTTCTACATTTGATATAGTTCTACATTTTCTATAAGCTTACCTAAATTTTTACTACCATTATTACTGGATATGAGCAAGAAACAGAATCAGATGCAGATGTGCTGAAGCAGCGGTTATTTACGAAACTGTAACAATTAAAAGATATTTGCATAACTGCTCTGATCTTTCTTAGTGAGCATTTACCAAAGCACTAAACATGGTTGACCCTGTTTAGCTTTCAAGCTCTGATGAAAGAGGCTAATCTGGCCTATTCATGATGCTATATTGATTTTTATCCCATTCCAAAAACCTCAGATGGGCAGCAATAACACTCATGAAGAACTAGTAAAGGTGGGTAGAAGAAGAAAGCATCAGGAGAAGGCCTTAGCCTCCATGCCCTGTTCTTGCCCATAGGAAAGCATTCAGAAGAATTTGATCACAGCATCAAGCTAACCACCCTAACTTAAAGCTGAAATCACCATGCTGTTTACATTGTGCAGTAAAGAATTTGCATTTAGAAACCACTATATCTTTGGCTCACTCAAAAGCTAAGAAACAACCTGCTGCGCATGCATTACAGTGCATATTAAACAAGAACATCAATATTTTCACTTCTTATGTTAAGTGAGATTACAAGGGGCCTATGAATTGAAGCACTGACAAGTGACAGAACTGAAGCCCAAGGCTGCCATGTCATGTGGAAGATTTAATGACATTGTGTATTTCTGCCTGAAACTGCAAAATGAGATCTCCAATTCCTAACAGCAAAGGCCATTTTGAACACTATGAACAAGCAATCTTTCATTTGCAGTCAAGGGTACACTCAACATAATTGTACCCAATATACCTCACCAGTCTCGACACCATGGTAGGGGAAGGGGGTACGGTGATTCTGCTCCAGGAGGCTTTCTCCTATTCGGCTCTCCTGGTGCTGTCAATTGTTGGGGTGGAGTGAGGTGGTAGGTCGTTGCAGTATCCCAGGCTTGTAATCCTTTGGGACTTTGATGTCCATGCTGATTTGCTGGTTTCCAGGTCTCGTTCAGACCTGGTGTAGACCATGGCAGCACTGGAGTTCTCCCAGTTTGTTACAGGACCCACCCATCAGGCCAGCCATACACTTGATCTGATCAGTGCTGGGGTAGAGGTAGATCTGGTGGCGATTGATCCCATCCCATGGTCAGACCATTATGCCCTGAAGGCCCAGCTCAAGACACCACCCCCTCCCTATGTGGGCGGCGGGTGCTTTTTAGGTCAACTGTGGAGACATATCCACAATCTGTTTCCGGGAATGCTCTGTGGGATCTGATGTCTCCTGGTGACTTGCTGGCGGCACTAGTGGAGGACTGGCTTGTCCACCACTATTGCTTAGATTGCTCCCAGGCACCTTCTCCGCCCTTGCCCTTAACTGGTTCCCTGGTATACCAGGGAGCTAAAGGAGAGGAAGAGGGAAGTGAGACGGCTAGAGCTCATGACGAAACGGGAAGAACATCTTATCTCACACTTATGAGGGCGAATGAGATTGCCCTTGAGGAGGGACACCAAAATAGTAGTCAATCGTCACTTGGCTGTGAGTCAATAGCTAGTTTTTTTGCGGATAAGGTCTTGTCACTCCGCCAGGCTTTTCCTGTCACCCTTAATGCAGAAAAGGAACTAGAGACCCATTGGCTGACATGGGGAGATACATTTGGTGGCTTCAGACAGCTCTCAGAAACCAAAGTGGATGAGTTGCTGGGATCAGTGAGGGCAACCACCTGCCCCCTTGATCCCTGTCCATCTTGGTTACTCAAGTCGAGGGGCCAGCGGATAGGAGGCCCCCTGGGAGAGATTATCAACCTCTCCTTATCTACTGGGGAGTTTCCAGAGGTGCTGAAGAAGGCAGCGAATCGTCTTTTACTGAAAAAGCCGTCTCTGGACCCACCCAGTTTTGCATTTTGTGTTTCTAGGTAAGACAGTTGAAAGGGCCACAGCAGACCAGTTCCTTGAATACTTGGGAGGAAACTTCAGTCTGGCTTCTGTCCAAGCCATGGAGTGGAGATGGTGTTGGTTGCCTTGGTGGATGATCTCCAGTGCCAGCTGGATCGGGGCGGTTCAGCCATTCTTGTGGTATTCGACCTGTTTGCGGCGTTTGACATGGAAAATCATGAGTTGTTGGCCCACTGCCTCGCTGGGGCCGGAATTTGGGGGACGTTCCTTCAATGGATGCACTCGTTCCTTCAGAACTGGACACAGAGGGTGGCAGTGGGAGAGGAATTATCAGGTCTCTATTGATTCCCTTGTGGGAACGGTCCTTTCTCTCACATTATTTAACATCTTTAGGTGCCCTCTTGCACAGCTGGTCTGGAGTTATGGGCTGGGCTGTCACCAACATGCAGATAACACCCAGCTCTATCTCTTCACGGACAGCTGCCCGGAATCCCCCCCCATATACATTTGCCAAATGTTTGGAAGCCATTGCTGGATGGTTAGGGCAGAGTCGTCTGAAACTCAACCTCTCCAAGGCAAAGGTCCTGTGGTTGGGCAGAAAGGTGGCAGGACAGGAAGCATATGTAACCTAACTTGGCTGGGGTTCAGCTTAACATCTCATCCTCAGCAAGGAATTTGGGTGTGACTCTGGATTCCTCCTTATCTATGGAGGCCCATGTCACGGGGGTAGCTCACATCACATTTTTCCAACTAACCCAGGCGAGATTACTAGTGCCCCGCCTGTCCCCATACTGCTTGGTTACAGTGATCCATGCAACGATCACCTCTAGATTGGATTTCTGTAACTCACTCTATGAAGGCCTGCCCTTGTCCTTTAACCGGAAACTCCAGCTGGTACAGAATGCAGTTGCTAGGGTCCTCACTGGGACACAATGAAAGGCCCATATCCAGCCTGTGCTGAGGAAGCTGCATTGGTTACCAGTTCTGGCATGGATCAGGTTCAAGGTTTTGGTACTGACCTTTAAGGTTATTTGCGGCATGGACCCAGGCTATCTGAGGGACCTGCTGGTGGTCGCTGGCCCTAAGGAAGTACGCCTGGCATTGACAAGGGCCAGGGTTTTTTTTTTTATCCTTGCTCAGACCTGGTGGAATGAGCTCTCAAGAGACTTGAGGGCCCTGACAGGGCTATTACGGTTCTGCAGGTTTTGCAAAAATGGAGCTTTTCCGCTAAGTCCTGGATTGAAGCCACAGAAAAGATCAATGTGGCCCTTCCTCAGGCTGGGCATTTACATCTTATGCACCCACTCCCAGTCTGCTTGGGATGTAGGGGGTATTTGGCTGGGGGTTTTATTGGTCTATGAGATTTTATAATTGTAAGCCACCATGAGTCTCTTGAGAGTGGCAGGATATAAATAAAAAAACTAAATAAATATTTTTCTCTGATTACTGCAGTTGACCAAGCCAGTCATCTATCACATAATTCACCTACAATGTCACAGCCAGCATGCCTTAAGCAGGATCTCTTGAGACATGAGATTGCCCTTGTTACTGACTACCTCGGTATTTAAACCTGTTCCAGGAAATATGAAGCCTGTGAAAACCTTGCTAGCTTAAAGCACTTGGAAGTGCACATACACTAGCAGTGTCGCTAAAGAAGCAATGCTCCCTTTCACACAACAGCAAGCATTCTTTTTTGCAGAGACTCAACAAGAAATTTCACCCTGCAGAAACACTCCGTGACCACGAGCCAAAGGGTAGCTAATATACCCCGGCCCAATCACGTGGAGGGAAAACGCAAACGCCAACAAGCCGCGGGCTTCTCCCTTCTCTGGTCCGAAGGGAAGGCCGCCACTAGGCGCATGCGCATTGTAAGCCGGCCGACAACCTCGTCCCCCTCACCCGGCGCATGCGCTTTCTCTTCAGTCCTCAAAACTATTCCCCGCTCTCTCTCCGCGGCGGCGTCTTAAGTTAGAACATGCGCGGTTTTTTCACCCCCGTCTCAATGCGCGCACCTG
Organism: Paroedura picta; assembly: GCF_049243985.1. Taxonomy (NCBI): domain Eukaryota; kingdom Metazoa; phylum Chordata; class Lepidosauria; order Squamata; family Gekkonidae; genus Paroedura; species Paroedura picta. The sequence continues at coordinate 51,017,922 of NC_135377.1, forward strand.
AAAAGCCACCCGTGGCCCACGAAGCTCCTCTTCCCGCATCCCAGCGCCACCCGCCGGTCTCCCTCCCCCTCCTCTTCCCCGCTTGGCGGCCAACGGCGTTCCCCCCCTGGCTTACCAGGTAGCGGGGCTGCCACTCGTTCGCCGCGTCGACCTCTTGGAACTCCTGCTCTATCGTGGCCATGATGGCGGTGGCGGCCGGAGGAAGAGGGGCCCACGGAGGCCGACAAGTTCATCCCCTACCTCCCGCTTGGAACAAGGCGCGGACGACAACCCGCCCACTTTACCGGTCGCGTTGCCCTTTGACTAGGTTCCGCACGAAGCCTCTGCGATTCCGGTGCGTTCTCAGCACGCGCATGCGCGGCAGCCGCCTCGCACTCCGCCTACCCGGAGCAGCCGAAGCCTCGCCCATGAACGGGGGAACGGAGCACCTGGGGTGACGTCACGGCCCGCCCTTTGGGGAATAGGAGGGGGTCGAGTTTACGCACGTGGGCGCAGTGAGTGTGAGGCTCGCGGCTTTTCAAACTCGCGAAAGACTCCGTGGGCTACAGATGAAGTCGCGTGGCGTTTATTGTACGTGGCTGGTTGGCAAGCCGGGAAATGGCGTGGCGTCGTAAAGCTGCTTCTTGATGTATGCCCTGGTGAAACGCCCTACGGCACGAGCGGGAGTTATAGGCGCAAAGGAAGTGGCAGCATGCTGGGATTTTTATTATTATTGTCGTCGATCTGCATGGCAGTTTATAAAGTGAAATCTACAGAGGTCCTACCTAGCCTTGCCCTGAGGGTGTAACATAAAAGATGACCAGGGACACTTAAAGATAAGTGAGCCCTCGGGGAAGACTGTGCATACACACACACACACGAGAGGAAGCAGAGAGATTGGTGACAATCTGGCAGGTTCTTATATTTTGTTTCAGTAGAGCAAGATGTCCTCGAAAAAATGAAATGAGTTGTTCTGCGGGGCATTACAAATCCACCATGCAGGGAACCGTTTCAAACCTTAGGAACATTCAAGATGCTTGCAGCAGTGTTGGTCATTAATCCTTTGCCAGACATGGTAAACCCTCAATGACATTGTGTACTTATGTACAGCTTTTTCCCTGAGTTGCATCTATTCCCTTTCCTCAAGAAAATGTTTGTAAGATATGCCATTGGGGATATAAACTAAACCTACTCCCACTGCAGGTCTCACTGATATCTGAACAGCAATATGCCCCCTCCCTCATTTATTTCATGAGTACATCTGTTTTCTCCCCAATTGTTAAGAAGCCAAGCTTGGGTCCCTCTGGGTCACCAGTCCTTTTGCAAGTGAGCAGTATCCAGCCCTAAGGATCCTTCAGGCTAAATACACTCAAATAAAACAGACCTTTGTAAAAAATGTATAAAGATTTATTCAAACATATTATGCAGAAGTGTATAGAAAGCAACAAAGCTTTCTATACAATACATTCAATACTTGGTAGTAGATGGCACACTTTCCTAGAATGCAAGAGTTGAAGCTAGAGGACTTCTATGCAGCTTTTCAGCATAATGTAACATAACATAGCTGGAACAATAGAAATAGCATGATGAAATCATAAAGTTACCATGTCTTTCCTCTAGCCTAATTACTTTTGCCATCTGACAACAGGTGGTCTCCCAAACCCAATAATTGAGGCCACTTGATGGAACTCTTCTGAAAATGTGACACCCACTTCTGCTTCCCCCTCTCATCCAGTTACATAGCAGAACACAGGTTCCCACCATTAACCAATTACCACATTTTTGAAATGTCCTTGAAAGAGATAAGGATATTGTCAGCAGGAAGGCTGATTCAACAACACCTGCAGGCTAGAGCTTCTAGCTAATAACATTAACCCCTGAGAGGAATCACCATGCTTTGCCCTTCATGTTCCCTTTCTCCATTTTATCTTTACAACCGCTCTAAGGAGTAGGTTATGCTGAAAGCAAGTACCTGTCTCAGGAAGCTTCCATGGCAAAGTAGGGATTCAGACCTGACTCTCCCAGATTCTAGTTTAATTTCTTAACTACAACACCATGCCAGCACAGTCCCAAGACATTTTTCTTCTCTTACAACCCAATTTTATGCAAGGTTATTCAAAAGTAAGTTCCTCTCATTTAAGCAGGAATTCCATGCACACAAGAGGATTGAAAATTTTAGACTTAGGTATGAGTAAACACAAACAAAATTGACCTTTTTCTGAGAAACTAATAATTTGGTAAAAAATATAAAGCATCAACTTCTCTATCCAGCCTTGGATGACTGTTTTCTATAAAGGCCTGTTTCTGAATACAGCCAAGCATGTACTCTCTCATTGAGCCCTACTCCTGGCAAGCAGATTTAGGACTGCATCCTCCACTTGTTAGCTTCTTCCTTTTAAGTCAATGCTTCGTTTGAGCAGAATCATGGTAAGTAAATCCAAGTACAAATAGGTTATCGGTATTTGTAAAAAACCTCACACTGTAGCCAAACCCTTGCTGTCATGAGAACACCCCTGAGAATACATCCACATACTTCGCCGCTGTTGAAAGCCCGTATCTCCAAAAGTAATTTATTTATTGACGGTTACCGGTTGAGAGGGTGACCCGACTTTACCCGCCTTTTCATGCTTTCCGTCTAGTTCGAATGGGAAAGCATGAAAAGGAGAGTGGAGCCGATTCTTCTTCTCTCACAGCGAATTTTAGGGATACGCCCTGTAACAATTCTCAAAGGACTTGCGGACAAAGTCACCGGGAAGAATACAGCGAGCACGTGCTGTCGCGTCTCCTTTTCTCGCCGGAGCAGATCCGCGGCGTGGCGACAAAGCACTTCCCATCAGGGGCGCCTCTGCCGCTTCCGGAGAGAAACGCGCAGGCGCCAAGCAAGCCGACGATTGGCTGGCTTCTCCCCGGGGCAAGGCCGCGCGCCCAACGCCTCCCCGGGGAGCCTCGTGCGCGCGAGAGCCCGGGAAGGGGGGCCGGGCCGGGTGTTGCTGGCGCTTGCTTTCCGTGGCAGGGAGACCCGCCACGCTTTGCTCCTCGGGGAACTAGCTCCGCTGCAGCCTGCGGGCCCTCGGCGGGATGTTCGTCGCGCGCAGCATTGCGGCCGATCACCGCGACCTCATCCACGATGTTTCCTTTGACTTCCACGGGCGGCGAATGGCGACCTGCTCCAGTGACCAGAGTGTGAAGGTGCGGGGAACGAAGGGGCGCTTCCGTTGCTGTCTCTGCTTGCGAAACGGCTTAGGCGGGGAGCGAAAAGTGGGTAGGCAGAAGAGTCCCCTGCCGTTTTGATGGGACCACTCGCGGCATTGCCCTTTCCAAAATACTTGTTGACCTAGGCCCTGGCCTTGTGCATCGTTTTTAGTAGGCCTTACAACTCTGTGGGGTGTGGATCTGGCCACGCAGGGTAAGGATTTACTCTCGGAAACCCTTACTGGTCATGCTGCGACTTGTAGTAGTAGTAGTAGTAGTATTCTTTATTACGGTCATAGACCAGCAAAATCAAAACAATTTCACAGTTACATAAATAATATGGCTAAAACACAGTTTTACTCCTAAAATAGCATTATGTTAAACACTTAGACTATGAGTCTGCTAAAATATAAATTAGAATTAAATGGAAATATAGGAAATTGTTCTAAATGCTCTCAGGGTCTGTTAAGTTTTAGTCAACCTCCACCGCCTTTTCATGGCTGCAGCACAAAACCTGGCGACACTATATGCGATGGAACCATTTGTGTCTGTGAGCAGCAGGGAGATATAAAATTGTCCTGAGCACCCTGGGACTCTATGTAGCCATGGTGTGATAAATATGGAACGTATGTCATCATAAAACTGACAATACAAAAGGATATGTTCCAATGTTTCTATCTGACCAGAGCCACAGGGGCACTTCCTTTCACCATAGGGAGTTTTCTTGTATCTCCCTTCAAGTACAGCTGAGGGAAGGGCATTGCAACGAGCCCTCCGGTGGCTAGGCACCTCAAGATTCTTTAAATAAGCCAAGGGAGCTGTGACATACCTGTAGCCTTCACTAACAATGAAGGCAGGGGTATTCGCTAGATCATGTTGGCGTTCTATATCCACTACTCGCTGTTTGATAACCTCTTTAGCTTGGTCATAGGCCATCCGAACCAGAAATTCTGGAGAAAATCCCAAAGCTGCGATTTTCCCCCTCACCGATTGTTTCCATGAAGACTGGAAGTCATCCTTCATTATCAAAGAAGCTAATCCACAGGGGAAAAAAGAGATTTTAAGCCAGTAATTGAGAATGTTTAACCATACTCTTGCCTCCACCTTCATAAGGCCAGTCTCAAGTTGCAAGGCGGCACTGGAGACACATCTCGGGACTTGGATGGCTGCTCTTAGGAATTTGGATTGTACAGATTCCAATAATGCAAAGTTGGAATAAGGACCTAGCTGCGCACCATATAGCAGTTGTGCCATTGACTTAGCTTCAAACAATTTTAGAGCTGCGGGCTGCAACTTGTAAACCAGAATTCTTACAAGGGAAGAAAAATGTCACTTTGTATGATGGGGAGGGAAGAAGGAAGGAAACCTTTGACTTGCCCAGCTGTTCGAAAGGGGCGCCTTTTTATTTCAGATGTTTAGACGGAGTTTTTGGTGACAAAGTCCTGAAGTGTAGTTGGTTGTATGAAAACAATAATGTGTAGGTAGCTATAGTAACAAAATCAATAAACAAAAGCTCCAAAAATGATAATATGGTGTGCAAACTTTCTAGTTATTCAGACTGGATGTTATAGCAATTTAAAAGTGATAACCTATGAAAGGAGGAGGAAATAGTCCACGGACTTCTCTAGTTTCCCATTAGGTACATAGGTTCCCTATGCCCCCCGCAGGGCTCTGAGCTCTACGAGTGAGAATCTTCTGGTCGTTCCCGGCCCTAGGGAAGCACACCTAGCCTCGACCAGGGCCAGGGCCTTTTCAGTCCTGTCCCCCACCTGGTGGAATGAGCTCCCAGGAGAGCTGGGGGCCCTGCGGGACCTTTCAACATTCCACAGGGCCTGCAAGACGGAGCTCTTCCGCCAGGTCTATGGTTGAGGTTGGGGCTGCTGGGGTACATCGACTGCTCTCCCCCGGGCTTCTTCTTGAACATCGTTGACCTCCTTCTCCTCCACCCCCCTTTTTTAGGAAGGGGGGTAGGAAGGGGATCTTATTATTGTGCCGCCATGTTGTGACATTTTAAAGTCTTTTAATGGGGGGTTTTAATGGGGTTTTTAAGACACTGTAACCCGCCACGAGCCATTTGGGAGTGGCGGGAAATAAATCGAAATAATAATAATAATAATAGATAAATCAGCATGTATATACTGAAGCCTTTAATAAGCAGCCCTGTGTATTGTTGAGCAACTCCAGTATTATTCAAGTTACAAATTTCTCAAAGTAAACAGATTTGAAAGGTAATGCTGGAGAAACTATTATGGCGAAGAGGATTGCAGCTTTGAACAACAGTTGTATGCACTAAAATTTTCATATTCACATGCTTGGTTCTTCCTCCTTTACATATTTGTTGTCTATTATATTTTTGTTCTGCCTTTCCTTTAAGAAGCTGTGTATATCATTTTGTACTGAAAGCATTCCTGAAACATAAGCTAGGCAAGAGTGACTGTCCCAAGATTTCAGCTGAGCTGGAATTTGAATTCACCCAAATTCCTGATTTGGTTATGTGTTCCAAGTTAATATCTCTTCATAGCTTCTTCATAGTTTTGCGACATATTTATGTAATATTTTGTAAAATAATTATGCATGTTCAAATCAGTTATTTGATATTTGGTTTATATTCACCAAGGAAAATACAGCATTAAAAATGATTAGAATCTCTTATAGATAGGCCTAATTCCACTTTAAACATCAAACCAACTCTACATATTTATCAGAAGAAAGTTGTACCAAGTTCATTATAGCTTATTCCTATATAAATGTGTACAGAATTTCAGATGGAGTGCTGGGAGTTTTCACAAGCTGATTTATGGAGTAGTTTCTGGGCATAATTGTTTGGTTTCTTAATAGGTTTGGGATAAAGGTGAAAATGGAGAATGGCATTGTACTGCTAGCTGGAAGGTAAGAGTTTTATTCTGACAATAGCAAGGAAATACATGGAATAGATATTAATTTTTTATTTTTTGATTTATATACCACCACTTTTCCTAAGAACCAGTGGCGGTTCACAGAATAAAACGTTAAAATACATTAAAAACCCCAATTTACAATAAACAAACAAGTGGCCAGACATACCTCTGAATAACCAGAAGTGTGAAGGGTACACGTTCTACTGAAAGTGTATTTCTAGTATTGGAGCTCACCACGCATGTTGATTTCTTAATTTTTTTTTAATGCTGACACAGTTTATATAATGATGTATTGTTCCAAAGTAATGGGCTGGAATTTTCAGAGTGTCTGTAGTGAAACATATATTTATCTGCTTAAATATGCAGCACTCTCCCCTCTGTACATATACATTGGCATGTTACAGATTTCAGTCTATATCTTCATAAATCTGATTGCTAGGGTCAGTTGCCAGATGAATGGGAACACAGATTCTCTTTACCAGATTTTTGTGCATTACAAAATCTTGGAGGAGATGTCTCCCATATTCAACTTTGTAAAAAATATAATTTACTTGTTTCAAAGGCTATGGTTTGTAGTGTTATAATATCCCCTGCTATATAGAACTTCTGACCAGGCAGAAGCCATGTGTGTCCCACACTAGTTTTGCTTCCCTCAGAGCTCAGCACTCTCTGTCATCTCCTCAGGTCCTCAGTGCAAACTAAGGACTTATGATACGGGAAGAATTTCTTTTGGGAGGACATTTTTCCTGTCAAAGCTTGAGTAGCTACATAGATTGAAATATTTGGTACCAGGGTGTTTAGTCTAAATTTCAAGTTTTTAATCTTGCAGACGCACAGTGGTTCTGTGTGGCGTGTGACCTGGGCGCACCCAGAGTTTGGACAAGTCTTGGCATCCTGCTCTTTTGACAGAACGGCTGCTGTGTGGGAAGAAATAGTGGGAGAGTCAAACGATAAACTGCGAGGACAGAGTCATTGGGTGAGTGACGTGTGAATATCTTGGGGGTTTCACATTCTGGATTATTTTGTTGCCATTGATGGATTGAACATTTTTGTGATAACCTTAAAGTTAAGTATTTTTTTAAAAATGAAGTACAAAATTATTCCCTTTTTAAAAAAATGGAAAGCCCTCATACTGATCAGGAAGGTAGCAAAAGACACAAAGAGCAAGGAAGGGTTGGGCTTACAAGGAAAACATGGTTTTCCTGCTTCACTCTTCCAAAGTGTCTGTGGGGGGGGGGTAGTGGTTTGACCTTTCAGTGGTGTTTGGAAAGGGGTGACTATTTCCCAACCAAAGGTTATTAACCTGTATATAAACTATTGTATTTATAATGACTTCATTGTTGTCCATTGATATCCAGTTTTATGTAATCCATAATAATTCATCAATAAATAATGTTGTATTTTTAGGTGAAGAGGACTACTCTGGTAGACAGTAGGACGTCAGTTACAGATGTAAAATTTGCTCCCAAGCATATGGGTCTTATGCTAGCAACATGTTCAGCAGATGGCGTTGTTAGGATATATGAAGCTCCAGATGTTATGAATCTCAGTCAGTGGTCCCTTCAGCATGAAATTTCATGTAAACTAAGTTGCAGTTGTATTTCGTGGAATCCTTCAAGGTATGTTATTACTTCCCTTGAGACTGTAGGTCATTGGTATATACCTATTAGTTTGGAAGCCATGTGTGGCTCTCATATACCTCTGTGACTCGTCTGACCATGTTACCCAGTGTTTCACCTGCCCCATAGTTCAGGAAAGGGGGCAAGGCCCTTGCCCAGAAAGGCTTGTGGCTGGCAGTTGGTTCCCACCTTGAAATAGCTGCTGCTGAAAGGATGGGTAAACTGTAAGCCTTCCTGAGATGCAGACCTCATCCCAGGGGTGGAAGTACGTATGACTCTTGTTTGATGGCAAGTGTAGATGTTGTCTACAAGCCTCAGCATACATACCACTAGTCTCAGGAGTGATTGAAGGGGGGCACGGGACCAAAGGCTTGTATGCTTGTTGTGCAAGGTAAAATTAATATTTTCTCTGTTAAAAGAGACCTTGCAATTTAAAAGGAATCTTTGAATGTTATATTCACAGGGTTACTCTTTTAGGGTCATCTGTGGATGCTTGTTTGGCAGGTAATAATTTAGGAATTATATCCTTAAATTCCCCCTGTAAGTATGTTTTGTTTTGTAATTTCAGCTGTCGCGCTCATGCTCCTATGATAGCTGTAGGAAGTGATGACAGCAGTCCAAATGTCCTTGCAAAAGTTCAGATTTATGAATACAATGAAAACACCAGGTGAGAGAATTTCTGTGATGGCCTTAATTGCATCATAATGTAGTTAGAGCATTGGTTGTGCGTAATAATCAAGTATCAATGTTTATAAGGGTTACAATAATACAAAATGTGGGGCTTTAACTTTGACTTGCTTAATGTCTGACATTAGAATCCGAACAAGCGTGAGCATACGAACTATTTTTTTAATGATGGTGGTGGGGAGATACATCTGTAGGAAAAATAACAACGGGTGGTTATATGCCAGCCTGTGTACTCATGCCAAGGTACACAGTGTTGCCAGGAAAACAACTTTTTTTTGGTTCAAGAATTCGTACTCCTCGTAGTAAGAGAGTTACAATTAATTTGGAAGAATTAATTATTACTGAGGTAAAATAAGGAACATATGGACAGTAAAGTATGTTTTTCCTTGGGCTACACTACTTTATTTTTACAATTCTACAAATATAGAATTAACAAGCATTAGCTTTCTGGAAGTCAGTAGTTCAGACAGAACTTTCATTATACTGGGTTAGATCCAAAGAGTTAAGTGAGCGGTCTTTCTTCTGTTTAATGGAACTATTGAATCCAACCTAATGGACATTAATGCCTTGTTTTTAATATTATGACATGGGTTCAATTGTAAACTGCCTTTTATAGGGCTCTGGACAGGCAGCATAGGAGCAACATAAATAAACATTAGGTTCTTGGAAAGCATTTTTAGTCTTAAAGTAAAGAGCTGTTACATTTAAAATCTATCATTTCAGGATGGCTGATTCCATCCGGCAGTCAGCAGTAACACTTTGCTGACAAAGTTCCTTTACTGCAACATGGTTGTGTTTTTTTTCATACTTCCCTATCAGATCAATTGATCGCTTTGGAACATGACACATTAAAGAGAGCCATATCACAGATGTACAGTAATATTTTCTGTGTTTAGATAATTTCTAGAATTGCAAAGCATTCCTTAAAAATTATTATTATTATTATTATTGTTGTTGTTGTTGTTGTTGTTATTGTTATTATTATTATATGAGATTTATTACCCGCCACTCCCAAACTGGCTTGTGGCGGGTTACAATAGTCCGTCATAGAAAACCCAATAAAACCCCATTAAAACTAGACATCATATCACAAAATACAATAAAACTCAACAACACACATAGTGGTACCTACATAGCACTCATCCCCCGACCTAATATTTCTAATAGCGGGGGGTAGGAGGAGGGCCAGTGATGTCACATTGGCCAGAGTGCAATAGCACTGGCCCTGGGAGGGGGGGAATCTAGTAATGTGAGACTCTAGTAATAATGTGGTGTAATAAAAACTTTTGGAAGCATTCAAATTTATTTGGCTTTTAAGAATCTGTCTGTTGTTTCTCAGGAAGTATGCAAAAGCAGAAACTCTTATGACTGTCACAGACCCTGTACATGATATAGCATTTGCTCCAAACCTGGGAAGGTCCTTTCATATTTTAGCTGTAGCTACTAAAGATGTCCGGATTTTCACGCTAAAGCCTATCAGGTAAGCTTTTATAAGGAAATATGAATAGTAAGGCTCATTGCATCCTGAGAGGCAGTGGGTGCTAGCCAGTGGCCTGCACTTAACCAACAGCTCTTATGATCGGGGTCTTAGGGCTCCTCTCTTTTCTGAGGAGGGGCCCAACAATGCGGCTGTAGTAGCTTCAGGAGGCAGCCGGGCTCCCTCTCGGTGGGGCATGATGCTCGCTGCAAAGAGGTTGGGTGGGTGGATGGAAGCAGGCGCCAGCCACAGAAGGCCTTCCTCGGTGTTCCCTCTGGCAAAGGGGTTACTTGTGAGGCCAGACTTGGGGGCTGGGACATAACCTCTTGCGGGCAGCCCTGCAAAGACACGTTACTCAGTGAAAGCGTGTAGTCGCATAGCCCTCTTTTGGCTTGGGTTTTATCCACCAACATGAAAAAGGCAGTCCTGGTTGGTCAGCAGTTGCTGGGCGGATGCCTTTTTCCTATTTGTGGAGCATGCCCCCACACACGAAGGGCCAATCACCTCCAGTTTTAAGGAGTGTGTTGTTGGAACCACAAACAGGTGATGAGAAGATTTAGGACCCATCCTAAGCAGGGTCTGTTCAGTGGGGCTTACTCTCAGGAGTGTTCTTCATATTGCAATGATTGTCATGTGAGAACACAGTTGTGTAACCTTTTTCTTTGAAGTGTGAAATAAATTGTCCCTAGGGTTACAAATCTAGCAGATTTATGAATGTACTGCATTGTGTTGTAAAATGATCATGCAAATAGGAACAGCCACATTTATTTCAGAGTTTCTTCTCTATAATAAGTATTCTAAACGAATATATATGTTTGTGATGTATGTATTTCAGACAGACTCTGCTTTCCTGTTAACATTCAATGCTTGCTTTTTCAATAGAAAAGAATTGACTACTTCATCTGGACTGACAAAATTTGAAGTTCAGTTAGTGGCACAGTTTGATAACCACAATTCCCAAGTTTGGCGTGTAAGCTGGAACATTACAGGCACAGTGCTGGCCTCATCAGGAGATGATGGATGTGTAAGGCTGTGGAAAGGTGAGAGAGCCATGAAGTAATGCATAATCATGCCTTTAAAAGCCCTTGAGTTTTCAAAATACAAAATTCTTTTGATGGAACTTCCTGGCAGTGTGTGTTCGTTATCTGCATAGCTCTTGCAGTGGTTACAATCTGATCATAAGAAGTGGAGTCTGATCCTCATAAGTAAACAGCAGAATTTAAATAAATCTTCAACAGTTGAATTATTTTTTCATTGGAATAGTTGTGGTACTGTACACTGAAATCTAAATAACACTGGATTAGTTGAGCTTGATAATTTAGAAAGAAAACAAAAATTTAGCTTTCCCAAATTGGTGTAAAGACCCTGCAGATATTTGGCCTTTGTTTGCATGTTCTTTTTTAACCTGTGAATGAGAAGCTTCCTATTTTGAATTCTGAGGATAGGAGAAAGATCTGCCTGGATTCAGACTTCAGCCTGAGCAGGAAAGCCTTTGGGGCCTTCCTGTCTTCTGCGCTCTGTGGATGAGAACTACCCCACATTAGAACACAAGAGCCCTGCTGGATCATACCAATTGGCCATTTAACCCATCATTCTGTCTCACACAGTGGCCAAGCAGTTCCTCTAGATAGCCCGCAACAGGGCATAGAGGCCTCCTGGCCTCTGAATGTGGAGGTTCCCTTCAGCTACCATGGTTAGTACCCATTGATAGATTCATGATCTATCCCTCCTTTAAACCTCTCTCTCTCTCCTTAATTTTTTATATCGCCCTCCCATGCAAATTCCACATTTTTAATTGCTCTCTGTGTAAAGTCCTTTTGTCCATCCTTAACCTACTGCCCATCAGTTTAATTGGATGCCCTTGAGTTCTAATATTTTGGGAGAGAGAAATCTCTGTCAACTCTGTCCATGCATAATTTTATAAGCCTCTAACATGTCTCCCCTTTGTCATCTCTTTTGGAAACTGAAAAGTCCAAGACTCTTCAATGTTTCCTAATCTTAGTTTCCCTCTTCTGTACTTTTTCATGTGCTGCAATGTCCTTTTTTGAGATACGGGCCTAGAACTGTACAAAAATGAGGCTGCACCAAAAATATGTGCAGGGGCATTATAATATCAGCTGCTTTATTCTCAGTCACTTTCCTAATAATCCCCTAACAAAGAGTTTGCCGTTTTCACTGCTGCAGCACACTGGGTTGACACTTTTATTGTTATACACTATGACCCCAAGATTTTTTTCTTTCTTAATCTCAGCAAGTATAGACCCCATTAGCCTATAATTGAATTTGGGATTATTTTTGGCCCAATGTGCATCAACCCTGAGCTTCATTTGCCACTCAACTTCATTTGCTGCATTGCTGCCCAGTCACCCAGTCTGGGAGGTCCTCTTGGATTTCTTCACAGTCAGCCTTGCTTTTCACCAGCCAGAATAATTGGTTGCCATCTGCAAACTTGGCTGCTACACTACTCACCCCTAGTTCCAGATCACTGATGAATAAATTAATTAGTATTGGCCCCGATATCGATCCTTGTGGGATCTTACTGCTTATTTCCTTCCATTTTGAAAACCGTCCATTGTTTCCTATCTTGGTTTCCTGTCATTTAACCAGTTTTTAATCCACAAGAAATGACTACTAAGTTTACTCAGGAGTCTTTGATGAGAGGTACCTTGTCAAAAGTCTTTTAAATGTCCAGGTACTGACAAGTTATTTGCTTTCTCAGCAATTTTTGACACGAACCATTTTTTTCCTAGTGAGGTCAGAGATGTGAACTATTCTCAGAATAAATGTGGAGCTACTGCTTTACAAATAGCTAAATGATTTGAGCAGCCTGCGTTGTTAATAGAGCAACACTGATTTCTTTCTTCTGCCTGAGGGCATGGTTCCAGGTGAGAGTAAGTAATTGAGGAATAGTTACATATGCCATAATAATTTGCTTCACTTTGTTTGAACAAGCTATGGCGATCCATTATTTTTTTAAAAAAAAAGGCTTTAAAAGGCAGCATATTGTGACTTCAGTGTAAGCAAAAACTAATGTAACTGAATTATGTGCTTGTTTTCTTCCCCACTTCCAGCCAACTACATGGACAACTGGAAGTGCACTGGAATTCTGAAAGGCAATGGAAGTCCAGTCAATGCTAGCTCCAGTCAGCAGGGAGTTTTTAATGCTCCTTTGGGCACAGCCAACCCAAGCCTCCAGAATTCAGTCAATGGGACATCTGCTGGCAGGTAGTTTCTTTGCGGTTTAATTTCTTCCCCCTTCTGTAAACATTAGCTTTAAAATCTTTAGTGAGTCTCATTTTTATATGTGAATTTATTAATAAGAATACTGCATCAGTAGCTAGCAGGTCGTTCAGCTGTTCTAGTCCTAACACTGCTGTGAAGTGTATAACAAAACAAAGCACTTTCAGTTATCAGACCTACAAATGTTGAGACATTTGAGTATTTCAGAAAGATGTTCTGATTCTTGTTACATTGCAACAACTTGAAATCGCTGATTATCCTGTTGCTTCTCAACCAAGGTCTCTTTGACTTGTCTTCTGCCACTTCCTGAGACGTCTTGGGAGTGACTCTCCTTCCATCCTGTTCTTCAACCACTTATGTAATGCAAACTACAAAGTCTTTGAGGCCTTTCCCTGCCCTTACAGACATGACCCTGAAAGGAACCATTGTCAGACAGTGAACTTTCTAGCACTGCCCCTGGAATTTGGATGCAATCATAATGTTGGCATTCGAGGGATTCAACCCAGAGCTTGCAGTGTAAGCCTATCTCCCAGGACTTTTGCCACAAGCCATGAAGGCTAGCTTCTGTCATGCTGATGTCCTAGTGGCAGACTTACAACTAGGGGTGAGCGGTTCGGCTGCCTCAGTGATCACCAAAGCCCAAGGCAGCCAGCGCCGAGGCGCAGAGAGGTGGGGCAGCAGCGCTGCCACTGTGCCTGCTGACAGCTGCATGCAGGTGTAGAGCCACCAGCTAATGTGCCGCCACCCCTCCTCTCTGTGCCACAGTGCTGGCCACCTTGGCTTCGGTGATTGTCGAGGTGGCCGAACTGAGCCAAAGTGCTCACCCCTAGTTACAACTCTTGGTGCGAGGGCAGCTTGTTTTGGCAAACGAGAGAGCAGAGCTGCAATTCCCAAACATCTCTTTGGTGCTGCCACTTAAAAATCTTCCTCCTTGTTTATTAATTCTCTGACTCAGGCAGTGAATTTACAGGGACTGGAAGCAGCTGCTGAAGAGGAGAGGAACTTTGCAGCTGGCCTATAGTGTCAGCTGGAGTGCTGTGGCAGTCCTTTATCCCACTAGGCATTGTCCTTTTAGGTAAAGTAATGAATGCTGGGGCACAGCTGTGCAGTGAGAAGCAATGAATGCTTGGCAATGATGGGCTTTCCCAACTGTAAACAAAAAAGGGAATCAGGATAAAAATTGACATGTTGTAATTAATTCCCTGTAGAATCTATGTAGTTACAAATGGAAATGGTGACAATTAGAAATACTGGTAAGGTATGTTATTGGATAGTAATTTAGGGCTCAGTGTTTGGTAAACTCTAGTAACACTACTAACATTTTTGAAGATCAAATTCATTGTGTTTAACAGGAAAGTAATAAAGTGATTGAAATGATTAAAACTTAATAAACCTATTAAATACTGCTTTACAGTATTCTTATTGTGCTTATAACCAAATGTGTGTCTAAAATTGTGATGCATTTTTCCTTCTTCATTTGTATTATGTCCTTTAACAGAAAGCACAGCTGATACCAAGCTAACTGGAGTAACTTTGCTGTTTTGCTGCTTGTTGCATGCACACAGGAATGGAAAGCGAACTCCTTTTTCCCCTCCCCAACGCCGTTTGATCTCTTCCCAAGACACCAGCAGTCTGCCTACTACTAAATGCAAATCAAAAGGCTCTTTTTAAAAGCACTGTAATATGAATTCTACTAGCCAGCACAGTATGATTTTGTTGGAACTGTTGGGAAAATAAACAAGCTTCTTGCAAAGACAGTTTCCCCCCCTCAAAAAACCAAAAACAAATGTTGGAGATGGGAGGGATTCCATGAGGATTACTATCCTTGTTTCCTAAACTGACAGGAGAGGAAATTGTAGTGTGAAGCCACTGCAACTAGTTGGTTTTCTTTAAATTTCTTTTGGTTGTCCTGCATCTTGAAGTGTTCAGCTAGTTACCCAACATTACAACTTTGCAAATGAATTTGTAATGTACAAAGAATGCTTAGACAATGTGAATAACATGGTCATTTGATGCATGTACAGTTGGTATTTTACATTTATTGTTTATCAGTTTAAGTGCTATTTTGAAGGGAAAAAAATACTGTAGTTAACTAGTAGTGCAACCTTATGTGGAGTTGCTCCTGTCAAGGCCTGTTGATTTCAGTGGTCTTAGACTGGACTAACTCTGCATTGCATTGTGCTAGAATTATTTTTGCCAATGGCTAGGGCATGATCCCATGGAATAATAAAACTCCATCATAGTATTTTGGTGGTGACGCCCCCCATGAATATTTTCAGGTTACTCTGGGAATTATCCATTGCTTCAAGCTTTGCATCCCATGTAATGACTGTGTTTTTGCCCTGGAATAAACTGAAATATCTGGCAGAACCTGGGAACTTGTGGTAGGACGTGGCAAGGAACTACCTTGTTTTACACTGTTAAAACGTGGTGTGTAAATGGAGCTTTAAATGTGTCATGTCTCTAAATTGTACTAAACCATTCTGTTCTATAAAAGTTTCCAAATTTTCAAAGTTGAGAAAGATGACAAACTGGTGTCTTTAATATTACGGGTAAGTCTCAAAAAGTGGAGGACAAACAATGTGACTTGGCATAATCCTTTGTCTAATTTAGTACAGGTTTGGGTTTTTTTCTCATGTTTTCTCCACAAATATGTAAATATGCACGCAAATTGTATTTCAATAGAAAGGGAACTCTTTTTTTGTATATTGTGGAAATCTAAGCATTGTAAAAACAACCTGTTTTTACATATCTCTTCTATAAAATGTGCAGTAAAGTTAATATAAACTGAATGGAAATACAGCCTATGTACATGCATAATTAATCCCTGTTTCCTGGAAGTGTTACTAAAAGCTATGTTAATGAGTTACATAGTTTTATAAATTGAATTATCAAAGGTGTTTATAATTGTTAGGAATTAACTTATTCCTTTCTGAAATGCATTATCCCTTGTGACTGTATTCTTAAGGAGCAATTTCCACACTTCCACAAACAACTTTTTTTTGGAATTGGGTACTTTATTTTTGCCATCGTATCTTGATTTTTTTTCTTTTTCAGCATGGATTTACTAAAGCCTTTTTTCCAGCATGTGTCTCTCCCCTTTGGTTCTCCTTGTATTTACTACTTTTCTCTTTCTTCTGTGTGTGTGTGTTTTTTTTGTTGGTGTTCCTGTCTTAATTGTTTTCAGGTATTTCTTTCCCCCTCTGGATTCCCCACGGGCTGGATCAAGGTGGTCCAGTTATGCCCAGCTCCTACCTCCTCCTCCTCTGATAGAGCACTCTTGTGATGCTGACCCTGCCAATCTCCAGTATCCTCACCCTCGCAGACGATATATCTCTCGACCTCTTAACCTGTTACGGGAAAATGAAGGGGTTTAATACACATTTAAAGCTGTCTAATGGGCCTTATCTAGATGCTTGTTAAAATGCTTCATTTTCTGGCTGCTTCGGTGTTTTATTTTTTTGCCTCTTCCCTTCTGAATTAAGTCTTTGGAAGATGTGTTTGGTAAACCAAAACATAGTATCTGAAATCCAGCAAGTTAGTGTGCTTCCATCAAGGAAATAGACTTACCCATCAGCCCTTTTGAACTATAATGAAACAAAGAAGTAGTGCTAATTACAAGTAACCCACACAGACTAATTCAAATGCTTATTTCCTCATTTTTTAATACTCAGTTGCTTGTGATCTTTGCTTTTTAATGGTTTATTTTGATATTCATCAATTTCGTAATATATCTTATTCTAGAATGAGAGGGGGAAATATTTCAAATTCTTGGGCACCAGCAACACAATTACTAGGTAACAAGATCTTTGCATCTCTTCTTGCACTGTCTATGAGTATTGAAATGGATCACTGAGGTAGAGGACATTGTTCATGCTGCATTCAAAACAGAAGTCAAAGGCTTTAGTAATTTCTAAAAATTCACCTTCTTGCATAAAACTATTTACACTACACTGTTTTATAAAATGGGCTAATAAAACACTTTGATAAGTATGTAATATGTTGGCTTTTCTTTAAATTACATTTATTAAGAGACAGTTTGGCTGAATATTGGTTGCCATTCTTTATTCTTCTAGCTATTTTCCCTACTCTGCTCAGCCATTCAGCATCTGAAAATGACACCAACCTGAACTCGAGTTGGGGATAGCACAAGGAACAACGGAAAGCCTTTCAGGGCTGTCTTGAACCTCTTTATAATAAATCTCTAGAAAAGAAGAGCTACCATTTCTTGGTCACCTTGGGATAAGCTGGCTAAAAGGTATACTTGTAGAGCAATAATTAGGTCTATTTGCTGAGATAGCTTTTTTCCACATGCCATTGCTAAAAACTTTAGAAGTTCAATAGGAAAAGAGGAAGGAAGTCTTAATTGTTGTTGGACCCATTGGGTTGGATACAGCAATCTATGTCCACTGATCAGTCATAGATCTTTTCTTTGGCCCTGTCCTCCAAGGAGCCCTTTCTGAACTTAAGAAAACTGATCCTTGGGTTGTTGGTCTTATGTGGACCAGTAGATGCTTGGGGATGGGGAAAAGGTGCTTTTGTCCCTTCCCCCTTTTCATTGCAGCCTTTCCAACCCCTGTGGCTTGTAGTCTGTACAGGTCCATATCCTCAGGATATTATCTTACTCTGAATCTGCAGGGTGGGCTGGAATGAGGAACAAAGCAATGATCAATTAACATCTTGTGCTGTTGGATCATGGAACTGAACAGTCATTGAGTAAAAACTATTGAGAGCTCCTAATTGCATCTTTGCAAAATACTGTAAATTCCAGAAAACTTGCAACCTTTCCTCTAGGCTAGCCTTTTTCAACAATTTGACCATGAAGGAGCACCCTAGAGCTGGTGACATGCTTTGGTTGAGTCCAAAGCATTCAAATTATGCTTTTTAAGGGGAGAAGCAGACACATCATGCAATAAGGCTCACTTAGAGGAGGGCAGGGAACTGTTCCAGTTAGTTAGCAGAGGATGGGACATTTGGTGAAATTTTAAAATTATGGGTGGAAAGATACTGGCTGGATTTTAGGTATTTTTTTTTTTTTCAGCAGTGGAATTGGCTGCCTAGGAAGGTGGAGCAGTGACTTCAAGCAGTGACTGGACAAATGCTTCTCAGAGATTCTTTAGCTTGATGCTACTTTGAGCAGGGGGTTGGAGAAGATGGCCTCTACAGCCCCTCTTGGCAGCTTTTGAAAATTCTTGGTTTCTTGTGTACTGTATATAGATGGGTGAGGCAGGCTGCTCTTCAGGAAACAAGACTGGTGCCCCTGAGAGTCATAGCTTGCTTGTATTATTGCTGTCGCCACAATGGTCTAGTCAGTTTTTCTTTCCACCAAGTGGAGCTGTTTATAACTACAGCATATGACTAAATTTCCAGAACAAGTTTATTGTAGAAAAACATTTCTTTTAAATAATCCTGCTTGGGTTTTAACACTTAAAGGAACACAGAGTGGTTGAAATAAAGGCAGCTAATGTTAAGCAGCTAAATGCAACCTATTCTAATATAGCCATGGTCTACTGTCCATTGTACAGATGCAAATAACTTTTGGAAAACTCTGGTGGTTATGAATGTAATTGTTTAGCAGCTTACTATTTCCATGCCTAAAGTACCTTTTTGTATATGAGAAAAATCTTGCAAACAACCACAACTTTCCCCCTATTTTACCAAATTATTTTATATGGGAGGGTTGTCTTAAACACTTGTTCAAGTCATGGATGGGTTTGCAGTTAGCCAACACTTAAAGAAAATAACATTAAAAGGGTCAACCTGCCATGAAATGCATTAAGCAGATGTGTGGTATTTCTTTGTAGACTGAACTAAGTACAGTGATAGCTTGTAATAGCCATATTCTGTTTAATTTTGCTAAATGGATAAATTTAAAGGTGGTAAAGGTAAAGGTATCCCCTGTGCAAGCACCGGGTCATGTCTGACCCTTGGGGTGACGCCCTCTAGCGTTTTCATGGCAGACTCAATACGGGGTGGTTTGCCAGTGCCTTCCCCAGTCATGACCGTTTACCCCCCAGCAAGCTGGGTACTCATTTTACCGACCTCGGAAGGATGGAAGGCTGAGTCAACCTTGAGCCGGCTGCTGGGATTGAACTCCCAGCCTTATGGGCAAAGCTTTCAGACGGCTGCCTTACCACTCTGCGCCACAAGAGGCTCTTTTAAAGGTGGTACTGGACTCCAAATTTGTTCTGTTGCTCCAGAGAAACAAGCAACCTACCGGAATATAATTTTTGTGTATCTCAACAAAACATGAGTCCGATGGCACCTTTAAGACCGGCAAAGATTTATTCAAGGGGTGAGCTTTCCTGCACACTTAAGGTTGCTGGGTCAACCCTCGGCCACCAGCAGGGGGTAAAGTTACCTGATCCAGGTTTGGAAATTTGAGAGTCTAGTTTGGAGGCGTACCGCAATTCCGGGGACCCCCGGGCTCCATATTTAAAGGGAGATGCATCTCATACGTCCTATAAAAGGCGCTCCAAAGCTGCTGCTGGAATTTATCAGGAAAAAGTTTTTCACAGTCAGAGTAGTTCAGCAGTGGAATAGGCTGCCTGAGGAAGAGGTGAGTTCCCCCTCACTGGCAGTCTTCAAGCAAAGGTTGGATACACACTTTTCTTGGATGCTTTTGGGCTGATCCTGCGTTGAGCAGGGGATTGGACTAGATGGCCTGTATGGCCCCTTCCAACTCTGATTCTATAATACGAAAATTAAAGTACCACAATCCCTGCTGCAACGTACTGCCGTTTTGGACTTTTCATGTTTATAATTCAAGGATAACAAGTTCATCTTCTCTACTCCTCCCCCACTTAACGCCACCTTTAATATGTTCACTGGAGAATCCGGTGGAAGGACTCGAAGCAAGAGAACGCCGTTGTATCTTTAGCTGACCGGACTGATAAAAACAAAACCCCAACATGAAGCTTCCATTGCTACCCGAAAGTCCACTTGGTGCTAGGCCTTTTGAAAGTGGTGACGTTCCACGCGCTTCGTCCAATCACAAAGTCGTAAGACTTTTCTTCCGGTCCCCCGTTTGGGCCAATAGAAATCCGTGGCTTCGCTCTCTCCCCCCCCCGCCCCGCTCGCTTTTAAGAGAAATGTCGCGCGCGCCGGGGAAAGGGGGGTGGTTCTTTCGTGCGGATGAATTTACCGCTGGACGGAGAGGGGCGAAGAGCCTGCGGGGGATGTGACGCCGCCGCGGCTGTTTCGTGTTTCGCGCGCGTCGGTTCGTGAGCCTTGACTTGGGTGAGCTCTCTTTAAAGAAAAAAAGCGCGTCGGTTTGGAGCTCTGAAGGGCTCCTCTGCTGCTGTGGGTAGGTCCGCCTCAGCCGCGTGATTCAAACGCTCGGCCCTAGTCCGTCCTTCGCGTCTTGTGAGGTCGCCTGGCGGGGGCTGGGAGGCGAGGAAACTCAAGCATGCCCGGGGGGGGGGGGCGCTGTCGTTTGCCCGCACTTCTATCTCCGCTTCAGGGGATGGGGAGAAGCACCTTTTCCCTTGGTGGGGACGGAGGAGGAAATAGGTGCCTTCTCTGAGTTGTCCAGGCGCCTCCGCAGGAAGAGGGGAAGGCTCCAGGCTTGGATTGTAACTGCTAAGGTGGGATTCCTTATGGGCAACTGCAAGTTAAATACAGGCACCTGCTTTAAAATGTTATCATCGTCCTGAAGAACTTTCGTTGGTCATTCTTTTGGAAAAAGAAGAGACAGAACATGACATTTTTAATGGGTTGAACTGTTCCCAATGGCTGACCAAAGAACTTGAAGAAATGGTGCAAAGTTTGAATCTAGTGGCACTCTTAAGACCAACAAAGCTTAATTATACCCAGAATTAAACCTGGTTTGTCTTAAAGGTGCCACTGAACTCATACTTTTTTCTCTTCAGATCAACATGACTACTAACCTGAATCTAAAGAAATGGGGTGTATGTTGCTGTTTTTCCTTTGTATCTGACTGATGATATGTGCTGAACTCGAGAATGTAAGAAATCCATACTGATCAGCTTTAAAAGCTAAATATAACTCAGGCTCTAGCTGATGAGCCATGCACTGAAAATAGTTAAAGAGAAGAATTGTGTACCTGACAGCTAATGTTTGCAATTTTGGGGGGATTTAAAACTTGTGTTTGTGGACTATCTGAATATCTTACTACAGTTACAGATTTTTTTGGCAACCATAGGTCTAATTTTGGACCCTAATGTCATTCTGCTTCCCCTCCCCCTTCAATATAGTGCCTGTTCCAGTCCTTCAACATTGTTTTCCTTTGTTTTTGGAAGTCCTAGGCCATACTTTGAAAGAAAAATAGTAATCTTTCTGAATTATGTTTCTGCTGTTTTGATAGTAGCAAAGACAAAAAATATTATTAATTAAATTAAGCTCCTGTAGTAGAATAAATTTGCATAGATTCTCAGTATAATCAAGCAAGGAATATAAGGCACGTTTGTGTGATAAAAATTATATATATCACATTAAAGATTAAAGGTAATTTAATGATACCATATTGCTGTTTTTTTTCCAATTTCTGTTTTTTAAAGTTTTGGAACAAGTTATATGACACATTGTTATGGAAGACTTCAGGTACATTGCAGATGAAACAATTCCAAGCTTTTTGGCCAACTCACTAACTCATTGCACCAGTGATATTTGGGACAATATTACAATAGCGTCAAGCCTTGGGTTACCAGTAGCTGCTTCAACTGAAGCCAGACAAAAAACTAGTTGTCATGAAAGGTAAAATTTGTTTAATTCTAGATAAAATGTTTAAAGGGATACCAGTGAAGAAAAATGAGTGCATGATTGTTTACAGCTCTTAATCATTTAGTCTAAAATTGTCTCTGAATTTGACGGTCAGACTGGGCTGGCTTGCTGCTTGATAAATCATTTGTGAATAATTATGTAGTAATATGTTGTTGAATTGTTGAAATAAAACTGATCAGGTTTTTATTTGTGATCTAATTGTGATAAGGAGTTGAAGTAAGAAGCAAGCAAAAATTAATCTGAGGTTATTTTGGACTCTTTATTTCCCTATGTGTGCTGAAATCAGAAGCAGGACCTAATTTAGTGAGCCGACTGCATAATGTACCATGTACAAGGGAGGTACATGGTATTTCTGAATTTTACAGACAAAATGTCTGCTAACTATTGAGTCTCTTTTCTCTAGAATCTAGAGGATAGGTAGCTATGTTAATCTATAGGAGAAAAATAAAAGGATCCACTGGCACCTCTTGAAAGCAACAAAATGTATTCCTGTAGAAGCTGTTGTGAGTCAGAGTTCACTTCCATCAGCTTCATGTGTACATGAACTCACAACATTTTATGCTGAATAATTTTTGTTTGTCTCTAAAGGAACGAGTGGACTCATGTTTTTATTTTGCTTGCTCAAGAAGTTCCAAATAAAGAATTCTTAAACGTCTTATTTTGTTTTGGTTTCTTTTTATTCAATACTAGTATCAAATCCCATTTTAAAAATGGGCTTTGAAAGGGGAGGCAGGCAGGAGGACATGAGAGGGTGCCCACGGCTTGCTTGGCCCACAAAGCAGGTTACAGGGAGTGGAAAGGCCGCCCCCACCAGCGGCAACAGGGCTTTGCGGTCCGCAGGGAGGCTCCAAACTCCCCCCCCCGGCTCCCTCCCAACAGTACCGTACCTGCGGGCCGCAAAGCCCTGTCACTGCCTCTCTCCTTGTGTGTGACAATAGAGTCCACAGGCCACAAAGCTTCCAGCACGCAAGGAGGGAGGGTGGGAGATGGAGGGGGACGGCCAGTCAGGGTGGACCTGGACGGACAGGGCCCCAGACAGTCTCCTCCCAAGAGGCTGTTTCCCAAATATATAAGGGAGTGAAATAGTGTTAAGGATAGTACTTGATTCAAGATGGGTCAAGCCAAACTGTGTCCAGATAATTTACATGTTTTCAAACAACAATCTTTCTTCAGTGGCCTGTCCTTCTATATATCATCTTCCAATTAAAGCAGTTCATATCATATACATCCTCAGTTATAGATCTCTGTAACAGCAATCTTTAGTATAATTTGGCCATAGGCTCCTACCAAGTACTCGGGATCCAAGTCATTAGAAGCAAAATTAGAAAATTCAGAAAGAAAAACATGAATAGCCAGATATCAGAGGTTGCTTTGTAGT
The DNA here is from genome assembly GCF_049243985.1 of Paroedura picta. NCBI lineage: Eukaryota > Metazoa > Chordata > Lepidosauria > Squamata > Gekkonidae > Paroedura > Paroedura picta. Next base: position 51,041,133 of record NC_135377.1, read on the forward strand.
GTTCTCAAATAAAGTTGTTAATATACCTGCATAACTGAAACTTACTAATAAAGCAAATAGTTGTTATGCCTTCCTTACATATTGTTGAAACTGCTGTTCTCATACACATACTGGGAAACTGACAAAGTTATTGAGTAACTGACAAACTATTTATTTGTAATGTAGACTTTGTGATCAAGCATCTTATATGGAAGAGAGATTGTCTGTTCAGTCACCTTCATCAAGCTGTGGTGAATCTGCCTGTGATCCAAGGAAGAATCTTACACTTACCTTACAAGATACAATGTAAGAAAAATGTTTTTCTCAGTGTCTCAGACTGATGTCTCAGTCTCGGTGTCTCAGTGATTTTTCTTTGACAAATCGACTATGTAAAATCAGCAATTTAAGTAGTATTGAATGCCTTTTAAATTTCCCATTCTCAAAAATGGTAGTTAATATCATGAAAGTCTTATTGATTTAATCTGTTTATCTTAAAAATGAACCCCATATTTAACAAAATCACAAACTGAGTTTCTTTGACTAACTGGTAAGCCATTTAGAAACAGAGGAAAATTTGGTTTGTTTCATGGTGGGACTGTCTATGGTTCACAAACCAATCACAGACTTTTAGGGGCCAGATGAACTGGTTTGGTTTGTGACATGATAGAATAGTCCCCCAGCAGGGGATCTCCTGCTGACTCTCCAACTGCTCTGCAACTGTCATTTCTTTTAGTACACCCCCCCCCCAGTTGAACCCAGTGCCATTGTGACAGTGCCAGTTCAACAGGACTGACTTGAAGCACAAAATCACACTTGAAGCTGGGGAGGGGGATGTGTTGCAAGCACAGCAGAACAAGTGCAATGTGTTAGTGCCTAGCAGAATTCAGTACTGCTGTGGCAATGGAAGCAAGAGATGAACTAATGTGAAATCAGAGAACCCCTGCAGTTACAATACGGAGAATGCCCCAGAAGAACCCAGTGCCACTGATATTACAAGCTTAAGAGGACTCTTCTTTTGAGCACAGAATCGCAACAAATCCAAGCAAGGGGGGTTTTGCAAGCTCTGTGTAAGGAAATAGGAAGAGAGCACAGGAACCAATGCAAAAGGCAGGGGGAACCTCTTGAGACTGAGTGTTTTGAAACTGACTGGAGTGTTTTCAAGGCTGGAGAATTCTGATTCCTTCTGTTCCTTTTGTAGTTTGGTAAACATTTTATTGCACCAAGACATTATTTCTGGAAATGTATTCATTCACCAACCTTGAAGAACCTCTAGGAACAGTTTCAGAGTTTGTGGAGTGTTAGTGCTGGTTGACATGCTGCAAATTGCAATTTGTGAATGTTGAACCAGCCAAATTCATCATGAAATTCAGCTCATGAGCTGGTCCATGCCCATCCCTATTTAGGGTAGCAAACATTTGTGAGCTAACCTGTGTTGTGGGAATCAAAAGTTACCTCTATGCCTCATGGTCTGCATGTCTTTTGCCAGCATATTTTATGTCCACTTAGTAAGGAATTATTGCTTAGAGTTTCATCACTTGTTGCTCTTCATACATCAGATGGTGGGCGAAAAGTACAGGCACTAAACAGTCTCAGTGAATGGTATCTAAATAGAGCGTTAGACAATGGTCTGGGTTACTAGTGCTTGAATCTCCACTCATCCATTGGAGCTTACTGAGTGGCATTGGTTACACCCATCTTAACCTACCTCATGGGGTTATTGTGAAGATAAAACGGAGGAGAACAATATAAACTGCTTTGGGTCTCCATTGGGGAGAAGAGCTGGGTATATATGAAATAAATAATTTCTCTTTGAAACTCCTGAATGTAAATATCTGTGGAATTATAGATGTTCCTTTTCTCAAGTTAACTTCTGTCCTGAAATTATTTATACACTTCGGTATCTAGAAGAGTTCTGTATCTACTTGATGAAACGAAATTACTTCTTGACTCTTTTAACCAAATAACAAGTAATAAATATGGTAGTCTGCTCTTGTTACTAAAAGTGAACTGGAAAATGTTGCTACTGGAAACATATTTTTGAAACAACTGTATTCCCCACCCCCCATTTCCCTCAGCAGTGGAACATGAGTAATCTACAGTCTACCGCTTAGTGCTTCCCTCTCTCAATGATGGAGCTAAATGTTGAATAAATTATATTTCACCCAGCTGTTATAAAATCTTTAGTCTCAGTGTTTTCTTACTAATCAAGCTGGAATTAGTTAAAGAATATCGTTTCTCTATTTACATAATTTATGGATAACTACAGTGCACAAAATTAAAGTAGCATTGTAATACAATGGCAATACACCTTTAAGGCCATACACAGTCTAGGCCCAGTATACCTAAGGGATCAACTCTCTACCTACACCCCTCAAAGAGGGGTGCAATGAGGGGTGCACTCTATAACCTTTAACCTCTTGGTGGTCCCTGGCCCCAAGGAAGCCTACTTGACCTCAACCAGGGCCAGAGCTTTCTCCATCCTGCTGCCCACCTGGTGGAACAAGCTTCCAGAGGAGATCAGGGCCATAATGGAACTTGAGCAGTTCTGCAGGGCCTGCAAAAGGGAGCTCCTCCACCAGGCATTTGGTTGAGATCAATCCAAACCACTGCCCCCCCCCCCACAAAGTCTCCCTCCGACAATCATTACAGATCCACTCAAACCACTGGGCCTCAGTACGAGCGAATCAATGTTCCTAGTATTCTGCTGTTCTACAATGTTTATTATTATCACTATGTTATTGCTATTGTTGTTACCACGTCACTTATAAACTGAGTTAATTGTACTATTCCCATTTTGTGTAAACCACCCTGAGCGTTCGGGGAGGGTGGTATAGAAAATAAATAACATCTATTTAACTTTTCAGAGGTGACTGTAATAAACCTGTAGAAAAAATATTGGAATCAGTCCAGAAAGAAGAATCAAATTCTTTGCAGAGAAGGGAAATCCAAGATTGCAATGAAGAATGCTTGGGAAACATTCAGGATGCTCTCTGTGCTGTTCCATTTGAACATTTGGAAGGTATGCCAAGTTTTCCATTTTGTTTTCACAATGGAAAGTTTAGTGCTCCTCAGTACTTTTTAATATATGATCAGTATGCTTTAGTAACAGCATGACATATGTAATGTCACTGTATCTTATTCTGATCATAGTCTAACCTGGATGGCCCAGGCGAGCCTCATGTTGAAAGCTAAACTGGTCTGGCCCTCTTACTTAGAAGAAGAAGAGTTGGTTCTTATATGCTGTTTTTTTTCTACCCAAAGGAGGCTCAAAGCAGCTTACAGTCGGCTTCCCTTTCCTCTCCCCACAACAGACACCCTGTGGGGTGGGTGAGGCTGAGAGAGCCCTGATATCACTGCCCGATCAGAACAGTTTCATCAGTGCCATGGGGAGCCCAATGTCAGCCAGCTGGCTGCATGTGGGGGGAGTGCAGAATGAAACCTGGCATGCCAGATTAGAAGTCCACACTCCTAACCACTACACCAAACTGGCTCTCATTATTTGGATGGGAGACCACCAAAGAAGTCCAGAAGTGTTCCACAGAGGAAAACAATGGCAAATCACCTCTGAATGTCTCTTGCCTTGAAGATCAATCCTGTGGGATTATCCAGCTGTGAATTGACAGTACTTTCCACCACCAATTCCGCTCATTGCTCAAAAATGGTGATCAAAATGTTCACAATGTTGGGCCATCTATTGATCAGATGTGGGGGTTAGTTGAAAATGTTCAAAAAAAGTGAAAACTAATGTATTTCTTGATATAATTATTGCTCTATCTCATATGACTCTGGAAAGATTACATCAGAAAATCACATCAAGGTAAAATATAGCAGTAAAATATAAATTTTTGGATTAAATACAGTAAAATCTAAACAGGTTCAGTCATCTGTCTGGTAGTTCTTATACCAGTAAAGAAGGAGAAGAGTTGGGAGGATCATTCCTGCCCTAGCTGACATATAAGGCTTTGGTGTGAAGGCCAGCATAATTCAGAAGTTACTTTGAGCCTCAACCATCCAAGACATCCAAAGATCCAAAAAATACAAAACTTTGGCACACTGGGGAGGAAATAGTCTCAGCTGTCATTTTGAGGGTTCTGAATGGCACCACAAGCAGGAACAGGCAGCCACAGCTGATATCCAGAGAAGCAGAGCAGCAAAAGGGAGCAGTGAGTGAACAAGCATGTGTGTTAGCAACTGGGAGAAAGAATCAAAGAAGGAGGAAGAATCAAGGTCTCAATCAAATGATGCAGAAAAAGTTGGAGGTAAAGGAATGAGGATAGGAGCAAACTAGGATGAGAGATGTGGCCCAGAAAGATGGGTCTGGGGGAAAGGAGGGGAAACAGCAACAGGACTACAGAAATTTCAGAGGAGGTGGGGACTAGCGGGCTGTGTGAGATTTCGCCTTTCCTGTGAGTTTCTCATGGTTTGGTCTTTAACTTTCAGATTTAGCCACGGGAATATGTTCCTTTTCAGGAAGAAAGAGTCAAGACGGCAAGGTAAAGATTTTCTAGTGTGAGAGTTTAAGTAGATTGCCTATGCATAGGACAGTGTAGTGCCCATGGGTGCTGTGGCACCAACCAACATCTTTCTTGGCATCTGCGAAGCATCTTTAGAAAGTCAGTGGGGTCAAGTGGAGCTTTCCCAAACAGGGCTTCTAGTGGCCTGTGCTAATTTTTTAAAAGTTTTGGCCGCAGCAGCCACCACACCACTTCACTGTATGACTGAAGGTAAGTTGTATGTATGTCAGAAGACATTTTAAAACATATTTATTTTTAAAATCATACTATTAAACATGGCTTCTACCTGAAATGTTGAAAAGCTGCTACTAGATTTATAAATCACCTAAGTCCCTGACACTTTGTGGTTGGTTCTGTCTCTTGCGACAACCATCGAACACCTATTGTCCTGTGTCAGAATACCCAGAGTGCCTATAGTTTCAAGAAGGTTGGGGATTCTGGACACAGGACCAGCTTACCTTATAAAATGTGAAATCTAATTTGTGGCCCGCAGTTGAACAATTTGACACTTGGGCTTAAGTAGCATGGTACAGATTTGTTGTGGGATGTGAAAGCTGCAGTACAACTGAAAGAGAAAAAGGGTTTTCCTTTCCCTTAATATTATGTCTGGGAGGAATAGAAGACTTTTTAGGATATGGGTTTTGTCAGAGAGAAATTTTGTGAGACAGCTGAATAGTTAGAATATCTATTTTACTCAGACAGAACGTATAATATCAATACTTCTTCCTATTCCCCACTAAAACAATGGGGAGAAAATGCTTTAAGTAGCTTGCCTATCTAATGTTTGAAAGGAGGGTTGCTTTCAGTCATGTGGCTTAATCTCTGTACTGAGTATTAATACTTTTTTGGAATATCTGCTGTGTTTTTTTGATAAATTAGTAGAAGCATCAGAAAATATGTTGTTATGTTGTTGTTAGGTGTGAAGTCGTGTCCGACCCATTGTGACCCTGTGGACAATGATCCTCCAGGCCTTCCTGTCCTCTATCATTCCCCGGAGTCCATTTAAGTTTGCACCTACTACTTCAGTGACTCCATCCAGCCACCTCATTCTCTGTCATCCCTTTCTTCTTTTGCCCTCGATCGCTCCCAACATTAGGCTCTTCTCCAGGGAATCCTTCCTTCTCATGAGGTGGCCAAAGTATTTGAGTTTAATCTTCAGGATCTAGCCTTCTAAGGAGCAGTCAGGGCTGATCTCTAGGACTGACCGGTTTGTTCACCTTGCAGTCCAAGGGACTCGCAAGAGCCTTCTCCAGCACCAGAGTTCAAAAGCCTGAATTCTTTGATGCTCGGCCTTCCTAATGGTCCAACTTTCACAGCCATATGTTGCAACTGGGAACACCATAGCCTTGACTAGACGCACTTTTGTTGGCATGGTGATGTCTCTGCTTTTTAGGATGCTGTCTAGATTGGCCATAGCTTTCCTCCCCAGGAGCAAGCGTCTTTTAATTTCTTTGCTGCAGTTCCCATCTGCAGTGATCTTGGAGCCCAGGAAAATAAAATATGTCACTACCTCCATTTCTTCCCCATCTCTTTGTCAGGAATTGAGAGGGCCGGATGCCATGATCTTCGTTTTTAGTTTTTAGTTCAGAATATATGAGGTGGTAAAAATCTAAAGATTAATGGGAAAAGAACTGAGAACTAAGCTTCATTTGGCATGCAGTTCTGGCCCAATATGTGAGATCATTAGGTTTGACAAAGATGCAACAACAACAACAAAAAACCTATAAATGATGAAGATGTTGGAGGTTTTCCTCTGCTCAGAAAATAGTAGTTGGGACTGCTTAGTTGTTTTTTCTTAAAGATCACTTTAAAGGGGAGAAAACTACTCATGGTACGTAGAGAGGAGACATTTATTATTTTCCTCTCTAATATTAGAAGCCAGTCAGTCAATTAAATTGATGGCTAATAGGTTCAGGAAAGTAGTAATTCACACAGTACTTAACTTGCAAGACTTGCTGTCAGCTGTTGTTAAAACTGACACTAGCTCAGAAATGGCACTGGATGTATTTATTTATATTTTATTTATTTATATTTATATTTTTATACCACCCTTCCCTACGGCTCTGGGCGGTTTACATGAAGGATAGCCCTATTAGCAGCTGTTGGTTGTGATGGATAAATGGAAATTCCACATTAAGAGGAATTATGCTACTTAGCATCAGTTGCTTGGGGAAAGCAAAACAATGGAGGCTGTGTTGGAGGGAAAAACCTTTTTCGTTATATTTCTGAATGGGGAACTAGAGCCTTTTTTTTTTTAAAGCGGGGGCATTTATGATGATCTCGTTCTACTGGCTTCAACAATATGCTCAGCAGAAGAGCTCCCTCTTGCGGGCCTTGCAGAATGGTGTCAGCTCCACCAGGGCCCTGATGTTTTCCAGGAACTTATTTCATCAGCTCCATCAGGGCCCTGAGGTTCTCCAGGAGCTCATTCCACCTTTTTGGCCCTGGCCCTGGTTGAGGCCAGTCACATTTCTTTGGGACTGGGGACTACCAATAAATTGGCCACAGCTGACCAAAGTGTTCTCTGGGGGACATCTTCAGGCAGGCAGTCCCTTAGATATGGCGGTCCCAGACCATGTATGGCCTTAACATTTAGGTTTTGAAATTAATCCAATAAGTAAAAGTTCTTAACATTAACTTATTTGCTTCGGTCGGTAGGTTACTTCATTCCAATTGAGACAGAAATGGATGAGAGGTACAACAGATGGCAAGGATATGATTGGCTTCTCCAACTTAATAGAAAATGAAAAACTGTTGACTTTTGCAAGCTTAGAAGACTATTCTTCAGGTAGGAACAATTTGAATTATTTTGCATGATTCCATATTTTATTTCCAGCTATGTACACTTTGCAAAGCAAGTTACTCTGTGTACGCCAGTGTTTACTACAGCAAAAATTACCAAATGAGGGAAATAGACAGGAAGATTGGTTGGAAAATTGCAGATATTAAACTCAAACAAACTACATCAGTGCTAATGACAAAATCCACTCTTATCCATATAGATGATGATATTGGGGATGAAGAGTTTTGTGATGATCAGTTGGAGGCCTACTTTGAAAAACTGGCACTGCCTGAAATGCAAATGGACGATATTGAAGATGAACATGGCAAATGTATGAAAGCTATGATGGAATTGCTTCCGGAAGAGGTATTGTTAAGTTAGAATCGAGGGTCATAATTGAAAGCACATTATTTTATTTCCTTAAAGGTGGGGAAACATGGAGTGTGGATCTTTAACATGCAGAATGATTCTTCACTTAAAGGATCTAAACCAAATCATGGAGTGCTTATGTTTCCTTTATCTCCCTTAAATAGAATGTGAGACAGACTTGAACACGGTACCCTATTTCCCAAATTCCCATCCAATTCACCCACTTCATGCCTAGAAGGGAAAAACTGGATGGATGTATTGTGAGGAGTGCACAAACCTGGCATTGCCCATAATGTTTCATACTGCCAGTCTATATAGCTGGGGAATTGGAGGGAACTGGAGTTTTGTTAGTACCTTCTATGGGGACTCACACTTATGTTTCCTTTGCTTTAGAGTAATTGGAGAATGATTACTATTGCAGTTAGCAACAGAGAAACTGTAGGAATGAATGCTGAACTTGATGAACTTCTCTAGTTCTGTTTAGGAGACTTGAATAAGCCCTCCCTGAGCCGTATGGGAAGGCGGTATAAAAATCTAATAAAAATAAAATAAGTGAAGTCCGGTCATAGTTACATGTACCTTAACAATGCACAGATAAATAAGCTACAACATGCTTTGTATAAGGCTACCTTTGGAAAGTGTCCAGAAATTTTAGGTACAATATAGCAATAAGTACAAAAATGCAGTGGTGGAAATCCAGTGTGATCTACTGCAGAAATCTCACAACCTTACTGCCATGTCATGTTTGGTGCCTGTTAGTCTGTTTATGGATCCAATTTAGAGTGTGCATGATACCGTGAACCAACATAGTTTAGAGGTTTAAGTGTTAACTGTAGGACCACTTCTGCTCATGACCTTGAATCTTTTGTGTCAGTAGCAAGGAGTATAGGTATGTTAAATGGGGTTTTTTAGTCATGGCAGCCTGACTGAAATATTTTCCCTTTGAAGGTTCACATCTTATCACATCTTGAGTTTTTATTCCAGAGGGCTTTAGGGGTTAGATTAAGTTATTTCATTTGTTCTAGTGCTATAATCAGGAGAGTGTGTGGTGTTGTTTTTCTTGTCTCATTTCCCTACTTTTTTGTATCCTTGTTTGCAGATTAGTGTTTTCTGAAATAAAATACAAAGTAGTTATACAATCAGCAGTTAACAGGATTTGTAGAACTGATCATTTAGTAGAAAAGAAGGATATAAATATCCTAAATAAATTTTTAAAATTGGATAGTCAAATAACATTTTGCAAATGCCTTAGCTATTAGAAAAGCGTGAGAATAAGCATAGAGAGAGAAGTATATTATATAAAATCATCTGACTTTGGCAAAGATTGGGTGTAGCATGAATGCTAACATCTTTTTAAAGGGGAAGATGACAAAAATCAAGAATCCAGTGTGTTTTGGATCACTCAGATAATGTGGATTAAATATACTGCACATGTTTTTTCTAAGAACAGCCTGTCTGTTATTGTACAGTGTACTCTCTTTATAAGTCAATCTAATCCTGTATTTCTTTCAAAGGAAGTTGAATGCCCAGCTTTTGATCAGGATTTATTACAGAATGGTAGTTCTGATAAACCTCCTGAAATGGAAAGAATTATACCGGAAATATCCACTGCAACAACAAAAGATTTGCTGCTGATCCATTCTGATGTAACGGGTATGTGAACTTCAGTCTATCAGTTCTTGAACACATTTCTTGATACTGTACATATTTTTCACTTTGGGTAAACAGCTTCTGAATTCAAATAAATCCTGAAATTCAAATAAGTCCAGTCCTGATAAGTCCTGAATTCAAATCAGTGCCTTAATATACTTTTACTATCTGCTTAAAATACATATTGCATAAAAATTAGTCACGTTTGAAATAAAAGATAGACATTTGTACATATGTAACTTCTACTTTTGTATGGCAATAGAAGATTGAATGCAAATTACTATTATCTGCTCTTATGAGGTAAGATTTTTTATTTAAGAAATAAAATAAAATTTAAATAATTATAGGGACAATGTTAGTGTTAGACTTCTGGTATGATTTTACATATATTTCAGTCAATAATGTGGAACAAACACAGTTTCTTAACTATTTAATGACTGATGAATGATCGCAGCTTGAAAGATAATAATGTCAGAAAATAGTTAAAGTTTAACAAAGTACTGTTTACTTCATGAAATTGAAACAACATGAAATAATGCAAAATAACTTCATAATTTGGCAGGTGTTCTTGACTGTGGTAATGAAGATGGAACAACCTTAAAAGCAAATACATTCAACAATGGCAAAAATGTAAGCGAAGATTCTGAAAATCATACTCCATGTGTTTCTACTGATGATTCTTCATATGATAGGGTCATGGGTTACAATGATAGCTTCAGTGGACTTGCCATTCATCTGCTCTTTGACAATAGGATGATGTTGGAGCTTTGTGATGCAGTGCTTCTTCAAAGGGTCTAAGTTTGTGTGAATGATGTGGGTTCCTTCTGCATCTCTCTAGATCAGCTGTCCCCAAAATTTTTAAGGTTGAGAACCAGCTCCGGGAGTGAGGAAGAGCCGGCAGCCCAGGCACCGCGCATGCACATTAGCGCCCCCTGGTGGTGAAAACGTGTGTGTGCATTTGTGTCCGCTAGCGTGCTGGCAGCCACGCCTATCTCTCCCCCCCCCCTCTCGCAGCAAGAAGCTGGTGAGCTTCTCGCGGCCTGGTGAGCTTCTCGCTGGGGGGGGGGAGAGGCAGGCGTGGCCGCTGGCGGCCCATTTCCAAGGCCTTTGCAGCCTGGTACCAGGCCGCGGACCGGGGGTTGACGACCCCCGCTCTAGATGAAACGCATCATCACCTTTATATCTGTGGGTCCACCTCTCATTATGTCGCCCAGCGAACATTATGTTTGATTGAGATAGTAAAGAGAAAAAAAAGATAATCAAGTAATAAACCCTTTCAGTGCTAATGCCAGGTTTTACTCAATTAACATGGAACTATTCTAGATATTTAGAACTAAAAGGAAAAACTCTTCAGTATCACTTGATGGTGAAATCAAATGAATATTTCATATTATGTGTTTCTGTTTGTTTTTAAAGGATGCCCCAAACACAATCAGCTGTGCTGAACTAAAACTAGATTCTCTATATTTTAAATGTATCGATGGTAACAATGCTGCTTCTGAATTGTGGCATACAGAGGAACCAGCCCAATGTTTTCATTTGTACCAAGATGCTAATGAAAGCAGTGTTTCTTTAGAGGATGAGTATCTCTCCCCAAGTGCTTGTCGAAGATCCGATGAGTATCAAAGTACTACAGAAGGTTAGTTGTATGCTGACCTACGCTTAATACTTTTAACTTATTCAGAGGCAACCTATGTATAGGTTGGTGGCTGTTGCTAAACATCACATGATTTCATCAAGCATCAAGTGTGTATAATTGCATTTGCTTACATAAATTCCTTCCTTCCCTCCCTGCAGTGTTTCTTTCCCCTGTTCCCATAACTGTCAAATGAGGTCCTTTAGTCTGGAACATGTCTCCTGCTCATAATATTCTGTAATCTACCATGTGCATGGGTGTCATCTGGGGGGGGAAATCAACTTGAAGAGAGCTAAAAGTAACATTTGATTCATTTTTCAGAGGAGTCATCTCATAATGTTGTATACCAAAATGAAGAGGGAAGATGGGTGACAGATCTTGCATACTACACTTCATTTAATAAAGAACAAGTCTCCACTCTCTTGAACACAAGTGAAAACTTCATAACTGGATGTAAGTCTGCTATGTTATAGTAGTATAAATAGTTATTTAAGAGTGTTACTAATTGTAAAGGAATTTTCTCCTTTTCCATTTCTCAAATGCAGTGGGAAGACAGGTTGATTGGAAGGAATTTTGCTGCTCGTCTTTTGTTGGGTTTATAGTTTTAATGGGGGATTTATGTATGCTGTTGTAACCCACCACAAGTCATTGCCGAGTGTGGCGGGCTAAAAATCAAATAATAAAGAATACATTATTTTATCTGAAGTTCAGTGAAACCATGGATTTCTCAAACGCATCCAAAGATCATTTTCTTGCCTTGCTTGTCAAGTAAATTGTAGACCTGTGCATAGAAGTCAAAACAATATCTTGCTGGTCAGCACCTTTAATTAAAGGGTAGAGTCTTTGACATGTTATAGAGAAAGGCTTGTTTTAGAGGAGTAGTCTTGAGCGTTATACCTTCTTAAAACAGAACTCAAAAGTCATTTTGTAAATGGCTTGAGGCAAACTAGTGCTAGCATTGAGAGCAGACCTGGAACAGCCAAGTCAGAGGAGGCCTTTAATATACCTAAATAAAGCCTGACTGGGGTGGTCGGAGGAGCTAGGTCTTTTACCTGATTGGCAGTCTGTCCAACAAATGACCAATCAGGTAGGCTGTTCTGCTTTAAGGGCCTGTGTGCCTTTGTAGAGTATCTTACCCTCCCCTCTCCCCTTGTCTTACTTATTTTAATTTTATCCCTCCCTTTTCCTTCCCAGTGGAGATGCAACATGGCTTCTATCATCATTCCCCCCCCTCCATTTCCATTTATTCTCAGAGCAACAACCTTGTGAAGTATGCTAGGCTGATCGAAAGTTCCCCCTTAATTTGTCTGATATATTAATTAAAGCCAAAAAAATTTCTGTTGATTGTATACTGATGTTGTGGTCATAAGTTCAGGAACTTCAAAGGAAATGATGCCTTAGGTAACTGTTTTTGGAGAGGATGTCTATATAATTGTTCTTAATGTTTTAAAAGCTGAAGCCATTGATATGATTGCCAAAGATCAAGAAGAATTTGAGAAAGAGCACAGGTTTATGCAGGTGAGTAACAGCAATATATTTTTAAATTGTTTTCAGAAATTCTAAATCTGGAACTTGACATTCTTTTATTTGTTACAATTACAGGAAGAGCAAATTGATTCACAAAATACTTCTGGATTAGGAGATACATCGTGGAAATCAGTTAGCTATAATGCAGTAAGAGCTTCACAAGCAGAAGACTATAGCAAAGATGCTAACTATTTACGACTATCTCTGGGAGAGTTTTTTGGTCAGAGATCCGAGGCCCTTGGCTGCCTTGGAGGAGATGGTGATGTGAAAAGAGTAAGTAGCTGTCTTGCCCTCTCTTCTTAGCAGTAACTGCAAACTGTCTGCTTTTAATAAGAGAACTCATGTCTACTATAGATCTTCAGTGGCTCTAATGGCAAAAGTAAAATAAAATTTTAATATGAGCAGGCTTATTTTGGGGAGCCATGGTTTAGTGGTTGAGCACCAAAGTATGCAGAAGTGGTTATCCAAGCAGTTTCTGAGGGCTTGGACAGCTCCTGGTACTGGAATAGATGGACCAGTTAGCTGACTCTCCATAACACAGATGTGTATATCCATAAAATTCAGACTGCTAGACAAACTTTGTAGAATAAGAAGGTAATTGGTGTCGGCTGAAGATGTGGTCATTTCACTGCTTACCTTTCCTTTCTGTTTTTTTATGGGTAAGATACCCAATGTGGTGGTATAGTTAGAAGACAGTTTGAGGGACCTGCTAGGATCAGTAGTCACTTTCAGTCTATTTCGGAGCATATTTGTCCTGTTCTCACCAGAAGAATATTGGAATAAAAATGTGATGTTCTTAATTTATACTTTTGTCAGTTTCTGATACTGTATTCATTACAGACTTGCTATTTTAATAGTTTTGTGTTCTTTTATAGCCATCTTTCGGTTATCATATTACTTCTCCAGAGAAGAGACTGCCTGTCGCTTTGTTTAGGGAATCAAATGTATCTGGAGTCAGCCCTGGTGAACCAAGTAAACAGTCTTGTGACACTGTTCAAGGTAAGTGTTACAGTTGATGAAGCAAATATGCAATTTTTTTGATTCTGTGAAATATATTGTTCTATAGCTACCAGATCGGTTGTGTGTTTCCCAATTTCAGCCTGTTTGGTATACAAAATCTACAGTGTTTTTGTTATTTTTTAAAAATATAACCATCCTGGCTGCCTTAACTTTTAAGAAGGCTAATGTTTGCAATGTAATTACCTGCCTGGAATAAAGAATTTAAAATCTTTTTTTCATATTCAAGCCTGGAATCAAGCAAAGCCGCTTCAATATTGTGCATGTGGGAAGGTGTGTGTATGGACACATGTTGTGATTGTGTGTGGTTTCTGATACAATGTACCTTCCTCTCCTATAGTCATGGACATGTAAACAAAAGTCCATTTTGGTAATCTTGCCAAGTCATTCTCCCATTGTCTTATTTTCACCAATCCTGCCATCACAAGCCTTTGCAATTCTCATCTCTCTCCCATTGGTCAGACATCTGGGGGCTTCTCAGCTGAGGCAGCAAGCAACATAAGAATCATGGGCATGCAGGATTGAGATCCAGGAGGATGGTGCACTTGCTGAACAGTCACTGTGCCAGACAGTCTTTCAGTTTTGTTAAAAACTGAATGTAAATGCAACACACTGTGCTAACAGGCACTTGGCTAAGGTTCAACAAATGCTGCTTCTTTGTAGTGGCACAGTTTAGTAATTTTAACTTTTAGTCTTAATGATTCTGTTGAAACCCCCGCTTTTGGTGCATAATCCAGCTGCTACATGAATAAAGTGTAGTAGCTTTGGTGTAAATCTGTTTGACTTTGGCGGAACTTGCATACGACTAAACATAAATAGATTTGTAAGGACAGATGGTTAAACCTTAGAAGATTCAGTGTGCATGAGGGAGATTCAATTGAGAAATCTGAAGTGACATGATGTAGAAGTTGTTTGAAAGTGTGAACAGGTGATTTCAGATAATAGAGAAAGTGTTTAAAGTATATATAATCCATAGTTCCATTTCCGAGTGAAATCACTGATCATGGCCAGCTTCCTCTGCCCAGAAATCAGGGTACCAAAAACTAGAATCCTGTGATCTTCCAGATACATTTCATGAATCTGGGGACTACACCTGTGTGGGCTAGCTGCAAACAAGATTGTTTCTAGTTAAAAACAATTTCTGTAGCCAAAGCAAATTACTTTTCTCACACAGACTGTCACATGATCTGGAGGTGGGTACACCCTTCTTTATCAGTTCCATTTTTGCTGCTGTGTTGATAGGAGCTTTCCAGTTTAGCTGTTGTTTTCCGTCCTCATTTTTGTTGAATTTGGCATTCTTCTTTGAGGGTTCTTCCCTTCTGGCTTTAACTTTCTTCTACTTTTTTATGGAGTTTGATCTCTTTAAGGGATCATTTGCCTGGAGTGTGCTGGCTCTCATTGATCTACCCTTTGGTTCCCTTACTGCTGTTGCTTGTGGTGCCCAACATGATATCCGAGGTACTTTTCAAGAAGTGCACTAAAAGCACAATCAGAATGACCTACAATGATGAGAATGAATTTTGTCTCTTGTCTGGGAGAATTACATAATGTGGTCACTTGCATAATTTGCCAGGGCTTTACAGCTAAGGTGCGTTCTGACAGGGTGTCCCAATTGAAGGCCACACTATAGGAAAAGCCTCTGTCTACCTGGGTCCCATCTAATTTGGTTCCAACATTATAGCCTCACAAACTGTCCTCTTCGAGCCAGTCAACCTCATTGTTTCCAGCACCAGAGTTATGTTCTGGGCCACCATCCATACAATCTAATCCAATAGCTCCAATGACCAAGAAGGCTTTACAATCAACTGTGAGCTGCTTCGGTTACCTCTACTTTCAGATTGAGAGTGTTTCAATCCCCCTCGATCCCAGCCCATTCCTCATTGGAATCACCATCCAAATGACAAAAAAAAGTGAAACATAAGGAGAATAGCTCTACTTCTAAATATCACAAACATCAGTTGCCCTCTTGGAGGCATTTCTCCAAAGAGCATGACATCATCTTGCACATCTCTGTGTACCCTGTTCTGTCACTTTGACTCTCCTGTCAGGTCACTGTCAGAATCTGAAAAGGTCAAAAAGTGAACTGATTGCAGACAAGGAAAATATGTAGCTTGCAATAAACTAAAGATAGTTGAAAATAATGTGCAATCGTTTCATTTATTTATTTATTACACTTTTATGCTGCTACCTCTGACCAGCGGCTCAGAATGGCTAATAACAGATAGTAAAACAATAAAAACATAAAAACCCATACCTAACAGTCATAGCCAAATTCTCCCCCCCCCACACACCCTTTCCCCAATGGTCTCCCGAACAATGGCTATGGGGGGGGGCTGCAGAGGAGGGACAAGATCTTCTGTCTGCCGGCCTCAACCAAAAGCCTGGAAGAAGGGTTCCATCTTGCAGGCCTTGCAGAACTGTAACAACTCTGACAGGGAGGGCCTTCAGCTTATCCAGGAGCTCATTCCACAAATTAATTTCTAAAATGCATCTTTTGCTCAAAGAAAAACTTTGTCTTTTATTCAGATATCAGATCTGGAATAAATTCCTGGATTGGGCATTCATTAGTGTTCAATCTATGAACAAACAAAAAGGTATACATATGAATTTTCCTTTCTCTGTTTTTCTCCAGTGTTTCTTTTGCCTCAGCTGTTCTTCCTCATTTTGATGCCAAATAATGATGAAGGCTACAAACTTTTTTTAAAGACATGCAGGCCAAAGAGAAGGAAGGCAGTTACAGTTTGTATTTGGAAGTCCTATACTTGGTTGGGATTCCAGGCATGCCCTGAAGTCTGGTCCTAAGAGTGCCTCTCTTTCTCTGGCTATGAGTTATAACCATTGCATATTTGCAAATACTTAATGTGAGTAAGCATAGTTACTCTGCCACAACATTATGCAAGCACTGTGCTATGAGAGTATTTGGAAGTAATGTTGCACTGATAAGGTATGCTTCTGTGAAGTTTAACCTCCATTCAGGGCATCAAAGCAGGCCTCTGTCCATTAGAGACATGAATGTAGCTTGTTACTATGCTCATACATGATCTCTCTCCCTTTCCCTCCAGTTATTTAGGGTGAGTTATTGAAGGCTTCCTTTCAAGCCACAGTTGGCCATGATGTTTGGAGGTGGGTTCTGGGGCACACTGGAGGTTTTTTTTTCCATTGTAAATTACAGTTTAATCAGTTTGTGGGGCTGGTTACAAATTCACTTTTATCCAGGCACCCACATTCTGATGTCACAAAGAGTAGAGTCTGAAAGCTTCTAAAACCAGCAAGCCTTTGATTACATGTCATGTGTGAGGGGAAGAGCAGGGGATTGCAGAAGTACAGAAACAAGCTGTGCTCATGCAGATGATGTGGACAAACAGGTTTGTCATTCTGTTTAGATGCAGATGTATCTCATAGCTTGAAACCATTTTTTACCCCAAGTTGTGTTCATATTTAACATTATTATATTTGTATCTTATCTATAAATTAAAAACCGTCACTATTGGTCTCAGATACTTTCTTTTTCAATTCTTAGTTTACCAAGTAACTTTCTAGTTAACAAAACAAAATGAAAATGGTTCTGTTTTTGTTTAGGAAACTTAGAAGACAACATTAAAGAGAAACCTCATAGTGCATCAGCCACTTTCATTGTTGTTGAAAAGGACACATCAGTTAGAAAAAACGTAAATATGGAGGCTGATACTAAAAGTAAAACTCAGGTATTTATGAATGATATATTGTAAGATGCAGCTATTTGAGTATGAAAGGCATAATATGTGTTTCCTTTAAGAGGCTTATAACAGAGAGCATTACTGGGTACTGCATGTTGTGAGAAGAAAGTCCGATCACTTTTTTCTTGTATAATCTGAGTAACATTGTGTTTTCTCCCAAGGCAAGACTTTGACTTTGTTTGTTAAATCTGTATATTTTAATCTTTTTATCCCCATTTTAGGAGAAAACTGGGAAAAGAAAAGTTGAGAACCCACACTCTGAACTCAAGCCACCTGGACTGAGTATAAGCAAAATTGCATCTGCTATTGCAAATGCTTCTATTAGTGCTGAACCTTCACAGTTAGCATCTATGATCATGGCACTTTTAAACAACAACAGAGAAAGAACCAGTGTTCCTGAGGCTGGCCAACCTGTAGACTTCTCTGTTATCAGTCAGTTTTTAGCCAGCAATGCAGAAAATAGTACATTTGATATGGAAAAGTATTTCAGGAGAACTGAAGAAGGTGAGAATGACACCAAGTTTGAAAGCTTCTTTAATCATGAAGACATTAGTACAAACTGGCATAGATCTTTGCATAAGCAAGAACGTCAAATTATTCTTGCAAAAGATTTGCCCAAAAGCAATTCATCTAACAAACATGGAAAAGAGAAACAACTTCTGGAAAGGGTGTGTGAGGGAAACGGTTTCAAAGACTCGTCTTGCAAAATCAATTCTTCAAAAAAGAAAAACTGCATAGGATCTCTGGACCCATACTTAGAAGTAGAATCTAATACAAATGTCAACTCTCAGTCAAAGCAGCTGACCTTCATTGAACCTGGTTCAAAAGAGAGATCTGAGTGTGCAGAAATACTTTTGGATGAGCATGTAACAAAGATCACATTGGTTGGTGAGTCTTAGTTTAAATTGTTCTGTAAGCTGTTGAATAGCTGCCCAAACTCCAAGAGACTTTCACAATTGACAGTGCATATGCATTCTTCTCAGTATGTTTTGTGGTAATGTGACTAATACAATTTAAAATTTTGCAATTCAGTTGGAATTACAACTACTACTATATTATCAGTGTGTGAGAGCAATCCTCAGCAAGTCAACTCACGAGTTCTACTCAAGTTTTTTCAATGGTACTTGTTCATGGGAAAGTGTTCTTAAGATGGTGTGCTGTGTTTTGGTGTTCTTATGGATTAGATTCATTACCTTACTACAGAATATTTGGGGATTGCTATTCACTGATTTTTGGGGGGAGGGGGGAAGACAACATTACATAGCTTAATGGCTGTACTATTGTCTCCTGAATTAGAAAATGCTGGGAGTAGTATTTGGAAGTACACAAAAGCTTGTCCTGAAATTTATAATAGAACTGATATCCCTGGCAGAAATTAATAAGAATGATTTGGGACAACAGCTAAAGACTCAGTGAGATGAGGCAAAATTAATTATGCTTTGTTCTTTGTCTAGCTCACTCTGAACCAGAAGTTAAAACTAGCACAAGCACTTCACCCTTGAACTCGAACACTGTTTCTGTACTGGATTCTCCTCTTCCTGCATATCCTGACAAGGAAAAAGTTACACATGAAGTTCAGTACAAAAACAAGCATGATGGGAAAATCCTGAAAAAGAATTCTGCAAATAGCAGTGAAAAGCACGTGACTTTTGAAAAATCACCTATTGAGAACCAGAAACTTGTTGGTAACTATCAAGTAGCATCTCTGCCGTTCTGCTTGATGATCAGAGTCACTCCAAAAAAAAAAGTGATCTTTGTTGCCTGCTGTTAACTGCAGAGGGATATGACTTTTAGAGCTGAATGAAATGGTGAATGGTTTATGGCTGGGTGGTGAAACTGGCTGTCCAGATTGACATGGGCTACAGTTACCATGAGTCCCTGGACAGCCACAGTTTGGCTACTGTTATGTTTATGGCATCTTGAACTGTTAGATCTTTTGCAGAGGCTGTAGTGTATCCTGTTTGAATCCACTGTTTGCTGCATTTGATTTGCGCCTAACCCTAACAGGTTGTCTTTCTCCCATGACAGATAGAAATGTTATACTTTTTCAGGGTTGTCTCTTCTAGTCATGGGGATTACATCCTGGCCTTGGCTTGCAGTCTTCACATAGTGGAATGCTGGGATTTATTCCTTCTAGCC
Organism: Paroedura picta; assembly: GCF_049243985.1. Classification (NCBI taxonomy): domain Eukaryota; kingdom Metazoa; phylum Chordata; class Lepidosauria; order Squamata; family Gekkonidae; genus Paroedura; species Paroedura picta. Next base: position 51,060,462 of record NC_135377.1, read on the forward strand.
AAATTAAGAAATCTCACAAATAGTCTGACATTCCAGTATCCTGTCTTCTTTCTTATGTCTACCTGGATTATAGTGATCACTGTAATTCTACAGTTTGGTTGTTTTACATAGTTCACTTCATACAGTAGGAACTTAAAAACAGACAAACCCTAAATGCTGCTCCTCCATGGACATTCCAGAAGATTGTGGGTTCCTCTTTCTGAAATCAATGAGAACAATCACCCATCATTGCAAAAAGTTCTCTGCCATGACCAAAAATGAACTCCCACACCTAAGACTTATTTCTTTTCTGTTTAGGTGAAGCTGTTGTGGAGACTGAACAGAAGCTTGCATCTCCTGATGCAAATGAACAATATAGTTTCAGGCCTTCAACTTCTCCACTTACTCATTCATCTCCAAGTGACGCTTCTGGAACAGCCCTTTCAGGGTGAGGCCTGTGTGTGAAATCAGGGGAAGGGACAGGATTCTGTTAAATTTTCTCACTGTGAACCAATAATTAGCCAGTAGCTCTTAAGACCTATCTGTATACTATATGAAGGCAAGCAGCATATATGACCCTAGTTTTTGCACACTAGCTAAGACTAGAAAGGATGAAGAAGCACATATTAAACTGCTATTGTTCCAGGGAATCAGGTGGATTACAAGGCAAAGTTAATGTATACCAAGTTAAATGGGTTTTTTTAGAAACTAGAAGAGGTGTGTCTTTAAAATCTGTGTTTTGTGTCTTAGATATGATGTTGACTGTACAACGCCAAATAATAAGCAGTCTTCTTGCAGTGACAGTACATTAACTTGTAGTCCTAGCTTGGGACGATTGACATTTGTTTCTACCTCCGAAAATACAATTGAGAACTCAGTTCTTTCTAGTCCAGAGAGACATCAGGTAAGTAGCCTTTAAGATGTCAAATCATGCATAGTTAAAAGGCTTTCTTTGTAGCAGCGTTGCATATTGACCAAGGGCCATAGCCAGGATTAATGTTTGCTTAGTAATGAACTTAGTGTTCCTTAGCAAATATTCCCCATAGGCAATATGGAGGGGCTTGAATGAATCAAGATGGTTAAAGTAACTTCCCAGTGCTAATACACAAAAAGTAATAGTCTTAAGGCAGCTTTTCTCAACGTTTTATCATTAAAAAAAATCCTGAAACATTCTTCAGGCTTTGAGAAACCCCAGAAATGGTGCAGTCATGCAGAATATGTGTTTGGGAAGCATAGCAGTGTACACACCCGTCTGGGACCCGTCTCTTTCCCACACCCTCCAGGCCCATCATTGACCATTTTGGGAGTGGGGGAGGAGCAGGTCAGCATGACTATATATGGGCATTTAACCCAATAAATTTAAAAAATATGTTAGAAATTAAATAACTATCACCCATTCAGGAAACCCTTCCAGTGCCATCAAGAAACTCCAGGGTTTCATAAAACCCTCGTTGAAAAAGCCTGATATGAGACCTGAATTGCACATCCAAGAAAATGAAGTAATTTGTGCATGTGAAGATTCAGGCAATAGTATTTTCATCTGCAAAGCCGGACTTCCCATGCTTCCTCTGTAATGGCCACTGCAAAGCACCCTCCAGCACTGTTTCCAGGGAACAGGAGACTCCAGAAATAATTTGAGGTGTCAGAGGTCTGCCACGGAAGGGGGGAAGCTATGGAAATTACACCCCCCCCATTTCAGAACTTCTTACAGGGATCCAAGTTTATGTCTGTGTATTATAATAGCCAACATTAGCTTCTTTAGTATGGCATGCTTGCCTAGCTTTCATAGCCAATAATTTGTGGCTTCTAAATGCTTGTTCTTACATCTACTGAGTTCTTGTACCTGTGTTATCTAATCAGATTTTATAATTTTACAAATAATTATTTCTGTTCAGAGTAATGATGTCAGTGAATTGAGCACAACAGTAGTCTGGACCAGTCCACCTTCAGCATTGGGGCAGGACACTGAAAAAAAGAACTCTGCCTTACAAACAAACAAAAAGCCATCAGTAAGCACTACCCAAAGAAGTCTTACTCAGAAGCTACAGTCAGCTGAATCTGCAGAGCCTAATAACCCGTCTGAGGACGAGAAAACATCAGCAGAGCATGCATTGAAAAGCAAAGACCAGCTTGCAAGCGTTCGTCCTGACATGGTGCCCAGTAATAATGAACTCTGTCATGCTGATATTCCTGTAATGTACAGCGGCTATACAAACACAGCACCTGGATTGGGCTTACCTTCTCTAAATACTTTGCCTTCCTCCAGAGGGTATGATGGCTGCATTTCCTTAAATCAAAATGCACTAAACTTGAAATCCCATAATACTGCTTCCGAAATGCCAGCAGTACCTTCTGCAATGCCAACCTTGTTAACAGGTTGTTCCCTTAGGACAACTCCATTTGCCCAGCAGTATATGGGAAACTTGCCATCAAGTGCAAATATTGCTTTGCCCCAGTATCATCTTGATTGTCCTCAAGTTTTTGGCCTTCCAGCAGGACTGATTTATTCTAGCATCCCTGTGGGTCATACTCAAAACTCGCTGGCTGCAAGAATGGCCTTGGGTCCAGATGTGAGGTCCGGATTGCTAGGTGCAACTCCACATTACAAGTTTATGTCCAACCCACATCTTCTTAATAGTGAAGCAAGTACTGTGCACGTTGCTGATGTTGCCAGGCCTAGACAGTGGGAAGTATCTGGGCCATTTGACTTTGGTACGTCTGTTTAAAATAATTTGATGCAGAGGCTGCTTTCTTACGCATTTGTTCCCATTTACCTCTTCTCTCCTCTTTGCATGTGCCTTTTTATCACAGAGCATTTAGCAGGTTTTGATACTAGTTTAGAACATGAAAACAAAAAAGCTGTCTTGTGGCATCTTAGGCTAACACATTTATTGAAGCATAGCCCTTGGTGGTCAGGAGCCCAATTTATCAGATGTGTGAAGTTAATCCTTGGTTAGCAAATTTAACTGGGCTTTAGGCTTAAGCTTCAGTGTGGTGCAATAGACTAATATGTCTACTCTTCTAGCTTCTGTTTATGTGAACATATTTCATTTCCTTGCCTGCTGTGCTGCTTATTTCTGGCAGTTTTCATTTTCTGTGCTTACCTTCCCATTGTATTTTCTGTTCCCTTTGCACTTTGAATATATGTTAGCCAGTACAAAGTTTCATGTAATTTACAATGGCCTAAAACACAGAAAGTGCAGTTGCTGTCATGCCTTCTATTTTTATACTTGTGTATGTGTGTGTGCTGTAGGGGCCGTGGGGTGGTGGTGGTGGTTGAGAACCGCTGCTCTAGACAGTCCCACATGGGCTGAAGCAGGCCTGTTTTCTAGCCCTCCCCGTTGTTCTTCTGCAGCCTCGGAATGAACTGCCTGCTCTTCCAGCTGCCCTTGTAGAGGTGCTTCCCTACAACTCAGCTCATCCTTGGAAGAATCAGCTGGCAGCAGGTGGCCCATGACACTTACTAACCTTTAGAGTCAACTGCCATGTCTAAATATCCTGGTCAAGATTTGAGTGGTTATCTGGACTGGATTTTTTTTCTTTCCTAGGGCGTGTGAAAGTCCCAGAAGAAATAAAATTCTGCGATGCTTGTTGTGTGGGGCTCACGTCACAAACAGTCCTCAGCATTTTTAATCCGACTGAACGTTGGCTACAAGTCTGCATTGACCTGCGTAGTGTTACTCTTAATGGGGAAAAGGTAGGTGAACTTTTATGTAGAGCTGGAGTCCCCACCCTTTCTGAGGCTTCAGCCAATTTTGGAATTCTGACAAAGGGTGGTAGGTGCAGTCATAAAATGTCAGGTAGTGGCGATATGCATAACTCTTATGGCATATTTCTGGCATAAGCTGTGCTTCAGGGTAGCTTTAAAAATGAATATATTGTTTAAAAAATGTTTCCCTGGCGTACATACAGTGAAGATCTTTGTGCTCCGATGGCAACTGCTGTCAAAGTAACTCATAAGTATGGAGAGTTGATCAGGTCTCTGAAGGCCTTGCTGAGCAAAAGCACCACCTAGCCCTGCTCACTTTCTTAAAACATTTAGTGGGCACTAAGAAGGTTGTTGGCAGGCACCCATAGGTGCCATGTTGGAGACCCCTGATGTTCAGCATTCTGCCTTGCACTGTGGTAGGGGCCATACTGAAGTCCTCTAATTTTATCACCCCTGTCCCTCAAATATTGATTGAAGCATCTACCTGTATAATTGGAGGTGCTGTGACATCGTTTGAATGTGACTGACATTCCATAGATCTTCCATGTCTTTATCCTTTAAAATAATCTTTCCAGTATACAATGAAAAAAATCCTGAATGTGTTTGTAAAACTTCTTGTTCTTTGTAGATGGAATCTCTGAAACATGGATGCCTCCTGTTTAAGAACAAAACTATCATAGGACCTTGTACTACAGAAGATCTTAAAATACTGTTCTTACCTTGTCAGCCGGGAGTCTTCCAGTGTGTGCTTAGTATTGCCTCTTGGCCACTTTCTGCAGATGCAGAGACAATAGTCCAGGCAGAAGCTTTAGCAGCTAGGGTCATCTTGAATGCAGTTGCTGAAAATCCTGACCTTGAGGTAAACCTCTGGCATTCATTCTTTCTGTTAAGATTCATCTATGGACAATCTGCCAAACTTACTGACTGGGAATTAGTTTTAAATGGCTGTATGAGAAAAGGGCACATTCTGCCTAATATCCTAGTGGCTTCATAAATTCTTTGTAGGTATGAATATTCTGGAATATTTCTGTGGCGTTTTCTACGTCAGTGTTTTAAAAAACAGAACAATGAATTCAAGACCACACTACTACTGCACTAGTTAATTATGATAAGCAAAACTAAATCTATGTAGAAATATATTGAATCCCAACTATTTGGAGAGTATGTGATGGGGAAGCTGTTGAGCTACATGTTTCAATTATGCTATAGATTCAGATTCAGATTTAGTTTATTAGTCGGCCATTGGCCATTTCCAGCAAATTGACTGTACAGTACAAAAGTCAGTTAAAATTAAGACATCAAACTGATAAAATCACAGGGAGTAATAAAAGTAATAAAAAGTTACACAGATAAAAGGAATCATAATGATTAGGGTTTTAATCCTAATTGCACAATTTGGACCTGATTTTCCTGGCTGCGAGAGCAAACAGTGCAACTCTGTTGGTAACGTAGGCATCAATATCAGACAATAAAAAGATCATATACTCAGTTTTTGAGAGGATTGAGGTGGCCTGAGGTGGTAGGGAGTATTCTTTTAATAAACTTGCCTCTTGGTTCATCATAGAGGGGGCAGTCCATTACATAGTGTGTGAGGTCCTCAATTATGCTATAGGATGTTGCATTTAAAATTATATCAGTGAAGACCATGGAAATGAAATAAGTAAATAAGGAAGGTAGCAAAAATGCACCATTAAATAAAAACACTAATTTTGTGGTAGGCTTGGTCATAATGGTCACTTAAGAACTCGATGTGTGAGAATCTTTTTTTCATGCTTCTGAGAAAGCCTTTCAATTGCTGTGCCTTGGTGGAATGAAGAGACAGCTAAACTGGATATATCCAAGTGGAATTCTTAGCAGCAAATTCTTGTCTGGATTACTTCCTTTTCCACATATAAATGTTTAGCTTGCTGTGCTTCCATTTTCAACGACTGTTTCTTTTCCTAATATTAGGTGGAAGTAAAACGGCTTGACTTTGGTGATCTCCCATCTGGCAGCTGGAAAGGTCTCCCACTGAAACTGATTAATAAGACGCATGCTAGAGTGCCAGTCAGACTTGTTATCAATGCAGTAAGTATAGCATCTAGTTCTGCGAAAGTGCCGTGCAGCATCTTTTTTGATACTTTTTTGTTAGAGTTTGTAAATGATTGCTGCTTCAGTTTCACCATTGTCGGCATGAAAGGTATAAATCGGTAAACTTTTATTCTTTTCCATCTCCCCCTTGGGGACTGTCTGCTGTTTTCTCGGGTAGTCAAACTGCGACCCTCCAGATGTCCATGGACTACAACTCCCATGAGTCCCTGCCAGCGACGCTGGTAGGTGCTCATGGGAATTGTAGTCCATGGACATCTGGAGGGCCGCAGTTTTGACTGCCCCTGCTCTACACAATGTCCCTGAGTGATCTGGATTTGACACCTTCTGGATTTGACACCTGTCTGTATCCCAGAACTTCTCTCCAGCCAATCCTGCAATGATAATTAACTGACTGATATTCCTTGTATGCAATTGCATTGGTTTATGTTCTAGTCATCTCCTGCCTTGATTACTGCAACCTTTCCTCCCTGGCTGTCTGCTGTCCAACCTCCAATCAGAACTCTGCTGCTACAGTTACCACCTCTTTTATTAGTTAGATAATGTTTCCCTCCCTAAGTCCCTGTACTTCCTTCTACCCAATTTGGATCATACTCCTGCAAGATGGATGTGTAAAATGGCGCAGGATAATTCAGGATTTACAATTCAGGATTTTGTTCTGCAAGTGCCTATCCTGCAAAGAACCCTTTTTGTGTTAGGAGTCATTGCCACACTAGTCTTTCTCAGTGAGTCAGCATAATGTCAGAATTGATTTCTTCTTGAAGAGAGTTGCACAGTTATTAATATAATTTATTAATATTGATAATATAATTATTAAATTATATTATTAAATAATAATTATTGATAGAAACATGACAGTTTGCATATTTGGTATATCAAAAGGATTCCATCAATACAAACCGATATGGTTCCCTCTGTTATTGGATAGTTTCTTTAAACTTGCTAATGGTCTGCTTTCAATATATAAAAAATATTTTAATTGTAGAACGCTGTTGCATGGCGCTGTTTCACGTTTTCCAAGGAACCTGTTACTCTTCCCATTAGAAGTACAGTCCATACATATAATATCTCTCAGCTAGCAGCACCTTCAGTGATCTCCCATGTCATGAATCCAAGCTACAACGAACAGGTAAGTAGCTGTAAACTGGGGTACAAAGGACAGTTTATCCGGTATACTGTATTTAAATATGCTTATTTTTTTCCCTCTGGGGAGTTAAAGTAGCTTGTAACAACACTCTTCCCTTCTGTTTCATCCTAACATAACTGCCAATCTAGTGAAGAAGGCTAGACTGAGATTTATTTATTTTATGGCATGTGTGTAGTATAGCCAACAAGGCAAGAGACTTCAAAAGTGGTTTGCTGGTGCCTGCCTCTGTATCATGACCCTAGTGTTTCTTGGAGATCTCCTATCCAGATCTGAAGAAATTGGGCTTGCTTGGTATATCTAGGTAAGGGCCTTAGAGACTGAGAGATCTGAAGCTCCCATTCACTGGGGTTGTTTAGTTGCTGTTCTCTCTTTGCCCACCATCTGATGAATACACGTGTAACTAGGGTTGGAGCTCTTTCAGTTGTAATTCCTGAACAAAACTCAGTGGTAAATCCTAGACTGAATTCTCTGTTGAGGAAAGATCACCTTATTTCCAGTAATGAGATTCAGACTATAGGTGGACCCTGGAGGGTTCAGCTTTGTATCATTGATGTGGGGGACAAGGTGTGTATATGTATACTGATACTCGGCTGCTTTGCATATCTTTTGCATAGAAAGATGGTGTAAGCATATAAAGTATTTCACTAATTGCTTATATGAAACCATTGCCATTAGAAATGTTGAGTGTATTTTAACTTGATGTCGATTTTTTAAACAATTTGCTTACGTTTATGTTTTGTATGGATGTTTTTAAAAATGTGTTTTTATCATCTATGTTTTGAATGCTGGTGGCCCTAATGAGGGCAGGAATGCAGCATATAAACTTCGCAAATCTGACCATGTGCGAAACCCTCTCATTGCTTTTTGTCTTTTAATATCAGAAACAGCAACTTGACACCTCAGTTGGTAACATTCTCTCTGTCATGATCTGAAGTGGTTGAATACAGAAATCCCCCATATAGAATTCCTGCATCTACTGCTCATTGTTGTAAAGACTAATTATAGTAAAATGTCCTAATCATTCATTTAAAATTGTGGTTCTGTTCTAATTATGAAATTATGTGTCAGTGTTTCAAGCTTTATTATGGAAACATTTTTAAAGACTTACATTTCTGTAGCACGCTAAATTTTACACAAGTATCTTTCCTTCCAGGATCCTGAATCAGTAGTAGTTTGGGTCCAGTTCCATGCACCAAACAAACACATCTCTTCAGGTACAGAACTCTGATGAATTGTATTCAATACTAGGTAGCTGTTGACCTACCAGAACGAAATGTTAGATGTAAGCACACAGAACGTCCTCTAAGACTGATTATGCATGGGGAAAAAGGCCCAGCCGGCACTCGTATGGCACCGGGAATTTTCCTGATTGTGCAAGACCTTGATGCCTGGCCCACTTTAGGGCCTCCAGTACACTTTTTTAGTGTTCCATTTTTTGCCATGGCCGCCATTGGCAGCCAAGCCAGGCAGGCCCATGCATACATAGAAGAGCCAGACCTCCCAGGCCTGGCTCCTCCCTAGCCTACATTGTTCCAGCAGGGACAGAAAACACCCCATTGGGCTTTGCAGTGCCTAGGTTAGTGCAAGCAGTATGCTAGGGTATCAGATTAATATACTGGTATTTTGGATAGGGGTTTATTTGTACAAGTATGAGCTTGCTTTTTTTTTTTTCCACAAGACCTATGTGCCATTTCCGATAGGCCTATTCTGATCCCCACTGTGTTAGACAATTTCTGACCAGTCTCCAGTCTTCCACTGTTGGGCAAAGTGCTGGAGCAGATTTTTGTTTCTGAGATCCAGGGGCTCTTGGAGGAGTCTGATTTTCTGGATCTTTTTTCAGTCTGGTTTGGGATTGGAACAGATGGTTTTGGATGCGTTGGTTGATGGTTTCTATTGAGGACTATATTGAGGATGGAATGTAACCCTTTTAGTTCTGCTGGATATCTCAGTGGCCTTCCATGCCATTGACGGAGGCTGGACCCGAAAGGTGGTGCTCCGCTTCATAACTGTTGTCCCATGGAGTTTGATCTTGTCTCCCTTTCTGTTTAATACCTACATGAAGCCACTAGGAGAAATCATCAGGATGTTTGGGCTGGAATGTCACCAATATGTGGATGATACCCAGTACTACTTTTCTTTCCTATCTAATTCCAAGGAAGTGGTTAATTTTCTGTGCTTGGAGTCAATAATGAACTGGATGAGGATCAATAAACTGACACTCCTGACAAGACATAGGTGACCTTGATTAGTAGAAAGACAGTACAGGGACTTGTGTTCTTCCCTATCTTGGATGGGGTTATGTTCTCCTTGAAAAGGATTAATAAATAATTGCAGTGTAGTGGTAATATCATGTGTTGCACCGATTTTTAGAAAATCAAGTTAAGCTGCCTTTCTTTATAAATTGCTTTGAATTAAAAATTAAATTAAATTAATATACAATACTTTATTGCCACTGTCCCAATGCTGTTTGATTTCATTATTGATTTGAAGGCTTGTTTTTAGCCTTTGTTTGTTCTTATTGAGTTATTCAAGTACTTTCTCATTGGACTTCACTGCTGACTGCGTAAAACTTGATAAAATATCCTAATATGTCTGTCAAAACATAATAAAGTACAAGATCATCATCCTGTTTTAACTGTTTCAGATGTTTTGGGCCCACCAGATGAGTACTTGGCCAGAATTGATGTGGAAGTTGATTGTCCAGAGCCTGCTAACATTTTAAGTATTCCTTTGTGTGCAAGATCTGGAACTCCTCGAATATATGCCCCAAAGGGTCTGCAGGTATTTTCTTTTTTTTTTCTTTTTTTTTATAATTTTATTGTTTATTATTATATAAAGCATTTACAGAGAAGTTGTAAAGAAAAAGCGACCAGTTGATATGGTTTGCCATCTCTTTTAACATAGATATTTAGTTCTCGAGGGTCTGCAGGTATTTTCTGAAAACAAAATTATCTTATTTTTATTTTTATATATCCAGGCTTTCTGTATTAGTAATCTGTATCAGCAATTTGATACTATCTATTTTCCACAGACTTTGTATTTGTCTACAAGACTAGGATCATCAACAAAGCAACAACTGCCTCTAAAGAATGCTGGGAATATTAAAGTTGACTTAAAGATCATGGTGAGTAACTATCTTTGTTCTAAGAAGTACTTCTGAAATTTTCAAACTAGTCTAATTTTGTAAATACATAAGAGCTATTTTGAGTGGTAAGTTATATTGAGCTTCCCTTTCATAGAAAAATAAGAATTGCCACCCCTAGAAATGGTTGTGGAGCAGCCACAAATTTTATTCATTAAAAGGAAAGCTCATATTTAGCAAGCTAATAAAAAGATGAAAGTGACTTGAACTAACAATATTCATTTTTAGACACTGGAGCCAGGTAACAGCATCTCTGTTGAACCTGAGGAGCTGGTCCTTACACCTGGGGAAGAACAAGAAGTAACAGTTCAGTTCTCTCCAAAGGACTGTAGAAATGCTGAAAGGTAATTCACCCTGGTTGACCTAATCATGAAAAGCGTTGTTTTCTTTTTACGGAGTATTTAACTTGAATCTTCATTCTAACAGTGTTGTGAAAATTTTCGTATTGCCCTCTGGACCAGAGTATAAAGTAACTGTGAAAGCAGAAGTAGCCGTGGCGGAGAGCAAACCTTTGACACAAATGTCCCACAACTCAGAAGTTCCCCCTATCCTTGCTAATAAGCAGCTTGTTGCATGGGGTGGAGTACAACTTGGCAGAACAGCGTAAGTACCAAGAAAATGGTTTTAGCAATATATGGCTCTCCAAAGCCCAATCCAGTTTTTCATTTGTAAATAAAATGTCTTATTTTAAACATTACCCCTGATTTTATTTGAACTTGGGTCTCATTGGTCCTAATGAATATGTTACCCTCTGCATCCAGAATAATGTATTATAAATATGAAGTGAAATATTACATGATTTAAGAATTCTATACAGCTCTTGCTTTTGAAAGTATATAACCCTAGGTTAAACAACGGACATAAAATTACTGTAGATATTTGGTGTCTATTCATTATGTCATTGGATAAATAATGCTACATTTTTTTTGTATTAGCTTTCACGCATATTCTTAGAAAACATACAACTGTTCTGTTCCTCCCTCAATACAAGCAAATTACAACAGACTATTTTTGTCATGTTTAGTCAACAGAAATTAATCCTGAGAAATGACTCTCAGACTACTACCCAACAGTTACGATTGCTGATAAGGGGTCAAGATCGGGACTGTTTTCAGGTGAGTAATGGAAATGGAAATCAATACTTTTTTAATATGGCAAAATGTACCCAGTATATGAGGCTATGAGGGATAAACTGTGTCAATAGATCTCAGTATCAACAGCAATGTCTCCCTATCAAAATTTAAACAAAATTGATCTTGTAATGCAATTAAAGCAGCCTTGTTTCTAAACACATGCCTGTAATAAGCTTGGTGCAGTTCTGTCATCCATGAACCTTTGGAAATGCTCTGTGGCTGCACCTTCCGCAGAAAAGATTAATGGGAAACTAGCCTATAATTGACCACCTCCTCCTTAGCCAATGATTCTTTTTAAAATAGAGGTTTGTTTCAGAGCTCTCAGTCAATGAAGCTTTAATAATTTTCACCAGCAATTCCAATACCTTTTCTCATCTTGATTTTAAAAAATGGGAGGGGCATGGATGAAGAACATGTGTGATGATTCTCATACTCCAATACCTCCAATACCTTTTCCCATCTTGATTTTAAAAACTGGGATGAAGAACATGTGTGATGACTCTCATACTCTCATCACCCATAAGCAAAATCAGCTTGGCTGTGTCCATAACAATAGGACAAGCAGGCACCTCAGGCTTTTTTACCCTTACATTTCTTTTTTACCCTTACATTTCTTGCATACTAACATTTCTGTGTTTTATCTGATGCTGTAAACATTTCCTTGGATTGCTAGTTTGCAAAACCATGGTAATGCATCATTTATAAGCTACTGAAGTTGAGTTCATTTCTCATTGCTAATTTTTTAAAATTTTAAATGAATTTCTTCTAAATTAAGATCTCATCAAATTAGTTTATGATGTGTCTATTTCATGTGTATCTGTAGTTTAAACTTGGAGAACATGTGTACACCGACTGTGAAATCAGAATCCGACCAAAACATGATTACGTTGTGCCCTTAATATTTACACCATCTCGTCTAGCTTGCATGTTGGCAAAACTTGAAATGAAACAACTTGGGTTTCCAACACGACTAGGAATCAAGTTCACTGTAAGTCTTCTATTGCAGTTATAACTGTTAACCTGGTATATGTCTTTGCTTAGGAAGTCCTTGAACTATCACATTACTTTCTAAACATCTACTAGGACAGCAAGTTACAACTGAGTCATTTTAGCCTTCTTAGAGACTTCTGAATTGGGACATTGAGGTGTTTGTGCCAAAACAGAACAGATGTTCTCTCCTTTATGGATGTACCTGTTGATATTCTCTTGCAGTTAACTTTTGCTAATACTTCTGACATAATAAATTGACACTAAAAGGTCCTACATTTAAAGCTAAAATAATTGTATTGATGATCTTTTGTTTATCTGGCCAGTATGTTTTTAGAGTCACAATTGAGCTTGTGAATATTGCCCAGTTTGCAATATATCTTAGTCAAGTAAAACTTCTTTGTCATGTTCTAGTCCTTCTATGTTTAGGAAGCATTAATATGGAAGAGCTTACTAACTTGCAATACTGAGCATGAAGTGAAACAATACATTTTGAGAATTAAAACCTGCATTTGTTTATTGATCTAAGGGATCCAGTTGCCAGGGTAGGTGTGACAATAACAGAACCAAATGAAGGTATCGCTCAGAAAGATTCTTCAAGTTGAGAATAGCTCACAGTCCTTGGCACTTCTATACTTGATCCAGAAGGGGGGGAGGAAATGTTATAATGATAAGATGGAATTCTTGCAGCAGTTGGCAATAATAATTCAAAGAAATTCTGGTCTCTCATCTCTAGCTCATTTAAATCCTGCTGACAGCTCACGTCCTGTATACCAGCACAATCATGGCAATGTTGTCTTTCCAGTCTTTTTGCTGTACACCCTACAACCCCATTTCCTTGCCATGGGGCAACAAAGGGCCTAAAGCACACCAGGACTAGGATAGTGCCAACGTCATGTGGCAGCAGGGATTAGCCCTGCTGCCATACAGGTGCTGGCTTAGTCTTTTCCGCCCATGCAGAACCGGTCTTGGTGCTGTTTCATCTGGCTAAGAAGTATACATCATGTCTGGGAGGATGGTGATATGTGGTTTTTATGGATTTGCAAGCCACTTTAGACTCAGTCTGCAAGGACTGTCTGACTGGGAAAAGTTTAAAAGATTCCAAAACTATCCAAGTAAGATGCAGCTCAGAAGGCCATTTTTCACAAAGTATTTTATAAAGAAGGGGGTGCAGTCTGAAGCTCTGCCCATGAGGCTGGGAGTTCAATCCAAGCAGCCTGCTCAAGGTTGACTCAGCCTTCCATCCTTCCCAGGTTGGTAAAATGAGTACCCAGCTTGCTGGGGGGTAAACAGTAATGACTGGGGAAGGCACTGGCAAACCAGCCCGTATTGAGTCTGCTATGAAAACGCTAGAGGGCGTCACCCCAGGGGTCAGACATGACCCAATGCTTGCACAGGGGAAACCTTTACTTTTTTAGCAATAGAAAAGACCAAGAATGCAGTGATAGCCTAAAGACTACAAAAATTAGTCTTTAAGGTGCTACTGGACTCTTACTCTTGGTACCAGTCCTACCTTATGCCAATGATATGGCCATATGCTCTAGGACTTAGCCTCAATTACATAGTATATTGCAGTCCTTTGTAATATATTGTCAGCAAGTAGGACTTAGAGTTAATTATAGCAACTCAAACGTCATGGTTTTTCCAAGTCCCATCTGCCTAAATGCGCATGAAATGTTAACGGCTGTATATAGGTACAAGTAAATAAGTTTGGCTATTTAGGGGTTAAATTTCCATCTAAAATGTCATAGAAGCCCCAGTTGGATATAGCACACAATAAGGCCCTGATTATGCCTTTACCAATTGTGAAATATTTGTTCTAACAACTGGTACCTTCCAGTGGCATTTACGTCTCCTAGATATTGTATGGTATTACTGTGTGGATAGTCATGCCATGAATCCTTAGATTAGGCATTGTTACCTTTCCTTCAAAAGATTATTGGGGCACCACATTGTGTTGCTGGAGTTGTTCTGAGGCTATAATTGGGTTTATGTTCACTCAGGGCCTGTGCATGGAGGGCCACCTTCAAGTGTTAGCTGAAAATACTGTTCACTAATGGTGGATATTTATCCCTGTTAAGAGAAGATCCTTATTCAAACTCTTGGATGAGAGTTAGCTGAATCTACTATTAGGTTTTCAGCCAACAGAACTAACAGTCTTGGGGCTGGCTTCTGCTAATTCCTTAATTTTCAAGCAGCTTTTAAAATTAGAGCTATTTAGTGCATGTATGTGATCTCGAAGGAGTTGTTCCCCTATCTTCTTGGGTCTTTTGCACCCACAAGGCCCTCCTGCCTATATATATTTCCTAACCGTGTCACACCACAGAATTGCTCTTATGCTATCTTGGTTACATGCAATTCCATCTCAGTTATTATATGGTCAGTATATATTAATAGGCCTTATCCTTATAGGAGGTGCTTGTGTGTATCAGGGCAGACAGACACATTACAAAGCCTATTCATGCATATAGGGAAGAAATTGATTTCTCCTCGTTTGCAAGGAGTCATTGATATTCTCATAGGTAACAAATAGCAATTTTTGCTAGCTGTGTCAGATCCTATCAGTTGCAAAAAAAATTTCCCAGGGTAATGATAGATAGAAAATGATTGAGTGATTTCATCTTAGGGGATTTTATTGTGAGACAGCTTATTCTCCATAGGCCAATAGAGCTGTATCTTTAAAGTAAATGCTTTGATAGTACTTTTCTGTTAACTCTCCTGTGATAGTCTGAGATATTTGAAGTAGGGACCTGTTCAGGAAGAAGTGGTATGGAGTATATTTAGGTAATACAGCAAAAACCGCCCTGAGACTCCGGGGAGGGCGGCAAATAAACAAACAAACAAACAAACAAGCAAATAAATAAATATAATGGCCGAGAGAGGTGCTGTGATCCAAGAAGCTTGTGTTCTGATGTTGCATTAATTCATTCACTGACATTCACATTCAACATCAGTTCATTACTTCCTGACCCCGGACATCTGCAATACAAGAGTAATATTATTGACATATATTGTGGTAAAGATTATGTGTGCTTTGAATACTACAAGTTGTGTATAAATGTTAAGCATGTTTAATAAAAATGATGGTATTTATGTACAAAATATGTTTACTAAAGATGTAGCTATGAAATATTCTAAATATATCCAGTGCTTGATAGCATTCTAAGTATTAAAATTAGGTAGTGTGTACCAGTTACCTCAAAGTGGAGGTTGTTGAAGTTTCTAATGTATTTGGGACTCATATTACTTTTGTATTTGTGGCTGACAATTAAAAATTTGGTTATTGTTCTGCTCTTCCTTTTTATCTTCCCTTGATCTTTTTTGCTTATATAACATTTTGTTCTTAGTTTATACTGACTTTAAAACAAGCTATCTCCGTTTATTTGACTTCTGATCTAATGTGTATCGTGTTTGTTATCACTTCCAAAAACTTACTTTGGGAAAATACGTCCTTTTGTCATCAAAAAGCAAGTTTTCCATTTGTTTCCTTTATAAAGAATCATCTTGAATATTTAGTTTGATGTGAGGAATGAATTTTGGACAGAGGAGCAGATTTTTCTTGCATTCCTGTGATTCTTAATATGAATGATGTGTTTTTTCTCCAGATACCCTTGTATGGATATGGAGGCAAAAGCAGTGTGATTTTAGAAAATGTGAAAAAACACTATAACAGATACCTGGTGGAACTGACTGAGTTATCACACGGTAAAACAAGCCAGGTTTCTTTTGCTCTAAGAAATATAGGTCGTCGGGCAGCCTACGTTAAAGCATTGTGTTTTAAGAATTACTGTGAAAGAATTACTATGGATCCACATATACTGAGGGCATTTCCAGAGCAGTTTGTTCTTAAAGAAGGTGACCAGCAGGTAAGCTTAAAAGCCAGTCACAAGATTTCTGTACAATATTAAATGAACCTGAACTCTTATTATATATAATCTGCAAAATTAAGACATTAAAACAATCATAATTATTAAACATATAATAATAAAGCTCAAGTTGACAACTCACTCCCTACCTGATTGGCCCTTCCTGGAGGTATGATGCTAATAGAAAAAACACTCTGCCAGTGAGGGCAAATCAGGTCAAATTGCACTCTGCCAATGAGGGCCAATTAGGTCAAACTGCACTCTGCCATGCAATCAGCTCAAATGTTATACCCTGCTTTTCATTGCCTAAAGGAATCTCAGCGTACTTTATAATAGCCTTCCTTCCCTCTCCCCCCAACAGACATCCTGTCAGGTAGGTGAGGCTGAGAGAGCTCTGATAGAAACTGGACTGTGAGAACAGTTTCTAATAGGACTGTGACTAGCCCAAGGTCACCCAGCGTACGGAGGAGCAGAGAATCAATTCCAACTTGCCATAGTAGAAGCTGCTTCTCTTAATCACTACACCAAGCTGTACAAATCACCATTGCCTTAAAGAACTGTAGTTAGCACACAGGCAGAAAAAGCTGATGGTGTAAGTCTTTTGATTTGCTCGTTGACTGTTATGGGATTCTTTTCCTTTAAATTTGGACCTTCTGGCCAATGGCTTCTCAGAGCAATCTAAGGAGGGAGACACTCAAGTATTTCCTGCATGAAGAGGTGATTGTGTGCTTCATAATGCTTGCTATTTGAGAAGGAAGTAATGCTTGTGGGGTGTGGGTGGGTGGGTAGAAGGGAGTGCTACACAGCCCCCCTCCCTTGTCCCAAGCAGCTCTTTCCTCCAGAGGAACTTATCTCTGCATTCTGGAGAGGAGCTTTCTTTCTGGGGGTTCTCCAGGTCCCACCTAAAGGCAGGCATTGCCAAACAGTGGCAGGGATGCCAGCCTCAGATTCCACTTCTGGGTTTTATCTAAGCCTGAAGAATATTTCATGGGTTTTTCAATGATAAAAACGTTGAGAAAAGCTGGCATAGAGGTAGTAATTGAGAAACCCTCTGTAAGTTCTTTGCCAGCCAATGTTTTCATATTTGATTGTAACATAGAACTATTTTTGATTTACTTTGATATTAAACTGAGCTGAAGAAGACTGTAAAGTTTTCAGTTTTTAAAGCATATTTTGCTATCAATTAAATATTTTAATTGAAGGATGAAACTGACAAGTTTATGAATTATTTGATGTTATTAGCAATTACTGCCACCCAGCATTTCTCTTTGTTTCCCACCTTGAGTCCGGTATCCCTTTTCTCCAGGGGGACTGATCTCTGCTGCCTGGAAATTATCTGCTATTCCAGCAAATCCCCAGGTCCCAACTGGATATTGGTATCCTGCAACCTCTCTGGGGCACACTGCCACAGAGTTCCTTCCTCCCAAACAAGCCTTTCATCCTGAAGATTGCAGAGTTTCCTCTCCAAAACAGCCATTTTTCCCTGGGGAGCTGATCTGTATAATCTGCAGATGACCTCCAATTTCAGGATATTTCCAAGCAGTACCTGGAGGTTGGTGGCCCCTGAGTCAGGAATGTTTCTTGAGGTTTGGAGGCAGGGCCTCAGGAGTCCAGGGGTGGGCAGGAGCTCTTGCCATGTAGCCAGCCCCCAGAAAGTCCACAGTGCAGGTGTGCATCCTAGCTCCCGTTGTTACCCTGGGCTTTGCCTCTTGTGTTATATAATTTTGTTCTGCATTCAAGTATGTGACATGATCAAATACAGTAGCTTTTAGCTTTAATAAGTGACCATGATATTCCATTTAAACAAATGCTTTCTCCTCCCCCAGAATGTTACCATAATGTATAACTCTACTGAAGGTGAACACAACAATGCATCAGTGTTAGCTACAATTTGCTTCTTCTATGGAGATGAAATATCAAGACAGCAGTATCTCAGGTGAGGCTTAGCTTTCATAGCAAAATAGCAGCATTGACTGTATCGACACTAGTTGTGTTCTGTTGTCCTGATGAATAAGTATTAAATGGCTACTGATTGTATTGGCTGTTAAATGGTTTAATGTAATGAGACCCAATTTTGTTTAGATAGTACACTGAATCCAAACCCACTTCTACTGATGGAGGAGTGGGTTTGGAACTTCCGCTTCCCATATTGCATAACTGGTTCTCAGACTCTTTAAAGCAGCTGAGGGGAGGGAACAGGAGCTCTATTGTGCACGCCAAGCTTTTATTATGCTTAGGATCCCAATTCAATAACTTTTGTATTGAATTGGGATCCTAAGCATAATCAAAGCTTGGCATGCACAATAGATCTCCTGTTCTATAACTTTTGTATTGGTCTCCTGGATATACATGGCTCTTTCCTGCCCCCCTTATAATAACTGACATGTTCTATATGCCAATAAGCGTTTACTGACTGACAACTGACATGTGAGGGAAATTAGGCTGATAATCACCCCAGTGTAGCCATTTGGTTGAGCAGGAATTTAAAATGTTTCCTAAGTCGGATACCATTGCATCACTTGTGGTCTATAGTTCATCTTTAGGCCAATATGCACCTTCTAGGCCCATTATGCACGGGGGAGATAGCGCGCATTCGGTGGAATGATGTCGACTCAGATCACTGATAACGCACGGTGCCGGCTGCAACCAGCTGCAGATTCGGTGCATGCCGCTGAAAAAGCCGCATTAGCGAAACGCGGAAGAAAGCGCAGCTTCCGGGTGACCGGGGCGCAACCAGAAGCGGAGCTGGGGTCGCCGCGTGCATAATCGGTTACTCTGGGTTTTGCCACCATTCCGTCCATCCCGTGCATAAGTGGTTTGCTTCGCTTCTTCCCCCTCCACGTTTTCCATGTGACCCGAAATCGCCATTTCGGCGATCGTGCATAATGGGCCCTAGTTAGTAGTCCTGGTGCTCAGGTTGGTTGTATCTCTGTTGACCGTCATCATACTTTGCATCCTGAGAATCAGACTGGATATTGTTTACTCCTACCCTCTCTTCTAGTCCCCTCAGCCTTTTATTGCAAATGGTCCGAGACTGCATTTTTTTGGCTGTACGTGAGCATGAGTACTAACAATGAGTTGGGCACAGTGATGAAAAGAGGCCAACAAAAATGGAGACTTGATGAGTATAGATCTAGTTCACCTTTACTATATGCTTATGATATTATTTCTAACATGGAATGTGTTTATCAACTCTTCCTAGTTTTTTTTTAAATTTAATTGTGTCAGGCTGACTTCAGGTTTACTTGCATAATTGGCTTTGTATCCCCAGATGTGCCTTGTTCTGTCACATGTAGGAAGGAGCTGTAGCACAGTGGATAGTGCATATATTTTGTGTGCATAAAGTTCCAGGTTCAATAACCATCATTTATAGATTTCAAGGAGTGAGTGTCATAAATGATCTTTCTCTTTCTGAGATCTTGGAACCACTTCCAGAAAGTCAACAGTACTAAGCTAGATGGACAAATTGTTTATTCAGTATGAAGTAGCTTTATAAATACACATGATGACTAAAGGTAGTGAACACAGAGCCTTCTTCTTTTGGACTTCATAAACAAATGCCCGAGACTCCATAGCAAGCTGCCACCTTTCCACAGTCTTCTGTCTAAATTGTGTATGCAAACAGACCAGAAGAAACTTAGCACCAATCCTTGTATTCGGACTGAGCTGAAGAAGGTTAAAACCATTCCTTGGAGCTTATCCAATTTTAGGGACAGAAGTCTGCTAATCCTGACTGCTGTAAACAGTTTCCAGTTGGTGCTGTTAGTAGATTGTGGCAGATGCTCCAATGTAGAAATGTTACCATTGCACCTCTTCTGATACCACCATACTTTCACTGTAAAGTGGTTTATCAGGCATTTATTATTGTACTTCAACAGAATGAAATGTTCATAGAAGTGCAGTCTGAGTAAATAAAGCAACTGTTAGAGGCCATTGTTTTTCAAACAGGTTTGCCTCAAGAACAAGGAGCTTTCAGAGCTTACACAAGGAGTGTATTGAGTGCTGTGTCTATTTTAGATAGCTGCCTACCCTGTTACTCCTTTCAGAATCTGGCATGTGCTAATAACTCAGAGGGTCAGTGAGTCACTTTGTGCAAGTTATGGATTTGCTTGAAAGCAGTGGAATCTTCTGCTGCTTTTGAACAGCTACATCTAACGCCCTGAGAAACTATTTTTTGTGTAATGCATAGAGTGGGTAAGGATTATTGCTTAATTCTGGACATCTAGAGACAACATTTTCCATATTTACAGTCACCAGTAGCAGCCAGATCTATGATCCCTTGGGGACATACGATGCTTGGGACATAAAAGTATTCTCCCTTGTGGTGTTAAAAAAAGGCTCATTTTAGGCCTGCTGCATTTATACACTGGTTTGTGGAGAACATAAGAAAATTAGATTTAGCTATAAGTACAGTAGGATACAGGGCAGATAAGTCTATAAAAAGGATTACTGCTTTCTGTGCACTATTGTATGTGTTAGCATGTTTCTCAGGATGTCGTATGATAAAATTAATGGGACGTAGACAGCCATTCTTTAAAATTATCTCTTCAGAGCAATCCAGCATAATCCACAGCAAGAACAAAATATACTGCCAGCTAATAATCCAGCGATAAATGTGAAGTTTGATGAAGAGTTCCCAGGGGAAGAGCTGGTGACTGAAGGTAAGTTCAGTTGTGTCATAGTTCAAGTATATCTATGAAATTCTTACAGCAACACAAATTTGGCATATGGGAAAGAACCAGCCTCGCTATTACTATTGTGGGTATTTGTTAATAGGGTTGGGCACAAACTGGGAAAATGTGATGTTTAGTTGTCCAGTTCACAAACCACAAACTGTTATGAACTCTTGAGGGCCAAATAAACTAGTATGTGAGGTTCATGGTTTGCTAGAATCCCCCCTCCCCCCAGTGTGTAAGAGAGCCCAAATTTACAAAGGATCTCTGGGTGAATCTTCTCCAGCAGCCCTCAAAATTTGGCGAGGATTGAATCTACAGGGTCCAAGTCATGGCCCTGCAAAGAAGGTGCCCCCAGGAAAGTGATTTCTAGGGAAATGACCACATGCAGCCAGAGACCCCATCCAAGTTTTTGCCTTTAACTACCACAGGATCTGTACTATGCACTCCTAAACTGAGCCTGTCAAAATAACTGCATGTAACCTTAGATCACAGGCATTTCTTCCTTGTTTCTCTTCTGTGGCTTGTTTTTTACTAATAAAGGGTGTAATATAAGTGATTTGGCAGACATGTAGAAATCTGTCCTAAGGTGGTCTTGCAGTTCCACCTCAATCAAGATACTACACACCCAGTGTTCCTTTTATCCCTAATATCAGCATCAGAAACAAACACTACATGCACTATATGTTAGGAAGGCACACCTCTTTTATTTAAAGTGGTCATATGTTTCACATGCCCAAATAAGGGGAGCAGACACTATCTCAGTCAGTGCAGACACTATCTCATTGGATGGCCTTGACAATTAACAGCCTACAGAGAAGCTAAGGTATCTTGCCCTGTATCCATAAAAGTTAATTCAACAAGGGCATAGGCATCGGCATCTTCAGCAATCTTCTATGCCAAATTTGCCTTAGAGGACAGCTGTAAGGCATTCACTTCTAAGATTCAGCAATCCTCCCATGGATGTGGACTTCAGAAGTGAAGCTACAATGGAAAAAGAGGTCCTTTAAGCAATTTTCTATTGATTAACTCACTTCCTTCTACTAGGGAGATAAGCTTGCTATTTTCCCATGTGACATTGCACAGAAATCACGGAGATGAAAACAGGGTTGCACTTACCTGTTACCATTGTTCATTGAATTGTCATCTGTGCAGGCCCACATGCCTCCCTCCTTTCCTTTCTGTGGGCTTCCAAAAGGGTGTCCTAATGCAGCAAAGAAAACTGAGGGGAGGAGGGCTCACCCTGCCTTTGTCACATGACTCTTTGGATGGCAAAAGAATCCCTGGAGACGGGGGACCGCTCCAGAAACCTAGAAGCTTCCTCTGTTGGAAATGTTTTTTTTTACAGTCTGAAAAGAGGGCTGTGTTTTTCCAGGCCTTCACATCTCTACCCCTCCCACAAGAAACAATATGTGCATGTTGTTATATTGTACAATATACTTTAAAAATAAACTATGTGTTGTATTATACAATGTGGGATGGGATGTCCATCATCAAACTATAACTTTGATCTGAAATGAATTTACAACTTCCAAACTTGTACAGTGGAGAACTGCTATATTTAACGATGGTAATAACCCTAT
The DNA here is from genome assembly GCF_049243985.1 of Paroedura picta. Taxonomy (NCBI): domain Eukaryota; kingdom Metazoa; phylum Chordata; class Lepidosauria; order Squamata; family Gekkonidae; genus Paroedura; species Paroedura picta. The sequence goes on from NC_135377.1 coordinate 51,082,769, forward strand.
TGGTTGCTGATTGATGGCAGACCAATTTACAGTTGATACAGTAATATGAAGAATTAAAATTTTTGTTCAGTTAATAGAACATTTCTCTTTTTAAAAAATATCTTTTCCTAGTTTGTGATCTTCCACAACAAACAAATGATATCCAGGGATTTTTCATACACATGCGCAAGATTATTCTTTATGTTTATAAGTCATCTACTAGTGTTCCTTTGAATGCCTTCCCACCATCGGTACATCATATGGCGCTGGATAGGTAATAACAGAATTTTTGGTTTAGTGTTTTTGTAATCCTCACCCAGTGTTTGCCTTGGTGAACTTTAAAAACCCTGCCTAAGAAAACGTAGATATGTTGTTGGTTTATTTCTGTGACTAGAGCCTACTTTAAACTTTCTCCATGGAAATGTTAGGATTCTACCTGGGAGGAATATCTTTGGAAAATACTAGCTTTGATCTAAGTGCTGCTGTGGATCTTCCTAATATTTGAACCAGGAACTTAATTTCTAGTTAGTTCCCACCCACCTGATGAATCCCTGTCATCTTAACTTTAGTGATGTTTTTCATATTTTTAAAGAAGATCTGTTTGAGGTTGCTTCTTCCAGTAATGAAACTGCTGTGCTCTTGTTTTATGGCTTTTGAATTCTACCACTAAAACTCTCTGCTCTTTAGTGTTCAACTAAATAATGCAAGTACCACCTACCGATGTAGATTGTTTCAGAGTTAGCTGTGTTAGTCTTCAATAAAAGAGCTAGATTAGCATCTAAGATCACCTTAGAGACCAACAAGGTTTTAGGAGTATAAACTTTCAAGAGTCAAAGCTCCCATCATCAAAGTAGGAATGGCATTATACGCCCCCCCCCCAATCTTGTTGGTCTGCAAAATGCTTCTGGACTTGAATTGAACCTAACTATCTATGTAGGCTCTATTCTCTATCAAGTAGTAGAAGAAGAAGAGTTTGTTTTTATACCCTGCTTTTCCCTACCCAAAGGAGTCTCAAAGCGGTTTACAATTTACCTTCCCTTCCTCTCCTCACAACAGGCACCCTATGAGGTAGGTGGGGCTGAGAGAGCTCTGACATGACTGCTGTGTAGGAACAGAACTATCAGGACTGTGATGTGCTCAAGAGCACCCAGCCGACTGAATGTGAAAGTGGGGAATCAAACCTGGCTTGCCAGATTAGAGATTGCCCTTCTTAACCACTACACCAAACTGGCTCTCTGTTTCTAAGTATAAAGGTCATAAAACTATATTCCTCTCTCCAGCTATGGTCTTACTATCTAACTGTAGAATAAATCCAAACTGGATATAGAAATTAAAATCTGCATGCAGCGGAACAAATTCCTGGTCAATATGTTCTTCCAACCAGTGAGTTTAACAGTTTTTTTTTAAATTGTAGGCCAGGTGAGTCTGAAAAGCAGAGCATGACTCTAGATGTACTACCTGTTAAAGGACCTCATGGTTGTGTACTTTCATCGAATACCAAAAGCCAAAATGAGAATAAACTTGTTTCTCAGGAGGCCTGGACTGTGCAGCCTGAACTTCTGAGTTTCTCAGCTCCCTCTCCCAGTAAGTAACTGTGTAGAATTTCAATGCCTCATAAAAGTATTGGCTATAAGTTCTTATCTTGGAGTAATTTTAGTTGATGATACTAACATTAAGAAGCATAAGATGGCATTCTGTTTAGTTTCTGTTGTTTGTAAAACTAAACTAGCAGTTGAATTTGGGGGTTTCTGGGGTGTCACCACTGGCATATTCACCTGTGCCCTTTTCTTTGTCTACAGTCTGCTTGCTAGTTCTCACTTGTAACAAAGCAGTGAAAACAATATTCTTGACCATCTGATGACTGTGCCAAGTTCCCATTTTCCAAAAATTGTCCTTAATTCATCTCTGTATGCAAAGTTCCTTCATTTGGTCCCTAAATGATGATGTTGTTAATATTGTACTTTCTTTAATAGGTGGAACAACAGACACTAGGCATACACAAATAACCAACAACTCGAACAAGTTGTTGAAATTTGAGCTCTCGTGGCCTGCTCATTGTCTTACAATAACACCTCAGCATGGAACTATTGAGCCTGGGTAAGCATTTCTGTTAACTTTGAGTTTGTGAGGTTTCTGCAGATTGCCACAATAATGAATCTTGACTTTGTGCAAAGATCAATTTAATGAATAAATGCAAGCAAACCAGTTCAACCAGTTCGTTCCCAGCCCTAGGGAAGCACGCCTGGCCTCGACCAGGGCCAGGGCCTTTTCGGTCCTGGCCCCGACCTGGTGGAATGAGCTCCCGGGAGAGCTGCGGGATCTTTCAACATTCCGCAGGGCCTGCAAGACGGAGCTCTTCCGCCAGGTTTATGGTTGAGGCCGAGGCTGATAATAGATCTATGCCTCCCCCGGGGACTCGGGTTCTGGACCCGAAGCAAAACATCATCAGGACCTCCTCTCCACCCGCTAGTAGTGGGAGGGAGGGGGGGGGAGTTGAGCTGCCATTCTTGCCATGCCGGCAATATTGGCAATGTTATTATTGTTTTATGGGATTTTATTGGGGAATTGCGATATTGTTACCCGCCACGAGCCGCAAGGGAGTGGCGGGCTATAAATCTAATAATAATAATAATAATAATAATAATATGTTGCTAAGACTGAGATACAAAAGCTAAAGCAGGCTTTATATCAGTTCCCACACGCATGCCCTCCTTAGTTCCAAACTAGTGGGAAACCGTTCCTGCAACATGAAAGACATAACAATTCATTGTGAAAGCAACCAGAGGAACATAAATACAGTATGTAAATTAAATACATTTCATGTATTAATGCTGCTGTTGAATTGGTCTTCATCCGTAATAAGTAATCCAGATATGCAGAAGAGTTACATGTTTGCAGTTCTCTGTTCAGGTGATTTGATGTAGCACTAGTGCCACAAGATTTCCCATATTGTACATGAAACCTAGAACTATCGTATTCAGAGTGAGAAAATGATACAACATTGTTAAAATGCTACTAGACATTTTAAAACTAATGTAGGTGTAAGTATTTTCCTGTGTTTAAGACTCACTGTTCAGCTGTCCTACTTGTTTCTAGAAGCTGCATTTCAATTCATGTGAGCCCAAATCCCTCACTCGCTGATAACAAATCCATATTTCCATGGAGTGGTCTCATATACATACATTGTGATAACGAACAAAAGGTAAGTGGCTTACTTTTATTATTTATTTCTTTGGTTTCTGTGCCACCCTTCCATATGGCTCAGGGCAGTTTACATACAACATGGGATACATGAAGCTAATATATAACGTAAACAAATACAACAACAATAATCTAAATAACACAATTTCAGTGATCTTAAACAACAATATAACAGGAACAGGAACTTAGCTAAGGCTCTTAGAGAGGATAGACTGGTTCAGGCCGTGGAGGGAATGTCTGAGGGGGGACCTGTTGTCGGACTCAGGCAAATGCCTGGTGGAGGAGCTCCCTTTTGCAGGCCCTGTGGAATTTTAGGAGTTTGGAGTTTTGTAACTGCTAGTTTGGTATCTGACAAAGAATGCTTGAACTCTCAAGAACTTATACGCTCAAAAAACTTTGTTGGTCTCTAAAATGTTTTTGGATTAGAATCCAGCCGTTTGGAGCAGCTATAATTATTGAAAACTGATTTTCTGCAATAATATTCCTGTCCTTAAACATACTGGACTGAGACAAATATAAAGGGCTCCTAGATTCACTGTATTCTATCTCTAAAGTATACAGTATCACCCATATTATAACGTGAATTCCCTACTGTATCCCTCCACATATTTTGCTGCTCATAAAAGAAAGCAATTAAAAAAAAACTTACTGTTTTCAGTGGTAGGTTTTTAAACTTTAAACTTGACCAACAATTGGTGTTACTCAGCCAAACTGGTAAGATTGCCAGTTAGCTTTGACATTCTGAAGCTGCATCATATCCAGTTTAGTAGATATCTTCTTCCAACTCCTAAACCTTTACATTAACAAGACTGAATTAGGGCAACTCTGATGGCCTTGAAACTGCTAGTCCAGATGATCTACCCAGCAGCTATAAAAAAACCTCCCTCTGAAGCTACAGTCAGCTTGATTTTGGTTTCTCAAGGATCAGAAAACTTCTATGTTTTTTTCTAGTCCTCAAGCTGAACCATTTTATGAATTTTGAACAAGAGACTATGAAAAAGGCCTAATCTCTTAACAGGATTTTCCAGAGTATATCCATGGAAAACACATTCAAGGAGCCTTATTCTTATTGATATTCATGAATGGAAAAGTAACTTCAAAAAGTAACTACAGGCAACCTTCTGAAAATAAACTATTCTGCTGCTGCAAAACCTCCTTTAGAATACTTTGACAGCAAACCAAAGGCCAAGAAAACCTTCTGTTATATTTCTTGTACTGTTAAAATGTCAGACATCACTTCATGCTCCTGTACAATATGTATGACAACTTTAAATTGTGCAGGACTTTTCTATCCATGTGACTTTCACACTAGTCTCAAGTCATTGATCTGATCAGAACTTGTTACCCAATTCGCTATTTTCAATAGAAATCACTGGAATAATGTATAGATCAGATACTTTGAGAATGACAATGATTTTTTTTCTTTTTGCATAGCTTGTTAGAGTACAAATTCGTGAGACTACCTTTGAACAATCTAGAAGGAACCCAACAGTTCCTAATTTAGGTCTCCGTCACCATCACACTGAGCTTCCTGTTAACATAATAAAACCATTTCAAAAACCACTGTCCACACAGATTGAGATTAAGAATCGGACTTTAATCTTTCCTGAGACAAAGTCCAGTGAAAGTGCAGGTAAGTGATGACTTGGAAAAATTCCATTTGAATCATCCCTTTTGGAAGAATAGTTTCTGAAGTTATTTAGCATTACAGCTTGGCCTTACAAGTGAAGTGAACATAAACATTTGTGTCTCTCTTATTTAGAACAGTTATAACTTGTATTTGGATAAAACAGATCCCTAAGGGACTTAAGGAAAATGGTTAATCCATATAACAGTTACAGTAAAATTAAATTACTCTGGGAAATCATCTGGGCATAAAATGCAGTAGGGAAAAGACTGGACAGAATGGATGTCTTTTAGCATCTTTATAAAGTGAGCCAGATTGTTTTGCCATGGAAGGGCGTTCTACAGTCTGGCGCTGCCTGCTTCTCTGTCATGTATTGTCAGAAAACAAAAAGGTATCACAGAAAACAAGGTGATCTTGATGTCATGTAAGTTTGCACTTTGAATTAGGGTTGAGCGCTTTGGCGCCTGAAGCGGCTGGTCACTCCCAACGCAGCCAGCAGGGGGGAAGGGAAGCGCGGGTGTTGGAGCACTGGCAGGCATGCACACGCAGGCACGGAGCTCTGTGCCTGTGTGTGTGTGCCCGCCGGCACACTGATGCCTATGCCTCCCCTGCCCCCTGTGGCCCATCACAGGCTGTGTCAGGAGCAACCGGCTGCTTCGGATGCTGAAGCACCCAACCCTATTTTGAATTGTGCCTGGCATTCCAGGTCAAAATAGATGTAACATGACCCATGTAATGAGTTCAGAATAACAACCAGGTGCCTACAATTTGTCCAACTAATCAGGTCTTTCCAGCAGCCTTCACCAGTCAAAAAAAGCTAAGCTAGACTAGTATTTGCTTTCCAGATACCTCTATGCACCTGATCTATGTCTCCAGATTACACCATCTGAAATATATCTAACAGAACAGTTACTGTAGAACTAGCTGGTAGGACCACTGTTGTCTAATTTATGTTATCTGCATAGTGCAGAGGGTTGGACTAGGTGACCCAGGAGGTCCTTTCCAATTCTATGGCATTTGGATCCAAACCAATACAAAGGATCTAGTTTGTGAAACTGTCCTACAAAACAATCACAGCAAGCCACCAAGTGAATTCCTTGGGAGTCCATTATGGAGCAAGTCCTTAAATGCTCATTAAAACTCTGAGGCAGACACTGTGCAGTACTCTTTCTTTGCCAATGCAGAGTTGGCCTTAACATGGGCTCTAGCCTGCAATCTGTGAGATTTGTTTCAGGTCTTTTGCTACTCATTCCACTCATAATCTGTGCTATTTCTTTCCCCCCAGCTTCTCAAATGATGGAGTGGACTGGGTTCTGATCAAGGGAAGGGAGAGCATTAGGAGCAGTCATATCAAGCAACAGGGCTTTCAGTGTCACTAAGAATGCCTTTCCATAAATATGTAGCTATAAGGGAACTAGATTTGTAACTGAGTCGTCTAATGCGGTGGTCCCCAACCGCCGGGCCGCAGCCCGGTGCCGGGCCGCAAAGGCCCTGGCACTGGGCTGCAGCTCCCTCTCCCCGCCCCCCGCCCCCGCAGTAAGAAACTTCCCAGGCCGCAAGCTTGCGGCCCGGCAAGCTTCTTACTGTGGGAGGGGGGAAAGAGGGAAGCAGGGCTGTGCACGCGAAATGCGCCATGCGCAGCCGAAAACACGCATGCGCTGCCTGGCCGCACATGCGTGTTTTCGGCTGTGCATGGCGCATGCGTGGGCTGGGGCAATTGCCCTCCCTGGTGCCACCGGTCCCCAGCCTGGAAAAGGTTGGGGACCACTACTCTAATGAGTGGGTGTTCCTTTCCTGTTTCTCAATTATTGTTAGAAATCTTAGATTGATTTATGGCGGCAACAACACATTATATTTGTCCTAATCTTGTAGTTCACAGAAATGGTTAAAAGTCAGGTAAGCTTGATGTTTACATTATGTTTGTAAATTCTTCTGTGGTAGTAAATTGAAACACTCATAAATTGTATAATAGTTCACAGTACCAAGCAATTATGAATATGGTTTATAAAAAGAATTGCTTTTTCAACAAGTGCCTTATTTGGATTATTAACCAACTTTGAATATCATTCTATGATCTTTTTTCTGTCAAAGGTACTTATTATATAATATGCCTGTGATTATCTGATTATTTCCTTACAGAGAAATGCCTAGAGTTTGAAAATAATGGGAATGAAAATGTTAAGTGGTTTTTGACATCTTTTGCACCCCCTTATGTCAAGGTGAGTAGACTATTGTGGGAACACTGTCTTCAGAAGATCAGGATATGTCCACCATACCCTGAAACTGCTTCTTAACAGAACTGTGCTGATGTTAACATGTAGTTCATCTTTCTAGAATGACCTTGGGGGAAAAATGGAGCACAAGACTTGGAAACAGCTTAACATCCTGTAAACTAGCTCAGAGGCCCTCAGCCTTTTCAAGCCTGCAGGCATCTTTGGAATTTTGACACAGGGTGGTGGGCATAACTACAAAATCTCTGCCACAGGAGGTGGAGCCAGCCACAAAATAACAGGGTTATACATAATTCTTAATAGTTACTGTTAGAACTTGGTCTTGCTTGGGTCAGCCAAGTCTTGTTTTGGGTCTGAAGTGCCATCAATAATTATTTTGTTTGTGACAGGTAAGCATTATACACAGCTATCTCAATAGACTACAGAGTAATCTTGAATTTAATTGTTAAATTCTTCTCCCCTAGCTTTTGATTTGTTTTCTAAATAGATTCTGCCACTTAACAGTATTTTACTGAACTCCATTATATATTCAATCAGAAGTAATTCACCTGCAATTGTTCCAAAGATCTCTATCCATCCAAACCTACTAACTTTACAAATGATTATTTTTTTTTAGGGTGTAGATGAAAGTGGAGAGGTTTACAGGGCTACATACACAGCTTTTCAGTGTTCATGTAGTTCTGGTATGCTTGAAGCTCATGGGAAGGAGAAAGTAAGTTTGCTTGATTCTAGATTTGCCTTATGTATACTGTATTTCAGAACTACTACTTTTGCATTAGTGAAACACTTTTGCCAACTACTTCTCCCCTTCTATAAGTAAGTGCTAATGGAAGTAGAACCTACATGGACTGAAAGCCACACAAAACAGGCAACTGCAGTGAGGAGGAAACAAGTCCCAACTGTTTTTTTTTACTTTTTCCCACAAGAAGAGCCTCTATTGCTAGCAGATAGTTCTTGATCTAATGGAAAGATGGCGTAGATTGCAACCCAAATCAGCTTCCTGACTAAAAGTAAACTTCTAGATTCACAACATCTCCCTTCACTTCTGCTGTCAGTAGATACTTTCATAAATAATGTCTTAAGTCTTCCAAAATACTTCAGTGTAATTCTTCCCACATTTTCCCACATTTAACCATTGCTACACATAAATGGAGACCCACAAGATTCACTTGAAGAGGGGTCCCAGCTCTTTCTCTTACTTTTTCACACCACCACTTTATTGTACTGCTTCTGCCAGTTCATCCCTCTTTTTTATCCCCCAACTCTGACTTAGCTTGCTTCATGCTGCCACCTCCTGCCAGGCTCATCCAGCAGTGACAGCTCTTTTGCTCTTCCAATCCTTTTTTCCTGTTTTCTCCAGTCTCTGCTCTGCTTGCCTGCCTCTTAACACCATACAGCCTTGGTTTCTCTGTTGCTTTCTCCACTACCTTGTCCTTTTTACCTGTTCTGTCACAGCAGCACCTTCTAGCTCTTCCTGCTTGCTATATTTTGGATTGCTAAACAGCCGTCAAAATAGTGGCCAGGATTGTGTGAAAATCCAAAATTTTGAGTTTTTCTCCCTGTAAGTTAACCTTTTTAAAACTTTAAAATCTATCCATTTAAGTTCTCATTTTTGGATTTTTGTCTGAACAAACATATCCCCATATTCTGTACAGGTATCAGTATCTGGGTTCTTTGATCCACACTCCATGGGCCAGATTATTTTATTTAGTTTATGGTATTAATGTAAAAGAGAATAGAGACCAAAGGGGTTGGGATTAAAATGTTAGGCTGTGTTGATCTTTCATGTTCATTGATCAAACTGCATATTTAAGAAAGATATTATATCTTGGTCCTGAAGCGTGGCTTCATGATGGGAGTGAAGCTTGTATTATTGAGATTACCAATTAGGGGAGTGCTGTTATCATTGCTGGTAGAAGGAACTCCTGGTTCATCGTCAATTTTCTGTGCAGTTCACACATGGGGACTGGGTGTGAGGAGGCCTGCCTCAGAGAGAGTCTTCCCTAATGAAGCCTCTAGAGGGCATTGCGTACCAGCTAATTTATGACTCCTACGGAGCACGTAACCCATGCTGTAGCGCCCTCACCCTCAGTTCCTTTTTTTGCCACCAAAGGAGTTGGATGTTTTCCTAGTTTGTGCCTTGTCTTCATTATTCAGAGTTATGGCTCAGAAAGCCTTGTTCAAAAAGTGCACCAAGTGTGGTGCGAAGATGCACTTCAGACTGACAAACACGTCTGTTGTGTCTGGGGAAAGAGCATTCCATTATCACTTGTAAGATCTGCCAAAAATTTACTTCTAAAGCTAGAGCGGATCGGGCTTGCAAGCTCCCTGCTCATTTCTGGGATACTACTGGTCCAATGCAATCCCTCCGCAACTGGGAAGGGTAATGGATTCAATGGACTCAGATACCTTTAATCCAAGCCTGGATGAGACGTGTGCCAATCGGTCTTCAGCCTCATGCAGCTCCTACTGATAAAGAAGGCAGGAAACTGGAAGGACTAGGCAAGAAGCTATATTCTTCTGCTGTGTTAGAATTCAAAATTGCAAATTATCAGACTGTAATGGCTGGATATCACCTCTTCTTGTGGGAGAGAATGGTTCCATTCCTAGAGCTCGTGCTTGATGATAAGAAATCCCTGGCTAATGTGTTTCAGGTAGAAGCGGCACGACTGTCAAAGCAGCAAATTCAAGCCAGCAAAAATGTAGCTGACACTGCTTTACGGTCCATGGCCTCTACTCCCCCTGATGGTTACAGTGTTGGAAAAGGACAGGAGGGAGAAGACAGAGTTGATCCTGATAGTCCCATTCTGGCCTTGACAGGTTTGGTTTTCAACCCTTCTGCAGATCTCCCGGGGCAGGTGGTGGAACCTTCCCCTGGAGCTAGATCTCCTGACATTGGCCGGGGTCTTTCACCACAACCCACAGAGATTCCAATTAACAGCATGGAGGTGCTGAACAGGGATCTTATTTTTTAGTGAAGTGAATGAAATCTTACTGGATTCTAGAAAGCCTAGTACGAGAAAGTCATATGAATGTAAGTGATGGAGGTTTACAGCATGGTGTCTGTCTAAGCATCAGAATCCTGTAACTGCCTCCTTGCAAATAATTTTTGAATATCTTCTGTCATTAGGCAGGTTTAAGTTTTTCATAGTTAAGGGTTCATTTTGCTGCCATATCAGCATTCCATGTTGAGGTGAAGGACAAGTCTTTATTCACTCATCATCTCATTAAAAGATTCCTGAAGGGGTTGTGTAATCTGTGCCCACCTGCAAAACCTATTGTGCCACACTGGTCGCTGTCCTTGGTCCTGGCTCAGCTAATGAGTAACTATTGAGGCATTGGCGACTTGTCCCTTGGACTTTTTGACTAGGAAGGTTAGTTTCCTAGTGGCTATTACTTCCGCCAGGAGAGTCAGTGAGCAGCATTGAGAGCAGATCGACCATTCTTAAAAATCTTTTCAGAGGGAATTGTATTATGAACAAGCTTGTCATTTATTTCCAGGGTATCATCAAAGTTTCACATGTCCCACGAGAACATATTGCCAGTATTTTTTCCTGGGGCAAGTTCTGAAGCAGGAAGGTGTCTGCATTCTTTAGGTGTAAGAAGGATGATTCTATTTTATTTATGAGAACAGCAAAATTTAGGAAGGAAAATTCCTTATTTTTATGTTTTGCTGGGCCTTCTAAGGGAAGGAAAGCATCTTCCCAATCTATTTCCGGGTGGATTGTGGCTACTATCAGCAGGTACTACAGAGCTGCTGGAAAGGACTGTCCACTGGCCAGGGCATACTCCACAAGTGCAGTGGCATTATCTGCAGATTTCCTGATTGGTGTGCTGGTGCTGGAGATCTCTAGAGCAGTGACATGGTCATCAGCTAAGATGTTTGTTCATCATTAAGCATTGGACATTCATGCCAGACGTGAATCACAAGTGGGAAAAGCAGTGTTACAATCTTTGTTTAGATAAAAGGCACGTATCCACCTCCTTGTGTCTGACTTGCTAAAATTTCCATGTGTAAAACTGTACAGAAGATTGACAATGAAAACAGGGTTGCTACCTGTAACTTTTGTTCATCAATTATCTTCTGTGTAGGAACACATACCCTCCCTCCGACCCCGCTAGATGCCTCAGTGGTTCAGTGGTATGGGAGATACTGGGGGCAGGGGCGCTGTGGCATGGGTCATATGCTCCATGGGAGGAGTCATAAATTAGCTGGTGCACAGCACGCTCTAGAGGCTTTACTAGGGAAGAACCTCTCTGAGGCAAGCCTGCTCATGTTCAGTCCCCATGTGTTCCTGCACAGAAGATACTCAATGAACAACAGTTACAGGCAGCGACCCTGTTTTTTATTACAATACAGTTCAGTCAGGTTTGGAACACTAGAAATTATGTAAATATACAACTTGATTTATTTCTTGTTAGGTTATAGTCACTTTTTTGCCAAGAGACAAAGGTGATTATTCTCAGTTTTGGGATCTTGAATGTCACCCAGTTCATGAACCTCACCTGAAAGACAAACATAGACTTCAATTTTCTGGTGTGGTGAGTATATGAACAATTATGCTTTGTTGGATGAAATTCACAGTTGGTTGTCTTCTCATCCTTTACTAAGATGGAATGAAGTGACCATCATTTCCTATTGATTTTGTATTCCTAAGATTTTGTGATATTTTTAGGCACTATTAGTATTATTTTCACATATCATTTTACTTGCTCTTAAATCTTTATCTGCACTTCCATGGTTTTAGCTGTGATTTTTACCTGCTATCTTGCTGGTTGATTTTTAGTTGTCATATGGTGGTTGCTACATGTACATTAATGCATTCTATTAGAAGCTTCCTCAAATACAGGACAGGTAGAATATAAATATTGAAATAATAAATGGGAAGAGAAGCTATGGGATTGTTTCTGTTTAAATGCAATTCATTAATTGTGTAAACTAGAAAACCAGACTACCCTCATGATGACAAATAATTTTGGTGTTGATGCCATTCCACTTTCATGCAAGATTGAAATTTAATAGAAAAAGTAGGTATTAAATTAGAAAAAATATTATCCTTTTTTTGGCCAGAGTTTTTAAAAGTTTTTTGACAGTTGCATGTTCATAGATACTATATGTCCAAGACAGTAGTAGATGTCATAAACCTGCCCTGGGTCTATATGTGCTTCCATGCATTCCAAATTGAGGTGCAGGGAGTCTTTACCAGAATAGAGTGGTGGTAGCAGTTATTCAAATAATGTTTATTGCTTTGGAGGGCAATAAACCTGCTAAGTACACAACACTTTGCATGTTAATCTATCAATGCTTCTCTTTTCTGCTGAGAATCCTTCAAGATTATAAGGGAAAACATAGTATCAAAAGCCAGTGAATTTAAATTTCATTGCTTATTAGAAACTACAGTAAAATGTGTAGGATGTGTAGGTTAGCTAATGCTAACTGTGAACATTTCTTGCAACAGGGCACTATAGAAAATGAAACCTTAAAGAGTGAAGCCTCCTCATCTGCTTTAGTAAAAGTCAATGTTCCTGTTATATCCTTAAAAAGAGATTACCCTGACATCTCTGATCCCAAAGCTCGGTATGTAAAGTCAATGGTGTTTCAATGCAGTACTATGAAAAATGTAACTTAATGTGCACTTATGCATTGTTGGTCTTTGTTGATCTGTCATTATGGTCTCCATTACTTGGGATGGGGTGGTTCACCAGTTCTGTAAAATTTCCAGTTCATCTTCCATCTTCAGTGCAGCTCCACATTGGGAATGCGCTTACACAGTCTAGCTGCAGATTTTGCCAGCTAAAAAGCCTTCTGAGGGTGCCACTCCCCCTATGGATCCAGGAATGGTCATTCCTGTCTAAACGCTCACGTGCTTTGGAGGTAGGGCACCCTGAGTTCCATTTTTGCTGCCATATGGATATGAGCTTCCCAGCTTAGCTGCTCAGTTGGGTCATTTTTCCAAAACAAATTTGTCTTTTTTGCTTTGAGGGTTTTTACCTCATCTCCTTTTCAAAATAATTTCTTTTTTCTAATGAGAGATTGCTTGGACTACATGAGGTTTATCTTGCTGACCTACCTGTGGTTTTTCTACCCTGACACTTGTGTTTCCAAAAAGGCATCCAATCCAAAGCTTTCTTCAAAAATGATTTAAATGTGCTGCAAGAATAACCCACAGCAATGACCATGAATGTTGTCTCATGTGTTTGGGAGAAGTGCATAACATGGTCACAAGATTTCCAGGGCTTCACACTTAAAGCCTGTTCAGATCCCATTTGAAGGCTGCCTTATGGGTAAAGGCTCTATCGATATCTGGCCTGTCCAGGTCAGTTCCAGCATCAGAACCTTCGAACTAGTCAACCTCATCAGTTCCAGCACCCTATTCAGTCTGTTCAGTCAGTTCAGATAGTTAGTACTACTAAACAGACTATGAGCCTGACTAAGAGGTCCTTGTCAGTCACTCCGATCTTGGAGCTGAGAAGTCCTCTGTCCCCTTCTTCATTGATCTCAGCTCATCCTTCATCAGAACCACCAACCAAGGAACAACAACACCCCCCAAAAAAAAGCATAAGAAGAAGCATTATAGATATCTGTCGTTTTTACCGAGGTGATCCCAAGAGGAATTTCAGTTCCCTGGCCAGTTTCTTATCTGGATTCAAAGAGGAATTTTCTGCCCTTCCAGCAGAACAGCAAGTGTGGTCAGAACTGATTATGCCCCATCATGGCAACAACCAGACCCAAATTAGTGGTCTCTGGATAATATGTTTCCACTAATGAAAAAGAGTTAAAAAATTCGAGAAAAAATGAGAAAAAAAGTTTCTGGAAGGTTCTGGAATGTATTTTAACCCCCGCCTTTTAAAAATCCTGTACATGGGCCTGCATTCCTATTACAAGGCAGTTGGTCAGTGGTGGTTATTAGAAGTTAAGGCATATTTATTTATATACCACCCTCCTCCGGAGGCTCAGGGCGGTTTACATGGAACATAGGAACAGGATCAATACAGAGAAGTCATTAATCAAAGAATGAAGGAACAATAAATGGAAAACAGTAGAACAATAAATTCATAACTAAAACATATTGATGGACCCATGAATAGTGCAGGCATTAGTTTCAGTGGAAGAAGTTGGAGCTAGTGGACCTCAACTGAATACCTGGTGGAAAAGCTTGCTTTTGCAGACCCTGCAGAATTGTTCATATCTGTTAGGGCTCTGATCTCCTCTGGGAGCTCATTCCACTGGGGGGGGGACAGGATGGAGAAAGCTCTGGTCTTGGTTGAGGTCAAGGGAGCTTCCTTGGGGCCAGGGATCACCAGGTAGTTGGAGGTGGCGGAGCATAAAGCTCTTTGAGGGCTGGAGGCAAGGGGGTGGTACCCTTAGGTATTCTACAAGAGCACAGGATTCTTCAACTTGGTTTCATAGGAAGGTTCCCTTGGTGGATATTTGTACAGCTGTACATTTGTACATTTGTATATGCATTGTATCTGCAAGCGAGGAAAAATGCAAATGTGGGCTGGAGACCTCACCATGCTTCCTTTGGTGAGTAGCTTGTTAATGTCCCTGTATGGGTATGCAGTGAAGATGGAAAATGAAAACAAGTTGCACTTACCTATAATTGTGGATCATCAACATTTGGGCATGCAGACACACATTCCTTCCCTCCTGCCCTGCTGTGAGCTCTACATTTCTGTGCTTAGTAGTGTGCTTGCTTGTGACAACCTAACAGGAATGGAAGGAAAACAGGTATTCCACCCCTTAAGTATGTGACAGCTTGTGTGGGAAAGACCATTCACATTTGCTCTAGAGCAGAAATGGCATGCTTGTTTCTGTGGTTGGCATGGACGTATGCAGTCCCAAAGCACGTCTGCACTGAAGATGCTGATGAACAGCAGTTAAGGCCGGGGTCATCAACCCCCGGCTCGCGGCCCGGCAAGCTTCTTACTGCGGGAGGGGAAGGAGAGGGAAGCTCGACCACCGGCATGCGTGGACTCACCGCACATGTGTGTTAGCGCATGCAGGAGTGCAAACGCACATGCGCAGCAGTTCCATGAATGCACACATGCGTGAAACTGCCGCACATGCACGTTTGAGACACCGCCATACGCATGCATGGCTGGTCCGGGCATGCGCGTTTGTGTGGGGCCCTGGGTCGCCCTCTCCCCCCACCCCTTGGCAACGGGCCGCAACCTTAAAAAGGTTGCGGACCTCTGAGTTAAGGTAAATGCAACTCTGTTTTTGATCATTAAAAGTATGAAATTGTGGCCAGTATACAGTATTTCAAAAGGTTTGCGAAATGGGGTTTGATAGTAAAAGGTAAAGGTATCCCCTGTGCAAGCACTGGGTCATGTCTGCCCCTTGGGGTGACGCCCTCTCGCGTTTTCATGGCAGACTCAATACGGGGTGGTTTGCCAGTGCCTTCCCCAGTCATTACCGTTTACCCCCCAGCAAGCAAGCTGGGTACTCATTTTACCGACCTCGGAAGGATGGAAGGCTGAGGGATTGAGCCGGCTGCTGGGATTGAACTCCCAGCCTCATGGGCAGACAGCTTCAGACAGCATGTCTGCTGCTTTACCACTACGCGCCATGGTGGTACATTGCACCTTAAGTAATGAGATGGCTTAGTGCCTCTTTTTGTGGTGATATATCTATCTCTTTCAGCAGGGAAGGAGTATATGCCCAAGATACTGTTCATATATTTCCTCAGACAAGAGTTGGTGAATCAAGCATGTTGAAAATCAGCATGCGAAATTATTCCAGTTCTACAACCACGGTATGTTAGTTTTTTTATACTTGAAGTCACTATGCCATTTAGAAGTTAAATACAGTTTTAGAATGTATTTATACCAGAGGAAACTTGCAGGAGGCATCTCACTTCCCCCTCCCCAACTATTTTCCGTTTCTCAAAAGCCCCCATAGTTTTTCCCATTTTCCTTCCTTCCCACACCTCTGGGTAGTGGCTGGAGACCTGGAATCACAACAGACCTCCCAACTATAGTGATCAGTTTCCCGTAGGATTGTGAGATTGAGTTTGGGAAACCCCTGGAGATTTGGAGGTAGAACCTTGGGAGTACAGAGACCTCAGTGGGGTAAAAGGTCACAGAGTCCACTCTCCAAACAACCGTTTTGTACTTCTGGGTGATGGCACTCTACCTGGAGGTTTAGTAATCTAGGTCCTCTTGGGAAGTGGATGCTGAGAAGGGTGGAATTCACGGCAAGTATGTGACATCCAAAATCCAGTGAGCTTACACACCAAGATGGGGATCTGAACCTGGGTCTCCCAGATTCTACTCTGAAGCTCTTCCCCCTGCACTTTCATAAGATGGCTGCTGTTGAACAGTGGCAAGCAGCCAGACCTACTTGGGTCATGCAAGTCTGATGGCATCAAGTTACTCAGGCCTAGAGATGGCAGCCTCCTGGTGGGACCTGGAGATTCCTCAGTATGACACCTGAATTCCAGACATCTATCCCACTAGGGAAAATAAGTAGTTTGGACGGTGGACTCACATTATGTCAGCCTTTTTCAACCTTTTGACTGTGGAGGTACTCCGAAAATATTTTTCAGGCTTCGAGGTGCCATGGAAGTAATGTCAGCTGGCCACACCCCTGCCATGCCCTATATGCAAATAAAAATGGGCAAAAAACAAACAAACAGCCTCCCCATCTCCTCACCCAACCACACCATGGCTGCAATGGCCCATATGCAAATAAAAATATAAAATAAAACCTATATATACCAATCTCCTCCCCCCTCCCATATGTGCCAATAAAATAATATAAATTCCATCTCCTCCACACCATTCCTTGGCTGAGCTGAAGCCAGCGATGGCACTGCTACAGCCGCCGGCTCTATGAAGGGAGATTGAGCCAAGGCTGCTAGCTCCATGCACATTCCAGCCTGCCCTATGATCTGATGCATGGAACATGCAGGACAGGATGGTCGAGAAGAAGCTGGCATTGATGGACAGCAGTGCTGGCTGCCAGTTTCATGTGGCTGCCATCTTGGGATCCCCCATTCCGTGGTACATCTGAGGGGCTGCTGCCATACACTGCAGTATACAGGTTGAGAAAACCTGCATTATACTATGCTGAAGCTTCTCCTCTCCCCAGACTCTGCACTCCTCAGACTTTTTCACAAAATCTCCAGGAATTTCTCTGCCTGGAGCTGGCAACTGTAGCAAAAGACCAAAATAGGACTGGAAAGGGCCCTCTCCTCTCCCCTTGTTTAAAGCTGCAGGTGCACCTTTTATCATTTTTAAAGCTGCTCAGTGTATTTTTTAATATATATTTCACATTATTTTTTTGCAAACTTGGATCCCTTTTTCAGGTTTGTAGAAAGATCCATCTCGCTCAGTCACAGCTCCAGTCACTAGATTTAAGTATCCAAAGATATCCCAAGTTTGCAATTACGATAACAAGATAGTAATAATTAACTGCAACATACTTTGTACTTAAACTTAACTAGTCCTTATAGTTGTATCAGTATTGTATGCAGTATTGCATTTATCTACTTGAATGTTTGCAAGTTTCATCTGATGAAATAAAGCATTCCTTAAAACCAAATATTGGACTAAAAGTTTATCCAGTTGTTAGAATCTGTACTGTGGCTTGGGGACCAAACCTTTGATTATCTTTTTTGTTAAAATCTAGAATAAGGAGATATATTTCTCATTTCTATTAAAAGACCTCTATGCTACAAATAAAATAACCTGCTTTTTCTAAACAGTTTCTTATTAAATTGCAGCTGAATTTTTTAAAACCCAGGGAGCCTTTTTACATCAAGCATTCTCGTTATAACTTAAGGTGAGATGTTTAAGTTTTCTGAAGTTGGACCTTGTAAATGGAAGCACTGGTTTGCTTAATGTCTTTGTATTATGGAGTTAATAGCTAGCACTATTAAATTTCTTTCTGAAGCAATGCAGTAATCGTTTCATATGGTTATGTTGAATGACTTTCTGCCTGAATTCAGAATTTGGATACAGCACATATTCAAATTCTCTATGGACTTAAGTTCCTCCTTTATTAAACATAATTCATTTTCCCGTCATAGTAAAGATGTTTTCACACACCCTGGGGGTAGCAGACACATGCAAATACAAGTAATTGTAACCTGTTTTTTGTTGTGATTACCTAGTTAGCTGTTTGTCATACAAATAGACTTGATCCCAAAGTGCTGTTCTGCCAGTATACCAGCTAGCAGAAAAGCGGGGGTAGGGTCAGTTTCAACTGATTCGTTTTCTTTCAGTTGTGTTAGTGCAGTTAATAAACAGCTACCTTTTCCAATTCTTCTGCCATTCAGTGCCAATGACAATAGCTCCAGTCAGTTCTGACCAGTTGTAAGGTAACTTTTTGCTATAATTGTGAGCAGAGCAACCATGCTGAACTCCAGAAAGGACCATGTAGCTAGCAGCTGCCGTATGAATCTTGCTTTTGCCCATACATCTCCGTCAAACTTGAAGCAGCTTAAGAATAGAGAGTAATCTGATTTTTGTGAATTTGTCTCTTGCAGATGTCATCACTACTGCAACTTACCCGTCTTCTTCAGGCCCGCATCTGCAGGCTTTTTCAAAAGTGTCTTGGTGGTACAGACAGAGAAAAATTATACACTCACTATTCAGCTCCTTGGTGAGAGCTTGCCACAACTGTAACCAGCCATTAGCTGTTATTAACACATGCTAAATGTACACCTAAATTATTGAATTGGCAGGCTTCTTTTTTGTACACTAAAGTGATATTTTGTTGGAAACTGGTGCTTTGTTATTTTGTATAATTTGTATAGGTATCATGTAACTTACACTACTGCACTTTGGCTATCAGAAGCAAGAGTATCTTATTTTTGTATTGTCCACAAGTTATAATGTTTGTTTGTTTAACTCGAGACTTCATAAATAAAAAAAACTGTCTTTAATTCTTGCCTGATTTAGTGTGCCTTAGGTATCTGTCATTTACATAGTGAAGATTCTTGTGCTGTGGTGGCAGCTGTTGCCAAAGGCAACATTTTCAACAAACTGCACAACTGATCCAATCTTCAGTGGTCAATCAGAAGAATTGTTAGATGAACCTCCACTTTCTAAAATCACTTGGGGGTGCCAGGAAAGGTGCCAGCAGGCATCAAGTGCCCATGGGCACCATATTCAGGACCCTTGGAATAGAGAGTAATAAGGAGTGAAGACAAAAACCAGGACCATTCACATTTGAATTGAACATAGGGCTTTCCTGTGTATGCCAACAGACAAAAGCAATAGGCTAGATGATCAGTTTCAGAGATTGTGCACCTGTCCACTAATGGAGATGGAATCTATGGAATACATTTTTGTTGCCCCTTGTATAACACAGCTCGTAACAAGTTATCCAACCCCCCTTTTGGAAGGGAGATCATACCAGACAGAAACGGATTGCATCAAAGACTTTCTCATGGGTGACAAGTCTCTAGTATCTCTGCAGATAACAAAATTTTGTTTCTGCGTGATTCAAGCCCGCTGGAACAAAACCAAACACATTTAACTTTTTTTGCAATGACTAATTTTATTCTCCAACATGTTTTAAAATCTTAATGTTTTATTGTGCCTAATATTTAGATTCTGGTCTGTGACCATATAAATAAATAAATAGTGAATAGACTGGATGCTGTAGTCCTGAGCACTGAACACTAATTGTAAATGCCTGATGGATGGAAACTGGTGAATATTGATGACTTTTTAAAATTATAATTTTAGTTTTCATAATTACATAAGAAAAGGAATGAATAGGGAACGAAAAGGGAAGGGAGTCTGATAACAGCTTGATAAATACATCAATACTAATGTTCTTGTCCAATATTAATCATAACCACATACATATACTTAAACTTATTGCCTATTTGTTAATAAATTCTAAATAGTAATTCCAGTGCGCTTGAAATTCTCCAATTGGTTTTTTATTGACCGAATTAGTTAATTTGGCCATTTTGCAAATTTCCCCCATCTTGTCCAACCAAGCTGACATATTCAGCAAGTTCTGTTTTTTCCACCCTTGTACTACCAATAGTCTTGCAGTAATGGCATGATAAAATAGTTATTTTGCCTGTCTTGGAATTGAATCTGGTATTATACTCAATAAGAGCCTCTTGTGGCGCAGAGTGGTAAGCAGCAGAAATGCTGTCTGAAGCTGTCTGCCCATGAGGTTGGGAGTTCGATCCCAGCAGCCAGCTCAAGGTTGACTCAGCCTTCCATCCTTCCGAGGCCGGTAAAATGAGTACCCAGCTTGCTAGGGGGTAAACAGTAATGACTGGGGAAGGCACTGGCAAACCACCCCATATTGAGTCTGCCATGAAAGCGCTGGAGGGCGTCACCCCAAGGCTCAGACATGACTTGGTGCTTGTATAGGTGATACCTTTTACCTTTATTATACTCAATAACATATTTTCAGGTTATAATGGAAATTTACAATCTACCATTTTTTCAATCAACATATGTATATTAAACCAATATTTTAAAATCTTTTTGCATCTTTACCACATGTGATAGAATGAGCCCAATTTTACTCATTTTACCGACCTCAGAAGGATGGAAGGCTGAGTCAACCTTGAGCCGGCTGCTGGTAATGAACTCCCAGCCTCATGGGCAGAGCTTTCAGACTGCATGTCTGCTGTCTTACCACTCTGCGCCACAAGAGGCTCTTACAGCAAGTGCGTATCTTTTATTAAAAAGGGAACAAAATTGACATTTTCATTAAAATGAGGGGACGGATGGGAAATGTGAAAAAAGAGTACTGTTCCCTTCAAAAGGGTACTTATGGTGAGCCTACCAATCATAGCAGTCAGCTTTTGCAACAGAAGCAAATTGACCTGACCTGGACATTTTATAACATTTCCACCAAACACATTTTAGATCAGTGGCTTGGGATGTGTGCTTTCTTGATTCTATATAAAAAGGAGCTCTCATGGTTCTCTTCCTTTGTGGCAAGCTTTGTTTCTGGTTTTGGCCAGGCGTTTTCAGAACTTTATAACTATTTGTGAGTACATTCCATTATTACAGAGGCCCCAGTCTTGTTGAACCTGTAGACATCTTTGAAATGTTGACAGAGCATAATGGGCACCACCCAGAATTGGAGTAGTATGTTACAATTACATAATTTGGAATTTATTAGGGCATGTGTATCCATGCCGTGATTGATTATGTGGAAGAAAGTTGCATTGGACTAATCCATTTTAATTGTAGCAAGGGTCTAGAGCAGTGGTCCTCAACCTTTTTATCACCGGGGACCACTCAACGCCGGGGACCACTCACCAGGGACCACTCAACGCCTTTTACTGAGGCCCGGTGGGGGGGTAGTTTACTCCTCTACTCTCAACCACTGCCCTAACGCTCTCTGATCGCTATGGTAATGTTTAAACATCCCTTCAAAATAAGATACAGACACGCCACAACAATGAAGTGTGTTGTAAAGGGCTGGGGGGAATGAAGTAAAGGGCCGGGGGGGGGGGGAGAAGGCGTCCTTCGGGGCCCACCTCCAATTAGTTGAAGGACCACATGTGGTCCACGGCCCACCGGTTGGGGATCGCTAGTCTAGAGAATATTACATATTCCCAGCATGTTTTAACACCAATTGTTGAGTTTCCCTTACAAAGTGAATACTGTTGACTAAGCCATACTTTCTGACATCCAATGATGAACATTAGGACAAGATTAGGGGGAAAATCGCAATTTTTAAAAATACTTTGGAAGTTGTTGTGCTATTGTTGTACTGTTAACTAGTACACACTTAGCATACGTCTACAGAGTGAAGCCGAAATCTCCCCAGAACTTTAGATGACCCGTGCTGTTTTCAGCGTATATTTATTTAAACATTTATACCCCTTCTTTTTCCAAATGGTCTTAGCCTTTCTACTTAGCTTATTAACATGAATCCCAGAGAAAGGCTGTATAGGGTGACTAGAAGGAGCCAAAGGAAGAAAAAAAATGATCCCTCCAAACCTACTGCTGAATCAAAATCTTTAGACAACTTTGATCATTTTATGACTTAATTTAAAATGCTGAGAGGCAAATTCAATAAATTGGTTCATTAGGTACAGAATTATAAGAAAAATAGTTCTCCCTGATGCAGAAAAACCAGCAAGGGTAAGGCTGAGTTCCTTTATTTCCTTACCTTCATTTCAAACTGGACTAGAGGTAGGTAATACTCATCCTGCATGGAGTTCTCTTTCATTGTGAACATTCTGTCACTAGTCAGAGCTGTCAAGTACGTCAGTCATGTTGTATTGTGGCTGTGTCAAGACAGAGAGATTAGATAGCTACAAAGAGCTGAATGAATGATGGGGTAAATTGCGTTCAGAAGGGGGGGAGTTAAAGAAACTTTTCTCAAAAGGTCTGTTCAGGAGGCTACTGCTAATACGTTACAGCTGGAACAGGATAATTGTCATAAGAGAACTTGGGGTGTTCTTTGCAAAAGGCAGCACAGTTACAATAAATATTCAAATGCCTATTTTATGTTGTGAGTGCCAGATAACCCATTCAAAGTGAAATACAACCTTTCAAGACACTTACAATCCATTGCCAGAAAATGTTAGGGACAGTTATAAACCCACAAGGAATATTTATGTTAAAGGGAGTCACAAAATAAATATCACAAAAGTTTCCTTGGAAAATCCATTCAACCCTTAAATGTGTTTGCAGCGACAGAAATAACTAAAAGCAGAATCGACTGGGGCCAAATTGTGTTTCATTCACTGTAATTTCATCCTACTAAAACGAGGTAACCTCTGTGGTTCAGCATACCTGTCATCTCATTTACCAGAAGGAAATATTATCCCATTTGCAATTTGATAAAGAGGAATTCAGTCCACTATTTTAGGATATTTAATACTCAATGAATGGACAATTTAATTGGACAGCCATTCCAATTAAAAATCCCATGGATTGAACTGGGAAAGCACCACAGTGAGTGACAACATGTGATCCTGACAAAGTAAGATCTTCTTTCCTTTTTCTGGCAGTAATTAAGCAACAACATCCAGCAGTCAATATTGCCTACTTGGTTTGGACAGCTGATCAGCAAATAGATACAACTACCACACCATCTACTGTGCTTCTTTGAGAATAATTTACCCAAGAGCAGATCCCACAAAGCTGAATGGGAATCACTGTGAGCAGATTCCTGTAGTACTGGGAAATGAGGTTAAATGATATGTGTAGACCAGCATTTGGGTCCTTCCCATGCAACTGATGCCCTGTGGGAAAAAGCTGCATGAAGAGCTCAACCCACTCAGTTAAATCTTTGCTCTAAGTCCCTGTCTTATGGGACTCATTAGAATCATAGAATCATAGAGTTGGAAGGGGCCATACAGGCCATCTAGTCCAACCCCCTGCTCAAAGCAGGATCAGCCCTAAGCATCCTAAAGCATCCAAGAAAAGTGTGTATCCAACCATTGCTTGAAGACTGCCAGTGAGGGGGAGTTCACCACCTCGTTAGGCAGCCTATTCCACTGCTGAACTACTCTGACTGTGAAATTTTTTTCCTGATATCTAGCCTATATCGTTGTACTTGTAGCTAGGAAACTATTTAAATAGGTAGGGATAGGCATGAACCTGCTCATAAACTAAAATTCTTCATAAATTTGAGCCTGTTCCTGGTTTGGGAGGCAATGTTTTGTGGCAGTTCATTTTATAGACAAACTAGCATTGTTTGTAAAATTGTTTACAAAATTTCAAGGCAACAGTGGGGCTAAAATTTTCCAGCCTTGTAAACACCAATAGAGTCCTCCAAAGCTTGACAGGTACTGATGGCTTCCAATAACACAGTTCCCATTCTACTGTATGGGCTCAAAAGGCTATATATTCAGTGAGCTCTGCTTTCACCCTCTTTTTTGTTGGCTGGGGAAGTGTGGGAGAGAGGCATAGAGCTAGTGAGCTGATTAAGTGCTTTGCTTTTGGTTTGTTTGTGATCTGCTCTCTGCTGTGGAGATCTTGGATTAGAATGGACTCGGGGTTCTGAGACACCAAGTGTCTGGGTTCATGCAGAGCACGAGGGCTTAGCTGTTGGGTGCCTCCCCAAAGGACCTACATTTATATGCCCCCACACCTCCTCCTTGTGATCTGCTATCTGCTGCTGAGGTTTGGTGTGGAATGGAATCAGGGCTCCCTCTGAAAGATACAGTCTACATTTATATGCCCCCTACCTCTCCTGCTAGTGATCTGCTCTCCTGTCCGTTAATGGGATTTGGGTGTAGTGTGTTCTGGACTCAGGGATCTGATCCTCTCAATGCACTCATACTGAGCACAGGTGTTTAGCTACTGAGTGTCTCTTCAGGGTCCGATGTTTATATGCACCCACCCCTCCTGCTTGTATCTGCTCTCTGTGGCTAAGGTTTGGGTGTGGAGTGGAATCTGGACTCCCTCCGAGCCAAAGTCTCTGTGCTGACATTAGCATGGGGGGTTAGTTATTGGCTGCCTCTCCAGAGAACCTTTATTTGTATATCTCCCCCTCTCCTGCTAGTGACTGGCTCTCCTCTCTGCTGCTGGGGTTTTGGCGTGGAGAGCTCTAGACTCAGGGATTTGATTCCTTACCATCAGAGATGATGGTAAGGGAGTACCTCACTAAACCCCCTGAGCCTGTCTCCACTGATCTCCTTAAATACTGGTCATGCAAGGCTGTTATCTGGGCTGACCATTCTTGCATGGCCATACATGTCTGCTGCCCCCCCCCACACACACACACACACTATTCTTCAGAGAGAACGAGTGTTCTCCCATTCGGGAGGCATTCTCAGCACCCACTGTTCCCATCTGGATCCAGACGGGGTAGATGAGTTCCTTTTTGAAAGTCAATCTGACTCTGCTGAACCACCCAGCCTTGGGTTTGCCGGAGTAAGATCCAGGTCTACTGATGTTCCCCTGCGTGTTCCCCCATTCCTCTTCCTCTCTGGTGATTTGGCATGCAGCCCGTGGGTTGCACCATTGGGTTTGGTAGGAGGATGGCCACTTTTGCCAGGTGGGGGTAGGCTGATCCCACGCCCAACCCAAAAGACATCTCAGTTTTGAAGGAAATTGCTTTGTAATTTACCTTTACAAATAAATGCCTCATCCCCATTATATTTTCCCCGTTAGATTCAAGTTAAAGTTCAAAACATCTACAGGAGATTCTATACAAAAATCTAAGGCAGAGTTTCACACAAAGATCTCTTTGGTTATTTTCATGGCTGGCTGCTGAGAAGTTCTACAGCAGCTATATTTTAGCAGGCATTCGTTGGCAGTTTAGTAGCTTTCTCAAATAAAGGGCAACAATATTGTAAAGTCTGCAAGGTATTCTAGACCCTCAAGTCATCATTTGTCGCCTTTGCAGATTGATCTGGTTCTTTTCAACCTTTTAGTTGAATAAATTAATATTATTTTTTCCAGTGATAATGTTACTTGATCACAACATGATTGCAAAAATATACATGTGGGCAACCCACAAGCATTTCCCACCCCTGGTGACTAAATAATTGTTAAGTGGTAGATTGCAGTAGTCTATACACATTCTCTTCATTCTGAACTAAACCTCTGGACAAATTACATTTGTCAAGCTTCAGTTTCGTATACTTTCCAACACAATGCATTATCAGGATTTGAAAGCCTTTTTTGTTGTTGTTGTTTCAAACAGGCTATTTTTTAAAAAAAAAACCTTCCTGGTGACGAGAGTCATTTGAACTTCAAAACCACCCACACTTTCAATGAAGCAGTGTGAACCTGCTTCAACATTCCTGCAAGTTTTCCGAGCTTTTATGCTCTCAAATGGCTTCTAGACAAAAGCCTACAGGAGTCCCATTTAGCCATCTAATAGCAAAAGACAAAGAGGGGAAAAGTTTTAAACTGAAGTGCCCTCTTACAAGTACATTAAAACCCATTTTATTTGCTTTCTACTTTCAAAATGCTTTAGACAGCCTAAGATGCTGTGTTAGCAAATGACTCATGTGCAAGGAGTGAAAGAGACAGATTCTTGCCATAAAGTTATAGTTGTGTATGTGCTCATTACAATCGTCTGCATGTTAATCATTTAAATTACATAAACAGAAATGACCTGTACGTCTCATGTTTGCAACAGTCTATTAAACCTTGGTTGAAAGCTGCATGTTAGTTCCATGATAAGAATCTTAAACTTTGAAGCCAAGATAATCTTAAATAGTCTGGACATTCAGTTGGAATGTCTATTTCCAGATTGGTAATTAATCATTCCACTAAAATGCATGAAAATAATCTAACTTCTTAAAATTTCTTTTAAACGTGTATCTTATTGTCTACCAAGGAGGTTGTGATAGGATTTTGCAGCGGCTGCCCCAAAACGTTCACAACATGAACTATCATGGGAAAAGCAAGAAGAGAGGAGATGAAAACATAAGCAAAGGAGCAGCATACGACACATAAAGAGGGTGCTTTGGCACTGTGGGTTGCATGGGTCATCAGCTCTCACTGGCTCTGTGGGTCTAGTGACAACCGCCAGGACAGATCCATTATGTCCATAGCATTTGCAGCTGGGCTCACTGCCATGGCAGTACCTCTGCCCCCCCCCCGGCATTCCCTGACTCATTGACTGGCTCCTGCTGTATGGAGGGCCCATGGTGGGTTTTTGGCTGCACAGATGGGGTGATGGCTCTCCCTGTTGGATTGGCATTGGTGTGCAGGGGAAACAATAGGGTGGAACAGCCACCAACATTCCTTGTTGGCAGCTTGAGGGACATTTGGCAGTTGTGCATGCCCTGTCTGGCTGCCTAGTGCTGCAAGGGAGAACCCAATGGGTGGCAGAATCAAGATTATCCATACCTGATCCAGCATCCTGTCAGAAGCTCTGTGAATCTGGATACCCAATCTGTCAGCAGTGTCAGGGCATTCTGCACCTGCAAGTGAAATGTATGGGCATCAGGTGGGACTCACTTGGCACTCGGGCTGCAGGGGACTCCCATCTATGGGAGCATTTGTGTCAGGGGAGTGCTGCCAACAATCAGAGCATGCAGCCTAGTGTGTTGACACCACCTTCAGTCCACTCCCCCAGCAACTGCCTTAGTCAGCCCCTGATGCACCTTGTTGCCTGGTGCACTGGGCCTGTGTCCACCTTGGAGTGCTCAGCTGGGACTGAAAGACACTGTCTCCAGTTTGGCTCAATGCCACTGCTGTTGATCAGGGAGGGGAGTTGGAGGCCAGGGTTCCTTGCTTACCTGTCCACATGTTGGTGCCCTTTTGGGATTCTGGCAGATGAGCTTGCTGTATGTATGGGGCCTGAAATCTGGGACTTTGCTCTCCCAGTGATCCCCCCCAGTTCTCACCCAGTGGTGCTAGGTGTCCTGTCTGTGTTTTGCCCACTACTGAGGTGTGCATGTGTTACCACTAGTCCACATGACATGGAGCAGTCAACTACCTCTGGAGTTGTGGGTGACCTCCTGGAAATTCTGTTGGCAGCAGAGGATTGGACCCGCAGTAATGGGTTTAAACTGTGTGGAGAACAATATCGGCTAGATAGCAGAAAAGCAATTTACAGTCAGAGTAGTTCAGCAGTGGAATAAACTGCCTAAGGAGGTGCTAATCTTCAAGCAGTAGCTAGACAAATACTTGTTATGGATGCTTTAGGCTGATCCTGCATTAAGCAGGCGGTTGGACAAAATGGCCTGCATAGCCCCTTCCAACTCTATAATTCTATGATTCTAACCATTCGTAGGGCAGGGTGGGGGGGGGCACTGGGTGCTGGGAAGTGGTGGAGATGGCATAGGTGTGAGCTGATCGTGTTCATACTTGGGTCAGTATCCTGAGCTGCTTGGGTACCTGAGGGTGTGACCTCAGCTGAGTGGACAGAGAGAAAGGCCGTTACCATGGCTGCCAATGGGCTGCACCACCATTTTTACCAGTGCAATTTTGAGCCTGTTCTGGGGGCATTCCCACGCTGAAGAAGCTTTGGGAGCTTACTGGCTGGCGCCATATGTCATCTCACACCCACAGTTCTGCCAGCACTGGTGTTTGCAGTGTCACTCCACTGACATGCCGCCTTGGTACAGCTATGCCTTTGCAAATGTACAGCGCACTACTGCTTGTGCCCCTTGCCAGTGTGTTTCTTACACCTGTGTATATCTGCTATGCTGGCACTGGGCTCAGTTAGTTCCCTATTCTGATCCCCCTATCCAAGATTGCTCTGTTAAATATGGAGAATAATTTTCTTGTCCTGTCAACATTGCTTTCCCTCTTCACTATAACTGCTCAAACCTCTCAACCCTCTAGACTAGAGGACAAAGATATCTCCTCCATGCACCTCTAGAAAATCTTCTCTTACCTAATTTTAAAAGTTGCTTTTTGTTTCACATCACCAACTATGGAGTTACAATGTGCCAAATAACAAACACCATTTACCAGAAGGAAATACTATTCCATTTGTAATTGATAAAGAAGGAATTTAGGACAATATTTCATGATTTTATTACTGGATGCATGGACTGCTGAACTAAACGTCCAAAATTATTTTGAAAACCTTTAAAAGTGGTGCTTTAAAATGGCTTCTAACGGATTGAAAATACAATTTTGGTTCCTGCTTACTCCATAGCTGAGGTGTTCAGCACTGACACAGAAGCAAATGTTTCTCAAATGCATTGATATTTTCAGAATAGAAAGCTCACTAAGACCCAAAATTTAGATTGCATGTTTGTAATAGGTTCTGGATCTTGAAATCCTTGGAATAAAGTTCTTCATATCCAGCTTATTGGCATTAAAACATGTACTTCGTTCAGATTGTAGCTTGCTTTTATGAAAAAGCTTGATAATATGTTTAAGTGATTTGTGAGCTTATCTAAAGCCGAGACTGGCATCCTATGGAGAGGTTTGCAGGTGTGTGGGTGTAACTGGCGGAGAAGTGGCACAGTTTAGAATGTATGTTTGCGGGTGTGAATGCAAACAGAAAACTAGTCCCTGAGTGCAGTTTCACTGAATAAATTAGGCTCTTTATGCAGTTCAAACATATTCTCCTGGCTTTCTACAGCCATTTAATTTATCTGAACGTTTTGTGTTATACTTTTTTCATCTGTAGCCTACATTTAAACTTATTATATCTGAGACTTGATTTCACAGAAACAGTACAATTCTAATTTTACCAAATCCTCAGTTATTTTATTCTGTTTCCCTGTATAACTCCATGTTACTATCATCTTATCTCAACAGTGCCCCTATGAATCCAACACATCAATTATATTATAGCATATTCATAGGTTTAGACCATTTTGCAGTTATGAAAACAATTATCTGGGGACAGTGTGAAAACCATGTTAAGAGATCACCCTCTTAATTGTAAGCCTGGGTAAATAGAAATGTTTGGGTCTATTGCCTGAAAGAGAACAGCATAGGGCCTGAAGGAAGAAGGGCACTGCACAAATCTCTGGCTCCTCGCTGCCTTACCTCTGAAGGTGGGGGCAGGGGAAACAGGGCTTGGGAGGGAAATCCTAGTGGTTGGGCTGGGTGTTATGGAGGGAAGGGATTCTCCCAGTGGCTTTATTGTAAGAACTAGCACTTTCATTGTGACCAGAAACAAATAGGACATGGCGTACTGAGTATAAATACTGTGATTGTTTGCAGGGAAGGTTGCTAGAGTTTCTTGCCTTGGTTAAAGTTGGGAGAATATTTGGGCAAAAAAGTTGTGCAGATCATGCCTTCTAAGAACTTTCCATTTAAATACAAATGGAGAGAGATGGCAATTGCAAATGATTGGTGGATGGCATCTTCAATGCATAATGTAGTTCAATTATTTCCTGCAAGCCAATATGTTTTATTTACCTGTTATTAACAGTACTTGTCAACACTTGCAAAGGACATCCCAAATAAGAGAATCATTAAAAAAAAAACACCTTTTGCCCTTATCCTGGGTCCTTCCTGTTTGCTTTAAGCCTACTCTTTTGGTCATTGCATCTGTCTATCAGCTTTAGACAACCAGAAGGGACAACATAGAATCCTGAGGCAGCTTAAAGCTAGAAGGTAGCATTATTTTGCATGTAGAGCCCATTTTCTCAGGTGCTTTCTCCTCTCAGTAGGTAGTATATCTAGTCCAATTACAGGGAGGAGGAAAAATATTTTCAAAATGAGACCCAAATCTCAGGCAATGCCAGAGAAAGCAGTAGGTGTCACAGTACTATGCAGAGTGCAAATTAATTCAGAATCCATTCAAATAAATATGATGAAGCCAGCATGGGTGAGACTCTTTTCCAGCCCAGCGGGGATGAAAAGCACAGCCAGAGAAGTCAAGTAAATAAACATCTAATGAGAGACAATTACTTTCTCTAGTGCGATAGCCACTCCAACTAGGCATAGAGCCGAAATTTCACAGTGTAATATGTGTTACTGACTTACAAGTGAAGATGGTTTCAAGGTGCAGTTTCTTATTTGACCTTTCCTCTTAGCAGGGTACAATTCCTCTAAGGTTTGCTGCAAAATACCCCAGGAGAAATGTGGTCCCCATCTGATTTCTCAAAGTTCTCCTTTTATCTCTCTTCATTCTCTTGTACAGAGAAGGATGTGTTTGCGATATTCAAATGGTAACATAGCAGTGATTGTAAATAGCAAACAGCTTTTCAAAAAGTGAGCTTGGTTGATGGAGCTCCTTAAGAACACTCGGAGTGACAACTCTCTGCCCCCAGCCCTTCTGCCCCCAGTCTGGCTCTTCCCACCACAGTTGTGCTCTGCTTGGGACCTGAAAATCCCTAAACTGGCTGTGGCTGGAACATTTTTTTTTTTTGGTGGGGGGTGAACTTCTTAAGTTTTCAGCTATTTTTCATGTGGGTCATTTCTGCAAACACATGATACTTGAGCATTCATCTGACCTTGTTAATCCATTCCTTCCTTTCCTGCAAAGTGAATGCTGCGGTGTGAAGAATTCCTGATATATATATATTAATCCTGGAAATGCTTATAGGACTTGGTTATAGACACACGATTGGGATTATTCCTTAGATAGTAGGTGGGATGTATTGTTACAAGATGCAGTCAACTGATGCTCACTGTGAGGGAATGTTTACATGTCCTGCACATAGTTCTGTTGTAGCACCTAGAAAATAAACCTGTGAGATATGGTAAAGTCCAAATCTCTAAAAACCTGTTGGTGGAAATTATCAAGGGTATCCTCCCTGTTTCTCCAGATAATGAGATATCATGCAAGTGAACACAGGTAACTGCTTGTTTTTTAATACTGATATTTTATGTTAATGTTTTAATGATTTTATAGCACTGGTTTTTACTTGTGAGCCACCTTTAGCAGGTCTCTGGAGAGGTCAAATACCTAACAAAAGCTCTGAAAAAAGTCTTTGGATAGGTGGCATATAAAGCCCTAAGATAAGTAGTTTTAGGAGACAGGAATATGTTGGTGTACTAAGGAACAATAATGGTGGCCAAAACAACACCGCTGAACTGAAGATACAAGGCTACTCTCAAATCTGAAAGAGCTATGAATAAGCAGAGGACAAATGGCCAAAGCTCAGATTTGAGGTGCACTGTGGTATCATCAGGGGCAAAACTTTCCTGATGGAGTGTAGTTTTATAGGAAGGTGTTCCTCGTAGCTGCCATTTCCCTGGAGATAGATCAAGATGTGTTGCTGAGCAGCTTCCCATGAAACTACAAGGATCAGACTGCAGGTTCTACTATTGGAGTTGACTTGAACTCTAAGTTAGTAATGAGATTATAAAATCAGCACACGTTTCGGTGAATCGTGAATGTTCTACCTCACTATTACGTGGAAAATCATGCGAAAGGGAGGCTAACTACAGTGTGCTGAGTTGCCATGTGAGTTTATTTATGTACATTATTTATAGTCTGCCTTCTTCACTTGGACTCAAGGCGGGTTACACAGAGTGAGTCCATATAATCAACAGATGGGACAGTCAATAAGCAATGCAATAGGACTAAGGTTGTAGAACCAACCGGACATCTAAAAACAGAACTGAAGCAAAGCATAAGTTTGAACACAACACAATGAAATGATGCCATATTCCACAACAGGATCATCGTTTCAGCAAGCTATACAGAGCAGCATAGACCACAGTTTTTAATAGATTGTCCAAGTGTCTTTGTGAATAATTTAGTACAGTGCAACTCTATTGCCTGTGTAGAAAAGCCCTCTTGAATAATTCAATTTTGCAGAGTTTGAGGAAAGCCAGGAGAGTGGGGGCCCTCCTGACCTCCTCAAGCAGGCCATCCTATATGGCAGTCGTCCGCAACAGAGCAGGCATGTGTACAGTTTTCGTCTTTGTCCATTTGCAGATTGGTACCTGCAGAAGACCTGCTTCGATGACTGAGGCTGTCATGGTGGAGCACAGGGGGAGAGACGATCTTGCAGGTATGAGGGCCGTGAAGGGCTGTGTATGTGATACCTGATACCTTAAATTGCCTGGGAACTGGTGGGCAACCAGTGATGTGCCTGCAGGATGCGAATAATCCATGTGTTCTACCTAGCTCTTGATAATAGCTCAGCTGCAGTGTTCTGCGCTGGAGTTTCTAAACCAAGTTTGAGGGGAGACCAACCTAGTGCATTGCAGAACAAAGCTGGAGACCAATGGCACCTTTTAAGACCTACTAAGTTTTATTCATGGTATAAGCTTTTGTGCGCACAGCCCCCTTCAAATAATGAAATGGGAGTTACAAGACAACATATGAAGTAGTACAAGGGTCTCACAGAAATAACAAGCTCAGTCTACCAGGTCATTGTTCATTTGAGTTTGGGGAGGGGACACAGGAGAGGAAATAAAAATGTCAAGATTAATGATGATGATGATGATTTAATTTCTATACGGCTCCTCCCCTAATGGGCTTGGGGTGGGTCACAGCACTAAAATCACATACAGACCTGCATACAGATTAATGGGCAGAGGTATTCCCAATTGTGGAACCGGAGAGTAACTAAAAGGAGAGCCTGTCACTATGCACTATGCAGGGCGCTGCCAGACCAACTTTACCAAGTTCAGGGGCCATCTTTTGGGCCGGGTTAAACGGGAAGAAGGGCTTCCTTTCCTTTCCTTTCCTTTCCTTTCCTTTCCTTTCCTTTCCTTTCCTTTCCTTTCCTTTCCTTTCCTTTCCTTTCACGCCAGTGCATTTCCCCATCCAGCCGGGCAGTTTCTGTGAAGGGTGGCCACTGACTCGGAGGAAGCTCAGATACCTTGACTCAAACGTAGCGGCCGTCGCGGTGCCGCTGGACTCCAACCTTGTCCTGGGCCCTCCCCATCTCGCGGCCGGCGGGAAGTTCGGAGGTTCCCGCAGCCCCCCCCCCTCCGTTCCCAGCCAGCCCTGCAGGTGTCAGTGTCGCCTGCGGATCCCACGCGCCGGGGCTGGGCAGGAAGCTCCCCCCGGCCTCCCCCTCCCGCTCGCGCTCGCGCTCCCCCGCCGCCTCCCGTTCCTCGCCTGTCACCGCGAGCCAGACTCGCTGCAGACAGGCAGCAGCCAGAGGAGGAGTGGGAGGGAGGAGAGGCTGGGAATGAGTTGGAGGCAGACGCAGCCTCGGCGCGCAGAGCTACCCGGCTGGGGACGGCCAGAAGGGGGGAGGCGGCGGCGGAGGCGGCGGCGGCGGCGACCCGAGACTTCGTCCGCCCTGCCGAAGGGAAGCCCACCTCCCGGCGCCTCCGGGGCGAGATGTAGGGCGCCGAGGAAAGGTGAGTGCGCCGCCCGCTCCCCCTTCTGGCGCCTGCCGTCGCCTGGGCTGGCGGGGATGCCGCTCGCGAGGCAGGGGGAGTCCGGCCCCGAGGCGGCCGGAAAGTGGCCGGCAAAGTGAGGAGAGGCCCGCGGGCTCGCTTGGGGGGCTCCGAGGAAGGTGTGCCTCGGTCGCTCGCCTTTGTTGCTTGGGCCGCCCGCCTCCTTTGCGCCGAGGCAAAGTGCACGCATGGCTGGAGAGTGTGCAGGGCACATGGACGAGGTGCCAGACACAAGCAGTCAAACAAACAAGCCAACCAACATTAGTTAAGGACACGCAGCCACACGTACCGGCTTGACAGCCTGTGGTCAGTTCAGTCAGATGGTATGCGCCACTCTTGGGTCCTTGCCAGAACAGACCCAATGCCCAGGGAGAGCGTGCTGTTTTGGGGGAGCCCAGCTGAGGGGAGAAAAACTGGATACGAATATTCCCAAGGGCTTCCCTGCCTCCGAGTATTCCAGCTACTTTGTCAGCCAGGGGTTGAAATACCAGTAGAAACAAACATGCAGTTAACCACAATGGCATCCCTCTTTAGTTGTTCACATCCATAATTCTCTTCTTCATCACCCTAAGATGAAGCACTGCTTCTGGGCAGTCTGGGCACTGCTATATCTGGGTGTAATTTTTTTTTGTTCCTGAACCTTCATGAGTAAAACTAGGAGGCAAGTAACAAATTCCTGACTGGTGCTTTTGATTTTGAAGGAACTGTTTTTGGGACAGAGGCTGGAGGCAGTGTAGCAAAGGCATGAGTGGTCGGAGCCTTATTCTGCTGGACCGTTTTATATGAATGAAACCAGAACAGAGCAAAAGAGGGCCCAATTAATTAATTTTAAGCTAATACGTGTGTGTGTGTGTGGGGGAGCCCAAGAGTCATGGTTGGTAATATTGCATCCCAGCTGGTATAAAATTTGACGCATCAGACATGCTGATTTGTTCAATGCTTGTCACAAGAGACCCTCACATAGATGTTTGCATGCTAGAAAGTATGACAGAACTGTGCATGAAGCTTTTAGGAGAGAACTGATGAGCATCCACGTGCTGGAGTGTACAAGAAATCAATACATGTAGAATATGCACAGATGTGTGAAGTGTACAGTTACTTTACTTTACCTTCAGTTAGGGATATGCAGAACTTAAAGCACAAACTGAGTTGTGATTTCTACTAACTGGCTAATGTTCTGTGTTCTTCTATAGACTAATGTTTCTGAGATAACGTTCATGAAGGAAACATTTTTATAGGTTTCTGTTGACAGGGCAACAATGAATGCAGTAAGGAAGGAAATTATGAGCTGTACTGCTTTCATGCTGGGATCTATTCATGCTTAAAGTTTTTCAAAGTGCATCTTCTGGTGTACAGGTGATGCTAATTATTAAAGAATTTCTGTGCTGTAATTTTTCATGGAACTAAAGGAATATTTGATGTTGTGTGTTACCATTTCAGGCTACCTTAAAAACTGTTTTAGAATATATATGTCAACTGATAGGGTCCTCTGGGAAAAAAAAGAACAGGTATCTTGACAAATATAGCTCAGGCTCTTAAGTAATGAAAACAGATTAATATTTTGCATGGAAAAGTTTAGGAATGGATTTGCTTGTAGTTATAGACCAGTGTAGTGAACAGTGCAATATTAGGAAGAAAAATTCTTAGTGGACACTGTTTTAACTTTATTTGAAACTGTTCTAGATAGCCTCACATTTCAGAGTGACTCTAGATCTATTCAGCTGAGGTTCTAGTGTTTGACCTGTTCTGCTATTAATCATATTTGTTTGCTGATGGTAGGAATGTTTTTGCAGCTACTTGGTAGCATGTAAATATTGTAGTTTCTCCATTGCTTGAAATAAAGGGCGTATTTTATTGGACGGGACATTATGCGAGACGGCATATATTAAACTGGTAAATGTCCCTACTTCATTGCCAGCTGAAATAGTGACAAAATGTTCTGCACGTCTATATCTGTACTGGTGTTTTCAGCATGAAGTATTGAGTTACTATGAGTGTGCCACAAGATTCTCCAGTGGCAGAATCTTAGCAGCAATATATCCTATATGCATGTATGTAAAAAACAGTCTCCAGAAAGTCTGTGTTTTGCCATATATTCCTTTCAGCACTGAGACTGGTAGATTTATAGGCACTACTTTCTCCTGGTCAACTTGTGTGCTCAGGTGCTTAAGGCTTTCAGTGCTATGCATTTTAATTTAGTTTGAAGCTGCAAGAAGACAGCCTTCAGTCCTAAATAATAAAAATGGCATTAATATCTGTTTCCATTAGGCTTTTTTAGCATACCTGGCCTTCCTCAGGAACATGAACGATTGTGTCTCTATGCAGATAGAGCTGCTACAACTGTGAACAGAATGAGAAGTGATATGAAGTTTGGTGCTGATGCTTCCTCAACTCCATCCTGTTCTCATGCTCAGTTTAAGGAAACATGCCTAGAGCCATCCAGAACATGAAATTCAACGTTCCTGTTGCCTCTTGGATCTTTCTATACCATACAGAATCAAAGACTAAAATGTGATAGGGTCTCTCTGTTGTTAACTGTTATTTAGATGAAGATGCCCCTCTCTTTCCCATTGTTGGCCTCTTTATCTTCCTGTTGTACTTTCATGTAGCTCCTTTACTGACTTAGCTTTCCAGTCCTTGGTCTTATGCTTGTCAACACTAGTTCTTTGGATCTCTTGAGCTGCTGTACTACAGTCAAATTTATTACAGTTTGCTTTAAACATTCCATGACATCATAGCAACTCAACAAATTGATGCCAGAGATCTTTACTACCACTGAATTCTAATAGCTCACTAGACTGAATTGTAGTATCCTGGGCTATGCCACTTTTAGGTGGAGACAGTTGAGATTTGGGGAGGGAGGGACTTGAGGTGTGGCTATACTTGATAAAATTAGTATTCTCGAATTTTATGCAGCATAATTTTTGCTGTCAAGTTGCAGTTGCCTTATAGTTATCCGATAGGGTTTTCAAGACATCTAGTCCAAATGCTTCTGCCCTCAGGAGCTGAAATATGTTGATTAACAAGTATTAGTTCTGCTATTAACCCTTGCAGCAACATATTCCATTTCTAATCTCACTGGACACAGTGGATAACGTAATCCTATAGTTGTGCTAAGATGTCTACCTGCTCTGGTAGATGGCTTTATTGTATTTTCACTTACTAGTAGGTGCAAGATTGTTACGGTCAGATGGTAGGTGTGTGAATGGTAGTGTGGAAATGATAACAGGGTGTGCACAAAGAACCAGAGCTATTCCCAGTGGGTACACTGCAATGCCATAGCTTTGGCTGGCAACTCTAAAGACTATTTCCAAAATGAAACTTTTTGGCTGTATTGTGGCATCTTCCATTTAATGAATGAGAGTTTGGTGTAATGGATAGGAATGCGGACTTCTAATCTGGCATGCTGGGTGTGATTCTGCACTCTCCCACACGCAGCCAGCTGGGTGACCTTGGGTTCGCCATAGCACTGATAAAGCTGTTCTGACTGAGCAGTAATATCAGAACTCTCTCAGCCTCACCTACCTCACAGGGTGTCTGTTGTGGGGAGAATAAAGGAAAGGTGAATGTAAGCCACTTTGAGACTTCTTTGGGTAGAGAAAAGCAGCATATAAGAACCAACTCTTCTTCTTTTCAGAACAGGTTAAAAGGAATTGTTGAAATTTGGTGCTGTCCAAAAGTGACAGTGCTGGGAAGTCCATTCATTCAACCTGCCCGAAAGCTGCTAAGTAGAATCATAGAATCATAGAGTTGGAAGCTACCTTATGGGTCACCTATCCAACCCCCTGCACTATGCAGGACACTCACAACCCTATCGTTCATCCACTGTAACCTGCCACCCCCTTAAGCTTTCACAGAATCAGCCTCTCGGTCAGCTGGCTATCCAGCCTGTGCTTAAAAATTTCCAAAGTTGGAGAACCCACCACCTCCCGAGGAAGCCTGTTCCACTGAGAAACTGCTCTTTTGAATTAATTTAATCCCATTAGTTCTGGTCTGTCCCTCTGGGGCAAGAGAGAAAAACTCTGCTCCATCCTCTATATGGCAGCTTTTTAAATATTTGAAGATGGTTATCAAATCCCCTCTCAGTTGTCTCCTCTCCAGGCTAAAGAGACCAACCTTTCTTCATATGTCTTGGTCTCCAAATCCCTCCCCATCTTTGTTGCCCTCCTCTGGACACGCTCCAGTTTGTCTACATCCCTCTTCAACTGGGGTGCCCAAAACTGAACACAGTACTCCCAAGTGAGGCCGAACCAGAGCAGAGTAAAATGGTACCATCACCTCCCATGATCTGGACACGATACTCCGTTTGATACAGCCCAAAATCCCATTTGCCTTTTTAGCCATTGAGTCACACTGCTGACTCATGTTCAATATATAGTCTACTAAAACTCCTAGATCCTTTTTGCACATGCTACTGCAGAATCATATTGGAATGATAAAGTGAAGAAAATAATATTTATTTAAACTGTGATATTTCTGAACAGCTCATAGGCACTCAAATATAAAAGGCCAATTGGTCTTGGCTGGAGGTCTATAGACACTTGTGTTGGTTATACCTGTAAATCTCATTTCCATTTATATGAAGCCTTGCTGGAAATGCAATGGTCCCACCTATGGAGGAAGGGCTAGGAATGATGCAAAAAAGAAATGTGTAAGGCAGCAGCAACAGATGCCTGTAATGTATGTCTGCCACCAGAATGCAAGATGCCTGTACTAGTGTTTTACTGTTTGTAAACAGTACCAGCTCAAGATGTTTTGCCCCATGCCTACTGTGGCTGTTCCTACCCGGGAACTAGAAGACAACATCTTCCTTACTTCTTTGCTGTCCCTATTCTATTAAAAAATAGTGGGACATGCCACACATAGGGCTTCCTGAACTTGTGAGAATCTGGCAGGTATAGTTTGCCATAAAGCCATTAAAGAGGCTTGAGGTGGTAATGAAGATTATCTCCTCTGGCTGTTGTATGAAGGTGTAAAGCTGGCAGGTGTGGTCGCTGTCTGCCCCCCCCTCCCCAAATTATCATCTTAAAGCCGTTACTTTAAGTCACCTTACGAAGCTGGGTGGGTTTTGAATGGTGCCTGAGCACACACTTTAAAGTAAATCTTTTGTGGCGACCTTGTTCTTCAGACTGGCTCAGAAGTTACAAAGAATCAAAGAGTAATTTCTTAGTTGGTTGGCAATTGCGAGCTTTCTTATATGAAATATGGTTGTGCTATGCCAAGCAGCTGACTTTTCTAGAAGGAAAAGCTCCAAAGGTTATGTGAAAAGGACTTTGGTTAATATATTGGCATTCACAGAACCCACTAAAACTTGGGCAAGTTGCCAGGCCCCTCTTAATGAGAATGTCAATGGCTGTCACAAATCTTTATAAACAAAAGAATTTCAGAAAAGCAAGCTCATGAGTGTAAGTTGCAGATCTATATTCACAATTAATTTTTAATTACCACCCTTCACACTTATAGTGGATGGCAATCCTCCCAGTTACATTCTTGAGACTGGCCTGTCCAGCTTTGTGTCTTTGTTTTTTGTTTTTCTGACTTGTTTATGGTGTTGCAAGAAGCGAAGTTGGGCCTGCATGCATTCGGTAATTCTACAACCAGAGCTATAGGTGCAGAACTCACTGCCTTGAAAAAAATCATTGTGTTAAAAAAAGAGAGCAGATTTTAAGGTGACCAGATTGTCCCACTTTTGGAGAGACATCTGGGGGTACCTGGCAAATTGTAATGTTGAAATTAAAAAAAAATATATTACAATACTATTTTTGCATTCTATGCATTCTATGAAACTTTTTGTTGTTCCATATAGACCATATTTTTAATCAAGAACCCCCCTGGTCAATGGTGTCCCACTTTACCAATGTTAAAATCTGGTCACCTTAGATTTGATGCAAGGTAGGAGGGTGATATTGGTAACATTTAGTAAAATTGTAGATGCTAAGTGGAGGGAGAGTTGAGCAGGGTTGGGTGCATAGTTGCACAGTTGTTTGTTAGGAGATAAAATTATGTGAAATATGAAGGAATATTGTTGGTTAGCAGAGTGCTCAAGGCACATAACACAGCAAAGTCTCTCTGATTTGTGCGTACTGACAAGGAGCAAAGCAACAGATGGAGTAAACTAATATGAGTCCTTTATTGTAAGGAACTCTATTTGGGACAGGATAGAGTAGAGATAGGATTCTAATCTAGTCTAACTAGCTAGGATGGATAGAGATGGAGGGGGCATGTCCTGCCCTCATGGTGTCAAGATGGAGAAGAGAGGCACAGCATGGAGAGAAGGTGCTAAGTAGGAAAGAAGGAAGTTTCCCTGAGAGCAGCAATTTACACCTCAAAGGGATAGCATCAGAACAATAGAAAGGAAAGATGTTCAAGGTCCTGGCCTATCTCTCTCTCTGAAGTTTGAGGCAAAAATCCTTCACTTCCTACAAAATAAGCGCAGAAAGACAAAATTGCTTAAGGTAATGATGTATGTAGGCTGCAAAATCCTGCTGTTCACGAGAAACCAAAGTTGGAAAGAGTGCTGACCTGTGTCAGACTGAGTAAGACTGAGTGATTCTCTCAAGGCAAATAAAGGGGGTGGGGTCACAAGCAGTATTTGAGCTGCTCAGTGGAGAGGTTTCAGTGCTTCCTCCCAAAATTGCTGCTCTTCAGGAAAGAGAACAGTAGGAGCAAATTCTGCCTAGTTCTATGAGGCAATAGAGAGCTAGTGTAGCATGGGGGTACCCAGTAGGTCAGTAGTTCAAATCTAATTTCTGCTAGGAGCTCATCAGGTGGCCATAGGAAAGCCATACTCTCTCAGTAGTATTTCCTCCAATTCGTATTATGGAGATCATAATGTTGGCCTACATTAAAGGACTCTTTCGATGACTGCTGAGGTCATGTATTCAAAGAACGGGATAGCTGCATTTATCTGTATTAAAATACAAAACAAAAGCCAAGGAATACCAAAATAACATAACTCAGCAGGCAAACTTTTAAGTTCCCAGAACTCTTCATCCAGGTGGATGAAGAACAAAAAGGAGGGGGGGTTCATCACCACCCACTGATGTTTGGTTGCTTTCAGTGCCCTAAAATCTGCACAGTAGTCTATGTTCTGGAATTACAGCTCATCTCCAGACTGCAGAGATAACTTTCCTTGGTTAAAATGCTTGGGGGGGAGCGGCTGTATGGCACAGTACCCCACTGAGTTCCCCGTCAACCCCAGCCTCAATCACCAAATCCCCAGGAGTTTCCCAACCTGGATATGTCAACCTTACCCCACCGTCCCCTGCCAGTGTCTATAGGGGCTCTGGCAAGCTTGCATTATTTTAGATTTAGGTGGGTAGCCATCTTGGTCTGAAGCAGCAGAACACAGTTTGAGTCCAGTGACACC
Organism: Paroedura picta; assembly: GCF_049243985.1. NCBI lineage: Eukaryota > Metazoa > Chordata > Lepidosauria > Squamata > Gekkonidae > Paroedura > Paroedura picta. The sequence goes on from NC_135377.1 coordinate 51,123,813, forward strand.
TTTTTTGTGTTATTTTAATAAAAGTTAAGCCATCACTTTTGTTTGTGGTAATGTATGTGAAGCAGATGCTGAACATTCTATAGAAATGTTAGGTAAATATTTCCATTGTGCTGATGGGTGGCTGAAACGGGGAGAAAACCTGTTAGCTTATATCAGGGCAGAAATTTGGTCTCTCTCGGCACAGTCAGAGGCTACAAGGAGTTTGAGGAAATCTTTCTCTCTGCTGAAACTGCAATGAATTTAAGAAGCTCTAGGTTTGTCAGACTGTTTATATGACAGTGCAAGTCTGTGCTTGCCAAGATCCAGACAGTCTGTTAACGCTACATGTTGGGGATAAATAAATTGCTGTGTCTGAGATGGATATATTCTTGCATTTGGTGCAAACCAGTGGTGTATCTCTACTGATAACTTACTGAAATCAGGTAACTTGTTCAATACCTATTTATTTATATTTACCCGCTTATAACATATTTTAACCTCCAAAGCTCTGCCTGCATCATAGTAGTTTTCGAAGCAGTACAGCTTTAATAAACATAAACTGAGATTGTTAAAAGTACCTAAATCCACTGTGCTGCTCACACTCAGCCTTCAAATAGTAGGCCAGGTTTGCTTACTTTTATTTAGTGCATTTTTATTCCATAACAATTCTTGCATGACTTTGGAAAGATGCCCAGACTTGGTATTTGACAAACCTGTTAAGTGAAGGTCCAGAGCTGGTATGTCCCTAGATATCTTGATCAGATTGATATATAGAATGCACTAGCATGAAAGACTCTGGGTTGATCCTTGAAGTGTACTTGGTTCAGATGCAGTAGGATATAGCCCTCATGGCTGTGTTCACTCTTTGTGATAATACTCCTGTGGTACCATGAGTGCTATTTAAATCTATCGTGCCTGTGTCGATCACTGGAGAAGAGCAAGCACTATCATCCATCACAGTTTTATCCTGCTCTTCTTCCAGGGAATTCAGGGACGAGTGCATAATTACTTTATCCTCACAGTAACCCTGTGAAGTAAGTTATGCTGATTGTGACTAGCCCATATTCCCCAAGGGTGCTTTTGGGCAGAGTCGGGATTTGAACCTGGGTCTCTCCATTCTAGACCAGGGAAGTGGCCACGGCTCAGGAGTAGTGCATCAACTGGGCATGCTGCAGGTCCATGGTTCAGTCTTCATCATTTGCATTTCAAAGGATCAGGTAGTAGGTGATATGAAAGACCTCTGCCCAGTGGTCTGCTTCAGTAGAAGACAGGTTTAAGTGTTTAGGTGTTCATGCAGATCAAGTTACCATACTGGCTTTATAGAGATAGACTTTCTCCCAATGAACTGGTAGATGTAACAAAGCACTATTGTGAATCCAGCCCGCTATACTTATACAGGATAAATGTCTAGTTTATGTTTTTATTTCTTTTGAATATTTCTGTGCTGCTTGTTCAGAGTCCTAGCCAAGGAGGCTTACAATTACTGTTTGAATCCAATGGCACCTTTAAGACCAAGAAATAGCCAGATTGGTGTAGTGGTTAGGAGTGCGGACATCTAATCTGGCATGCCGGGTTCGATTCTGCACTCCCCCACATGCAGCCAGCTGGGTGACCTTGGGCTCGCCATGGCACTGATAAAACTGTTCTGACCGAGCAGTTATATCAGGGCTCTCTCAGCCTCACCCATCTCACAGGACGTCTGTTGTGGGGAGAGGAAAGGGAAGGTGAATGTAAGCCACTTCGAGATTCCTTCGGGTAGGGAAAAACGGCATATAAGAACTTTTCTTCTTCTTCTCCTTCTTCTCCTTCTTGCCTTGAATAAATCTTTGTTGGTCTTAAAGGCACCATTGGACTCAAATTTTGTTGTACTACTTCAAACCTACATGGTTATCCACTTGAATCTACCATTACTGCTGCTGCTGATTTTGTTGTAAGGGACCCAGACATCTTCCCTGAAGAAGGCATGGCTATTTTGGAACATCCCCCTTTCCCATCATTAGTCAGGCAGTAATGTTTTGTTTCTGGGCAATTGTCCTGGGTTCCCAAGCCAGTAGGGTCATTGTAGTTTCTAGTGTTTGCTTGAATGATATGGGCACTTAAGGAGGAGTGTCCCTTGAATCAATGGCAAATCTCCATTTTGAGACCATTTTCTCCTCCGGGGTGTGGAAACACTCTTGTAACCTTTTTAGTTCAACAGAAAGTTGTAAAACACTGGCAAGGTCACCCATTCCTTCTGCAAAAATGTTTTATAATTTTATGAACTTATGAAAAAATGATCTCTGTGGGTATTTAGTAGCAGACTGTCTGCTATGCTGTAAGTCTCTTCTCTCCTCCCCTGTGGCATGAAAGGTGTGAGACATCTGGGCTAGCACTAGTGTATCCCTGTAAAAAGCCTGAATTCTAAAAAAAAAAAAAATCTGTATAAGCTTTATGATTTAGCATGTAAAGCCAGCCAGGCAACCAGCACTACTGTACTGTGGACTGAAGAGAATACAGACTATACAACATTGGTACATTGGGCCTATGGAGACTGGTCAGGACCTAGAGTGCTATAATTCTGGAAGTGGTTTTCCAAGATGAATGTAGTGTAACAATACATATAATAATCATAATATGTATTGAAACTTACATTATTGGTTTAAGTCTTGCTAAATGGACCAGTTTTCTTTTATTAGCCAAGTCTTTCAATCATTTGTGAATCAGTACAATCAACAGGCAAGAGTTGGTGGATCAGGTGAAGGAGGTGGGGACCCTAGGGGGAAGTGACCATGTCCTCATAGAATTCCTTTTGAGATGGGGAGCCAAGGAAGCTTGTAGCCAGACGCGGATGCTGGATTTTCATAGGGCAAACTTTAATAAACTCAGAGACATGATGAGTGTCATACCATGGTCGAGAATGCTGGAAGGGAAGGGAGCATTTGACAGGTGGGCGCTACTCAAACAAGAGCTATTGCATGCTCAATCAATGACTATCCCAGAAAGACGAAAACACTGCAGGAGCTCTAAGAAGCCTATTTGGATGAACAGAGAACTTCAAGAGGAACTAAGAAAGAATAGGAAAATGTTCAGGAAATGGAGGGAAGGACAGAGCTCTAAAGAAGAGTATCTACAGGTTACTAGGCACTGTAGATCAATCATCAGAAAGGCCAAAGCTGAGAGTGAGCTAAGATTGGCCAGGGAAGCCCATTGTAACAAGAAAAGATTTTTCAGTTATGCGAGGAGCAAACGTAAAGTAAAGGATGCAATAGGCCCACTGTTGGGTGCGGATGGACAAACTCTAACGGAAGATGCAGAGAAAGCAGAAAGGCTTAGTGCCTATTTTACATCTGTTTTTTCCCACAGGTCAAAGTGTTTAGGCACATCTAGAGATGGCCGTAGCCAAAGGATAGTGTCTGGGTGGCAGGTTAACATGGATAGAGAGGTTGTCGAGAGGCATTTAGCTGCACTGGATGAGTTCAAATCCCTTGGTCCAGATGAAATGCACCCGAGAGTGCTCAAAGAACTTTCCAGAGAACTTGCACAGCCCTTGTCCATCATCTTCGGAACCTCTTTAAGGACTGGAGATGTCCCGGAGGACTGGAAGAGAGCAAACGTTATTCCGATCTTCAAAAAAGGGAGGAAGGATGACCCAGGAAACTAGAGTTGTTGTCAATGGTGTTTCATCAGACTGGAGAGAGGTGAGTAGCGGGGTACCTCAGGGCTCGGTGCTTGGCCTGGTACTTTTTAACATATTTATTAATGATCTAGATGAGGGGGTGGAGGGACTACTCATCAAGTTTGCAGATGACACCAAATTGGGAGGGCTGGCAAATACTCCGGAAGATAGAGACAGAGTTCAACAAGATTTGAATACAATGGAAAAATGGACAAATGAGAACAAGATGCAATTTAATAAAGATAAGTGTAAAGTTCTGCATCTGGGTCAGAAAAATGCAAAGCATGCCTACTGGATGGGGGATATGCTTCTAGGTAACACTGTGTGTGAACGAGACCTTGGGGTACTTGTGGATTGTAAACTAAACATGAGCAGGCAATGTGATGCAGCGGTAAAAAAGGCAAATGCCATTTTGGGCTGTATCAACAGGGGCAGCACATCAAAATCACAAGATATCATAGTCCCATTGTATACGGCACTGGTCAGACCACACCTGGAGTACTGTGTGCAGTTCTGGAGGACGTAGATAAAATTGAAAGGGTACAGAGGAGAGCGACGAAGATGATCTGGGGCCAAGGGACCAAGCCCTATGAAGATAGGTTGAGGGACTTGGGAATGTTCAGCCTGGAGAAAAGGAGGTTGAGAGGGGACATGATAGCCCTCTTTAAGTATTTGAAAGGTTGTTACTTGGAGGAGGGCAGGATGCTGTTTCGGTTGGCTGCAGAGAAGAGGACACGCAGTAATGGGTTTAAACTTCAAGTACAACGATATAGGCTAGATATCAGGAAAAAAATTTTCAGTCAGAGTAGATCAGCAGTGGAATAGGCTGCCTAAGGAGGTGGTGAGCTCCCCCTCACTGGCAGTCTTCAAGCAAAGGTTGGATACACACTTTTCTTGGATGCTTTAGGATGCTTAGGGCTAATCCTGCATTGAGCAGGAGGTTGGACTAGATGGCCTGTATGGCCCCTTCCAACTCTATGATTCTATGATTCTATGATTCTAGTACCACAAGAACTGAGAATCTGAACATTTTCTCTCACTGCTTCTGAGAGGGTAGAGGTATTATTTCCCTTACACTTACTTGACATATAATTTTGTACATTATGAGGCAAATGGTGCATTTGTGTTATATGGGGCTTCTGTCAAAATCTGCAACTAAGATTTCATATTGTCAGCTTGGCCATGTCTGTGACTACTTCATGGCTAGCTTTGACCTTCACACACACATTTGCCAACAAAAACAGCTAGTGACCCGTAGGCCTGACTATGTCCTCCTAGAAATGTTCTGCCTCTTCTGAGTAGAAGATGGGAACAGTGGGGATGTTCATCTTTCTTTCATTGCAGATTCATTTGATTATAATAATTTGATTGTCACATAAACAATTCAGAAATATATAGGGATGGATCAAACCAGCTTTCCCAGTGGTGAAAAATGGTGGATGGGTGGTCCTCTTTGATGATCAAAACATCTGTGTAGAGGAGGGGATTGTGGAACCTGAATGGCCAAAAACTATGTGGGATGGAGGGGAGAGGAATTAGGTGAGATCGAGTGGAAAACTGGTTGGTTCCAACCCGCAGATTTTTCCAAACTGTGGTCTGTACTTTGGAACTGCAAACTTTCATTCCTAACCTCATATGGCACATAGCTAAAAAGCTCATTGGACTGGAGAAGTACTATTGGTGCAGTGTTGATAGCCCTTGTGCTATAACTGTCACCAGCAAATGATGTAATCAGTAAGGCTCTGAATGTAGTTATTGTGAAGCTTTTTACAACACAAAGAAGCATCACTGCTTTATTGTGTAGACTATCTAAGCATTTAAAGTATCCTTCTAAGATGAATAGAGAAATTCATGTGGTCAGTTGACATTTGTTACAATCTGTAGCTTGTCTTTAATTCCCTGCAGGTCCCATCATTACTATTTGCTGTAACTACACCTCTATTTTTGTGTTAGAAATCCCACCTTTCCTACCTCCGAAAGATGTTAGAATGAAATCCTATTTTTACAATATCGCTGTGTTGACACAAATATACTTTTGCTTTCTCACTAGAGAACTGTTTGTGTTCTTCTGCTACCCATGGGGGAAGCTCTGCCACTGAGAGACAGGAGGAAAGCTGTTACAGAGCAACATCTTTGACACCTTTCTTTTACCAGTGAGCTTGGCCTAAGAGCTGTTGCAGTATGTGCATTAACTGAACAGAGAATTCACTGTGAGTTCTTAATGTGAGGTCTCAAAATGCTGCATAAGGTTTCCTGAGAGGCAAGGAGCAGCTTATAAACATGTAAGCTTTCTATGGATGGATGGGAAAAACTATTGTATGCTTGCTTGTCTGAAAGTCAGGAGACTGCAAAGGAAGAAAATCTCAAAAGGTACTAAAAATAAATGTGTTAGACATCCCCGATACACTTCAATTTCATGCTTTTGTTGGCTCAAGTACAACAACAAACAAAAATATGTACAGAACGATATGTGTGTGTGTGTGCACTGCTATATATATACCACATATACACTATTAGATATGTATGTTATATGTTTAAATTTTTTGAACGTATAAAAAGCTATGGACAACAATTTCCTCCATGTATGGTACAATAATCTTCTGTTCAAGATGGACCTGATTGCAACCTGTTTAGACTTATTTGCTCTCTTCTTATTCCTCTGGCACACAGAATACAATTGACAACTTCCGGCTTTGGGAAGGCTCCAGTCAAACCCCATTTTGCTATACCAACCTAATGCGGGCACGTAGGCAAAGTGGAACCTGAGATTTCCAAACCATTGTTTAATCCTAGATTTGTAGGAAAGAAATGAAGAATTATTATTTTTCTACCCCACTTTTCTACCCCTCTCGGACAGGGAGGACAGTCTCTACCCCCAGGCCTGTTTCACAAATATATAAGAGAACAATGGATAAGGATGCTTTGATGGACCATCTGATGGCCTGGATCCAAAGGGTTTGGTTCTTGTTCTAAACTCTGGATATCTTTGCCACATCTGCTAAGATGAGGCTAATTCAATATGGAAGATTTCAGTATGTCAGAAGAGGTGTCAGATTCTGTGTCGTTGGGATTTTACTCCATATCACCACAGTTTTTTTTTCCTTTTCAAAGAACACCTCAGTAGTGATGTGGGGGCAGGCAATGGCAAGCCACCTCCAAATGTCTCTTGCCTGGTAGCCAGACAATGTTAGGATCTCCTGGCTACATTACACACATGCCATATGATTAAATAAATAAATAATACATTTTATTAGGGAGTGGTGGCGGTTTAGTGTCTCTAGTGCTTTTAATAGCATGTTTGGCTTTGAGCATGAAAAGACTAGATTGTAAATAAATCAAAAGTAGTGTTTAGGAAGCATTTTGGCTGAAGGAAAGCTTCAGGACAAGGTGGTGTGATGCCAGATATGAGCTACCCATCTCTTTAGTGTTGTATAAGAAGGAATACTTGATTGACTCGGAAAACAATAACAGGTTGACTTCTTTGCTTCTTTGAGATACCTCAGATCTAAAAATATGTCCAAATGATGTCTAATAGGTGTCTTGTTGTCATTATCGATTTAATAAAAAACTATTCTCAGTTGGGTGATAGAAGCAAGGGCGAGTTGGGACCAATGTGATTGGGAGCCCTTCTGCACAAATACAGAATGTGAACACACTATTAATCATAATTTTGATAAATGCACATTGTTGTACTTAGCCTGAGTTTCTTTTGTTGGTTTTGTGAATAAATATAGGAGGTTGCATCTTATTAACCTGCTCAGCTAAGGGTAGCATGTTTTGTCAACACATGGCACAGCCTGTTACTGGGGCATGCTTTACACTAGTGGAGGGTATGTCTTCAATGTAGCAGAGTGATAGGTTGCAAGTTCTAGGGTTGTGCGATTCGACCACCGAAGCAGCCGTTCCCACTCGCAGCAGCCAGAGTTGTGCCGCGGGGTGGGGGGAGGCATGGGCACCGGTGTGCCCGTCAACACACACACGTAGGCGCAGAGCTCTGGACCTGCATGCGTGCATTGACCAGACTGCCAGCGCCTGCAACTTCCTCCTCCTGAGGCCCGGTGCTGGCTGCTGCAGGTGGGAACGGCCGCTTCGGTGGCCACATCGCATTGAATGCTACAGTGTTTAACAATGTCTGTGTGTTAACGGAGGGGGGGGTTATTTTAGAAGATGGCTTTTCTTTTTTCTGGCAATGGGGAAATGGCTACTTTCTCCGAGTTATCTTTGACTGGTTGTTGCTAACCGCTGTTTATGCTGTTAGATGTTATCCCTGGGTTTAAAAAAAAATGTTTTTGCTATCCTCCCTAGTGTGATGTTGCTGCTTTGTCTTTAGTATTCAAGGTTAAAAATGTAAAAAAGCATATTTGGAGTCACCAGTGCTGCTCCCAACTGGCAAGAATATGCACTTTGAAAGGCTGCTTTGTGTGGCGCTCTTCACCCTCCACTCAGAGTAAAAGTGGGTCAGTCCCATAAATTTGTAAATGTCTCTGCATGTTTATACAAATGATTCTGTTGCTAAAACTGTGAATGGAAAGTATTAGGTCGTTGTGAATTACCTTTGCTGAGTTCTGAACCACCTAACATAGAGGCCTTCAGCAGAAAATACATGTTTTAATGAAAATTATTGGCAACGTGAGTCCACTGGAACAATTAAACTCCTTCTTTAGCAGCCCTTTTACTCACATAGCACAATTTTGGTTTTAAGTAGGAAATGACATGCTACAGGATACAATTGTTCTCTGAACATCACTTTCAGAGTTGAAACCTTAGGTTGCTAGATAAACAAGCCATGTTTTAATTAGGTATGTTTGTTTTCAGCAAGAGGATGTCAGAAAAGAAAATCAACAGATTAATTAGGGTTTGATTAAAACAGCAGTACTGTAAGTAATTGTGAAACTACCTCTAATAAGTTTCCTTGTAAGGCACCATAAATGTATTCTTAGTAGCATGTGTTCAAAATAAATTTAATTAGATAATAGCACTTGTATCACTCACAGCCTTTCTTTGCATTGGAAAGGCGAGCACCCAAGTATGTTGGAGATTCTTGACACTTTCTTGAATTTGTAAGGGTTATGATTAGGAATGCCAGCCTCCAGGTAAGATTCCCTGCCAGTGACCAGGAGGGACAGAACATATATTACCAAAACTTGGCATATAAAAGTCCACTAGACTGGATCCACATGACATTGGTATTTCACAACTGCAGTAATTTAATACCTGGATTTTCCTGCCAGACTGTAGTGATTTTAGGGGAACCAACAAACCACTCTGAAAAAAATCCCTTCAATCTACCTTTCTTGTTGTTGGCAACTGCTTGTAGTTATTGTGTTTCCCCTCTGCTGCTGCTTTGGCACTATTTTCATTCCTCCAGGCATGTTCCTAGCCACTCAGAGACCACAGTGTTCCTTAGTCAGATCTGGCTATATGGTGACACAATTGACAGGGAATGAAGCCTCTTTAGGGTGACAACAGTGTTTCCTGTATTGATCATGTGGGTGATCCTAGCTAGTCAGAGACCCCTCTGGCAAATTAACACTTCTTAGGATACTATGGTGGTGTAGTGGTTAAGAGTGGTGGCCTCTAATCTGGTGAGCCGGGTTTGGTTCCCTGTTCCTCCACATGCAGCCAGCTGAATGACGTTGGGCTTGCCACAGTCCTGATTATGCTGTTCTGACCGAGCAGTCCGGTCAGAGCTCTCTCAGCCTCACCAACTCTCAGGGTGTCTGCTCTAGAGATCAACCCATTATGGATGAGTGGGGCTCTAGAGCAGTGGTCCCTAACCCCCAGTACGGAGACTGGAACCAGTCCATGGATCAGTTGGTACCGGGCCGCGGCTCCTCCTCGTCCTCCTCCCCGGCTGCTGCCTCGGGTGCTGCCCTGCTACTCTGCCGCTGGCTCACCTTTGGTGCTCTCCAGCGGCCGCCATGGCTGGGGCTCCCCTTTGGCATGGCACTGTGCAGCTGCTGCTGGCAGCGCCCCCCAGCAGGCAGCGGGAAGTCAGGGGCGCTGGTGGGAAAACAAGCAGAGCAGGGGCTCAGGCAGCAGTGGCAACATCCCTCAGCAAAAGACTACCCGCCCCCCCCCCCAGGCCCCAGTAAAATTGTCAAGCGTTGACCGGTCCCCGGTGATAAAAAGCTTGGGGACCACTGCTCTTGAGGAGGTGCAGGACAGCCAGTCTTGGGGCTAATGAATTGGCCATGCCCACAGGAGGATGCAATGGATAGGAATACCAGCTTCTACTTTTTCCAGTCCTAATACCACCCCTCTGTTACCCCAACAAACAGGTTGGAGAAGGTGCTGATAACAGTTGAGCTGGCAGCTGTCCCCACTGTCCCCAGGCTATGCCATGCAAAGACATGAGGAACCTGTAATTAATAAAGTTGTAGGTGAATCTCCTCAGCATATATATGTCATCTGTCTCCTCACCCCTCATGGGCAGTTCCCACTCCAAGCACAATTGAGAGCTTATGGGAACTATCGAGTGTTTTAAGAATTTAAATTCCATGGTGTGAACAAAACTGGATTCCAGGGTTTATTCATTCACAGTAAGCGGCTGTGAATGCCATTTTATGACCAATCAATACAAGCAAGTTTCTTTATATGAGCAGCTCTGACTGCTACTCCTGCTTTGACATTTGTATGGACTGTGTAAAAGACAACCAAGATATATCCAGCAGTAATTATTATGGCTATTATGGTTGGAAAGTTGCTCCTGTAATTTAAGATCTAACCCATGTTTGCCTCATTTACACATAACACTTGTTGACATGAGCCTATTTGAATAAGATACTGTTTTTGTAAAGAAAATGGTGTCCTTTTCTTAGCCGGTGCTTAATTTGACTAGCTAGTTTTTTTTTAAGGGATCCCTAAAGGAAATACGTTTGGTGCTTCCTGTGCAGTCTTGGAAGTGGGTGTGTACCTGGCAGTTCTTGGGATGTTTTGCCCTCAAAGCTTGGGAAACCCACTGTACTAACTTGGTGACATTGATATACTTTGCTTTAGGGTGTTGAACTGGACAAAGGGTATTAATGGGGAGAGTGCTTGGAAGTTTAAACAGGCTCGGCTCTCCCTTGTCACTGCCAACTTGTATAAGAAATTTCAGTAGAACTTAAATAAGATTGTTCCCATTCACACAGTGCCCTTTTAAATTCTAATTAGCGAATGAATTAACCAGTACGAATTTTTATGAGTCGTGATGAATTACAGGTATTAATGCCTTGACAGTCTTGCACATGCTAAAAGCTGTGGTTATCCAAATGGGTCTTCAGCTGTCAGTTCAAGCAGAATAACATTAAGTAACTTGATCAGGATTTCACTTTTCTTATTTAAAAATTGTTTTTCCTCCAGTTCTTTTAACGAAGAGAAGCTGAAATAGGGCATAGCTGAGGCAAGATGTAGATTCGAGTCTTCTGGGTGGGCTGCAGAGTGGGGAAACTGCTCTTGGCAGGCTTTCAAATTCTGGTGCCTCGTGGCTAGATGCTGAAGTTCTGAATTATACATATATCTTGTGCGTGCCTCATGTAGCATGAGTTTTATTACTAGAAATGCAAGCACCAAACACTCAAAGGAGAAGGACATCTATTGTACACTAGTGCTTTTTCTCACAGTACAGACCTTGACCTAATTTCTCTAAGGATCTTAGTTTTTTTGCAACAGGGGATGCCTCATTTATTGTCTGTGTGCTGTTCAGAAGGCACTTCGTTTTTAAGTGTTGTTTTTAAAAAACTGTTGGATTTATACTGAATTATGAACTAGCCTAACCTAGATATTGAATTCAGTAATGCATCTTTGTATTACAGGAGACAGAAATGTGCTGTCAACTTTATTGCTTATGTTACAAAGTTGTTCTGAGATGAGGTGGTCCTTTTCCTTTTTTTTTCCTTCCTGTTTGACTTTGCCCAGAGACATGATAAATGAACCTTAAGAATATTGCCAGAGCAGCTGAAATGGTTGTGGGATGACAAAGGGGGACTAAAATGATTGATCCCCTTTCTTGAGCTGGGACTTCTCCAAGGGGATTTATCAACCATTTTCTCCTGTTACTCAGCACATGGATGTGTTATGATTAGGGTGGCTTCTGACCAAGATCAACCTCTTTCTGTTTAAAAGCCCTCTACATGTTTTTCAGCCTTTGCACAATAACCCCACCATTGTGGTTGCTTGCTGAAGAAGGAAGTTGCTGCCCTTTCTCTGCCATGCTCTAGAACTACCACTGAGGGTATTCTGAGGGTATTCTGAGGATATTCTGGACACCCAGCGTGGTGTAGCCAGTTTTGATTGCCCACTCCTCTACTTGCAGTCAGCTGAGTGACCTTGGGCTAGTCACAGTCCTGTTATAACTGTTTTCATAGAACAGTTCTCACAGAGCTTTCTCAGTCCCATCTACCTCACAGAGTATCTGTTGTGGGGAGAGGAAGGGAAGGTGATTGTAAGCCACTTTGAGACTCCTTCAGGTTAGTGAAAAGTGGGGCATAAAAATAAACTCTTATTTCTCCTCCTCCTCCTCTTCTTCTGGTAAAAAACCCCAAGGGTCAAAGAAAGGTCAGTTGGTACAAGATTCCACACTTGTTATAGCTGGCAAAATTCTCAGTTGGGTATGGAATGAGCTGCTCTGGAACTTCCTGTTCCTGCTTCACCACTGAACAGCTTAATGGTCTTGATTATGTCTGACCTTGACTGCCCTCCAGGTCTGCCTGTTTGACTCGAGAGTGAATGCTGCCACCCCCATGTTCATTTCATTTGTTCGTGCAGTAGAAATGTAAAGAATGTATGGGCATCCATTTGACTCAATAAGGCTAGCTTCAATTTTGGACCACCCTAACAGGAGCGTGGTCTAAAATTGAAGAGTCCATCTGCCAAAGAACTGAAAAAGGAAAAGAGCTGCAGAGGGTCAGGTCAGTGGGGAAGAATGTCATTTTGTCACTTAAAAAAAAATAGGTATAAGCAGGTTGATGGAGGTGATTTTTGGAATGAAAAGTCAAAGGAAAGAAGCTCATATTTCCACCCTCCTGCCTCAGCACTGGCACTTTGCAGAAACTAATGCAGTCCTTGGAAAGAACCACTAAATACCGGAAGTTCGATCTGATTTTCTCATATTGTAACAATTAATACATAAGTATGCTCCTAGGTTGAAATAATAATCTCTGTGTGACTCCTGTAAACATGAATGCATTTGGATGATGTTTCATTCTTTTATTTGATAACCAGTTGGACTGAATCTTCTGAATTAACAGGTGAATATTAAAATGATTTCTTCATGTTCTAGTTAAACTTATTTTCAGGTATGTACTAAAACAATTTTCTTTTGTTATTAATAAAATAATAATTTTAATTGTAAAGGCCAAACTAGACATGACGGCCTCATCATGGCTGCTGCAGGAGTGCCTCTGTTCTTTTCAAAGTCATTTAAAAATACTGTGCTACCCCAATCCTGACCAGGGTCCATAGCTTGGCAATTCCCAAATGGCATTTGAAAAGGTGTGTGTGTTGGGGGGGGGGGACCAGGAGCACCATACTGTGGCTCCAACTAGAAGTGGGTCCTTGTAGCATTGTTAAATCACTTTAAAATGGTAGTGGCAAATTCATGGTAGGCATGAGGCTTTAAATCAATGAAACACAAAATACTGCTTGGGTGTGTAGACTAATATAACCCTAGACTTTTGATATTGACTTCATGACATATAGCTTATGGATGAAGCAGCATCTTGTAGATGTGGAAAGTGTTGTCTTGACAACGCAACCCAAGCTAAGAATAGAAAACTAAAATTGAAAGCCCAAATTTGCCATAATTTCATGTAAATGTCTTCAGTCTTACTCTTAGATTTGAGAGCTGATTCCAAAAATTGAACTTATTTGCACATTTTACATTGGATTCTGTAGAATGAGGGGTGAACATCCCATCCCTGATTCAAAGCCCTCTAAAATTTTGTATCTCCATCAAACATTCAAATGCTTGAGGAGCATTTGTCAATGTCCAATGGCATGTTTAGGACAGGTAATACATGTGGGCATTACATCTACACGTAGGGCCTCACCACAGCTCTGTCAATTTCTCCTCTTGTGAGTCACCAGTTTTATATTTCCAAAGAGAGAGGAGTAACACCGAAAGACTAGGTCTTTAAATTGAGGCCAACTGGGGCCTTACTGTGTTAGAAATCACTCCTTCCAATATTCTCCAGCAGTACCACTGCTTTAGGGTTGATGGCGATGATAGTTTTTGTGGCTTCTTCAAGTGAATTGGAATGCCAAGAAAACTATAATTCCTATCAGTATCAGTTGTTCTGGTATATTCACAGCTTTTGCCAACAGGATCTGCTAGTCAGCTGCATATGTGGTGAGAACTGCCTTTATATGTACAGATGAAAGTTCTCTGATAACTGTTCATTTTCAGTTATGAGGAAAACCATGAATATGAGTTTGTCCAGGTGCTCATTTTGAGAGAAATCACCTTCCTTTCCTCTCCCCATGACAGACATTCTGTGAGGTAGCTCTGATAGAACTGCTCTGTGAGAACAGATCCAACAGGACTGTGACTAGCCCAAAGTCTCCCAGCAGGCTGCATGTGGAGAAGTGGGGAATGAAACCTGGCTCTCCAGATTAGAAGCTGTTGCTCTTAACTGCTACACTAAGCTGGCTCTCAGAGAAGGGTTTCAAGAAGGGCAAACAATTAAGGAATCTATTTGCTTTGGGGAGGGATATCATCATCCACTGAATTTGCGTTCACACTAGATGTCACCGTAAAATTCTACCATCATGTAGCAACATTTTAAAGAGTTCTCTTTCTGTTTCTTTATCTTTATTCTGTACTGTGAATACTCTGAACTACTCATCAGTTGGATAAGTTCTGTTGCTAAGTTACATAAAGTGGCAGTTCTGATTGAATAGTAGTAATACAGCATAAAAACAATTGTCAAAATAAAAGGTACCTGAGAAAATGAACCACAAAACCCTGCTATACCATCATGAGAATGAATTTGCAAAGGAATTTAGGGCTGTTGGGGTTTGTTTAGATGGGATTGAAGCATGGTTACAGTTTCCTAGGCTATATAAAGAAATTTTAACTGGAAGCTTTCCTCTTGCTGTCTGAACAGTGTTGCAAACAATCTATGTGGTACTTGAAACCTAGCCATGTGTGGAGAGGGAAGCTTATAGTTATTGTGTGCAGGTGTTTTGTTCAGAATAATTAGTGAAGGCATATGCTAAAGACTTTGGAAAGTATGTTTTAAACACACAAACAGTGTGGTACAATTGAATAAGAAACTCCTACAAATATCTTCTCTGTAGCTGCCCTCCATCAGGGCTGTCTTAATGCATGGGATGATGGGCACTTGCCTGGGGGCCCCACGAGCATAGGGGGCCCTTACTAATCTGTGCATGTTAAGTGACTTGCGATAAATAAATACAACTATACAGGAGAATGTTCTGAAACTTATAAACAATCTGCTTCGTAGCACAATGGGGCAGTGTCATTTGAACTGGCTCTCACTCATGTGCATGGAAAATGACATCCTGAAGACCATTGATTTCAAGCCAATAATAAAGCAATTCTCTGAAAAGAAATGCTGCAAATGCTTGTTATAATAAGAAGTTTGTAGTAATTTCACAGAATCATAGAATCATAGAGTTGGAAGGGACCTCATGGGTCATCCAGTCCAGTGATCCCCAACTCCCAATCCGGAGCCCGGTCTCGGTCTGGGGATCAGTTGGTACTGGGCTTTGGCTCTGTCTAAGAAGTTAGGTACTTCAGCCCACTAACGTCGACCCAATTTTGCAGAAGTCCTGGTCACAAAGCTCCCCTTTTCCATTCCTGCTCTGACTAGGACTCCCTCATCTCACATCCAGGAGCTCCTTATTCCCAGGGCAGCCCACACAACTCCGCGTCAATGAGGTCCCTGTCTGCTGCCTTCAGCGACCACGGTGAAAAGAAACAGAGGCCAGCTTGCTCTCCTGTCCTTCTCGTCCGTTTGCCCAATCAGAGGAGCAGTAGCGACCGCCAGCTAAGCCCATCCCTCCGGCGCCATCCAATGATGGGTCCTCACTACTCCCCCCCGGGCCTCAGTAAAATGGTCAAGCATTGACCTGTCCCTGGTGATAAAAAGGTTGGGGACCACTGATCTAGTCCAACCCCCAGCACTATGCAGGACACTCACAACTTTCATACTGTGCCATATAATCTGTGGCTTACTGAGTATTATTGTGTTTTTTAAGGCTTGGGTATTGTTCAGATGTTTATCATGTTGATTAGTTGCTGCTGTACAGCATGTTTTTAATATTTTAACACCAATTTTGTTGAAGTGCCAATAAAATAAATATATCTTTAATATTATCAATCACTTACTTTTTATTCCCTTGAGTGGTTGTCATAGGGGCCCCAGCACACTGGTTTGCCCAGGGGCTCATAATGCTGTTAAGATGCCCCTGCCCTCCATGGCATCTTTTATCTTTCCAGAAGGGCTTGGTATATCCTGCATTAATCTGTAAAAGGATTCCATCACAAGATAGTCCCTTAACCCTCAATGAAGAATTAGTGACTCACTTTTTAAACAACCATGTCATTTTCCCTTTACATTCTGCATCAGGAGACAGTTTAAGTAAGATTTTTGTGTGTGTGAAAATCTGATAAAGTCCACATATGCTTCAGCAAATAGCCAGAGAGAGAAGAAAATTATGTTTCAAAATAAACTCAGAACAGCTATTTACTTAAAACAAAGTTCAGTTATCAACCCTGATGCATTGTACCACTGGAGACGACTAACTATCTTCGGTTACTTCTCTGACCCCCACAGTTGGTGGGGGGGGGGGGGTGGTTCTGAAGTTTGTATTGATTTATTAAACTGCAGGGAACAATGTATATGATTCCCTCCTTTCTCATATGCCCTTATCTGCCCTACGTTAATAACAACAGCAACAATTTTTATAGTCTGCCCTTCCCAGTTGGATCAGGGTTGGTAACAACATAGTGAACACACAATAATACAATTACATGGTTAAATAATATATATAATTTAAATGCATTTTTTAAAACACATTTTTAAAACCTTTCTGAGGGTGGTTAGTTATTTTGGACTAGGCAGAGTAAGGGGTTATTTGTACTGGGAGGCCAGCATTAACTCCATGTTAGATACCTGGCCTCAACCATAGGCCTGGTGAAACAGCTCTTTCTTGTAGGCCCTCCAGAACTGCTGGAGCCCCCAAACCATTTGTCCTTCAGTTTGCTCCTGATCTTTGTGTGCAGAACATGTAGATGAGGAAACTGGCCACTTATAATACTTGTTTCTCACAATGAGATTCATACCCGTTCCAAGTTGGGCCTCATCTCTTTTATCCTACTTTTCCTTGTACTAAAATAAATGTCTGATCTTCCCCACTTGAATACGTGTGCAGTGTTTCGGTTGGATGAGCTTAGAGACCAGTATCCGAGATGTCTCTTGGGAAAGCTGCTCAGAATGGCAGAGGAAAGATTAATCTCGTCTGTCAAACCATATACACATTTCCACCCTAGCTGTGGGTCCTGAGCAGGTTGCTATTTTAGAATGAGTTGGTGGCCCAGATACTTCCTTCAGTTAACACTTTTTGTACCTAGTGACAGCTGATAGATGTCTCCCCCTCCCCAGCTCTATTCATCCTTTACCTGAACTTGTGGGTAGGGCTACTTCCCCACATCACAACCAACTTTATTTTAAAATACTCAAACTATTTCAAACTGCAGATACTTGTGCTGGTCCCTAGGGAAATCATCTAAATGCATTAGTGATTCTTTTATTGGGACCCATACTCAGAGAGTTTTAGAGAAAGTATAAAGGTCTGTTTACTGTTTTGTGATGGTTGCATTGGTTCTATTGATTGTGTGGCCTACTGTTGCTTTTAACCTTTTGTGGCAGTCTTTGTCATGCCTACACCTGTAAGTCCTCTAGGAGTATAAAATATAAAGTAGGTGATGTATGCCAAGGATTCCCTATTGGATAGGAAACTCTCTCTTCTCCCCTGGTTCATTTTAGCCAATGACTCAGTTGAGAAACTGAGGTAAGGTTGGCTCCAGACTAAATAGTCAAGTCAAGGGCAGTTTGCAGAGGGAAGGGGGAATGATTTGGAAAAAGACTATTTAGTTTGGATCTAACTCATAATTCTGTAAGAACAGGGAGTGTGTGTTTAAGGATCTCCTTCCCATAAACCTGCAATCTCTTTGTAGTTTTTTGGGGAAACCATGACTATCAAACTGAATAAACTTATAGTATGAATATGTTTAGGGGTATTTTACCTTCCCCTCACTTCTGAATATGGCTTATATCTATTCCTGAGATAGTTCTGTGATGTTGATTCCTCAGGCAACCTTTTGCTGTGTGATGGGTCTTCATTTCTTGGATTGCAAACCCTGATCTTGGGATGGTGGGGAGTAGGGCTAGTAGGTTTGTAACCCTACCTCTGAGGTACCAGATGGGATGTATGTTAGTAATCTACTTCTGTAACTTTAAGACTGAACAAATGAATCTGCTTTATATTGCATTAGACCCTTGGTCCCTTAAGGTTAGTACTGAGACTGACAGCTGCTTTCCAGGATCTCAGGCTAGTCCTTCCTTATCACTGACTAGCCAGTCCTTTCAACTGGGGATGCTAGGGGTTGAACTAGAGACTTTCTGCATGCTAAGCAGATGCTTTATCACTGAGCCACATCCTCTTACATAATTCAGATTTGTTAATTTTGTTTGTTAATAATTACTTGAACTGTTTGGTCCATGTAAGTTGATGATATTGGAGATTGCTGCTGAAGCTATGGTTTGAGCTTGCCTTTGAGTCTGGGTATAAAAGCTTAAACATGTTACAAAGAATGCATTTCATATTCAAGCCACTTTAAACTTGAATAGCTTCCAAATATTTATGGGAACAAAAACCCTCTTCAAATACACTCCTTTGATGTAATGGCCTAGAAAATTATTACTCTGTTCCTTACTAGTTGTTATGGCAAGGATGAAATAAATGTGAAAGCTGCACACCTTAAAAGAAAACAACAAAAGGGAATGTAATGTAGAGGAAGCCAAATTTATATGTAGAGAAGACCTCAAATATTTCAGATTATGCACAACTATCAGTGACATGATAGCTATGGCAGTTTGTTTGTTCCCTGTTTATGTAGTCCTACCATTCCAGATGCCCTAATTGCAGTAATAGTAGAGATGCTCACATTTTGCTTTAAAAACTGTGTTCATAAAAAGGGAAGAACTGCTGCCGCTGTTTTCATAAGTAGAAAATGCTGACAATATTAAAACTAGTTTTATGTTCCCTAAATATTATGTCCTTGGATAACTCCTGTGCAGTAACTGGAATCTTCTTTATCACTGTTGCATTATTATTCTGCTATTTCCCATTATCAAGTATGATTACTATATGTCTTAACTACCAATTCAAGCTCTTGAAGGGGAACTCTTCCCATTCTCTTGATGTTATGGCCCAGTGAACAGTTTTGTGTATCCTTGACCTGATCTATCTGAGAAAAAATGTCATACTATCAACCCAGTATTTATTGACCTGGGCTGGATACCAACTTGGCTCTATACAGCTGGACTATATAGGAGGTAAAATGAACAAATTGAAGAATATAAGTTTACAGCTGATATCAAGCTCTTTTTAGTTTTGTTGAAAGATTAATCAAAAGTCCTGAGAGTAAGAAAGCGTCCTTGTTGCTCTGCTCTCCTGGATGAGATTGTATGTTGTGCCTAGTTTTCAAGGTAATTTTTGTTCCCCAATAATAATGGTGCCTTAGAACAGGCGATTCTAGATGGAACTAGATTGCAAAAAGGCATGGAGCAAAGATAAAGCTTTATCAGTATTAGAAAAATTCCTCTGCTTTTGAGGGAGTTTTCTTCCCTTGGAAATATTTGCATTGTCCCCTTCCAAACTGAGTTGCAGTTCCTTGTAAGTTCTTGGTACTGAGATGGAACAGGATACCAAAGCTCTGGGTAATGACTAGCAGTCCTAAAAATCTACAAAGTTCACTTGCTATTCCGGAGGACCTGATCTATCTGAGAAAAAATGTCATACTATTGATTGTGGTCCTGAAGGAACTCTAGGATGTTCAGAGTAACTTCTGGTAACAGGTGACAGGTGTGGCAGGGTGGTGTGGCCTGGTAACATCATTTCCAGAGTTTCTTAAAGCCTGAAGAATGTTTCAGGTGTTCCTCAATAGTAAAAGGTTGAGAAAGGCTGCTGTAAGATAAGCTTTATACCCTGTGTACTAGAATGTAGAGTGTGAGGTAAGTAATGGTCAGTTTATTTTGGTACATTTCTACTCTTTACTACTCTTTGAGAGGTCCTCACTGCTTTGTTTAGAAATCTCTGTACTAGCAATGAAGTGGGATTGACTAGAATCTACCGTTCCCTAATCTTTTATGCTGGTGTTTCTCGGATGGGCAGTGGCAGCAGTACTCTCGTTTCATTTGTATTGTATAGCTAGATAGTTGGGAAGTGAAACTAACCTGGCTCTGTGAAGGTGAGGTGCAGGAGTTGAAAGAGGCACTATTTGCACATGTATTTCAAATAAATACAATAGTTATGAAGAATGAACATGATATTTCAGAAAAATTAATAATATGCAGATTGAGAGAGATATGCTGGTTGTTTTTCTAAATGTATTACACTTGGCTTTATACTACATATTTGCTTTGTGGCTGTAGTACAGTTTTCATATCTGAGTCTGTTATTTCCAAGAGACCTGAGGGAAGAGGAAGTAAGCACACTAAAACACATTGTTGGACCCCTGGATCTCCTTCCTTTTGCTTCTGGTTTATCTCATAACTACTTACATAATTCTTCCCTTCTCCATTTTAGCCTGTTGGCAACCCTGTGAAGTAGGTTAGACTAGCGACCCCCAACCTGTGGGCCGCGGACCACATGTGGTCCTTCGACTAATTGGAGCTGGGCCGCGAAGGACGCCTTCCCCCCCCCCAACCCTTTACTTCATCCCCCCCAGCCCTTTACAACACACTTCGGGAGTCATTGTCTCCCATCACTCCCAGATGGGACTATCTCGTTGCAGAGAAACAAGCTCAGGGTTCCCATTGATTTGTCATTATCATGAGTTAAAATTTCCATGAAAATAAAATGTTCCTTATGTTCATTGTTGTGGCGTGTCTGTATCTTATTTTGAAGGGATGTTTAAACATTACCATAGCGATCAGAGAATGTTAGGGCAGTGGTTGAGAGTAGAGGAGTAAACTACCCCCCCCCCCACTGGGCCTCAGTAAAATTGTCAAGCGTTGAGTGGTCTCCGGTGATAAAAAGGTTGGGGACCACTGGGTTAGACCTCTTGTTTACCAAGGGTGATGTGTTTACTCGAAAGAAACCAGGACCTGTTGAAAAGAAGGTATAGAACCATGCAGGGAGAAGCAGTGGCCATGAGAAATCCAGCAGAAATACAGATATACAGCAAAGGAGGCATAACTTGTTCTAACCAAATGAGAGTTTTTAGTTTACTGGAAATAGAATGGCTGATGATCCCACAATTTCAAAAAGAAGGCATAACTACAATATTACCATTTTTTAAAAACAAAAAAACGATGACATCTATTTAGTGGCTTAAAACAAATACCACTCTCAAACCGTTTCTTCACCTGGAATTTGGCCCAACTTACTGCTTGTCCAGTCATGGGGCTAATTCCTGTTTCTGGATGGCATTGGTGCTGGTCCAGGGTGGTCCCAGGCCTGGCGTGACTCAGGCTCCCAGTTGGCCCATGCTGTGGGCCTCATTGGGGTATATGTCTGGCCTGCTCTTTCTGGAAGGGGGGAAAACGGTCCGTACTGGCCTGGCTTCCCCCCACGAATACCTGCATCTTGGTGTAGTGGTTAGGAGTGCCAGCTTCTAATATGGCAAGCCAAGTTTGATTCCCCACTCCTTCTCCATATGCATCCAGTGGGGTGACCTTGGGCTTGCCACAGCATTGATAGAGCTGTTCTGACCAAGCAGTCATATCAGGGCTCTCTCAGCCTCACCTACCTCACATGGTGGGGAGAGGAAAAGGAAGGTGATTATAAGCCGCTTTGAGACTTCTCCTGGTAGAGAAAAGCAGCATATAAGAAACAACTCTTCAATTTCTTCTTCAAAAGAAAAAGAAATGCTCCAGCTGGCTCCACCACACTGCACAGCACAGTGAAGCCACCTAGGGCATTTATTTTATTTGTAGGAATGTGTGATTGCTTAACTAAGCGATCACAATTTGTTACAAATAATAATTTTAAAGGTCCATGGTGCTCCACAGTGCCGGAGACCCTTGCTGCCATGGCTGCCTTGGGTGGGAGCAGAAATCTGGGGCAGTCGGGGTCCAGTGGGGAGACTGAACCCCCATGCAAGAGCAGGGAGCCTTGGGGCAACTAGCCCCAGGTCGAACACTAGGTGTCAGTCCAGTGCAACGTCCTCCGTGTGGTAAAGGTCTCAGACGAAGTAGGGCCTAGTCTGCACACATAGGATAATGCACTTTCAATGTGCTTTGGCAGCTGGATTTTCCTGTGCAGAACAGGAAAATCCACTTCTAAAGTGCACTGAAAGTGCATTATCTATTGTGTGCAGACTAGGCCTAGGTTTGTTTTTTTGAGGGGTTGGGGATGATTTTCCTTTTTCTTCTTTTCAGTTGATTCCATGCAGTCAACTTACTGAATGAGAGAGAGTGAAATTAAACAAAATGTTGAAATAGATATGATATCTGACAATTGATCTGTTTCCTATGTAAGTTTTCACCATCTCCTGGTTTCCATTAAAATAAGGCTACAGTCTGTTCCTTCCTTTTTTATATATAGAACAGCCATCTATGTGGAGCGATCTGTGAGCTATTGAAAAGCTTGTTTCCTAATTTTCCAGTATTTTAGTTGGTTGTAATAAAAAGGTATTACACATTATTGTTTATGAATCTGAACAATTTTATTGTCTCAATATTAGTATGTGTGCAGCATCTCATGGTTGATACATAATTTGCTGTGATTGAGAAGCATATCCCTTAAAGGCCACTCATTAATCTGAATGAAAGAGAACACTTCAGAGTTCTTTAACAGAAGTACTTTCTATAAGAAGCTCACTTCTTTTCAAACCCATGTTGGTTTGTATGGAGGATCATACTTGAGTGGGCTTGAGAGTGTCTTGTTCCCTCTAGGCTACCAGTGCGATGTCACTCTAAGCAATGTGATAGAGGACATTCTTCCCCTCACTTCCAGAGTGCACCTGTGGAGCGTATGCCTGAGTGCCTGATGGATTGTGAGGGGGCAATTCTCAAAAGAAAAAAAGAATTTTAAGTGAAAATATTAAAATTGTGGTGCAATAATAATGAACAGTATTATGCACTTTCTGATGATAGGGAAAGCATGTCCATTGTCATCAGTAAGTTCCCAATCATTAACCAATAGGTTTCTGAACAGTGACACAACAGCTGAAATTCACTATTAGCAAGTCTGGGGACGCCAATTACTTACATATACACTATTAGATATGTATGTGATATGTTTAAATTTTTTGAACATATAAAAAGCTATGGACAACAATTTCCTTCATGTAAAGTACAATAATCTTCTGTTCAAGATGGAGCCTGTTTAGATTTATTTGCTCTCTTCTTATTCCTCTGGCACACAGAACTTCTGGCTTTGGGAAGGCTCCAGTCAAACCCCATTTTGCTATACCAACCTAATGCGGGCACGTAAGCAACGTGGAGCCTGATATTTCCAAACCATTGTTTAATCCTAGATTTCTGGAAAGAAATGAAGAATTATTATTTTTCAACCCCACTTTTCTCTAAGGAGTCTTAAATGTGATTCTACTACTCTCTCCACAACATTCACCTTTTGAAGCAGGTGGGGCTGAGAGAGCTCTAAGACAACTTTGACTGGCCAAAGGTCAACCAGCAGGCTTCATGTGAAGGAAGGGGGAATGAAACCCAGTTCTCCAGATTAGACTCTGCCACTCTTAACCAAATGTACTTTGAGACTCCTTTCGGTAGAGAAAAGCAGCATAAAAGAACCAACTTCTTCTTCTTCGTCTTCTTCCTCGAAATGTGCAGCATAATGTTTTCCTACTCAACGAGCTCCAGACATTTTCCACAACCCAACGGTGACCATCACGATTACATGAAGCAGCCCTTCTGGTCATTAAAAGCTATATGCAGTGAAATAACCCATTCTTGCTCTTTCCTATTGCATCCCTGTAGAGGGTATATGACTCACCAAAAAACTCTCTTAGAATTACTGGTAGCAGTTCTTCCTGGAAACAGGCATGTGAATTGGCAGCAGAAAGTCATGGGGCACGGAGGGTCTCAGAAAGCTGTCCTGCTGCCGCAGGCAGTTCCTCAGTGCCCTATGACTTTTCACTGCCATTTCGCATGCTTGTTCCCAGGAACAATGGCCGCATATAACTCTTAGGGATAATCTTTTTTTGTGTGGCAGGAGGAAAAACATGAACTGACCTGAGAAGTAAAGCGCATAACACAATGAACTCTGCACAGCTTGTAAGGAGACTGTCTCTTTGCCATTAGGGAAAAATTCAAGGGCACCCTCTTGTTTTGCTCTCTTGTTTGGGGATATCTAGGTTATTCCTCTTTGGCTTGTAATACAATGACTTCTTTGGTATCTGCAAGCTTTCATTTTGAATCCTGTATTTTAAAAAAGATTTTTGATGTAGAATCTTCTATCTGGGAGTCATTCTAGGGCAGGGACAATATTTAATAGTCAGAAGCAAAACTTCTGTGTCCCCCACTTTTAGACTTGTACAATTTAAAGTAGTTTCTTTTTTGCTGGGTTTGTAACATCCAATTCCCCATTAACTATGGCCACATATTGACTGTAACTGTTTTCTACTAGTTATTGATGACATTGATATTGTTTCTCTTGAACATGCTTTCAGCATTTATTTTGTGTGTGTGTGTATGAAGAAGAAGAGTTGGTTCTTATATGTCGCTTTTCTCTACCCGAAGGAGGCTCAAACCCTTTCCTCTCCCCGCAACAGTCACCCTGTGAGGGGGGTGAGGCTAAGAGAGCCCTGATATCACTGCTCAGTCAGAACAGCTTTATCAGTGCTGTGGCGAGCCCAAGGTCACCCAGCTGGCTGCATGTTGGGGAGTGCAGAATCGAACCCGGCATGCCAGATTAGACGTCTGCACTCCTAACCACTACACCAAACATATGTTTATGATGTTTCATTGGTTTTATAGGAATTATATTATTGGAGATTAGTGCCTTGGGAGCGATTGCTTGAGAGAATGCAATATAAATATTCTGAAAATCAATACATAGGTTAATGTATACATATGTCATAGGTTGTGGTTAATTGGGACCTTTCCCTCTCTTTTTCGTTATAATTTTATTATTGCCATGAGCTAGAACTGAATGTAAAAATGAATCTGAACAGTTGAAGTTGGCTACTTTATCACTGCCTCACTGCACATTGCCTGTGTCAGGATTCAACACACAGGCATAATTCTTAGATCTTATCCTTGAACATGTCTTCTATTTAATGTATGGGTTCAAATGAGCTGCATCCCTAACAGGTTGATTCCCTTCAACTGCTTCAGAGTCAAATGCTGCTTGTGCTGTGGCAACAGTACAAGCACCATTTGCTGGCACTCCACTTTATTTATTTATTTATTTATTTATTTATTTATTTATTTATTTATTTATTTATTTATTTATTTATTTAGATTTTTATACCGCCCTTCCCTACGGCTCTGGGCGGTTTACATAAAACATTTTAGAACGTTTACATAGAATGTACTTGCCAAATAAACCTATTAGTCCATGAAGTGCAGGTTGTGCTGGTGGTTGGGGTCCTGGGTTGTCTGCTTGTGCCACTGCAAGAGCATTGGGTGGAGTTTGGACCCTTAAATTTGATAACATGTTTTTGTATGTTTTTAGCAATGCACATAGGCTTATTACATTTCCTCCCTAAAATTGTGTTTTTGATAGGTTTTTATGAAAACAAACATTGTATGTAAAGAATTGTGGTATTTGGGTTCCAAACACAGTCAATAACTAGTAAATATTGTCACTTGATAATTTTCTTGACCCTTTATTTAGAGCAGGGGTAGTCAACCTGTGGTCCTCCAGATGTCTATGGACTACAATTCCCATGCACCCCTGCCAGCAAACACTGGATGGTGCTCATGGGAATTGTAGTCCATGGTCATCTGGAGGACCACAGGTTGACTACCCCTGCTTTAGAGGAACAACATAGATCATTTGTTTGAGATTCTCTAGTGAGTGAGGGAAAAGAACAGCTGTTCCACGTAGATCTGTGTTAAAGGGAGATGTTCAACATGAAGAATAAATTGGGTGGAAAGGATCAGTATAAAAAATGTAATTCCAAAACTGCACTTTGTGGCAAATGCATAACCATCCATAGCATCTGTTAGATGACTATTAACATTGCAACACAAAAATGGTCTTCTCACTGAAGGTGCAATTATTTGGAAAACATTTATGTGCTTAAAAGCCATGTGTTACGTCTGAGTTGGGCAAAAACATTTTCTGTCAGTGTGACGGGAAAATTGTACTTGTAGGAATTATCTCAGTGCAAATTTTTAAATTCGTTTTCTGACAACAGCTTATTTTCAGTGCCGTGCTAACATATTGTCATGAAAGTCTAGTTCTGTGTTGGAGATGCAGCTGTCATGAAAAGTGCCTGAATTTATATAACGAGCATAGACTCTGTGGTTAATTCAGACTACATTCAAACAAATAGCCATGTACAAAGGCTTCAATTTTATTTCCTCAGCTCTTATTGCATATTTCAAGTGCATGATAAGCTTCATTGCGTGCGTTCGATTAAATTTTTCTTTTTGGAAGGCAGTTATTCATTTGCAGCAAAGACAGATTTTGATGCATGTGTGCATAGCTGGGGTTGGGGAGAACTTGTTAAACTTTTCTGAAGTGATAGATAGTATCCTTTTCATATAACTACTTTGGACTGCCAAGGCCATTGGTATGTTTTAATATTACTTTCACCCTCTTTGTGCCCTAGTCAAGCAAGGTCTATTTCACCAGACTCTGTTGGGCATTACTAGTTCAAAAGGGCCCCCAAGTAAATGTAAATATTGAAAAGGTGGCTCCTCAGTTTTCTGTGCTGGGGAGGTTTTAAAGTGAGGATACTTACTAACAAATCTTCCCATGCAAAGTCTGATAGGGACAGGGTTGATCAAAATAATTTCTATTGAAAGCACGTTTTCCTTTGGATTACATATATGTCATATAACTGCCTTTAAAAAAAAAGGCATTTCCCCTTAAATATTGTTTCTCCACTTGAAAATGCTGTTTATTGTTCTGTGCATTGCTGTAACTCATTCTGTCTCTTTCAGATAGGGAACGGGAAGAATAACAATAAATATCTATAGGTTGGGGAGGTCTTTTTGTTGTTGTTGTTGTTGACTTGTAAAGTGCCTAATTTTGCATCCCCAGCATTCTCTACTGGCTGTGGTTTAGGAGCCCAAACACTTTTATCCTTTTGAGTTTTCTAAATTGGGCTAAAATCTAGCAGAGGGAATTATGCTAGGGTGATTTCTGATGAACATAATGTTTCTAAACTAAGCTATCTTTAATGACAAGTGTCCTTTTAAGATGACCCTATGATTACATCCCACGGTTTTGCTGTCATTTAAGCTAGAGGGGACATGTGTTACTGTCTTGCTCAATTGATGGGATTGGATGGATGACTGAGTGATGAGACCGCAGGCTGGGTCTTTAGCTTGTCATCTTGTCTGCAATTCAGGATGACAGCATGCATTCCTGGGCAGTATATTTCTTCCATCGTCCTTATGCTTCTAGATAGAACTCACGATCTGCCTTGACGCTCTACATAATCTGATACAGACTTGTGAAAAGCTGGTGCGTAAAATAGTTTCCCCATGAACAAGAAATGACTGGTGAATTTTTAATATTCTTCATTCCTTGTTCAGGTACATTATAAAAACTAACATTGATTATTCATAAAGATATTAAGCAATTATGAAATTGTTCCTGTTGGACGTACTTACACAAACTCAGTGTGACTTGCTACAAAGTCCCTTTCCTAATCGCTGGTTCCTAATAGCTTCTGTTCCTCTTTTCTCAATACCCTGTGATTTAAAAAATATATAATTGTGAGTAACCTGGAAGAATAGTGGAAGATACCAATTGATTACAGCCAATGAACACAATCTACTTAATTACAAGTAGCTAATTCAAATCACCATTGAATATTAACTTTGCAAGTTGGATCCCTCGGCTACTTAAAAAAAATGTAATTAAATGAATTGGTAACATTATTTTATCTCTCTCATTTTGGTGTATGAACAAATGTTGGGGAAATGGAGAAATTATGTGGTACATTCTGAGAAAAAACCTCATCTTAGGTGGTAATTGAAATATTAATTTAAAGAGGATTTTTTCCTCCCTCATCCTCCCTATCTCAGACAATTAGCAGCTGTTTGCAATACAATGCTTTCCATCCTTTTATTTTAGCGTAAACATTTCAATATATTTCAGTTTTTGAAATTGTGAGAATTGGGTCCCTTCAGGCTATTTCTTTTATTATAACATTTGATTTTTAAAAAATCTTACCAATCTAAAAAGATTAAGACAAATAGCAGAACATCTAAAAGAAAATAGTCATGTCTCCTCAGGTATAAAAATGATCAAATATAATAATAATGAAATTTAACATTTGCACTACAAACCTATGCACACCAGGACTAAACTCTTGAATATAGTAAGACTTGTGAGTCAACATGGATTGGATTGCACTGTGAAATTTGCATATAAATTGTTTTTAAAAATGGAAAAAATCCTTTTAATAACTCAGTTGTTTGAAACACTTTGATTGCCTTTTTCTTTAATAATTACATCCTTGTAATATTCTTTTGCGTGATCCTTTGTTCTTGTCTATCACTTTTTTTCTTCATATGTCACAGCTATTACTTTCATTTGTGTTTGTCTATGTGTTACCTTTGCTATGTGGATGTGTTAATTTCTGCACAGCATTCTTGATAGCAGCTAGTACTAGCAAGGGAATGTGTCACATGATGTGAAAAAATCATGTGACTAGGGAGCTGCATTCATGACAGCAACATTACCTGGAAGAAATAGAGAAAACATGACTACAAAGTGATTAAAGCTGTATACATTGGTTTAGTCTTGAAAGTAATCAATATTGAGCTCTGTTGCCACCAAACGTAGCTGTTGGTCCTTCCTTTTAGTTTATCAAGATCTGTTCTGAAACAAGAGGAGTGATCAGGTATGATAGATTAAGATTCTTAATTTTGGTGCAAAAGAAGAAATCCTAAATATACTTCATTTTGTTTCTTGCATATGCTGTAGCTTTTTCTGCTTCTTGTGCTTCTACCTTCTTCTGAGGTTGCCCCTGAGAAGCCTATTCAGTGACTAATGGGTGGGGTGTTTCTTGAAAGAGGAGTATCTAGAATTGACAGTGTGTGAGCTACCTCACACTTCAATCTTAAGGTCTGTTTTAATATTTGAGCAATCTTTGATTTAAGTGTTTTTAGCCAAGTTTGTGGCTTGGGAGTATTTTTCTTTGGACAGCTTAAGCTGAAAGGTACTAAAAGCAAATTAATTTTAAAAATACTGCGAACTTCAGTTGTTACAAGCACACAGCTGGCAGTCAAAACTTTAATCAGTTTCCCCATCACTGAGTTTTTCTTAGGCTGGCCTTAAAAAAAATTAACCCTTCAGTTTGATTCCCAGAGGCTGAACTTCTTTGCTTACACTGTTTTGCCCTGTTTTGAATTAGAATTTAATTGTGCGGAATGGGTACTGAAAAGGAACAAGGGATTTGGTCTTCCTCTTTTTCTGATTGCAAGTGGTTTCACAAAATGGAAATTTGGCAGGTTGCGTGGAAACGAAGCAAGTCTGTTTACAGCACTCTCTGCCTCCTGATGTAATGAAACCAGCCAGAAGAAGGAAAGGTTGTACTGTATCAAATAAAGAACTGCTTTAATGGAGTGGTGACATTTTGAAGAATTTTTCTCTTGTTTGAGTTTTCTTGCCCATTAGCTGTTTTAGCATGAAGGTTTCCTGCTATAACAATGGCAATGTTGACAAGTGACTTTGTGATCTACCATTTGTCCAGAATTGTGGAGTAAGTTCTTAACACCAGTTAGTCTTAACGATGTGACAGTAGCTCTTGCACACATGTTATAAGTGTTGCTGGCTACCACAATTCGTTTTTGTGTTTTTGTACATAAACGCTCAGATTTTTTTTCTTGCAGGAACAAAATGGCCTCCAGAGGGAGCAGTCTGACTAAGTGGTTTTGCTAATAAATTTCTTTTCCAAGGAAGATCTTTATAGTGGCAAAAGTTGGAAAACAGTTGCCCCTGTAGCCATATTTCTATCTTTTCTAGATGCACCTTTAGTACTGCTGCTTAGGGGATGATACTGAAAAAAATTAAACCAATAGCAGTGCTGAAGAATGAGTTGTGCACAGGTAGCTACAGTCAGCCAGTACTGGAAAGTTTCTGAACTACCACAAAATATATTTGCCCTTATTTCTTTGGCATCAGCTCCTCATGGAATTGTAATTGAATATAAGATCCACAAAGTTTAAAGGTAAGCAAGTGAGATGAGTTTTTGTCAACCTTTTGCTACAAGAATGATTCCTGTAGCACCTTGATCCCATTTACTTGGTACTTGGAGAGGCTTTTAGTGGACAGACAGGACTAGGCTCACTGAAACTTTGATGCCATTTGCTTCAAAAACAGTCACTGGAAAGAATCCCCCATAGGGAAAAATGGTTCCAGAAAACTTTCCTGGAGGGCATTATATAAATATGAATAAATAAAATAAAAATAAAATAAAATAACATTTCAGAATCCCTTTCCAACCAAAGAATCCAAATTCTGAAATGGTATTAGGGACCCAGAATAATCTATGGAAATTCTTCCTGAAATCCAAACCTGAAAAATTCAGAATTTTTTCAAGGACATGGCCTGCTTGGTGTAGTGGTCAAGAGTAGCGGCTTCTAATTTGGAAAGCAAGTCTGATTCCCCACTCCTCCACATGCTGCCAACTGGGCGACATTGTGCTAGCCATAGTTCTGTTAGAGCTGTTCTCACAAAGCAGTTTCTTTCAGAGCTCTGTCAGCCTCACTTTCCTCACATGGTTTCTGTTGTGGGGAGAGGAAGGGAAGGCTCTGAGACTCCTTCAGGTAGTGAAAAGCAGGTATAAAAACAGCTCTTCTTCTAGCACAACGGCCCCACTGGTCTCGTGTTAATTTTCTTTGCTGTAAACTGTGGTCCCTCCCAATTGCCCCCTTTTCATCTCCTACACATCATGTCAAGCAGTTGAGGACCACCTCCAGGGGTTGAGGACCGCCTCGGGGGTGGGGAAGAGCCAGCGGCCCAGATCACATGTATGCATGTTTTCACCAGCAGGGGGTGCTAACACGCATGTGCAGATTTGCCGCACATGCGCGTTTTTGCCAGCAGGGGTGCCTCTTCCCCCTCTCTCACAGCAAGATGCTAGCCGGGCTTTGCTCATGGCCTGGTGAGCTTCTTGCTGTGGGGGGGGGGCGAGGCAGGCGTGGCCACCGGCGGCCCATTACCGAGGCCTTTGTGGCCCAGTACCGGTCCAAAGACTTGGCGCTGATGACCCCCGATGTAAAGTTTTTGGTCTGGGCCCAGGCATGCCACTTCCCCATGCTTGATGCTAAATGGTGAGAGAGTTTCCAGGAAATATAGCTCAAGGGGTTTCTCAGGGATGGAAATTGGTAGAGCCTGGGAGAGCCTGAGAATTGTGAAGCCTGTCTTGAAACTAGGGTAGAATCTTCTCAAACACAGAGCAAGAGTTTCCAACCTTTTAGAGTCTCTAGGCATCTTGGATGTCTTGAGAGGGGATGGTGAATTGAACCCTACAAGGGCTGGTGCATTAGACAGGGCCAAACTCCAAATGGTTGTCATAAGATGAAAAGTCAAATGCAATATCTCCCTCCTTGCTGTGCTAAAGAATTGCAGATGTGGCATACAGTGAAATAAAGGAAAGCCCAAGGTAAGAGAGAGAGAGGGAGAGGGAATGGGAAATAAAAATAAGGAAGGTCTGAAGGAGCACATGAGCTCATGAAGCTGCCTTATACTGAATCAGACCCTTGGTCCATCAAAGGCAGCACTGTCTACTCAGACCAGATGGGGGAATGGAGCTGCACATTGACTAAAGAAGCCAAAATATTTCCTGGTCCTTCTGATCCTCCAGTGGCTAAGGTTGGTATTGCAGTCACGTATGTGCTTCCTGTCCTGGAATTTCAGGTGAGACATATTTGCTCATGAGCAAGTGCTGACAGTAGAACTCCAGAGCCTGATGTAACATAATGTATCTACGGACTTTGTTTTAAAAGTCATTGCACATTTGTTTCCTATTTGTACAGCACAGATAACATGTTTGGCTCAGCAAGGGCTGTTGTCACAGGAATGTCACGTTTTCTGAGCAGGAAAGCAATCCTTTTTACCACAAAAAATGTATTATATCTCCCAGATAATGTCTTTGGTATCTGAATGTGGCTATATTTATGGGAACATCTCGTGTCTTCGCAGGATTAATGTGTGACAGAGAGCAACACAAGTCTCATTGCTTCTCAGCCACATACTTGTTCAAACATTCCACTCTGGATTGTGAAATTTTTCTCAAAGTTCTTTAGAGGTAGTGTGCTCTCCCCTTGTCTAGGCCTCCAGAATGCATCTGCATGTTATACAAGGTTGTGCCTGTACACAAGGGCTCTCTTGGCCATACGTATATGTGTGGTTTCAGTTGATTTAATAGGCATTTAATAAGTACTCCCCATTCCGAATTCTATATTTTCCCCATTACTGTAGCCATGGAGAGATTTGTATGGATGTACAATGCACTCCTACACATCAGCTTTGTTCAGGGAATGTAAAATGAAAGGAAGCGGCAAATATCTAGTAAGGCTATCTTCATGCCCCCAAATCCCCACTCACATTGCAAATACAAGATAGTGGCGGAAATTTGCTGTTGTAAATAGGTCGGTTTCATGTGCATGTTGTGGCACAGATCTACAAACATCACAGAGAGAGATCATGGATCTGGGGAGCACTTTTCTTAATAGTGTGGATAACCCTGAGACTTTTTATATGGTCCTAGATTATGTGTGGACTTGTGTGATTACTTTTTGGTGCATGTAGCTAGTGAAAGCTAATACAGTTGCAGTATCAGAGAGTGGAAACAAGGAGATCCAGGTTAAAATTCCCATTTTAGCATGAAGTTGGAAGCATGACTGTTGATCCAGTCAGTATTTCCCAGCTTAATCTACCTTGGGATAAAATAGGAGGAAGGATCTGTGTACCTCATTCTGAGCTCCTTGGAGCAATCATTCCTTCAAGAAACTTTGAAAGCCCAGGAATGTAGAGCTGTCTTGCTGTCCTCTATGCTCTGTTTTGGGATGGTTGCATACAAATAACTTCAAAGGTGAACAAGGTCATCCATTGGTTTGACGTTGTAGTTAGACTAGTGGATTAGGACCCAGAATAACTATATGCCACTGGAAGCTTGCTGGATGACTTTGGGCCTGTCACGGTCTCTTAGCCTAAACAACCTCATATGATAGTTGTTGTGAGGATGAGGTGCTGGAGGGGAATTATGTGACAAGCCATATGGGTAGGGTTGCCAACCTCAGTGCAGTGGCTGGAGATCTCCTGCTGTTACACTTGATCGCCAGGCAACAGGCATCAGCTCAAATGGAGAACATGGCAGTTTTGGAAGGGATACTTTTTACCCTACCAAAGCTCCAGCCCCCAAATATCCAGGATTTTCCCAACCCAGAGATGGCAACCTTAGCAATGAGGGAGAAAAGGGGATGTACATTTTTAGAACATGAAAAAGTGAGCTTTAAGGAAGGAAGGATGCATATTTAGTTTCCTTTGTTTTTTATTTTTAACTTCAAAAAGGAAATTGATTGCACAAGTCCATTAATTTTGTAAAAGAAGAAACTCTAGCAAGACGCTCGCACAATTGGAGTAAGGGGAGCTCCTCTATGAGACGTATATCTGTGGGAGAGACCTCACCCTGCAGCTCAGGGTTGGTATGTGCAAGGGTGGATGAATAATTCTTGGAACACTCTACTCTCAAACTATTAACAATTGTTCTACCACTTCGAGGCTACTGTAACATCAATGCAAGTATGTGAAAGACTCAAATAACTTACAACTATGTGTCTTGGATTGCTAATCATTTGAGCATATTTAGTAGTCAAACTTCTTTCCTTGAAAATTCCCCTGACTGTGCTGCAGTGAGTCTGGATCCCCCAAAATCCAGGAAAAGATGAAACTTCTGTGCTTTGCAGTTATATTTCTTAGGGATAACCCTCCTCATGCAGTGATTTAACTATAGACCTTTCAATAGCACTTCAAAGATGTAAACTGTATTACAGTTCTTCTTTAATCCTTGCCACAACATTCTGGATGTAGACTGATGGATAGAGATTTTCCCATGGCTTCCTGGTGAGCATTAGCCAGGCCTCAGCGAGTATTTTGTATTTAGCACTCACAGTCCTTAATGGCTAAATACTTTATTTATGTAGATAGCTTTACTCCACTTTTCTCCCTAATGAGGACCAGAACAGCTCACAGCATTATTGTCCCACCCTCCATTTTATCCACACAACAATCTTGTGTGGTTGGTTATGCTGAGTTGGCTTTGGATAAAGGTAAAAGGTAAAGGTATCCCCTGTGCAAGCACTGAGTCATGTCTGACCCTTGGGGTGATGCCCTCTAGCATTTTCATGGCAGACTCAATACGGGGTGGTTTGCCAGTGCCTTCTCCAGTCATTACTGTTTACCCCCCAGCAAGCTGGGTACTCATTTTACTGACCTCGGAAGGATGGAAGGGGGAGTCAACCCTGAGCCAGCTGCTGGGATTGAACTCCCAGCCTCATGGGCAGAGCTTTCAGACTGCATGTTTGCTGCCTTACCACTCTGTGCCACAAGAGGCTTTATTGGCTTTGGATACAACTTATTTGCAGATGTTGCTGCTGCTTAAGGTAGGACTCAAGAGCTCCCTCAAGACATGCTCAACTAGTTGTTTTGGGCTTCTGTGTACCTTACGTGAGGGTTTGCTGGCTCTCCCATTTTGTGAGACAAATAGATTATCAGTTCAATGGACTTGGAACACATAGACTGTAGGACAGGTGTAAGGACAAGTGTATGGATCATGGTTTAGGCCAACAATTCTCAATTTTTGGGGGGACCGCAGCTCTTTTAGGAGCTCTTCTCAGGTTCCAGGGCCCCCTGCAATAGGCTGGTGGCTTGCACAATGAGCTAGGCTAAAAAAGGCCTAAGCTAGGGGTAAATTAACTATACTCGGTATACCTTGTTTTATATATACATGAGACAGATTTCTAGAACATTCGACCAAGAGAAGCATGTCTATTGATTTTTTTCCTTGAATGCATTAATTCAAACACACACAAAGGAATGGATTACATGGTTTCTTTTTCTTTCCCTTAATGAAGGTTGAACTTATTAGCATATAATGACGTCATACATGATGAAAAGGGTATTTTATTGGTTCAGTTACTAGGGCTATCAGTAAACTCTTTAGGCTCCCCTTTTCATATTTTTCAGTCTGTGGTCCCTTTCAAATGTGCCAGGACACCCAAAGGGGCCATATGACCCCCACTGAGAATGGCTGGTTTACGGAAAGCCTCAAGGAGTCCAGGTAAAGACTCAAGCTGAACCTGGGTTATTTATATATTGGCTAGAAGGAACTGATCAACTTCCTATCCCAAAGAAACATACTGATGCTATGAAGACTATCCTGCCTCATTCTTCCTTTACTCTGTAGCCTTCATCGCCAAGGACACCAGCATACAAACTAAGAGAGTTTGAATCCCAAGCAAGCCAAGCAGCATATGTAGAACCCAAATGTTTGCATGTCTGACTACATGTAGAACTTGGTTTGTCATGCTACTATAGATCTGTATCTAGAGCCATTTGTGGTGACCCAATCCTTGTGTTCTACTTCCAGGAGAGGAAATCCTACTGTAAAGAAAGTGAGCAAAAATTACACTGAAGACAGGGATACCATATATGGTATTGCAAACATAAAGATCTCAAGAGAGTCAAATATTTAAATAGAATTTGATGTAAAAACTTGATGGGCTAAATGAGCTTTGGTAGATCCCCCTTATTGGCTTTTCCAGTTGTACAATATTGCCTTCTTTTTATTTCTGCTTGGTCTTGTGATTTACCAAAAGAAAATAGGATGTGTTAGAAAATACTGTTTCAGTAGCTGGAAAGGTAGATGATATTTTGCAAAATTTCAAACTGCTGGCTCTGGAACAAGATTCATAATATCCTTGGAGATCTTGCTTGGAAAAACTAAGTGACCCAGAATTTAAACTGGTCTTTTTGCATTGTAATATGTTGTGTTAACAGCAGATTCCTTTATTTCCTAATTAACAAAAAAGTGCTCTTTTTATTCAAGCCATCTGGCTGGAGAGCATGTTGTTTAACGGCTTGCTGTTACAGATTGGAACTGCACAGGAAAAAAAGATGTCTCAAATCCTGTTTTGGCTTGTGTCTGGGTTGATGGTGTATGTGCGTTGATGCGCATGCTCATCACTGCAGCATTCATTCTTCAATGACTGTAAAATGTGTGCCAAAAATGTTTCTTTTTATTAATAAAAACAGACTCAGCATCAACGTCTGCTTCATGACACTCAGTCACTTCTAAGGTTTTGAGTGCTTGCTGCCCCTGCAGACCAACAAAATAATATGAACTTAGGTTGTTTTTGTTAACTACCCTTCTCTCTAAATTGCCCGTGGCCTGCCAAGGATTTGAAGAGCCCAGTGATTTCCCCTTTGCATGTCTTCATTAATAGTACAGTGATGGTGCTGGTTTTTGCTATGACTTGGAAGGCCTGTTATGTCTCACCGGTCAATTTTTTCTGTCCTGCCTGATAGTTTCTGATGTCCAAGATTCCATTATCTGGCCATAGCCACATATGTCATCTCAAATAGATATTGACAACCTGATGCATTGTCTGATATTTCCTGATCCAGTATCTGATATTATGAAAGGCTTTCCTATTATTTCCAGTTACCAATATCTTTCTCCTGGCAAAAATCAGAAATATCCAAAATCAGTTCAGAAAGCCTTT
Organism: Paroedura picta; assembly: GCF_049243985.1. Lineage (NCBI taxonomy): Eukaryota > Metazoa > Chordata > Lepidosauria > Squamata > Gekkonidae > Paroedura > Paroedura picta. Next base: position 51,160,560 of record NC_135377.1, read on the forward strand.
CATTGTTCACAATTGATCTACAGTGAAATGGCCCTTTGTACTTTAAATGGCCATTATTTCAATAGAAAGATGTGGTCTTCAAAGACCATAAACTAGGTTTACTGCCTGATATTTTCAAATGGAAGCTCACCTGGACTACAAATGAAGAAGCCTGGTCTACTGACTATTAAAACCAATGCCTCTTTAAACTTTAAAGGGCCATTGTTTTCACTGCCTCTCTCTTCCAGCCCCTGCTGGAACTTGCAACTGGGGCAGCTGCTGGCACAGTCATTGAAATTATTAAGAGGCCACGTCTACTGCACATTGTAAGTAAAGCAGCCATTGAAATTATTAGGAGGCCAGGTCTGTGCCCATTATTTAGAGCAGCCTTTCTCAACTTTTTTACCATTCAGAAAGCCCTGAAAAATTCTTCAAGCTTCAAGAAACCTCAGAAATGGCGCAATTATGCAGAGTATGGTTGGGGAACATAGTTGTGTGCATGCCCACCTGGGCCCCTCCCCTTCCTACCTCCTCCATGCCCATCATTGGCCATTTGGAGGGGGGCACATTACCATATATAGTTATATCAACTGATCAATGTTTAACAATTAAAAAAAATATATTAAAAAGGAATTCTACCTACTCAGGAAAACCTTCCAGAGCCATCAAGAAACCCCAGGGTTTCTCGAACCCCTGGTTGAGAAAGCCTGGTTTAGAGCATCCCATCTGTTTAGCAGTGTATCTGCCTTTCAGATTTTAAGGAGCAGTTATTTTTAGTGGGGGTCAATCTGGCCTCTAGATCTTCCCATTGAAAATAATGGCCTTTAATAGGTCTGATGAGCCACAGACCAGCTGGGAAACCCTTCCTATCCCTTGCCTGCTTTTGCTGCCTCTGAGAGAGATGTTTGCAAAACTATCATTGTGCTCAGTTTTGGGAGCATAGTTCTGATATTTCTGGAATTGACTTTCTGGAATGATGATAATACTCCCAATATTTCACAATAACAAGAATAATGCCCTTCCTGACATTCCAATATAGAATTAAAAACTTGCAAGTGCACACCCGGTCTACATTTTAATATATTTTAATAGCACTGGTTTTTAACTTATTGTGTAAGCCACCCCAAGATCATGAGGAGAGGGGTGGCCTATAAATCAAAACAAATAAATATATTCTATAATAATGGCTCATAGTAGAAGGTTCTTGTAGAAGGAGAAAGTATAATTCAGACAAACATTTCTTGATATCTTTACCATATGTGGTAGTGTTTCATAGACTCCCATACTCCTTCCCCACTCTTCATTCATATTAACTATAGTCTGCTTCAGCTGGTCCTTTTTCTAATGGGATAAACCAATACAAATAGGGGTGGGACCAAAATCACAGTTGCAAGCTCCTTCTTTGATCGATATATATGCTTAAAATCTGTCTGCTCATAGTTCATTCTATATTCCAGGGAACTTGCTTTTGGAGGGATTCTTAATGCAAGAAAGAATCCTTTGCAAATATACTTGTAGATTTTACGGTATAGTCTGATGAACTGGGATTCTAAACCCAAGTTTAATACTGGTTTGTAGAAGTAAATGTAACTCTAGTTAACCTTTGTACATCATGGACAGAATGAATTTCTAGCAAAGATTCTTTGCACGAAAAGGAGTAGGGAAGGAAGAAAGAGCAAGAAATGCATGTGATCCCAATACATTTTGTACATTTTAGGAGACTGTTGGTTAAAAGTGATGTCTGATAGCAGTAGAAGACTGTACCTAAGTTGATATTATTGGGACATTCAAGCTTTAGCTTTCTCCTAAAACTTCCAAATAGGTTAGATCCCTACTAAAACTTCCGCATGAACAAGGGTGTGAGTGCACAACTTTTACTGATTTCAGTTCTGTGCCAGACGTCTGAATTTTCACTGAGCTTTTCCTGGGGGTTCCCTATCCCTATGAGCAGCATGCAGGGTATGTGTGTGCGCGTTGGCCTACAGTGGAATGCAGAGGTGGAGACATTGTACTTCTATGGACAGAAATCCTTCCCTCCATGAAAGCTTCAAACAGGATCCAAGACATTACCCTGGATCCAAAGACACGCAAATAAACAGACTTAGTGCAGTGCTGCTTCTGCCAGACACTGTGCCCTGGGGTCACAATTCCTGATTTCAGCAGTATACTAGGAAGTGCCAAAAGAAAGCTGGCTTGAGGCATGCTTCCTCTTTCTACCCTTCTAGGGCATTTTATGGGGAATTCCTTCCCAGAGTAAGGGATGAGCAAGTTCCCTTTTTGCTTGTTATCCTGTTGCACAGAGGAAGTTTGATTAGGTGTGTCTCGATGTTTCAGAAAGTAGTCATGGTATTCAGCAGTAGACCTGTTAGATTCAAGTCTAGTAGAACCTTAGAGACCAACAAGATTTCTAAGGCATAAGACAACCAACCAGGGTTTCATGAAAACCTGGGGTTTCTTGATGACCCTGGAAGAATTCCCAAATGGGGGGGGGTTAATTAATTTTATATATTTTAAAAAATATCGTTATACATTTATTGAGTGAAATGACCCTATATGGTCATGTCGGTATTGGGCCTAGGGGGTCCTAGAGGAGGTGGGAAGGAGCCCCAGGTGGTGTGTACACAGCTATGCGTCCCAACCATATTCTGCAAAACCGCACCACTTCTTGTTTTTGTTTTGTTTTGTTTTTAAGTCTGAAGAATGTTTCAGGCGTTTCTTAATGGTTAAAATGTTGAGAAAGTCAGAAGAAGACCTTTATTGGCATACAACTGCTCATTTTCAGTGTGTACCTACAACCCCAGAAGCCTAACTAGAAGTAGTCAGCTTTGTGATCCATTGCTGTTAGTTCCTGTTGAAAAATACAGTGCTAACTGTTGAGTTTTTCCTGACTTCCTTTCTACTCCCAGTTTTTGTATTTCCCAGATGTTCTTTTCTGCCTGCTTATGTATATCAGATATCTTGTTGTTGTTGTTGTCTTGTATTCTTGTGATTTGTTCTTGTGGAATAATTTCCATGGAGAAATGCCTGTCCTTTGCTATGTTTACTGTAATTCTTCCTTGCAGCCAGTGGATTTCTGTAAAAACTTGCCTTGGGGTGGCCTTGTCCTATTTTCCTCTTAGATGACTTTGGCATTTATAAAGCTTGAGAGATCATAATTCTGAATTTTCCAGTCTGAAGGGCTCAAGCCAAAACAACAGGGAGGGCAGCAAACCTGCTCAGTGTTTGGCTTAAGGCAGCTGGTTTTTCCTCTCCTTTGACCTAGAGCCATGGCATAAAAACAGGGAGCAAAAAAGAAGTGATGTTAGCAGTGTAATCTCACTTGCTTTGAAAGTCTGGCTCCAGAGCCCTGCATTGTTGATCTTTCTGATTGCTTCCTTCTCTGGACTAGACTCTTTAATAGTTTCACATACTGATTCCTCATTTTAAAAGATTGCATTGGCTGTGAATTCTTCTAATGATAATCCATGTTGATTTCCTGTTAGAAAGTGTGATATAGTTTGCTTTTTCTTCCTTTTCATAGCAATGAATTCTGTCATACACTGCAAGCTACCTTACTAAGTAGCAATGTAGAAGGGGTGTAATTTTTTATTACATTGTGTTTGAAGATGCTATGATACAGAACTCAACAGAGCATATCCTTCAACTGTAGGGTGAGTTGATTCTCTCTGTTGTGTTGGCTTTGCTGTAAGGCTTAGCCAATCCCTGCCAGGTTTTTATTTGTTAAACTGCCACACATGTGCTTTCAGTGTACACTCATTGCAATATTAGCTAGTGTTGCCAACTTTGAGTTGGGAAATTCATGGAAATGGGGAGGTGGGGCCTGGGGATGATGAGATTTGGGTAGGGGGAGGGACCTTAGTGGGGTACTATACCATAGACTCCACCCTCCAAAGCAGCTGTTTTCTCTAGGGGAACTGATCTCTAGTTCTGTTAGACCTCCAGGTGGGGCAAGATAGCAAAAGTTTTATTAGCTTAAAAAACCCCAGACACTTTAAAGAGGGGGGAAAGCATTTAAAAACCTTTACCATGTAGAGGTAAGGTGTAGCAAGGGCACTTCCAGCTCCTTCATTGCTCAAAATATGTTTAAAATCTTCACCCTCTTTTTTTTCAAACATATTGTCATTTTGCATGGTTATTTTGATAGTAATTTAGTTCAGATTCCTACAAAGTGATTATGTGGAGTAGTTATTCTGAAGCATGGCAATTGGGATGGTTCCAATCCAAATTAAATAATGTCAACTTAATGAAATGAGCTAAGGAATAGCTCTTGGGTTGCCCTTGCTGTGTACGATGTGCAGAATTCTCTACAGACATTCATATTGGGCTTGTTTTCTAGATGTGATAATTCCACACAAAAGAGGTGCACTGACACTCTAAACACTCTTACATTTTTCTCAGTCCCTTGAATTCAGTGGACTTTGCAGGGTGTTGCTCTGCTTAAGTTGGCTGCATTTCTGCTTAGCTTCTAAGGTTCCAACCACAGGCGATCTGTCGGTGTAAGAGGATGGCTCACCTTTTTAAAAAGTGCATTATCCCACATAATGGAGACAACTCAGATCTGTGCATTCAGACATCATGCCAAAGTGGTGTTTGATTTGAGTCTTTCAGAAGCAGGAAGGCTTCGGTTCTAAGTCAGGGGTTGGGAAAGGTATGGAACAACATACAAGTACTGTAACAGTGATCAGGCTTAGAATAGACAAATGGAGGCCTATCGTCATGCCTGAACAAGGTACTTTCTGGTTGGAGCAGAAGCAGTCTGTGTGGCAGACAAACTTATTTTGAGGGGAAAGCCTTTCATTCAAACTTTAATTTGGCTGTTTTGTGTGATGAAACACTCAGGTTTGCTTTCTTTTTAACTGAATTTCAGTTTGTTTTATGTTATGCTTTGGATTTATCAAGACTTAAGTTTGACTGGTGGCATGCTTTTTATGTTAACTTCTGCTAGAAGAATAAACATCATTCTGCCTGGTTTGCAATTGCTGATTTTGCCTTTTAAGATGCATTTTCAGGCTGATTAAATCTGCACACATTGCAGCTAGAAAATAGCATATTGTTGCATCACCCCAAAAGATTGGATTTCTGTTTTTGGACAACATATCTCTGAGGCTCCAGGCAGAATGATATCACAGGAGGTTAGCAGGACTGAACAGTCTGACAAGCACAGCCTTGGAGAACCTCCTCTGGAATTCTAGAGAGGGTTTTCCAGCTAGACTTAGTCATTTTCCCCCAAATGTCTTGGCATGGCTGATCACTTGAGGGTGACATATGGTAGGAACATGCTCTGAGGGACAAACCTCCCGGATGGCAAACAGCACCATGCAAAACAGACAGATGGTGGCTTATTCAACCTTGGAAAGTAGTTTAATCCTACATAGTGGCAAGGCCTGAGCACGGAGCGAGACAGACACACAGCCCTAATGGAATCTGAAACAAAGATGTGACAAGTTCACCCACAAATTGCCTAGCACTGAGACTGCATCAGTGCTGAGCCGCTGTGGCTGAATAGAAGATTTTGTGAGGTGCTGTAGCCTAGTGAAAGAACACCATCAATTCTGATTGGTTTTTTTGGGGGGAGATAGAGTAAAGAGTGTTGAACAGTCAGCTTCTGTTCCTTCAGCTAAAATTACAAAATGCATACATGTAAAGCCACTGATGTTTAGAATTGTTCAGTCAGCTGGAGATTTGCTAGAAACAGGATGAGTTTATCTCCTAATGAATTTGCCTTTTAAAGTATGGTATTCCATATTTTTGAAGTATGGTATTCCACGATCGTTTTCAAATCACTGACTTAAAAAAGTTTGTTTGTGGAACAGACTGTATGTAACAAGATAAGAACATAATGCTAAACATAAGCCAACAAAACTTTGAAATTGTCACTGGTCTGTCAGAATGATATCCTTTCCAGGTATTTAGTTAGGCACAGTCCTAAAGCTTTCCAGGTTAAAAAACAACAATACAAATATAAAAAATGAGTAAATTAGAGTATCTCACAAAAGATGTTATGCATGTAAGCAAATGAACTAGAATATTAAAGCATCTCTGAATAAACTATTCAAATTGTAGCACTAACCATATAGCCCTAATCTAAATTTTAAACAAGAACAATATTGGGGATTTAGGCCAGATTTGAGGTTTTCACCCTTCTGGTCAACAGTCTTCCTGTATGAGCTATCAGTGGGTGGTGCTGGCCCTCGGGTTGATGTATCCAAGGGCTTTAGTCCTGGGAGAGTTCAACATTCATGCCACAGTCCCTCTGACTGGAGTTGCTCAGAACTTTATAGCCACTTTAGCGACCGGGGAACTGTCTCTAAAACATTTTAGTCTTCATGCCTACAGCAGATCATATGCTCCATTTGGTTTTCCACATTACTGAAGCACAATATGGAGTACAAATGGAGAAAAAAATTGATTTATTTTTCATTGTCTCGCTGTTACCTGGTAAGGTTTAGGCTAATAGAAAGTTGGAATCTCTATGAGGCTGGGACTTACAGTTCACTCCTTGAGGCAGATGGATATAGATGGATTCCTGACAGATTCCCTTTGCTGCTTTTAGACACAGTGACAAACCCGTTTGTTCATGACAGGCTCAAACACAGTATGACTGATGCTTCTGTCTATGTTCTAGCTGATTTCTGGAAAGAGGAGGTGACCTAAGCAGTTGATGTAATCACTCTTAGGCATCTGAACTTTCTCATTGAGCCCACTCTACTTCCTAGATGACTGAAGAGTTAGGGATGATGAAACAGGTTGGCAGATGATTGGAAAGCAAATGGGTAAGATGTTTATAATGAGACTAAGCACTATCTAGAGTTCATTTTCATGCCCTCTCTGTGGCAATAATGATAGTAAGTATGCGTAACTATTGAATTCAGATAATACACAGTAGAAGTCTCCTGTGAACATTTAACAAAGCATTTCACAGAAAATCATATTCACAGTGAACTGGGCTCCCTTCTTGTAGCAGATCAGTTCTAGAATGTTCTCAGAGTACATTGTACTGTTTGGGTGCAATACAGATGCTGTGGGCGGAAGATGTGGAAAAATTCCTTAGAGGAGTATGGTCCACCATTTCTATGCTTGTCTGTTGCCTCTCATGGTTCATTTTGCTTTGCTGAAGAGAATTGCTTATTGGGGTCCTAGGAGAGGACAATCCTTTGCTCCATAAGACACCACCCCCTTCCAAAGCAGCATTCCTTGGAACCTAAATATTTCAAGAATTATTATCTAGACTTTATTCCTCTTTTAATCATTGTGTTTGAGTGAGCCTTTTGAATTAGAATGGATTGTATGGAACCATTTCAATATGGTTTTAACCTGATTTTGAACAGGAACTGCCTTACAGCCCTGATCTGGGGACCTTTGTTAGAAACTGAAATAAGATAGAGCACATTTAACCTTGTTGTTTCTTTAGGCTATATTAGCTTCTTTTGATACCATCAACTATGGTGACCTCCTGGGTATATCGCTGAGGTAGCTATGAAGTCAGAGTTTTCTGGTGTTTTCATTTTCTCCCCCCTAACTGACCAAGTAGTGCTTTGGGACAATTGTTTCATCCTGTTACATTTTGAAATTTCGGGTTTCACAGTCCTATTCTGTCCCCCTCTATCTACATAATAGACCTGGGAGAGTTCACCTGGGGACCTGGAAAGAGGCACCATCACTATGCTGAAAATAGTTCTTCTTCCCCATTTCAGCTGAGACAAGTGAGACAGTGAGAGGTCTGAGCCAGTGTTTAAAACTGGCGATTGAATGGGTAACCAGTAAAGTGAAGCTTAGTCCTGGAGTACTGTGTGCAGTTCTGGAGGCCTCACTTCAAGAAGGATGTAGATAAAATTGAAAGGGTACAGAGGAGAGCGACGAGGATGATCTGGGGCCAAGGGACCAAGCCCTATGAAGATAGGTTGAGGGACTTGGGAATGTTCAGCCTGGAGAAAAGGAGGTTGAGAGGGGACATGATAGCCGTCTTTAAGTATTTGAAAGGTTGTCATTTGGAGGAGGGCAGGATGCTGTTCCCATTGGCTGCAGAGGAAAGGACAGTAATGGGTTTAAACCAGAGGTCCCCGGCCCGCGGCCCAGTGCCGGGCCGTGAAGGCCGTGGCGCCGGGCCATGGCTCCTTCTTCCCTCCCCCCCCGAAGCTAGAAGCTCACCAGGCCGCGAGCAAATCGGCCGCCAAAGCGACCGATTAGTTCGCGGCCCGGCAAGCTTCTTATTTCGGGAGGGGAGGGAAGAGAAGCTTGCTGAGCCGCAAGCTAATTGGCCGCTTTAGCGGCCGATTTGCTGGCGGCCCGGAGGGGCCGGGAGGGGGAGCCACGGCCGCCGTCATGGCGGTGGCGCAAAGGCGCTTGCGCGGACTGCCGCACACGCGCATTTGCACCCCTACCGGGCGCAAATGCGCGTGCGTGGCAGTCCGCGCATGCCCGTTTGTGCTGGGGCTGCCGCGCGTGCGCGGGGCCCCGGGCTGCCCTCTCCCCCCACTATGCCGCAGTGGTCCACAGCGGGCGAAAGCTTGTGGACCGCTGGTTTAAACTACCGGGCGCAAATGCGCGTGCGTGGCAGTCCGCGCATGCCCGTTTGTGCTGGGGCTGCCGCGCGTGTGCGGGGCCCCGGGCTGCCCTCTCCCCCCACTATGCCGCAGTGGTCCACAGCGGGCGAAAGCTTGTGGACCGCTGGTTTAAACTACAAGTACAACAATATAGGATAGATATCAGGAAAAAAATTTTCACAGTCAGAGTAGTTCAGCAGTGGAATAGGCTGCCTAAGGAGGTGGTGAGCTCCCACTCACTGGCAGTCTTCAAGCAAAGGTTGGATACACACTTTTCTTGGATGCTTTAGGATGCTTAGGGCTGATCCAGCGTTGAGCAGGGGGTTGGACTAGATGGCCTGTATGGCCCCTTCCAACTCTATGATTCTATGATTCTATGAGACAGAGTTGACATGGAACTTGAGGGTGCTGTTAGGTCTGAGTATCCAGAGAAAAAGGGACAGTTTCCCTGATGTATATATTTGTGCTATTAATAGATTCAGGTGGGTAGCCATTTGTAACTCGTGTATTTGTATGAATTCACAGGTCCTTTCAACTTCCTTAATCCAATCTCAGCTATAATTGCCCAGTTATTTATGTATCTTGACTCTTAACTAACCCTTCCTGGCAACTACCTTCCCTTCTCTATTTAATGGTTGATGAAATTCTGTTTCACTCTGTCTGAAGAAGTATGCTTACACACAAAAGCCTATAACTTGAATAAAGCTTTTTTGGGCTTAAAGGTGCCACTCAAACTTTGTTCTGTGCTAATTTTAGTCCACTTTTTTCATTGAGATTCAGGGCAGATTACCCCATGTTAAATCAAGACTATCAACAGGATGGGTCATCCAATAAACAGTACAATAGGACTTGGACTGACAGATCACAGACCTATTCTGTTCCATCTGTGGGGAACAGTGACCAAAATTTTACTTCATCAAATTACCAGTGGCTTGAATTTAATCTGGTAACTAATGGGTAACCAGAAGAATGATTGCAGAAATGGTGTAGTATAAATACATGGCAAGTCATGGTAGGAAGCCATCTTCCAGGCTAAACTAATTTGGAAGAAAGCAATTTTTGTGGTTGGATTTATTTGCATCTCCAGCAGTAATGTTAGGTCTAGTATATAACCACTAGGATCATCTGAACACAATCAAAAGTGGGAAGCATGAAGTCCTTCAAGTCCTCAGGCTTCCCAATCCGAATTACCTTAATCTTGTCAGGGTTCAGTTTGTTCATTTTTAGCCATTTAACTACAGCAATGTAATTTCTTCCACACTACTGATAAATGGTCTCCAATGGCAACCCTTTAAGTTCAGTCTGTAAGGAACAATTTGAAGCACTCCAAAGTGCATGCCGTGATATCTATTTCTGCCTCCAAATGTTTCAATAAGATAGTGTGGTCTATTGTGTTACAGGCAGCAGACAATTCCAGTAGGAGGAACAAACTGGCATGGCCTTTGTCTACATTCAGACAGAGATCATCATCTAAAGCAGGGGTAGTCAAACTGCGGCCCTCCAGATGTCCATGGACTACAATTCCCAGGAGCCCCTGCCAGCAAATGCTGGCAGGGGCTCCTGGGAATTGTAGTCCATGGACATCTGGAGGGCCGCAGTTTGACTACCCCTGATCTAAAGCCACCAGTGTCATTTCTATCCCATTGCCCAGTCTGAAGTGAGACTGAAAAGAATTTGGAGCACACAAGTTATTCAAGATGGCTTGGAGTTGGTCTGCTATTATTCTCTCAGTCACCTTGCCCAGAAAGGGCAAATTAGAGAAAGAGTGATAATTGGCCACATCACTTTTCTATAGCGATGGTTGTTAAAGCAGGGGATACATGACTGCCTGTTTGAGTGGCCTAGGGAAGGTGACCAGGCTGATTTATGATAGGGAAGGTGACCAGGCTGATTTATGATAGAGTGATCATAACACGAATTCAGCAGTCAGGATGGACAAGGGTCCAAAGCACAAGTGGTAGCCTTCACGAGTCCTAGGATTCTGTCAAGATGATCCATAAATAGATCAGACAATGTATTTGATATTTCTTCTGTCTAGTTGATGTTACTGTTGACATCCAGACTTAGGGATGGGCGAACACAAACCTAACAATGAACTGATACCTTGGTTTGCAAACCAAACTGATGTGTATGGGTTAGTGACACCTTTCTGCTCCCTGCTACTTTATGTGGAGAGCAGAAAACAGAGGTTAAATGACTTTGAGCTATTCAAACCCTTGCTTTCTGTTTCATGCCAGTCAAATGCTCTTCACAAACTGCCACAAACTGCCATAAATGGTCTGAAAATATGTGAAGTTCAGATTGGCTCTTCAGTCTGTGAACATCACTTAACGAACCAGGAACTTCCTGAAATTTGAGGGAAACTTTAGTTTGTGAGCTGGTTCATGTTCATCCCTAATCAGAGTATATATGAGAGATTTTGTCAGCAAAGATCTTTCTAAAGATACCACAACTAATTTCTTACTTCTGTTACAGTAAGTAGATGCCAAGATACCTTAAAGAAGAAGAAGAGTTGGTTCTTATATGCCGCTTTTCCCTACCCGAAGGAGGCTCAAAGCGGCTTACAGTCGCCTTCCCATTCCTCTCCCCACAACAGACACCCCGTGGGGTGGGTGAGGCTGAGAGAGCACTGATATCACTGCCCGGTCAGAGCAGTTTTATCAGTGCCATGGCGACCCCAAGGTCACCCAGCTGGTTGCATGTGGGGGAGCGCAGAATCAAACCTGGCATGCCAGATTAGAAGTCCGCACTCCTAACCACTACACCAAACTAGCTCTTGGATCATTGTAACCTGGCAAATGCAATGATATCTGGATAACACTGAACTTTTTCTAGACTATTTACCATTATATGTTCAGCTACAGAGAAGTGATTCACAGTTTTATTGGTTTCCGAGGGCTACAGTGGCTTTTGTATATCTGTTTTGGTAAGCAGAACTGAATGTATCTTCTCTACAACTCAGTTACATGAAATGGCATCCCTATGGTTTTCTCTTTAATTGACTACTGCTGGAAGATTGACCTGTGGTGCTGGAAGTTCTAAGGGAAACTTCAGAATGTGTAATCATCCTCCCATAGGGTTTCCAGTCATAAATTAGACCAATTGGAAGTCACAGATGTCTCATAATATTAAATATAGCCGTTACAAAGGATTTTGTTTAAATCAAGAAAACCAAGAAACATAAGATAGTCTTGACTTAACTCAATTTTAAATGCACCAATTTTTTTAACCTGTTATAAGGTAGAAATAAAAAGAAAGGAGTGTTATAACCACAAATGTCCCAGCTAAACTCAAAGATTAATAAGGAGTTGATTTATAGATACCACTATTTGATGTTATCCAAGGATTATTGTTTTGTATGGGATCAGAAATTATTCATGGTCAGGCTTTATACTGAAAAGCTAGAAATTTCTGGATATAAAGTAATACAGTTGGCATAGAACATTGATGTCCATCAAAATGTTTCCTCGTGTCTGCTTGATTCTTGAGTTTTGGAGTAGAATTCAGATAGAAATTTAGTTTTCTTCTTACCTGTTGACTGGCTAACCAAGTGCTTTGTTTATCCTGAGTTGGCATAACCAGCTATTTATCCTTGATTTAGTTACATATAGAGACTGTGTCCAAGGGTGGCAACCTCACCTTGTGTTCACCTGCTCTAGAGGGGACCCTGGTGGGGGAAGAAGCTGATTTTGTTGCAGTACATTTAGCTTTAATCCTTTATAAGTCCTGTGGATCCTGCTGTTGTTTGTCCTGCTATTGCCCTGCAGAGGACAGCCATTTAGTATTCCACCCCAGGTCTTTTGTGGTGATGCACATAACACTTTCTCAAGTTCCAAAAACATCTGCTGGCTGAACAAGATTGGAGACCCCAACTTGGAATAAATCCCAAGTGCTATCAGGGTTCAAAATCACTTAGTATCTGCATCTATAAACCTACACTCTAAACCCAAGTAACAAGCTATAGATCTTGGCAATGCTCATCATTTTTCTTCTTAGGGTTAAAATGATGCATCGTTAGTCGTTAAACTAACCAAATAAATTAATGTAACAGCTGTGAAGCTGTAGACATGGTGATATTAGAAACTGTCTTTCTTTTTCAGTATGATCTTTTTTTTTCTAGACCTCCACCTGTCAGCAAACTGTTTTAACATACAATATATTTTTTAGCTTTTCTGTTAATAATGTTGTTTTTTTCTTTATCAAAACCTTAAAGACCTCAGCGTGACTGAAATGTGTGGCCAGTCTCACTATTTGGCCTTTTGTTCATATATGATAATCAGACCTTAGAGAGAGTAATTATAAGCAACCATCCAGTTAGGGTTGCCTGACAACTAGTGGGATTCAGCAGGGTGGGACATGGGAGGAGGGGGGTGCCATTGGCATGACTTCAGGAAAAACCCATAAGTGCCATCCATTATGTCTAGGAACTGCTGGAGGCTCTAAGGGAAAACTTAGATTTCCATAGATTCCTAGAAAAAATTGACATCATTTCCTTTTTTCTCCCAGAAGTGATGTCATGCAATTGCTGACATTGGTCTTTAATTTTTCCCCCTCCTGCTAGCACTGGGGTAACAGTCTTTGGGACAGGAGATTTCCCAGGCCTGGTAGGAATATGGTCACTCTATAATAATAATCCAGTATTTACAGTGAGTTTTATTTTATGTTAATTGGTGCCTTTCTCCTGAACAGAGTAAATAAATTCTGTTTTCAGTTACATTTGCCCTAATAAGAATTATGAGGACTTTTGAGAATAAATTCATGGTAAAAAAAACCCTACATTTAAAATAAGTATGCTTGCACATTGCATTCACTTTTCACTGAGTCCCTGCATTGACTTGAAAGGAAACTGATTTTATATCAAGGCACTTTAAAGAAAGTCATCAAAGTTTTGAATTGTATACTTAACAACACATTTCAAGTCAGAAGAATTCAAAGTTAACCCCCCCCCAACTCAAACTTTTTAATTTGTGGGTGGAACAGGAGGGAGGGGGGGAGAGCCTGAAAATGAAAACTCAGTGTTTCTTCAGTAAACTTCCCAAAACAATATACTTTAAAAAATGATAGGCACATTTTTATATCCCTGGAAGCAAATTCAAAGTACCTTAATATTATTTACGCCAGCTTTCCTCTAAGCAAATAGAGTAAAGAATGGAGAATGATCACAACAGAGGAAAGCAAGATTCATCCAGTTACATATAAATGTCAGTGTGTGATTGGCTGCTTTATCATTAAAACTTGCAAAAAGATCTCCTTAGGCCATCAGAACCAGTAAATCATGGGCAAGAATAACACAATTCAACAAGAAAGCTTTTTAATTACTATTATTTTCCTGCAATGAGGTACCATTGCTCACAGCTCATTAAAGGGAACATCATCCAGCTCAAAATTATAATTGATCTCCAGCAACATAACAAAGCAAAAAATATTATGACAAGACAAGAGTCACTGGAAAAGAGATTAATGCTGGGAAGAGATTAATAGTGGGAAAAGTTGAAGGCAGTTGAAAAAGAGGGTGACCCAACATGAGGTGGACTGACTCAATGAAATAAGCCACGACCTTCAGCTTGGAACATCTTTGGAAGACATTTTAGGGAACATCCATAAGTTTGGCCCAAGTAAGAAGCACTTGATGGTACTTAACACACAGTAATTGTTCACAGTATCAACTTGCATGTGTATTGCTAGAGGTTGAAGTTCTTTTTATTTTCCTCAGTTCAGCAAGATTTCCATTTCTAAAAAAGAAGAGTTTTATAGCCTCCTTGACAATGCAGTTTAATCATGTTGGCACTTTCTTCAACTTGTTGTTCCCCTTTCTAATCTGTATTTTATCTCAGCTTATGCTTTAGTAGTTTTAGATAACTTCCAAGCATTCTAAAGGGATTTGACTCCTCTTCAGTTTCCTCTAAACTACTCTTATTTTTAAGTATCAAATTGTGTCTGCGATAGATGTGTTAAATAATTCATCTATATTCACATATCTCTGTGTGTGTTGAATTTGTTAGGGTAATCTTCAGTGACATTAATATCCCTGCCTGAATTCTCAGTTTTAAATCATAACTTACCTTCTTTTTTGACTGCCCTATGAAGAAAAATCATCTTTTGTCATTATCATCATCATGTCGGGGACCCGCTTGCTAACTGAAAAACCAGGGTGCCCCTTTGAAGAAAACGTCACGCCAGGCCTGGTGAACGATACAACAGGAACAAGCTTTATTTCAGCAACGTGGAGTCCGCTGGTATGGAGTAAGAGCTTCCACCGAACTCCAGGTGGAAGCTCCCTTTTATACAAAACCCACCTCCTTAGGCTGTATTGCCCCACCCAGTACTTGCGGAGGGAACATGCTGATACAATCATGACTCATGCACATATGCGAGGTTTTCCGGGGTTCCTGATGGCCCATTTTCCTGGAACAAAGGGCCATCTCCGGGCCCTTGTCAAAAGGTGGAGGGGGACATTGAGGTTCTTTAGCGGCCATTGCCACCTCAACGATCGGGTGGGGCGCCCAGCTGCCGGCTTGCCTATGATCACCATGCCCTACCTCCGTGATCGCGGGCGCCTCTGATGGCGGGGTTCGGTCCGGTTCCCCAGCCACCAAGGACCGAACCACGACATTCTGCCCCCCCAAAGGTCCATTCTCCAACCCCCCGGGACGGCCAGGATACCGCTTGTGGAAACGTTCAGTGAGTCGGGGCGCAAGGACGTCCGCTGCCCAGACCCATTCCCGGTCCCCCAAAGCGAAGTCCTTCCATTCCACGAGGTACTGCAACTTCCCCCTGTGGAGTCTAGAGTCCAGGATATCCGCCACCTCGTGGTGCTCCCCCCCCGGCAGGACCTCGGGCGCTGGCGGGGAAAACACGGGGTGCCAAACGTCACCGTCCGGAGTTTTTTTTAGAAGGCTCACGTGAAAGACGGGATGGATGTGCCGGAGGTTCTTGGGGAGCTTGAGCTTGACCGAAACTTCGTTGATCGGGGCCAAGACCTCGAAAGGCCCCAAAAACCGAGGGCCTAGCTTCTTGCTGGGCAAATTCAACCGTAGGTTCCGGGTGGAAAGGTAAACTCGATCCCCCGGTCGGATCTCTTCAGCTGGTCGTCTCTTCCGGTCGGCGTCCTCTTTCTGCGCTGCCTTGACTTTGTGGAGCTGCTCCTGCAGCGACTTCCAGCAGCTCCCGGCACGCTTCCCCCACTCGCGAAGGTCGGCCGATTCCCGGGCGGGGACCTCTCCAAGCTCCGGGAAGTGTCTCAGGTCTGTCCCGTAGACGACGGCAAAAGGCGACATCTCCGTGCTGCTGTGGTCTGCGTTGTTGTACGCGAACTCGGCCAGGGGGAGCAGGGGCACCCAGGTGTCTTGATGATAGGAACCGAAACACCGCAAGTACTGCTCCAGTACTTGATTAACCCGCTCGGTCTGCCCGTCCGTCTGGGGGTGGTAAGCGGAGCTCAGCCCTTGCTCGATGTCTAACAGGCGCAGGAAAGCTTGCCAAAACCGGGACACGAATTGTGAGCCCCGATCGGAAATCACCTTGTCCGGCAGCCCGTGCAGTCGGAACACGTGATCCAGGAACATCCGAGCCAACTGTGAAGCACTGGGGACACTGGCGCAAGGAATGAAATGGGCCTGTTTGGAAAATAGATCTACCACCACCCAGATCACCGTTTTCCCCTTGCTGGGAGGCAAGTCGGTTATAAAGTCCATGGAGATCACTGACCACGGCCGGGTCGGGACCTCGAGCGGGTGCAGCAGACCTTTCGGCTTGCCAACCCCCGGCTTGCAGGTCAGGCAGACAGGACAACCACTGACGTAAGCTTTTGTGTCCCGCCGCAGACTGGGCCACCAAAACCGCCGCCGGGCCAACTTCCAGGATTTTACGAAACCGAAGTGCCCGGCGGTCTTAGCATCGTGGCAGAGGCTGAGGGCTTCCCGTCGTAGCCCTTCCGGGACGTAGACAGCCTCCCCCCTCCGCCAGAGACCGGAGTCCAAAATCAAAGAGTCCCGGAGCTCAGCCAGCTCCTCGTCTGTCCCGTAGGCTGCTACTAGGCGGTCTCGGAGCGGGGCGGTCGCCGGGTCGGGCTCCCATTCCTCCCTGGCCCGACGCCTAGTGACGACCCCCCGTCCCAGCTGCTCCTCACCAAACACGGACCTGGTGCAGGGAGCGTACCCCTCCCCATAATGCGGCAGACGGGAGAGGGCGTCCGCGAGGAAATTCTCTTTGCCGGGGATGTGACCAAGCTTGAAATTGTACCGCGAAAAGAACTCCGCCCACCTCATCTGTTTGGCGTTCAGGGATCGCGGTTGCCGGAGCGCCTCCAGATTCTTGTGATCTGTCCAGACCTCGAACGGCTCCTCTGTTTCCTCCAGCCAATGCCGCCATTCGGTGAGGGCGAACTTAATCGCAAACGCCTCCTTCTCCCAGGTAGACCAGTTCCGCTCCGTTTCGGCGAATTTTCGTGAGAGGTAGGCCGCCGGCCTCAGCTGTCCCGCCTTGTCTCGCTGCAGGAGAACCGCCCCGGCTGCTGCGTCGCTGGCGTCGACTTGTACCACCATCGGCTGGGTTGGGTCGACGTGCAGTAGCGTGGGCTCAGACGCGAAAGCTTGCTTGAGGGCCAGGAACGCTGCCTCCGATTTCTCATTCCAGCCGAGCGCTGCGCTGGGCCGCGTGGCGCGAGGACCTCTCCCCTTGGTACCTAGCAAGTCCGTGAGGGGAGCCACTACGGAGGAGTATCTGGGGATGAAGCCTCTAAAAAAGTTAGCAAACCCCAGGAAGCTTTGTAGCTGTTTCCGGGTGCGGGGCCTTTCCCAGGCCAGCACCGCCTGCACCTTCTCGGGGTCCATAGCTATGCCCTGGGCTGAGATGCGGTAGCCCAAATAGTCCAGGGAGGGACGGTGGAATTCGCACTTAGCCAGCTTCACGTATAGGTGGTTTGCCAGCAGGCGCTTTAACACCTCCCTCACCAGGGTCACGTGCTCTTGGGGATCTTGGCTGTAGATCAGGACGTCATCCAAATAAACAACCACCCCCTGAAACAGAAGGTCCTGCAACACCTCATTAATTAGACTCATGAAAACCCCAGGTGCCCCGCTTAAACCGAACGGCATCACTTTAAATTCGAATTGTCCCAATTGACAGTTAAACGCTGTTTTCCACTCATCCCCCTCCCGGATGCGTACCCGGTAGTACGCCTCCCTTAGGTCCAGCTTAGTGAACAGAGTCCCTTTGCCCAGCCGGGCCAGCAAATCCGGGATCAGCGGGAGGGGGTAAGCGTTCCCCGCTGCGATGGCGTTGAGGCCCCGGTAGTCCTGGCACAGCCGTCGGGACCCATCCTTTTTCCGGACGAACAAGACTGGAGCTCCCATGGGACTGGAAGCGGGCCGGATGAAACCTCGGGCCAGATTTTTACCCAAAAACTCCCGGAGGTCCTTGAGCTCACCCTCACTCATCTTGTAGATGCGCCCTTTGGGTAGTACCGCCCCCTCTGGGATGTTGATAGCGCAGTCCGTGCGGCGGTGTGGGGGTAGCTCGTCCGCTTCCCGCTCGCTGAAAACGGCTGCGAGGTCTCGGTACTCTGGCGGGACCTCGGGCTCTGGTATCTCCTGCTGCGCCGCCGCCGCTCCCCTGGGACGCGCCGCCGTCCTCTTGTGGCTGGAATTCTCGTGGGGGACCCGATGCCGTGCACCCACCGTCAAGTCGAACTTCAGGGTCCCCGCCCGCCAGTCCACCACGGGGTTGTGTTCCTTCAGCCAATCCAGGCCCAACACCGCCCGATATCCCGCTACGGGGACCTGGATCAGCCACCGCAGCTCTTGGTGGTCCCCTATGTGGATGGCGATAGGACCCACCTCCTCCCCGAAAGGTCCCCCCTGAATCGGGCTGCCGTCCATCTGGACGAAAACCAGGGGAACCTTCCGAATGCGCTTCGGTAGCCCCAAAGCCCGGGCTATCTGGGGGTGGACCATGCTGTGGTCGCATCCAGAGTCCAAAAGAGCCTCCCCCACCCAACTTAGTCCGTTCTCCGGGTTCCGGAGCTCTAAAATTACCACGTTCGGAGGTCGCGCCTCATGCTGTAGGGGTTTTCCCTCGCACCGCGGGACCTGCTGCCCGGCGCCGTCTACAGCAGGTCCTGGCCGTTTCCCGTCGCCTGGGCGCTTCCCGGTTCGTTGCGGAGGTCCTCCGCCCGGCGTGCCTGCTGGGGGCGTGTCGCACCTCCCCCCTGGGAGAGCCCGCGGTCCTCCCCCCCTTGCCGTTGGCACGCTGCTGCGAAATGTCCTGACCCCCCGCATTTCAGGCACAGACCTTCCCGGCGTCTCCTTTCCCGCTCGGGGTTCGGGGGTCGTTTGGGGCGAGAGTTGTCGGGGCCCGGTCTCGGCGCCTCGGCTGACCCGCCTTTGGCCTCCCGGGGGGGTGCGGCGGCCCAACCCAGGCTGGCTTCCAGCTTGGCGACCACAAAACACCACCCCTCCAGTGTAGACAGATCTTCTTCCGTCCCCTTGATCACGGCCCATTCCCTAAGCTTCGGGTTAAGGCCCTCCCGGAAGTACTCGATTTGGGTCTCCTCGTTCCAGGAGAACACCTTGCCTGCTTCCCTCCGGAAAATGTCTATATAGTCCATAACCCCCCTAGTACCCTGTCGAAGTCCCTTGATCCGACTCTTTGCCTTGTCCTCAGCCTGGGGGTCCTGGAATCGTCGGCGGAGCGCGACCACGAAGTCCTGCAGGTCCCGAGTTGCCGGGTCGCCGCGCTCGGCCAACCCTAGGTACCACTGACCCGCCTTGCCCTGGAGACACGAGGCCACCCCCCAGACCAAGTCCTCGGAGTCCTCATACCGGTCTCCATACCTCCGGGCATGCGTCAGCGCGTGGAGGAGGAACTGCGGGAGGTCGTCTGGCGTCCCGTCGAAACGCGCCTTAAGCTCTGGGGGGGAACGTTTTGGAGAGTAGTCCGACCCCCTCCGGATCCGGGATTCTCGGCGTCCGCCGTCTCGTCCTGCTCCGCTCCACCGGCTACCAACTTGCCCAACGACGCCGTGCCGCTCCCTGCCTTGCACGTCGCTCCTGCGTTGGTCCGGCTCTCGCCGCCCCGTCGGCTCACCCGCTCCCCCGAGATCCTCTGCTGTCTCGCCTCTCCGCTGGCCGTCTCGCCTACTCGGGACTGAAAACTGCTCCGGGTCGGGGTCCGGGGCCCGCTCACCAGTGCCGGGCTCGTCCTCGTCGCTGGAGACGTCCTCACTCGACGCGATCCCCTCCGCCGTTGTATTACCAGTCCCTCCGGGCCCGGCCCGAGCTTGCTCACGGGCTTCAGCTGCCTGCAAGCGCCTGGCCAAGTCCGCCATGGCCCGCCGCAGGTCCTCTAGGGATTCCTCAGGTCCTACCGGGCGAAGCGCCTGCCTCAGCTGGGTGTCCCAGGTTGGGGCCAACCCCCCAGACCTCGGCGCGCTCCCCGCCGTGCTTGGGAACCCCATGGCCCGGCGCCTTCCCTTGGCCGCCGCTGCCGAGGGTCTCGGGGTCCCGGACAGCTGCTCCTGGCCCCCCGATTTTCGGAGGAAATCTCCCGGGGACATTAAACTCATGTTCCCGGGGTTCGTGGGGGTCGAGACCGCCCCGTTGCTTGAAAACGCCATCTCTGGATCCGTCCCGATAAGCGCTCGGATGCGATGCCGAACCTGGAGTTCGGTGGAAGCTCTTACGATGTCGGGGACCCGCTTGCTAACTGAAAAACCAGGGTGCCCCTTTGAAGAAAACGTCACGCCAGGCCTGGTGAACGATACAACAGGAACAAGCTTTATTTCAGCAACGTGGAGTCCGCTGGTATGGAGTAAGAGCTTCCACCGAACTCCAGGTGGAAGCTCCCTTTTATACAAAACCCACCTCCTTAGGCTGTATTGCCCCACCCAGTACTTGCGGAGGGAACATGCTGATACAATCATGACTCATGCACATATGCGAGGTTTTCCGGGGTTCCTGATGGCCCATTTTCCTGGAACAAAGGGCCATCTCCGGGCCCTTGTCAAAAGGTGGAGGGGGACATTGAGGTTCTTTAGCGGCCATTGCCACCTCAACGATCGGGTGGGGCGCCCAGCTGCCGGCTTGCCTATGATCACCATGCCCTACCTCCGTGATCGCGGGCGCCTCTGATGGCGGGGTTCGGTCCGGTTCCCCAGCCACCAAGGACCGAACCACGACACATCATCATCATCATCATCATCATCATCATCATTTAATTTATTATCCGCCGTTCCTGGGAAGCCGGCTCGTGATGGGTTCCAACGGTAAAATACCATAACAATCCCAATTAACCCCATTAAAATATCAATTATAAAATTTAAAAACACACAGCACAACAAAATGATGGTAAATACTAGCCCTCCCACCATGGAAGGGCTACCAGCCCGGGCGTCAGAGGGTACGACAACTAGTCATGTCCATGCTGGAACCAGCATAACATCAGATCTTCCTAGGGAGGGCCCCGTCGGCTCTTCCTCTAGCTCTGGCCTCAACCGTAAACCTGGTGGAAGAGCTCCATTTTGCAGGCTCTGCAGAATGCTGAAAGCTCTCCCAGGGCCTGGAGCTCCTCTGGGAGCTCATTCCACCAGGAAGGCCCTGGCCCTTATCGAGGCCATGTTTACTTCTGTGGGGCCAGGAACGACCAACAAATTGGTACCCGCAGAGCGCAAAGCGATAAGCGGTCCCTCAGATATGTGGTTTCCAGTCTGCAAAGGGCCTTAAAGGTCAAAAACAAAACCTTTTACTGGATCCGGGCCACAACCAGCAACCAGTGCAGCTGCCTGACCTGAATTGTCTGTGACCTGAATAACTGAAGACTTCTGTTATCACAATATTTTATATGTAGGTTACTGTCCTGATTTCTTTGTCAAGATCAGTATCAGAATTTACTGAATTTACGGCAGGCCCGTCCCCGGGCAAGGCGGCTTGCTTGGCGCTCCTTTCCCGGTGGGGAGGACTTACCTAAGGGGGAGCGCAGAGGCGAAGATGGCCACCTTGCTGGATGGCCGGCTCGCTGGAGCGCTCAGCCGAGGACGGGCCAAGTAGCCAATGGTGAGCCGCGCAAAGCGTGGCTCCCAATTGGCCACTTGGTCCTCGAGTGTCACTCAGAAGGGCCAATCAGGAGCCACTTTGTGACTCCTGATTGGCCCCTCCCAAGTTTTTATCACAGACTCGGCCCGCCCTCTCTCCTCCCCTTTAGCCTTTAGCCTTTTATTAATACAGATATTCTTCTACTGCAGTAAACTAGTACTTACTTGTAATTGCTTTTGTATATGGTTACAAATCTGTGCTAAAATCCAAATTGGGAGGAGGGTATTAGGAAGACTTAGATCCAGAAAATTCATTTTTTTGGTGCATTGGTCAGTATGGTATGCATGCGCTATGCAATTGTAAGATATTTATACATATATGTATAAGGAGACTGATTCAAGAAGAAAGTTCTCCAGCCAATCCAAATCCACTTTTAAAAATAAAAAATACATACAATTTTACTTTTTCTTCTTTTCAAATATTTTCACTTGTACACCTGAAGCCATCTCAAAGTCACCTAATTATCAGAAACAATGTCATCTTAATTGTAATTAACCACATCTTCCCAAGAATACAATCTTCAAGTGACTAAATTAAAATTTTATTGAATGCTGTAAAACAAGCCACCTTTTCAAGTCAGTTAATATCGACCCATTTTTTTAATCCTGGGATTTTCACATCTTCATTGAAAATATATTATCTAACCTGGCTCTAAATGTCCTTAAATATTTTTTTAAAGTATGATTCTCCAAACACTTTAAGCTTTCAGTCAGATCCTCCTGGTAACCAATCTCACACTGTTATTTTTCTTAGCATATCCTTTCATTATCAAAGGCTTGGTGCTGCAGCTGTCATACCCACATCCTCCCTTTGAAGTCCCAATAGCTTCCAGCACTGAGTGGACTGCAGACTTTGCCTCTGTGTGTTTTAGTTATGTAACAGATTAGCTCACCAGGAGCAGAGTCAGATGATCTCAACAGAGTGGAAATGAGGGATTTGAGTAGGAGAGAGACAGAGCTTGTTTTAGTTTGCCTTAAAAAAAAAACACGTTCCCAAAGATAGCCTTATGTTTGTGAATTTCAGGGTAGCTGGAGAACAGCAAATCTCATCTCCCTTCCATTTTTGCACTAAAAAAACAATTCCTATGTGGCAAATAATAGGTTACACTTGAAGGATGGTGACTACGTTTTTGGCAGTAATTTGGGATAATTAAAGCAGCACCTGTGATTGAAGAATTACAAATGGAGATGACTGTGTATGGCTGCATTCAGTTGTTTCATTAAACCAAGGTTTCATTAAACTCCACCTTAGTCTGATACCTAAATACTGCCCATCTCTATGAACTCAAAAGCACTAAAAACCACAAACCGGGAATTCTTAAGCAGAATTGCATTCTGTGAAACCTGGTTGGTAGTAATTCTGGGTAGTTGTTGCATCAGAATGCAGGAATCCTATCAGAACCCCTGGTATTGGAAGCACTGCCCCCCAAGGAGCCTTTGCAAAGCCCCTTCCCACTCCCACTGCAGTTGGTTTTCACTGCCAGCAGACATGGCAGGATATCCAAGCACTTACTGCCATCTTCAACATTAATCATAGTTAGTTCAATAAACCTTGGGTTTGAACTAGCCATTGTTAGGAAGGAGCTCGGAATGCAAGCTGTGTTTGCTTATAGGCAATGAAGTCTTTAAGCTTCTTTTAAATAATATACCTTAGGAAAACATGCCTAGAGAAAACGTGCCTAATTGGAAAGGAAAAGGGAGAAAAAAATGTCCATACAGTCCTCAAGTACATAACATTTATGGTTCATCAGCTATAGTTTAAGATGATCAAGACAACATATATATGAACTGTGAAATTTAGGTGTTCAGTTTTTTAAAATACTGCTGCTGGGAACAAAGCAGTTGTGGATAAAACAATTCTCTCCATATCAACTATAATAAGCAGGAAAATAGTAGCAATATTTTCACTTATGGGGGGAAAATGAAACAAACACGGTCCTTATCCAAGGGTTTACTTTCCTGATTGAGAATAAGTAGTAGCATGTATTTGTATGTAATCGTTTTCTGTCTACACACGAGTAAAGTATACCATGTGTGTTTGAAAGGTCTCCAAAGTATGGTGCTGCTCTACATTGTTTGCTTCTTCTGCTTGTGTTCCATGTAGAAATTACAACAATTTGTTAACCTGCTTTTGTTTTTATTTAGGAAGCAGAGACTTGGCCTTATGTCTGTCTGGGGTCAGGGACACATCACAAGTCTACAGTAGGGGGAAGGGGCCTGGAGAACCCTGAAAACAGGCAAGATACCCCTCATCCTCTTCTCCAACCATGTGGCTTCTCCCAAAACCTGGAACTCACCCAGAGATGGCAGCAGATTTGGTGGGCCAGATGGGGCCATTTTGGGGTGTCAGGGAACTGGTGGAAAGGCAGCCAAGGCATTGGCAGTCAGTTGGTTCTCATGCCAAGGCAGCAATATCAACACAGAGACAAAGGGCCCCTGAGACTGGGCTGCTCAAGTGGGGCCTGTCAAAGGGGAGGTTGGCCATGTCTCATCCCACCTGCAATCAGATGCCCAGGGAAAGACTGGCCAGGGCCCATTATGCACGGCCGCCGAAACGGCGATTTCGGGTCACATGGAAAACGCGGAGGGGGAAGACACGACGCATACCGGTTATACACGGGGCGGGGCGCGACGGCGGCAAAACCCAGAGTAACCGATTATGCACGTGCCGATCCGGGCGCCGCTTCTGGTTGCGCCCCGCTCACCCGGAAGCTGCGCTTTCTTCCGCGTTTCACTGACGCGGCTTTTTCGGCGGCATGCACCGAAGCTGCAGCCGGTTGCAGCCGGCTCCGTGCGTTATCCGTGATTTTAGTCGCCGCCATTCCACCCCGAATGTGCGCTAAAACCCCCGTGCATAATGGGTCAAAGTGAGAAAAACATAGGTGAGGGCAGGATGGAGGGAAATAGGTTGGGGACAGGCAGAATGGGAAAGGGGGCTGACTAGGAGGGAAATAAAAGGAGGTCTCTAAGAATAGGCTGTGGAGGAAAAACCTGGTCCAAAGTTGCAAGAAGGCCATGACCAGCTGAGAAGGAGAAAGAACAAAATGGTACAGCCTCCTTTCTTCCCATTCTGAGGTCTTAGGGCCTCCCTCCATGGGGTGTGCAAGATGGCAGACCACTGGCTGTCCCAAAGAGAGCAGACACAGCCTTAGAATGACTTTGGAGGAGCTAGTTATGGAAACACTCAAATACTACTGACATACAATACAAACTTCATACAACTTTTCATCTCTGACACTGAGTGAAATCTAATTTTTTAAAAGTATTAATGGAGAATGAAATGTTGCCTTACTGTGGATGACTCAGCTGTTCCCCAAGTCATTAAAGGAGGAGGGGGAAATAATAATTAAAAGTCATGCTTGAATGACTATCTGGTGTAAATTAGTGGCAGGTTGGCATTTTCCTCCCGCCCTTCAAATCCTGCCATAGGAAAATTACCAATGAGTCATGATATGCTGTAAGTACTCCATGAGGGGCATATAAAACTATGATTCATAAATAATTGCTTGAAATGAAAAATTCAACGAATATCTTCTAAAATAAGAACTGTCGCAAATACTTTGTTTATCTTCGGTATTTTAGATAGGAATTCATAAGCAGTCTCTCAGAGGGTAGTTGACTCTGTTGGTCTCCAGTAGAATATTCAAGTCCAGTTGGACCTAAGAGCCCAGCAAGATTTTTGAGCTTTGACTCTTGGAAGCTTTTGCCCCAAAATCATGTTGGTCTCTAAGGATCTACTGGACTCAAGTCTAGCTGTTGAACAATGTCTGTGACTATAGTTATTATCAAAACACATGCATTTTATGAACATGCCACACATATAGTGGATTCTTTTAAAGATGTATTAGAAACTTGCTCTAGGAATTATCTGAGGCTGTCTTTGTTAGAAATAGATAACTCAGCCATTCTCAGAATTAGATTGCATAGTGAATAACAGTTTTGATGGCTTAGCCATTTGGAAGGCAACTGATGATTTTGTTTTATAAAATCTATGGAATCCAGACCTCAGAAATGACAGACAACACTGACAAAAGTTAGCCCCAAAAGTTTGGAAGCAGAGCCCATGAAAGCTTGTTTTAGTCTGTGAAGGTTCAAGGAGAAACCTCTGCTGTCTGTTCCATTAAAAAGTGGTGTGGAGCAGCAATCAGGGGTCACCAACAGATACCAACTGCTTCATTCACAAATCCACCTCCTGTTTTGTATTGGTTCGTGATTCGGCCACAAACCAAACTGAACCAAAAAAATGTAGTTTGTGCCGATCTCTAGTTCTCTCTTTCACTGAGACCTATTAGCTGCACTGCAGAACTTCTGAAAAGGGGGAAAACTAAATGCGTTTTGTGACTGAAGCATGATGTTGGATTCAGAAGCCCCAGATGGCCTGGGCCCCTGGAATTTTGCCCTCCCTCAAGCTCTCTCAGCAGCTCTGGAGGACCCTAAGGAACAGCATAGTAAGGTGATTTATAGTGTAAATTGTGGAATTGTTCATTTCTACCAGAGAAGAGTAATTCCATTGACAGTCTGCACAGCTGCATGCTATATTTGAAAAGAGAAATGAAATACTATACATATGTTGTCTATTTTATATTATAACTTTAAAAGGTTTTGCTAGACATGATTTCCTTAGGAATGAGTATAGCCTTCTTCAAAGAAACTGCTGACATTCTTGACTTCATTTTCTCCTTGCTTGTCTTCCATCTCCCTATACCAAAGGGAGGCTGGTTTCAGTTATATTTGGTCTGTTTATGTGCTTCTGTAAATTCTTGAGGTTTCCCAGTATGGCTTAAATTTTACAAAACCAGGGTATAAACCTAGGATAGCTTAATAATTAAGGCGTATATAATCTAAAGCTCTGTTTAAGAATATCACAAGTACTTTGCAATATCAGACCAAGGTCCACATGCCCCAGTATGCTTTGCAAGAATATCCCAACCGCAAATAGTAGGTGGGGGGTCCGGAATCTGACGAGTATCCACATTATTCCCACCCCTGGCAAAGAGTCCATTGAAACCTAACACTCTGTTCTTATGCTTTTGGTTTTGCTCCAAAACTCACAATCCTACTTTCACCAATGGGTGTTTCACCTTCCAGTGAACTGGATTCTAAAATATGCCCCCGTGATGTAAATTTCTTCAATTTCCTTGACTAGTAGAGCTTATGGCTCAATGTCTACTCAAATATATAGCCCTAAGATCAGCCATCTAATCCAAACTTTTAACTCCAGTTCCTTTCACCTTTTATTTGTGAATGAGGTAGTTTGGTTCTAAGCTGAGGTCTTCTGAATGGTCAGCAGTTTCCTTAAAGACACCTTATGGTGCTGGATATTATTTTTACAGGGTTTTAAAGAATTTGTCAAGGTTCTGTTTAAGCAACATGCTCAAATAGTGGAGTTTTTCTGGCAACCAGTTTATAGTAGATTTCTTCCCTAACTAGCAATGTACAGTTTATTTCAGTATTTTGCTTCCTTTCCTTCAGCTAAGCCAGCAGGGGCAGAAAATTGACTTCACAGAATACAGATCAACTGAGGTTGTTACATTTATCCCCAGCTACTTAATTTACTGTGACATTACCTAATGTCTGTCTTTTTGAATGCCATCAAGTAACCCTATGCAGGTGTTTCTTTAAACTTAAAATACTTTCTTATATTAAGACATTGCCTGTTTGAAACATAAATACAAATTTGATCTGTGGGACTGTTTTATTCCTTCCTTACATGCAACATGGAGATTCCTGTTTTAAGGTGGGCAGATTTCATGCTTGGATAGAAGATACAAAGAGTTAAATAAATGTGCTAAAAATTCAGCTGCTCTGCAAATACTCCAGAAGACACAGACCATAGCCTACTAGATGTCCTTTGCATAAGCACCAATGTGACTTTGTGGACTGCTGAGGCTCAGTCTGTTGTGAGTAGCATCAGTTGCCAGAGGCAAGTAATCGCAAGAAACTGACCTTGGCAAAAGCACATTTTACACTTCAGTGCTGTTCAACTGTGTTAGACAGAGGGAGAGAGAATGATATGAGTAAAAGGAAGGTGAGAGGATTATCACAGTTTCACTGGTACCTATGCACCGGTGAGAAGTGAATGGCAAAAAGGGGCATTTATCTGTACAAGGAAGCCCTAAACCTGATGACACCTCCCAATTTAATTGAATGGAGTAACAAGAATATGTATTGCCAGAGTCGTCTTTTCCAGAAGTTGACCAATATGTATTGGCTTCTATTTTTCTGTAGTCAGTATCTACAGATGGGATGTATTTCAAAGCAAAGATTCTGGATTTTTTAGAAAGCAAAACCTAGCAGAGTTTCAAACTTTAAAATACATCATAGTGTGACTGTATGTGTGCTATTTTGTGATATCCAGATCATAGGTGTAAATGTATAATTTAGATGGAGTTTTATGCATAAATGTGTATGTTCAATACTCAGACATAGATAAAGGCCAGTTTGTGTCAGTTGCAAAGTCAACAGGACTGTGCAAGCTTGTCAAAAGGTATGTTTTTAATCTGGCATTGCGATAAGGTTGCATTCATAGTGCAGAAATAAACATCAATGTAACCATAAACCTTTTTTTTACTAGATCATAACCAAAATGTCTGTTATAAATATGACTAGTCACAGGATGGCTTGAAATCTTAGGATATGTCTAGCTCAGGCTTTCTCAAGCAGGGTTTGGTGAAGTTTCTTGATGGCCCTGGAAGGTTTCCCAAATGGGTGGGAATTAATTATTTTTTATATATTTTTAAAATTTGTTAAACATTTTTTGGGTGATATGAAAACACATGGTCATGTTGACCTGCCTCCCCCCCCCCCCAATGGCCAGTGATGGGCCTGGAATGGGAGTAGCCATGGGTGGTTGGTTGGTTATGCAGCTTTGCTTCCCAACCACATTATGCCATTTCTGGGGGTTCTTGAAGCCTGGAGAATGTTTCAGGGGTTTCTCAATGGTAAGAAAAGTTGAGAAAGGAAGGTCTAGCGATAAATAAAGGGTTGAATCCTAAGCATAATGAGAGCAACAGGAGTTGCAGAATGGAACTTTACTACCTCCTTCCTTTTGTCCTGAGTTGCTGGGGTGTGATGCACCATTTGGAAAACTGTGAGTCAAGTGCCTGTACATGTTCCAACATTGCAGGCAAGGCAGAATTAGCAGAAATCCAGTATGAGCAGAAGTGTCGCTTGTGTGAGTGCTTAGGATCCAATCGTCTATGAGAAATGACTTAAATTAGAAATCTTTATATAGTCTTAAATTATTTAATGGTGCCATCTTAAGAAAAGATATAGGAGATTTTCACATTATCATTATAAACTGAATGTTAGTCATTGTTGGCCTGATTCGACAGGGGTTTCATAGGTGAATTTCCTTTTGTTAATGAGACATATCTGAAATGCTTTGGTCATTTCAAATAGTGCATCTCAATGGTACCACTATAGTACTGAAGTGCTATACTGGTTTAGTGCTACAGTTCTCAACATATAATGCTTTTTTTAAAACTCAAGGAAGATCACATGGCAAAAGATGATGGGAGAGTAAAAGCAGTATTGTAGGAAGTCCTATGGATATTTCAAATAGCACACTACAGCATTTCAGAACTAAAAGACTCCTCCTGGTAGAGGAAAGCGGCATATAAGAACCAACTGTTCTTCTATAATTAGGGGGTAGAAAACAGAAGCAGTTTCCCTCAAAAAGAGGTTCAACCATGATTCACTAATCCGATGCAAGCAGTTTTGTTTGAACAGGTAAATAAATTACAATAGCAGCCATTTCCTAAAACAGATCTGTTTGAAATGGCAGAAAAAATCCATTAGCAAGCAGTTACTAAAGCAGAATACAAAGGCAGTTTGAAAATGGCCACAGTCTCCTATTAATTAGAAGGCTTTAACTCTGTTTTGGATGACATTCTAAGTATATTATTTCAAGGAAAGTACACACTAATAGCAATACAGATTGTCTGAGGGTTGCTTCTTCTATTTTTCCAGTGCAAAAATGAATATGCATGTTGTGAAAAGAATATAAAAATGTAATATGAGAACAGAATCTCAGGTGTTTTCTTTCCCATATACATACCAGGAAGCTAGTCTAGAGCTATGCTTCATTTCTCTGATAAATCCTGTTTCCCCATTATATTTTACATGCTTTAACATGAGCGCTGACCTGGACTGATGCAGAAGAAGTAAGATGTCTTTTCCCCTTCGGCAACCAGGCCCAAATTCTGAAAGAAGGGAGGATGCCTGTTATTCTGCTGTATGCACACAATCATGGCTAATTTTTTTTTTACTAATATTACCCCCACCCATTCAGAAGGGTGGCCTTGTCTTTGTGTGCTTTCCCCATATAATAGTTTGAGGTCTTGAACTACACTGTGTCATGCCGGAAACAGATTTTCTCAGGGGCCCTAATGAACCAAGGCTGGCAATCTGGTAGGTGCTCAGCTGGAGGCAGAAAGTACAGATTTTAGACAGCAACATGAAAGATCTTTTAACTAAGCACCATATTAAACACTGGACAGCTTGAACAGTTGCAGTTACCTATGATATGTAAAATATAGTTCAAATATATGTTTTTCGTGTTAAAATTGTATTTATGATTATCGAAAGGATAAATGTACACATAACCAAGACACACATTAATGCACATTCACGACTCTTAAGTTGGCTGATCGCTTTTCAGTCTTTGGGCTAAGATCGAGTGCAGTGTTTCTAAGTTGGCTGCTGAGGACAAGCCGTGAATTGAAAAAAAGAGCACAAGAAGCAAACCTATGCACAGCCAGAGCTTAGAGATGCTCAGATTTCACAACAAGTATGTTTGACAGTAGAACTTATTGTGTTTAAAGGTAATTATCAGATGTGAGTTAATCACCCAGTCTGTTTGGTCCGTGGCAAACAGCTGCAGGCATCTACTAAACATGTTTTTCTGTTTTCACAAAACTGCATGCATAAAAATGCTGCTGATTCAAACTGATCAGCAGCCATTACCTTATCTAGGAAGGACTACTAAGTCAAACACAGAAGAGTAGGATTTCATTGACACACACCAGTTATATAGGATTGATTTATGATTTATATGTGAGAGCATGCATTTTGTTAATTTATTAAATTTATGTAGTAAAACTTTTATTTCTTGCCTGTCTCCCTGGTTTAAGGCAGCCTACAATGCATGCATGAAAAGCTAAATGCACTGCAGGAAATGCACCATGAAACAATCTGGCAAACATCCAGGAACAGATTGGTGGATTCTTTGAATGATTGCCAAATAGTTATTTCCCTGTTTGTGACCTGTAGACAAGAATATGAGCTGGACAATTGGGTATTCAAATGTCCCTACCAGAGACAAAAAATATTTTTGGTTGCAATAGCATTTTTTTAAAAAGAAAACTAAAATTTTGCTGACTGTATACTTGTCACTTCTCTCAATAGCTCTTGGAACACCTTTTAAAACAGATGTTGTATCCCAGGCCTTGGTCACTGAGTGCCAGGGTGTGATTCAGTAGAAGTATCTTTGCTTGGATTCAGAGGTGCAGGGGTTCTTTCTCTTCCCCCTTAGCTTTACTCCCTTTTCAGCTGGGAGATAGACCTGATATGTTTTCCTTGATCTCCTTTAATGTTAAAAAAAGAACTGGTGTTCGTTGCCTGTTTTTTACTACCTGAAGAAATCTTAAAGTGGCTTACAATCACCTATCCTTTCTCTCCTCACAAAGGGCACCCTGTGAAATTGGTGGGGCTGAGAGAGCTCTGTGAGAACTGTGACTAGTCCAAGGTCACCCAGCTGGCTGCATGTGGGGGGGCGGGAATCATACCCGGCTCATCGGATTAGAAGTCTGCACTCTTAACCTCCAAGCTGGCTTGGTGGAACCAGCAGGTAGCTGATTGTTAGATGATGGGCTGTTGACAACTGACTCTTTGTCATTAATCAGCTGGCTGACATGTGGATGTTTATTGTCTGCAGCCCAGTTGGCTGTGGTGGACACCAATGTTGATGCCATGGAGTGCCAAGAGGGAGGGGAGTTTGTTGTCACCCCCCTGCCACCTCCCAAATGGCCTATGCAAATGCAGCCCTGGAGTTTGGGCGAGACTGAGTGACCTTGGATGCAACCTGCCTACCTGCCTGCATGCACAATTTCCTATCCAGCCAGGAATGTTTAGCTGGAAGCCACTTCTGCATGGAAATAGCCCTTAGCTTTATCAAGACAGAATCTATGGAAATTAAAGCAATGCTTGAATGCCTGCAATGGACTATTTAGTTTGGCTGATTTCTGCCATATAATTACAAATTGAAATTGCTAGGGGTTACATCAAATTAATTAAAAAATTATTATAGTACAAGATAAATTTAGAAAGGTGAAATAGATGGTGCCAAATTAGTAGACCAGTTTTGGCATTCTATTTAAAAAGTATTGATCCTTAAGTGGCCCTACTAGTATATTCAATTAAAACATTTTAATTTGAGAGCCCTGACAGCTCACCTGAAAGACGCAGAGGGTGCAGAAGAGCGGTATTTGCTGAACGCTGAAGGAGCCAAAGACTGCAGGTGCCAAAGACTGCAGGCACGCTGTCAGAGTAGATGGGGCCCAGCTGGGATAGCTCCTGGGGAGGATGAGTGAGTCCTCCCGCAGGTGCAGCCAATTAGCTGGGCTGCTTTTAGGCAAGACAGCAGCAGCTCTTTGACGTGGATACAATCTATGCAGAAGCCCTCCAGTTTGACTTGGATTCCTTGGCTCTGACTCCTATAGGCTTCCCTTCTGGCAAATAGCTTTTGACTATGCACCTGGTAATTGGACTGGCTTTGTTGAGTGTATGCTTATCTGGACTCTGACTTTGGCTTTCCCTCAACTACTCTTTGCCTTGCCCTTAACTCTGCTTGCTTTGATACCTAACGACTCAGACTGGACTTTGACCTTGCTCTGGTGTGGACTCTGGCTAGGCTCTGTAGCCCAGGCGCCTCCTGCACATCTGCCACTGGGTGTGGCCAGGTAGGGCAGCATACAACCAATCCCCTTCTTCCATATTCTGACACAGTTTAAAGGTCCCATGATGCCTGCTAGTATATATATACTGATGTATATTTAAATCATACTTTTCCATGGTAATGCTTATGTATAGAATCATAGATGCATAGTGCTTTTGAATGCCACCCCTTATGGGATCATGAGTAGGCTTGTGAATGAAGGGTCTGATTCAGCCACTTTGGAGCCCATGGAAGTAAAATGGCGCCATAGACTACAATGGTAATATCAGCATTCCCACCTTTCCCAGGGCCTGGGGGGGAGGGAGTGGAGGTTTGAAGTATAGACTCAAAACTTTCAGGGTAGCCCCGGGAAGCTCTTCTCTGACTCCAAATTTCAAAATGATTGGTCCAAGAGGTCCATGCCTAGGAGCTCCTGAAGAGGGTGCCCCTGTCTCTCCATTATATCCAATTGAGACAACTGCAGGTTGCCGAAGCTGAAGGTGGGGCCATCAAGGAGTGTTAGTCGTTATTGAATATTGGACTGTGTAACCCAAGAGCTTTTGTTTTTGATTTAAGGGGCATTTAATACACCTTGCCCAAAGCAAAGCAAAACAAGCCTGTAACATCCAGCTCTTTCTGGCTGAGACTCTTAATTAGCATGCCATTGGTAATTCCCTGCTGTCTCAAGAACTGTTTGGCTCCTTATCCCTATGCAGAGTGTTGGAAGATGGGGTTTATCTTGTTTGGAAATGTGGCTTTGTCAAGACCTCCAAAATGTCACTGTGAGATTAATCGCTTTCCCAGCAAAAGTTCAACAGACCTGGTATTTCCTTTGCAATTGTTGATTTTAAGTAGGGTGCTCTTTGGAGCGAAGCTGCAGCTTGATAGACTGGAACATAATGATACTTCATTTCAAAGAGGGATGTGCTATCACCTACAGCAGGAAGGACTGATATGGCATTGGGGGAGAAGGTGATTAAGGAGCAAAGACTCTTGTTTCATTAAAGGATCTTGCACTTTTCTTATCTGTTTCTAGCTTTAGCTTCCTATATTTGTCTCCCTATACTGATGTTCCACTTAATAAATCTGCTTTCACAGAGGTGATTTTAATTTTTTTACTCAGCCCAGGGGACTTTTTATTAACCCCTAGTATTTCCCTTTTTGCTCTGTAGCTGGACGTATTTGTATTGCAGCAAAATATGCTTTTTATGATCCATGGCTGCTGTGTATCCCCCCCAAAGAAAAGACACAGTGTGCAATTTTTGTGTAATAAGATTAAGAGATGTTAAATTCTTTGTCTAGACACAGAGCATACAAATGGATTTTAACACTTCCCATTCTTCAACACAGATGAAGTTATTTCCATTGACATAGGTGGGGTACAGGGCAGAGGGTTTAAAACCTGTCTTGTACTGAGTCAAACAATTAATCTATACTCTTATTCAATATTGTTTACTCTGACCAGCTGCAGCTTTCCATGGTCTCAGGCAGAGATCTCCTGCATCTCCTGCTACCAGACCCTCTCAAAGTTTGCAAAATAGTACCTGCTTGCACCTATCTTTTAATTGAACCCCTTCATTTCATCATTCTGTGCCCTCAACCCCCCCCCCCAGTTTTTTTTTAAACAAGGTTATTGTGTTACAATGCTGCTGTGTTGTGATGTGAAAGACTTCTTTCTAACAATATTAGTAGCACTGAAAGCGGTGGGGATTGTCTGGGTGATGGCTGCTGTTGGGATCATTGACAACGTGCTTCCAAGAAGCCAAGCTGTGATCAGCAGGGGGCCAGAGGCAAAGGCAGGTGCCACTTGCCTGCACTGTCGCCTCCAGCTTGGAAAGGACAGCCGTGGCATGGGAGAAGAGCCATGGCCGGGCTGGCAGAGGGAGCGGTGGAAGACGCTGGACCAACTGACTGCCCACCTTCCTCTCAGCTTTCACAGATCCTGAGCGCCTCAGCTGTGCTGCTGACTGGGCCCAAAAAACGCCCACAAGGCTTTCTTGAGAGGTGCATAATGCACCCCTCTCCTGGAATATGATGCTGCCTCGAGAAGTCGAGCCTGTGAGAAGACAAGCCTTTCCAGCCTGTTGCCAAGGCTCACATGCACAACGTGTCTGCGCTTTACCACCCAGAGCCTTGGGGTGGCGAGGGGCAGGTGTGTTCTGTATGAAAGTGTTAGCAGTGGGCTAGAATGGCTTGGCTTCTTGTGGGCTTGACTTCTTTCAACTGTTGCAGAATCTGATGGTACCATAGGCAAGGGGAGCAAAGCTCAAAAAGCAATTATGTCATCCATTTCTAGTCATATTTTGCCGTTCCTCGGTGCAGATTTTGATATTTTCTCTCTTTCTGAATGTGCAACTGTGCTCCAAGATGTGCCGTGCCATCTCTTCACTCAACTGGCTGTTCAAAGAATCTATTTTTGCTCATTGCAGTTTTGAGCTGTCATCAGTGAAGGCCAAAGTTCCTGCACCTTCTACTGTTTTACATATGAGAACACCCAGGGATTTCCACCTTCTGCTATAAATACTCAAGAATTCCTCTCACAAAGGCTGGTTCTTGCTGGGTTTTACTGCAGGCAGTTTCATTTTTGTTCACTGCCCTTTGAAACGCTGGATTCCTTTTGGATGGAAAGCTAATATCTTAACAATATAGCAGTAAAGACACACAAGTAATTTGAAGAAAAAATATATGGAGTGCTGTTTACCGATACTATACTGAATGAATTATTCAACACAGTGAAACCAGATAATATGTTACAGTAATTAAGGCTTTTAATTGCCTGCCCATGTCCTTACCCCTCGGGGGCTGCCAGGTTTCCTATTTTGCTAGGTTACCTGTCTATACTCTTATGCCCCACTCTAATTGATTTCTTGGTTCAGACCTTGGAACACAGTTGGCTCTGCTTCTATGTTAACCATCCTGTGGGTCTGCTCAATCCCAGCTAGGGTTGCCAGCCTCCCACTATTACAATTGATCTCCAGATACTAGAAATCAGTTTCCCTGGAGAAAAAGGCTGCTTTGGAAGGTGACCTCAAGGATTGTACCCTGCTGAGGTACCTCCCCTCTTCAAACCCTGCCCTCCCCAGGCTCTGTCTCCAAAATCTCCAGGTATTTCCCTGCATATAGATGTTAAAAACCGTGGGGGAGAGTATTGCCCCCTGTTGCACCCCACAAGGGAGTGCAAAGGGTCTGGACAACTCTTCCCACACAGCAACCCGCTGTGTCTAGTTCTGGAGAAAGGAGACCAGTCAGTACAAGGCTGTGCCCTAATCTCTGTTCCGGCGAGGTGGTGGATTAACAATTCAAGGTCAACAACGCTCCTGACAGATCCAAAAGCACAAGGATAAGCTGAGCTGCTTTGATCCAGCTGGTGCCAGAGATCATCCATCAGGATGACCAGCCCAGTCTCCACCCCATGGCCAGGAGAGAAGCCCAACTGGTTGCCAACCTCAGGATGATGGCTCGAAATCTCATGGAATATCAATAGAAATCAGTACCCCTGGAGAAAATGGCCACTTTGGAAGATGAACTCTATGGCATTATACCCAACTGAAGTCTCTCCCCTCCCCTAAACCCTGCCTTTCTCAGGCTCCATCCCAAAATGTTCAGGTGTTTCCCAACCAAGGGCTGGCAACCCTGGCATCCTCACAGGGCTGTTGTGAAGATTTAATGGCAAAAAGAATGACACAAGCTTCTTTGGATGCCTACTGTGGGGCATATAAGAAGTAAATGCATACAATGAAATAGAAAAACTGATAAAGGGTATCCTACACGTTCCTGGATTACCTGTGTGTGCAAAACAATTTTTTACCAATGCAGGTGTGATTGTTAATTGTCTGCACACAGATCCTGGAGAATGTTCATATGGGCTACATATATATGCGGGCTAGCTAGATTGTGAGCTTGTTAATTCTTAACTACTTTAATGATAAAATTGCCTTATTAAAGAAAATGTACATAGTTACCACAGTTAAGGCTAAAAAATATTCTCATATTTTAAAACAGATGGCTTATTTCTAGGGTTGCCAACTCTGAGAATGCACTCAGGCTGAGTGAGGACTATAATAAAGGTGGAATTTTGAAGAATAAATCTTTTAACCGGGGGCTCTAAGAGAGAGATATTTGAACACATTTTATAAGTGTGGGAGCCTCTTTCTCTCTGTTTTTTTACTACCTTATAGTCCCCATTACTACATTACATAATTGTATTTAAATATTAGACCACTGAGGAAACATGTTTTGTTTTTTTGTATCAGCTCCTTTATCCATGTGTCAATATGCTCTGGATTTGTGCAGTAGTGTGAGACTAATGTTGATGTTTTTAAATTTTTTAACGTGAATGGAATAAACATTTGTATTTGAATATTTAGTATATTCTTCTGCTGCCCAACCTCTAAGGTTCCTCACTTATTTCTAGGGTTGCCAATTTTGGCCCTGGACATTCCTGGGGTTTTAAAGTCTGTGAGCAGGGGGCATGTGCTGTTGCTGAGTGTGTCCTCCAAAATTGCTGTTTCTTGCAGGGGTACTGATCCTTGCTGTCTGGAGATCACCTGTAATTCCAGGATTGTTCATTTCCAGGTAGCATGCTTAAGGCTGAGCACTATGTTGTCTTTCATTTAGTCTGCACAAATTTAGAGAGCAGTATATATCTATGCAGGGGAAAAGTGGGAATTGAAATCCAAGTTTGACAGTTATAGACAATGTCCTCTTTCCCCCCAAAGTGGGCTATGATGGAAGGTATCAATAAAACATACATTAAAGACAGTCTTTAATAGATAGTCCATAAGTGTTATTTCAATCCAGGAGAGCAAGAAACAGGCAAAAGAAACAGGCAACCATCGCTTAAGGCAAATTACAATTGTAGAGTCGGGATACATATAGGCTCTAGCCCAAAGCCCTGCTTCACTCAGGTTTTTTTTTCATGCCAAAAGATGTCCCCATGGAAAAACCCTTTCACCCCCTAAAGTGGGAGCAAATCAGGATTTTGACACCTGCTTGCTGAAGACTCCCCAAGGACATTGGCTCCCTTTCATAGGCTCTCTTGAGATAACAGCTATAAAAAATCTAAGACACAGGGAGGGGTGAGAAGAAATAGGCACAGCATGGAAAAATACTGACAGACCCTTGAGAACCCTAGGAGGAGGGAGGAGGTCCTTCTGTTTAATGGCATGGCGCCAATAACATGACAGAAAGGTTTGTTCCACATGCTTTCATCAGGAGTTTAAATAGTAATCAGATATGTTTCATTCTGGAAAAAATGGTCTTACCTTCACCTGGCTTTCCCCAAACTTTTGGGAAGGGTGGCTAAGAGGTGATGGGAGCTGATGCTAGAGTTGTTGTTTGTGTCCTCTCTGTGAGGTGTCTCCTATTCATAGCTAACATTGTGGGTTCTCGGTTG
Organism: Paroedura picta; assembly: GCF_049243985.1. Taxonomy (NCBI): domain Eukaryota; kingdom Metazoa; phylum Chordata; class Lepidosauria; order Squamata; family Gekkonidae; genus Paroedura; species Paroedura picta. Next base: position 51,198,500 of record NC_135377.1, read on the forward strand.
GACATTCCTTCCATGTTGGTTGTGCATTCCTTGCATGTCGGTTGTGCATTCCTTGCATTTAATTTTTTTGGCTCAGTGACCTGTGTCCTGTTTGTTGGTATTTTATGGAAGAGAATATGTTATTGTGACAAATGTGGCTTATGCATTCAACAGAGTCTTTTACCTTTGGTGTTCAAATGCAGACTTGAAACAAAGAAGATGGGATATTTTAACACAATCCTGTAACTTTTTGCTCATGTCTATATTAGTGCCATTAGTTTACCTATTTTTCCTTGTAACAGAACAAAAAAAGATTAAAACTACTTATTTAGCAAATTCAAATTAGAACATATCTTGAGCAGACGGTGTATTTGTTGTGTTTACTAAGTAAAGACCTCACATTTTTGTAACTTTAGATCGAATAAAAGTTCTTGCAGCCTGAGCTTTATTGCACTAAATATTGTGTATCTGTCTGGAAATCTGCTTTTGGCAGCAGAAGGTTCACATATCATGCAATTTCATCAACCCAGTGCACAGCACATGGTCAAAATGTTGAAGATAGGAATGTGTTGGGAGGGAAATGTAGCAGATTAGTTTGCATTTTGGGCACAGTCTCAGGATTGGCCTCATCTTTTGGCTCTGCTGTTTTATGCTGTGGCAATTGATGTATAGCACCATAGCAACTAAACATTGATTATTACTAAGGTTTTTGAAAAGTATATACAAACTGAGGAATACCAGCTGTATGTCCTTTCTTTCTTTCTTTCTTTCTTTCTTTCTTTCTTTCTTTCTTTCTTTCTTTCTTTCTTTCTTTCTTTCTTTCTTTCTTTCTTTCTGGCAGCTTAAAATATGATAGTGACAATGGAAAGTGGATACATAAGAAATATTTTGGGTAACAGGCAAAACTTAATTGGGGTCTTTCCCTTTCACCTTAGGTTTGTTCCAACAGTAAAAAGCTCTTTCAGTCTGGAGTATTCTTCCTCTAGATATATGCTAATGCACTATGAAAGTGCACATCATGCCTGGATGGTCCCTGTTGATAAACTACTGCCTGGAGATCTCGCCAAGTGCTAATGTGTCAAAATGCCTCTGAGCAAAGGGTGAACATTGTTAGTGCTTTCTAAAGGTCGTGTCTGCTGAAGTTAGCTTGTACACTCTGAGGGGAGGGCAACATTCTCTTTCCAAAGAAATTCTTGGAATAATCTTTTAATGGAAAAAATCAAGAGCTAATAGGACAAAAACGATATCACCAATAAAGCATTTTAAAAGGTTGATGTAATTGCAGGGGAGCAAGCATTATAGTGTAAGGTTGGCTGATTGGGAACAAGTTTTTAAAGATAGATTCAAGTGGGTAGCCGTGTTGGTCTGAAGTAGCACAACAAACTTTGAGTCCAATATTACCTTCAAGGCCAACAAAGATTTATTCAAAGCTTGAGCTTTCATGTGCATGCACACTAACACAGACAAGGATCATAAAAGCATAGATACAAGGAAAAAGTAAATTAGTACCAAATTAGTATACAGCATCATAAGTCCAAATATGCAGTGTGATCATTCTTTGCTAGAGTCTGAAACACCACAACTCCCAAAAAGTGTGTGTGTGGGGAATGCTATATCATTGTGACGTTTCTCCATATCAACGCAGAAGTGTTTTTTAAAAATAAAAATGCATTTATGATGTGGTATTACTGCATAGCAACACAGAATTTGAATTTAAAAATTTGGCCTTGAGGGGACAGGAGTTTGAGTCCCCTAGACCAGGGGTCCTCAACCCCCGGTCCGCAGCCCGGTACCAGGCTGCCAGTGGCTGCGCCTGCCTTCCCCCCCCCCCAGTGAGAGGGGGGAAAGAGGCAGGCGTGGCTGCCAGCACGCCAGTGACGCAAACGCGCATGCGCGGACCTTCCGCACATGCATGTTTGCGCCATCTGCTGGCGAAAGCGTGCACACACAGCAACCCTGCGCATGCGCATTAGCGCTACCTGGTGGAGAAAACATGCATGCGCGGCAACTGTGCATGCGCGTTTATGCGCATCTGTGGCAGCTGGGCCGCCGGCTCTCTCCCACCCTCAGAGGCGGTCCCCGACCACAAGAAGGTTGGGGAACGCTACCCTAGACAACCGCTGTGATTGAGAAGCCTAGGATCTGGAGGTGGAGATAAGTTTGCCTTGTTTTCCCTTGTCGCCTCATTGGGAGGCAAAAAGCCGCAATGAGGCAGAGGAAAAATGTGGGAGGGGTATCCCGTGAGGAGGTTTGCAAAAGTGCTGCTTATGACGGTGCATTTGCAAGCAGGAGGCAACACGAGTTTTGCGCCTCCGTGCAGAATTGGTCTGAAAAAACAATGCTATAAACTACTTTTTGGGATACACTTGATATGGTACTTTTATCATTGTGTCTCTAAGCATTCATGTTTGATAACCAATTGTCCCTACATGCTTGTTTTGAACTCTAGATTATTTAATTTTGAACTCATGCATACTTGTGAGATCTGTATAATTTAGCTTTCCATTTCTTATCTAAAGCTACGCGTTATGGCTGTTTATCAGTTTTAAATAGTTCATCCCCCAGTCGAACTGTGATGAGCTCTTGAGGTTTGAGAACAAATTCATGGGATAAATCTTTCCCTCTTTTCTTTGTCTTGCCTTCTATTTCTTTGTAGTTCAGAAACCCTGTGATGTTATTTCATTTTTTTCAAAAGCATAGCTTTTATGGAGCTTGGTCATCATAACTGCCTAATTGCTTCCTTAAATTGAAGCCTATGGTTAAAAGGTGTAGTCAACCAACATTAATGGACATATTTAATTACTGTTCACACTCCATTCAGTGACAGCTATAATTCCTTTATTGCTTTGAATTTAGCCACATGGCCTTGTGCAGTGGTCATTAAGATGAGCTTTCAGACATATCATTTGATTGCTCTTCACATTATGCATTTCTGCCTTCATAGATGATGGCCTGCATCAGACAGGAGAACCACCTGTTAGTTGTCAATGTCACTGTGGGATATGGTAGTAGTCACTAGGTATCTATATACCTGAACATATTTTCTAAAAATTATTTATTCATTTGAAAAAATATGTATGCCACCTGGCCAGTTTTGAAGCAGCTGGACTCCTGGTTGGTGTGTCTCCCTTCCCATGTCACTTTTTAGGTAGATCATAATGCTAGGCAATTCGAAATAGGTAATTTTAAATGTTCATACATTCACATCAAATAAACATTCACAAATTAATAATGACTGCTTTTCCCCAATAAGAACCTCAATATAGACTCAAGCAGAGCTGAGAAAAATCCCAGGAAGTTAGAAATGTGATAGACATTTGAAATATTTAATCTTACCTTTGGAGAGCTGCCATGTAGATGTTTGTTATGCGATCTGAGGAATTTGTAATAGTTTTCTAGCCTTGGGCTTGACATTTAGTCTATACAAAATACCTTCCATGAAAGAAACAGCGCATTTAGAAGCAGGACATTTAGAGATGGGTAGCAGTAATGTCTGCTGGCAGTTAAATAACCTGGCTTGTGCTTGGGGGTTGTTCACTCCCTCATTCTCAAGCATGAATTCTCCTGCTCTGTTCTACCTGGCTATCAAAGCCAGTGTGAGAACTTAAACAGGTTTGTTTTAATGCAGAGGTGTGTAGTCAGATATAAAGCTGAACCAGAATAAAGGATACTGGGGACAGTTTGAGCATACACATGCGGAGGAAGAGATGTGTTACAAGTATACACCAGGCTCCGAGAAATGAAGCTTGAGAAATATTAGTCTGAAAATAATGATGTACAAAGCTGTAGCAAAACCGTGTTTTAGTTAGAACACCCCTGAGACCACTCAGAGATGTTGTTGTTGTTGTTGTTGTTATTGTTATTAGACCAATTATGGGGGAGTTCAGTCCCATTGATACAGCAAAGATCATACTGGGAATTATCTTGAAAACATGATTGAACCAATGGAGCAAAACAGTGGCGCTACCCTCTTCATTTTATCCTCACAACAACCTGTGAGGTAGGTTAAACTGAGAAAGTATGGTTAATACCCAGTCGCCCAAGAAGTTTCAAGACTATGAGTCCCAGTTTCACAGATCCTAGTGTAATACCTTTACCACCACACCACACTCACCTGGGGAAAGATATCAATAGTATTGTCACTTGTGGTGTATATTGTGGCTATTGATAGAATAGATGATCCTATGCAGAGTTTTGGATGACTGGATATAAAAACCCTGAGGATCCGTTGAAGATCCGTGCTTTGGAACCATGTTTTTGCCTGGTTTCATCTCCACGAAGGCGTGGATCTGTGATTTTTGTGGTGTAAGCTGTGGCTATCACTAGATGAAGTGATCTTACGGTGAGTTTGAGGTGAATGGATACAAAAACCCTGAGGTTCCATGAGAATCTGACTTTTAAAACTATGTTTTTCCTCCATGGCATTGCCCTGAAGGTTTGGATCCCTGATTTTTGTGGTGCATGCTATAGACCAGGGGTAGTCAAACTGTGGCCCTCCAGATGTCCATGGACTACAATTCCCATGAGCCCCTGCCAGATTTTGCTGTCAGGGGCTCATGGGAATTGTAGTCCATGGACATCTGGAGGGCCACAGTTTGACTACCCCTGCTATAGACAGACAAAAGAGGTATGGTGTTTTTTCTCCTCCTGCCTCCTCCAATCACAGCTCAGTGTGGGCTTGTAAAGACACTACTGGGGGGGGGGGTATCCCTTGAGAAAAAAACTAGTCTTGCATATTAATAATTTGAGGCTTTTGTGGGTTCCCCAGTAAATGGACTGTTTTTACTCCTAGGCACCAATTCCTTTTGTTTGTATTTCAGGTAAAAATAATTAATTGGATTTGCCTGTATCCTTTATAGAATTTATATCTCTGGTTCCTGACATTATATTTTCTGACACTTATGGCCCAGCCTGACAAAGTGACATTCATGTCAGATCTGGACCTCTTAACAAATGAGTTTGACACTTCTGAAGATCCATAGTTATGTTAATTAGCAGATTCACTTAGCTGCTATGAGGATCAAGAAAGGGTCTCAGAAGGGAGGGGGTGTTGAACCCTTTCCTCCCATGCTTCCCAATGCTGAAATTTCTCTTAACATAAACAGCAATTTGCTCTGCAGAAGCTGCCAAATCTTCAAAGCAGCTGCATGCAGATAATAATGTAAAAAACAAGAAAGATCATATAGGAGATATTTATCACAAATCTCTAGGTTCACGTCTAGTCTGACCATCAATCTCTGTTACTCATTGCTGCTGTGAAAGGTTGTGCAGTTTTTCATCTTTCCTCACCACCTCTGACTCCGGAATGCTCAGAATCAAAATTATCTGTAAGCTGCCAGACAGATTCTCAGATTAGTTTCCTGGAAGTGTGTCCAAGGATGACTGGTTGCAAAAATTCTTGCCTACTGAGGGGAAAGTGGCAGTACAATCTGTGACACTGTTTTGTAAGTTTTGGAATAGTGTTGGAGAGTATAAAGATTTTTTTTATCACTTGTTTGTTTACTTGAGGAAGATAAGAGTTCAGAGAAAACAGTGATACTGTCCGGAATTTGAAGTCATTGCAATTTCATGGAGGATATTGATTTGTTCCTGGAGGCTGTATGGCATTTGTTTTTCTACCTTTTCAGTATTTGGAATTCAGGAAATTGTTGGTACAATTAGATCTTTAAAAGCTGGCAGTGTGCTAATGACATGTGTACAAAAGATGCAATTAACCACTGGGTCCATTGCAGGATCTACAAAGAAAAGTCACGTGATTATTATGCCCAAATTCAACAGAAATCATGTGATTGTTAAAATCAATCCAAATAGTTCAGCATGGTGGGAAGGGGAGAAAATTCTGTCAGGACATGCCCTTAAGATTTTTTTTTTTTTTTACTGTGCTTTGGGACAAATGCTCTGCTATTAGGATTTGTATTCATTTAATGAACCATTATCTGGCATTAGAGAGAGAGTTGGTTTTAAAAAATGTTTTTCATTGGATGGCTTCCATTTTTACTCCTTCCCATAATGCCTCTGGTACGTTCCCCCTCCCCCCTCAGTATGAGGAGTGATTTCCTGCCTTTCTTCTACCATGGAACCCAAGGTGTGTGGAGTTCCAAGGAGGCCTTCCACCCAGGCCCTGTACAGGCATCTGAAAACTATGTTATAGGATTGTAAGATGTGACTTCAAATGGTAAAAAGTTCCATCTCTTCATGAAAAATGTTATATGATTCCTATTTTTAAGGGTGCAACTCTGGCAATACTATATACCACATATATATGAAATCCAGAGAATATCACAACTATATAAAGTTTTCCTTTAGTTTGTAAGCTATGATGTTGGTTTTCCCCTTTCTGACTTCTGATAAGTTAGGTAATGACATGATATGAGGGCAAGATGGCAAGGGACTGATACTCAAGCAGGAGGCATTGTTGGGAATGAAAAGAATTATGTGTTTTGGAATTTACCAACCAAAATATTGAAGAGTATCCCATATTGCAGTGGTCCCCAACCCCCGGTCCGGGGACTGGTCCCGGTCCGTGGATCAGTCGGTAGCGGGCCGCAGCTCCTCCTCATCTTTCTCCCTGGCTGCTGCCTCGGGGGCTCACCTTTGGTGCTCTCCAGTGGCCGCTATTGCTGGGGCTTCCTCTCGGCGTGGCACTGCACAGCTGCTGCTGGCAGCGCCCCTCAGCAGGTGGCAGGAAGTCAGGGGTGCCAGCGGGAAAGTAATTGGAACAGGGGCTCAGGTGGCGACATCCCTCGGCAAAAGACTACCCCCCCTCCGGGCCTCAGTAAAATTGTCAAGCGTTGACTGGTCCCCAGTGATAAAAAGGTTGGGGACCACTGCCGTATTGCATATCCTATTATCAAGTCCAGCCAGCAAGCACAGCCAGTGCCTCACAGAGGCGCTGCCTGTGCTTGCCATGCTTTGCGCGTTTGCAGGGGGCAGGGGGGAAAGGATGGCTTCCTCACAGAGGCCACAGGTTTGCTTGGTGGCTCAGGGGAGGCCGCGCGGATCCGGGGGAGGGGGGCAAGGAAGGCTTCCTCCCAAGCCGCCAAGCATGCCCGCGGCCTCACAGAGGCCATGGCTGTGCTGGGTGGCTCAGGGGGGAGGCCGCCTGGGTCTGGGGGGGAGGGGGCTGGGCTGGGTCTTCTGTGGGACCCGGAAGTTGAGCCTCGCTGCCTTGCGGCGGCAGGGGGAGCAAGACCTCTCAAAGCCTGTTCTTATGAATTGGCTTTGAAACTAGTATAAATATAATAAATAAATAATAATAAAATAACTTGCTCCACATCTGCTGAGCACTTTTTCTGTTTAAGCACCAGATCAAATCACTGGAATAGCTTCGGTTTTTATTTGGTTGTACAGTTTTTCCACTTTGCCAGTTAGCAGATTGTAAATGAAGTACAATACCTGGGGAAAGATCATTGCAACTGTTTATTTATTTATTTACGGTCATTTAGACCAAAATTTTAGAAGCACTACTATACAATAGCAGTTTGTAAAGGGAAGGTAATACATTAAAAGGTTAAAAATGCATCAACAATAAAACTTAAAACTTCTTCACCATAAAAGCCAACATTTAGAAGCATTAACTGCCGTTGACTATTTTACACAGGTAAAATGAGCCATAAAAGCAATATAAAACTAATAAAACTGTTAAAATATAAAACAAAAGACAAGATTAACCAAAAAACATAAGATTAACCAAAAAACATAAGAAGTTCTGTGGACCTGTTATGGCTATACATGAGTGACCCATTCTTTCCTAATTCTTTGCAACTGTAAAGGAAATAGAGAATATTATTTGAATTAACAGAAGGAACTCATTGTTCTGCATTTAAAAGTGGTGTCTGACTGTGAACCCTTTTCAGCTCTTGAGACTAATCCTGAGTCCCCAGTGTTGATGGTAGTTCCATTTTTACTGTATTTCCCATTGAAAATGGCCGGATTTCTTGCTTCTGCTCCTGGCTTTGCGTGTTACGGTCAGTGTTCTGTCATCCTTTGCTGGTTTTTCAGATTGGTGCCAAGCAAAGTTATTTTTGTCTCCAAACCAGTGGCCCTACTAGAAATTAATTGCCTTCTTGGGAGAGAAATAAAGGATAGCTAGCAATATCTAGGGGCTCCTCTCATTCACATACCTTCTTGGAAACTGGCTAATATGGAGAAAGCTGGTGGAAGGGACTAAAATAGGAACTTTCTAAAGCTGATGGTGCCTCTTTGAGAACTGCTTAAATAGTTTAATAGCCTTTAATCAGATAGAAAAAAACAAGATAAATAACTACATAAAATAAGGGTTCAGGGCAATTACATGATTTTTAAAGACTTGCCAATGGAAATTGATGGAATTTATGCACATGAACTCGTAAAAGTTGCACAAAAATGTGGCAATAAAGTCTTGGGAAACTATAAATACATGTGGTTATCAATCTAAAATAATGACTGACTGTAACTGTTTAAAAACCTGGCATATTTCTTTTTTTCCAGTGTTTTAAAAAATGTATTTATGAACAGCAGCTTGTGAATCAGTAGCTAGCTTGTCGGAGAACATAAGGAGAACTCAAAGTCTCCAGGAATTTCTCCCCAAGGCACTTCTAAATAACACACCAGCAGCATACAGAAGTTGCATGCAGAAAAGGTTTTGAAACAATCACATGAAGGAGAACAATTTTACAGTCCAGTCAGTCAAGCTGCAAATTTTCTCCAGCCACTGCGATCCAAGCGGTAGACTATTGACAGTTATTAAAGATGCCTCTGTGTGAATGGAATGTTTGACTCTGTGGTGGTACAGTGAGAAAACCCTACATTTACCTGCTATGTAGAAGAGTAAGCTTAGGCAGGTAGAGCAGTTTTATTACTCACAGATATAGCATACTTCCAGGGCATTTCAATAGGGCAAAGAGCTTTGTTTTCTGAGATAAAGGTGAAGAGAATGCATTGGACCATGAGGAAGACTGGCAATTCACTTCCAGTAAGTGATTGAAAGCCTTTCCCTAGGATAAACATAGGTGTTTTTGCCTTCCTCTCACCTGAAAATGTTGGGAGTTGTTGTCAGAGGCCTTATTGCTTTACCTAAGAACAAAGTTTGTGTCCAGTAGAACCTTTTATTCTGGGCATATGCTTTGGTATGCGTGCATACTTTCTCAGATCTGAATGAGACCTGAATGCTTATACCCAGCATAAACCTTTGTTGGTCTTAAAGGTGCCAGTGGACCAGAAGTAGAACCACAACTAATATCCTTAGCCAGTTTGGTGTAGTGGTTAGGAGTGCGGACTTCTAATCTGGCATGCCGGGTTTGATTCTGCACTCCCCCACATGCAGCCAGCTGGGTGACCTTGGGCTTACCACAGCACTGATAAAACTGTTCTGACCGAGCAGTGATATCAGGGTTCTCCCAGCCTCACCCACCTCACGGGGTGTCAGTTGTGGGAAGAGGAAAGGGAAAGGCGACTGTAAGCCGTTTTGAGACTCTTGCATATAAGAACCAACTCCTCCTCCTCCTCCTCCTCCTCCTCCTCCTTCTTCTTCTGGTGGTGGTGGTGGTGGTGGTGGTGGTTCTTGTTCTTCTAGAATGAGTATCTCAGGCACAGGCCCTGCCTCATTCAGTATACGGCCATCAGACTGCAAATGATATTCCCCAAGTGATTAATGAGTTTGCCTTCCATATTAGCATTTCTCAAAGAAACATTCCTTTGTTTTAGGTTGATATAATCTAGACTGTTTGGAACTGCCCTCCAATGTGCTGCTGTTCTGATTGGGAGGGGGGGGAACTGCTCCCTAGATTCATGCTCAACCTGGCTACCTTCTTCCCTTTTACCCTATTTCTAAGTATCCTCAAGACTCCAAACAACTTACTCCTCCCCTTTGACTGAACATGGTGGTATGCCTGGTCACCCCCTCTCTTCTTTACAAGCCTGAAAAGGAAATAATCTTTTGTTTTTGTGTCTGGCTGCTCATTCTGTAACTGGGCACTTAGTTCCAAACTCTTTGTAGAGCTGTGGGGACATTCATTCTGGATTCATGAATCATATCTGTGCTTCTCTTCCCCTTTCGATTTACTGCCTAGATATATGCTTGAACCTTTGTTTTAGAAATCAAACTGTCACCTGGTTCTGTATGGATAGATAGCTATAACCATTTTTCATTTTCTCTCTGTCTTGTTTTACCTCTTGTCTATCCAGCTGAGTGGTATAGCTGACACAAAATATGTGACTAGCTCATTTTTTGATTTTCTAGTGCTAGGAATGATATGGAATTCTTTATAAGATTTTGATTGCTAGAGTAAGCTGATTCACCAGCCCAGATATTTATATTATTCCGATTAATAAACTTAATTTCTGTTTACATTGTATCCAAACTATCCATTTTAAGGTGGTAAAAATGCTTTACCATTTTGTAAACAAACAATTTTTGTGAATCACTGCCCAAACTGGTATTCCGTAAACTGGATATAGAACCTGAAAAGAACAACTTTTGGGGTGAGAGTTAATAGAAGATTTTCTTCCACATTCTCAAGCCACTGTAGTTTGGAGTGGAGCTCAGATTAGAAAGTGAGCCATATGTACATGTTATTAATGTAGTGTACTGTAGTGTCGTATACACACCTATGTTGATTACACGTGTTAACAGGTCTTGATTATTTCTTTAAAAATTGTTATGTATAATATGCTTTTTTTTGTTACTGTGGCTTAAAACAGATTACACAGATAAGTCAATATTATCGACAGGATGGGACGTCCAATAAGCAGTAAAACAGGATCCGGAATGCAGAAATCTGAAAACAAGCAGAAATCTGAAACAGAGTTGGAACATAGTTGCATTTAAACATGATACATTACAGACAATGCACAGTTGTGTAATGTGTAGTCCCTCTCCCTTTCCCAAAACATCCTTCTGGACCATTTAATTACAGTACAGCTGTGCAAAAAAGTCTTTCTGAATAATCCCAACTCATATCTGACAAATGTAGCTTTGACTCTCCAAAGCTTATACTCTGAAACTCTTGTCGATCCTTAAGATGCTACTGGACTCTAATCTAGCCGTTCTACTGCAGACTAACACAGCTACCCTCTGAAACAGAATAATTTGGGTTTGCATAGTTTTGGAAACCCAGGAGAGTGGAAGCCTTCCTAACTTTATCAGGTGGGCCATTCCATGATTCAATAGCCACTCAATAATGTTCAGCCATGAGAAAACTGTATCTCACACATTTATGGTTCAGTTGTAAATTCCTTCCAAATATTAAGCTTGCAAATGACAGGCCTTACACACATTGCTTTCCAGGTTTTGCAGTAGTCAACTATAAACACAATCCATAAGGAATATTAACAGTGCTGCTTGATAAATTTGAGTATCAATAGGCTTGATACTCAATATCAGTATCTATATCAGTATCAATAAGCTTGAGGCTTCAGGGATATTAATATATATATATATATAGCTTATTTTCCACAATAAAAGGTAGGTGGCTGGTTTAAGCAAGTATTCATTTCTGTCTGGGCTAGAAACCCTGGGGCTTATATCCACTTGCCAGCCAATATCTTGGATTCTTTGATTATGATTTTGGCCTGTTATACGGTCATTTTTAATAAAACATTTGTTGACATCCTCAGTTTTTGTACACTGACTCCAACTGATTTAAGCCATGATGAGTGAAATTTCTCTTTTAAAATAAGTGCTGCCAAGCTGTTAGGATAATGGTTTAATTTCAGCCACAAAACATAGTGACCCTATCTTCAACTTTCAACATCCCTGTTTCCAAACATATTAAAGCATTTGACACACAATGTGGGAGTTGAAGAATGGCCCTGAGACATTTGGATTGGGCTTTTTCTATATAGGCTATGCCTGTTCCCAAGGGGCCAATAGAGGTACCATACAGGAGTTTAGAGAGACTCGGTTTTGTATAACTCTATGCAGCTGGCACAAAGTACCTACCTTTAGTCTATATTGTTTATTGATTATTCATGTATTGAATATTCATTTACATTTGTATACTATTTTTTCTTCCATTATGAAGCACATGGAGGTCTCCAAGAAGTTTCCCACCCAATCAAATTATAATATCATAGAACTGGAAGGTACCACCAGGGTCACCTAGTCCTACCCCCTGCAGGAAATTCACAACTACCTGCCCACTCATAGTGACCCCATTTCTATCCCCAGATGGTGCAAATATTAGTCATCTAATGTGTGTTCATATGAGCTGTTAAGTCCCAGCTGACTTATGGTGACCACTTTGGGTTTCCAAGATGACAGATATTTAGAAATGATTTGCCTTTGCCAGCCTCTGTGCAGTGATCCTGGAATCCAAATACTAGCCAGGACTGACCCTGCTTAGCTTTCAAGATTGGGCTAGTCTGGGCCCTCCAGGTCAGGTCCAAATAAAGGTACCTATTTAAAAACATTACCAAACAATACCGACTATTTACTGCAGAAGGCTTTGTTGAAATCGATGGTGATACTAAACATGTCTGTAACACTTTTTAAAACTAGTTTTCATAGACTCAAAGTAGGTCTATGACAGTGGTTGTCATTATTGCCATGCTATGTATAGAGATCTTGAAGGCTTCATTATGAGCATCCAGTAAATCTATGATTTAGATGAGGTAGGTATAGCTGAAAAACCGGATAGCTGGGCAGGGAGATGCTATGAGTAAAAGCAATGAAAGAGTTTGTCCTCCTTGTTTCTGTAGTGAAAGTGGGTATGAGTCACACTAAAAGAAAGTCACAAATTTCTCATAGAATAAAATTCCTGAATATAGACTAAGTTAGAGCCAACCAGCTTTTTGGCTGATAAAAAGGGGGAAATGGTCTGCTTAGACCAGGCGTAGTCAAACTGCGGCCCTCCAGATGTCCATGGACTACAATTCCCATGGACCAATTCATGGGAATTCCAATTCATGGGAATTGTAGTCCATGGATATCTGGAGGGCCGCAGTTTGACTACCCCTGGCTTAGACCATTTGAGAGAGGTTACCAGAGGGATGGTGGGACCTGCACAGGCTTACCAATTTCCTGCCTGGGATCTTCCATCCTCAGCTGCTACTCCCACAGTCTGCAGAAGAAAAATAACATAGACTCTAAGGAGGTCTGTGACAGAGATTGCCGTGTTAGGCTCAGAGTTTTTGGGGCTTCATTATGAGCACCAAGTAAATCAACTTAGTTGAGCTGTGGTTGGAAGATGTGGCTGAAAGAGCCAGATAGCTGAGCATAGACAAAAATTGCTGTTGAATGACAGTGTGACAAGTATACGTAATACTTGAGGAAGTCTATTTCAGTGTATATGAAGATGTGTGCATCTACACCTGTTAAATCACTTAGTTCTCGCTTTTACCCAGAATTAAACTTTCTTGTTTTTAAAGGTGCCACTGGACAGAAGCTTAGTTCTCATATCTGTTTGTTAACTATTTTATTTATATGCAAGTGTGCTGCTATTGACAGGTCTTACCAACTACTTTAACCCCATCTTAGCTATACTTATCTCTCAGTTACTTATTCCTCTTGATGCTAATTAGCCCAACCTGGCAACTACCCCTCCCCCAGAAAATGTAAGTTTATTTGTGCATGCACACGAAAGCTCATACCCAGAATTATACTTTGTTGGTCATGAAGGTTCCACTGGACTCAAATGTTATTCTGAATTAAAACACACAATCCAACTGGCTGTTAAATTCCAAGATTTCATTGGCACAGTAGTGGAGATTCTATTTGACCTGTCTCACCTGTTGTTATTGGCACTCCATCTAATGCAACATGAAGTCAGTTTGGAGACTGAGATTATTTGGCAGCCAGATGGGAGAGCATGGACTCTGTGGAATTGATTGTCTACATTGATTTAAAAGGGGAGGAAATGCAATTTTTTTGTCCTAAATAATAATCTTGATATAGTGCCTGTAATACCAGGTCCCGCCCCCTATGAAATATAAAGACACTGTCATTGCAGGGATAGGTTATTGCCCTTTTAAAAAATTACATATATATGCTTGGAAGTGCAGTGCCTTTAAAGATGTAATAAATGGCAACTTTAAGAACCTGCTTAATGTTCTCTTAAGGACATTCATGGGATTTTTCAAGGACTTAAATTTTACATGATTTCATCTAAAGGTTTAGGTGTTTTTTTTTTTAAGGTTCACCAATTGATGAAACATTCCTGAAAAGAGAGGGATGCTTGTTCCTGCAGCCTCTGATCTGTTTTTAAAGAAATGCATGGACAACATTTTAATGTTAGCGTGGAAGTTTTCAGCATGCAGTAAAAATAAAACAAAATCCATGCAAGGGAACTGGTGACTAATATGTTGTTTTCAGCAAAATCTGAAATAGGCTGAAAATGGAAAATAGAGGCTCTGCTGTAAAACGGTTTAAGGCAAATTTGAAATATGTTTGTGTTGACAGCTCACCTTCATTTAATCAGATATAAGGAAAAGCAAGAGAAGGAAGTATCTTCATGATTTTTTGGAATTGACCTTTGAAAATGGAAAATATAGTCCAAATATTTCAAGGATATATAGATATTCTTCCATATTGTCATGAAGTGTCTTATTTTTTTATTAGAATAAAGAATAGGTGATGCTCCTGATAGGTGATGCCTATGCATTGGGTTTTTGTGTGTGTGTGAGATTTATTCAGCTTACATACTTGTGCTGTAATTAATACAAGATTACATTTTACTTATGCCTTATAACTGTTTTTGTCATAAAAAGTAGGAATGGGGGAAGTGGATTTTTCTGAATGCTGATGACTGGTCACAAGTCCTGTTGAATGAGGCCCCATGGCACTCAGTGCACTTCAATTATATTTGCAATGAATATAAGACAGTGAAAAAATCCAATATCTTGAGTAGGTACTAGAAAAATATGAAAACCCTACAACGTGAGTGTTGCTTTGAGGAGGGGGAAATCTGCATTTTCTGCAACCAGCATATTATTTCAGAGGGTGGATGGGAAAGTTTCTAGATAGTTCCAAGATTTTTGTTTCAAGAATCTTGTAAAGAGCATCAGACCTATTATGTTAAGTCGGGTAAGAGCGGCTGGAGTAGCAATTAATATCAAAACATGGTGATTTGGGGTTGTTGGAAACCAGGAAGACAACCTTGAACAAGTTGCTGTTCAGCCTAATTGGCTTCACTGGATTGAACTAACTGCATTAGATCAATTATGCAACAGCACAGAATCTGCTGAGATTCAGGGCTGGGTGAGCAGGAAGCGGCTTCTCCGCTTGGAGTTCAGCAGTCTGTGTCAATTGAACTGTAGGATGGACTTCCCAGCTTTTATCTTCCTTTCTTCCATTTTTTGTAGGTCCTGGATTTGTATCTCCGAATCCCAGTTGCTTGGGGGATTCTCAGCTTGAAGATGCTGACTAAGAGTATTATCCAGTGGTACTAGATGCATTGATAGATATATTTGTTATTATTATTAAGAATAACTTTATTAGTTTTGGGATTCAGCTATAGATAAAAACTGGCATTTTTGCTCTTGTATGAACACACGAAACTGCCTTATACTGAATCAGACCCTTCGTCTATAGAAGTCAGTATTGTCTGCTTAAACTAGGGTGTCAGACTGGTGTCTTTCGCATCACTCACTGCCACATTTTCTAATGGGAGATGCCACAGATTGAACCTGGGACCTTCTTATTTATTTATTAATGTACCACCTTCCCCTGCGGTTCAGGGTGGTTTACACTGCGATTTGCGGTGCAGTACAACATCATCATTTTGAACATGTAATAATTGAGAATACAATACCTCTGAACATATGATAATTGAGAACACATTCTATTTCATGGTAGAATACATAATAATAAAATGTTCTTCAACATCAACATTCAACATGCTGTTGAAGTCTTGGGGTGGTCATGTTCTGCTATTTTATTTTCTTTCTCCCTCTGTCAAGAAGGGAGTTCATTGTGGCTGGGACACAACCAGCCAGGGGCTTAGGGCAATTCAATAGATGTCTTGTGGCCCAGACCACCTCTGAAGGTAGGCAAGAAATGTGGATTTCATTGATGAGAAAAATCTCAATAAAATCCCATAATCTTTAAACAGGCATGCATAAACCATGCAATTAGATTAGAGCAGGCTTTAACAACCAATGATGGGCCTAGAGGGGGTGGGGAGGGGAGGGGCTCTGGGTGGGTGCATACAGAGCTATGCTTCCTGATCATATTCTGCATGATCGCACTACTGGGATTTCTTGAAGAATATTTCAGGGGTTTCTCAACAGTAAAAAAGTTGAGAAAGACTGGATTAGAGTGTAAACAGATTTTTTGGCGATTAAATGTCTGTGTCATTTCCACTGCACAGCAGTAAATTATTGCACCAGGTAACTGGCTATGGTTCCTGATGCTTGGTCACATCAGGCTTGTTTTGCAAGTAGCCAATGCTGGGCTGTAAAAAGTCATTGTTTGCCTCAGTGCCAGGAACACTCTGCAGCCGATAGTGTCTGCAGTCCTTTAGACGCTGTTTGCTTGTCTGGATAATGTTCTGTTTGTGCTTCTTTATTTAGCACCCAGACAGAAGATGTTGACTAGTGGGACAGTGTAAATAAATCAAATTAATTCAAACCACAAATTAAGTGTGGTTGGCGTGCAGGAACAAACCAGAATTCATTTTGCCTAATAATGTATATGAGGGACTGGGACCCTTTTTCCTAGATCCTTTTGGATCCTGAACAGCCGGTGGTCACAGCAGATGCCCTGTTACAGCACTGACTGACCTAACCTTCCAGGAAGATGTGAAATTATGTGAGCATTTCCTCAATAGATGTGGTACACTAGCCTCATCATTAAACTGTTCTGTGCACGTTTAAGCCACTAATAGGTGAGCTTCTTGTTCACATCTAAGAGCTTAGTTGTGCTCAGATTGTAAAACTGAAGTGTCAAAGTTTGGCCTTTTAGCACACAGTTTCTCTGTTGATTTCAACAGTTTTGGTCTTGTTCAGCAGTAGTGAATTTATGTTGGAGCAGATATAAATGCAGTATTCATCCACCATGTAAGCCTGTACCATTGAAGCCTCTACCAGGAACTTTATGGTCTGAGACTGGAATGTAGCTTGGTGAGTTACGGTTATCTTTGGATTCTCAAAGTCTCCTGTAGGCAGAGTAAGACTGATTCTGCACAAGGAATTTGCCCTTGAACAGCCTCTCATTGTTCATGGGTTTTAGTACTGCTTCAACATCACGTCGGCTGTGTAGGAGTTGGCAATAGTTTTCGCCTGATTTGCTCTGCGATAAGAGAAATTGCCAAAAATTGATTTCCCTTGTTTCACTGCAAATCAGGGTGCAAACAGGGGAGGGAGAAATGGTAGCATCATGCCTGCCCTTGCATCCGCCTTCTTATGCCTGTTTCCAGATTGAATTATTAAAAAAACAAACAAATGGCGTGGTCCGCATAGCTATGGGACCATCCACAGTTAAAATAAAATGTTCTCTTCAGTGTGCTCAGTAATATTGGGATTGGGCAGCAACCAAGAGCCATTTCGCACAATGGGCAATGTTGCTAAATCTGTGCGCTATTGAAAAGCGCTGCAATCAAAAGTGGCAGGTCTCATTAACGCACACAGTCGTTTCTATTGGAAAAAAGGCTACCACTACATTGAGAATGGACGTGTCATTTTCGGATGTGTTGCAGGTTGTTCTCAAGAGTATAGCTTTTTTTTGGGGGGGGGGAATCCACTTTTGTGGATTCTCCAAAAAGCGCTACAATGAAGCAATTTTTGCGGGAGTGTTGCAGGAGTGTTGCAGATTGTGTATGACATCGTATGTAATGTAAAAAAAATGGTGTTACACAATGGTAAAACTTCAGCAACATTAGTGCTGTGTGGAATAGCCCCAAGGATTGCCTGGAAAGCACCTTGGTAACCAGCCACCATTCACATATCTGCTCTGACCCTCTAAGAAGATTTCTTTCTAGCACAGTGCTATAGTAATAATGAAGTGACAGGGTAGAAACCCTAGAAAATACCTTATAACCAACTATGTGACCCCTGTACAGTGTAATATTAGGTTGGGTTGTTCGGCTTTTTTAGAAGATTTTATTGTATTAAGGGGTTTTATGGGGGTTTTATTGTTGTGACCCGCCACAAGCCTTGTGGGAGAGGCAGGCTATAAGTAACATAAATAAATAAATAAATATGTAGGAAAGAGATTTACAGAAATAATCTAGGGAGATTATTTTTTAACAAAGCCAAAATAAAGATATTTATTACAATTATATAATGGTTTACTATAATAAGAAAAAAAGGAAAGAGTGGTTGGATTTTAAAAGTGTGGGGAAAGGGCAGAACACAATGAATTGAATTGCAAAGTAAAAAGCAATAAACTTGAAGTCAGCAAAATACACTTTGCTTAAATTGTAGCAGGTTCCTCAGAGCGTTTTGTTGCACTTTATAATCATTTGATGCCCAACCTGAGCCCGTTATGCATATGTTGGATAATGTACTTTAGAAGTAGATTATCCTGTTCTGCACAAAAAAATCCAACTGCAAAAACACATTGAAAGTGCACTATCCAATGTGTGCAGAATGGGATCTGGATAGCCTAGGCTAGCCTAATTTTATTAGATGTCAGATGCAGGGTCGATGCTGGTTAGTATTTGGATAAGAGACCTCTGAGGAATATCTGAGTTGTGACACAGATGCAGGGAATAGCAAACCACCTCTGAACATTTCTTGCCTTGAGTCACCATAAATTGCCAGTGATTTAACAGAACTTTCTACTGTCACTTTATAAACTTTGCACTTTATACTTTATAATAATCTTTGCTTTTAGTTGTGCCATGGGAGTTTGAAATAATCTTTTTTCCCAGTATTCATATTTTGGAAATAGGATTTGTATATGAAGTTTTTGTTCTCAAAACACAGGAAAAATCCTCTGGCACATGTAGCAGTGGCATGCTTATCTTTAAGCCAGTTTGGTGTAGTGGTTAGGAGTGTGGACTTCTATTCTCGCATGCTGGGTTCGATTCTGCACTCCCCCACATGCAGCAAGCCGGGTGACCTTGGGCTCGCCACGGCACTGATAAAACTGTTCTGACCAAGCAGTGATATCAGGGCTCTCTCAGCCTCACCCACCTCACAGGTGTCTGTTGTGGGGAGAGGAAAGGGAAGGTGACTGTAAGCTACTTTCAGAGCCTCCTTCAGGTAGGGAAAAGCGGCATATAAGAACCAACTCTTCTTCTTCTTGATCTGTTCCAAACGAGTTAAGAAAATGACTCCAGTTGTAGTTTGGTACAACTGGGCATTTCTCTGACTTGGGAAATTCTTGGGTTCAGTGCCTGAGGAAAAGTTTTAGGGGGGAGCTCAGTGGAATTGTAGAGAGTGCCCTCAACAGTTGTCATTTCCTAAAGGGGAACAGATTTCTGTATTCTTGAGATCAGCTGTAATTTGGGAGAACTCCAATTTAAGGTTGGTAACCCTAAGGAAAGCCAAGATTAACTCTTCACTTTGAGGAAGAATTGTTTTGCAGAAGAAGCTAATGTAGGGTTGTCAATTTTCAGGTGGCACATTAAGATTTCTAGTATTACAACTGATTTCTGGCAAATCAAAATTAGTTATCCTGAAGAAAATGGCAGGTTTGGAAGGTGAACACTGCTAAGGTCTTCCCCTCCCCAAGCCTTGCTGTCTTCAGGCTCTACCCACCAAATCTCCGGGTATTTTTCAACCCAGACCCAGCTAACCTAAGCAAATCTAAACACGGTAAGCACCATGACACATGTATATGCCATACTGAGAATCAATGATCTCAAGGTTGTTATGACTCTTTCAGACTTGCTTGTTTTAGATTAAATGGCTTTCTTGAGTTTTGCTGCCTGAGAGTTATTTTAGCCTGATTTCTAGTTTTGATTACTAGAGTGTTCTATAGCCTTTGTTTGGAAGTATTTAGGATCAATACATTCTACAAATTTATTGAAGTATCGAATTAATTGGCTATGTAAAGGAGGCATTTCATTTTTCTAGATATACTAATATATCCTCACAACAAAGCTGCTGCCTTGAATAAATGGGAAATGTTCAAATTTGTTAGATAAGAGCTGTTCAGAAAGTCCATAAATTCCTATTAAAGGATCATACTGTAGCTTCAGTTTTTTAAATCAGTCCTGTTCAAAGGAGCAATAGTTCCAAAGAAGTGACCCCAACCAGATGCAAATGCATAGTGCTGTAATGCCAAAAACATTCTCATAGTAGTTCCAAACCAGAACAGTAATCCCTTTTCTTTTAGATCACCTTGTGGACGGGTTTCACTGGGTTTGATGCTGTTGAGAAGTGCTCCCCCCTTGCTTCCCCACAGCAGTATGGTGGGTCACCTCCCAGCTTTTCCCTGACTTTTCTTCACACTTTCCCAAAACAGCTTTGCTATGAAGCTTAAAGATTACACAATGCCTGGGTGGCTGCTGTATGGGTGGGAAAGTTTGAATTTCCTAGCCCTGCCCACATGGCAGCCATTTCCCTTCATCTGTCTCTACTGCAGCTCAGAAGCACACAGTTTGTCTGCTCATTAGCTTCCTGGAGAGCCTTCTAAAATGTAATGATGAGACTTGATGAAATGCTAATTATACATTAAATCTGAGGCCTTGGATGTTTTTATTTTACCCTTTTAACTGCAATCTAGCTATTATATTTCTGCCCTCATCTTTACTAAATTTGGCTTTGAAATGTAAATTATCCTGCATTCAGAGATACATGTTGGCATCTTCAACACTATCTCTCTTTGCACTTCGAAGAGTTGTGCAGTCACATTTTGTGTCTCAGCAGAATTGCAGCATCTTCTTTCGGAAGGCCATCTTTTACCATATACATTCAGTCCCTTCTAACTGGAGTGTGGTTTTGTACATGTACCGAGTTAGTCCCTGAATTTTGTAAATCTGGATATAAATAATCAAGAAACATAATCTCTTCTTTTTTAAATTCCTCAGTTTGCCTGAGAGTTTCAAGAACTCAGAACACAGGGGAAGATCACCACTGGCTACATTTGAAATGAGGGACCAAGCAAAAGCCAATGATGCTGTCTGAACATAGGATTAGAACTAGAGTTTGAAGGAAAAATACCGCCTGTATGGAATGATGCCTTTCATTCAAATGGACATCATGGCGACAGTTCTCTGGCAGGATGGCTGAGGCACCAGATCTGCATTGTATTGAGCTCAACATATCCCTTTTACCTGGGACTCAGAGGGCCTGAGTAAGACTGGGTACCTGCCAAATGCTGGATTGTAGGGAAGAAATGGACATTGACAAGCTAAGATGGAAGTAACTTGACAGCTTCAACCTTAGAAGTTTCATCTGGAAAGGACAGCTTAAGACTGGATCATAAGCTTTACTGGGAGAGCAGCATGCAGGAAGCTGGCTTTCAGGCCACAAATGCTTTCACAGGTAAGTATTTTGATAAGACTTGTTTTTTAAAAATATGTTCTCCTTGGAAATAAATATAGTTTGCACTTACATAGAGACATGGAGAACATTAATTAATTAATTAATTCATTCATTCATTACATTACATTATACTGCCCTTCCCTGAGGCTCATTCATTCATTCATTCATTCATTCATTCATTACATTATACTGCCCTTCCCTGAGGCTCAGGGAACATAACAAAACTGTACATCAAACTCAATTTTACATAATTAATACAATAGAATAATGACAATGGCAATGATAATGATAACAGTAATATAAATATTTAACAGAATAATAATCAAACAGGTCTATGGTTGTGCAAGTCAGGTGCATGGATTCCTGGGAGGGAGGTTAAGGGGGCCCACTAGGTGTTTTTGGTTTTGGTCAACCTCAACCAAATGCCTGGTGGAAGAGCTTCCGTTTGCAGGCCCTGTGAAACTGCGTTAATTCGGTTAGAGCCCTGATCTCTTCCAGGAGCTTGTTCCACCAGGTGGGGGCCAGGACAGAGAAGGCTCTGGGCCTGGTTGAGGTCAAGTCGGCTTTTTGGGGCCAGGGATCACTAGCTGGTTTGAGGTGGGGGAGGGCAATGTTCTTTTATGAGTATAAGCAGAAGGGTGGTCCCTCAGGTACACTGAGCCCTGACCGCATATGGCCTTGAAGGTGATTACCAGAACCTTTAGTCTGATCCGGAATTTGACTGGTAGCCACTGCAGTTGTTTGCTTGCTTTTTAGATTAATAACAAATTCTTATGAGACTGTTTTGTTCTCTACTACAATGAACATCAGATGAAAAGGCTGCATTCTGAATTTTCAGCCTTGTTACCCTTTAAGTGACAGATCTGTATCAAAGAGAGCATGTTCAAATAGGAAAAAGTCTTACATTAAGTAGTTCTTCAGAGGCTGTGGGGGTGAAAATGGGAGAGAAGAGAGAAAACCTAAAGTTATGATAAGTTCCCTAACTGGTTTTATTCAGTGGGAACTTATAGCCGGGTCTTTTGAATACCACTTGTAAACTGGCCTCTCCAGTTCAGTGGAAGACTTCTGTGTTGTTGTTTTTTAAAGCATAGTGCTTTATACCAGCGGTCCTCAACCTTTTTATCACCAGGGACCGGTCAACGTTTGACAATTTTACTGAGGCCCGGGGGGGTAGTCTTTTGCCGAGGGATGTCACCGCCGCCTGAGCCCCTGCTCCACTTGCTTTCCCGCCGGTGCCCCTGACTTCCCGCCACCTGCTGGGGGGCGGTGCCAGCAGCAGCTGTGCATTGTCATGCCGAGGAGGAGCCCCAGCCATGGCGGCCACCGGAGAGTACCAAACGTGAGCCAGCGGCAGAGTGGCAGGGCTGCCCCTGAGGCAGCAGGTGGGGAGGACTGGGGGTTGGGGACCACTGCTTTATACTATCAGTAATTTTGTTCAGATCAATTTGAGTGTTGCAGAGGAGGCACTCCAATGTTGTCTGTTGTAGCTTGAAAACTTTGTTTCCTTTGGTTAGCCAGGAGAGCCTGGGAAACTATGAGCAGGGGCATGTTGTGACCCTCCGGAGGCCAATGTAGGCTCCTTGGGAAAACATGGGCTGTTCTATAACATGTCTTGTAGGCTCAGAAAAAATTCCTTCATATGTGGGCTGAATTTGGCAGATAGGGTTAACTTCTTTAAAAAATAAAAAACACAAGAGAAGCTCAAAGTGATTTTCTGTTTGTATAGTTCAGGGCTTTGGGGAACCTTGCAGTAAATATTCAGGGCTCCATTCTTTTCTTCACTTTGCTGTGGAGAAATTCTAGGAGATGTCAAGTTTTTCGATCCATTGCTATATCTAGCTAAGAGCAAATAGAAATTCAGCTACCAAATTTTGTTACCAAAAATTGTTGGCAATACAAATCTTGATGCATGTTTTACTGCAGCAAAGTAGATAAGCATTGCCTGTCTTCTACATGGTCTTCTAAATGGCAGAGATTTCCTAAGGTTATTGAAATTTCAAGGAGTGACTGTATATGAGGTCAAGGTATAGTCTTGTTAACATATGAGCTGTGCTGACACATACTGCAGTTCTGCTTTTAGGGGTATAATGAGGTCTGTTCTTTAGTTGCTGAACTTTGTAAAAATAAATAGGTGCTTAGGTTGAAATCAGGGGGATCCCAAAGTGCTTGACTTTGATTGTATTTAGTCTAATCCATTTTACAGAGTTCTCCATTCTTGGCTTGAGAGGTGTGATGCATGAGGATGGCAGGCAGAGTTCAGGGAGGGGGAGCACAGGAGATAATATGGTTCCATATAGCCCACACTCTGAATCTGCCCTTTCCTACATGGGATGTGATCTCTTGTTGTATAGAGGTATGTTGTAATTCAAAAAGAATGCAAGGATCCACCTGGAAGTAGAAACCCTGCCATTTTATCACAATCAGTAAATAGGGTAGAATCATCCAGCCATTTTTGTTGTCCACATTGTGCACTTGCGGAAGAGTATTTGAGAACAGAGCTGAGGGCATTTCTTTGTCTTGCTATGGATGCTGGGATGTTGGTAAGATCCTGGAAGAGAACTGTGTTACTACATGTATTCTCAGGTGTTGTACCCAGGGAGGTCTGTATTAGGCTCTTCTGAATTGAATAAAGCTCTTGTGTGCAAATACAGGCATTTTTAATCATTCCAGTTTATTAAGGTTTTTTAATTAAATGTTGTTGCTGCTACATTTTCCTTCTTTCAGATAACCCGGTTGTCACAGAATTTGGGTTGGTGCAGATAGGTGTGGTACCTGTAATGAGGAGGATTGCAGCAGATTGAGCTGGGTTTGAGGATCCATAACAATATAGTCTTCAGTGGCTGCTCTTGTCTTTATTGCCTTGCGTTCTGCAGGTACTAACCTGTTGATGATTCCTGGGCCACGTGAGTCTCACCTGGTCTTGACCAGGTCCAGGGACTTTTTGGTCCTGGCCACAACCTGGTGGAATGACCTCCTGGAAAAGCTAAGAGCCCTGTAGGGACTTTCACAGTTGTGCAGAGCCTGTAAAATGGTGCTCTTCTGCCAGGTCTTTGGTTGAGGCCAGGGCGTGGGAGATTGCAGGGACCCCTCCACAACCAAGAACTATCGGCACCTCTGGGGATTTGGGTCTTGAGGTTCTGATAGAGGTGGGGAGATGGAAGGTGGAGAGGGTTTTTATTTTTCTCATTGCCAGAGCAGGTTGTGATTCGGGTTTTATGTTTTTGTGACTGGCTCAAGAGGGGCAGCCTATAAATATAAATACATTAAAACAGCAGTCCCCAACCTTTTTATGGTTGAGGATCGGCTCCGGGGGTGGGGAAGAGCCGGCGGCCCGGGCACTGCGCATGCACGTTAGCGCCCCCTGGTGGTGAAAACATGCATGCGCGGCAGTTCCGCCCATGCGCGTTTGTGTCTGCCGGCGTGCTGGCGGACATGCCTGCCTCTCCCCCCCCCTCTTGCAGCAAGAAGCTAGCTGGGCCGCTTCTCTCACGGCCTTGTGAGCTTCTCGCTGCGGGGGTGGGGAGAGGCAGGCGTGGCCACTGGCGGCCCGTTACCGAGGCCTTCGTTGCCCGGTACCGGGATGCGGAACGGGGGTTGATATCCCCATCATTAAAATACGTTTTCCCTTTCTGTTCTTGGACACTTCCCAACTTTGCTGCAGTAATACCTTAAGTACTTGATCCCACCCTTCCTTCCTTTTTTCCTGCCCACTAGGCCTCCGGTCCCTGTGTACCTTCAGCCCTAATGGGAGTCCCTTGCCTCACACAGCTACAGCATGAATCAGTGAGCCATATCTGGCTCTCGATGTTCCTGACCAGACTGTTCCTACAGGGCATCTACTGTACTGGTACTGGGCTGACCCCAATGCCACCCTTGCCCTGATGTCCGTCTGCTCCCTGCTTGGCTTTTGTCTTCTTGGGTTGCCACACCATTATTCAAAACAATAAAATGCTGGTACCTTATGAACAATACTGAAACTGTAATTAAACATATGCCACAACATTTAGGGCTAACTTTAATTTTAGGAAATTTACAGTTTTTATTGAATTTTTCTACATAACTTTTCTTCCTGTACTTTTCCATTCCACTTGAAAACATCAGTAAACACTTCCTTGGACAGTTACTCCTCAGTGTCCTTTCCAGAAGCCGTCTCACCTGGCCATCTGTTCCCAAATCTGCTTGCTTTGAGTCGTGTGACCTTAATGTACACTCAGGAATTGGTCTCTCAAACACAAGAACCAGCTGTGAAGGTTCAAGGTGAACATGTCAGTGGCAGTCTTCTTCCTGGTCTCTCCCTTCTTCCAAAAGACTTCAGTCTGTTAATCCCAGTTTAGGCATGCCAATGTTTTTTTATATGCTATATTTTAAAGTCTTTTATAGAAAACGTTAGTATTTTTTATATAACAGAGACATTCTTTCTTGTCTGAAGTGATTTAAATGTTCTATTGAGTTGTATTTTTGCATCCAAAAGAAGAATGTAAAAAAAAATGGTTTAAAACACCATGATGAAACACAGTATTATTTCTCAGATTTAATTTTCAAGTTAGGTTAGTAGTTCTGTGATGATGGTGCTGAACAGGGGAAAAAATCAAGACATGAAATAATAATAATTCATCCTGCTACTTAGGTGTCTTTCCATAGGTTCTGTGGCCTCTTTAATCCAAATTACAAATCCAGAGGTAAATGAACACTGTTTAGTCTGCATTCTGTGCTCTGGCATCCTATGCACTTAGTTGCTTAGCTGTAAGGATGATCTGTGCCACTGTACTCAGACAGGGAGCATGTCTTCATCAGCTCTTTGGTGTAGCACAGCCCTTTCTAAATGTTTTTACTGTTGAGAAACCCCTAAAACTAGAGTTGTGTGTGGTGGCATCTGAATTGGCTGTTCCAGGCCGACGCAGCCAGCGCAGTGCCACAGGGGGAGCGGTCACTCAGCGCACACATGCAGGTTACGCACCAGCACATGAACCTCCTTTCTTCCCCATGGTGCAGTGCTGGCTGCGTCGGCCTGGAATGGCTGATTTGGACGCCACCGCGCACAACCCTACCTGAAACACTCTTCAGGCTTCAAGAAACCCCAGAAGTGATGCAGTCATCCAGAATACGGTTAGGAAACATAGCTGTTTACATACCCACCTAGGGCCCTACTGCTT
This sequence comes from Paroedura picta, assembly GCF_049243985.1. Taxonomy (NCBI): domain Eukaryota; kingdom Metazoa; phylum Chordata; class Lepidosauria; order Squamata; family Gekkonidae; genus Paroedura; species Paroedura picta. The sequence continues at coordinate 51,224,983 of NC_135377.1, forward strand.
CCCACCCCCTCCAGGCCCATCATTGGCCAATTAATATTAAGTAACTTTTTTAAAAAAGCAGAAATGGGACTTATCAGAGATGCTGGTGATCCAAATGCAGGCAGCACTTTTTCAAGAGCGGCTTCCAAAGGTTGCACATCAAACGGCACCATCAGATCAAAGGTGTTTGGAGAAACCATGGAGAAAGGGCAAGAATGACATGGAAAAAAACTGTATGGGCAGCAAAGGCGTGTGAACATACCAGTCAAGTGCTGCAGGGCTGTGACTAAAGGGCTGTGACTAAAACTGGAGACATTGTTGAATGTCTGTCCAAATAAACAAAATACATTGCCCCAAAGTTAGTTCTGGTTTACTGAGATACTGAGTTTCTCAATATCCAGGAAAGGATTGTTTAGAGGGATTGAACATATTTTAAGGTGTCAAACAAATAGTGCTGAATTGGTTCCCACCAACTGCAATATTTTTTAAACTAGAAATTAAGCCCACTGTAGGAGAAATACAGCTGGCCCTAGTGGGCAGTGGGTGGGTGCGGGAGACCCCAGGCCAGGTCCCTCCCCCCCCCCTGGGATGGAGGGAAGGCAGGCAGGCAGGCATAGAGATGGGGAGAAAGAGAGAGAGAAAGAGTGTGAGAGCGAGAAAGTGAGAGAGCGAGAGAGAGGAGGGAGGAAGGTAGGTGCATTGAAAGGTAGAGGGGCAGGGGGGAAGGAAGGGAGTGAAGGTAGCACTGGGTGGGGGGGTGGTCAAGTTGCAAGGGTGGCGGCGGGGGAAGAGTGCAGGGTAGAGATGGGTGGGTGGGTGTTTGGGGGGCAGGGAAGCGGCGGCTGCTTACCTGTGTGGTAGTTGGCTGCTGGGCGTCTGCGGGGCTTCTGGCGGGGCTTACCATGTGGCAGGGCCGAAGCCTGGCCGGGGCCGTACGGCTGCCAGGTGGCTGCAGGGCTTCTGGGGCGACAAAGGACAGTCCCGCTGTGTCACTGACGCAGTGGAGCTGTCCCTTTGCCAGCCTGGAAGCCTCATGGCCCCGGACAGCTTCTGGGCTGGCAAAGGGCAGTCCCGCCACGTCATTGACGTGGTGGGGCTGTCCCTTTGGCAGCCTCGAAGCCAGGCGGACCCAGAAAATTCCCGGGTGGCTGTAGGGCTTCTCAGGCGGCAAAGGGACAGGCACGCCACATCTGTGATGCAGCAGGACTGTCCCCTTGGGGGGGCGAAATGCCTCCCCGCCTCCACCAGGCTGGTCATGTGGGGAGCCTGCCTGTCCTTGCGGCGGGCAGGCTGGCAATGCAGCATGGGTCGAAGGCAACGGAGTTGGGGGGGCAGGGGCAAGGGACCAATCGCCAGCTGTGCTGTGCCCTCCGATTGGGCCCTTCGCTTGTAAGTCCGGGGGAAGGGGCCAATGGGCGCTCTTCCCCATCACGGACAGGGCCCACCCAAAGGGCCCTTAGCGCTTTATTTACACCGCTCCCATGGAGCGGTTACAGATATGGCAGAACATTCAGGTGCCGGTTTTAGCTTTCTTCAGGCAACATACAAAAACAGGCCTGAATATGCTCTCACATTCAAGATGATTCTTCAGTTGAACCAAAGGCACAACCACAGTTGGCCAACTGAAGCTTATTTATTTATATATAAAACAGAGATCCATATATCCTAAGCCATTTTCCCCCTCTTCGGCATGTGGTTATGGTGAATGTATCCCAAGAAAATTTGTAGACCTCTTGCTGTATTTTAATAGGCATGATGACAACTCCGGTATGAATGCAAACAGCAGAAAAACTGACTTTAATTGAACTTCGTTGTGTGCATTTTTAGGAAACCTCATGTTTGAATCACCTCAATGTTTTTGGCCATATTCATCTTAGGCGCTTGCACAGTAGCTGCCAGTGTTGCAGAACCATGTTGTGGCTTGGAAATAAGTAACAAATTGCAACTTGTGACTGCTTTTGCACTTGTACAGTCCAAAAATTAGTGGTTCTTTATTACTGAAAAAGAAGCCCATATCACCTTGTCAGACATGGAGTCACTGATGCTTGATCCCTTTTTCATGCCAATGCGGTTGGACACATCTTTGAAATGGTCATCAGTGAATACATTGCCTGCTTTTTGCGCGTGCATAGACGGCATTATCTGTTTGTGATCATAAAAATCGATCACAAGATTAGCTAGATTCATTGGCAAGTGCCAAATTACACAGAGACATCTCAGTATGAAGTGGCACCTAAACTTACTCAAATGGATGTCCCTTCTTTTAGTTTAGCAGTGGTGACTGAGATGTATTGAGGGCTTCAGCTGTAGAAAGGCAGTTTAACCATGCAGTTGAATATATCTGAACTTGTTTGATATAGTTGGCCCCCCAAATTGCAGCGAGTGAACAGGATGCAAGCTTAACCCATAGGAGACCAAATAGTATTGGTTTTTTAGATGCAAAGTAGGAACAGCTAAACTGCTTTTGAGCAATTCAGACCAGGCTCCCAAACATGTACAGTGAATATATAATGGGAAAGCAGCTTATTAATTTCTAACAGCATCCTTTCTTTCCCCCTTCTCATATGGAGATATTTACAACTTAAACCTGAAGATTCTAGGCCAGTCTTGATGAGGAAGAGAAGAAAGGAATGTAGCTGTAGTTCATGAAGAGACTATGGAGATGACTAAAATCTTTGATCTTAACCATGCAGTTGTTTTGGCACTTGTCATTTTGGTGGGCTTCCACATGTCACTTCTTCCATTGAATCTGGGACCTGTCCTGAACCTGAAAGGGACAGTAAGAGTATCTCAAAGGTAGTTGCTTTCTGCGACAGTAATTCCGTCACCCATGCTTATTCTGCAAGTCTGTTGGGAAGCAAACTTTTGAACTTGGGTTTTCTGGCAGACTAATTTGATATAATGCATTTTTACTTGTGACTTGAAAGTTCAGTTTATCGATGATGTTCCAACTGGTTGTAAGCACATTCATAGAATCATAGAATCATAGAATCATGAGTTGGAAGGGGCCATACAAGCCATCTAGTCCAACCCCGTGCTCAACGCAGGATCAGCCCAAAGCACCCTAAAGCATCCAAGAAAAGTGTGTATCCAACCTTTGCTTGAAGACTGCCAGTGAGGGGGAGCTCACCACCTCCTTAGGCAGCCTATTCCACTGCTGAACTACTGTAACTGTGAAATTTTTCCCCCTGATATCTAGCCTAGATCGCTGTACTTGTAGTTTAAACCCATTACTCTGCAGCCAATGGAAACATCATCCTGCCCTCCTCCAAGTGACAACCTTTCAAATACTTAAAGAGGGCTATCATGTCCCCTCTCAACCTCCTTTTCTCCAGGCTGAACATTCCCAAGTCCCTCAACCTATCTTCATAGGGCTTGGTCCCTTGGCCCCAGATCATCCTCATCGCTCTCCTCTGTACCCTTTCAATTTTATCTACGTCCTTCTTGAAGTGAGGCCTCCAGAACTGCACACAGTACTCCAGGTGTGGTCTGACCAGTGCCGTATACAATGGGACTATGAAATCTTGTGATTTTGATGTGATTCCCCTGTTGATACAGCCCAAAATGGCATTTGCCTTTTTTACCGCTGCATCACACTGCCTGCTCATGTTTAGTTTACAATCCACAAGTACCCCAAGGGCTCGTTCACACACAGTGTTACCTAGAAGCGTATCCCCCATCCAGTAGGCATTTTTCTGACCCAGATGCAGAACTTTACACTTATCTTTATTAAATAGCATCTTGTTCTCATTTGCCCATTTTTCCATTGTGTTCAGATCTCGTTGAACTCTGTCTCTATCTTCTGGAGTATTTGCCAGTCCTCCCAATTTGGTGTCATCTGCAAACTTGATGAGTAGTCCTTCCACCCCCTCATCTAGATCATTAATAAATATGTTAAAAAGTACTGGACCGAGCACCGAGCCCTGAGGTACCCCGCTATTCACCTCCCTCCAGTCTGATGAAACACCATTGACAACAATTCTTTGAGTGCGGTTCTCTAACCAATTCCCTATCCCCCTAACTATCTGAAAATCCAGATTGCAATCCTTGAATTTATCCATCAGAACATCATGGGTAACCTTATCAAAAGTTTTATTAAAATCCAAGTAAGCGACATCAACCGAATTTCCACGATCCAGCAAACCTGTCACTTGGTCAAAAAAGGAAACCAGGTTGACCTGACAGGACCTGTTGGAGACAAATCCATGCTGACTTCCTCGGATCACCAAATTGTCCTTCAGATGTTTGCAGATTGCTCCCTTTAATATCTGCTCCATTATCTTACCCACAACAGAGGTCAGACTCACTGGTCTGTAGTTTCCCGGGTCTTCCTTCCTCCCTTTTTTGAAGATTGGAATAATGTTTGCTCTCTTCCAGTCCTCCGGGACATCTCCAGTTTTAAAGGGGTCCCAAAGATGATGGACAAGGGTTGTGCAAATTCTCTGGAAAGTTCTTTGAGCACTCTCGGGTGCATTTCATCTGGCCCAGGGGATTTGAACTCATCCAGTTGCAGCTAAATGCCTCTCAACAACCTCTCTGTCCATGTCAGCTTGCCACCCAGACACTATCTCTTGGCTACTGCCATCTCTAGATGTGCCTAAACCCTTTGACCTGTGGGAAAAAACAGATGTAAAATAGGCGCTGAGCCTTTCTGCTTTCTCTGCATCCTCCATTAGAGTTAGTCCATCTGCACCCAACAGTGGGCCTATTGCCTCCTTTACTTTACGTTTGCTCCTCACATAACTGAAAAATCTTTTCTTGTTACAGTGGGCTTTCCTGGCCAATCTTAGCTCACTCTCAGCTTTGGCCTTTCTGATGACTGGCCTTTCATTCACTTGATAGGGTTCCATTGCAAAAGGGGATCTGGGCTGAATGTGAGCTAGGGCTTTATAGTAAAGTTTATTGATAGAACTCGGTTTCGATGCCAGACGTATTCAAAGGAATAATGGAAGAGAGTCGGCTATGAAGGGACTTTTGAATCACAATTGAGCAGGCACACTGCCGCAGTTGGGAAGTATGGACCAAGGCCACTGGGTCAAAAAGCGAGACGTCCCATGTAGCCTTTCCCTCTCAAGTCCAGTGCTTGTTAATTTGCAGATAAGTTCCATTGACCTCAATGGAATTTGCCTCTGAGTAAACATACGTTGAATCAGCCTGGAAGCAACTGTAAAAATATCACCTCACTCTGGAGGGGGAAAAAGATTTCTGAATCCACTCTAATATTATTGCAACAGGTATCAGTTTGCTTCAATAAAACAAAGATGGCAAAAATAATTGGCAGTGTGGGACTTTTATGTGAGCAGATGGCGTACAGGAAAGAACAGAGAAGCTCCAGGGAAGTGTGAGCTGTCCACTGAGCCTTTCATTCTGTTCCTGTTCTGACTTTATTTCCTAATGCTGAGTTGTCTAATTTTGGATTATGATGATTTTTTTGGGGGGGGAGGGGGTGAAGACGGCCAATTTTTTTTTTTTACTGCTTTGACACTTGTATTCTCACTCAAGTTATTCCCTTTTGATTTAAGGACAGCTGTGGAGGCAGCTTAATGAAGGAAAAGGAGTTATGCATTATAAAGAATGAGCAGAGTCACAAAGAATTTCTTTCCAACAAACATCTGTGCACAATCCATTTTTCTGAGAGCAAGATGGGCAAAAAGATTTAAGGCGCTGCCACTGGTAACTTGGGTCTAAGCTGCGGTAGGGGGGAGCTTTTGTGAACCAGGGCAAGGCAGTGGCTTGGAAAAGCATGAAATTGTTGTTTGGGGTTAAAAAATGATTAAAAAATGGTATGTTTATCCTGGAGGCTTAGACTATACAAACCCGTAATTTATACTGGTGGAAGATGAATATTCAGCCTGGGTATGTATTCAATCAGTTCCCAATGTAAATGGAAAAAACTGGAGACTGCAAATGATGCACTATTCTGCCCCCCTCTCCCCAAGTCTTATTATACTTGATTTGTTTATCTTGAAATAAATGCTGTGGGTGCTCAGTTACAAGTATTGTCGTTCATTTGTTCCAAGCGAGATGTTGGACAGACATCTGACCTTGCAGGAAAATGAGAAAATACTTGGTTCAGCAAAACTTCCCCACATGCAGCCAAAGATTGTGAATTCTACCTGTGACTGGAATGCCTATATTGCTCGTTGGAGGAATGTAATTTGCTTGCCAAAGTAATGATGCCGTAGTTTCAGAAGCTCTTTTGTATGTTCCATATGGCAGGGGTAGTCAACCTGTGGTCCTCCAGATGTTCATGGACTACAATTCCCATGAGCCCCTGCCAGCAGATGCTGGCAGGGGCTCATGGGAATTGTAGTCCATGAACATCTGGAGGACCACAGGTTGACTACCCCTGCCATATGGTACTGAAGCTGCAGCGGACTGTTGCAAATGCAGAAAATGTGGTTTCAAGAAGTTGAATAGCTCACAAATTTGTGATCTCTAAAAGTTATTTTTTTCCCATTTAAAAAACCTTAAGTGTTTCTCTGAGCATTTGCTTCCTAAAACAGTTTGGTTAAAAGAGGGCTCATTTTATGTTTTGTGGTAATGTGTGCTGCAGCCTTCTTTTATCCTTTGGTGACATACGGCACTCTGATAATCCAGTGTCTGGATACACATTTCCCGTTCACATTGAAATATAGTCACAATGAACTGGAGAAAAAGGAATTTATCACATAAATATTTGAGGTCTAGAAGAAATTTTTTATTCTGTTCAAGTTTGGTCTCCCTGGCTTGTTTCTCAACACTGAGTCATCTGGAGAAATTTGCTTTGTAAGCATCTTTTTGTGATGTTGCTTGTTTTCTCTTGTAGCATATTGTAATTGGGATTATTTGAATTAACATACATGAGTGTGCATGGGTGGTTATGTGATGGGGCTGACAGGTAACAGTTAAAAATATCACAAATGGTTTGGTAATGTTTCCTCTATCACACCACTGCTATAATTGTTGTGAAGTTTAAGAGAGCAAATGCTTTCTGAGGCAGGCTAACTGGTAATCCTACTGTGTGAAGTGCTGTCTAGTATCAAGGTTTATGATTTTGTTGGCATTGTGAATGTGGTCTGTCTCATACCTGTGACTCTGCATTTGAAAAATGAGATGGGTACATCTTTAAGGTTATACCTTATTTGGAAGTTTAAATGTTTGTGCCCACACTCAGAGCCCTCTGTCAGGAAGGACAGTATATAAGTTTGGGAAGTAAACAAACAACAGGGACCTGGCTGGTGGGAGAGAACTCCCAGCCCTGGCATTCTGGAGCAGTATGTGTGTTGGCATAGCAACAGGGGGCGTGGCTGAGCTAGGCGTCAGTTAAACAGACAGCCTGACATTGCTTGGCCTCTTTTTCCCCATCAGGGCACCCAAATACGCGAAACCCACCCTGCCTCCCTATTTATGAATTATGAATTGTTGGACTATTTGTAAGATGTTGTATTGTATTGCTGTTTAATTATCACAGCTGGCGGAAGTGTCGCATGGGAAGGATCAGTTTTGGGGCGGCCAAGCTTACGAGCTGGCCTCCCCTAGATTTGGGGGGCCCCTTAAGGGGCTGTGTGGATGCAGAGCCTGGTTGAAGGCTTGCATTTCCGGGAGGCAGGTGAACCCAACAGAGGCTGACGCCTGGAGGGGTCACTCCATGTTGCCTCCCCCCCCTTTTTCTCCTGCCATTATGTCCAGGATTCTGGGCTGGATAGACAATGCAACCTGTTGAGGGGCAGGCTGTGATGGGCTGCCTTGTGGTCAGCTGACCACAAGAGGGCAAATTTCTCTTCCCATGCTTGCCATGCTCAATGTTGAATAAAGGCTGTGGCCAAATATTTTACGCCAAATTATAGTTGTCAGTGTCCTCATTAGGCGGTCAATAAAGGATCCTAAAAGGATACAAAGCCTCTAAGAGTGGGAGGCGACATTTCACCTAAGGTGAACCACCAGCCTTGTAATAAAAGAAAGATGCCATGAAACCTGTAAGAGAAGGAGGTGGGCACTTCACCTTAGGCAAGCTGCCATTCTGACTCCATCCACCTGTTTCCCACAGGTTTCACTGTGTACTAGAGTTGGCCTGGCTGAGGCCACCCTGATTCCGCTTGGAAGCTTCTGCTTTGCATCATCAAACCAAGGCTGCTATGGGCATGGCTTTTGGGAAGGACTGAGTGGCTAGTGAGGAGGGGAAAAGGTGAGACAGAGAGGCAGAGTGTGGAAGGGAGAAATAGTGCAATTTTCTATCCTGCAATTGTAGGTAGGAGACATCACGTGATTTGGCCCTGCACACAGAAAAGGTAATGGTTTGATCATGACATGATTGGACTGGAAAATGCCTTTAGTTAGCTTACTTGAAATGTTGCCTTATTCATGGCTTTGGCTTTGGCTTCATTCATGCTTGGGTAATGTTGAATATGTTTAAAGGAATTGTCATGGACTATAGACATTTTCTTAAGAGTACTGACTAAATTAATATGGGAGGGAGTTACTGGTTCAGCCACTTAATTGTGTCCTGTATATACCCCCTTCCCTCATACATCTTTGTTGCTGAAACTTCCAGATGAAGTATTGCTAGGGATACCAGACCTGGTGGGGCCAGGGAAAACTCTGCTTTGGGGTTTTCAGAAAGTGGTGGGGGAGATCCCCCCCCAAAACAGCTGCTTTTGCAGTGACCTTTGCTCTCCTAGACTCCACCCCCCCCCCCCCCCGTTGTGCTGATGTCACCTGGAAGTGATGTTGGTATACTGGAGTTGTAAGGGGGTAAGTGATGCTCTGGGTTTTGGACAAACATTTTGGTTTGAGGCTGATTTTTTACCATAGAATTTCTCCAAAGCCAGAGCACCACCCTGGATGGCTTCACCACTTCTGGATGATGGCAGCATGCCAGACACTCTTTTGAGTTTGAGTAAATGCAGGGAGAAGCTCCTGGAGAGCACCCTCACTCCCCCACTGACAGTGCAGTGGTGCCTGGCAACCTCAAGTATTGCTGGTTTTAGAAACTGCACGCAGTGTATGGAATGCAAACATGGAGCACAACTAGAACTGAAGTTAATGAGAGAGTACTCCCCCTGGTTTGATTTAGAATTCTGCTTGAGAAGCCAAGTCATTCTTCTAAAACAAATGAGGAAAAAACCCTATTTTACCAGTTTCAAAATTCAGAAACCCTGATTTACTTCTGATAATGGGATTGTGACCAGACTGTCCTTTCTTGAAAGATCCGAGACCTCCTTCCTGTTTTTTGTGCAATCCTTGCAAATATTGTTACAATCTCTAACTGCATATTTTTAGATGTCATCTGATTACCTGGTGGGACTTCATAACATGCTACAAGCTGTGTAACTGAAGTAGCACCTTTAAGACCAACAAAGATTTATCCAAGGCATGAGCTTTCGAGTGCAAGCACTCTTCATCAGAATACGAACTGACCATAGGAATATATAAGCAAAAGTTAATCCTGTTAAATCCTGGTTTGGCAGGGAGTTATCATGTGGCTGTGTATGGATGCTGTGACACAGTTTACTAATGTAACAGGATTAACTTTTGCTTATATATTCCTACTGTTATGACGGTCAGTTCTTAGTCTGATGAAGAGTGCTTGCACTCGAAAGCTCACACCTTGAATAAATCTTTGTAGGTCTTAAAGGTGCTACTGGACTCTGATTTTATTGAGGTTATTAAGTGCCCACTTTGCAGAGCAGAAAGAGCATTGTCCAGCCCAAATTTGTCTTCGTGTTTATACCCCTTTTACAAATGTCAAGATGAATCAGTGTCACATGGCATAACAATGTCTCTGTGTGTCTGATATGTCAAGGCCAGACCTCCAGTTTTAGTGTTCAACAGCAAGGGGAGGGGGGGGGCGGAAGGGGCAGTTTATGCAGGAAATTTTAATAAAACTATGGATGGCTGCCTTCTGGTCATCAAAAATCTGGGAGTGGTTCAAAACTTTAACTTGTTTAAATACTTGAAAGAAAATGTCCCCTTCCTTCAAGAGTTTCGCCAAGACATCTTCCCTGGAAAGGTTGCTATACATAAAATTATTTCTATGTAAGTGGTTCATTAGAAACTGAATAGTTAGTTGATTACACATTTTAATTGAGTGGCTGTTCTAGCAATGTGCAGTAATTCAGATAGGTGGAAAACATTGAGTGCAAATAAATAAATAGGAAGATTCTGCAGTCCTTTAAAGCATGTCAAAAAGGTAAAGGCTGCAAAGGAGATTGTAAATATTTTCACAAGACAGTTTTATGTTTACACCTGTGTGGCCAATAGAAATGTGTTGCCATTAATCAACATATGCAGCACAACAGACTCAGTGCATTTTATCTGTCTGGGTTGTCAAAGCATCGCCCTATGAATCATATCAATAAAGAAATATCTGCGAGCTTATTTAACCTGCTTTAATGATTTTACATGACCTAGTTGCGTGTTGCTGTTGCTGTTGTGAAAAGAAACGCATTCAGAGTGTAGAAGAATCCCTTGAGCTTGATTGTCAGGTTGCTCATTTACTGAGTCCATTTTGGAGAGGCCGGTGTCATAGTAATCCTCCCACCCCTCTGATCTGTCATACACATACATTTCCAGCTCATGTTACTTTCCTGCACATGATTTACAGGACTGGGTACGGTTGCATGCAAGCTCTATTTTGCAAAGGAAATGCAGTATCGGTGGTGGTTCGAGGCTTGAAACTTAAACTGAAGATGACTGTTTCTGTATAAAGTTTGAGTCCAGCGGCACCTTTAAAATTAACAATGTTTATTTAAGGTATAAGCCAGGGGTAGTCAAACTGTGGCCCTCCAGATATCCATGGACTACAATTCCCATGAGCCCCTGCCAGCAAACGCTGGGAATTGTAGTCCATGGACATCTGGAGGGGCGCAGTTTGACTACCCCTGGTATAAGCTGTCATGTGCAAAGAGATGGATGCAGTATAACGAGATGTCAATCATTTCATAGGTGTGGGGTGGGGGTTAGTTGCCAGGAATGGCTAGTTAGGGTAAGGATGCATGGATACCTGGGCAACTGTAGCTGAGATTCACTATATCTGAAGAAGTATGCATGCATATGAAAGCTTATATCTTGGTCGTAAAGGTGCCACTGAACTCAAGCTTTTTTCTACTGCTTCAAACCAACATGGAAACCTACCTGAATTTAATTTCTGTAGGAATATCACTTAATGTCTGATGAGCTGTATAAAGAGTTGAATGTGAGGAACAGCACCCACAGGCCAAACATTTCAGATAAGGATTTTATAAGGAAGATCTGACTCCCCTTTGGAACTATCTTTGGCGACTCATGACATCCCCTATGTCTACCCTGGAGGTAGTGGGGGGAGGGCACTTTTTACTTGGTTCGTCGCGATACATCTTGGGATTGTAGATTATATGATCTTATAAATTTTAAGGGCATTTTTATTGGGATTTTATGTATTATATATTCTGTAACTCGCTATGAGCCTTTGGGGAGTGGCGGGATAAAAATCCAACAAATAAATAAATAATAAATATCGGACAACGTAGCATCAAACACCTCTTTGCTGAATTCATGAAATCCAGACTTTAAGTTGTCTAGAGCAGCGGTCCACAACCTTTTTTGGGTTGCGGACCGGTGTGGGGGGAGGGCGATCCGGGCCCCGCACATGCGTGGCAGCCCCTGGGCAAACGCGCACTAGTGGACCTGCCATGCATGTGCGCTTGTGCCCAGTGGGGCTGCAAACTCGCATGCGCAGCAGTTTCGCTCATGCATGGAGTTGCCGTGCATATGCGTTTGTGGTCCTGGTGGTGCTGCAAATGCACAAGTGCGGCAGGTCCGCGCATGCGCGAAACTGCCATGCATGCATGTTTGCGGCCCCACCGGGCACAAACGTTCATGCACAGACCTGCCACACATGCGTGTTTGCACTGCCGCCGTGCCGGCAGGAAGCACGAGATGGCAACAGAGGAGCCAGCAGGTGAGGAATTCCCGGAGGCACATTTTTTTAGCGTTTACGCCATTGTGCTGGTGTAACGCTATTTTTTTTTTACTGTGCGGAAATTCTCTAAGAGATGAAAAGGTATTTGTGAAAGGAAAACCAGAAGCTTTTTACCTCTATCTGAGGGGTCATGTGGTGCTCCACATGCACAGCTGTGAAACTTTTCTGATGTTTCTGTTGCTCGCTCAAAACCCATTACTGCAATTAGATAGTACTTTGGAATAAACCTAGTTATTATTTGTATTGACTTGCAGGAGGGCATTTTGGGGCTGGAATAAGATGCGACACTTGGTTGTTGGGTATAAACAGGGCCATAGCTTTATTACCTCCCCATGGGAGGGTTGGCACAGCACAGAAGGGGCCTGACTTAGCAGTCAGCTGACTGCACCAAAACCTGCGGATGTGAATGTGTGCAGGGACTGCGTAAGCGCAGTGTGCACTCTTCATGAGCTGCTCGGGCAGTCACGTCCACCTCCAGCTCGCCCTTCTTGGGTCAACTGCCGATTTTGCTTATTCTTTGCCACGCATTACATTAAATATTTGGCACTCCAATATGGGCAAAGTATATGTTGACATTAAAAAATTGAAAGGTTTGTTCACAAAAATCATGAAAGGTAACATTGAGACAAATAAACTGTCTGCAGGGATAAGTAATCAATGTCTAAGGAACCCATTTTCTGTTTAGTCAAAATATTATTTTGCTGTATTTCAAGTGTTTCCTTCCTCTGGAACCAGTAGGATTCTTCACTGCCACTTTTTGGTCAGTAGTGCTGAAATTCAGAGAGATTTCCCTTCTGGCTCCTCCACATCTGCTCAGATTCAACAGCTGGAGGTGCTGGAAATAAAAATTCGCATGATTAAAGCACAGAAATTGACATTAACAGGTGCACGGCTGTGTGGCATACCCTGAAACTTTTGGCTTGCAACACATACATGAACACCCAGCCTTTGTACTATAACAATGTTCCAGTCCCAAGAAACTGACACCTAGAATAAAACTAAAGAGGCACACTAGAGTGACTTGGGTGATTAATTTCAGATCATGATAGTAAAATAATTATAACATAGCACACAGACACACACACATACTTATATTTAGGTTTGTTTGCCTTTAAAAAAAAATTAAAACAGGAATTTAGAAGCTACATTTGCCCCAAGTATCTTCTGCTGGTTTGGGGGATATAAAATAGTGTTGCTGATCTCATCCATGGTGAACCAGCTGTTCTCATAACATATCCTCATTATGAACGGATGCAGTGTCCCTGTAAAGTGTAAAGTGGTAGTTGAAGATAAAAGGCTCCTTCCTCCCTCAACCTTCTAGTCTAGAAAACTGGCATTTCAGTTTTAGTAGGTTATTTAAGAGGTGGGTAGTCACGCTCTAGAGATCTCCTATATAATCTGTGAAACTATCCTGAAAGGTGCAAAGTAAGGAGGGCTAACAAGTGGTAGCTTTGGAGTGTCACAAGAGTCCTTTCAGAGCCCCACTCAAAAACACGCTTCAAGCAAACCTGTAACTTCTTATGCAAACCCCCAAATCCTTCGAAGGGTCCTTTCATTATTTGTTTAGAGCTAAATGTGATTGTTACCATGACAGAAATGAAGAACATATCCCTTTTCTGTATTGACTTCCCTTCCAATACTCCACCGTCAAGGGTTATTGCTTATGGTAGGGAATAGTCCCTTTTAGTACTGTATTTGCAAGCTCAATTAACCCCTGGTGGACTCATGTTCTAGAATAGAGAAATAGAATAGAGGCACCTGAATCCTTCACATTCTTCAGATATTTCATCAATTTATTATGGCTGCTGGAGACCCAATCCATTCCATTGGCATCCTATACTTACTGCTTAATTGGAATGTTGGGAATATTAGTTGTGGTAGGACTGGACCGCAGTCACAGCAGCACTTGAAATTATGGCCTACTGCCTCCTATTGTGAATGTGAACTGACCCTGAAGAGAAATATTGTTATTGGAGTGTTAGGGACTGAAGGCAGGAAGCTGAGAGAAAGCAGATTTCAACCTTTGACCTTTTGATGTTGCAAAGGGAATTGGCAATACACTCTAGTGACTGTTCATTTATTAGTGGCAGTTTAAGAGAAGCTACTGGCAATTTGCTGCTTATCCTAAATCCCCCTAAATTTATCTTTGTCAGATGACATGGCCTGGAAAACAGGTATATTTTAGAGTTTTGCTTGCTACTAATTTCCATCAGTTTCTTTTGAATTAGAATGTGGAAGTGTGGGAATGTAGGAAGAAAATGGATAATATGATTTTAGGGGTATTTGGCGTCTCCAGTGCTTCTTTGATTTTCATATGGGTGCTCCTGTGGCTGATGGCATTTGTTGTTTAGTAGAAAGTTCATTGAAACTGCTTTGCTTCCATACTTCATTTAAAGAAAGATGGTAAACTTTTGTGGCACTCAAAAAACTCCTGTTTGCAACCAACATTATTATAATAATCTATGTCAAGCCATGATACAAATGGCATTTTTTATATTTCTTATGACAAACTACAGTATTTCCCCACCTCCAACATGTCAGCGAATGTAACGAGATGGTGATTTTAGACATATAAAATATCCCCAGTAATCTATTACTAGAGTGACTAAGAAATAGAACCAAGAAGGGATCTCTGGAGATAGGACTAGGATAGATTTTAATGTAGCAATTGTTGGATGATCCAATGCCTTGTTTTGAACTCAGATGTGCAGTGATTGTTCTGTGCTCTCTTTGTGATGCTTAACTGAGTCAACACAAAAACCATTCAAACATTAAATGTTTTTGATCCATTCTTGGGGGGGAGAGGGTTACAGTGGTTATGGGGGTATGCCCTATCATCACACCTTTTCATATGTGCTCTCCCTATGTACAGTAGAGCATTTTACAGGGACTTAGCATACACGTCCATTTACAATTTTCAAAAATTGGGCCAGATTACTCCCATCACAATCACATACCCTCATCCACACATAGAGAAAAATTATACTGAACATCTTCACAAGGTTATTTTCTTCATCCAAGAGTTCAAATATCTCAGAAGAAGGGGAAAGAGAAGGGATCACAGATAATGAACAGGGAATTGACAGATTAAAAAAAGCATGTTAGGTGTTGTTAAAATAAATGGTTCAGTTCCAAGCCAAGCTGAGCAAGGATAAAAAACATCATTGCTTCCTGCTACTATGATTGCTTCTTGCCTTCTAGCAGAGAAAAGCAGTAAAAAAAACCCATAATAATGATGATGATGATGATGATGATGATGCCATCCCTTCACACTGGTGCTGTCCCCTCATCATAGCTGCTATCATAGTAGATCACTAAGTGGGACTCTTCAGCAGGGTCACATTGAGCAGTCATGTGTCTATTGTCTTTGCTTAATTGATATTTCTTAAATCTTTTATTTGGACATTAATCTTGAAGGAAAAAACAAACATAAGTGTTGGCAAAGTATAGAAAGGTATTTGGTTCTGAATAATTCCCCTTCTCCCAACAGTGCAGAGAGCCAGTTTGGTGTAGTGGTTAGGAGTGCGGACTTCTAATCTGGCATGCCGGGTTCGATTCTGCACTCTCCCACGTGCAGCCAGCTGGGTGACCTTGGGCTCGCCACGGCACTGATAAAAAACTATTCTGACCGAGCAGTGATATCAGGGCTCTCTCAGCCTCACCCACCTCACAGGTGTCTGTTGTGGGGAGAGGAATGGGAAGGCGACTGTAAGCTGCTTTGAGCCTCCTTTGGGTAGGGAAAAGCGGCATATAAGAACCAACTCGTCTTCTAATTAAGGTATCTTTTGGTGACTGATCAGGTTTAAGAGCATTAGTGGAATCCAAAGAAGTTTCTTTTTCCACACTGCTCTTCTAACAGTTTGACTATTCTTGAGAACAAAGATAGAAATTCAGGAAATTCTAGTTTAGTGAGTATTTCCCCCCTGGCAGGATATTAGTAATTGCATTATGGAAAAACAAGGTGATTATACAAACACAAGTACGCACACACAATGAGATCAGAAGCTTGTATCCAGACTAATGTTTCTGGAGGCAAAAAGATTTTGGCCCATGGTTCGTTGATTTTTCTACATCGCCCTTCCTGTGGTTGCTGAAAATGCTCTCCAGCATCTTGTCTCTGGGAGGCCCCTTTTCTTCCAAGAACATGATTGGAGGGGGGCATTTGGGGCTGTTGTGGAAGGAGGGAAGTGGTAAAAATGAGACCCATAAGCCTGTAGCAGCCTCTAGTCTGGATCCACATCTGGATTAATCTTTTAGATTACAGAGGAAATATTTAGGGAAAACCAGATGAGGGCATGGAAAAGTTGGAGGAATACATGGAAAACATAGGTAAAAGACAAAGAAAAAATCAACACTGTGTAGAAATGTGAAATACAATTGATAAGAACTCTCTCAAAAGATAATTCTGGTGCTATCTTTATTCCGTGGACATGTTTGCTAATAAAACATAAATAATAAAATGTGTGTGAAAGAGTAAGTATTTCATCATGGAAGAAATGTAATGGTACCACACTTGTGAAGCTAGCTTGAGACTATACCAAAATATTTTTGTTCTAGTTATTATTCATAAAAGCATGAAAAAGAATAAACATAGGAAAAGGTAATTAAATAAATACTTGATATGTCTAGGGATAAAGTAAATATGCAGATGCAGAAAGAATAGCGAAACCATTTATTTATACAGCATAATACTATTTTGAATGTGATAATCAGTCAGGGAAGATGTTGGACAGAATATAGGTGAAAAAATAATACAAAATCAGTTGTTTAAGTGAAAGGACTCTTGTCCCTCAAGCATCTAAGAACAGAAATAATTAATGGATTTATGAATTATACAACAGTATCAAGTGAAAGAATGAATAATATCATTATAAGTAATTTAGAACTTTCTACTTTCTATACATTACCTTTTTTAGATTTAATGTTTTTATGTTTGTAGAAAGATCTATTTTGTCTTTTTATCTCACCAGGCTCTGGAATGGGCAGAAAGATATTATGTAGAGCCATCTTCTTAATATAATATTTGTCTTTGCATGTTCAAATATTTGTCTTTGCTGCGCCGGGGTGTGGGGAGTGGGCGACCCGGGGCCCCGCGCACGCATGGCAGCCCTGGTGCAAACACGCATGTGCAGACGTGTCTGGCGGCGGTGCATGCGCAGTATCGCTGCCCATGCATGCATGCGCGGACTTGCCGCGCTTGTGCGTTTGCGCCCCCACTGGACACAAACGCGCATGTGTGGCAAGTCTGCGCATGCGCGTTTGCGCCGGCAGCTGTGGCTCCCTCTCTCCGCCCCTCCAGGCCGCAAGGATATCGGCCGCAGATGCGGCCGATTAGCTTGCGGCCCGGCAAGCTTCTCTTCCCCCCCCCTCCTGAAGTAAGAGGCTTGCCGGGCTTTGGCGGCCGATTTGCTCATGGCCTGGCAAGCTTCTCACTGCGGGGGGGGGGGGCGGGAAGAGGGAGCCGTGGCCCGGTCCCGGGCTACAGCCCGGGTGTTGGGAGCTACTGGTTTACAGTAAGTGGGCAGAAATACACTGGGTTGTATGGTTACTGATCTCATTCCTCTTAAACTCTGAGATTCATTGTGTGGGGCCTGATGATGTAATTGTCCCTCAATGTCCTATTTAATAGGTTTATTAATAGTAATAATATGTCTACTTGTCATTAGGTACGTACCACATAGAATCTGTGGGTAGTCTCTAACATGTGGCTTTGAAGAGATGAGTAATTCACTTGAGTAAACAATAAAAATTAACATGGTGATGAGATACATGATAAATGTAAGATGTAATTAGTAGTGCCAATTATTGCCTTGTGTCTCCAAAGTACAAGTGTTCATGTGTCTCAGAAGGAGCCATATATCTCCAATTTGGACCCCAGCTCTCTGGGGAAAAATTACTTGCTCATGATCAACCTTTGAGTCTTTTGTTGATTAAATTAGTATGTGTATATTCTTTTCTCAGAAGATGGTATTGGGAGTTAGACTGTACAATGGAATTCAGAACTGTGTTGTGAAAGCTGTGGCTTTGTGGGTGCAAGAGAGTAAATCAGTACCTTAATTACTAAAATGGGACAATCTTGAATTACACTTGTCTGCAAATCACTTCCTTCATTCTAGAAATTATCTTTTAATACCAAATAAATGTCAGCATTCAAGGAGATACACCTGTGAGATACACCTGTCGACATTTAGAGTGATGTACTGTCCCTCATGTCCAGCCATGCTGAGTCACTTACTCCAACATGTATGTATGCGCCAGAGTGCCATATGAACTTGCACTTATCTACAATGCAGTAGACAAAAACTCTGTCAAAAGATTTTCTTATTACAGAATTCTTTGAGACAGGAGAGTATGTGACTCCTGCAGCACCAAGGACAATGATGGAAACTAGGTACAGCTAATTGGTTTTCTTTATTTGCATGTACTTAGCATAAATTTCACCAACCTGGCAGTTAAGCAAACACTGTTAAGCTGAAACTTTTTTCTTTTAACATTTGCTACAATGAAATGTAAAAAAGCATGCACTAGAATAATTTGATATATTCCTTTAACATTCAAAAATGAATTGTAATTAATATAGTTTCTACATATTTATATAGTTTGCCACATTATTACTAACCAGATATAATTTCTTAGCCTGCAGATGCTGTGATTCTGCCTAGTCCAGACCCCTACCCAGTTCAGGCTAAGCGGACGAAAGGTATTAAACTGGGGGATGCCCATACCCCAGCTGATGAAGTGCCATTAATAATCACTCTTTGATCATAAGGGTGTTGTTGTTGTCCTTTGCCAACACAGTTTCAGTTTTCTCACAAATTCTCAGGATTAAAAACATTTTTTAAAATGTATGCCTAGTATTTTTTTTGATAGAGTTGATAATAATGCATGGGGGCCATGTTTTGTATATTGCATTGGGTGAGCTAGGGTTAGTTCTAACTGCAGCAGACACAACAACAACAACAGAACCTTACCAGGCTTGTCATCACCAGCCTAATCTGCTTCATCTTTAAGTGAGAGAGCATGTCTGTCATGCCCAGTTCTTTAAACTGAAGGATGAGATTAAAATGTAAATAATACATGAAATGATGGCCAATCAAGAATTCCAATCTATTAAATGCTTCAGAATATAGGCATGCAATACCATTCAGGTGTGTGTTTGTGTGTGTGTGTGTGTGTGTGAGGGGATCTAGTTGTTTTCGTCCTGGTGGTTGGTTCTATTTTTAAAAGCAGACAGCGTTTACCTGTAGTTAGAAGCACTTTGTGTCAAATGCGATGGGAAAACAATGGTAGGCTATTCATGTGATGAGCTCAAGTGCAAAGGGAATCAGAAAGCATTAAGCATAATGGAATGGAATGGGATTGTATATGGGTGAGTAGACACAGCATGTGTAAAATAAGCATTGAAATGATGACATTATTACATTTCACAGTTCAACATTCATTGATTATAACTATATTTAGCAAGCAAGGTATATATGCATCAAATTAGTCAGCCCAGTTTCTCTGGTGCTTATTTTCCAAATGCTGCTTTCTGAACATATGTGGTTTAATTGCCTTTCTTTATAAAGAAATAATCTGCATTTCTTTTAGACTTTTTCTTCTGCAGAATAGACTGGCTTGCTTCCTAATGAGGCTAAACCATCAGATGAACAGTACGATGATGTTACATCTCAGCTCTGGCCACAGTGCAAGACCCCATTTATATAACCACTGGGAAAGATTCAAATTGGGGCTGCAGCATGAAGGAAGAGGATTAACCCATTAGCCAACAAGATTTCAGATGGGTTGTTGGAAGAAGGAGCTGGTCTGTCCTCCTCTGCCACTTCCTTCAAGCCCTTTAAAGCAGTGGTCTCCAACCTTTTTATCATTGGGGACCAGTCAATGCTTAACAATTTTACTGAGGCCCGGGGGGGGGTAGTCTTTTGCCAAAGGATGTCGCTGCCACCACCGCCTGAGCCCCGGCTCCACTTGCTTTCCTGCTAGCGCCCCTGACTTCCCACCGCCCACTGGGGGGCGCTGCTAGCAGCAGCTGCGCATTGCCACGCCGAGGGGGAGCCCCAGCCATGGCTGCTGCTGGAGAGCACCAAAGGTGAGCCGGCGGCAGAGTGGCAGGGCAGCCCCCGAGGCAGCAGCCGGGGAGGAGGACAAGGAGGAGCTGTGGCCCGGTACCGACTGATCCACAGACTGGGACCGGTCATTGGACCAGTACCAGTCCCTGGATTGGGGGTTGGGGACCACTGATTTAAAGGATCCTAACCAGGGACCTATTACACCTTCTGAGCAATATTTAGCACTCCCCTCCACAATCACTTTTCTGTCAAAGGACCAGCTATCACTGACTGCCTGAGTTGTAAAGACCCAAGCACTGTTGACCAGGTGCCTGGTGTGCAGATCTCTACCGCAAAGAATACTCACAGTTAAGTGTCCTACATAAAGGATTATGATCCTGGAGCACTGTATTGCTCCTTGAAATGCTCTCAGACCCACCCTTTTAGATTCTATTTTGGAGAACAATTGTTTTGATTATGAGGGGGAATTATTTCTATACACCCACAGAATCGCCACAGGATTCTGTGATCGCCCTGGCAGTCGCAAATCTATTAATGAGAGAACTAGAAGAGGTGTGGCTTTGTAACCTCAGTGTTAATCCTTTTTTTATTTACATGTTTTATTATTCGAGATTTTTGAATTATATTTTTCTGATTTTTAGTGAGGTCATTTAATATTATAAGAGGTACAAGTAACTGAGGAAAAGTTGATCTTGAAAATGGGAGTAGAATCTGGAACCCTGTTTTGAATTGACTCTAGTTTGATTTTATAAGAAACACTGAAAGAAGATTTGGTTAATAAAACTACTTTATTGATATGCTGGTTCCTCAGTCTTGTCTTCGTTCTCTTGGAATGCTCAGCAAAACCTTCGCAACCAAAGAGCAAAACTCATATGGGACAAGTAAACCCTTTGCTTTAATCTCTTGTAGTAATAGGAAACAGCAGCAAAAATCTAGAACCAGTTGGGCAAGGCTTTCATGCCAAGCTAGCTAAGGAAGCTCTGGAAACATATTCAAGCAGCTTGGCAATACTGACATTTGGGAACTGAGCACACTGGGTGAAACAGTGACTGTTCAGCTGTGGCAGGCCTCCAGTTTGCTAATCTCCATCTGGCACTTAAGAAAGGTGGGCAGAAGAATAATTTTATGGGTCTGGATAGATTCTTGTAGATTACAATATCAAAACTGAGGCATTTTTCAACATGAAAGCCTTTTGAAATGCAGGGATGGCAGCTAACAATTATAATGCCTTGTCCAGAGCTGGCAGGTGTCCAATCAGACGTCGAAACAGATATACATAGCCCAGAGTGAGCTTCAAATAAAATTTGTTACAGACTTCCCAACATCATGCAAAATAAACAGTTTAAAAGCTGTGAGTTTAAAAATACTGTTGAGTTTTATTTTTGTATGCACAATATGTCTTCTTACAATTAAATACAGAAGAAAAATCATAATCATTGCCTATTTGAGTTGTATGCAGTTAATATGATGATGTCATCTGTTCAGTCGTGTCCAACCCTCGGCGATTCTATAGGAAAGTCTTCGCCATGCGCCCCTGTCTCTGACTGCTTCTTTTAGTTGGTTCATGGTCATCCCTGTGTCGGCTTTGATTGTGTCGAGCCAGTGGATCCTTTGGCAACCACGTTTCCTTTTGCTGCTGACCATGCTGAGCATTAATAATTTTTCTAACGAGTTTGATCGTATTACGTGTCCAAAGTAAGTGAGCTTTAGCTGTAATATCTTTCCTTCTAATGACATAGTTGATTTGCTCCTCTCTAAAACTGTCTTGTTGGTAACTTTGGCTGTCCATGGTATTCACAGCATTCGTCTCCAACACCATAATTCAAAAGCATCTATTCTCCTCCTGTCTTCTCTCTTTAGGGTCCAGCTTTCGCATCCATAGCTTGTTATGGGGAAGACAATGGTGTTGACTAGCCGGCATTCTGTATTAAGGCTGATATCTTTACTTTTCCATATTCAGTTCATGCTTAATGTTGCGTTTTGGCCCAGTGTTATTCACAGTTTGATTTCACGGCTGCATCCACTGTTTTGAGTGATCAGAAAGCCAAGCAGTTAATATAGGGTGTGGGGGTGTTTAATATTGTTACTTCCATAAATCATAAATCATACTCCCATTGGGTGAAAAGCAGTATATAAATACTTTAAATAAAGTTTAAGTCCTGTAGCACCTTTAAGACCAATATATTCAAGGTAAAAGCTTTTGTGTGCAAGCATAGTTCTTTGGATGTCCATGATTGTGGATACCATGATTCTGGCCCTCAGGTCTTATGTTTGACAAGTCTGTTTTAGTTGTTTATCTAAATAACAAGCTCCTAATCCTGACCAATCCTACCAA
The DNA here is from genome assembly GCF_049243985.1 of Paroedura picta. NCBI lineage: Eukaryota > Metazoa > Chordata > Lepidosauria > Squamata > Gekkonidae > Paroedura > Paroedura picta. The sequence continues at coordinate 51,247,307 of NC_135377.1, forward strand.
CCCCAGTTGAGGTCTCTCTGACCTTGGAAGATAGCTTTAAGAGCCCTCCATCCCATCACATCATTGTCCGTACTACCGGGAGCTGTCCCCCCCCCACATCCATTGATAGTTGTTGGAGGGAGAATGAATGCAAAATAATCTGCCACTGTTTGGGCAACATGCTTTGTTGGAAAGGTGGGACATTTCAAAGAATAAGACTCTATTTTATTTCTGCTGCATTGTGCCATTTGGAAATTTCTCATGCAACTTCAGCATTCCATAGTTATGGTTTATTAAATTACATGATACAATGTGTTTCAGGGTTCAAATTTATTTGTTTGTTTGTTTATTTATTTATTTATTTATTTATTAAATTTCTACACCGCCAACTCCCAAACTGCCAGATAGGGGTAGTTTACACAAATAAAAACATAAGATGGCAAGATTACCATGTAGCCAATAAAAATACAATAAACTAATCAACATTAAAAATAGCAAAGATGACAAGCTCAACAGTCCTCTCCAAGACCCATATTCCTCATTCACCCAAGGTCCATCAGCGCCCAGGATCCTCAACAGGTTCATACCCGCAGAGCGCAATGCCCTGCGGGGAGCATAATGAGATAAGCAGTCCTGCAGGTAGGCAAGACCCAGGCCATGTATAGCCTTAAAGATAAAAAACAGTACCTTGAACTTGATTCAGAAGCAAACCAGTTAAATAATCCTTTACCTTCATGACCAACAGTGCAACTGAATTCAACTGTTTTTGTTTTTGACACCTGTGCTACCAAACATCTGTGACCGCTGGGAGCTAAGCCCTAAATCAGCAGAGAAAGGGGCGGAGCCAGTCTGGGTGGCAAGAATTCCAGCCATTTGGGTGAGGGGCTATTCAGAAGGCACTGCGCTTTCCCATTGGCCCATTACGCGAAATGGCTGAATTTTGGCAGGGGCCTCAGAGCAGGCCCGCAGGGAACCTGGCCACTCAGAGGGGAGGGTGGAGGGTGGGGGAGGCTTCTCTGCAGGTGTCAGCGCAGGCCCGCGGGGAAGCTGGGGACTTGGCAGGGAGGAGGCGGGTGGGGGGCCCCGCGGGTGGGGGGCCCCAGGGGGCTGTGGGCCCACTACCATGGGGCCCCCTTTTCAAAGCCTGCTCTTACGAGCAGACTTTGAAGTATGGTATTCAATAAGACAGGAAATAGTTATCTACTTACATGTGGTTTTCTTTTACTGTGCTTTTCAGAGTGCAAATTCACCTGCACCAGTGGCAAATGCTTGTATCTTGGCTCACTGGTCTGTAACCAACAAAATGATTGTGGAGACAATAGTGATGAAGAGAACTGCCTACTTGTAACAGAGCACCCCCCTCCAAGCATCTTCAGCTGTAAGTACTTGCCTCATGCTTGCCAAGTCAAACTTTTGCTTTGGAGTTTGTTCTACTTCATGTGTTTTTGAAAAAACCTCAAATGACATTTGCATGACATTGGGTCCACCCCCTTCTATTATTTCTTTCACAATTGATGTAAAGTTTTTAAATGGCAGGCTTTTCTACATCGATTTTTTTCATTGGTTCTGGCTTCAGTTTATCCTGATTTCTTGTTCTGGAAGCTGATTTTGAGTCACCATTTCTGTGTGCCTAATGTTTCTGTTGGTTGGCTATGTTATACCAAATCCTTCCCACCTCCAGCCCACTTTTTGATGATTGGATTGTCATCATCAAACCACTCTTTCTCCCACTTGTCCCACTGAAGACAAGTGGATTTTTTGGCCTTTTTTAAAAAAACAGGAACTAAAATAGCAATATATTGATATAGCATTGTAATGATAGGTTTAGCAGGTTCTCTGAATTTCCAGCTTTCATTTTTTAAATTATGTCTCTAGATGTTCCCTTATGAAGTTGTGATCAAAAAAGCCATATGGCCCCAGGGGAAGTGCTAGAGACTTTTAAAAAACGAAACCTGGGAAGTCAGAGAGACTGCCAATTCCTATCATTATGCTGCTATATTGATATAAATATGCACAAAAACTAAAAGTGTTTGTGGTGCGGTGACACCAGCGATGAAGCCACCAATGACGACACCATCCTCCCTTGAAAATCCTGATTATTTAAGATGCATGTGGGAGAAAAACAAACTGACTCCACAGCTGTGAAAATTCACAGGGAGGGCAGATGTATAGAAGAACCATACTCAAACTGATTCCAACTTTTGTGGATCAACTGCCAAGAAAATTAGGAATAAGTTGAGTATGTGGTCCTAGTACCAGTCCTAGTAAGAGCATTGCATTATTCTTTTTACTGACTGAAACCCAGGCTTTGAAGGCTTGCAATTCTGTTGTGGTTGCCTAGTAACAGCCACAGTGAACACTGAGGGGCTATTCAATTCTTACTATAGGTACTGCTTTTATTATTTTGAAGGAAAAAATAGGTTTTATTTTTAACAAGATTTTAGATTTTTCAGCAAACCTGGAGCTTCTTCCAGTTTTGTAGAAAGACTGGAGGTCTTTTCTAGCCCTATCATCTGGATTTAAGTATCTACATACAGGATAGTATCCACAGATGTTGAGAATTAGATACATTGATGCTATTCATATTTTAATGAAACCTTTTTTTGTTATGATTATTTAATTTAATATATTTTTCTGTTGAATATATTATTTTTATTATTTCTTTGTGCTGCTTCAATCTAGCTTATGATTGTTCATATTTGAAAGCAGGTTGGCTGGCTGGGGAGTTCTAGACCCAAATGGGAATGCATGTATGCTTCTGCTTTGGCTACTGCATATGGAGCTCTTCATAAAAAGTGTAATTTTGCTATCTGCTGTAATTTTCTGATCAGCTGCAAGAGGGAGCTGAATAGAGTCTTTTCTGTTCCACTTCCCCTTGCAAACACTTGAATATAGGGTTCCAGCTTACTTTAAATGCTGCTCCATATGTGTTCTATTGGATTGTCGCTGGTATGCATAGAATGCTTGATTTTGTACATTATGCTCCAGATGTTTTAAGCACTTTACATGTTGATAGTATCAGGCCAGATGCCATAGGGGATATAACAGGTTGGTTAGCATCATTTACTTATTAGAATAGATAAGTACTGGACAATAAGTATATCATTAATTGATGTATTTGCTACTTTAATGACAGCATTCTATACTGTTGCATTAGATCGCTCCATTGTACCAGGAGGTACTTAACACCAGAGTCCAGGGATGACTGGAGCGGTAAAGATTTTTCATCATCCCTCATTACTTTTGCTGCATTATGCTTTCATAGTGGTAAACCTTGGCATTTCAAAATAATCACTCAGATTCATTCACAAGACCACACAAAATTAGGGGCAAAGAGACATAGTCAATATTCTTCACAGCTTGAATGCAAGGAAAACAAATAAGTCAATATCGTTTTATGGCTTCTTTTCATAATTGTCCACTGTTGGGAACATCAATTCACTTTCTATTTTAGGTCATGGCATGCAGTTCTTGATTATGCAAATGTAGTCTGAATGAGAGGAAAAAATTGCTTATTCTGGTTGAGCTTTGAAACTGCTCTACAAGTAACTTTGAAGAGCTGGGTTAAGGGGAAAATTAATTCAATAACAGTATTGTGAAACTCCTTGTTGTTTGATTTCCCCTGTCCCAAGGAAGAAAAATATTCCATTGACAGACCCCAAGCTTCTTCTTCTTCTGTACTGTTCCAGCCCAAGGCTACAATCATGCAATAGATCTTTGCATCTTTGTTATTGTGGGACTGCTCAGGTGTAGAAAGTTAATTTGTGTGCTTGCAGGACGGGGACCTGATCAGATCCTCTGCTGATTTACAGAAGGAATGTTTTGATGAATAAGGGATTTGCTTATCTATATCCATGAAATTTGGCCATATGGTATCATGTGACTTTTGCACCAAAATAGCCTCGGTGGAATATTTTGCATCCACTGGAGACTGCACAACATAGAAATTTTATTATTCTTAGAATTAGTTGAATAGGCCAACTGCTTATTAATACCACATATTTTTAGACAAATGGAATTTGTTTGCAAAGGGTTGCCACTTTTTATGAGAGAGAAAAGGACATTCTTCATTTAAAATGTTAACTAATTTAAATATATGCAAACTTGAAATGGCTTATTGACCAGCAGAACAATTGAAGCTAAAGAGAAAAACACCATCTTGGCCAACACAAAGCCAGTTTTTGTTTTACTTATCTGCCATGCAAAAGAAGACAATTAATAACACCCCTGCAAAAACAGTTGGAGTTGGTTATCGACTTGAAGTGTGAGGCTTCGTTAACACCCTGAATCTCATACCAAGGATCACTGTCCAAACCAACCCCCAACTAGTTCATGCTGCTGAAAGCTATACTTGATCCACTGCATGATGTATTCACATACCCTACAACAGCCAGTCTTTTAGTGATTTGAAAGCATTACGAGTATTTGGTCTCATTGCAGGCATATTTTTAAAAGTCCGACAATTCAGTTCAAAACATGCTTCAGCAGGCAGCTGCGGTGTATGAAATGTCAGGCTGTGCTCTGTATGGCACTTTAGTTTTCGTGCAATGGCACTAACATGCATTTGCACTAGAGGTTAGATGAGGTCATTCTGTGCCCTGAGAATTTATTTATACAGACTTTGGAGAAGGAGCTAAACCCTGATGAATAGGGACTGTACAATCTCATGCTAAAAACTTAAGAAGGGATGACCATAGTGTTGCCAGCTCTGGGTGGAAAAAAGCTTGGAGATTAGCCTGTGGAGGGCAGGGTCTGATAGGGGAGGGACCTCAGTAGGGTACAATGCCATGGAGTCCACTCTCCTAAGCAACCACTTTTCTCCATGTAAACTGATCTCTGTTGTCTGGCAGTTAAATGTAATTGCAGGAGATCTTCAGGTCCGACCATATGTAATTAACAGGAAAAAACAATGAAGTTGCAAACCCTTTAAAGAGGTTACAGCCCTGACTTTTTCTTAGTCTTTATGAAATCAGTGAAACATACATAGATGGACTGTTTCTGCATGAAAAGCTTATCCTGGACAGCCTCTAGTTGCTGGTGGGTTTCTAGTGCTGCTTCCACATGACATTGTCTGCAACCTGAGGCTGTCCAGGGGCTGGCGTGAGTTTTAGCCAGATTTGCTTTGCAATGAAGGAAATAGCCCAAACTAGATTTGCCCCTCCTTATTGTGCTTCATGTTGGGGAGCAACCAGGGGCAAGCCCATGTGGAGGGAGAAATGTGTGATAGTCTCACTAGTATTGTCCAACTCTTGCACCCACCCTCCCCTCTGTATTTCCCACTTGCAAGATTTTTTAAAAATGGCGCAGTCCGTTTTGCTGCTGGACAGCAAAGCTACATTCCCCAAGTTCAAATAAATATTCTGTTCACTGTCCTCATTTGTTTTGGGATCAGGCAGCCAAGACACATCCCTGTTTGTGTTTCCTGGTGTTTGGGTTTTAATGGGGAAAGAGGGGGCAGGCATGTGATGAAGTAGCTCTCTCCCAATCAGTTAGGTGTTTGTGCTCTTTGTTTTTAAGCTTTATTGTTGACACAAAATCACTCATCAAGGTCCAGTTACCATGGCCAGCCTCTCACAAATCTACCCAAATGTAAATAGAGACCAAAACACCAATAATCCTAAAGGGGGGGAACGCTTTATTGTTTTGCCATTTCTCCATATGAATGCTGAAGTGTTACTTTAAAAAATATGCTCTTGTGTTGTGGTGGTACCATATAGCAACGTGGAAGTGCCAGGGTTTTTTTTAGTTAATTTCAGGGCTCAGGGCGGAAGGATGTTTGAGTCCCTGAAACAAATGCTGTGCATGGATTGGTGGTTTGTGGTGATTGACAAGCCGAGGAGCAGGGGGAGAAGTTCACTTTGTTTTCCCTTGTCGCCTTGTTGGAGGCAAAAAGCCGCAACAAGGCAGAGGGAAAACACATGAGGGGTCTCCTGTCAGGAAGCTTACAAACATGCGGCTTCCAAAAACGCATTTGCAAGCAGAAGGCGGCACGAGTTTAACGCCTCCTTGCAGAAGCAGTCATGTAACTATTCAAGAAAATTTTAGGTCTCATGCTAGCCCATAGACTTCATATGATAATGGGAGATCAGATTTGCTTGTGGACTTTCTAATCTGGATCTGAGAGCAAGAAGCTGGTTCCAATGATGAGCCAGTATGGCACATCAGACTATAGTGTGGGAGTTTGAATTCCCACTTGGCCATGGAAGCTCACTGTGTACTTGGGCCAGTCATTTACTCTCAGCCTAATCTACTTTACAGAATTGTTGTTGTGAGGGAAAACTGAAGGAGGAGGGAACAGCATTACAAGCTGCTTTGAGTCTCCAACGGGAAAAGTAGGGTATAAATATCCAATTAAGATAAATAACACTGTCACCTCCCAGGATAAAATTGCCATCTCAGTTCAGAAACTTCTACAGCCAAATGTGAAAGAAAAAAGATATACATACAGCAATAGAAGAGCAGATATGTTGAACCTGAACCTTGTAACAAAACATGTAAACTAACAGTTAAACACCAGAATATTTATACCCCATATTTTTCCTCCAATGGGAACCTAAACCAATTTACAACAGCCTCCTCTTTTCCATTATACCTCACAACAATACTGTAAAGTAACTCAGCAAGCTTCCATGGCAGAGTGGGGATTCAAATTGAGCAGAACCAAGTCCAACACTGTAAGTACTGCATACCATGCAAGAAACTTTACAGAAAATCATTCACAGTTACAATTTGCATCAATAAACCCCACAACAGGATCAGGCAAAATGATGACTGCAAGTTTGGGACTGAAGGAACACTCATGGTTAATAATCTGTTCTCTGCCCACAAGAGTGTCTTCATGCATTTCAATAGAATTAGTTCTATGCTGTATTGAAAAGGGTAGCTTTTAAAAACATCAACAAAGCCTTTTAATCTCAAATCTTGAAGTATTAAAAGCATTCCTGAAGTGTCCAGGTTGTTAGAGTCACTAGTGTGTATTGTGTAATTGAGAATGGATGTAAAGCAATGGCCAAAAATTTGTGTTATAGCACATGCATGTTGTGCCCCAAGTACGTGAATTGTGCAGCTGTGTCATGTTCCAGCTGGCTAGCTAATGTTTTCTTTGTGTGCCATATCATAGTAAACTTGTACACATTTCCAGTAAACTCAAGATTATCTGTATAAAGCAAAAAAGGTAGAATTTGAAGTGGCTTCCAGAGGATTACTGTTATGATAACAGCAACATCAATCTCTGGTTTTCATTTTCATTTCTTTGGGGGGAGGGGCCTTCCAGGTGTTCTGGGGCTGTCCCACATCAGGGGTGACTCTTCCATTTTCTTTTAAATATTTAGTAGTCTAGAATAGATGTTAATGAAAGTCTGGCACTGCTATTTTGAGAATTGCAACAATGATAGTAATTTTCAGTGTCAGATTACTGCTTCACAGAGAGAAAGGAGATGGGGGGAGGAGGAGGAGAGAGAAAAATATTCCAGTTCTAATAGAGTTTGCCATCAGCCTGGCTGTGCCAGACAGATGGATCATGAATACTGTCTAGACACTCTCTGCCTGAGTGAAGCTGTGGTCTCTAAGGACGAACAGTGAGAGGCTGGTTTAAGTAACTGGGGGAAGCCAGGCTGCATTCTCCTCTAATCAGATAACAATCAATGTAGATTATGCTTCACCAGGCCAGAGAAAAGGCCCTCTGTTGCTGATAACAGGTCAATAGTGATTTCAATTGAAACTTGTATATTACTGAGCTTTAGGGAGTGAGTCAAAAAGCAAAAGGTAGGGCTTGTATGTACTGTATGCTGTTACATCCCTTGAGGTGTGTCTGCAGGATTCAGAATGATTGTACTTGGGGTTTCTAGGGAGGTGGTAGCAATAACAGAGATGATATAATTTGCCCCCCAAACCTTTACTCAGACATCTTTACTTGGTTAATTTAGTTACTGCTGTTCATGATACGAACTGATAGCTATTTTTGTGCATGGCAAAGTGTATAGTTCTAGCGGGCTGTGAATGCATCTTAGCTTTGTCTTTTTGACTACTTCTGGTGATTTATTTTATCTTTCTAACATTTATTTATTTGGGGGTGGGTGGGTTCCAATAGGTATAAGGCTTCAGCCACCTATATTTATAGCATGGGCAGGGAGGGATACTGTAACCATCAAAGGCATATTAGATTTAAGAATATGCACTTCTGTTGAAAACATCTTCTTGGAGGACTTTGATATTGCTGAGTACCTGCTCAGCTGTGCAGCCCCCTCCCAGTCATGCCATGCCATATCTATTTCCTAATCATGAAGCAACCAGTTCTAATGAATGATGGCAACAACAAGTAATCGATGAATCTGGGGAAATCATGTTGAAAATCAGGACAGATTTGCCTGAATGGTTTGAAGCATTTATGTGTTCAGTTCAGACAAATCGAAGGAGCACACATACTGCCATTTCTTTGGAGTGAAGGCAGAACTCTGTCTCATGGAAGGATTTACTATTAGAAATTCACAGGGTAGCTTATTCCCCTCTTAAGCACATACTGCAAGTGCTGGGAGACAGAATGGAAAAGGAGGGGGAGGACTGGGGGAGCAGTGGTTGCTGCCACTTTGCGTCAGTTCACTTCAATATAATCCAGAGATAAATGGGAAAACAGATCTTTGGTATCTGCTAACCATTTTCATTATGCTGTATGTTAATTTGCCCTCACACTTGCCTATCAGTATGAACCGATTACTTCCATTTCATTGTATTATATCTGTGTAAGTGTGCGCACACATCAAAGCTCATACCTTGAATAACAATGCGTTGGTTTTAAAGGTGCCACTGGACTATGACTTTGTTCTGCTGCTTCAGACCAACATGGCTGCCCACTTGAATCTGTGTACTTCATTGTATCACATATTCTGTACTTCTGTGATAATCGTCAGTAATGTATTGGTTTTACATTATGAAGTGTATTACAACTCACAGATTCATTACAGTTTTGTCCCCCCCTTTGATGAAATTTACAAGCTAAAGATGCTAATGAATCGGTATGTGCTTTCCTTATGTGGATATACATAGTACATTTACCTCTGTGGAAAGACAAAACCTATAGCTCAGAAATAGATCCTAAGGAATGGAGTTCTGATAAGAAAATTAGACTGAGATGAGAGCATTGCTTTTTGAGCAGGGGGGGGGGAAATCACAGAATGAGATGGGCACAGCAGCCTTTATGCTGTGTGTGGAATTATGTAGAGAAGTGTTCTCTTTGCAATCAAAATGCATTGTGTCACTTATTCTTCTCATTGAATGATGATGACAGATTCACCAGACTATCAACTGTCCAGATCAGTGAATTCCTGTACTTTGTGTTGGACTCACGCCCAGCTTTCTCTCCCAAATGTATCCCTCAAGGAATGAATCCTTCAAGGAATGCAGGGAGGGGCCTTGTATGTTATTGCATGATTAAGGATCCAGGTTCACTGCCTGGCAATTAAAAGGATTTCTGGCTTGGGAAGACCTCTGAGTGAGACCCCGGAACAGTGGCAAATCTAGTCTGTTCAGCATCTGGGGTTGATATTTTTTAAAAATATTCCCCTCCTCCATTTTTGTTTGGCTGTCAAATCACAGCTGACTTATGGTGACCCCATAGGGTTTTCAAGACAAGAGATGTTCAGAAGTGGTTTGTTATTGCCTGCCTTCACACTGACCCTGCTTAGCTTCTGAGATCTGATGAGATCAGGCTAGGCTGGTGTTATCTAGGCCAGGTCCCCACCTGTATGTGATAAAATTATTTTCAGTAATAATCATACCATATAAAAAGCTTGACGTCCTTCTGACAACATGTCAGATCTCTGATTGACCCTCAGTGGAAGGGCTCTTCCCCACTGAAGCCCAGTCAGAGGGTCTTCCCTACGTCAGACCTCCTCCTCCTTTTCCATTCTGTCTCCCAGCACTTGCAGTTAGGAGGAGCACCCATCAGAAGGTGAGCCAGGGAACTGGGGGTGGATGTTGGCCATGCTCTGCCGCCACTGCATTGGCTATGGCTAAGCTGCCTCTCCCATCCTTCTGGTTGTGGGAGGGAGGCCAGCTAGCAGTGCAGCCTGGCCTGCTGCCTACTGGGAGACCAATGAGGGCTGGTTTTGTGCCCTCCACTTCAGCCTTCCTATCCTCCTCCACAGCTGTCTGGCCCTCTGAACTGCAGGGATGGGGAGGCAACCCAGCTGAGTGAGCTCACTGCAAGAACACTGTGATCCCTGTTTTCCTGCCAGACAGAAGATTGAGGAGGACCTCCTTGTCATGCTTTTCCACACCCGACCCACCTCCTGGCCATGGGAAGATCAAAGGAGGCCAGCGAGCCATGCACACCATGTGCTCCACCCTGTTACCCACTGGAAGACTCAGGAAGGCCAGCTTGACACCACTGCCCCACCCTCCTGACCACAGGGATGGTGAGGGTGGCTGGCTGAGTGTGCTCGCCATGGGTACCCCATACTTCCCAACCTCCTGCCCGCTGGAAAAGTCTCTCAAATCCAACTGAGACACTTTTTCCATGAAGAAGAGCAAAGAGCCAGCCAGCCCAGAGTGCAGGTATTGTTCTATTCAAGAATGAAAGGAGATCAGTTTGTACTTTTATCAGATCTCCAAGCCCTCCCGCCCCGGAGATTGGCATCTTTAGTAATGTGTGAAAGTCAAATGTAGGTAGAGGTGGGATGGGTCTAATAGACATGTAAATTCTGGTGTCACAGGAAGAGAGGAAGAGGGCTGGCAACCCTATTTCCTCTGATGTGGGAGTGGTCTGGTGATGTCACATCTGGTGGGAGGCCTGGGTGATGTCACTTCCAATGACATGTCTTCTGAGTGTGTGGCCAGCTGAGATTACTTCTGGGGGTCCTTGCTTGAGGAATATTTCAGGGGTCCTTCATAGTCAAAAAGCTGAAAAATATTGTGCTAGACTATTGTAGCTTGGGAATTACTGTAGCAGCTATCAGCTTGCTGGCTTGGTAGTACAATCTGTTAAGTGTGTTTGCTTCAGTCTTGGAGAAATGGAAGTTGAACTAATCCTAGAGTACTTTTTGCTATGCTCTGTCTTCTCTTCACCACTATTGGCTGCAGCCAGAACTGCATCTTAAAAATAGAAGGAAAGATGTTTGGCTGGACACAGCATGATACTGGTTTCAAGGGCCCTCCTTCAAGTGATTTCTTCAAGCTGTAGCCAAAGTAGCCTGGAAGGCACTTAGGCTTCTGTTCTTTGGCACATTTCAGCCGCTTCGGTGGCCATTCAAGTCCAAGGTGGTGAGCGCTGTGGCACGTGGGGGAGGGGCAGCTCCGGTGGTGGTGCGCAATCTGGTGCCCGCAAACAGGCGCAGAGCTCCGCTGCAAATGCTGCAAATTGCATTTCCAATTGGAGCCTTCACTTTGGATTCCAGGCTTGCAGGGGTCCAGTTCTGATGGAAACAATGGCATGAGAAAAGGAAATTATGCCTTATCCTCACCATTACCCAGCCTGAAAGGACCCTACAGAGCTTTGCCCTGTTGGGGACTGCTGTGGGGACATGTGAGGTTGATTTGGGGAGGGTGAACAACAGAGATTAGTAGCTTCTCCTATGAGTTGCTGTTGGTTCAGAAAATGTCTTCCCCCATTAAGCCATGGCCATGTTTTGAATTAATTTCCTGTATTTCTGATAATAGAAGAAAAATTATGCTGGACGCTCTATTTATGGACCATTTCCACATGGAGGGCTAAAATGCGAGTGGCCTCCTGCTTGCAAATGCGGGATGGTAAATCTCACGTTTGCAGCCCTCCTCATGGATAGACCCTCCCACCTTTTTCCTCTGCTCCATTGCAGCTTTTGCTTCCCAACGAGGCTGCAAGAGGAGGAGGAGGAGGAGAGTTGGTCCTTCTTTGCTGCTTTTCTCTACCCGAAGGAGTCTCAAAGTGGCTTACAATCTCCTTCCCTTTCCTCTCCCCACCACAGACACCATGTGAGGTGGGGTCGGGCGCTTCGGCGTCTGAAGTGGCTAGTCGCACCTGAAGCAGCCAGCCTCGTGTCGCCAGGTGGGGGAGGGAAGGCGAGGATGTCGATGCACCGGTTGGCGCACCCACAGAGCTCTGCGCCTGCATGTGTGCACCAACCAGCGCGTTGACGCCTGTGCCTCCCCTCCCCCCTGCAACACAGTGTTGTCTGCTTCGGGCACAAGTGGCTGCTTCAGACGCCAAAGCGCCCAATCCTAGAGGTAGGTGAAGCTGAGAGAGCCCTGATATTACTGCTTGATCAGAACAGCTTTATCAGTGCTGTAGCAAGCCCAAGCTTGCCATAGCTGTTTGCATGTGGGAGAGCATGGAATCAAACCCGACTTGCCAGATTAGAAGTCCGCACTCCTAACCACTATATGAAGCTGGCTAAACCATTAAAACAAGCCTAGCTTCTCCCCCACTCCTTGGCTTGTCAATCACAGCAAGCCACCCATCACAGCACAGCACTTCTCTCATGGACGGAAACTTTCTTCCCCCGCAGCCCCAATTTTTTTAAAGGCACTTATGTATTGCTATGCAGTAATGCCTCAACACAGATGCATTTCTAAAAAAAATCAATGCAGAAGTGGCTGAACTATACAGCATCCCCCCCCCCTTTGAGATTCATATTTTTTTTGGACTTTATGTCTGGGTGGATTCTTGAGAGGCTGCACATCAGAAACTGGAGCCCCCAAAATCATTTTGTGTAAACAGATGGGGCATGCATGCCTGGATGACTGGGAGAAAGCTGTTTGATCACCCGCGCCCCCCTTTTCCCCTTTCATTCCCCAGCTCCAAAAACACAAACAGGGCTGTTTTGCCTCCCTGATCCCCCAAACCATGGATGCTTTAAAGAAGATTTTATCTTTGCTAATGTATCTTTGTGGTCAATGCGGACCACCATTAAAAAAAATTACTCGGATCAGGAATTGGAGAGGGGAGGGCGGGTGTAATGGTGGGACAATGCTAGTGAGACTGTTGCGCCTTGCCCCCTCCACACGGGCTTGCCTCTGATTGCTCACTGATGGGATGCAAGATAAAAGGTGGCAAAATCCCTTTTTGCTATTTCCTTTATCCCGAGACAAATCTGGGCAAAACCCAAGCCCGCCCCTGGACAGCCTCAGGATGCAGGCAACATCATGTGGAGAGGGCTCTAAAATTTGCCAGCAACCAAAGGCTGCCCAGGGGCAGATTCCTCTTGCAGAAACGGTCATGGAACTCCCAACAGTATCGTTTGATCTTCAATATAAAATCACTTCATATGTTTATATATTCCCATTGTCTGAGTGAATACTTTTGCTTTTTCATGTTAATTATAAAGAAACAGAGGGTCTATAGTTCTCTCTCTCTCTCTCTCTCTCTCTCTCTCTCTCTCTCTCTCTCTCTCTCTCTCTCTCTCTCTCTCTGTGTGTGTGTGTGTGTGTGTGTAGAGCCATGATTCAGTGAGAAGTTACAACTAATTAAATTAGGACACATTGAGCCTGCTATAAGTTTGGAATAGCCCTTTAAAGACCTTGGATTAAGAAAGGATTTACATTTAAACATGTACCACATTAAGTATGAAGACTATTTTCACAAGTCACATTTAAATCAGATTTTGTTTCTCCTACATCTGTAATGCAAATGAAAAACTGCAATGCCTGGAATGTAGATTAGTTCTAAAATGGCTCTGTTCTGCTTTCTGTCCTGAACAAATGGTACATTTGAGACTAAAAGCAGTTCTTTAATATCACTTGTGAAACTTCCTAATTATAAGCATTCATCCTAAGCACCTGAATAAGGACTCCTACTTCCCTAAATAAGGATGCTTTCCTGAATTCAGGCCTGCTCACTGAACTTTTGAATTGATTCCGATTTTAGTACATCTGAATTTGAAAAAATTAAACACATGTCTGTATCTAGCCTCACAGTGGATTTAAGTCTTCTCAAGTGGGAACAATGAGTTCTGTTGATTTCCCACTCCATCTCTCTGAGCCCCCAAAAATTGTTCCTGTAATACTGTAGTGGAAGGAGGGAAAATACGCAGAAATTGCTGTCTCCTCTTAAGAAAACTTAAATGCTCTTAGGTGTTTTGGAATGTCGATTAATACAAGCTACATAAGGTTCTCAGCTCTCGCTTGGGAAATATTTCAATGGGTTATGATGACACAGAGAAACTTCAATGGGGTATAATGCTACAAAGTCCTTCTTCAAAAGTGGCCATTTTTCTCAGGTGAACTTGTCTCTGTTGCCCAGAGATCAGTTGTCATAGAAGGAGATCTCCAGATATAATCTGGAATTTGGCAACCCTAAAGCTACATTTAGGAGATAAATATACAGGGATTGTAATGAATACGTTTTTTAAGTTAACAGGGTCAAGTTCTGTGGGTGTCCTTGTAGACCTCTACAGGTGTTAAAAGTGCATAGTCCTAGATGCAGGTGAAGGGGAGCAGTTTTGCATGTGTTGGCCCCACTCTTAACATCTATACCTAGAGCCAAATGCCTGCAGCCAGTTGTGGGCATGTACAAATCTACTTGTAGGATTGTCCATACGATTGGGAAAGTTGCAAAAAGCAGGGTTTTTTTCAGATATTTGACTAAATATGCAGACAAGAGATGGGGCCAGCAGGTATGATCTGGACCTGCAAGAGGCATATGCAGATTTTAATGGCTGTATTGGGTTGCTTATATAACTTGCTACCATCCAATATATTCAAATATTTCATGTGGGGCTGTCATAAATAATGCCAAATGGAGGAGTTCAGTTGGCTGGGGGAGCATTTTATGAACCTTGGATTTTGTAAGAAAAAAATGCACATTTTGTAAAGAAGAATCTTTTCTCAACAGCTAAACAAATTGCTAGAAGACTGGAAGTATGTTTCTGTTGAGGTTATAGCTCGGGGAGAGGGAGAAAGAGAGGTTCATAATCCCCCCAAGATAGATTTGTAAGGCTTTAGGGAACTATGTAATCCCTGAAGAAATCCCTGATGATGCTAAGTTTTTAAGAGCTATACAGTGTCTGACCAAGCTTGGGGCATTTTTCCTACCTGACTGAACTGAAGGGTAATTAGAGCCTCTGTCTGTCCTCCCATTTTACCAGACTGTGTGGTAACTGGCCTATGTGCGTCATATTGTGACTGTGTCATAATTGGAATCTGTGTTTGTGTGTGTGAGCGAGTGCAGTGTTCTTAATGCACTTAAAGAAAGGAGTCTGTGGCCAGACTTTTGCTCATTAGTCTGAATGAACTTTGCCAGACAAGTTGGGTGCCTCAAAGGTCAGGAGCTTCCTTGAACTGTAACACTGCTGGGCTAGTTGAGGGACAGCAGGGTCCTCCCAGACTTTAATAAACAGCTGTAATTGATATTCAGAACTTGCATTACAAAAAGAGGTGGCACCTTGAAGTGACACTTAAAAACAAAACTAAAACTGACCTGGAAGTGCTTGTTGAGTTAATGTAGCATTATGAATCTTTCATTGACCCATCAGTGGTCTTGATCTGCTTGGGAAAAGCTGCCTGTCTCATCTAAGGATAGATTCAAATGAGTAGCCATGTTGGTCTGAAGTAGCACAATAAAATCAGAGTCCAGTAGCACCTTTAAGTCTTAACTTAAAGTTTAAGTTTAAGACCAACAAACTTAAAGTTTAAGATCAACAATGATTTATTCAAGGTGTGAGCTTTTGAGTTGTAAGCACTCTTTGTCAGACCAAGAATTAACCATCATGGTCAGTTCTTAGTCTGATGAAGGGTGCTTGCACTCGAAAGCTCACACCTTGAATAAATCTTTGTTGGTCTTAAAGGTGCTACTGGACTCTGATTTTATTGTGTCTCATCTAACATTTGTCAACCTAACATCCAGAAAAGATGGCTGTTTTTTCCTACAATCCACTGAAGAAAATAGTTCACTTCTGTAAAATTCCATAGCAGATGCTACAACATACTGTGTTCTTTTGTTAAGCTTCTTTTTTTTTAAATGACATTTTAAAAGTGGGACACAGAAACTAGGAGCAAGCAAAGTTATTGTAGCTAAACAAGCAAGGCTGTTGCATACCCTTCAATCAGTGCAAGAGAGAAAGCACAGTGCAATACATATTTTGATTTACTTCTTTGGAGCTGTTACTAGTCATGAAAAGCTAGGACACATACATATGAAATGCAGGGGCTTTCCGCACTCCTTCAAAATTGCACAATGGTTACTAATTGAAAACGCTACAGTTTTGCCGTTATGCACAACGTCGTTGACAATCTGCAACACACCTGAAACCGATCCGCAAAAAGCGCTTCGTTGTAGCGCTTTCAGGGAAATCCCAAAAAGTGGATTCACCCTCCGGAAAGCGCTGCACTCCTGCAACCGATCTGCAACACTAGCGGGAAAGTTCTGTGCGTTACCATTGTTGTGGTTTCTGCAAAGTCCCTCCCCCTGGCTCTCTCCTCTGATCTTCCGGCTAAGCGATCGCCATTTTTTTTTCTCCGAGCGAGCGGAGATCAACGCACCGGTGAGCCTCCGTTTAGCCAGTGAGGCTTCCCCGTCTGCAGTCCCTCTGTTGACAGTCACTAAGCACAATCAACACAGAAGCCCGTTTGCTGATGTATTTTCCCTTTATTTTTCACACTGTTTTCGGCCGAAAATCACGCCCGTGAGGGGGGGGGATTTTTTTTTCACTCGGGGGGAGCGTGGCAACGATGAAACAGCAGCTCAAACATACTCGCTAGCTGGATGGGTCTCTCTGTTGCAACGAATCAACGCAGATTCGTTGCAACGGTGTGTTTTTTTTTTAAACCTTTCTTAAAGGGAAAGGGGCTGTTTGGGAGCATGCTAACGGCCGCCCATTGGCTGCTTGACGGCCAGGGGCGGGACGAGCTTGGCAATAGCACTTCCTTTCTAGCGATTTTTGCCGAGACCGGAAGCCTGTGGGAAACGATAGAAACACAACTGGATTCCACTACAAAGGCAGGTATGCATAACGACGAATTCCACTATTTTAAATGGCGATTTTTCGTTCAGCAAACAATTTGCTACATGGATCCCGGTGCGGAAAGCCCCCCATTGTTATGCATGCAGAAATATACATGCAATATCCAAACAGGAAACTGTTGAATATAAAATCCTGTCTATAATTGGTTTATGCAAACATATTTTCCATGATGGGGCCAATGTCATCCCTGGTGGTGATGGAAACATAAATTTTAATATCCACTGTCCTTCATGTATGCTGGAATTCTTTGAACTGCTTACACTCTTGTTTATGCCCAAATGAAAGCTGCTTGCTGTAGTCCTAATACAGGGTTTCTAGGACCAAAATATTTATTGATGTGGCCAGTAGTTAGAACTTAAATTTATTCTGCATAAATTTTAAATCACTGTAATGGTTATTTTGTTCTTATTTTCTAAATCCATATATCCTGCAATTGACCTTTTCAGCTGAACCCCTTACCGTACTGTCAGGCAAAGCAACTGCAATCCCTCCTCTCAAGGGGTTAATGTCTGCTATATCAGGCTGGTTCTGTCTTGCAGGTGTTCCTAATTGTGGCTTGGCTGGTACAGGTTTCTTATCATCCTCCAGGCCAAGGCATATTATGGGATAATTGGTTATGTATGAACTGGAGTGTTTCAGGATGGGAGGGGAAAACTTAGTGAAATGAGGTTATTTTCCAGAGGATTCTATCAAGGATGTTGTATGATTCGTTCACTGTTATCACCTGACTCAAGTAGGCCAAAATTTATAATTGGCCTTAGAAACATGAAGCAACTGACTAGTTGCTTGGGTTTTCAGAGACCTGAATCTATGGGCTGCAGTTGTGAGGAAAGAACACTATGCTGCCTAATGTTTTTCTCAGGGTGTTAGGTAGTAAGCTAGCCGTTTTTGTGTTGCTTGTTTTAAAGTTTTGTGCTAAAATAATATTTCTAAAATTCTTCTAATAAAATTCATATGTATATTTTACAAAATGTATAGTTACTTGTGCACTCTTTCCTTGGGATTCAGGCGGGAACTCCTTGTGAAGTCTATATTACATGTGTCTGCCCATATATGTTAATTACATCCTGGGTTAATGGTAATGTTTTGGACCAAATGTAAAATGCTGTAGAATCTAATAAAGGGAGAAAATGTAGTGCTTCATATGACTTTAAAAATGTATATAAAATTAATTTGGAATTTTTAAAGCCTATGTTAACACAGAATGTCAAAGTGATTGAGTATGAAATGTTGAACCTCAATCTCCCACTTAGGGTTGTCAGCTCCAAATGGGGAAACTACAAGAGATTTGTGTGCAGTGCTTGGGAAGAGGAGTTTAGAGGGGAGAGAGAGAGTTTGCCTTCCAGAACTGAGCTCTTTAGTCTGAAGATGAGCTCTAATTCTGGGAGAACTCCATTCTGTTTCCTTTCTGCCATTTCTGCCTCAACCAGAACACAATAGACATCGGACAAAAAACAGAGGGGAAACATGGGGGTGGGGGGGCAGTATAAGATGAACAAAGAATCACTTTTTGAGGTAGAGCAGTTTTTGATCTATCAACCTTAGACTTATTAATATATTCAGAGGTTGAGATAAACCAGGTAAATCAGAGATTAAGTACATAGATTCTTCTGTTTCATGTAGGATCACGTGAATAATAGCTTAGTTGTTACTTGTGGCAGTGGATGTAGTTCCATAGAAGAACTCAGTGACCTATGTATAAGCAAAGTAGTGAGCAAAGACCAAAATACCCTGGAACATCTTGTTTATGGAGATATGAAAAATAATTCTCTAATAATCTCTAGGAGACTAAGTAAGGTTGTAAGATTTTCTTTAGAGGATGAAACCTATCTCTTTAAAAGCTCCACATCATTGACAGTATCTGTAATCATTCCATGTTTCTCCACCAGCCTAAGAAATTCAGAGTCCAGTGGGAATTTAAGACCAACAAAGTTTTATTCAAGGTATGAGCTTTTCTAAATGTGTTCTCCTGCTTCAAACCAACACAGCTGCCTACATGAATCTCTCCACCAGCCTGTTCACCTACTTCCCTTCCTTCCTCCTCCATGTAGAAGTCCTGCTTGCTTTGGAAGGCAGAAGAAGAGGATGAGTGAAGGGACTGGTGAATCAGTGGGGCAGCAGATACAGGGGCTGAATATTCACTTGATGCTTGGTGTTTTTAAAAAGACAGGCACCATCTGCCAGTTATTACTGTCATGAACCTCCTCCCACAAAGACCTTGTATTTTTTGTTTATCTGATTTTTGATCACATCTAAAATAGAAGTTTTGCTAATTTAGGGCAGGTTGGCCATCTCACTCTGGGAGGAGATGTTAAAATTCCACTTTGGACATGACAGAGAAGAGTAGAGACAGGAGCTGTGAGACGCCTGTTCTTTCCATTCCCTCTACTTCTTGGGTCACCTCCAAAGGGTCCTCAAGTGTCAGCCACATGTTTCTTTCAGCCTTTGGGTTATCCTTTCTTCCTTTCAAATCTAGAATGGAAGAATTCAGGGCAGAGTATTAGCACAGTTTGTGAATACAGAGTCTGGCACCTAGTAACACCTTGATAGAAATAGAAAGCTGTGAACACAGTATTAAAATATGCTAACAAGCTGCAGGAACTAATGGGCTGAATTTTTACACTGCAGATGTTCATTCCGGCACTTGTGCTGAGAATGCAGTAACAAATGTGTGGGGCGGCTGTCGAGATGATTGTGTTCTTGGCAGCACCAATTTCTAAAGCTCCTTTTTCTTTTTTTCATGTTTTTGGTATAGTTTGGAAGGTATTCTTTTGTGATATGAAAGAGAACAAAAAAACAAAAACAAAAAACAGTGCTTTGAGCTCTGTTTGACAGTTGATTTTTAATGTAATTTTGCCTAAACTTGGTGCATGTGTGTGCGCGTGTGCGTTTGTGCCTTCCCTTTCATTTCATGGCTTGCTTATGATTGCAGTACAAGGACTTTTCTGTAATGCACTTATAGTCTGTGACCTATATCACATGTCTGTGCATCTGCAGGTTTTTAATGTTAACTGTTTGAAATTTTGATTTTACGTTTTAGTGTGTAGATGTTTTAAAGCTGTTATTAGAATTGCTGTAAACCACCCTGAGCCCTAAGGGAAGGGAAGAGTTTATTTGTTTATTAAATTTATATTCTGCCTTGGACCCAAGTCAGGTTACATGTAAAAATTCCCTATAAAAACCCATCCTAAAAGCAGCACAATTCCAAAATTACTAAGATGGCAAAATACCCCCTACCCTAGGCATATAAATTGGATAAATAAATAAATAAGTGTGTGTTTGTGTGTGTATATGTGGCAGAAAACCATTTCTTAATAATCTGCTCTTGACTGTAACTTTTTATTGCTAATGATGGGAGAAATGTAAACTTCTTTGATTTAGAATGACTTCAGTTCTTTTCAAAGAGTTTTCCAAAGACCTAATCTGTGGGGTATTCCCCATAGCCATCAGCCCTCCTTGTAGCTAGTTTCCATCCTCCAGACTTTTCCAAATGGATTGGTTTCCCTCGTATGCATATGTGTGAGGATGAACAAAAGTGCTCCTTTACTCTTTTCAATGATTGAGAGCCCCCCCTTAAGTGGTACTTTATAGAAGTTATATAAAATAGTATATGTTACATAAAATAATGCCCTGACATGGACAGCTCAGCCTAGCTTGATCTTGCCAGATCATGCAAGATAAGCAGGGTCATCCCTGGTTAGAATTTTGGATGGAAGACCACTAAGGAATAGCAGGGTTGCCAGAGGCCATTTGGGTGTTAGATGGTGCAAAACATTATACTTTGCTTGACATTTGATCTTGTCTTTGTAATGTTCATTGCTCTTGATTCTAGAGAAAGGGGCAGATTGCTTTATAGACACACTAGCTGCATTACCGCACATAAGGTAAAGGTATCCCCTGTACAAGCACCGAGTCATGTCTGACTCTTGGGGTGACACCTTCTAGCGTTTTCATGGCAGACTCATATGGGGTGGTTTGCCAGTGCCTTCCCCAGTCATTACCGGTTACCCCCCAGCAAGCTGGGTACTCATTTTATTGACCTCAGAAGGATGGAAGGCTGAGTCAACCCTGAGCTGGGTGCTGGGATCGAACTCCCAGCCTCATGGGCAGAGCTTTCAGACTGCATGACTGCTGCCTTACCACTCTGCGCCACAAGAGGCTCTTAACCGCACATACGTACAATATAATCATGCCTCCTGGACCCTCCTCACCTTTTTGATGTCTTACTCTTCTCTGCTGCCTTTTTGCACCATCCACAAGTGCTGCTGAAAATGGCAGAAGAGCAACGCGGTTTATTCACGACTTTCTTCCGCCTGTTGATCAAGCCAGGCAGCCAATCCCCTTTCTTCATGTTTTAAAGGTCACGCAATGCCCACTAATTTTTAAAAAATGCATACTTCTCTGTTGCTATGCCTATGCATCTAATCATAGATGCATAGCACTTTTTGAACATGCCCCCTTATGGAATCATGAGACTTGATAATTTAAAAAATTAATCTCATTCCCCATTTTTTTTTGGGGGGGGGGAGCTTTAGAAAGGCATGCTTTGTGCTGAAATGTTGGGGGGGAATTATTTTGGCATTGCCTGAATGCTTGTCCACCTATTCGTTGCTCCAGGATTTTTAAAAAAACGTTCCTGTCCCTGAGAACAAGGGAAAGATAGGCAGGTGCCTTCAGCGCGTTTTAGCCTCCATACCTTCCTTCTGCTGGTTGCCTGCTGGTTGCTCTCCATTAGCTAGCGCCACATAAGTTGGTGAATCCAGTTTTTGGGATTTCCCAACTAGCGCTTTAAAATGGAGGATGTAGCCGGTCGGTTACTGCCCAGACGCTGCATGTTGGCGACGTCATATGGAAGGGCCAGAATATGACTATCTAAGGTACACTTAAAGGGTGCAGAAATGCCCTGAATTTTCTGTTCATTGATACGTGGGGACCAGTTTTCATGTAAAAATAATCTGTGTGTTTTGGAAATAAATTGAGCACGTATGAGTCTATTCTCAGAAGATAAATTTCTTGTTTCTGATAGAAAGGCCCAGCTTCAGCAAATTGATTTTTTGTGCTTGAAAAGGAAGTGTTGCTAGTTCTGTGTTCTTGGGAGAAAGAAATGAAAGGGTCTTGTTAGGAGTAATCTCTATTTATTGAAAACAGTATCAAAACCACAGCAAACCGTGGCAGCATAATTCCTTCCTCAGATCCAGCTTCCTCACAAATCAACTTCCTTCCTTCTCCATGCAGGAATTATGCTGCAAACGTCATTGGAGTTTGAAACCTAGAGGTTTGATAGTTTTGGACTCTGATGGTGGGAACAGCGAACAAGCAAGGATAAAAAGAAGGCATTAACCATTTCTGCACTGGGAACTTTGCTGCCCTGGCTCCCATATGGGCAGATAAGGTGCACTGGGCAAAATGTTCCCCCGTGCAGTAAGAGGCAGGGCAACCTGCCCCAACTCAAACTCCAGCCAGCAGCCTGGTATGAAGCCTCCAGTGTGGAAACGGTCATTGAGGCTTAGGTTTCAAATAAAAGATTTAAGGTTTTTGATATGTTGGCTGTGGATGGGTGGGGAGAGGGAAACAGATTAGGTTTTTTCACCAAAATTGTTGTTGATGATTGTTTTATGGCCCGTCACCAAGTTCTGATTGCTTATGTTTACTGAATGCCCGAGTAGAGCATACAATCCCCATTAAGAATCACTGCTCTGTAGTATGTTCTAGTGAATATAGACTGGAGTTCCCCTAGAATAACCATTGATCTCCAGGCTACAGAAAGCAGTTCTCCCAGAGGAAATTGAGACTTTGGAGGTTGGGCTCTGTAATATGACATCCTCACAGAGCATCCTTCCCTCCTTTAAACTTAGGCATGGCCCCCAAATCTCCAGGAATTTTCCAGGCTGGTGTTGCTGACCATAGCCCACAGTGAAGTCTGACAAGGGTTGTGTGCCAAGTTGAAAGGAGAATTTTACTACATATAGTTGCAGATGTGTAGTGAAACAATCATTTACATTTGCTCAGTGTTAATTTTCCTCTTCCTACAATAAACCCGTCTTGCTTCGTAAAATAAGGCCAAGACACATAAGAATATTTTTCTTGAGAGCCATACTTGTAGCAAAAGTATGTGGAAGATAGTATAAATTCTTGAAAAATCAAACTGTGTGATAAAGAACACATGTACATGCATGAGATTCTTTTGCCTGTATAGGTTGTGTAGGCTTAAAAAAAAAGTGAAATGTAATATATCGCTGTTAACCATGTAAGAAGTCATAAAGTAGAGGGGGATTCATTGCTGTTTTTTTCTAGACAAAATTATCCCAAATCTGCAAGGCAAAGACAGCCTGTGCTCTGTCTCGAATGAGCATTCCGGGACAGGATGCGGATGTGCTGTCTCTTCTGAGAAGCTGGGTTAGTTGCTTGGAAATACAGCAGTGTTACCGGCATCACTACCTTTGTGCAGAGATTGTATATTAATTAAGTGGCTCCATCAAAAAGAGAAGAGTGAGATTCAAAATACCGAGAAAACAAAATGCCTTCAGGGCAGAGAGCGTCACATTGGCTAGATTAATAAAATAATTGTTCAGAGCTGCACTTGCAAATGTTTTGTTTTTAAAAAAGCTTTTACATTATTGTTCCCAGGAATCTGGACTCTGAAAGCAGTAATGGATACATACACAGACATGCTGATTATTAATGGTGGACATTTTAGCACACACGCAGGGAACATGACCAATCGTAGCCAAAAATTATGTACCAAAGACCTGCTCCTGTACAGCAAGGAAAGGCCAGAAACAAATGCAAGAAAGAATCCAGGCACCTTGTCCTGCTGGGGGTGAGGCACGAATGGCTAAGTGCCAGACTAGATAAGTCCACCAACAAAACACACCGTCTAATGACGATGGAGGCAGCTGCGGGGGTTTTATCAGATTTTTTACTGAAGACTTTTTATTAAAAAAGAAGAATTTGTTTTTACTGCCCAAAGTAGTCTCAAAGCAACTTACAGTCACCTTCCCTTCCTCTCTCCACAACAGACACCCTGTGAGGTACGTGGGACTGCGAGAGCTCGGACAGAACTGCTCTGTGATAGCAGCACTGTCAGGGCTGTGACAAGCCCAAGGTCACCCAGCTGGCTGCATATGTCTGAGTGGGGAATCAAACCTGGCCAGATTAGAAGCTGCCAATCTACACCGTTGCTTTATCTATGTTTTATTGACTGTTATATTTTATGTTGTATACTGCCCTGAGCCCCTCTAGGGGAGGGCTGGTATAAAAACCTCATAAATAATAAATAAAATACATGATACACATGACATGATGGGTTGGGGCTCCCACAGGGTTGTCCTAGTGGCTGGCAACTGGTGAGAGTCCAGGATGAGAACATACACTGCCCTCCCTTGCAGCTTGGGGTGGTTTACAAAGAACAACGGGAAAACTACTAAGGGCAAAGACAGGGGAAAGATGAGAAAACAAGACAAGCTCCTCTACAAAAACACACCAGAACAAAACAAAAAAGAAAGAAAGAAAAAGAGGAATAAGCAAAGGTAACAAGCAGTAAAGCCTTAACCCCCACTTCTGAAAAAAGAGAAAAGAAAAAAAAACAGCAAAAGATGGTGAAGGAGAAAGAAAGAATTTAAGGAAAATAATAGGGGCCATTCCGCACAGGAAAAAGAAGCCTTACACCAGCACAATGATAACGCTAAATAAAAATGCACCTCTCGGAATTCCTCACCTGCAGACTCCTCTGCTGCCATCTAGCACTTCCTGACATTTTGCACACCTCCTTGAAATGGCTGACGAGGGGAACACGCTCCTGTCTTCCGCCTGTCAATCAAGACAGGCGGCCAATCACCTTCCTCACTCTTTTAAAGCGACTGTGATGCCTGCTGTTTTTTTAAAAGCTATTCCTTTTAAATTCATATGCGTTAATTCATGGGTGCATTGGGCTCCTTTCACTGTAATCCCTCTTGAAATCTGGAGCCTTGATGCTTTTTAAAAAATTAGGGGGGCAATTTTTTTGGGGTGGGGAACAGGCATGCTTACTGGGCAAACTGGTGGGGAACAGTTTATTTTTTGCTCTGCCTGGGTGATTGTGAACCTTTTCGTTGGTCCAGACAGTATTTTCAAAATAAAAAAAGGAAGCCCCGTTCCGGGTGAAGAGAGATGGAGGTGGGCTCGAGGGTGGACATTGGAGCTGGAAATCTTGCTACTTCAGCCACTTTAGTAATGCATGCGTCTTGTTCGAGTGTCTTCCAGGCTGCTTTCATCCTGCTAGCACTACTTCACAGGGATAACCCAGTTTTGTGGATTTCCCTGCAAGCACTATAAAATGAAGAATGTAGCAGCCGGTTTGCAGATAATACTGGATGCTCACCACCATGCAAGACAAACAAAACAAATTGCGTTTACAAACAGTAAGGATTTCACTTTTTTTAACAGGTGTGGAATGGCCCTCAATTTTTAAAAATTAGAACCCAACTTTAAAGAACCAAAGGCAAGAACCAAAACAGAAGGAAGGAATCCTTAGCCTCCCCACCAACCCTAACCACAAAAGAAATCCCACAAAAATAACTGCAAGCCACAAAACCAGAAGGAACAAAAAGTTCAGAGAAGAGTCTGTCTGGCAGCAGGAGTCAGGCTCGGATCCATATCTGTAGCCAAGGACAGTGTATACTCATCACACTTCTCTCAGCGATGGAGTCTAGAACTCAACCAGACCCTTGCCTTTTCAATCTTCGGATGATTCCGCATTGGCTGAAAAGGCTGAAAGGGTAGCCATATGGAGATGGGGCAAATCCTTGTGTCCATATGAAGTTGCTGCCAGGCCGCCACTCTCCCGGGTGTGGTGTGGATTGGGCAGTAGAAGCCCCACGCTAAAAGAACATGGATTCTTTGTTGTAGAAAGTGGAAAGCAAAGCAGAGAGATTGTAGAATGGCTTCTTCTCAAGCTACTTCCCTCACCTTGTTTTTTCAGTTTCTCTTCTTAAGGAAAAGAAGTAATAGTGGAAAGTGGTCCTTGAGTGGGAGAAACCCTGTCTTAATTAATAACCACTGACAGCACTTATTAAAACAGCATTGCACTGCAGGTTTGCAACTTGCAAGGTTGTTGGCTTCAAATGTGAAGTTGCCCGCCTCCAGGGAATAGCTGGAGATTTCCTGTGGCTGCTGTGAAGGGTGTATACCTTGCTAAGGTTCCTTGCTTTCCAAAACCTGCCCTCTTTAGGCTCTTTCCCCAAAATCTCCAAGTATTTCCCAACCCAGAGCAGTCAACCCAAATTGTAATAGTTTACTTAAGGACTGGTTCACAACATGTGGAACTGGCTTCCTCGGGAGGTGGTGGGTTCTTCATCATTGGAAAATTTTAAACAGAGGCTAGACAGCCACCTGATGGAGAGACTGATTCTGTGAAGGCAAAAAGGTAGCAGGTTACAGTAGATGAGCGATTGGGATGTGAGTGTCGTGCATAGTGCAGGGGCTTGGACTAGATGACCCATGAGGTCCCTTCCAACTCTATTATTCTATGATTCTGTGATATGTTTCTGAAGTGTACAGGGTTCCATGATATTGGGAAGTGTTTGTTAGGTGTTTGTGTGAAATTCTTCAGATACACACATACAAATATTGCTCAGTTCATGTAGTGGTAATCAGTGGTTACATGGAAATGGATTAGGACAAAAACCTCCTCACAGAAACAGACGTGTTCTAAAGCCGTACTTTAACACATAAATAGGGAGCCTATTTATTGACCATCTCAGCAAACTTCTATAAGGGATTCATAATGAAGTCCGGAAGTTTAGCCTTGATGCTGGGAGCAGGATGGTTTACAAGGGACTGTGTAAGAAATTTTTATGCATACTGTGCAGTGGAGGGAGAAAATTCTGAAATTATGCCAACAGCTAATTCTGCAGTCATGAATTACTTTTTAAGTAAGCATGTTGGCTCTGTTTGAATATCCTGCACCTGGTCATGAAACAATAGACAATACCACTGGAACTGTATATTGAAGTGTGTTATAAATAACTCACTTGTGAGCCAGATTGCGAGGATTAATGTGTTCTTCCTTTTAAAATTTCCCTCACGTTAGAAAGTTTCTTGCCCAGAAAAGTTTGAGAAATGAAATGGTATTTTAATGTGAGTGTTAGGGTTACCATCTCCTTCCAACAGCACCCCCCCCCCGATACCATTCATTCAAAAAGTTTCATGTACGTGCATGCAAAGTTTAAATTTCCCATTTCCTAGTGCTGATGCTGAACAAAACTGGCTGCTCAAAAACCTTAAAGCCTGGCAGAGTTAGCAGGAGACTCATTTTGTGCAAAGTCTGGTTGACTGCTGACTTTTTTCCCCCTTTGGGCTAAAAAAACCTCAAACCCCTCCAATTTTGCTCAGCTGGGCTGACCTCTCCTAAATATTTGCAGTGCATAAACCAGGATACGGCAACAGGAGACTCTCATATTTCACCTAGCATGTCTCAGGCTTGAAGCGTTCCTTAATATATGCTCTGAACAGCATCATTATGCAAGGGTAACTGAAAAACAAAAATGCACTGCTATGTGCTTCTATTTGGAGTCTGAATAGTTAGAGATATATTTAACATACATAAATTGTCTGTATGTGAGGCAGGTATAAATTCCATCTTTCAGTTTTTCTGTTCAGATAGAGTTCTGTTCAGATAGAGTCCAAGGAAGTTTCAGAGGGAAGGCATAGGAAGAGGATGCAGCATACCACCAACATCTATTCACTTGGAATTGATGCCAGTGCATCGAACGACACTCTAGGAGTTCTGACACAGCATGGCGGACACAACTGTAAAATGGCTGCCACAGGAAACTGAGCCAATCACAAAATGGCTGCCTCAAAAGGCATATCCGCACAGACAGGGGACACTCAACTGTAGGGGAGAATAGGGGCAATTTAAAAATATACTGGGAAAGAAGGGTGGGGAAAAATAAAAGGAACACTGGGCACACTGCCACTGAAATAATATTACAGTAATCTACATAGTCCACCAGTTTTTCGATGTCAAATCAGCAACCCTGCCTACCAGGATCACTGTCAGCTTTCTAGAAACACTTAGGAGGGACCAAGCAAGCTGTTGATGGATTCCATAGTGTCCTCCCATAGAGACTGGGAAATTCCTAGGCTGTAAGAAGTGATATTGCTTCATTGTGGACCATCATCCTCCACATCTCACCACCCAAAAGAACATGGTAGGTTTCAGGAATTTGCCCACCTTCAGTAGGCAATTGGTAAACCCTTGTTCAGTCAGTATTTGTATGGGGATTTCTCTTTTTCACTTTGAAACTTAAATAAGGATATATAGTGTCCAGGGCCATTCTGCACAACCGCCAATGTAGCTAAATGTAAGCGCTATTGTAAAGCACTACAATTAATAGTGCCAAGTCTTGACAAGGCACACAGCCGTTTCTAGCGGGAAAAAGGGGCGGGAAAAAAGCGCGGAGAAATATCGCCTCCTTTGTTGCGATTCTGGCAAACCTGTGGGGAATGAATAGACCTCTACTGGGACTTCAATATTCCATTAGAATTGAAGGTATGCAGAATGATGAAATTCCACTATTAAATATAGCGTTTCTGCATA
The DNA here is from genome assembly GCF_049243985.1 of Paroedura picta. NCBI lineage: Eukaryota > Metazoa > Chordata > Lepidosauria > Squamata > Gekkonidae > Paroedura > Paroedura picta. The sequence goes on from NC_135377.1 coordinate 51,275,798, forward strand.
CTGCAAACATTTAGCAACACTGATCATTGTGCGGTTTAGAATGGCGTAACTGAGTTTAGCATTGTATTGTCTTGCTAAGTGGCCCTTAGTTTCTTCCAGGTTATTAGTTTCTTACAAGTTATTCATTACTTCCTCTCAGATGTTGCCATTTAGTTCTAGTTTCTTTCACATGGGGTGTGTGTAAGAGTGAGAATGAGAATATGCGTAATATCCACAAAAGACTTTTAAAAAAATGTCCTTCAGTATATAGTGATTTTAGTCCCTGATCTTGACTATTGACATACATTTCTCAGAAAGTATTTGCGTAGCTTGTATTTCACTGCTGTTACTTTCCTAATTACTTGTGGTTTATCTATTGAAGACAGCAGCTAAAGAGGGCAGACTAACACCAACAGAACAGTTAAAGTGAAAAGCAGGTAGACGTGAGAAGAGGAAGTCATTTAGGTATCCTGCTTACAACTAAAGCCATTATAGCCACTAGGGAAGTTCCCAGTGAGCTGATGGTCTGTATACACCTCTGACTCAAAGGGCCATATCTGGCCCAGGAAATGCAGTTTCCAGTCTTTATGATAGCTCAGCCCACCAGAGATTCAGGAGGTACCCAGCCAAGATGCGATCTGACTGGCTCTTTTGTCCTTCCTTTTTTACTCCTTTCTTTGTTACTGAGAAGGAAACAGTATCTTGTAATTTGGATGAACTGCCATTAAAGAGGTGCCTCTCCACCTCAAATTCCTCAACTCATGGCCCCAAAGTCTCCAGGTATTTCCCAACATAGAGCTGGCAATCCTACGTGGCTTAATGGCAGACCACTAAGTTCTGACTATGAGCATGGGGAATGGATTTTCAGCCAGGGTCTATCAGCGAGTGGGAAGGTGCCTCTAAACCTAGTGACACGTCTGAACAGTACTCGATGGAATCCTTTGGTTTGCCTGAATCTAGGGCCATTTCCCACGGCGATCTTTGTTGCAAATTGTTTGCGGAATGAAAAATCGCCATTTAAAATAGTGGAATTCGTCGTTTTGCACACCTGGCTTTGTAGTGGAATCAGTTGCGTTTTTTAGCGTTTCCCACAGGCTTCCGGTCTCGGCAGAAATCGCTAGAAAGGAAGCGCTATTGCCAAGCTTGTCCCGCCCCTGGCCGTCAAGCAGCCAATGGGCAGCCGTTAGCATGCTCCCAAACAGCCCCTTTCCCTTTAAGAAAGCTTTTAAAAAAAAAAAAACAGACCCATAGCAACGAATCTACGTAGATTCCTTGCACTGGAGAGACCCATCCAGCTGCCTAATGTGATCTATCGTTTGATTGTATGATCGTTGGCACGCTGGCTCGAGTGATAAAAAAAAATTCCCCCCCCCCCTTCTCACGGGCTCGATTTTCGGCTGAATTTATGTGTAAAAAATAAAGGGACTTTATTTCAGCAAACGGGCTTTTATGTGGTTTGTGCTTAGTGACTAAAGGTGAAGGACTGAAGCCAGGGAAGCCTCTAAACAGAAAGAGGCTCGCCGGTGCGTTTATCCCCGCTCGCTCCGAGAAAAAAAAATGGCGATCGCTTCGCCGGAAGTTTGGAGGAGAGATCCAGGGGGAGGGACTTTGAAGAACCAGCTACAATGGTAACGCACAGGTCTTTAGCGCTACTGTTGCAGATTGGTTGCAGGAGTGTATCGCTATCCGGAGGGTGAATCCAGTTTTCTGGATTCCCCTGAAAGCGCCACAACGAAGCGCTTATTGCTGATCGGTTTCAGGATTGTTGCAGATTGTTGACGACGTCGTGCGTTATGGCAAATTAGTAGCGTTTTCAATCGGCAACCATTGTGCTATTTTTAAGCCGTGGGAAATGCCCCCTAGAGTTTCTTGCTTTCTCTGTTACCTTTTATCCCAGGGCACTAATTGTGCTGTTCCTTTCTCATTTTCTGTGATGTTTCTGTTCTACATGATGAGGTTTGTGCTCTTTTGATATCGTGCATGTTCTGCTAAAATGAAATTACTTCCTATGCAATGATCTTAATACACACCTGTCTGGCTAGTTGTGAAATTGTGTGCTTTTGATTTAAAACTAACATGAAAGTTTGCTGATGGTGTTTGGTGGAAGTACAAATACAAATCTCAAGAGACAGTACAGAAAACTAAATACTCTGCCTTAGTGGTTCTGCCTGTCTTTCAAACACTGTGAAACAGCAGCTTTCTTTCAACCAGGCCTTTAGCAGTCTTCAGCAGGATCACTTGTCATATTTGAATTAAATTTCAAATACTATTCACTCTTCTTCAAGCTGTTTATGTGTAGGCATTTTATTGCTTGTTGCATACACCAGTTGAATAATTCAAACCATGTAAGGCTGGTGCCATCTTCTGCCAGTTTAAGCCTATGTGTTTTTGACTATAGTCCAGTTTATGAATTGTGGTTATTCGGCAAAAATTCAGGACACTAGAATTGGAACTGGATTAAAAGAAGATTTTAAAGATGATAATGCTCTTCAAGAATCTAGGGATATTGAAGAAGAAGAAGAGTTGGTTCTTATATGCCGCTTTTCCCTACCCGAAGGAGGCTCAAAGCGGCTTGCCTTCCCATTCCTCTCCCCACAACAGACACCCTGTAGGGTGGGTGAGGCTGAGAGAACGCTGATATCACTGCTCGGTCAGAACAGTTTTATCAGTGCTGTGGTGAGCCCAAGGTCACCCAGCTGGTTGCATGTGGGGGAGCACAGAATCGAACCTGGCATGCTAGATTAGAAGTCCGCACTCCTAAACACTACACCAAACTGGCTCTCATTTTACTTTTTGTGGTCTGATTCAACACCTAACATGGCATTAGTTAATATTGGTGAATAATTTCATGGTTGCTTTTCTGTTTTCAAAATACAGTACAGCACCAACCACAAAATAATCAATCACCTGCTGCAGTGTAATTTGCCAAGAAAAGTAGAAGCTCAGACATATATAAACTATTTTCAATTGATAGAGTCAAGTGGGTAGCAGCACAACAAAACAAAATCAGAGTCCAGTGGCACCTTTAAGACCAACAAAGATTTATTCAAGGAGTGAGCTTTTGAGTGCAAGCACACTTCATAGCTCACGCCTTGAATAAGGTGTCTTAAAGGTACCACTGGACTCTGAATCTGTTTTGTTACTCTCAACTGATATGAGATGAATTTTGTATTTAAATCCAAGTATTAAACAGTCTTAAGAACACCCAGTTCCATTAACATCTCCTTATATGACACCTATGAGTGCCCACCAGCATTTATTAAATACGCAAGATTCATTTACTGCAAGCAAGTGATTAATTCATCACTGAGCATTTTCACACAAGAGGAAATCTTCACATTGACATTCTTAAATAATTAAACTATTCAGAGTAGTCCACACACATTTTGCCTCCCCCAGAGAAGATCCAACTTTCGTAGCACCTTACCCTGTTTTTTCTAAATCCTCTTATCCCTCCTTCTGATCTTAACTCCCAGTTTCACGGTGAGAAATTTCCAAATCTGAAATTGTTTCCTGTTGCACCTCCATTTTGTGTCATCAGTAATGTATGTTTACCAATCCTCCCATCCTCCCACCCATAGGATGTCTCTGAGACATCGACCATTAGAAGAAATATATATATATATATATATATATATATATATATATATATATATATATATATATATATATATATATATATATATATATATATATATATATATATATATATAGGTCCATTCCGCATAGATTCTTTGTAGCAGGAGTGTGGCAAATTGTAATTGCTACAAAAATGCGGTTATGCACAATGTCGTAGGCAATCTGCCGCAGATTCGTTGCACATGTACGTGTGTCTGTGTTTTTTAAAACTTACCTTAAATGGAAAGGGGCTTTTCGGGAGCATGATAATGGCCGCCCATTGGTTGCTCATTTGATTGACGGCCAGGGGCGGGACAAAGCTTGTCAAATATCGCTTCCTGGATAGCAATTTTTGTCAAGACCGGAAATCTGTGGGAAACGATAGAAACGCAACTGGATTCCAATACAAAGGCAGGTATGCATAAAGATGAATTCCACTATTTAAAATGGCGTTTTTTCGTTCTGAAACCAATTTGCAACATTGATCCTGGTGCGGAATGGCCCATAGTATTGATTGCATTACAACAAATTTTTTTCCTTTACTCTACCTATAGCATCTTTATGGCAGCATGACAAAATGAGTAGTGCAGACATGAATGTTTGTTGTGGTGAGGTAATTTTTCCTGTAGAAGTTGGGCAATGATGTGTTACAAAGGTTTATCTCTTCTTCCTCATGCATAAAGTTAACTCTCCAAAGCCGCCATTTTATCCAGGTTATTTGATTATGGTAATCAGGAGATCAATTGTGTTATAGCAGAATACCAGATGAACCCTCCCCCCAATTGTCTATGACCCATCTGTTTCCCCCCCCTTCAAACATACTGATTGAATCATGACTCAGTTTTCCCATTTTAATACAGCAATGTTATCTTGACAAAATAGGAGTACCGTTCAATATAGCCTTCTCTGTTCAAACTGCCTATCCACAAAGTTCTTCTTCTTTGCTTTCCATTCATAATTTCATGTATGTTGTTTTGGTTATGCCAAGGTAGGTTATGCCATCACACACTTGTGATGCTTTCATTCTCCCCTCTTTCTTCTCCTCCTCATGGGTATCTGGGGTATTTTGGATGATGGTTCACTCATTCATTATTTGACATTAGTGGAATAATATGACATGTTCAAGATGTGTATTGATGTTTTATGATTTAATTGGTATTGGACGCAGAGATGTGTTTGCTCTCCATTATCAATGGTCTACAAATATTAGGTGGGTCTTATGACATTGTTATGGTTTTGTATTATGTAGAGCAGTGGTCCCCAACCCGTGGGCTGCGGCCCGGTGCTGGGCCGTGAAGGCCTTGGCGCCGGGCCGTGGCTCCTTCTTCCCTCCCCCCCGAAGCGAGAAGCTCGCCAGGCCGCCAAAGCAGCCGATTAGCTCGCGGCCCAGCAAGGTTCTTGTTTCGGGAGGGGAGGGAAGAGAAGCTTGCCGAGCCGCAAGCTAATCGGCCGCTTTAGCGGCTGAATTGCTGGAGGCCCGGAGGGGCTGGGAGGGGGAGCCGCGACCGCCAGCATGGCAGCGGCGCCAACGCACACGTGCGGACTGCCACGCACGCGCGTTTGCGCCCCTGATGGATGCAAACGCACGTTTGCGGCAGTCCGCGCATGCACGTTTGCGCTGGGGCTGCCGCACGTGCACGAGCCCCCAGGCCGCCCTCTCCCCCCACTCCGGAGCAGCGGTCCGCAGCGGCCGAAAGCTTGCAGACCGCTGATGTAGAGCATTGCCGCAAGATGTTCATGGAATACTTTCTGAAGAAATTTCTGAGTCTCTTCCATGGCTGTTTAGTGCTTATGCAGCTGGGGATGGGGGGGGGGGAGGATTTATAATGGCAGCAATCATACTATCCCCCTCGATTTTGGGGCATATGTGGTGACTAAGCACCTAACAGAGAATCATAACATCATAGAACCTTTCTAATGCACTGGCTAAAATTCAAGCACCCACCAATAGCAAATGCTGCTGTGTGTGGGTGAGGAGATTTGAACAAAAGATTCTCAACAACAGACAGGGTTGAAGAGTACTGGGTGGTAGAGGTAGAGGTGAGCCACCATTTTAACTGTGCATCAGTTCATTGTTTTGCTTCATATGCACCAGATCTAACATGACTTCCTATTCAGTCTGAATAAACAATACTGATCTTGGTGGGCCAGTGTTCTTATTTTCACTTTAATGCACCAACTACTTAGCAAAAAAACAAGTACTGCATTTGTATACATAGGCATAGCTGAAGGATATGCTTATACTTCAAATCATTTGCCATTTTTGCTAGTCTCCTCTGAATTATTTCTGATTGTCTTTGCATCCCCAAAATATTTGAAACAATATTCTAACAGGAGTCCCGCCATCTCCAGGAAGAGTGGTGCTGTTAATAGATATGCTTCTTGTGTGAAAGGATGTTTATTTATGTTTTTTTTTACATCTTGTCCTTAAAACATACAATGAAAACCCTTCCAGGGCCTTCTAGGGTTTTATGAAACCCTGACTGAAAAAGCCTGCCATAGAGAGGTATTGTCACTGATCTAGAAGGACCAATTATGTGCCTTGGTTTTAGACAGCATTGTATGTCTTAGGCCACTAGGATGCTAGAGTAATGTTAAGGTTAAACCAATAAAATGTATTCAGTGCATGCTTCCCAAAGCACAGGGCCAAAGACCTATATGATGAGCTCTGGCCTTCTGGCTGGTATTGACACACTAACTCCATAGTGGTGCCTTAGTGACTCCCATGCTGCTGTGTGTATGTGCGCATATGTGGATGGAGCTCAAGTCAGCCTCAGATTCAGAAACTTTAGGATGGAAATCATGTTACCTTGACATTGTGGTTGCTTGGGAAATACTGATGTAACAAGGAAACAGCCTTTGCTTCAGTTAACACAGACAAGTTTAAGGCTTTGTTCTTGACAAGGAGATAAAATTGGTATGGGCTGTATCCGTTCAGACTGCAAATGTCACAAGATGAAATGTTCCAGAACAGAAAATAAATATTCATACATATGCACAAAATAGGCGTATTTTATTTAGAAAACCTGCTCACGCCTGGCAGATTCTTTCCAGAATGGGACACTTGTGTTCACTCCCACAGGCCTTGAACTGAGAAGGTAGGAAGGTTTCCATCACCTTGGTGGTGGTTGTCCTTGTCCTCTCAACCTCAGAAGCAAGAGCCTGTGTATCATCCCTGACCAATTTCCCTCTGATATATGAAAGGGCTGTCTTGTGCTGGGGACAGCCCCATTAAAGGCTTCACCCCGTTGGAATTTCCAAGGGACTTTTGCTATTCCTGTCTTGATTCCCCCACATCCCAGCTGAGACTCATCTCCTTGTGTCTCCATCCTGACATCTAGGCCTGATCCAGTGGCTCATCAGGAGTGGGCTGTTAAAGGTCTGTCTGTATCAAGTACTGGAGGGGCAGGCTTTGCCCAAAAGGTGCTACATGTGTGGTTGCTTTGGCTCACAGACATTGAGTCAGAGAGCCTAGGGATTGCTCAGCTCCCTGACACTAGTCCAAACTATGACACTTTTTCCTGATATCCAGGGACCTCTTCCTATGTGCAGAAAATAAATTTGGATGGAAAAACACTCGGTTAATCAGAACCTCCCTATCCACAGTCTCAATCAGAATCACACAGAGCTGGAAGAAAGCACAATGGACCATCCAATCCAGCCCCCCACCTTCTCGGGGATTTAAAAACACACACTTCTGACAGGTGCTCATTCAATCTCCTCTGAAAAACTTCCAACAAAGGAGACTCCACCACTGAAGTGATACAGTGCAGATGCAAGTTACTGTCTCCATGAAACTTAGGTAATAGGCACATACTTCTTTTGAACTGCTTATTAATCCCAGTCACGTGTTTAAAATAGGTCTATCCCTGTGTTGTATGTGAATGTGTGCATGAGATCATGTCCTTGAACATTTTCTTCCTGTGCCTTCTCTCTTACAGTTACTGTGACAGCAGATATCCGAACTAAAAATGTTTGTCATAAGTCCAAATACTTTTGCTCCCAAAATAAATGAGGCTGCATGTGGCCTCCATTACAAAGTGTTCATAACATAAACAAGCTTATGATTATGTCATAGCAACAAGCACTATGCTTGCACATGTAAGTTTGACTGAGGTCTTCAGGAGTAGAAGACCTCGGCATCCCAAAATATCATAGCCACCTACTTCTTAGTAAGGAGGTCCTAAATATTTTTGGAAATTAGATATGATGCCAGTGATGTAGTTGGCCATATGATGCCTTTTGCTGGTCAGTTTTAGGATTAGTGTTGAGATATTCTTGGGCCATATAGATGTCTCTCTTCTAGGGTGGGGAAAACAATTCATTGTTAGCTCTTAGCGTGAGGCTTAGAAAACTTAGATTCTGACAGTGTAAATGCCACATAGTAGAGTGATGTCTCTTTCAGATGTGTGTCTTCAGCAGAAGTGTGCATTTCCGGATGTTAATTTTGGATCTGAATTTTTGGAAGGATGTGTTTTTTATTAACAAAGCTTCTAGACTCTTGCTGTTGTTTTGGGATTTTTAGGGGGTACCTTGTCTGGAATGCCTCATGGATAGCATTACCATGAGTTGGTTGTGAGGCAGCAGGAGTTTTAAGGGAGAGAGATGAAGTTGGCCATGCCAAGCAGCTGCTATTCATAATTTTAATTTATTGATTATTAATTATATAATTAAATTTTAAAGGGGCTAGAAGACCCACCTAACCATAGTCATAGACATAGCCTCTTTACAGCCCATAGTAAATAATGACCCCATTATGTATAGTGGCAAGTAGACTTGATTTCTGTCCATGGGTCTGTTAGCTAGCTGACAGCTGATAGTTGAAAGAAAGAAGATTTACCTGACTGCCACTGGAAACTGATGGATGATTGTCTGGGCTGCACTCCCACAAGGCTTTACAGACTCACTGGATTGGCAGGTGGGTTCCTACACTTCTAGTAGTATTGACTGAATAGCCAAGCCTCATGGGAATACAGGAGCCCGCCAGCAAATTGGATGAGGCCAATTGGGTGCATTAACCCCCTGGCCAGTCAGGAATGCAGGAGCCTTTTAGTTTGATTAGCCAACCACCAGCCATTTTTGAGTGCCTATCATGTAAGTCTCTCTCTAAACTATCTTCTCTTAACCAACAGTGCATAGTCAGGTGGACAGGGGATATGTCAACCTTCCATTGTAAACAATAAGGTAGTTATAGCTTATTGTTTACAATCTTAATCTTAATAGGGATGGGCATAAACCTAAAAAAATTCCAGATTGGTTCAGACAGCCCCTGGATCAACTCTCCAGACCAAAACTACCAGTACCAATCCCTCTTAAGCTATGGCCAGGAGAAGGTGTGTGTGTGTGTGTGTGTGGGGGGGGGGATCAAGCCTGATAAATTTCTTCTTCCAACAACATCTTATAGAGGTGGGCTGTTTTGTGCTTCACTGATTTGACACTGCACAGTATTAGAGTTGAAGGTACTGAAGCCCATACATCAAGTTGTCCGGGCTGCAGATCCAGGCTGATAGGACAGGCTCTGCACACATGACACTTTATATAGGCTCCCAAGAGCTCGTCTGCCCATGCTAACTATTGAGCATGCCAAGCCTGGTGTGCTCCCACAGGGTCACGCCATGGGCCCCGTCTTCCTGGGGGCTCCAACCACTGTGTCAATTTACAGCCCTGTCTAAATGCAGCCACTCTTTGTTTTGCATGACATGTATAGCTGGGCACATTACTCCAGTAAGTTGTCTGCTCTGCTTTTTTCATTATAATCTGTTTATCTGTGTGCACTATCTTTTCAAAGAGAGCTTGGAACAAACATAGTGTGGTCATTGTTCAGCTGCTGCTTTTTGCTCAGTGAGAGTTGGTTTAAACTATTATACTGACCACTTACAAGTTGGCATCCTCTTGCAGTGCTTATTGGGTGACATCCCTCAGGATAATCCTGTTTGGCTTTTAATTTAAAAGGTAAGCATTTACTAACCTTCAGACAATCTCTTCACACAATAGTATGTTCTGCCAACGGTTTGAAGGCTCATAGTTATATTGTTTCAGGCAGTGAGTCCAAAGTGATAAGGGTGTCTTTTAAAAATAATCTCTTATTGATAAATGGGATTCTTTCTACTGGCTTTAGGAGGCACTTGCTGCTCAGAAACTTACTGTATATTGCAGGTTTCCTTTGTGACTTTAATCCTTTAAAAATATATGCCTTTTAATGTCTTGAATACAAAAGAAGCCCTTTTGGAGGGTGATGTGTGTCCTTTCCCAACTGTTAATGTAACAATTACCATGAATGGGTTGTGACTTTCCTTCAGCAGTAGAAGAGTATAAAGTCCCATGCTGGTATTTGACTTGACAGGTTGGAAAATAGAAATCAGTGAATGTCAACCAAATCGTCCTTTGCAAACAATGACTGTTGTAAAGTTATCTTTCCCAATTTATTGAGCCCCTCTCCTCAGATACATTACTATATCTATTTTATTCCCATGTCCTTTAGTAGCTCCAAAAGCATGTTGTGAAATAACTGTGTATTTATTGATTTTTGTTAAAATATTATTAAATAGGAGGCGTCATCACAGTCCTTCAGTATTGTAATGTATATTTGTTTGCTAATTGCCTGTCACCAAAAAGGGAGTCCAACGGCTTCTGTGCAGGGTCTTCTCAGTCCTCAGTTCATTTTCAGTCATCTCTGCTAACCTCCTCCTTCAGTCTGGCTATTGGAATCATGACATCCATCCCTGTAATTCAGGAGTTATGCTGGCACTCCACCACTCTCTCTAGATTTTAAGATACTGTTCTTTATTTATGAAATTCTCCAGCACTTAGTTCTACCATAGTCTTCTGTTCTTTCTTTCTTGGCCCCCTCCTTTCAGCAACCTCCTCTGTTTCATTCTGCCTAGGACAGTTCCACTCTACCATTCCCCCAGTTACCTATGGGGCAGTGTATATGATTCTTTTCCTTGCACCATTTTACTATAGTCTGTGAGGTAGGTTAGGCTAGTCCAAGAGAATAACTGGATATTTAAATCTGGATCTGGCAGAATCTGGTAGAGCCCTGAAGTAACTATACCATACTGGCTGACTGTTATTCTCTTGATATGCTCCCATCCCATGCTCCCATCTTCCACCTAGCCAATAATACATTTTTAAAAATTGGATCTTAATCTTGAGACTTCCTCTGTGTCTTTCCCCACAGCCAGCAAGCGCTACTTGTGCAACTTAATGCGTAGGAGAGCTTGAGAAGGGAAAGGCAGATTCCTTGCTGGGGATAAGACTTGTCCATTTTCTCCCTCCCTCTTTCTCACAGATGCATACTGGCAGCAGAGGTTTAGAGTGGTCAGTCCATCTGTATCACAAGCAGAGCACTCCCTTGGATGTGAAACTACCAGGGAGTAAAAAATCCAAAGGCATGATGTGTGGGGCATGGAGCACACAGAGGGTCTAGTCCTTTACACCAGGTTCAGGAACCAGCACTTTAAAATGGTATCAGATGTGCTTAGAAAGATTTTTCTCTGCTTGAAACCCCAAAGAGCTACTGTTTTTTGGAGAAGTCAGCACTGAGATAGATAGATAGACCACTGGTATGACTTGGTGTAAAGCAGCTGCTTGCGTTCAAGGCCTTCAGAAGTGTCAAAGGCAAAGTGCTTGGGAGTTGGTATACCAAAGGCAAACACAACCTCCCCCCCTCCAAACTTGTATTGATATGACAAAGTTATTGTGCCCTGTAGCAAAAGTCTTCCCTCCACTCATCAGATGGCACTAGGATATTACATTATATGAACATTACAAGAAGAGAGCAGTATAGTAGTTATAGTGAGAGACTAGGATCTAGGAGACCCAGGGTCAAAACCCTTTTCTCCCATGCAAGTTCACTTGATGATTTGGGGCCAGTTAGAAGAAGCTATTTCTCCCCCCAATATTTACTGTCAAAGCAGTTTCCAAAGTGGTTTGTAGTCACCTACCTTTCCTCTCCCCACAACAGACACCCGGTGAGGTAGGTGAGGCTGAGCTCTGAGAAAACTGTGAGTGGCCCATGGTCACCCAGCTGGTTGCATGAGGAGGAGTGGGGAATCAAACCTAGTTCTCCAGATTAGAGGCCAACACCAACCTGGCTGTCACTAGAGCAAGCTGGCTCTTCAGTTACACGCTCTTAGCCTAACTAACTTGTGAGGATAAAAAGGTGGAAAAGAGAATACTATAAGACTTTTGAACCCACTGGGGAGAAAGGTGGAGTAGAAATGAAATCAATATATTCATATATACATATTACACATCTCGTCAAGAATGGCCCTAAGTATTTTATATAATAAAAAACAACAACAATGTTTAAATTTCTATCCTACCCTTTTGAATCGCTCAGGACAGCTAACAAAAGTGAAATGGACATACAAAGTTAAAATATTTAAAACATTTACAAAAATCCCCCCAACTAAACATTTACAGATAGGGGAGTCCTTTTGTGGAAGTTGATCTTCTGACTCTTCTCCTCCTAGCCTGAGTAGAGTTTGATCTGAAGATCGTAAAGTTCCTGAGGGATTATAATATTGTTAATATTGTCTTATTAAGGTGAAATAGTAGCTCACAGTTCATGTATCTACTAATCTTATCTTCTTTCAAGAGAACAACTTAGTTGCAAACATTACTTAGCAACAAAAAAAATAACTTGAGTCAACTGTTGGGAACAGGGAGCAGGCAATAGTTATTAATTACTGTGGTTAAAAATGGGAAATGGAAGGACAGATTAAAATATTGACATTTACTGCAGTTCACTGGTCTGACTTTACCTTTTATTTGACACTGGAGGATATATTTAGTGAACTCAGGAAATGCAGTCTTTGGTCTGCTATTGCCTGCAAGCCCCTGAAGGGTCAAGGTATAGGCCTTCCTTATCGATAGTGTTGCCCTGGCTGCAATTCTTCCAAGTGGAACTCCCACAAGCCCCTCGTAGTGCATTTTAGAAGAACTGCAGGGCACTTCAGAATCAAGGGCTGCACAAGACAGTGCATTTCCTGGAACAAATAATGCATAAAATTTAAGTTAATGATTCCTCAGGGCATCCTGAAATGGGCTTCATAATTACTTGAAGCTGAAACCTCAAAACATGCTCCCAGCCCACAGTGGTCCTTTATGATGGGTCAGTGGATTAAAGCTAGTGCATTAGTCCCATATCTTTTTATATGTGTGTCTGTTTCTGATATTGCCTTTGACTGTGGCATACTTTCATTCCCTCTGTGCACCATTGCTCTGCAAAATCCTATTAGTGCCTACAGTACAATGTGCTTCTTCTAGATCCGAAAAGAATTTTGCTTTGAAATCTGTTGGATTTCATAGCAGAATTTAATCCGGGAGTTCAAAACTATGTGAAGCTGAAACTTCAAAGTATGTTCCAAATCCACAATGTTTCATTAAGTTTTTTTTTTTATGATTTTTGGAATTCAGAGACTACTTATAAAAAAATCCATCACCAAGGTTTTTCAGTAGTACATGCTAAGAAGAAATGGAGGGAAGGAAGACATTCATTTTAACTTTAGCTTCTTCCTTCTTTCTGCATCCTGAGAATCCACCTGCCAGTTTAGCTTCTAACTGAAGTCACATCACTGATAAAGCTGTTCTGACCGAGCAATAATATCAGGGCTCTCTCAGCCTTACCCACCTTGCAGGGTGTCTGTTGTGTGGAGAGGAAAGGGAAGGTGATTGTAAGACGCTTTGAGACTCCTTCTGGTAGAGAAAAGTGGCATATAAAAACAAACTCTTCGGGGCTTTTCGCACGCCTTCAAAATCGCACAATGGTTGCCAATAGAAAACGCTACTGATTTGCCATTATGCATAACGTCGTTGACAATCTGCCACACACCTGAAACCGATCCGCAAAAAGCACTTCCTTGTAGCGCTTTCAGGGAAATCCCCAAAAGTGGATTCACCCTCCGGAAAGCGCTACACTCCTGCAACCAATCTGCAACACTAACGGGAAAGTTCTGTGCGTTACCATTGTTGTGGTTTCTACAAAGTCCCTCCCCCTGGCTCTCTCCTCTGTTCTTCCGGCGAAGCGATCGCCATTTTTTTTTTCTCCGAGCGAGCGAAGTTCAACCCACCAGCAAGCCTGTTTAGAGGCTTCCCCGGCTTCAGTCCCTCCCCAGAGCTGTTTAGTCACTAAGCACAAACAACAGAGAAGCCCGTTTGCTGATGTATTTTCCCTTTATTTTTTACACTGTTTTCGGCCGAAAATCGGGCCCGTGAGGGGGGGGGATTTTTTTTTCACTTGGGGGGAGCGTGGCAACGATGAAATGACAGCTCAAACACACCTGCCAGCTGATGGGTCTCTCCGTTGCAACGAATCAACACATATTCGTTGCAATGTGTGTGGTTTTTTTTAAAAAAAACCTTTCTTAATGGGAAAGGGGCTGTTTGGGAGCATGCTAACGGCTGCCCATTGGCTGCTTGACGGCCAGGGGCGGGACGAGCTCGGCAATAGCGCTTCCTTTCTAGCGATTTTTGCTGAGACCGGAAGCTTGTGGGAAACGATAGAAACGCAACTGGATTCCACTACAAAGTCAGGTATGCATAATGACGAATTGCACTATTTTAAATGGCGATTTTTCATTCAGCAAACAATTTGCTACAAGGATCCCGGTGCAGAAAGCCCCTTCTTCTTTTTATCACACCTGTGGATTTCTGCTTTCCCCACCACTTTATATTTCTTGATTTTCTGAGGTCAGGAATGCCTGTCTAGAGGCAACAATAACAGCTATACTTCCACAGGTGCTGCTGTAAAATACCTTTCATAGTGTAAAATATTCCAGGTATTTTTGGTTCTCCTAACCAAAGATTATGTGAGAAGCCTAATGTATAGTGACCAGGCATTCCGAATACAACGGGACAGTCCCGCTTCTTTGGGAAATGTTCCACTGGAGTCTTTTGATGTCCCAACTCCCGTGGCTCCACGCAGCTCTTCTCGGCCCCGGCCGGCTCGAGTCTTCTGATGCCCCACCGGCTCTGCGCGGCTGTTCCTGGTCCCGGCTGGCTCACCGTCGCCTGCTTGATCACGAAGCCAAGCATCACCCCCAAGCGACGTCCTGTGCTTGGAGGCTGCACGACATCCTGCACCCTGACTCCGCCTTCTTCTCTTGGCGGAAGGTCGGGACACATGGAAACCTCTAGGCGGGCAGACCCAGAGCCGAGAACAAGCTCTGTACAGTATGATGCAAGGCGAGCGGCTGTGAGTCAAAATGTATAATTTAACAATTGACTTTGTCTTCTTGTTCCTCCCTGGCTGCCTTCTCTCAGGGTGGCCTGTGAACGCTCCTCAGGGCTAGTGCTGCTGCATTTCACCCCCACCCCCACCCCAGCTTCTCTTCCTTGAAGCTCCTGCTTCCGACTCAGCTTCTCCCTTGCCTTGTGCTACTGGTGTTTCTGCTGCCTTGTGCCATTTCCCCCTGTTCAATTTATGCTCTTTTTAATATTATTTTTGAATCCAATTCATTTGCATAGAAAGCTTGGGGAGCAGCAGCAAGGCAAAGGAGAAGAAAGCCCTGCTGGAGAGGCTCCCCTGCCCTCCGCTCTGGCTCTCCTGCTTTGGGCAGTGGATCGGCCCAGGTGGCTCCTCCCGCTTCTCTGATTGTCCAGTGGTCCACCTTCAGGAAACGAGCGTTGGTTTGGCCTGGGTCCGACAGACCATGGGTCTGCTGCTGCAGGGCTGTTCTCCCTGTGGGTGGGGCCAACCTGGAAGACCCAACCCTTGCCTGAGAATAAATCTTTGTTGGTCTTACTTAAAGGTGCCCCTGGACTCTGATTTTGTTTTGTTGATGAAAGAAAGGATAATACAACACCCTCTGTGATTGAAACTCTGAGGGGCTTTTCGCACGCCTTCAAAATCGCACAATGGTTGCCAATTGAAAACGCTACTGATTTGCCGTTATGCACAACGTCATTGACAATCTGCCACACACCTGAAACCGATCTGCAAAAAGCGCTTCCTTGTAGCGCTTTCAGGGAAATCCCCAAAAGTGGATTCACCCTCCGGAAAGCGATACACTCCTGCAACCAATCTGCAACACTAGCGAAAAAGACCTGTGCGTTAACATTGTTGCGGTTTCTACAAAGTCCCTCCCCCTGGCTCTCTCCTCTGATCTTCCGGCGAAGCGATCGCCATTTTTTTTTTTCTCCGAGCGAGCGGGGATAAACGCACCAGCGAGCCTCTTTCTGTTTAGAGGCTTCCCCGGCTTCAGTCCCTCCACAGAGTCACTAAGCACAAACAACAGAAAAGCCCGTTTGCTGATGTATTTTCCCTTTATTTTTTACACATTCATTCAGCCAAAAATCGGGCCCGTGAGAGGGGGGGGGGATTTTTTTTTTTCACTCGGAGGGAGCGTGGCAACGATCAAACGACAGCTCAAACACACCAGGCAGCTGGATGGGTCTCTCCGTTGCAACGAATCAACACAGATTCGTTGCAATGGGTCTGTTTTTTTTTTTAAACTTTCTTAAAGGGAAAGGGGCTGTTTGGGAGCATGCTAACGGCTGCCCATTGGTTGCTTGACGGCCAGGGGCGGGACGAGCTTGGCAAGAGCGCTTCCTTTCTAGCGATTTTTGCCGAGACCGGAAGCCTGTGGGAAATGCTACAAAATGCAACTGGATTCCACTACAAAGGCAGGTATGCATAACGACAAATTCCACTATTTTAAATGGCGATTTTTCATTCAGCAACCAATTTGCTACAAAGATCCCGGTGCGGAAAGCCCCTGAAAGTTTTCCACTCACGGAAGGAGTCCTGTGAGTAGAAGGGGACTTGTGGATTTGACTTAGAGACTGAGGCCATTTCATTCACCTCAACAAATTGTGCTACCTTTAGACGAAAACTGTGGAATACTGATGGGCACAAAACAACTTACAAACAAAAGTTCATTACAAATATTGGCCTGCTCATGGTTGGTAAATTGAAGTTCTTGGCAGGTAGCCGTGGCCTGGGAATTAACTCCTCTGCCCCCCCCCCCCCCGCTATACTTTGAATCCCTTTGTCCAGAGTAGACTGGCAGCACTATTTGCTCAGCGGGAGAAGTCATCATGTTCAGGCATGAAGCTCTGTATTGATTGTTCTTTTGCTTTGTGCTCCAATTCTGCTTCATGTTAACAGTTTTCTAGTGTACTATTTCCTTAATTTCATAATCCATTTATTTCATTGTTTGTTAGCATAATGCAGTTTCACTGGCATGGTGTAATTGTGTGTTCCCCCGTGGTGTTTCCAAGCTGTGCAGGCTTGAGTGGTGATTCCAGAAATCCAGGTTAAAATATGGTCACCTTAGCCTAGGAAAGGCTGTTCCAGTTTAGAAAAGGATCTGTTAAAGGCTAGGGACATTCATTATACATGGCCTGAAATGTCTACACAGATTCCCTGGTTACTGGGGGTTAAAAATAATGAAATCATTGGGACTGGTGCCTAAAGTTGGTGAGATTTTTAGGGACCCATTACTGCAAGTAGAATTTCAGAAGTATTCCAAAGTTTCATGCAGATGCATGGAATTTATTATGTTCCGTTCTTCTCCTTC
The DNA here is from genome assembly GCF_049243985.1 of Paroedura picta. Classification (NCBI taxonomy): domain Eukaryota; kingdom Metazoa; phylum Chordata; class Lepidosauria; order Squamata; family Gekkonidae; genus Paroedura; species Paroedura picta. The sequence continues at coordinate 51,292,921 of NC_135377.1, forward strand.
CTTATTCTGTGTGTTTGGCATAGTGGTTAAAGCCAGTTTGATGTAGTGGTGAAAGAGCGGCAGTCTCTAATCTGGAAACCAGGTTTGATTCCCCACTCCTCCACATGCAGCCAGCTGGGTGACCTTGGCCCAGTCACAGTTCGTTCAGAGCTTTCCCAGCCCCAATGATCTCACAGGCATCTGTTGTGGAGAGAGGAAGGGACGGTGACTGTAAGCCGCTTTGAGGCTGCTTCAGGTAGTTAAAAGCAAGGTGTAAAAAAACCCTATTCATCATCTTCTTCATTATTACTTACACTAAATTCAATTTCTTGTCATGTGGAATTTTTAAATTATATTTTCTCTGTGAATTAACTAAATTTCAGTGAGCGCCTTAGCATCAGCCTTGCTGATGATGTATTTCTTAACTTACAGACTGGAAAACTTGTTTTCTGTTTGTTGAAACTGAAAACCCAAACCCTCTGAGACTATAATTAATACTTATACTTTATTACTCCTGTTTATGTGACTAATGATGCCATCCTAAGCAGAACTAAACCCACTGGAGGCATTGTGCCTAGAAGAATATAACTCTGCTTAGGATATAAACTACAGATCTCAGTGCACTGACTAGGAAGGTTTCTGAGCAAACATGAATGGGATGAAGCTGTAAGATTTCTTGAAAGTAAAACAACTGCAGATTAAACCTGGTGAGAAAACCGTATCCTAACAAATCTGCATCCTTACCAAATGTATCTATTTGGTAGTAGATATCTATTTATCTATGCCAGCAATTCTTCCACAATTTAGTTAAATCATTGCCTACATTTTAGAACCATGAATTCAGTATATTGTTACCAGAATTGTGGAAAGAACAGATATATACCTTTTATGGGTATTTTCTATGCATGTGCAGTGATTTACAGCAGTTAAAAGCTGTGAAAGAGGTTTATTTTTGTTTAGAAGACTGTAGTGAGAGACTATAATTTGCCCTGTTAAATTTAACATTTCTGGTAACAAGTTTTCCCAATGTGAATCCCATTGTGTGAGAAAGAGGGGAAGATAATGACAGTGATAGCATGACCTAGCACTGAAAATATAAATAGCCTGGGTGTGCGCCAAGGAGGAATGAGGTGTAAGATGTGAAGAGATAGAGCTGTTGTTTTGGCTTTAATACTTCAGCATGAATAAGAGATGATTCCTGAAAGTCACTGATCTTTCTGCTCTTGTATTGGAAGATACAAATTGCCTGCCTCTGGGCTCTGATAACGTATTTCTCATTACATCTTCAGTAATCAGGGTGAATATTCCCATTCTTTGTTTCCTGTTTTTTGTTAACTAAATTGCTGCTTTTTGTGAAAGAGCAGGGCACAATCAGACATGTGCCAGGCTAAAGATGCAAGGCCAAAGAGAGAAGTTTGCATCAGTGTGGCTAAAGCAGCAGCATCATAGTCTGGTGCTTTCACCACATGAGTGAAAATCTTTGTCTTTGGCCTTGCATCTTTAGCTGTCCTTTACCATGGAGCCTGGCACATATTTGATTGGGCTGAGCTGCCTTGTCCTCACCCACTTGCTCTTTTGAATTGCTAAGGGATCCTCATTTCTCCTGGAAGCCACAGCCAGGATCTATAAGCTGTTTTAGCATTCAGAGTTGTTAAAATTTCCAGAAACCTTTGGCTGTGGCTGTTGTTGGACACTTGGATGATGGAAGAAGCTGTTCCTCCGAAAGGGGGAGGGGGAACCCAATTGAAATAGGTCAGTGACATTCAAAGAAACTTTTGCTCAACTATCAAGTATTGGCTTAATTATTGTTGAATAGGAAATGGGAATGTAAAATGACACAATGATGCAACTTTCAGCATTTCATTCATCTTATTTAGCTAACACAAGGAGGCAGAATTGGGTGTCAAAAGATTTTATTGCTTCTCCGTTGACCAAGATGCCAAAAGTTGGGAAAGCCTAGCAAAGAATTAAGGTCAAATGACATTATGGGAGGAAAAAAACTAAGGTTAACAGAATACATTTTTCAATACGTGTAATAATAGTCGGTTGAATTCCTTCCTTCAGACAATTGTTGTCTTCCTTTGAATATAATATTTGAAATTTTGGTGGTAATGGATCCTTTTTACAGAAGAGGAAAAACCTCCTTGCAGATTGATGTTGAATGATTGTGAAACACAAGTGTACATATATCTGAACTTGAGAATCTGGGGGAAATCTATGAAAAATATGAATGCAGTGATCTATTGCAGGATAGGCATACCAGCACACATAAGAATTTTAGAAATGCAAGCTTCAATAGTCCCCCCCCCCCCCGCTTTCTTGCTGGAGCATCTGTAAGTTGGACAGGAATTCTGGGGATAAGAGGGATGGTCTGATGTATACATGGGAAGTGCTGCTAGAATTTCCATTAAAGGTAATGGCTGGGGCACTGTGGAGTGTGAACACCAAAAGTCAGGGAGGAGGATTATTCTGAACCCTATGCCAGTCCACTATTGTATGCACAAAGCATGCACACTTTCCTTCCAAGTATGGGAAAGGTACTATACATTCCCAAATATTCTCAGATGTTTATTCACTAAAATTAAAATCTCTGTATTTTTAATTAACTATTTGGATATTTATACCCCCCCCCTTTTCTCCCCAGTTGGAACTGAACTGAGTTTACCCCATCCTTCTCCTCTCCTCCATTTTTATGCTCACAACAATTCAAGTGAGGTGAGTTACCCTGAGAAAGAATGACAGGGCCAAGATCACCCAGCAAGCCTCCTTGCAGAGTAGGGATTTGAATTTCAGTCTCCCGGGTCGTAGTCTGGAACTCTAACCACTATACAACACTGGTTCTCTAATTTTATTAAATCAATTGGAAAAACAACAACATTGTGAAGGAACTAACTTCAGTCTTGCTTCAAAATATGTATTTCTTAGACTGTGAATGTGCCAAGAATGATCTCCTAGCTTGTATAGAATTTAACTATATCATATATGTAAGAAGCAGCTATGTAAACATGATATTGTGATAGATCCAAAGAACTGTGACTGGGAAGAGTACAGCTACTGGCAGGAAACAGCTGTGCATGAATCAGAGGTAGATTCTATAGCAGTTCACATACTTCTGGTTGCACTAGCTTTTGCTTAAGATCTTGTTCAAATGGAAGAACATTGCTGGATGGAACATCACTTTCCTAGTGCAACGCTGTAGCATGAAGTACAAAATTCCCTGTCTGTGAGTGGCAACATCTTCCATAGTTCTGTGTGGAGGACAGTCCTATGTAGTAGCATTTTCTAATGACTGCAAGCCTAGGATTTGTCCAGTTACCTTATCAATATTTATGTTCTCTCTTATTTTTGTTTAGGAGATTAAATGAATAAATACCAATGAATATTTACGTACAAGAAGATTTGGTCTTTATCACCTTCTCAGGGTTAATATTTGCTTCTTCTCTTTGTAGTCCTATGGAGGAGGAACTTGCCTGCCCCATCCTTCCTTGTTAACACCAGTGTTACAGGCACAGGAAATGCCTTCAGGCCAGGCTTCAGCATCCCTGTATCTAGCTGCATTTCTTACATCATTCCAAGCAAAACAAAGCAGAAGAAAATTCCTCAGAGATTCTCTTGCAGATCTGAGATTAAACATCCCTATGTTGATAACCTAGTGCTGCCCCTGCTCCTTGTCACATTCATCTTCAGGCAACAAAATGCTTTCTATTCATTACCAAAGAAACAACTTTGGAACTGTCACTTGCAATGAGTTAGCTTATTTGTCTTTTTATTGTAGTATAACACTAGCATATGGATATATGTGTGTTGGTATTTTTAATGCAGAAGGTTTTTGCTGTGTGTGTATACATATGTGTATGCTCTGAGACAGTGGTTCTCAACCTTCCTGATGTCACGACCCTTTAATACAGTTCCCCATGTTGTGGTGACTCCCAACCATAAAATTATGCAAGTGTTCTTCCACAGAAATTAAACTGAAACTGACCAATGGCATGAAGATCCATTGATCACGATTGTATATAAATGGGTTATAAATTGTACATAAATTGGCAGGCACCTTCAGGAGGAGCGGCATCAGTGGCGCCCCCCCCCCAGCCAAGCTGCTCGCCCTGCCGCAACCTCTGTGAAAAGGTTGTTCGATTCCCAAATGTCGACCCCCAAAGGCTGAGAACCGCTGCTCTAAGATGACAAGTGGGGTGAATATGTATCCTGAGCAACAGCACCTATTTCATCATGATGATGTCCGGCTTCATGATGCACCTGTTTCATGGTAATGATGTCCATTCAGTAATATTCAACTTTTGGCGATCCTATGGCTCAATAATCACCATGTTTTTTGATCTTGCACCCCTTCCTTTAATTGAATAATGCTCTGGCCAGTGTCCATTTTGATCATATCTAACCACCACATTCTTTGTCAGCCCATTTCATACTGCTATGAAAAACAAAATATGGGAGGGTTTTAGTTACTGCTGAAGGGCCCCACCATATCACAGTGTCCACTTAGGCAGGAGGTGGGGATAGGGAAAGGACTGTCACAGAGCCATGCAAAAGATGAATGCAGGATGCAAGCTTGCAGCTCTAATGGGATGCAGTAGATCATATAGCTTCTCATGCCTCTAGTCAAATATCACTGTTAGCTCTTATCATTTGGAGTAAAAAAAATGGTCCTTCTCTGGTAACTGGAAGACTGGTTCAGTTGTTTGGACAATTTAAATCTAACAGCTGAGCAGGGCGGGTCCAGTCATCAGCTGTTATATTAAAATGGTTGCAACCCATTAAACATGCCGTTTTTGCTCCCCACTGCCTCAAAGCGAGGGAAGTGAAATGGATGGGTTAAATCATCGCCAGCCTTATTGTGGCTGAAAGAAAGAGGCATCTGAACTGGCTGGTTCAGTTTGGGAAAATTCTGAACTGAACCAGAATGTTTAAATTTGTTTTCAGCCCTAACTGTGTAAGTTACCATTCAGATTTATTAGCTCTCATTTAACTGCCTGTTTCCTGATTCTAACTCTTACTATCAACAACAATGTAGAATGCGAGTTATTTAACCACAGATGGACGTAGAATGTGCACTACTGGGCTAGTAAAGTTTACAACATGCAGGCCCACGGAGAAGTGTTCTGGAACTTTCCTTTATTGCTGTTGTCCTAAAAAATAGTGGATAAACGCAGAGGTCTTCTAGTTTGTCTGCTGGTCAGTTGTTCCACTCATCTATCTATCCATCTATATAACACATTTTTTCTCAAACTTCTTTCTAACAGCTCAAGAAGGTGTCAGCAGTTCTCCTGGCCTCTGTTCTATCCCCACAACAAACCTGTGTGTCAGTTGCAAGTTCTCCCAGTAAACTTTCTGAGTGGGGATTTAAACCTGGAACTGCCTAGTTCGGCTGTCTCCTAAATCAGTGGTCCCCAACTCCCGGTCCGGAGATTGGTACCGGTCCGTTGATCAGTCGGTACCAGCCGTGGCTCCTCTGCGTCCTCCTCCCCGGCTGCTGCCTCAGGGGCTGCCCTGCCACTCTGCTGCTGGCTCACCTTTGGTGCTCTCCAGCGGCCGCCATGGCTGGAGCTCCCTCTCAGCGTGGCACTGCGCAGCTGCTGCTGGCAGCACTCCCCAGCAGGTGGCGGGAAGTCAGGGGCACCGGCGGGAAAGCAAGTGGAGCAGGTGCTCAGGCGGCGGTGACATCCCTCAGTAAAAGACTACCCCCTCCCACCCAGGCCTCAGTAAAATTGTCAAGCATTGACCGGTCCCCGGTGATAAAAAGGTTGGGAACCACTGTCCTAAATGACTTTGACTCCTGCCTACCAACAACTATTAACCTCTGTTTTGCCTTTCAGAGTAGATTTGCAAATAGGAAGTTATGGAAACTAATTTCTCATTTGTCAGTTGGACTTTGATTCTTAAACATAAGTGTAAGCCAGACTACCATTTCAGACAGCAACTCATAATTTCATGCATTGTAGTAGTACCCCCTGAAAAAAGCAAGAAGTGTAAAATTGTGGGGGCTTGATTTTGTTCTTGAAATGGCTCTTCTTACTTAATGTAGCTTAGTTAAGTTCCTCTGAAACACAGTGCTAGGGATAATATCACGGGACTACCTTGGCCTCTCTGCCTGCTTTATTGGACCTTCAAGGCAACTGGTTGGCTATTATATGAGTCAGGATGCTGGCCTAGATGAACCACTGGTCTGGTCCTGCAGGCACCTCTAACATTCTTCATACCAGCTTGTGTCCCAAAGAAATGATTAAACTGAGCTTTTGGGGCCTCCAAGAGGATACAGGGGGCAAGGGACTATGTTTCTTGAGGGCTCAGTTATGACATTCTACAATTGTTTAAAATAATACTTTTGGGACTTTATTATTGTGCCATTTTTTAAATTTATGTTGTGTCCTACCTTGAGTCTCTTTTTGGTATGGAAGAAAGTCAAGATACAAACAAATCTATCCATTTCTTGCTCAAATATGGAATGGGATTCAAAATGATATCGAAAACTGTGAATTTAGAAAGCAGAGTGAAGCTGACATCAGTGGAAAGGGATATGGAATTCCCTTCAGGCCTTGTTGCGTAGCCTCTGTGACCACTGTGCTTTGGGCAGTCAGTTCCTGAAGTTTACTTCCTAGCTGTCAAGATCTTGCTTGTTTCTTCAGTGCCCCAAATTTCTGAAACGTCCTTTTACTGCTTAGCAGCTGCCGTAGAACCTCTAGTCATCTGACTTCAGTCTTGTCCAAAGGGCAGGTGATGGCACATGTAGCCTGGCAGCTGCAACTTCAAGCCTCTATACAATGCACAACCACAGTCGTTCAAGGATATGAGTTTGTTGCCTAACTTTCTCTTTGCTCTTTCCTGCTTTGTATTTCCATCTCTGTAAAGCAGAATGTCACAGGCAATGTTTAGCCTCAGGGCTTGACCCGTCCTCATAGTAGGATGTTAATATACAGATACTTTTATACTGTATAGTGTTTATCCCTGTCTCTGGTGGAGTTGAACTAATATTTATTGTTCTATAGAGGAATGTGTTTAATAAAATTACCAATAGGAGAAACTGTTAAAACAATTGGGAAATCCTGAAGCATTGTAGATGTTTTGGAGTCCTTCCACCTTTAAAAATAATCTTGTATTCAAAAGGTGTAACTTGCCTTCAGGGAGGGAAGAGGTGAGAGGTGGATACATTTCTGTGTAAATGTGTGGACTTCAGTTTGGAGCAGTGCTAGTAAGGTAGAAGACATAGTGATTGCCATGCCTGTAGATGACTTTAAAAGGTGATTAGACTGATTTTTGGAAGAGACTTCCATCAATGGCTACTAACCATGGTGAGTTAAGGGAATCTCAGAGGCAGCATATCTCTGTATGCCATTGTTTGGAGGACGCATTAAGGGAAGGCTTTATCCTTTGTCCCCTGTTTGTGGTCCCTGGTTTTAGGGCAATTGGTTAGCTGCTGTGTAAAAGAGTATGCTGGTCTGATCTAGCAAGAGTTTTATTGTGTTCTTACTAGCCTTTAGGCCCGCTTTAGCCCAAATACAGCGGGTGCTATCGTGCAGGCAGCTGGGTGCAGGAGGCAGGCCAGTGGAGGTGCAGGGAGCGATGGGCTTAGAAGGGGCTGGGGAAGCCCCCCCATCTCTGCCAAAGCCTCCCCTACTGCCCACCCCGTGAATCCCCAGCATCGGCACTGCCCTCGTGGCAGGCCCACCATGGTGGGCCTGCTCCGAGGGATGCACCGAAGCCTCCCCTGGCTGCCCCCTCCCCCGGGAGTCCTCGGCTTTGGCACAGCCCTCAGAGCACACCCACTGTGGTGGGCCTGGTCCGAGGGCTGCGCCGAAGTCCCCCTCAGATTTGATCAAATGAGCAACATTAATGTTGGATATGACAAGAATTGTCTTTCAGGTATTTACTTCCAACTGTAGAACCACCTGTTGCTACTTTGGTTTCTGTGATAATTGAAGTGCTCTGACTTCTTGTAAGAATACTTAGCCAGAATGAATTGAGATGCACAAATCCTCCCAAGCTCCTTTCACATGACTGTTCTCTTCTGAGGACAGTTTGACATCCTCATTCTCTGCAGAGGTGGTGATATTTCAAACAGAAACCTTAGCTAGTTCATCTACCCTTAATGCCTGTCATCTGTGTCTAATGTTGACTGTGTCATATGATTCAGGCACACTAAAAACACTGGTTCCAGTAATTATTTTCATTCTGATGTGTCTGTCACCAGCTGCCAGCAATTTACCAAAGAAGGTAGAAGAGGCCTTACCTTTGATTGATATGGCCTATCTAACCAGGGCTGATTCTGCACTTACTTTGTTTTTTCCAGTGTGGATCCTGCTGAATCCAGATTGATTTGAATTCGGGTCTCCCCCCCCCTACTGAAACAGAAAAGTGTTCTGCACGTGGTTAGGGGAGTTCAGAAGGGGAGGGGGGAGCCACAGCCAGAGCCTCTTTCTTTCTTTTCTTGAAGGGGGGGGGAGGAGAGGATTGAAGACAGCAGAATAGCTAAGCACAGCCGGAGCCCCTTTCTTTCTTTTCTTGAAGGGGGAGGGGGAGGCAAATATCTACCGACATAAGTTAGGGCTTTTGGGAGCTTCTGCTGAGAGAAATTAGGGGCTTTGTCACCTGGGCAGCCTTAGCCAATCAGGGCTTCTCTACCATGGAGTTCAGGAACAAATTTGAAGCAGCCAGAGCTCCGCATTTTTTCTCATGCTTTCTCAATCTGATTCTTCAAATATTGAGGGTTATATCCACTCTAGGATATTGCAGGATAAAGGTAGGGTCACTCTAGATCAATCATGCTTGTTGCAGAGGGAAAATTTAAATCGGAAAAAATCAAAATGGAAATCGTGTTCACTGGAGATGGCAGGGACTGAATCCGCCTGGGACTGGAATAAAAGCTCCATGTAGACTACACCCAGGTTTTGGACAAATTACTTATAACATTGGAGACATCAGTAAATCGATGATTTGAGGGCCATAGAACCTTATCAATATTTAACATGGCATATGGATGAAAACTGTATATGGACTTCTTCTTGATATTTGGAAACTTTTCAGAGAGACTTACGTGTAGATCTACCACCACTGTTAGGTTTTGTCTCTATGCATTCTCCCCCTCTTTTTTCTTTCTTTCTTGTTTTATTTAGCTGCTGGATTTTGAAGGACCCCCCCCCCTTCATCAATAAAGAAAGAAACTCCAGTCATACAATTCTTTGCTACCACCTCTTTTGTATATTGGACTTTTCCTTATACAGGAAGCATACTGTTCATTGTCTGATGACTATTTTATGAAAATATTTAACTTGTGCTAAATGAATGCACCTTGCTGTGATTTACTTTATAGAGAAACCACAGAGATCTTGTGATCTATTTATTTTTGTCCTATAAAACATCTTTAAGATTCTATTGGTAAAATGGAATAGTCTGGTTTCTTTATTCTGTGGTAGCCACTTCATCATGAAGAAACTACATGAATCATTATTTACCCACTGGATGTGTTTTCCTAATCCCTTTTCCTCTTTGTTATCTCTTGTTGCACAGAACAAAAGTGCAATGTAGTTTATTATCAAGATCTTGTGTGAGAGACCACAAAGAAGAGGATTAACAGAGGTATTTACAAGTCATGAGTAAACATTGCCAGGTGGAAAGAATTTTATAATGTCTGCACCAAACTGTTCTTGGCTGAACACAATGTTACCAGCACTTTGTTTTTAATTAGCATGATATTATCACAGTACGTTTTTAAAGGTAAAATGAAAATCTGGATGGAAAGTTATATGCGTGAGATAATCTCTGCTGAGTTTTGAAGAAAACAGGTTTCTCTGAAAAACCATGGGAAAATTTATTCTGTTTACTTTATGACTGTCTCAGATATCTGGGGATGGGGATTGCTACTGTTGCTGGCCCATGGCCTAGTGCATAGTGAGCATGCAGAAGAAGAGACCTAACGCCCGAATGGTGGAAATATAAATGACCACAGCTTTACTATATACAGACAAAGAAACATTGACACATCATGGGCACTGACCCTGCATCACACAACCTGCCTGCCACCCAAAGAAATCCTCCCCCCCCCCCCATCCGGCCTGCTGAGGGAGGAAGTAATTGTAGAATGACAAGCCACATGGGTAATTGCTGCTGGATTGTCCCTTGACAACTGGAGGTGAAAGCCAGCTGACAGCCCCCAAGCTGAGCATGCCATTTAATGGTTTCCCTCAAGTTTTCTTAAGGGAATCCCCAATGGAGGAGGTGAGCACGCAGAACAGTCCTCTCCCCAAAGGATCAATCCCAAAGCCCAAACCCTCACAAGAGCAGGGGGGGCCTTGCTCTGCCAGATGCTCCTAAGACTATAGCAAACAAAGCAAGCCATTGTGAATACAACAGAGTACTATTCCCCAGTGTCTGTCCCCCATTCAGAAATTGACTCCAGATGACAACTGTTACCAAAATTGGGGGGGGGGGGAGAATCAAGAAATGTAAGATATTTTAGAATGCCACTGTGGAGGCCAGTGCCATGCATGCCACCAGCCCACAAAATAGACTCTGAAGGGCAGGTTGCCCTCCACATCTGAATTGAATAGCTAGGTGACAAGGTGGACTACCAGACTGCAACCCCATTAAAATTATCTAAGAAGCTAAGCTAAACACTCAGGTCCTCCCTAATGCCCTGTGTAATTTTCATATGATTACAAGGGACAGAAATGCCAGCAGTGGATCAGGCATTTGTAATCCACATGTGTGAGATGCAAGAATTGAGCCGCTAATGAACAAGAGATCAAAAAATTAAGAGAATGTAGCATCTGGCAGCAGCACTTTAAATAGAAGAAAGGGGCCCTAGATCCATGCCTGTGGCCAACTCCCCAATGATGTGGGCCATCAAAATGAGGAAGCACTGCTGGGAACAGCCCTCCTCTGTTTGTCATGTGCTCTGTTTGGTCAGCAGCATCCATAATGTTCTTCTTGGCTCCACTCCCAGCCCCCTCACAAATCTAGTGCTAGCTGAGTCAAGGCCATTGCTTTTGCCTGGGCCAATGTTCATGTATCTGTAAGATTCAGTAGACAGAGGTTTGCTGTGTCAAGATGAGACTGCATGCTGCAATTTTAGGTCACAGAAGACCACCTTTATAAAGGCATTTGTAGCCCTGCTGAGAACACATGTTGCAGACATCCTAAATTTTCTTACCAACAGATTTTAAAAATCCAGGTCAGCAATTTCAATTGCATCTATCTGAAAATTGTATGTTGGCTGTTCTGCAACTAGATGTACTACTTAGGCAAATATTAGTGTACTACCAAAAAACAAATGAAGCTGACGTTTTTTTTTGGAATGATTATTAGTTTCACTCAGGCCCATTATGCACGGCCGCTGAAACGGCGATTTCGGGTCACATGGAAAATGCAGAGGGGGAATAAGCGAAGCAAACCGCTTATGCATGGGACGGGATGGGACGCAACAGCGACAAAACCCAGAGTAACCAATCATGCACGCGGCAACCCCTGCACCGCTTCTGGTTGTGCCCCGGTCACGCGGCTTTTTCGGCAGCATGCACCGAATCTGTAGCTGGTTGCATCCGGCACCGTGCGTTATCTGTGATTTTAGTCGCTGCCATTCCACCCCGAATGTGTGCTATTCCCCCCGTGCATAATGGGCCACTGAGAATTTTGTACATTCCAAATCTACTGTTAGATACTTTCTGCATGCCTTGCCAAAATCCTTGTCTATGATTCTGTTGCGTGATTACAGGAAGCCAGAAGTATCACACCAATGTTCAGCTCATGTTTTAATATTTGCTTGTTACTCTCTTTGGGATATGTAAACATTATTTATTCTATTTCACAAAAAGAAAATGAATTAAGGTTATGTCTGCCTAGTCTTGCACACAGATTCTGTGACCGAAGTAAATCTGTTTTATAAAAGGACTAGTAGTTAAGCCTGCTGCACAGAGAAATGCAGCGGGCGCTAGTGGCAGGAAGGTGGGGGGGAGGCCTGTGGAGGAGTAGAGAGGCCTTCCAGCGGGTGGCCCCACCACCACCACCGATTGCAGTATCGGGCAGCTCGCAGCCTGACGAGCTGCTCGCTGCGGGGGGGCAAGTGCGGCTGCCGGCGGCCCGGTACCGTGGCCTTCCGGGCTGCGGCCCGGAGCTTGATGACCCCCGATATAGAGGAACCATGGATAAGCATTGTTGGGGTTTCATACCAATTTAAGTATCATGGCTTTCTCCATGCTGGAAGTAAGCCCTGTTGAACACAAGACTTAATTCTGAGTAGTTGTGCTTAAGATTGTGCTGTAAAATCCTCCCCCGCAGTTTCATAGAACTACAGTTCACAGTGCCAACAGCCTAGAGAAAAATGTTCTGTTCCTTAATGGGATGTTATTTACCAGGTGATGTTATTTAGAACCACCCCAGCCTCAACTGCCTATTTCCACACATTAAGCCTCTGTTAACTATAAGTATAGTTTCCTGAGTTCTTTGAAAAGAGACACAGAATGGATATTAAACCAGTTTAAGCTTGTACTATATATCCACACTTGTAAGTATGATGTCTGAACTATTTTTTTATTTTATGGTGTTTCCTCCACAAGATCAAATGTCCTTTAAAAAAAACATAGGAAGTTGGCAGGTGCTAGAAGAAGCATTACATTTAAAAATTGTTATTGGTGAACAGTTTGCATAGTCACATACAGTGAACGAAGAAATACAGATGGACAGAAAGAAAGATCTCCAAACAAAGCTGACTGCAGTTAGTTTTTATTTGAAAGGGGAGAGTTGGCACCAGAAGCTAATGTATGTTTATGCTATAATGGCTCAACAGCAATTCAACTACTGGAAGACTTTCCAGCTTCCTTCTATCATGAACAAAATGGATTGTTTCTTTTCCTTTCATTTTGAACTTTATATTATATGAAATTACATGGAATGTGAAAATAGCCAGGCTTACCTCTATAGGCCACCTTTGTGGGAAATAAAACAAAGGCAGCTGGTTGCAAGTAACTCAAGACTGTTTGAAGGTGCTGATCAAAAACTTGACATAGTCATCTGTTCAGGGCACCACCCTTACCATGAAGATTTACCCAATAAGGAGCAAGTTGTATATGGATAGATTCAAATGAGTAGCTGTGTTGGTCTGAAGTAGCACAATAAAATCAGAGTCCAGTAGCACCTTTAAGACCAACAAAGATTTATTCAAGGCGTGAACTTTCGATTGCAAGCACCCCTCGTCTGACGAAGAGTGCTTGCACTTGAAATTGTATATGGAGTTCAACTGGACTCTATGCAGGCCAGCCAGGTTTCTCTTCAAGCAGTTTGAAAAGAGTTTACCCTCTACATAGTTTGTAGTAACTGTGGAGTACAACAAGAAACTGATTGCTCAGTGCAAGAAACAGAAGAAGTAGATGTAAGGCTGTGTCATCCATGAATGCAGGAGTCCAGCATGGCTCTGCTCCTGTAACACAGTACGGGATCCTTGTACCTCCGAATTCCTTGTCCTTAACTAATATGCCTGTTAAACAGGGTCATGCTTTAAGAGGAATGCATCCCCAACTATTAATATTGATGATGGCAATAACAATAATCAGATTGGTAGCAGAATCAAATTAATGTGGTCTCCCGCAGCAGAAATATTTACCCGATGTGTCCTGCCAGTTAGAGAGATTGGCATTAAAGCTAGACATTACCTCATCTTCCTGGGCAGACAGCCTATTTCTATGCTAAGCAAGTCTGCAGGAGTGAACAACTGAATACCTGCCTGATTAGCTCTGCAGTGGCAGATCTTGGTTGGAAGTGATTTCCCTTAGTGTGTTCCCTCTTTTGCTTGCACTCCATCTCTGCAAGCTTTGTCACTATATGTTATCAAACTATGTTTTTCATCTTGAAGGGCACGTTGCAGGGACGATTTGCCAGACAGGTGGGCAAGTGTAAATGCTGATCCAAATCAGAAAGGTCAAGATGAACAGAATGGGGGAAAGTAAATCCCTCTCCTCTCTCTCTCTCATCCTACATATATCTGTACTAGGTAGGTGAAACTGGATTAATGAGGGAAAGGCAAGATGAAACGAGGAGGATTGTGCTATAAAAAGGAGATTTTGTTTTGAGTGTGGAAGACAATTCCTCTCCAGAAGGAATTAATTGGCTGACAGCGATCGCTTCTTTAGGCTTTGTTCTCAGCTGGCAAATCTGTTCTTATTGGAAGTAGAGTCACACAAGATCTCTCCCACCTGGGATTTCTGTAGCTGCTTCCATTTGTGGATCTCAAAACACTTCACATATTCAGTGGGATTAAGCCAGTCCTCCACATGTGCTTCATGTAAAACAAAAAGAATGTTGTATATGTTGTTCTGCCAAAATGCTCCCTCCTGCAAAGGCAGGATGGCAGGCCCCTCTCTAGTCAGCCACTAATTATTTTTCCTCCTTAGCGTGACTCAGAAAGCCAGTAGCTAAATTGTGCCCAAGGTCACTCTGTTAACAACTTTTGAAAATGTCAGTGATCATTATGAGAGTCCTGACTCCTCGTCACTAAATAAGTTGTTCACTCCAGCTCAGTGGATTTGTACTGCAGAGTATTCTGTCAAAAAACCAGGATACTTTGAAGAATCTGCTGAAAGAATATTTGGTAAAAATCCATAATACTGTTACACTGACTTTCTTCACAATTTTCTTCATTCCTTGATATTTCTTGTGAGAGAAATGTATTTATTTTTTAGATTCATATCCCACCGCTCCCAGCAAGCTGTCTTGCGGCAGGTTACAGATAAAACCCCACATAAAACATCAATAATAACCCCATTAAATGTTAACCATGATGGCTTGTATGAAAGCATATACAGTAAAACAGAGTTACATTGGAAGAAGTCCCAGATACGGGCTTGGAAACTTCTAGAAATCTGACAGGATTTGAAGGAGCTTCTATGTACCCCTTTCCACAGGCTCTTTTAACTTGTTCAATGTAGATACTGGAGACACATTTTCCCCCAGTACTATTAAATATTCAAAGTGTGTCATGGAGATATATAGATATAGATATTGGTATTGTATATACTTGGGGTAAATGCTTGAGAAATTATTATATTTTATGAATATTATAAAAGGTCAGCCACAGAAAGACTTCATTAAAAAGGGTACACAATGGAAATCAGTTTACAAGAACAGTAGATTTAAGAAAATTATTTTTTCTTTGTTTTATGATCTGAAGAAAAATTTGAATTGCACAAATTGACTGGTGAATTTTGAACTGGTGAGACTACAGCAGGGATGCATATATATGAAGCATGTCTGTTTCATTTGTACATTTCCTTAAGGTCCCTGTGCATTTCGTTTGTGGGTATACACATGCCTTGGGCCATGCACTTCTTCCTTCATGTAATGACCACACGTATCCCTATTTTTAGTTCACAACATTAGCATTATTCATACCCCTTCGGCACAAAAGTGCCCCTGAACTTAAATGCATGGCAACTTTCCTTCCTTATTACTGAATAATCGCAGCCATGCGATTATTCTCAAGCCGAAGATAAAGATAAAAATAAAAGAATATAAGAGCTACCCTGGATTAAATCTCATCTGCTCCAGCATCTTGTTTTACACAGCATCCCCTCAGAGGGCTAACAAGTGGTATAGAAGTCAAGGCCTTCCCCCATGTTGCCTCTTAGCATTGATATTAGAATCATAGAACCATAGAGTTGGAAGGGGCCATACAGGCCATCTAGTCCAACCCCCTGCTCAACGCAGGATCAGCCCTAAGCATCCTAAAGCATCCAAGAAAAGTGTGTATCCAACCTTTGCTTGAAGACTGCCAGCAAAGGGGAGCTCACCACCTCCTTAGGCAGCCTATTCCACTGCTGAACTACTCTGACTGTGAATTTTTTTTCCTGATATCTAGCCTATATCGTTATACTTGTAGTTTAAACCCGTTACTGCGTGTCCTCTCCTCTGCAGCCAACGGAAACAGCATCCTGCCCTCCTCCAAGTGACAACCTTTCAAATACTTAAAGAGGGCTATCATGTCCCCTCTCAACCTCCTTTTCTCCAGGCTGAACATTTCCAAGTCCCTCAACCTATCTTCATAGGGCTTGGTCCCTTGGCCCCAGATCATCTTCGTCACTCTCCTCTGTACCCTTTCAATTTTAACTACGTCCTTCTTGAAGTGAGGCCTCCAGAACTGCACACAGTACTCCAGGTGTGGTCTGACCAGTGCCGTATACTAGTGGTCCCCAACCTTTCTCAGGTCAGGGACCGCCTCCGGGGTGAGGGGAGAGCCAATGGCCTGGGTTCTGCGAAAACGCGCATGCACAGTTGCCGCACATGCACGTTTTCGCCACCATTGTGTTCAGATCTCGTTGAACTCTGTCTCTATCTTCAGGAGTATTTGCCAGTCCTCCCAATTTGGTGTCATCTGCAAACTTGATGAGTAGTCCTTCCACCCCCTCATCTAGATCATTAATAAATATGTTAAAAAGTACCCGGCCGAGCACCGAGTTCCCTGCTTCTGGACGTGGAGGATCTTTTAACTCACCATGGCCATTGATGGAATTTTGGTCAAGGAATCTGTCTAATCACTGTCAAAGTCATCTATGCTCATGAACATCATTATTCCCACTGGCAGTAAATTCCATAATTCAACTACTTGTTGAATAAAGAGATATACTCTTTCAGTATTTGAAAGGCTATCACATAGAAGAGGGCAGGGAGTGGTTCCTGTTGGCAGCAGAGGATTGGACCTGCATTAATGGGTTTAAACTTCATGGAGAACAATATCAACTACATAGCAGGGGGGGAAATTTCACAGTCAAAGAAGTTCAGCAGTGGAATTGGCTGCCTAAGGAAGTGGTGAGCTCCCCCTCACGGGGGACCTTAAAGCAGAGGCTGGATAGATATTTACCATGGATGCTTTGGGTTTATCCTGCCTTGAGTAGAGGGTTGGACTCAATGGCCTGTATTGACCCTTCCAACTCTATGTTTCTGTGATTTTTTTCTCTCTGACATGAACCTATTGTCTGTCGACTGCATTGTGTGCCCTTAAGTTCTATGGGAGAGGAAGAAGCATCTCTATTAACTTCTTTCACCACGTGCATAATTTTAAAATCCTCTATCATGTCCAGTCTCTTTAGCCTTTCCTCAGGAAAAAGATGGTCTAACTGCTTGATCGTACTGGTTACCCTTTTTCCAGCTTAGCAATAGCCTTTTTGAGATTCAGCGACTAGAATTGTACACTGTATCAATTTCCATAATTAAAAATCTGTTAAAGCAACAAGACATTTTTCTCCAGGCTGTGGATAGTACGAACTATACATGGTATTTCAAATGACAATGTACCATAGTTCTATGCAAGGACATTGTGATGCTGGCTGTTTTCCTTAACTATTAAACTTTTTTTTAAACCTCCACCACACACTGACTTCCCATTTTAATAATTATTCACTGGAACCCCAAGTTCTCTCTTTTTCTCAGTTGCAGCCAGTTCAGACCCTAACATTTTGAGGGTTATAAGAGAATAAGAACAAAGAATAGTTACAGTGTTTGTTGAATAAATAAATGTGTTTTGAATTTATCTTTCCTTTTATTTCTTTGCTGACAAGACAGCCTGAAAAACAGTTGAGTGGTGAGAGCAGCTCCTCCTCCTAGTTTAGCTGTTTTTTGAGCTGTCTTCTGCAGTTTCTTTAGAGTTGCCCCAGTTTGCTTTTTCTGCTCAGCTGTTTTTTGTGACTCACAGGGTATCTGTTGTGGGAAGAGGAGGGGAAGGCAATCGTAAGCCACTTTGAGACTCCTTCAGATAGTGAAAAGCAGGATATATATTCCAACTCTTCTTACTGCTGAAGCTATCTGCGGTACTTGGGACATGCATTTATTATGAATGGTATACTGATTTGTCAGTGTATACAAATATTGATGACCTGAAAGATGCCGCTCATTTTCACATTTTGTAGCAAGGATTACATTGTTGGAAAAGTTATTGCTTTCATATGTGCATTTGCTGATTAGGTACTCTATTAAACAGTATGTGCATGAAATGTTTACTTGAGAGTAATTTCTTGTTTGAGAAACATGGCCTTGACTTTTCCTGTGGAAACTGTGTGTAAGGATGATAAAATATTTATGAATAGTAGATCTTCACAAATGTCTGGGGGACTTACCAATTCAAACATAATTAAAAGAAATATCAAATAGGTAGCTTCTAAGTCTCTGCCTGTGAATAGAAAGAATGAAATTAACTTTGTGGAACACAACTGTTAAAAGCTCTGCCCCTTAGCATCTCCAGAGATTACAGGAGTACCATGTAACATTTTATAGTTTGATTAAGAGACGAGAAGATGAAGCTGCTGCATTCACTATGTTGATTGCTAAGTGAATATCCACAGTATGATGGCAGACGATGGAATGTTCTGGAAGCAGAGGACTCCCTCATAAGAGCCTTTTCATGTCTGCAGCAGTGCTTGTGGAAGTCTCCAGTATATTTTCTCTTTGTCCAGGGAAGAAAAGAAAGTACACTTACATTTATATTATTTAAAGTCTTTATTTAAATATTTAAAATATTTATGCCTTTTTCTCCTATTACTTCCAATGAGGTAGCTGGGCCACACCATAATGTGGTAAGGAGATATGTGTGTGTCAGTGAAGCTGACAACAAAACAGGAGTTTAGACTCTGTCATTAGGTTAACCCCTAATGTAAAGAAATGAGCCACTCAAGGCAGGATATTCACAGCTGAGACACTATACAAAGATGCAACTACCCTTATCAGGAACCAAAAGTCACATCAGGAGAAATGGAGGTGGTCTCCTGGAGGCAAGATATAGCACAAACAATCAGGGCAATAATTAAAAGTTTGGCCAAATAATGGCAACCAGACTTCATGGAAAGCCTATCAACAGAACCATCATTCAAGTTTGCACCTCAACTACAGCAGCTGATGAGGAAGAAATTGATCACACATCTGAATATGATGTGCTGATAATGATTTGTTGACTGGAACATAAACTGGGAAATAAAATAGAATAAAATATTGCCAGAAAATTTGGGCTAAGAGCACAAAATGAAGCAGGAGACTGATACCTCAAATTCTTCAAAGATAGTTCTTCACTGTGAACACATTTCAGGCAACTGAACAGATGATTGTGTATGTGGACATCACCAGATGGCAATACAGAAAAAAAAAATACATTACAATCCCCGGAGCAAAAGATGAAAATGTTCAATTTTGTCTGCTAAAACAAGACCAAGAGTGGATTGTAGTACAGACAATGATCTCTACCTGCATATCCTCCTTCATTGAGAGAATTGTCCATTTGTTTCTACTTTGTGCTTTCTATCATTTAACCAGTTTTCAAACCATAAGCATTCCTATCCTTTTATCAGGAGTCATTGGTAAAGTACTTTATCAAAAGCCTTTGGGAAGTTTAAGAATACAATCCAGTTTAAAATTTCATGGTCCAGAGAGCCTGGCAGATGTGTGACATTAAATCCCACTAAAAAAAAAACTAGAGAAGAAAATCCACATATTATACCTATTATATTTTATGGCCTTTTAATCCCCTCAGTTCACAATTTTCCTTCTATGATATATATATATGTACTAAGATTTCACTTCATGCATCTGATGGAGAGGTCTCTATCCCATAAAAAGCTTATCTTTAAACCGCTCCGCGGGAATTATATAAATAAAACAGTAAGGCCTGTAGGGGTGGGCGCTGCCTGGGATGGGGGTGGCCAATGTTTGGCCCCTGCCCCTGGACTGACAAGCGGAGGGCCCAATTGGGAGGTGCCTTCTGATTGGCAAAGTGCCTCCCGAATGTACCCTCCACTTGTCAGTCCGGGGCCAAGGGGCCAATTGGCCCTTGGCCCCAGGACTGACCAGTTATTGATCCACTTAGAGTGTTTGGAAAGTGTCAACCAGTTATTGATCCACCTGACAGAATTAGGATCCATACCGCATTTTACCAACTTGTGAACGAGAATATCATATATCAAAAGCTTTACTGGCCCCAGGACTGACCCCTTGCCCCAGGACTGCCTCCCAACCTGCCCACCCCCCCGTGGGCCATCTTCGCCCCACAGTGGCCATTCCTGTGCTGGCCGCCAAGAGGCAAGGTAGGCCGAGAGGCCCCGGGAAGCTGGGCTGGGAGGGGGGAGGGCTTTGTGGCCGTGACAGGGCTATGAGGCCATGGGAGAGGATTTCGAGGGCTCCTAGCGCCCGCTGTATTTCAGGTACAGCGCTTAAGGACTAGTACTCCAACAAACTCCGACGGGTTTATGTAAGCCGCCTCGAGCCTTCGGGGGGAGGCGGGGTATAAATATAAATATAATAATAAAAAAAAATAAAAAAATCTATTCATTCTATTGCTATAATCAAGGTGGCTAACAAGTAAAAAGTATATAATACATAGTACAGAAGTATAACAGCAAGCAGTGAATGTAATGTGAAGATTTAATTTGTGCTCCAAAAGTATCTGTATACATTAATTTGTGACCGTACAGCCTAACATAATGCTGAAGGTTCCAAAGACTCCTGTTGGTGGAACATCCCCCACTCAGGGCCAATTGCTGCTCTTACTCAGGATTCTGGCTCCACCCCTCCCTTCAAGCCTGCTGTGAAGGGAGCCTCTAACAGCCCCTGACTGAGGCGAGGGACGTGTTTTGAGAGCAACACAGGGAAGTCTGTGGCCATGCAAGGGCATTTCTTTTGCGGGGGAAAGCTTTCCCCTTCTGCCTGATGGATGGCTGACAGGGAGGCCACAGAAAAGCCCCTTCTCACTTAGTATACTGCTGTGGGCGGCCTTGCTGCAGGAGACAAACCATGTGTGTCTCTTCTCCACTCTCTGAACCTAGCTTACCATACAAGGTTGACGTACAGATGAAACTGGATGCTGTTGCAGAGTTTCTTTTGCCTCCTATTTCATCTGCACAACAACCCTGTGCAGTAAGCCTCAAGTGTTTCATTTCCACAACAACCTGCATGGGAGGCCTTAAATGTTTCTTCTGCATGACAACACTTTCCACCCTCCAAGGCAGCTGTTTCTGCCTAGACAGTTGATCTTTATAGCCTGGAGGTGAGCTGTAATTCCAGGAGAACTCCAGGCCTCACCTGGAGGCTGATTACCCCTGGATTGGAAATATTCCTTGAAGTTTGGAGATGGAGCCTCAAAACAGTACAAGGTTTTGCCTGCAGAGCTGATCTTGATACTCTAGAGCAGTGGTCCCCAACCTTTTTATCACTGGGGACCGGTCAATGCTTGACAATTTTACTGAGGCCTGGGGGAGGGGTAGTCTTTTGCCGAGGGACGTTGCTGCTGCTGCCCGATTCCCGCCCTGCCGACAAGGGCTCACTGCCCGGCGAGAGGCACAAAGCGACTGCCGGGGGCTCCCTTGCCTAGCGCCCGCTGTGTTTTTATTACAGCGGGCTTGATTACTAGTAACTATATAATCTTGCTTTCCTGTTGCTCTTGAGAGATAAAATCCCTAGGGGTCTCATGTGGAAGGGAGGTCCAAAGTCTGGGCACCAAAAGGCGATTTCTGGTTCCCTTAGGTCTGCCATCTAGTGGTGGGGAAAGCAACGCATGTGTTGCTGTTTCAGAGCGGTTCATAAGGGAGAAGGCATCCCTTTAAATTATCCTGACTTGGATTATCACAGCACAAAAGCTGCTACTATTTTGCAGTGAATTTCAGATAATGTCAATACTTCCTGCTGTTTTCATGAGGTAAATGCCATAGTGTGATACCACAGTAGATTATAGTAGGCCCTATAGCTTGCATTTCTTGACTGTAGTGCAGGATTTCCTAATTTTCCTTGATTTTCTTTCTTAAAAGTCTCTAAACACTAGGGAAGCAGGAGAAACTTAACAGTGTTTAATTTACACTTTGATGTGCAAATATGAAAAGGAAAAAAAAAGCTTTCTACATCACCCAATGCTGAGGTGTCAGAGAGTGAAGCAATTAAGCTAAAATAAGTATAATAAAAGTAGATGTTTAAAGCAGCAGGAGAAAAAAATAAGAATAAAAATGCATGGTTACTTTCAGTATTGATGTTCGAGTCCACACTAGATTTATTTAAAATTTAGGATTAAAACATTTATATGAATATTCTAAAAAGGAATATCAGGCAACCTTAACATTATACAGATTAAGCCAAAAAACACTAAGGCATTGACAAAAGAATCCTGTGGTGCACCTATACCAAGACAGCTCGCCACAACAACCAGCCATGGCACGACTGTGGCGCTTCTAGTTGCCTCCCAAGGGTAAAAGGAAAAAAGATGCCCAGCCAGTGTTGGTGGGTGCTGCCATGATGGTCTCCATGGGACTTTTGCTGCAGCAGTCTATCCTTGCTATGCAGGGGTGGCGTGACAGGCAGGCAGGATCAATGAGAATAACAAGTCGAGGGGGCTGAGCCAAGTGGCCAACACTGGCAGGGGGCAGAGAGGGGCGGCCCAGAAAAGCACTACTTCTTCTCTGAATTTGAAAGATTCTTGTGAAGATTGCTGTTAGCCAGCTTGGTGTAGTGGTTAGGAGAACCAGCTTCTAATCTGGCTAGCTGGGTTTGATTCCCTGTTCTTCTTCCACATGCTGCCAGCTGGGTGACCTTGGGCTTGCTAGGGTGCTGATAAAGCTGCTCTGATCTAGCAGTGTAATATCAGGGCTTTCTCAGCCTCACCCACCTCACAGGATGTCTGTTGTGGGGAGAGGAAAGGGAAGGCGACTGTAAGCCGCTTTGAGACTCCTTCTGGTAGAGAAAAGTGCAAGTCTAATTATTATTATTTTCTTTCAGGAAAAATGATAATTTCTTGTATACCTGGTGCTTGGAATCCC
The DNA here is from genome assembly GCF_049243985.1 of Paroedura picta. Classification (NCBI taxonomy): domain Eukaryota; kingdom Metazoa; phylum Chordata; class Lepidosauria; order Squamata; family Gekkonidae; genus Paroedura; species Paroedura picta. The sequence continues at coordinate 51,315,678 of NC_135377.1, forward strand.
TAACAAGATCAAAATACTAACCAGTTCAGTTACAGGAAGGAAGGGAGGGAGGGAGGGAGGGAGGGCCCTGCCTGTAGCTTATATCTACCATATGTGGTAGATGTGTTCACTAGTTCAAACAAACTGGCTCATTTCTTACCATTGTGCTCAGCAAATTTTGAAGACTTCCATCATAGGAAGTCTCCTTAGGCCTGAGGAAGGCATCAAATGTTGCCAATAATACCTGTACAATAGACCATTATTATTAGTTAATTAAAAGTAAATAACATATTTGTGACTTAGAATTGGTATAATGCACTGAATAAAGGAATGGTTTACTAAAATGCTCTTGGGGTGTGTGTGTGTGTGTACATCACTCTAAATATACATACATATAACGTGTACATACATAAAAATATACATACATACCTACATGTAGTATCTATCTATCTATCTATCTATCTATCTATCTATCTATCTATCTGTCTGTCTGTCTGTCTGTCTGTCTGTCTGTCTGTCTGTCTGTCTGTCTGTCTGTCTGTCTGTCTGTCTGTCTGTCTATCTACACAGACATGCTATACTAAAAGCATTTGCTATGCTTTATGCTGACTAAATCTTTTTTGGATTTGGATGGTGTTAGGTATCATTAGCAGAGGACACAAAGATTGCACCATATCAATTTATAACTTTATTGATGTACATCAGGAGGAAACCTTCAGTTTTCTTCCATCTCTCAACCTGGTAACCTGTGCCCACGAAAACTGTGGTCCACTTGCAAGGTGCTGACTGCCAGATATATATAGTGTGTGTGGGTGTACAATGCTGTAAAAGTACTAATCACAGTGATGTAAGTTGCGGAAAGAATCTTAACATTAGCTTTGAAGTTCCTTGCTTTTGCCAGCTTCTAATATGATCTAAATGTAATTCCAGTACAGGCTTCTGGTAACTTAATTTCCTGTTTTTTTTTAATTGTAGTATTTAAAAAGTGAACTCCATGGAAGTATGTCAGATATCTTTGTGAATGTATTTCAGTATTTGTCTAAATGGGTACTTAGCAACTTTTAAAGATTTTAGTAGAATTCTGAGGCCTTTGTAAGCAGGCGGTAAGACTGTATATTAGAGGCTAAAGAGAGAAGAACAGGGTTTTTTATACCAACTTTTCACTACCCAAAGGAGTCCCAAAGCAGCTTACAAACACCTTTCCCTTCCTCTCCCCACAACAGACACCCTATGCGGTAGGTGGGGCTCAAAGAACTCTAACAGAACTGGTCTGTGAGAACAGCTTTAAGAGAACTGTGACTGGCCCAAGGTCACCCATCTGGCTGCATGTGGAGGAATGGGGAATCATACCTGGTTCTCCACATTAGAGGCTGCTGCTCTTAACCACCACAGCACAACATCATAAAGGTATGATGGCTTAAGATATTATTTCTGATATTATTTGGCTCTATTTCCTATGGGGAATCTTTCTGGGGTGCTGGAGAGGCTATTTTTAAATCTAATGAATGGCACCAAAATTTCAGGGCAGTTGCCTCTACCACCAATTAAAGAATCTCCAAGTTTCATATAAATTGGATCAAGAGTCCAATTCTATCAGCCCTTGAATAAGGTGCCTCCAGGTATCCTCCATGGTTTCCTGTGGAGGGAAGGGGTAAAGGCCAAGCTTTCTTCAGGACAAATATTAATCAAACATTCAAGAGAAAAAACAACAACACAAACCAAAAGAAAAAACAGTGGTCAAATTCCCCCCTCCCCCGAATGCAAATAAAACCAACCAGCCAACAATGTCAAACCCAAGAACCCTCAAAGCCAATTAGGAAAAAACGCTCTTGCAAATTCAAGAACTACAAAACCAGAGAATGTAGCCTATGTACAACCCAAGAATCTAAGACTCTTGACCAAAGAATCTATTGTTGTTTTATGGATTGTTGTTTTATGGATTGGATCTGTATTTTACATACCTGTAAACCACCGCAAGCCATTTCACTGAGTGTGGCAGTTATATAAATACAAATAATAAATAAATAAATATCGCAAACTTGACACAAACCATTTTGAGCAAAGGACATAATGTTGCCAGACCAACGAAACCAATTTCAAAGACACAATCAAAGCCAAAACCACAAAACCAAGCTGATACCAACCCCTGGAGTCATTCCGCACCGGGATCCATGTAGCAAATTGTCTGCTGAATGAAAAATCGCCATTTTAAATAGTGGAATTCGTTGTTATGCATACCTGCCTTTGTAGTGGAATCCAGTTGCGTTTCTATCATTTCCCATAGGGTTCCGGTCTCGGCAAAAATCGCTAAAAAGGAAGCGCTATTGCTGAGCTGTGTCCCGCCCCTGGCTGTCAAGCAGCCAATGGGCGGCCGTTAGCATGCTCCCAAACAGCCCCTTTCCATTTAAGGAAGGTTAAAAAAAAAACACACCCGTTGCAACGAATATGCGTTGATTCGTTGCAACGAAGAGACCCATCCAGCTAGCAGGTGATGTTTGAGCTGCCGTTTCATCGTTGTCACGCTCCCCCTGAGTGAAAAAAAAATCCCCCCCCTCACGGTTGCGATTTTCGGCCGAAAACAGTGTGAAAAATAAAGTGAAAATAAACCAGCAAACGGGCCTCTATGATGCTTGTGCTTGGTGACTTTAAACGGAGGGACTGCAGCCGGGGAAGCCTCACTGGGTAAACGAAGGCTTGCCGGTGCGTTGATCTCCGCTCACTCGGAGAAAAAAAAAATGGCGATCGCTTCGCCGGAAGATCAGAGGAGAGAGCCTGGGGGAGGGACTTTGCAAAAACCGCAACAAAGGTAACGCACAGAACTTTCCCGCTAGTGTTGCAGATTGGTTGCAGGAGTGTAGCGCTTTCTGGAGGGTGAATCCACTTTTTGGGATTTCCCTGAAAGCGCTACAATGAAGCGCTTTTTGCAGATTGGTTTCAGGAGTGTTGCAGATTGTCAACGATGTTGTGCATAACGGCAAAACTGTAGCGATTTCAATTAGTAACCATTGTGCTATTTTGGACGAATGCGGAATGGCCCCTGGTAAAACACATTAATCCCATAAAACTAAACAAGAAAAAAAAAACGTTCCTGAGTGTCTTAAAACACTGGCTCCCACAATATTAACATTTACTCCCAAATCAAATATGTTTGGAACTGATTCCCCCCCCCAAAAAAAGCCCAGATACCACCTGAAGACCTGAATATATTAATAAAATATCAGTAATCCATTTTTGAATATGTAAATGGATTTGATATATCCAAATGCACAACCCTACAATTGATTATATTTATTTGGTCCATATACATATTGTCATGACCCTTGTCAACCAGCTCAGCAACTGAGTTCTCAGAGGAAGAGTTCAAGGAGCCAAGGCCACCAGCTGAAGAGAGCCAGCGGGACCAGGAAAAGCTGGACACATCCAAGGTACCTGCTAACAGTGGTCCAGCAGCACCAAAAGTCATCCTGCCTGACCCTACAATGAAGGCCTTGCAACAGGACCCTGTACTAGTCACCAGGGCTCCACAGGGCAGGACACAAACCTGGCTCCAAAATCCCCCAAAGGACACTTCCAGCCTGCAGGAACAGTGACGACAGAAGGCTCAGTACAGAGTGGCCCACAGGAGGCTTGCTTGACTGACTGCATGCAACCCCATACCAGGGCCAGAGAATGAGAATTATTCACAGGATCCTGGCCCAAGCACAGTGCAGCTATAGGAGCTCAACACCTTCCAAGAGGGCAGCTGGACCTTGATGGCTTACCTCCATACTTAAGCCAAGTCTTCATGCCAGCTCTAGTTCCTTGTTTCCAGCTACTGGTGGTATGCACCTGTCAGTGTTTTCAAGCTTTGATGTTTCAACCTGAGGGCACTGCCCCAGAGAAGACATGGCTGGCTAGCCTGCAGATCACTGGATACATATCTTGATCTTCTTTTGGAAAGCTAAGTGTGGTTTGCATGGCCAATCTAAGCGGTCTGCCATCCAGGACAGGATTGTGTCTGCATGTGCATATTATCAAGAATGCTGCAGCAGCATAACCTAATTAGCAAATCCTAGCTATATGGGAGATGAAAGCCACCAAAAGGGAAAGGTACACCATGGGAAGTGAGGCTTCTCTTAAAAGAATTTCCTATGCTTTTAAGTATTTTTTTAAAAAAAAATATTTGTTTTTTGCCAGTATTTGGACTGGATATTTATTAAAGTGGTCAGTGCCCAAGTACCAAACAGTGAGGCCTTGGTCTGCAATATCCAGAATAGAATCAGGGCATATTAGAGTCAAACAATCTTGATCATCTTCCCAAAAGGCAAGTGATAATATGGTATTGCAAGGATGCTAGTGGGACTATTGTGATCCCTTCTGTTTGGTTTGGGCCTTCAGCAGCAAAACTTACTGTCAGCTAGCAAGATAGGAATTGCTTGTTAGATCCTGCAGACTGACAATATTGAAGTGATGAAGGTGAAGGAGATTTGGGGCCATTTCGCACGGCTTCAAAGTAGCACAATGGTTGCTAATTGGAAACGCTACTAATTTGCCATAACCCACGACGTCGTAGACAATCTGCAACAATCCTGAAACCAATCAACAAAAAGCGCTTCGTTGTGGCGCTTTCAGGGGAATCCAGAAAAGTGGATTCACCCTCTGGATAGCGATACACTCCTGCAACCAATCTGCAACAGTAGCGCTAAAGACCTGTGCGTTACCATTGTTGCTGGTTCTTCAAAGTCCCTCCCCCTGGCTCTCTCCTCCAAACTTCCGGCGAAGCGATCGCCATTTTTTTTTCTCCGAGCGAGCGGGGATAAACGCACCGGCGAACCTCTTTCTGTTTAGAGGCTTCCCTGGCTTCAGTCCTTCACCTTTAGTCACTAAGCACAAACCACTGAAAAGCCCGTTTGCTGAAATAAAGTCCCTTTATTTTTTACAAATAAATTCAGCCGAAAATCGGGACCGTGAGAGGGGGGGGGGATTTTTTTTTTATGACTCGAGGCAGCGTGCAAACGATCATACAATCAAACGACAGCTCACATTAGGCAGCTGGATGGGTCTCTCCGTAGCAACGAATCTACCTAGATTCGTTGCTATGGGTCGTTTTTTTTTTTAAACCTTTCTTAAAGGGAAAGGGGCTGTTTGGGAGCATGCTAACGGCTGCCCATTGGCTGCTTGACGGCCAGGGGCGGGACGAGCTTGGCAATAGCGCTTCCTTTCTAGCGATTTCTGCCGAGACCGGAAGCCTGTGGGAAACGCTAAAAAACGCAACTGATTCCACTACAAAGGCAGGTATGCATAACGACGAATTCCACTATTTTAAATGGCGATTTTTCATTCCGCAAACAATTTGCAACAAAGATCCCTGTGTGAAAAGGCCCTTGATTTGGAAAAGGGAAGTCGTTTTTGAGCCTTAAGAAAGATGCCAAGAACATTCTTGCCTCTTCTCAGCCATCTCCTGTAGCGGCGACGTTCTGGCCAGGTGCCTGCTCTGCAGCTGCAGTGACCTTTGGAAAAGAATGGCCTGCAGAACAGAATTCTTTGTGGTTCATCCCTTATACACTTCATGATAAATGCTACTCTAAAACGAAAACTCAACAGTCGTATCAGAAACAAGTCACTGACAACAGTTTTTGTGTGTGACTACTGAAAGTTTACTCAGGCATTCAGCTTTATTTTAAGGAAAGTTGTCCAATCAAATGCAAAAAAAAAAAAAAAAAAAAACCACCAAAAAAGGGCACACTGTGGCAGCCAAAAATGATGAGTGAGTACTTTGGAAAAACCCTCTAGGAAGTAGGGCTGCTTCATAGTCAAGATCACATAGCTGAAGTAAATAATGCATGCTTATATGAGGAAAACTCTTACGTTGCCTAGTGAAGTATAGTATTAATGAGCTAAGCGGTAGGAGCAGAGCCGACAGCCGGAAGCAAAGAAGGAACAAAGAGTTGTGGAGGGATGGAATATCCAACTAGTCCCCTCCCTGCCTCAGATCTTGGTGGGATGAATGGCAACAAAATTATACATATTATTGGCAAAAACACATCATTTTGTAACTGCTAATAAAAGAAAAAAATCAGATCAGTGGAGATGACTAAAAAAGGAGCTGCCATGAAAGCTATCTGGCTACTAAAATTAGGAATAATTCAGGTTCAGTAGAATAATTCTGGCATACAGTGTCATCCAGGCTTCTCAATGGTTTAATCTTTTTTGTGTTTTAACATTTTTCTTTGTTGGGTTTTGCAAGAAAGATGAAAGGATATATTTTAAAAAGTAAATAAGAGAGAGAGAGAGAGAGAGAGAGAGAGAGAGAGAGAGAGAGAGAGAGGAAGAAACTCTGATATACTATAGACATCCCTGCAATAAATCACTATACAATAAACAGCTAATTACCTATATTGAAGCATAAATAACAGCTCCAAAGAGAAGATAAGCTAAGCCTCTGCATTAGTAATAAACATCAAGGTAGGCTGGGGATTCCTATCTGGTGAACAACATCTCTTTTGCATCCAAAGTTTGTGTTTTCTGTACCTTTCATTCCTAGTTTATTATCTAACATAGCACCCATTTTTCCGATGTTTTGACCTTGGACTTTTCTTCTGACTACAGTTCCTAGTTGTCAGTTTGCCTCTCACCCCACTCACCCCAGCTGTTGTATTTTTAGCATTGCCTCTTGGATCACCCCAAAGCCATTGTCAGGATTCTCCTAGCTTCAACCACATTCTCGGCCTTGAGAATTACTTTGGAAGCCCACTATTTATGAATTCTAGTCCAGTCCATTATTTAAGTCCAGTAATGTCATTGGACTTAGAAGAACATAGCATGGTTTAGAAGTAGATGATAGTGTTCCAGGAGTATCCCTGCCAATCTACCATGCATTTGAAGAAAGTTTTATAAGTACACTTCAACAGGCTGGTTTGGCAGGGAGTTATCATGTGGCTGTGTGTGAATGCTGTGACACAGTTTACTAATGTATCTGGATTAACCTTTGCTTATATATTCTTACTGTTATGATGGTCAATTCTTAGTCTGACGAAGAGTGCTTACACTCGAAAGCTCATGCCTTGAATAAATCTTTTTTGGTCTTAAAAGTGCTACTGGAGTCTGATTTCATTATTACCTAGTTATTCTTATGAAAAGAATTTCCAGAAGGGCTGAAGGAAACCAGAGACAGCTGGACTGGGGTGAGTCGGTACTGCTTGTGATGCTGGATCTCATGGCAGGATTCGACATAGTCAGTCATGAGCTTTTAGCTCACCACCTCACCAATGCCAGAATATGGAGGATGACCCTCCAATAGTCACCTTTCTCCGGGGTTGCAGACAGAGGGTAGCCATTGGGGAGATGCTGTCACACTGATGTCATCTCCACTGTGGGGTGCCACAAGGTGCAATTCTCTCCCCAACTTTGTTTAATATCTTCATGCGCTCTTTTGCCCAGCTGGTTTGGGGGTTTGAGCTTGGGCACCATTCTATTTTGATTTATAGCTATGAATAGGTTTACTACCTGTTTACTTTTAGTACTGTTTTGTACCACTTGGCTTTTCACAAGGGCCAAATTTAATTACCAATAAGAATACCTCTATACTTTACATCTACAAACTATGGATTTATCATGAACAGATTTGTGTCTCTTGGACTGAGTCATGCTGAAATCAATTGAGAAAGAAAGATGTACTCTGGAAAGGGAGGACAAACAAAAATGAAGATTGGAAGGGATTTAGAATTCCTCATTTTGAAAAGAAGTTTAGTGGAACCTTAAAGACTAATATAGCTGCCACTCTAGAATCAGTTAGCACATGAAACAAGATTCGTAGCACAATTTTGTCTATCTCTTGCTGTTGTTTTCTTGTTATATATTCTATTCTATTCTATTCTATTCTATTCTATTCTATTCTATTCTATTCTATTCTATTCTATTCTATTCTATTCTATTCTATTCTATTCTATTCTATTCTATTCTATTCTATTTTTAACCGCTCCTGCGGAGTGGATTAAATAAAGCATTAAGGGCTGGTGGGGAGGAGTTAGGGCGGGCCCTGTCCAGGATAAAAACTCGGAAGGGCAAAAATGGAGCCATGAAGCAGTGTCACTCAGGGGCTGTGCGGCTCCCAGTTGGCCGCTTGGGCTGGCCTGGCCTCAGCCGCCAGGGGAGTCGCCGCTCAGTCTAAGAAGACCGCTGAGCCAGTGAGTCCTCCCGCTAACCTCTCCTCCCCGTTGGGAAAGGAGCAGGGATGCTGTGGCGTCCCTGTTCCTTTCTGCCCACCTCCCCAACTACCCTCCCACAAACCGTCCTTACGAGCCGTTTGCGCCTTTTGCCGCCGCCCTTCGCCGCCCGTTGCCGCCGTCCTTTGCCACCCGTTGCCGTTGCTGCTCGCAGCTTGCACATCGCCGCCGCCCTTCGCTGCACGCCGCCGCCGCCACCCAGAGCACGCCCGCTGCCGCCCACAGCTCGCCCATTGCCCGGAGCTCCTGTCCGGTATGTGCGGCGACAACTCCGCACCTCCCACGCCTGGCCGCCTCTCCGCCTCCCCGCCACCCTTATGCCACCCCCAGAAACAGCCTCGCTGCCTCGCTGCCGCGGCGAGGCTGCTCCTAGGCCCAGGAGAAGGCCCCGCATCCTTCCCGGGTGGGTGGGTGCTCGCCGCCCTTCTCCCGGCCCCGGGAACAGCCTCGCCGCCTCTGACACGCCCAGCCTGTTCCCACCGCCAAGAGAACGCCCCTGGTCGCCCCTGACCTCCCGCGGCGCCTCAGCCCCTGGGAAGCCTTCGCCCTGTGATGGGTTCCCTGGGGAGCCGGGGCTTAGCACCCATTTTATGCCTTGATAAAATGGGCTTTATTTCTAGTTAATATATTATATTATTGCCTGACTTTTTCACAGGAATTCAAGGTGGATTACACATAATGAGTCAGTACAGTCAACAAAATGGGACATTCAACAAACAGTGCATATGGGTTGTAGAAAGACCCAATCAGAAAGAAATGAAGTCTAGCATAAGTATTAACATGATATAATACCCAGTGCAAAATTTACACAATCGGGTCCCACTTCCAGTAAACTATAGACCGCAGTTGCTAATAGTTTATTCAAGGAAGTTTGTAAACCATTTTGTACAGTGCAGCCCTGTTATCTGTGCAATAAGGCTCTCTTGAATCATTCAGTTCTGCATTGTTTGCAGAAAACCAGGAGAGTGAGAGCCTTCCTGACCTCCTCAGACATGCTGTTCCATAGGATGGGAGCGAATGTGTGTGTGAGGGGGGGGGGACGTGTACAAATAGTTCTTGATTTTGCCCATTTGCAGGTTGAACCCTGCAAGAGACCCTGCTCAAATAAGCGCAGCTATTGAGGCAGAGTGCAGGGGCAAAAGCAGTCATACAGATAAGCAGGACCAAAGCCATTAAGGCCTTTGTATGTGATATACATTACCTTAACGTGAACCTAGAAACAAATGGGCAGCCAACGGAGTATCTGCAGAATGGGAGTAATATGCATGCTCTGTCTAGAGCCTGATAATAATTGCACTGTGGCATTCTGCACCAGCTGAAGTTTCAGTGCTAATTTTGATGAGAAGCCGGTGTACAGTACATCACTGTAGTTTAGTCATAATGCTGCTGTGGCATGGATCCACTGTAAAGGATGATCTTTTAAGAAAGGCCACACCTGGTTGCCTGAAAATGCTGTTAAGTTGTGGCAGACTTATAGTGATTCCATAGGATTGTCAAGGCAAGAGAACTGGCTTGCCATTGTCAGACTCTGTGTAGCAACTGTAGAGTTCCTTGGTGGTGTTTCATCCAAGTACTAACCCGGGTTGACCCTGCTAAGATTCCAAGATCAGATGAGATCAGGCTAGCCTCGTAGGCAAGTCATTAGCCATTTTATTTGTTTAGTCCCTTTTCTAACAATATCATGCAGCCATTCCATACACAGTTGACATTACTGAGCTATCTACCACTGCCTGAACTTCTCCTGTTCACTTTTCCTCCTCCTGCCCCCATAGGTGAACCAATAGAGTGCCATGGTTAGAATGTTGAACCAGGACAGGGGAGATCCAAATTCAATTCTCTACTCTGCCTTAAATTCATTATGTAATCCTGAGCCAGTAATTCATTCTCAGCCTAAACTACCTCACAGGACTGTTGTCATGATACAACAGGGAGGGGAGGACTACAAAATCATTGTGCTCCGTTGGAGAGAGAGTGGTATGAAAACAAATGTAAACAGTTGGTCCTTTGTAGATCTTTTCTTCTCACTGATTCCAATTTGGCATCTCTGTCTCCTATATTTTTGTTACTCTTGTCAACTGTCAGGATTCTGTCCCTCTCGTGCTTTGGAATTCTTAAATACTGCTTCATACAGGCATGTCTAGAATACATGTTTTTCATTCAAACAAAGATGCAGCAGTTATAGCCCAGCCTCAATCTTTTAGCTTTTTGTGGATTGGGATTGCATGTTTCGTCCCAGTTCTTTTTTAGACATTTGCAGAGTGTGTTTAGTATTGTTTTAACCTCTAAATCAACACTGTAAGGACCCAGTAATTGTTAGAATAACTTTTCCACACAGAGCCAGACATTTCAGAATTGGTACCTCTTTCTGGTGATCAACTGGCTTTACTTAGCATGCTAGATAAAATAACCTGCACTGTTCAATCTTAAATGGCATAGCTGCAGAGATTGAAATGAGCTAAATGCTTTAACTTCTTCTACAATAGGATCAACATGTATGTAATTTTAACATACCCTCTGAAACTCAATTTGTGCTGCTCAGGTTAAAACCAGAGACTCCACACCTGTGATAGTAGAAACTGATGAATGTTTGGCTAGGCTATAGATTCCCAATATTCATTTGGGGTTGGATTTGACACCTAATGAAAGCAGCCTGATAATTTTGTGTTTTATATGAAGTCTGCTATTATTCATACTGAAGGTATGAATTGGTAATCAATCATTACTTTCAAGCACTTCATATTTAATTTAATAATATGTCTAGCAAGGCGTTCTAAAAAATATGTTTCCATGATTTGCACCCTCTCTTCCCCTCTCACCACCCACTCTCACCATGTTTTTTTGTCTGTTAATGATTCTCTATTCAGGCAAGTTTTTATTCAGATTTTGCAACACATTTTACAAGATATCTCAATTTGTCTTCTTTAAACCTCTAATTTCTTTTCTTAATGACCCTGGAGAAGTTTCCCAAATCAATGTGAGTTAATTAATATAAATATATATTTTAAAAAATTGTTAGACATTTATTGGGTGATATGACCATATATGGTAATGTTGACCTTCTTCCTCCTCCCAAAATGGCCACTGATGGGCCTGGAGGTGTTGAGGGGAGGCGTATACACAGCTATGCTTCCCAACCATATTCTGCACAATTGCACCACTTCTAGGATTTCTAGAAGCCTGAAAAGTGTTTCAGAGGTTTCTCAATGGTAAAAAAATCAAGAAAGGCTGGTTTAGATGATAACTAAATATATTCCTTGAGCCAAGAGTTCTTCACAGTATGTTTTCAAATATGGTGTCATCACTAAAGGTGGGATTAATGATTAAAACCCAACTAAAATCAATATCTTAAATGTCTGATTAAAGACACATTTAATCAATACCTTCATTCCTGCTATCTATCAGACAGCTTCATTATTTCTAAGCTGGCCAAACAGGATTAGAGCACTACTTTATGAAATGGGATTCCACTAATTTCTCTAAAGGCCAAGCAGAGGTGATACTGGGCGTTCAGTGAATAAATTCCCAGTGATTTCGTTACTTTAAAAAGAAGACGTATAACACCCTGGTTCAAACCAGGACTGAAGCACATGGTAGTGTACGTGCAGGGGTTAATCATCCTCTCATGTTGTATGTACAACCTGAAAGGACCCCTTTGAGCTGTTGTTTGCTCTGTTGGATTAAACATATAGGCTTATATATGTTTAGTATAGTTGCCCCAGCAGGGTGAACAACCATTTCATTGGGCAATTTCATGTCAGAAAAAAAGCAGGGGAAGGCTTACTTTCCTCACCATTCCTTGATCCAAACTTGAGCCCTCCTTCGCTGAACTCCCAACATCATGTATACACCTTATTTGGCAAATTGTTGCGTTAATTCAAGATCGGTGGTTGTTGCTGCTGCTGTTTAGTACAGCCTGGTAACTCCTTGTTTAGAAAGCACTTATCAAGTCGAGACAATTTTTGTTTTGTTTTCTCCCAGTGGGAACCCAACTAGCTTGCAAAATACAAAAGTACAACTTAAACAAACAGAAAATAAAACAGAAACACACACTCACAAGATTGCTAGCTCCCCCAAGCAGAGTCTGAAGTAGAGTAAAGCATAGGTGTAGGTAGAGTCATTTTATCCATATAGCACATGTAGTACGTGCAATGGGCCCCATGCTTCCAGGGGCACCATAGAGTGCCTTCCCTCTGTGGATCAGGGCTGTAGCCTCTCCCATCAGGGCTGTACCCTCTTTCCCCTCTTTAAGGACACTTTGAATGTCCTTTCCCCTTTCCACTGGCCGCTCCACTGCCAGTCTGGCTGCCCCCAGTACAATTCTACTTTGATAAGGCCCCAGAAATGCTTAAACTGACTCTGGTGCTACGGGCCCCACAAATCCTTAAACCACCTGTGTGTAGGCTTCCTACATGTTCTTGTTCTAGTACCAGAGGAAAAAAGGACCTCAGGTACCTTTCTTTTTCCTGCGAGACCATCAGGAGTAGCTGCCAGTAAAAAAGAAAAAGAAAAAAAAACAATACTGAGGTAGATGGATTCTATATATATTTCTTGAGAGCTAGCCTTTTCTGTTATGCCCATTGTCAGACTGGGAAGGACAAAGTCTTTGGCTGTGAAAATTAGTGGCTGTCTTGGGAACATGATTGATATTGTTTGTGCTTATCCATGTCTAGTTGATGTGGTGTATTTTGTAATCACTGCTCCATTCTGTTCTGTATTGTCTTAAGAAAAATGTTATATACTTAATGACCAGAATTTTCTGAATTGCTCTTTCCTAATGGTTTCCTAAGAAGCATTGATTTTCATTGCAAAATAGATTAAGGATGCAGGCAGACGTAAAATAACAAGGGTAGTCAAATATTTGGCCATGGGGTTGGCAGGTGGGCTTGTCAGAAAATCAAAAGCTGGGCCAAGTTGTTGATGTTCACACTGTGTTTACTTGCTTTCTTGCTTGAGTATCTCTGCCACAGCTGCCTCCTCCTTTGTTTGGATAAAGTTGGTTAACTTGAGAGGCACCTAACTGAGGGGGGGGGGGAGAAGAAGAGTTGAGTTGTACACCTTGCTTTTCTCTGCCTTAAGGAGTCTCAAAGTGACTTATACTGTTCTTCCCTTCCTCTCTCGCCAACAGGCATCTTGTGGGGCAGTTGGGGCTGGGAGAGTTCTGAGAGAACTGTGACTGACCCAAGGTCATCAGGCTTCTTATGGAAGACTGGAGAGTCAAACCCAGTCCTGTGGATTAGAGTCTCCATAGAGTCTGTATTACGCCATTCTGGCGTTCTTTGGTTTTTTATTTTGTTTACTTTCCCTAGTGGAAATGGAAGAAGAACTGGCAGTGCCACTAAGCAAGAGAGCAATTGGAAAGAGTACCGTTAATGGTTTGACCCAGCATTTGATTAATTAGGAAATAGGTCTTTCAGTTCCATACCAAATTATCGGGTTTTTTTAGCACAGTTTCTTGTAGTACAATTGAAAGGAATAGACCACATAAGTTTCTAGGTCTGCCAGGCCAGGTCATTGGAGCTATTGTCCATTGGCAAGCAGATGTCTTTTTCTCAAGCATCACAGCCTCTTGAGGATAGATTAACTGTATTTGAGAACATTTGAACTCCACTCATCTTTAAAAAAAATCACAGTTGTGTGGGCAAGCCACCAATTTTACAGTGTGATTCTTTTTTTCTCTTTTAAAAATGGCCTCATCCTTTTTGGTGTTCAGACTTTATGGACTTCAGTCACAGAAAGCTGCCAATCTACCCACCTGTGCATCTGAAGTATTACATTTGACATTATTCTGAAATTATAGATGGTACTTAAGAAGACATAAAGTCCAGAAAGAAGCAATTGTTTTGTGACACTGCTTTACTACTAGTCTGATATATTCCCAGAGTTTGAAGGAGTTTAATGTTAAAATAATGGAATATGACGTGAGTCAGACTGATTACTCAGTCTGATTTGAAACAATAGTTTCAAAGGTAGTTAATTACTTGTACTGGTAGAAAATTAAATTGATCTGATAGATGTAATAAACACAGAAGTGTACCTGTCCCTCCACCAAGACAAATAGACATTAAAAAACTATCTTTCAAAACCTGCATTCTCTTCAGTTAGACTTATAACTAACACTCTTTCTGAAAAGAATTAAATCCTGGTTGAAAGCTGGTTATGTTAATGCTGCAAGTTGTTAAATATATTTACAGTCATTTTGACAAATTCAACAAGACACATGTCTGTGAATATTTATTAGTATATGCCTCAACTGACTCCTGGTTGAAATTAAAGTGTATCTATCTGTGCTATTTGTAGAAACAATGGCAATACTGTGGCCATTTCTGCACAGAGCAGTAAAACACAAGGGGTGTTTTACAGTAAAACACAAGGGGTGTTTTACAGTAAAACACAAGGGGTGTTTTACAGGATGGTAAACAAATGCAGGATGGTAAACCTCACGTTTGCATCCCTCCTCACAGGGAGACCCCTTTCACGTTTTACCTCTGCTCCATCATGGCTTTTTGCCTCCTCACAATGCTGCAAAGGAAAGCAAAATGAACTTCTCCCTCTGCTCCTTGGCTTGTCAATCACAGCAATGAGGCCAACCACTTGCCCACTAGACACATGTCTGTCATGACTCCTAAAAACACCAGATATAAGAATAGGAGCCCCCGTCCAGGAAATAATCAGCCTCTCCCTCTCAACAGGAGAATTCCTGGAAGGATTAAAAGAGGCAGTGATATGCCCATTCCTCAAGAAACCATCCTTGGTCCCGCAGGAGCCTGACAACTACCGACCCGTCTCGCATGTAGCATTTCTGGGGAAATCAGTTGAAAGGGCTGCAGCAGTCCAAATATCAGCATTCCTTGAGGAAACCTCAGCCCTTGACCCATTTCAGTTAGGTTTCCGGCCTGGACATGGGATAAAGGTAAAGGTAAAGGTGCAAGCACCGAGTCATGTCTGACCCTTAGGGTGACGCCCTCTAGCATTTTCTTGGCAGACTCAATACAGGGTGACCTTGCCAGTGCCTTCCCCAGTCATTACTGCTGTACCCCCCAGCAAGCTGGGTACTCATTTTACTGACCAGCTTCATGGTCAGAGCTTCAGATAGCATGTCGGCTGCCTTACCACCCTGCGCCACAAGAGGCTCTTTGCTCTGGACATGGGATAGAGACAGTGCTAGTCAGATTAGCCACCTGAAAAAAAAAAGGAAACCATTTATTGTTTTGTGTATTCCTGGCTGTGTGGTCGTGGTCTGGTTGTTTTAGCGCCTGACATTATGGCAGTAACTTTGACCGGCATCTTCAGAGTTAGGACGCCTCCCTCCTCTAAATTTTTCTGGTTTCCCCCTTTCCGTTTTTAATAAGTGTGCCTTCTTGTTGGTGTATGCATGGTTACTTAGGGAATTAGTTCTCAGGTGCCTAGTGTAGGTTGTTTACATTTTTATTCCTTTTTATTTGATTTCATATATAATAAAGTTAATTGTGTTTACAATCACTCTCTCCCTCTCTTTATAATTTTATTTGGGTAGTACTGCTGAGATCCATCTTGGAATACACAGACTACAACATCTCATGTTATTTCTTTCTTGAACCATTTTAAATCTAATTTTCGGTTCTCACGATATAGTTTGGGTAAGAGAGTTTTCATATTCCAGGCAGGCTTGGTACTATTTTGATAGATGAAGTGATTACGTAAGGAGATAGCAGCCAAAGGAACCATTCAATGGTTGTGCTCAGTGTGTAGGTTCTGGTCCTTACTGAGCAGTGGGAGTCTTTTGATCTTATCTATGCCTTTATGTGTAGTTGACTCCTGTAATGCATTTTATGTGAGGCTGCTTTTGTGATGATAGAGATGATATAGACACTACCTCTCTCTATGATGGGTGATGGAGTTGATAATAGAGATCACCTCTCTTTTGATCTGTGATCAAGCCTTCGTCTCTATGCCTTGATTTCACAAAAGAGTCAATGGTGTGAAGCAGAGCCTTCACAGCAGTGGCCCTGGTGCCAGGAACAATCTCAAGTAAAATCAGACATTGCTGTTTTCTTTTGCCATTTTTGAGGGTTGTAAAATTCTCCAGTTGTGGACGGCTGACAATTATTTGTTTGCTGCTATATAAATTTAGTGGCTAATGCGATGTGCTAATTTAATGAATGCACATTACTGTTCTAGTTATTACTTTGACTTTATTGTTGTGATTTTATCTCATTGTACCAAGTATTTTGTGAGCTGCTTTGTGTTCAGTAAGAGTAGCCTGTAAATAATTCTAATACTGAATGTGTCTTTTCATGATGGAATGTCCTTCTACATTAATGTATTACAAGTATATAACAGTCTTCCTGACTCTGTAGTAGTTTTAATTGAAATTTCAATGTGAAAAGAATGCCTTTTCTAGCTGTAAGAAGCATATCAGATAATTTAAACATAAAATCAGTTAAGATGAAATAACAGCATCAAATCTCATTATGCAGCTTGACATTTATTGATAATGTCTTTAAGGTTCTTTTGCATTTCTTGGTCCTCAATGCATATTTGATTGGTGTTGTACATGTCGTTTATAGGCTCCCTTAATTTAAATTCATTATTTAAAGCAGCTACATAAATGCAAATCTTAAAAAAAACGCTGTCAGGTTCCACTTGCTTTTCTTGCCATCAGTTGACTGGCAGTGTGGTATATGGCCAATCAAGACACAAGTCTTTTCTTTTCTTTTGGCAACAAAAAGGCCAAAGCTTTTATTTCACCCATATGAACTGAGTGTTGGCATGTCACTAGGCCTTGAGTAAACCCCCTCGCAGTCATCCAATTGCTGACAGGAGCTCGAGAGGAACCAGCCAAGAGAGTGGGTCCCTTGCCCCTCAATAACCTCCTCAGGGAGGAGGCTGGTTAATGGTTGCTGGATGTCTTCCTCATACACCCATCCCTTTCTCCTGGCTCTGAACCCCCGACCTTCCCCGGTGTTAGCCGTTCTCTTACAGAGACCTCCTACCCCAGGGTCTCAGTATGCAGATTGGTCCCTGACCAAAATACTCCACCTCGTGCCCCTTGATTCTGCCACTTTGAGAAACAAGAACCATAACAACAGAGTGGGTGGGAAGCTGTCTTGATGGCTCACTGTAGTGGAAGAAGGTTAGCTGCAGCATGTAGCACCTTAAATAGGTGCCCTGGAGCCTGCCTCTCACACTGCCATCACATGCACATGCCTTCTGGGCGCACCCACACTCTGGACAGGCCAGACGCAGCTGCGTCCTGCTTGGCCCACCCACACACCTTGCCAACTGTGGCCTCCAGCGAGTCACAGCCGCTTTTTATTCTTGGGAGATCATCATATTTGGGATAACGGATTTCACAGTGGTTTTATACAGTTCCTGTCCTTAACTTTTCAAAATTATTTTCAAAATTCTTTAAATCCAAACCTGGAATTGAAAGCATAAATGTAAACCATCTTCTCTGATATTCAGGCATCTTTTTTTTTGGGGGGGGGAACCTTATTTTAAATAATGCAGATCCCACTTCTCCTCCTGGGAGCCCACGGCACCTGACAAGCAGCGACGTCCCTTGGCAAAAGACTATCCCCCCTGGCCTCAGTGAAACTGTCAAGCGTTGACCAGTCCCTGGTGATTAAAAGGTTGGGGACCACTGTTGTAGAGGCTCCCAGTATGATTGGATGTAATATCTGAATAGGGCAGTTTGTGGTAATGAAGGGCCATTCCGCACAATTTTAATATAGCAGTAGTCTTGCATTTTGTTTTCGCCACTAAAACTACATTCCGCATGACGTCGTGAGCAATCTACAACACTCCTGCAACACTAGTGCCAAAATCGCTTCATTGTAGCGATTTCCAGGGAATCGGGAAAAGTGGATTCACCCTCAGAAAATTGCTACACTCTTGCCAGCAACCTGCAACACTTGCGAAAAAGACATGAGCGTTCTCAATGTAGCGGTTGCAACAAAGTCCCTCCCCCTGGCTCTCTCCTCCGAACTTCCGGCGAAATGATCGCCAACGAACCAGCGAGGCTTCATTCACCCAGTGAGGCTTCTCTGGCTACAGTCCCTCCACATAAGTGCTTTAAAGCTCCCCTAAGTTCCCAAGCACAAGACAGCCCCCTGTTCGCCAGTTCCCTTTAATTTCGGCCAAAAATCGTGCCCATGCGGGGGGGGGGGATTTTTTTTTCACTCAGGGGAGCATGGTAATGATGAATTGCCAGCTCACACGCCAGCTAGATGGGTCTCTACGCTGCGAAGAATCAAGGCATATTCGTTGCAACGTGTATGTGTGTTTTTTATTAAATGTGCTTAAAAGGAAAGGGGCTTTTCGGTAGCATGATAACAACCATTGGCTGTTCCGTTTGATTGACGGCCAGGGGCGGGAAAAAGCACAGAAAAAAATCGCTTCCTTTCTAGCGATTCCTGCGAGACCGTAAACCTGTGGGGAACGAATGAAACACTACTGGATTCCACTACAAATGAAGGTATGTGGAACGCCGAGATTCCACTATTTAAAATAGCGTTTCCGCTTTGTGAAAGCAATTGGCAACATTAGTCCTTGTGCCGAATGGCCCGAAATATTGAACAAGTTCTGACATAGATTATTTGGGTTTCCTTTGATGAGCAATGATAACATTAAAAGTTCTCCCAGTATTCTAAATGGTTTGGCTGAGTAATCTTACTTTAATGGATTTTGTTTGAAAAAAGTTAAAATATTACAAAATGTCCATATGGCATAAAGCTAGGTGTAAAATTCCACAGTAAGAATGTGTTTCCTTTACTGCAGGAGCTCTATCAAAATATAATTAGAACTCTTTCTGAGGCACAAAGTTATAAATAAATACATGATAGGTTTGGGATGAGGTGGGAATATTTTAATGGAGGAATTAGTTTACATTATTGGAATTAATTTTCATTAGATTTAGCATTGTATTCAGTGTTTGCCTAAGTGAATATTTTTTGCCATATTTCCTTCCACTGCAGGCTATCTGGAGTTAAACCGACTACTGTGGTGTGGGAAATCTGTAGCCAAAACTCGAATTCTTTACAGCAGGCTTTCTCAAACAGGGTTTGCTGAAACCCTGGGGTTTGTTGGCAGCCCTGGAAGGGTTTCCCAAATGGATGGGAGTTAATTAATTGTTTTTTTATATTTTTATTAAATACAATATGTCAAATATTTATTGGGTGATGTGACCATATATGGTCATGTTGACCCTCCCATGGCCAATGATGGGCCTGGAGAGGGTGGGAAGAGGAGGGCCCCTGGGTGGACATGTACACAGCTATGCTTCCCAACCATAGTCAATCATGTCACTTCTGGGGTTTCTCAAAGCCTGAAGAATATTTCAGGGGTTCCTCAATGTTAAAAAAATTGAGAAAGTTGAGAAAGGCTGCTCTAGAGTATATTTACATATATTTTTTATCACACACACAAAAAACAAATAAATTCACCATGGCAGATGTGTCCATCCTTATGATTTTAAGTAGTTGTGTGCAAAAAAATGAAGAAAGAAATTAATTTTGTCATTATTATTTTTAAAACCTTTACTCTTGTTCTTTACTATTATAATTGTTTATATGCTAAGTGCTGTAAATTATTTCTAACTTCTGGTGACCCTATGAATTAATGACCTCTAGAATGTCCTATCATTAACAGTTTTGTTCAGATCTTACAAAATGAGGGCTGTGGCTTCCTTGATGGAGTCTATATATCTCATGTTGGGTCTTCCTCTTTTCCTGCTATTTTCCCCATCTTTATTTTTTTCTGTGATTCTTGACTTCACGTAATGTGACAAAAGTATAATAACCTCAGCTTGGTCATTTTAGTTCTAGGGAGTGTTCAAACTTGATCTGATCTAGAACTCACCCTTTTGGAGAGTTCTTGGTATCTGTAAAACTCTCCTCTAACACCCACATTTCAAAGTAATATCTGTTCTTCCTATCAGCTTTCTTCATTGTCTGGATTCCACACTCATACATGGGATGTGAGTGTACGATTGGGATGTGAGTGTCCTGCATAGTGCAGGGGGTTGGACTAGATGACCCATGAGGTCCCTTCCAACTCTATGATTCTATGAATGGGGAATGCTGATTTTTTGAACATAGGCAGGTGAAATGCTGATTTTATGAACTTAGGCAGATTGTGAGTGGGTGAGCTGGAAGGGATGTGCCAGTGTTTGTCTCTTGTGATCGCCACTGTGGAATGGTAGGTGAATTTCCTCCAGGCCAGGCTGGATTCTGGAGACATTTGGTGGGGGGATCAGTTGGGCATGAAATTGCGATCACTGTGGGTAGGCAGGTAGTTGTGAGTTACTGCATTGTGCATGGAGTTGGACTAGATGGTCCTGGGGTCCCTTACAGCTCTATGATTCTATGAATATTATGGTAGGAATTATCTTGATCTTGGTTGCCAGCAAAGTAATATCTTTACACTTAAGAATATATTCTAGCTTCTTTATGGCTGTCCTTTCCAGTCTTAATCTCCTTCTCATTAATTGGTTGCAGTCTCTCTGCTGATTAATGTCTGAGCCAAGAAATTTAAAAAATGTTTAAAAGTTTCAGTTTCTTCATCATCAGTCTTACAGTTCTGTAATTCCCCAGAAGTCATAACTTTTGTCTTCTTGACAGGGTGGCCAGATCTGGGTTGGGAAATACCTGGAGATTTTGGGGTGGAGCTGGGGGTGGACAGGACTTGGGGTAAAAAGGGACCTCAATGGAGTGTTAGCTATGATCCCTCCAAAGCAGCCATTTTCTCCAGGAAAAATGATCTCTTTAGTCTGTAGATGAGCTATAATTCCAGGGGAACCCCATGTCCTACCTGGGGACTGGCATCCCTACTTCTTCCTATTCAGCTACCATCGTGCTTTAGCACTTTCTGTTTTAACCTTCAGAAATCATTTCAAGTCTTCACTATTTTCTGTCAGTAATTTGGTATCAGCTGCATATCTCAAATTGATGATGTTTCTTCCACCAATTTTGATTCCCCCTTTCTCTAAATCTAATCCATTTTTCCTCATGATATGTTTTGCATATGGAGATAAAATACATCCTTGTCTGATACCTAAAATGAGAAACTTTTGTTTCTCCGTATTCTGTTCTAACTGTAGCCTCTTGTCCAGAGTACCAGTATAAGAGTCTTGGAAAGAGACAGCAGAAGCATATCATTGAGATATATAAAGATCCTATCCTTGACAATTACTGATGTCTCATATGCCTCTCCTAAATTTATTCTCTCCTTCTGCTGGGGGGAGGGGCCTCAGGCCATTACATCTATAAGCCACTGGGAGGGGGAAAATTCTGATCATAGACTTCTATCATGCCTCATTCTTCTTTGCCTCAGTCCCCTGAAGCAGTGGTCCCCAACCTTTTAATCACCAGGGACCGGTCAACGCTTGACCGTTTTACTGAGGCCCGGGGGGGGGGTAGTCTTTGGCCACGGGACATCGCCGCTGCCACCTGAGCCACTGCTCCACTTGCTTCCCGCCACCCGCTGGGGGTGCTCTGCCAGCAGCAGCTGCACAGTACCACGCTGAGGGGGAGCCCCAGCCATGGTAGCCGCTGGAGAGCACCACAGGTGAGCCAGCGGCAGAGTGGCAGGGCAGCCCCCGAGGCAGCAGCCGGGGAGGAGGATGAGGAGGAGCCACGGCCTGGTACCGACTGATCCATGGACCGGCACCAGTCCCCGGACCCTGAAGGCCTGGTGGACTGATTGACTATCACAATATATCTGCTGTATGGATATGTTATGGTAGCATTGCAGGGTGTTGTGATAGTTCAAATGCTTAGCAATGAGTTGTTCTCAGCACACTATTTTGCTTTATACCATTAGCACACCATCTATTTATTTGTTTTTAATATCCATGCTGCTTCCAAGGGAACTAGTGAATATTTCTGGTTACTATGGCTGACTTTTAATGACTGGAATTGAAATGCTATGATATTATTTACTGTATTATATGTAATATGCTGCATTTTGATTGATAATTTGTGCTATTTATTTAATTACAGGACAGAGCTCTTGGGTCCTTAATTTGAAATAAGCACATAGCTTTGTAATGTTCAGAAAATGGCCCCTCTTTCAGCCTAGCAGCCTAGCAGCCTGTATATAGCCCCACAATGCTGTTGTATTGTTTATGAGTTGAGACAGAATAAACAAACAAATACAAAGACTTTCTGCTAGCTACCCACTGTGTATCACTTAGCAACATCAATATTTTTGTGCACAAATAAAAGTCTCCTACTTCGTACAGATTGAAAGAGTGAGTGTTTGTGTATCTGTATGTGTGTGTGTGTGTGTGTGTGTGTGTGTGTGTGTGTGTGTGTGAGAGAGAGAGAGAGAGAGAGAGAGAGAGAGAGAGAGAGAGAGAGAGAGAGAGAGAGAGATGTTGACCTTGTAAGCAGAGGGATCAGATTGTTCAGTTGATTATTGGTCAGCCCTTGATTTAGATGTCTAGACGTTTCAGTCAGTGAGAGTGAAAGACAGACATTGAAAGACGTGAGATGAGATACTAAGGGATATCAGGACCATGAAAAAATCTTAAGTAAAGCTCTCAAATACTTCACTTTTGAAACATATTGTTATGATTATTACCTGGACCATTTCCACACAGAGGGGTAAAAGGTATGTGGGATGGTAAACCTTGCATTTGCAGCCCTCCTCATGGGGAGACCTCTCCCACATTTTCCCTCTGCTCCCTCGCGACTCTTTTGCCTCCCAACAAGGCTACAAGGGAAAACAAGCCGAACTCCCCCCTCCCCACTCTTTAATAAAAATCAACACTTCCATGTTCCTATGGAAAAACAGCAGAATGATACAGCATTCTACTTCACTTTCGGGGATTCATGTTCTTTATGTCTGGGTGGATTTATGAGATACTGAACATGGTAGCTGGAGCCCAAAGAGTCATTTTGTGTAAACAGTTGGCTTAAAAACAAAGTGCTCAGACCCCTGTATGATCAGGAGACCCCTGCTTCATCAGCCCACCTTTCCCAGCTCATTTCCCACCTCCAGAAAACATAAACGGAGCTGTGTTTTGCCTGATTGAGTTGTGAGAAGGCTGCAGATGGTTTCTGGAGCCCAAAAAGTCATTTTTTTTGTAAACGGTTCGCTTAACAACAAAGCGCTGACCCCTGTATGGTCAGGAGAAGGCTGCTCGTTCACCCACACACCCCTCTTTCCCAGCTCATTTCCCAGCTCTGCGCATGCGTATGTGCGCCAACTGGCGCCTCCACTGCCCCTCCCCCCACCCTGTGGCGCTGGCTGCTTCAGGCGCGAACGGCTGCTTTGGTGGCCGAAGCGCCCAACCCTGCTTCCAACTATGTTTGCTATGATGCTATGAGCCTGTGCTTTGGCTTGAGGGGAGGACTCAGGCTGGAGGAAGCCCTGGGAGGTTCAGAGGTGGCAAACAGACACTTACCGAGCACACATCGTAAAAAATAGAATGTAAAAACAACAAAAAAGGCATCTTGAGTAATATGTATATTTGTGTTATTGCCATTTCACTGACCCTCCCTCATAGGGGTGGGAGGGGAAGGATGAGATTTACCATAGCTGGCCAGATGGGAGAGCAGACAAACCTTATACTGCCTCCTGATAAGTATAGCACTACTTGACTATTGACTATTGACTATCAGGCGGCGACTAATAAGGAAGACGCTACTCCTGCTGGCATTAAAATGGCCGCAGCCTTTATTGCTACCTCCCCTCAACGGAGGGTTGGCCCCACACGACCAGGAAGGGAAACCTGAATACCATCCAGCCGTCCGGCTGTTCAGATCACATATTCCTTGTGACGCTCGGGGTCCCCGCCTCACTCCCAGCCGGGAGGGCGGGTCACGCTACGTCACAAGGTATTCCCCCTGAGAAGCAACCTTTAGGAGACCAAAGGGCGTCCGCCTCCATTGGCCTCCCCAGCTGCCTGGCCACAGGCTCCTAACCTCCCAGCCGGGTAGGCGGCACCCTCTGAGTGGCCGGTCTCTGTAAGGAGACCCCCTTTTGCTGGGAGTCCCGTGCGCAGACGGGACCCCTTACCAACAGGTTCCCTACTGGTCGTATACCGCAGCTGCGACAAGAATATAACAACTTTTACATACAATTAATCATAACACAGGGCGGGAGGGAGGGTTGCTGTCTGAATGCTGCGACGCGGAGAGGCCGGGACGCTTCGGCTTTGGCCTTAAATAGCCTACGCCCGGCCTCTCCACGTGACCAGGGCCCCTGAAGCCCGCCAGCAGGAGGCCGCCGCTTCCCCGCGCCGCCGCAGCGTCAAAAGGCGGCCGCGGTAAGTCTCGTCCTTTCATTGACTATCAGGCGGCGACTAATAAGGAAGACGCTACTCCTGCTGGCATTAAAATGGCCGCAGCCTTTATTGCTACCTCCCCTCAACGGAGGGTTGGCCCCACACGACCAGGAAGGGAAACCTGAATACCATCCAGCCGTCCGGCTGTTCAGATCACATATTCCTTGTGACGCTCGGGGTCCCCGCCTCACTCCCAGCCGGGAGGGCGGGTCACGCTACGTCACAAGGTATTCCCCCTGAGAAGCAACCTTTAGGAGACCAAAGGGCGTCCGCCTCCATTGGCCTCCCCAGCTGCCTGGCCACAGGCTCCTAACCTCCCAGCGGGGTAGGCGGCACCCTCTGAGTGGCCGGTCTCTGTAAGGAGACCCCCTTTTGCTGGGAGTCCCGTGCGCAGACGGGACCCCTTACCAACAGGTTCCCTACTGGTCGTATACCGCCACTGAACGGGAGCGTAACTGCCCCGTTCCCGCCAACCCTCAGGAAACAAATTCTCACACAACCCCGCCCGCACATCAAATAACCATAAATCACACCCCCATTCTGACAAATGAACTCCATCTTTACGGAACAGGGGTGGCAACCTAAATGTAATTTCAGGATGACATATAACATTCCCCCCCAACTCAATAATAACTTTTCGAGCCAACTTATTAGCTTTATGCTTAGCCCAGTTCACCCTCTCGGGCCGGACCGCTGAGCGCCATGTGAGCCTATCAAGCATGTCAGACCATAGCAATTTTGTTCTTGGGAGACGCTGATGGAGAACAGGTAAGTCTGCTTTGAAGCTAATGCCAAGATGTCGACCCGACATATCCGGTAAGTCATTTTCTCCCATATGCAGCACCAGCAATTCGGGAGCACCATATCGGAAAACTTCGTCGGAAACAACACGCAGCAAATCTTTCCAACACAGTCCACGGTGACCTGACCAGATGATTTGGCACACTGCATCCAGTCCAAGGTGAATCCCCCATCCTGAATTTGCTGCATATCGACCGGCCCAAAACGGAATGCTGTGGCCTAATATCATAACTGTTGGCCTCGGTGGAGAGAGACCTGCAAAAGCCACATATTAATCACACAGTTTAGGGCGAACATAACATTTATATGCCTCCGACCTCCATCTCCCTAATTGCTTGATTTGCCGTGAAGAGTTGCCCAACATATGTGCTTTCGTGGCGGCCCCAATTCTGAAAGAATGAGACCCGTAAGCCTCAGCCTGTAGCCCCATGCATGCCAAACAAGATCGCATGACTGATGTAAACTGGAAACGTGACAAGCATGTCCCGTCCCCATGAATAAATAGTGGGCCAGGTACGTTAGGCCGCACCTTAAGATAACTCAGCAAGCATCGTGAAGGGCAAATAGTTGATCCTTCTATGGAGGACATCACTACCCGTGACCCTCTGCCGCTCTGATCACATTTTGAACTCCTCAGGCTGCATACGACCCCACCATTGACTATTTCAATATCCGAAACCGCCAAGGCCTTTGAGACCTCGGGCGTGCGGGTTGGTGAAATCAGCTCCCCCGCTCTGAAGGCTCCATGGAACGCCAAGCTGAATGCAGCCTTGAATAGTGCCACCTCAAACTTGGAAAAACAAATCCCCTTTATGTACTTAAACATAGAACCCAAAGTTGTAGACGTGATTGGCCGTCTAGCATCAGGCACCCCTGGTGTCTGCCTGCCCCAGCCCTTTATGGCCCTCTTAGCCAAGAATGACCTTCCTGGGTCCCAACTCCCGATGGCCTTGCTGCAAAAAGACAGGCCTGCTAAGGTTCCTCTTAATGTCTTGCATGACAAATTTCTTCCCCTCAAGTAGGCCAAATAACACAATGCCATTTCTTCATCCATAGGCCAAGCAGAGTGCTTCCCTGCTTGCTTGGCAAAATCCAAGAACCCAAAAGCAGCCCTTTCATATGCTCGGCGAGTCGACGGTGCCAGGGATGATAAAACCCCGTCGACGATTATTCGAGGCCAAGACTCCACAGCTCCTCCGGGCATGCTTCTGGATCCCGATTTGCCGCCGGCGCGAGTCGACGAAACCTCTCTATCTGCAACCGAGAGAGGGCGTCGGCTAATTCGTTTTGCACACCCGCTACATGCTGGGCTGCAAAAGATATGTTAAGCGACAAACAGGTCAACACCATGCGCCTAACTAGCCGCATGACTCTGGGTGACCTAGACGTCTGCCTATTCAATACTCTAACTACTGCCTGGTTGTCACACCAGAACAGCACCTTTTTGTTTGAAAATTCCCTCCCCCATAGCATTTTTTTTTTTTCAGCTGTCTGAATGCTGCGACGCGGAGAGTACCCCCCCCCTCCCCGTGGGTAGGAGAGGTGCTGAATAAGCCTATATTCCCCTGGAGTCTTTTTAGGCACTACACCGAAAGGGGACACTCTCAAATTATTCATTGGTGGACTAGCAAAAGGGCCCGCCACTCGGCCAGCCAAGCATTCTTTTTTGAGTTTTGCGGCCACCACTTCTGGCAGCTCCAGTGCTGACTTCAAATTTCCGCAATTAGTGGCCTCCCTGGGGCCAGTAAAAGGTATGCGGAATCCTTCCAAGAAACCTCTGGCCAAATAGTCTCTGGCTGCCCTATCTCCCCTTGCCGCTTGGCCCCCGGGCCCCTGGCCTCCCAGCCGGGTAGGCCGCGCCCAGGTCCTGGCCGGTCTCTTTACGGAGACCCCCACCTCAGGGAGCCCCGCATGCAAACGGGCCTCCCTGCCAACAGGCTCCCCACCAAGCATGACCGCGCTGCGACGAAATTAACAATAAACAAAAAACTGGGAGGGTGGGAGGGTGACTGTTCCCACGGCGTCCGGCTCGAAGAGGGCCGCAAGCCAAGCGCCCGGCCTTTATATAGCCGGGCGCCCCGCCCCTCTCCGGCCGCGCAGCGGCGCGGCCTGATGACGCCCCTTTGGAGGCGCGTCATCGCTGGCCGCCTCCGCGGCGTCAATGGCGGCCCCGCCGAGCCGCGGCCGCTTCTTGACTTTCAGGAGGCGACTAATCCAGCGAAGACACGACTCCATGTTTGGCGTATAAATTGGCCGCAGCCGTTTATTAACACCCAACCCCCAACGGAGTAGCGTCTTCCTTATTAGTCGCCGCCTGATAGTCAATGAAAGGACGAGACTTACCGCGGCCGCCTTTTGACGCTGCGGCGGCGCGGGGAAGCGGCGGCCTCCTGCTGGCGGGCTTCAGGGGCCCTGGTCACGTGGAGAGGCCGGGCGTAGGCTATTTAAGGCCAAAGCCGAAGCGTCCCGGCCTCTCCGCGTCTCTAGATTCCATACAACCACCCGAAGGTGAGGGAGATTGGGAGGTGGAACCCCTATCAGCCGTATGGTCAGGAGAAGGCTGCTCGTTCACCCACACACCCCTCTTTCCCAGCTCATTTCCCAGCTCTGCGCATGCGTATGTGCGCCAACTGGCGCCTCCACTGCCCCTCCCCCCACCCTGTGGCGCTGGCTGCTTCAGGCGCGGACGGCTGCTTTGGTGGCCGAAGCGCCCAACCCTGCTTCCAACTATGTTTGCTATGATGCTATGAGCCTGTGCTTTGGCTTGAGGGGAGGACTCAGGCTGGAGGAAGCCCTGGGAGGTTCAGAGGTGGCAAACAGACACTTACCGAGCACACATCGTAAAAAATAGAATGTAAAAACAACAAAAAAGGCATCTTGAGTAATATGTATATTTGTGTTATTGCCATTTCACTGACCCTCCCTCATAGGGGTGGGAGGGGAAGGATGAGATTTACCATAGCTGGCCAGATGGGAGAGCAGACAAACCTTATACTGCCTCCTGATAAGTATAGCACTACTTGACTATTGACTATTAGCATCGGAGAAAAGCAGTTAAACTCTGAACAAGGTATTGGGAAGTTCCTTGAGCTGTAGCACTTTTTAAATTTGGGGTGGGGTGGCAAGGACATGGCACACCTTACTCAAATACTATAAAGGCTTAGCAAGGAGGAGCCTTAGCTGTACATACAGGATAGCTCAAGGCTCAGAGCCGGGTGGCCTTACCTAAACTGTCAGGTGTGAATGAAAAAAGAGCAGACCGTTGTGCATTCCACCAATTGCCTATAACTTGGGAGGAGTGAATAACAGGATTGGCCTGTGGGCACTCAGATCTCCTCAAATCTCCTGGTTTTGGTTCAATATAAGCTTAAATATGCTTGGCCCTTTTATTATCCTGTATAACCGTATCAGGTCTCCTCATTTCTACATCTATCTATTTATTTAATTTGTATACCACCCCACTCAGACTTGCCATTTTGGGGTGGAGAACTTCATAATCATAATTACAATTCATTACAGAATAAAATCAATAAGTTAAAATAGCTGTCAGTACCGTGAGGTATAATTTCTGGCATTATTGCTATACTGTAGAATATTGAGAGGAGTCGGATGGCGGGGGGGGGGGGGACAGGGGAGAGACTGGAGGCCCGGTAAATTATAACTCCTAAATTTGCCTCAACTGTAAGCCTGGCTGATGAGTTCCATCTTGTAGAACCTGCAGAACTTACCCAGTTCTGTAAGGGCCCTGATGTCTCCAGGGAGCTCGTTCCACCAGGTTGAAGCCAAGGCCAAAAACGGTCTCTGGTTGTGGCCAGAGGCCGGGGATCCCCAGCTGGTGGGTTTGCTTGAGCAAAGTGCTCTCTGTGATATGTATTCAGAAAGGCAGTCCCCTCAAATATGCAGGGCCCAGACCATGTAAGGCCTTAAAGATTGATACCAAAACATTGAACTGGATCTGGATCTTGACTAGGAGTCTTGTGTGGGCTGTCTCCCCAGGCAGCTGCATTTTGGACCAGCTGCAATTTCCAGAGTAGGGTCTAAGGTAGACTGGTATAGAGCAAGTTACAATAGTAAAGTCTGGATGTGACTGTTGCATGAATCATGGTGGCTGGGTAGTTTTGTTTAGCACAGATGGAAAAACACCAGCTGTGCTACCTTCATGACTTGAGCCGCCATCGTTAAGGAGGCATAAAAAATCACTCCCAGATTTCTGGCTAATTGTGCTACTGTGACTTGCACCCCATCCAGCCTGAGAAGGTACACTGCCTGATGTGGTCCCTTCCTGCCCTCCATCTTTGAAGGTTTCAGTTTAAGGTGGCTTGCTTACTCCATCACCACTTCTAGACACTGGACCAATGCACACAGAGGGTCATCTGGCTGACCATCTATCAGGAGATAAGAGCTAGGTGTTATCAGTGTACTGGTGGCACCCATGCCCAAAGCTCTGAACTAGCTGGGCTATAGAGCACGTGAAGATATTAAATAATATCAAGGAGAGGATTGTACCCCATGGAACTCCACAAGAGAGCTGGCTGTGTTGTGACTGATACTGCCTGATCATGACCCTTTGACCTTGACCATGGGAAAAGGAGGTTATCCAATGAAGGGCAGTCCCTCAGATCCCTGCATTGACAAAATGGTTAGCAAGAAGCTCATGGTCTACCACATCAAACACTGCAGTGAGATCAAGCAACACCAGTAGCACTGACTTGCCTTGGTCCTGCTGTCACTAGAGTTTAACTATCAGTCAACCAGAACTGTCTCGACCCCATGGCCAGGGCAAAAGCCCAACTGAATTGGATCCAGAACTGATGCTTCCTCTTGGAATACTTAGCAGTGGGTCAGTGATCAATCACTGCAGTGTTCCCCAGATATGCAAGATGTGAGATGGGACGGTAATTGGCTGGGTTCTGGGATCCAACAATGGTTTCTACAATAGAGAGTAAACCACTGCCTCTTTCAGAACATCCGGGAAAGTCCGAGTAGACAGGGACAGGCTTATTATCTCCTGGAGCAATCCTCCTACCTTTCCATTGCTTGTTTCAGGAGCCATGTTCGCCAGGGATATAGAAGACGTGGTTGGTCTCATTGAAGCTAGCAGGCTGTCAATATCGGCCTGAGCAAGAAACCTAAAAGTGTCAAAACCCTCTTCCAAAGGCAGCCAGGAGCCTCTAGTTTCTTTACAGCAGTGGTACCCAACTTTTTTCAGGCTGGGGACTGGGGCAGGGGGAGAAGGAGGCCCAGGGACTGGGGGGAGGAGAGGGAGGTGCGCCGGCGCCAGCGCCAACGCCTCTCCACTGCGGTGCAGTACTCCTGGTGAAGCAAGCGGCACGTCCCGGAGGGGATGGAGGTGCTGACGCATAGGTATGGCAGCTCCACGCCTGCACATTTGCATCCGCCGGCACCCGCGCCTCCCTCCCACAGCATGGCGCTCGCTGTGCCGGGAGCGATCGGCCGCTGAAGCGAGCACGACGCCATGGGGGGGGAGGCGGCCCGTTACCGAAGGCTCCATGGCCTGGTACCGGTCTGCCGACCAGGGTTTGGGGAACACTGCACAGTTTTAAGTGTTGGAGGAAAGTCAGGGCCGAGTGACAAATTTTTATTCACAAAATAGCATGCAAATGCCTCACAGCTGATATCTAATTGGTTACTAATTGGGTGTCCTTCTTTCAGAGTGGTCAAGGACCGAATTACCCTATATAACTGAGCCACGTGCGAGCTAGTAGATTCAATGAAGGTGGCACAGAACTCCCATTTAGTCTCTCTCACTGCCACCTCATAGGCTCTCATAAGCATCTCATAAAATGTCATTGCAGCTTTGGCACGGGTTTGCCTCCAACCTTGCTCTAGTCAACTCAGCCCCTGCTTCTTCTCATGCAGTTCCTCTGTGTACAAAGGGGCTGGCTTAGAGTGGGTGGAGAGAGGACGTCAGGGAGCAATCTTGTCCATGGCCATCGACATCCAGTTGTGCCAGTTATTGACCATCTTATCTAATGAGTTGTTGGGAGGTTTTGGCTCACACAGAGCATTCAGAAATCCCTCAGGATCCATAAGTCTCTGCAGGAAGGGGTAAATCTGACCCCCACTTCTAGGGGTAGGTGGGAAATCCTCAGTCAGGCCTTCAAGACATAGTGGTTTGACCATGGCACTGCATCAGCTGCTATCAGTTCCATCTCTAACCTCGCACCAAAGATCAAGTCGAGAGTGTAGCCTGCTTAATGGGGGAGACCAGCAACAAACTGCGAGAGTCCCGGTGTGGCCACGGATGCCATGAGGTCCAGGCCCAATTCAGAGGCTGGTGCCTCCATGTGGACATTGAAGTCCTCCAAGACAATAAGTCTACCGCAAAGCCCATGTGACTACCATCTCTAGCTGGCCTAACATGCAGACTCTACAAGAGCCAATTCTGAGTCACAATTCAATGAGACCTTTGCATTTGACTGCCATGAGCCAAAATGCTGGGTTTGATTCCTATGTGCCACTTTTTGAAGGGCTTCAGTGTGGGCTGAGCTGTATAGAACAACTCTCTTCTGCAAGTGAAATAAAGGGCTGCCTAAAATCCGGAAGCCCCCATTTGTCCCCTAAGAACTGTAGGTTGCCCTCTGAGGGCTGTATGGCCCCTGTTCAGAATCACTGTCTGTAGTTGAATGCACACTTCGTTAGCAATCAGATACTCAGTTCCATGCTTATCTTCCTACAAAACCATGATGAGTCAATTTAGCACCAAAGACAGAATGAAGTGCACTTTTGAAAAGCTTTGAACATGGCTTTACTTTTTTAAAAAATCTGGAAAAAAGGCATTGACACCAATGATTATATATCCCACAAAAATCTACCTGCTAAAGTTGTACCCTAATCAACGTGCAACAGGAAATATTTGAAGATATTTTTTCTCAATAATTTTCTGTTTTGTCTGGACAGATAAATGGGATCACACATAGACACTCACACTTTTTATGTCATTTCCTTTGATGTTAAATTCTCTTACGGGGTTTTGGAAGACTAAGTCATTTAGGGACATAGTCACAAACAGATTTTAAGACTCCACCACAGAGGGTGAGATATAGGTTTCCCTCAATCTTTGGTTGTAAAACAGTCCACATCCTTGGGATGGGAGCAAATTTACGTTATCACATTTATCAAAATGTAGTTCAACAGTTCTTAATACATTCCTGCAAATTACTTTAATTACTTATGTGAGTAGTACCACTAGACAATTACATGCATGTATCTTGATACACCACAGGATTAGAAATGCAAGTGTAGACATGCCTTTATTGAGATATTTCAGTCTTTAAAAACATAAGCCAGGAGACTTTAAATTATTTTCTATTGAGAGTCTTTTTAGACATTCTTACAATCAATGTGACAAAGTTAGAGTATTATAAAAGCATGAACCATTTTGGATTTACACATTAAATTCACAATATCCTTCTGGATCAAATAAGAAACTAGATTTATCCTCATTTATTTACTTTAAAAACCAGACTATGCTGACTCTACCTTTAAATATAGACATTTAATAGGCATAAAGGTAAAGGTAAAGGTATCCCCTGTGCACGCACCAAGTCATATCTGACCCTTGGGGTGATGCCCTCCAGCATTTTCATGGCAGACTCAATACAGGGTGGATTGCCATTCCCTTCCCCAGTCATTACCGTTTACCCCCCAGCAAGCTGGGTACTCATTTTACCGACCTTGGAAGGATGGAAAGCTGAGTCAACCTTGAGCCGGCTGCTGGGATTGAACTTCCAGCTTCATGGGCAGACAGCTTCAGATAGCATTTCTGCTGCCTTACCACTCTGTGCCACAAGAGGCACATTTAATGGGCATACGTTGTAGAATTGCTTACAACTAATGCATAGGCTTTTGGAAGGGAACTTCACATTTATACTTGAGTGTTACTTCATGTAACTGAGCTTGATAGCATGTTAAGAGATTAAGTATGTATTATGTCAGGATATTTGACATTATATTGGAAACAATATATAATTTATTTGAAAATTGTAATGTTGTACAATTCCTTTTAGATATTTCTATGGTAATTGTATATTATTTCATTAGGCAAGTATGATATCTCAAGACTATGAAGAAGATTCTTATTTAAATGGTGAGGAGCCGTCACCCCATTGTTGTTTGTTCAGGTTTATGGGACTATTTTGATCCATATTTGAAGTGATTATTAGGGCTACAAGATGGAGCTCTTCCACCAGGCGTATGGCTGAGGCCTGGTTGAGGTCTCGGAGTTACTATCAGGGGATCCTCTAGTGTTATGAGATCAGGACCCTCGCTGCTAATGAAAGAGCTCCTTGACCACAACTGGATGGGGGAGGGAGGTTAGAACTCCATGGTTTTGCCATCTTTTAATGTGATATGGAGATTTTTAGGGACTGTATTATTTTGACTCTTGGAGAGTGGCAGTATATAAGTCCAAAAATAAATGAATGAATGAATGAATGAATGAATGTGAATCAATCAATCAATCAATCAAGTTTGAATTGAGTATGCTCCTTGGTATTTTTTGGCCCAAACTGATATACACTGGATCATTTAAATGATTACAGACTGATAATTGACCTGTTAGAATATTCCTGTTGAATTATACATGGTTAAATATTTTTGTCATACTCAGATTTGGTATGTAATATATTGGGAAATGTTTGCTATATTTACGGTTATTAGTGCGATATATGTATATAGATGGTTTATGTCTCATTAGTTCTACGTGTTTTGTGCCACTTCTTTTGGGTAATTTAGGTCAAACTACCATTTTGTGTGCTTTCATGTTTGTTAGTATGACATTATTGCAAAGAAACTGGATACTTCTTTGCAACAGTATGATTTTGTTTGTCAAAACATATTGCATCCTGCACCTGTTACCCTTTAAAAATAACATCTTTACCTCTTGAGTTTTCCTGCATCATCCTAGCAGCGTGTATACGAATAGGACTGTACTTTTTAACATGTGTGCATTTTTCTATTTGTCTTCAAAGTTGTGTTTCTTTTCCAGTTTTTTGATAAGGTATTCTATTGAATGAGTTCCAAAGAACAATTTAATTCCCTTTCTCTCTGCCTTGTTCTTTCTTCTTCTTGTCTTTACTTTTCCCAGAAGTGCAGTAACCAGGATTTGATTTCTGTCAGAAATGATTCTCCTTCAATCTTGTCTTTCTAAGTGTTCACAGGGAGGTTAGGAGGTGGTTATCCTTTGCCTGGTCTAGACTTGGTTTGGCATTTGATGAATGCAAATCCCTATGAAAGCAGATACTTTGTAGCAGTCATGTTGCCCTTACAATATGCTTGCATTTTAAAAATTCTGATATTTGTCCAGCTCCTGAAATCGATTGTCTCAGAAAATAATACAATTTCTCAGTCTTCCAGAAGTTAAATTGTGATTTTTAATAAGCACATCATGTTCTTTATATAGGACAAGACCTGGACAACTGATATGATTAATGGGAATATACATTTTTAGTTCCAAATCTTTGTAAGGTCTCTCCGGTTCTGCACATACAGGATAAAGGGAAAGAGGAGAGAATCGCAGTCTCCATGTTGAACACAGAAGGGAAAAGGATTTGTAACTAGAGAATCATAATCCTTTCCAGGTTGCAATGAAACAGACAGCCCTGGCATTGTGTTAGCTTCATCTTCTCACATAGCTCTGCATGAGAACTGGAGGAGTTCATTCCCCCCTCTGCAACATGTCTGGTGCAGAAAGCCAGTAG
This sequence comes from Paroedura picta, assembly GCF_049243985.1. NCBI lineage: Eukaryota > Metazoa > Chordata > Lepidosauria > Squamata > Gekkonidae > Paroedura > Paroedura picta. Next base: position 51,350,654 of record NC_135377.1, read on the forward strand.
TACCCAATTGCTATTGTTGTAGTATGGTTTTAAGGTTCATTTCTGAAAAGGATCTTTGCTGTTGGTCTGCTGAACTCACCTAGTAAATACAGCCCATATCCTTTATATAGGGCTCTTTCACATAGCCTTTGTAAAATGTTTTTGCTGGTGGTTGCTAATTGCTGGTTGCTGGGTTGGGAAATACTGGGGGCCTTTTCGCACAGGGATCTTTGTTGCAAATTGTTTGCGGAATGAAAAATCGCCATTTAAAATAGTGGAATTCGTCGTTATGCATACCTGCCTTTGTAGTGGAATCAGTTGCGTTTTTTAGCGTTTCCCACAGGCTTCCGGTCTCGGCAGAAATCGCTAGAAAGGAAGCGCTATTGCCAAGCTCGTCCCGCCCCTGGCCGTCAAGCAGCCAATGGGCAGCCGTTAGCATGCTCCCAAACAGCCCCTTTCCCTTTAAGAAAGGTTTTTTAAAAAAAAAACGACCCATAGCAACGAATCTAGGTAGATTCGTTGCTACGGAGAGACCCATCCAGCTGCCTAATGTGAGCTGTCGTTTGATTGTATGATCGTTTGCACGCTGCCTCGAGTGATAAAAAAAAAATCCCCCCCCCCTCTCACGGGCCCGATTTTCGGCTGAATTTATTTGTAAAAAATAAAGGGACTTTATTTCAGCAAACGGGCTTTTCAGTGGTTTGTGCTTAGTGACTAAAGGTGAAGGACTGTAGCCAGGGAAGCCTCTAAACAGAAAGAGGCTCGCCGGTGCGTTTATCCCCGCTCGCTCGGAGAAAAAAAAATGGCGATCGCTTCGCCGGAAGTTTGGAGGAGAGAGCCAGGGGGAGGGACTTTGAAGAACCAGCAACAATGGTAACGCACAGGTCTTTAGCGCTACTGTTGCAGATTGGTTGCAGGAGTGTATCGCTATCCGGAGGGTGAATCCACTTTTCTGGATTCCCCTGAAAGCGCCACAATGAAGCGCTTTTTGCTGATTGGTTTCAGGATTGTTGCAGATTGTCTACGACGTCGTGGGTTATGGCAAATTAGTAGCGTTTCCAAATAGCAACCATTGTGCTACTTTGAAGCCGTGCGAAATGGCCCAGGGAGATTTTGGGGGTGGAGCCAGGAGTGAGTGGAATTTGCAGCAGGGAAGGACCTATGGGGTCCACCTTCCAAAGCAAGCATTCCAAAGCAACATGGGTCCACCTGGGAACTGGCATTCCTACTACTAATGGCTTTTTGGTGTGGTTTCAAAAACAACCATTTTGTCTCCCAGTTGTACAGGGATTTTTAAAAACCTTTTTGCACAAAGCTGCTTGTGTGCCATTTCCAACATGGGACTGAGCTGGGTTTTTCGAAAACGTTTTTCTCCCATTCTTGAGTCTTCCTGAGCTTCTGATTTCCTGCCGTGTGCTGTCAGCAAAAGTCTGCAATGCCTCTGAAAACACTCCCCTCCCCAAGTGCATTCCATTCCTTTTTAAAAACAGTCCTCACTTTTGTCATATACCTATAGAGTAGTACACAAGATATGGTGACAGCAGACAGACATTTATAAAAATCAAGCATATGACTAATATATATCAGTACATTGCAAAATATGTTTGAAATGAATACAGCACTTCAGATCCAGTCCACAAACCTCTGTCTGCATATTTCTGTACATGGAACTGGGGCAGCAATGGATAATAAGCAGCTTAAAATGACAATGTGAAAGGCCCCGTAATCTTACACCCTCAAGGGGTGGGGGTTCTCTGCTGAATCCAGCTGGATCCTTCTTTCGAGCTGCTGCTACTACCTATATGCAACAAAAGTTTTTATCATATAAAGATGGTGAAAGCAGAGAGTGCTCTCACTTCACAATAGTAAGATGAATCCCTCAAGGTTTGGAGCCTTTGGTAAAGTTTCTACTTTTACATTTCAAGCTGTTCTGCACGTTTCGCCATTTCATTTGTTCAAAAGAAATGCTTAGGATGTCCGTGACTTTGGATCTCTTACATATCTCATTAACTGATGCTAAAAATGAAATGAAATGTGACAAACATAGCAAAATGAATGCCAACTAAAGTCCTCCTGTTCAACTGCATTGAACAGTTACTGTTCATCCCCCACCCACACATAATCCTGTTCCAAATGGTTCAGGACTGAATGCATAGAATGCCACAATCCATTACTTTCTGCTTGCCAGCAGTTGTCTGAGAAAATCTCACTGTGAATTGTGTGTGTGTTTTGTCTGGGCATCAATACCTTTGCTGCACTTTAACATCTTTATTTTCATCAAATTATTACGTGATATATTTGATGTAATGCTGGGGCTCCCCCCCCCCAAAAAAAGGGTTTTAAGCAATAATCTGCTAGCCATTTGTATTTTTGCCCTCTTACCTATGTTCTGTTTCTACCATATTCTTACATAGCTGTTCTTGTTTTTCTGTATCTGAAGAGTTATGCTTGTTCATGAAAGCTTATTCCTTGAATAAAATTTCTTTGATATTAAAGGTACCACTGAAGTGTTCTGCTACTTCAGACCAACAGGGCTGCCTACCTGCATCTTGTTTTAATCTGATTTTGCATTGCCTACAGTACACAAAGCCTTTTTGAGTCTGTGGAACAGTCACAAAATGGTTGCTGCAGGAAGCAAAGCCAAGCACAAAATGGCCGCTTCAGGAGATTTAATGTCAGAGAATGAGTTTATATATAATTCTAATATTAAAGCTTCAACATTTCAGGCAAAAGGCTTGCTTAATAAGATAGCCTTTAAAGTGAATACATTGTTTAAAAATATTTTCTTGCATGTACACACAACTTATCTTCAGTCACTCAGTTGTTTCCAAAGCAACATTTTTTTTTAAATCTGATCAACCAATCAGCTCTACAGTGGCCAAGCAGAAATCCTCCTTGCCAGTTGCCCATGTAGCTCTTCCCGCTTTCTAAAAACACCAGGAAAAGTATTAGTCCGTGCCATGGTGCCCACATTCGTGATCCCTGCCATACATACACATATTAATACAGAAAAGAATAGTAAACAGTGACTCCAAAATGACCAGAAAAGTATAGTTTGCAATATTTTTGTATAAACCTCAAATACGTATGAGATGACCATTCAACAGAACAGTTGACCATTCAACAGAACAGTAAATCCCGACTTTCCTAGCTTTGCTGTGCTAAATGAACATATGTAGTGAAAATTTTTAAAAAATAGTTCAGATTAAACCCTAAATGAATACAATGGGCACAAATCTGCCATCTAAAGTGTCAGAAACCAATAGAAAAACATTTTACTCTCCTAGGATGATCTAAAAGTCAACATTTTGCACCAAAAAATTTCAAGAGGAGACTCCAGTATAAAATTACTGAACAAGATAGTATCTGTGTTATTCATTTAGGATGCAGTACTTAGGACATCTTGTTAAGATGAGTGATGTATTTCAGCACTAAAAGCAACATTAAAATGGCATAAATCCAGGGGATTATTATGAGCCAGGCTTTGAATTCAGGCTTTGTGCTCAAACAGTTCAAAGAGTAACATGTTGGCCATCTGTATATTTACAGGGCTCTAGCTACATTCGGTATTTTGTTACTAGCATTGATTGCTGACATAATAGGGCATCTAAAAAAAAATCAGCTGAATCAAACTTCCCTGTTCATGAGTTGGTCTGTTGATTGCACTGTTGTCACTCCCTTAACAACCATCACCAAGTTTTGGTTTCACGTCATGAAGTGCCTATCTTTATTCCAGCCAGAGGTAATGCTGACAGAAAAAGAAACCAGAGCTTAACCAAAGACAGTCTAGACCTCTGTATTGACCAAGAACTGCAATGCATTAGCTCTCTGTTGCCAGTAAGGGGTCATTGTGTTGGGAGGAAAGTGAAAAAGCCTTAAGCCACTGTAAAGATTTAAGAGTGTTGCGTCTTGTGATTAAAAATTTGCTAGTTTAATACATGGCACAACAAGTAATTATTGATTTTATTGTTCATGCATTAAATATTATTCTTCTGTTGGAAGGCACTTCAGCAACTTAACAGATGCTATAGGTAAATATATATGTGTGGGCTGGATCCAAAAATGTTCTTCTGTGAGCAGAAGTTTGTTTGCCTTTGTAAGATGCGTTTTGGGAGTATAAGGCTACCTCTGGAGCTAACACATAGATTTAGTCAAATAAATGTTTTTTTGTAATATGATTCCAATGAATAAGGGGGGGGGGAGACAGAGCTTTAACAGACATTTAACTTTAACTTCATCAAAGTCACAGACATTCTGGGTGGCTTTGGGTTACTGTTAAGAAAAGAAAAAAAAAGGATGACTGGAGGGAAATATTGAACATGTACCACCCATGGCCCTTTGGATTTCAGACTTATGTATTTATTTTGACTTTATTCCCCTCCCTCTACATTGTCATGAGTTAAGGTGAAAGTGATGTGACCATGCCATTTGCTCAGTAAGAACACTGTGCTCAAAGGTGCTACATGAAAACTCTTAGGTGGGAGGATGTTAATTGAGAAGTTCAATAAATTCAGAGTTCATTAGCACCTTTAAGACCAACAAAGATTTATTCAAGGCGTGAGCTTTCGAGTGCAAGCACTCTTCCTCAGACTAAGTTGTATTTGATGCTACCATTAAACATTCTGAGCAGTGCATAACCAGAGAAGGCCTACGTTGATGGAGGCTGTATTTCTGCAGCCCTAATTTTGTCCCTAATTTCTTTCTGTCATTTAAGAGCTGATCTGTGCAATCTAGATTTCTTTTTGTAGGTTTTTAAAATATATATATTCTTTTTTAGCTGTTCTGACAGCAACATTTTGCTACAAAAACAATTCTGTAGCTAGATTCCTCACACCTTTTTGAGGTGTGTAGGAGGAACTGCCTTTCTCAATTTCACATACAACTTCAGGCTGACAACACTGCTGACTAATGACTGTCTTATGTAAATCTGGCCTATTATACACAAGCCTATATACATTGAGAATACAATGTGTTCCTCCTTTCAGAGAAGAAAATGAACTTACAGAACTTTGATTTGTAAAGCAAAAATTGTTATGTTCTTTGTGACAAAGCAAAACCAGAGAGGAAAAGAACTCACAAATCAAATAATTCTGTAACCGGGGTTTTATTTGGGACCTTTACCAGGAGAAAAAAAAGAGCCTCTTGTGGCGCAGAGTGGTAAGGCAGCTGTCTGATAGCTTTGCCCATAAGGCTGGGAGTTCAATCCCAGCAGCCGGCTCAAGGTTGACTCAGCCTTCCATCCTTCCGAGGTCGGTAAAATGAGTACCCAGCTTGCTTGCTGGGGGGTAAACGGTAATGACTGGGGAAGGCACTGGCAAACCACCCCGTATTGAGTCTGCCATGAAAACGCTAGAGGGCGTCACCCCAAGGGTCAGACATGACTCGTTGCTTGCACAGGGGATACCTTTTTACCAGGAGAAAAGAGTGATGGTTTTATGCTACCTGAAGCATTGTTCAGCTGAGGCAGAAACCCCCTCACTGTGCCTTGCTTACTACACAGTTCTTTTGTTTCCAAGGAAGAGTGATGTGTGGACCATGATTGCTCTCACCTCCTTAGTGAACAAATGGGCCAGTGGACCTTGGCGTAACAATGAGAGGGTAGACTTATATAATTGGCCTGATTAGAGGAATTTTTGAATCCCCTTCTGTGAGCCTTCACATAGAAGCTCATAAGATAACTTGCATTCCAAAATGGATAGTTGTGTTAATCTGTCTGTAGCAGTAGAAAAAAATTAAGAGTCCAGTAGCATCTTAATGACTAACAAAATTTGTGGTAGGATGTAAGCTTTTGTGAGTCACTGTGCTGTTCTTCAGATACAGCTAGAATGTGAGTCCATCTGTCCTATATGTTGGAAAGTGGAGTGATTTGTGATTCCCAATGACATTAGAAGGCAAATGAAAATAGCAAATGTAATTGGATTAGGCATTATATCCAGGGGTAGTAGGTATGGAGAAATCAGCATTGGTCATGAGACTGGAAATCTAGGTCTTGTTTCTGTCCAGATGGATGTACACTATCTTGAATTTCATTACTGGTTGCAATTCAGCAGTCTCTGTTACTCCCTTTGGAATTACTTTGTAAAATGACTAGTACTTTTTGGTCAGCAACTGAATGTCCTATAAGGTTAAAATGTTTCCCCACTGGTTTTTGAATGTTAAGGTTTCTGATGTCAGACTTATGTCCATTAATTCCTTGTCTAAGGTAGAGGGTTGAAGGGTATTACTGACATGTGACGGCATAAATAACATTTGAGAATGAGCCAGAGTATGGACTTGAGATGGTATGGCCCTGCTAGGATATACATGAGAACAAAGTTGGCATCTTAGTTTGCTACAGGAGCCCATGTCACTATTAAGTAGTTTATCATTGTGACTGAGAAGTTGTTTTGGGTTAGCAGACCATTTGTAAGTGGTAGCTTGAGACGTATATATATATATACGCATATATATATGTTCGCGAGTCTATCAGTTTCCAAGATAATATGGTACTTACGTGTCCCTCATGTATCCATATTGTGGTATCCAGGAAGTTTATTGCCTATTGAGAGTAATTCATAGTTAGACAGATGGTAGGGTGGAAGGTGTGGAAAGCCTGGTGAAATCTCTTGAGGGCTTCTTTGCCATGGATCCATACAATAAAAGTGTCATCAATTAGTATCAAGGAAAGGAGAGGTGCCAATTAGTAGGAGTTCAGAAAATGCTGCTCTAGATCTGGTATAATGTGGAGCTATGTGGGTGCCCATGGCTATGCCATTGATTTGGAACTATAAGTTCTCACCCAACATGAAGTAGTTATGGGTACAAATAAACATGTAGAGTTCAGTGGCAAAATCTGCCATGTTGTTGTTGGGGTTGACAGTTCTAATGGCTTGTAGTCCATCCTGGTGGTGGATGTTGGTGTATAGAGAGTATCCATGGTGGCTAGAATGCTCTTTTCTGGCAGACTTTCCTCAGGAAGTTTGTGATATAGTGGACATAGCTGGGATAATAATAATGTATGATCTCAGGATGGAGTCAATATATCCTACTCCCAAAGTGATGGTTGCTGTGCTCAAGACAATGGGACAACCAGGGTTGCCAGGTTTCTGTATCTTTGGCAGGAGGTAAAAAGTGTCCAGTCGAGGTTCTCAGGGCATAACCCTATAAATTTATTTCCATATGTATTTGGGGATTTACTTCACGATTTTGTTGAGTCCTTGTGGGGATTCATGTGTGGAGTCTGAGGATAGTAGAAATTGGTGTTTGAAAATTGCCACTTAGCTTCCTGTGTATAGTTTATCTTGTACATTACGGCAATGGCTCCTACCTTGGCAGCTTGCTTTATTATAATATTTGGATTACATTTCAGGTTGTTTATGGCATTCTTTTCTGTGCTGCTGAGATGGGATTTTAAGCAGTGTTTTTCTTAATTATTTCAGCTTAAGCTCAGCAGCAGAAGCATTCTACATATAGGTCCATTGTGGTGCTGTGGTTTTCAGGGGGAGTCTACGTGGAGTCCTTCTGTCTATAGTGTTGAGTGGTAGCTCATTGGTCACCCTTATACTGTTCACTGGTGGAATGGTGAGGAGGCAGTTGTTCACCAGTAGATCATTGAAGCTACAAGGAGGCTGTCTGACTGAGTGTGTTCCATTCAGTTCTGTGAAGAAAATATTCCTTCAAGTGCAGATGGTGGAACAAGGCCTCCAGGTCTCCACAGAGCTGTACTGTCTGGGACAGAAAAATAATTATCTTGACAGATTCCTCTGTCAAGCTAAGGATATGCTGGGAAAGGTTAACAATAATGTGGATAGGGTTTTTGTTGTGGCTAGCTGGGCTTGTAAAAGTGTTTTTGTCCTCCTGCTTTCGTAGAGAAGTTAGTTGCATATTTCTCTGAAAAAGGCTGATTTTGTAGACAGGAGTCAAGTTAAGTGAGTTTTGCCTTGATCTGTTTCTGTTTCTGAAACAAGATGATGACCAAATGTTTCTGGAGCTCTTAACATAGTTTTGTGGCAATGTTTTGATATAATGTTAAGTCTTCTACATTTGATGAGAAAGATGATGTCTGTTTGTACTTGCGCAAGTTCACCAGGCTTTCACCACAACTTCCACCCCATCATCAATCTAACTATGAAGGGCCTGGACACCACAGTATAGATACATGAGGGACACATAAGTACCACAATATACCAAAAACAGATAGATTGGTAAAGCTATCAAAATGCCTCCAACTATCAATGCAACCACAGCAATCCATTGTCTATAGCCAAGCTGTATGCGGTAGTTGCATCTGATCTAACCCCTTAGACAGAAATACTCATTTGAAGGAAATGCTACAGGCATTTTTGCAAAAATATTCTCATGATATGGTGAGAAAAATTATTGGAAAGGCCAAGACAAGCCCAAAGACAATGATAACAGAATACTACTGGTGGACACCTAGAGTTCAAACCAGTTTAACACATTATTGGTGACCTACAACCCATGCAAGTTAGTGACACTTTCCTCAAACAGACACAAGCGGGTGCAACCATTTTTTCTGCTTTCAGACAGCCCGCTAACCTAAAACAGATTCTCAGACAGAACGCTAATTACTTGACAGTAACATGGACTTGGATACCCAAGGCTGCAACAAACAAAATACCAACTTTGTTCTCATATAGATCACAGCAATAGCATCAGTGGCCCTAGGAACATCAGGCATACCGTCTCAGGTTCATATGCCTATTCATCCTTTGAGGTGATTTACACTAGCACATGTCAGCAATGCCCTTCTACCCCCTGAATTAAACGAATAGGCCAGTCCCTTCAATTACATAATGGACATAAGTTTGACATCAGAAGCCACAATATTCAAAAAACAGTAGGGGAATATTTTCACGTTCTAGAAAATTCATTTGGTATCCTAAATATAGCAGTTATTTTATAAAGGAGTTTCAAAGGGAGATTAGAAAGAGAGACTGCTGAATTGCAACTGATAACATAGTTCAAGATAATACATCCATCTGGACTGAATCAAGATCTAGGTTTCCTGTCTCATAACCAATGCTTATTTCTCCATGCCTACTACCTCTCTGCATATTACACTCAATCCAATCACACCTGCTATTGTCATTTACCTTCTAATGTCATTTGGCATCTCATGAGAGCCAACTTAGTGTAGAGGTTAGGAGCACCAACCTCTAATCTGGCAAGCCGGGCTTGATTCCCCGCTCCTTTTTCACATGCAGCCAGCTGGGTGACCTTGGGCTCTCCACAGCACTAATAAAGGTGTTCTGTTGTTGTTGTTAGTTGCATAGTCGTGTCCGACCCATTGCAACCCCATGGACAATTATCCTGCAGGCCTTCCTGTCCTCTACCACGGGGGTCATCAACCCCCGGTCTGCGGCCCGCTGCCAGACCGTGAAGGCCTTGGTGACGGGCCGCCACGCCTACCTCTCCCCCCGCCCCCCACAGAGAGAAGCTCACCAGGCTGCAAGAGAAGCGGCTGCCAAAGCGGCCACTTCACTCACAGCCCAGCTAGTTTTCTGCTGTGAGAGGGGGGGGGGAGAGGCAGGCGTGGCCACCGGCATGCTGGTGGGCACAAATGCTCATGCGCGGAGCTCCCATGCATGTGCATTAGCGCCCCGGTGCCGCTAACGCACCACCAGGGGCACTAACGCACATGCACGGCGCCTGGGCCACCGGCTCTTCGCCACCCCTGAAGGCGGTCCTCAACCTTAAAAAGGTTGGGGATCGCTACTCTACCATTCCTCGAAATCCATTTAAGTTTGCACCAACTGCTTCAGTGACTCCATCCAGCCACCTCATTCTCTGTTGTCCCCTTCTTGTTTTGCCCTCAATTACTCCCAGCATTAGACTGAGCAGTAATATCAGGGCACTCTCAGCCTCACCCACCTCACAGGGTTTTTGTTGTGGGGAGAGGAAAGGGAGGGTGATTGCAAGCCGCTTTGAGACTCCTTCTGGTAGAGAAAAGCGGCATATAAGAACCAACTCTTCTCTTCTTTTTTTCTTCTTCAATCACTCCACTTTCCAACATATAGGACAGACTCGTATTCTAGCTGTATCTTTATACCTGAACAGTGATTCATGAAAGCTCATACCCTACCATACATTTGTTAGTCTTCAAGTTGCTACCGGACTCTCACTCTTTCTATTGCATTTCAAGGTTTACAAGCTCTTAGATGAACTTTAAGAAAAGTGCTGTGAAATTTATTTAAAAGTTTCCCCAATTTTTCTTGCTGTCCACACTACATTGATGGTAAATATTTCTACTTTGAAAGCCTTATCACAACTGTATAATATTTCTGAAACAGCATAACTAAGTAATCTTTCCACCCCTGACCCCTCAAAATGCTTTGTGCTGTGAGCTGTGCCCTTAAAAACGATTTGAATTTGTGGAAGTGACAGGGGCAAGTTTCGGAAACATTTACTGCCAAGTTTCCTGTGCTGTGATCTTAAAATAGACCAGACTGGGAAAAGAGGGGAGGGCTTTTACCAATTGCTGCACTCCATGTCAGGATCTATATCGGCTGCTGTGGTTCTTTGTAAGCAGAAAGGAACTCACCCTGCCTGCTTCCTCTTTTCAGGCTATTTTAAGACTGCTGTGAAGTTCAAAGTGTACTTTCTCATCGAGGGCAGTACTTTCTATTGTAATCTCCTTCTGGTAAATCATGTTTTTATCTTCATGCACGACAAAAAGGAAAACATGGCAAAAGCCAGCACTGCTTTGGATTAAACTGGATTTAACAATGTAGTCTTTCAGTAGTTAAGAGCCTTCCTCACTCCAGCCAAAGAAATAGATATAAGCAATATTATTAACATTTTTGCAAACTTAAATGGACTCCAATGGACTCCGGGGAATGGTAGAGGACAGGAAGGCCTGGAGGATCATTGTCCATGGGGTCGCGATGGGTCGGACACGACTTCGCACATAACAACAACAACAACAACAACAACAATTAACATTTTGAAAGTCGACAGATTTAGGGTGCTGGATTTTCAGTGTGAAGGAGGCCACTTTCAGGAAGTGCATGAAATATTAATAGTGGATACACAAATTCACCCAAATAAGATTGTTACAACGTATCCATATGTCCATTTCTTATGCTTCCAGTTCTTAATTGAGTCATTACGCTGGGGAGAGCAGGTAACTTTTTCCTACCTTTCCTCTAGGATATCTCCTGCGGTTGTCCATGCTGAGCATGTTGCCTGGAAAAGACCACTGCACCTTGAAATATTCCAGATATTTGGAGTGCAGGAGTGCTTCTGATTTAATATTCCAAACCAGCTACACAATTTCTGCAACTAAAGTGATGTACATCTGGACCACATTGTTACCCAAATTGGAGATCCCCTTATTTAATTGTGGGAATCAGATTTTGATTGGAGTCTTTGCCAGAGGGAGGAACCACAGGATCTCCACCAGTGTTTACGAGAATGGTTCCCTTTAAGAAGCTAATTAGCCAGTCAGGTGTAAACTGGAATTGTTCTTTAAAAAAGAGAATTAAAAGAAGCTACAACAAACAAAGCACATGAAACACGCATACAAGGTTGTCTAAGAAAACATGGGTTAAAAAGGGGACAAAGAAATATCTACCATTCACAACATGAATAGAGTCTGCAGATTCAGTAGCAAAAGAGCCAACATTTCATGGATGAAAGGAGAAAGACCTACACACAAAGTAGGGATGTTTGCAAGGTGCCCAGAATACATGCACAGCATTGGTGTGGACAGTATATTTTTATAGGGTAAAATACTATCCATGGCTATACTGACATGCTAGCCCCTAAAACAACGAGTTAATGAGATTTCCTCAGTTTGACAATGACCTTAAGAGACATGTAATGGATTTACACTTAAGATATGTCTGACATTTATTTCAGTGCTGCAAATTAAATATTTGATGCAATACTGAGGAAAGGTGTTTCTGGTTGTCTGTCTATAAATTACCCTTCAGTGTGAGGAGGAATCTGGCTGCTAACAACATATTGTGATGCCAGTCACCAAAGCCTTGTTTACATGTTGCTGTAAACACATGTATACCTTCATGTGTGTGTGTTTGTGTGCATCTGTTGTAAGAAATAGCCAATGCACATCCACTTTATAAATAAAACGGGGAACCAGTATTTGGATAAATGTGAGGTTTGAATCATATGTTCACCTGTACATGCATTGAATGTAAAATGAAAATTACTCAATGAAAATACGAAGAATGAACTGCATGCTACATAGATTGTACACATGTTCGCTGTAATTTTTGAACAGGGCTCAAGGGATGAGTAATCAAGTTATGAAACTAGAGTGACATGTATATTTGTGAACTAGTCTTAATTCATGGACAAACTACATGCAGCTTTGGAGATCAGTCACTGACTCCTATGCAGCATCTGTGTATGTTGATCTGTATTAGGGCTGCTTCACTCCCAAAATCCCCTCCTGTTAGGATTGTGCACAGAGGGGGAATAATTTCTAATGGGCAGAGAACCTAGGAGAAAGGAGTCAAACCTACCTCATCCTGTTGCCATGACCCTCATACAAATCACCCTGCTCCTCTCATGCTTGTGCTTTGAGGTATTTTAACCTAAAATATGTATCTGGAGATCTGATCATGGATATGTAATGCACCATTATTGTCTGACCCTTATGCGTATTCTGCTTAATACACCCCCCCCAAAAAATGTATAAAAGCTAAAGGTATCCTCTGTGCAAGCACCGGTGATGCCCTCTAGTGTTTTCTTGCCAGACTCAATACAGGGTAGTTTGCCATTCCCTTCCCCAGTCATTACCGTTTTACTCTCCAGCAAGCTGGGTACTCATTTTACCGACCTTGGATGGATGGAAGGCTGAGTCAACCTTGAGCCGGCTTCCGGGATCAAAATCCCAGCCTCATGGTCAGAGCTTCAGACTAGATGCCGGCTGCCTTACCACCCTGTGCCACAAAAGAGGGGGGAAGTGTCATAAGGACTTTTTACTTCCAAAACCACATTTCAACTACACATTTGTATAAATGGCCATTCCTACTTTGTGTTTTTAAAGATTCCATTAAACTCCCCCCTTTCCTAAAGTAGAAGAGCACAGTGTGAGAAAAATTATAACAATTCGTAGTTCTTCACTTTGCTTGCTGGGTCTTCCAATCTCAGACAAAAGTTAGTGTTCGAACGTTTTAAACACAGGGGAATATTTTGCAGCTGCAGTGGCTTGGAACCCATCCTGATAGCACATTCATCACATCTGTGTCCTTCTGGTTCTTTTATCTAATCCCTTCTCCCTCCCTTTCCCAAGCAGAGGCACATTGCCTAGAACATCTTATTACTTTCATTACCGTGGCAGCTCTCCAAGACTCTCTCAGCAGTCACCCTGAGACAACAGGGGGGCTAACACAGTTCTTTTGCAATATCCTAGCTTGGTTTATCATTTCAAATATATTGCTTGTTTTGTCAGGACTGTCTTTTTTGTAACATCTCCTTCTCCTCATACCTCCCCCCCACCCTTGCTTTCTACCTCAAACATGGTCAGGAGTAAGGGGAAAATGCTTGTATTTGGGGGGGGGGGGTCTGAAAAAGAGCCCAAAAGGCATGCTGATTGGCTTCTGAAACCTTGATTATTTGGGCTGTGATGAAGATCAAAACCAGAATCAAATTGAGCCACCTTGAAATAAATTTTCTTTTCACATTTTCTTTCATTGAGCTAGCTCTGTTGTTTTGTTCAGTATTTGGAACGTACTTTACGGTGCACTTCTTATTCACCTGCTGTATTGCTGCTTCTTATGTTGAAGGGCTGTTACTCCGGGATGCAACAACTTCTATAGAAAGTGAGCACAATTATTAATTTGTTAGTTCAGAACAGGTCATTGGCGTGATCATATTTCTGAAATGTTGATATTTACAGTTCCGATTTTAAAACTAAGCTATATATATATATATATATATATATATATATATATATATATATATATATATATATATATATATATATATATATATATATATATATATATATATATATATATATATATATCTGCTTTGGAAAATTATTGGTCTTATATTTGAGAATTTGTGAGCATAAAAGCCCCCAGTCAGCCAACAGAGCATGAAGACATCCTAAATCTGAAATACGCTGTAGAAAACAGGAGAGCCAGCAGGGCATAGTGGTTAAGAGCAATGGACTCTAATCTGGAGAACCAAGTTCAGTTCCTGACTCCTCCACATGAAGCCTGCTGGGTGACCTTGGGCCAGTCACAGTTGTCTCAGAACTCTTTCAGCCTCAGTTGCTTCACAAGGTGCCTGCTGTGGGGAGGGGAAGGGGATTGTAAACTACCCAAAGAGACTTCTTTGGGTAGAGAAAACCCAGCATAAAAACCAGCTCTTCTTCCTCTTCCTCATGACAGTAGAAAGGAGAATGCTCGTAGGAAAGAATTAAGAAGACTGAGGTTGGTCTCTCTGGGCATGCTGCTGTTCGGCCTGAAGGCCTGTCAGGTCACCAGAGATAGTGTAGCTCATAATTCTTAATGTGAGCTGATGTTGTTAACAGGGATCTCTTTTTAATGCTGTGGTTGGTAAAATAGAAATTGTTTTTTTATGTGTCTTTCAGCACTAAAGTGCTTTTCAGCACAAGTGGCAATGGGGATCCCCAAAGAGTAGATGTAAATGGATTGGGACTAGGTTTGTCAGCTGCAAGCTGGGAAATAACTGGACATTTTAGGGATGCAGCCTAGGAAGGCGGGATTTGGGTAGGGTAGGGCAATGCCATAGAGCCTACCTTCCAAAGCAGCCATTTTCTCCAGGTGAACGGATCTCTATCACCTGGACATTAGTTGTAATCTCATGAGATCACGAAACCAGTCTGGAAGACGGCAACCCAAGATGCAAGAAGTGGGGGGTTAATTCCCTTACTTCTGCTGTTTCACTAATCTTAAATACTTCCCATGATTGTTTTAAGGCCTGAAAGGGGGGCCTATTTTCCCCAAGGTTTAGAGCAGGGTGTGTATATGGGGGGGAGGAGAGTAGAATTAGCTCCTGATACACATTTGTGTCCCTAGCAGCTGCTTTGCTTTGGAAATCCAGTATAGATTCACAGAATCCTGTGTAGTTTAGCACTACAGAAGACTTTCTTGATATCCCCATACAAGTTACAATCTCTTGAAATGTATTGTTTTAGAAATTACGCTATAAATTGCTGGTGTTGAGCATTAGACCAGTCCTCATGGGAGAACATATCCTACTATTTAGGAGCAGAATGTGTGTTCTATGTGCCAGCTGATATCTACAGAGTATACATTATGGGGTTGGAAAAGCGCCTAGGTTTTGGAAGTGGCAATGTAGGAGGGAGAGAGAGCCTCTGCCATTTCAGGGGGTCACCAAATTTTTTGAAATCAGTAGCTTTGGCCAGTTGGTCAGACAAATAAGATAATCCTTATCCATATAAGGTTCCATGAAATCTGAACTTTAAAGGGACTTGGGAGTGCAGAGTCAATATGGATTACAAACCGTTTCAGATAAACCGAAGATTGGATAACAGAGGATAATTATATTTGTGTATCATTCTCCCACTCAAATGTGTTTCCTCCTAAACTGCAAATATAAATATTGCTGGTTTTCTATGTCAGTTTTTCCAGTGGGCAGCAGGGAACATAGATGCTAATAACCACAACTATTCATGAAACAAGGGTGTATTTCTGAGAGTGGAACACATCAGCTGTGATGATCTCAGGCAAAGACCGTTCATCCCATGTGATGCCCAGCTCTGAGAGAGGTTATTGTAAGCAAATGAAATTGAGCAGCCATAAATCCTAGGATGCATCAGTCACTCAGCTGGTGCCAGTATGAGAGCTGGACCCCTTCTAATTCCAGCACTTGTCCAGGTGGTGTGGGACAAAGCAGAATTGCAGATTTCCAGCCATAGCAGTCTGTTGCTGTAATTTACTATCTCTGTGCCATAACCCTTGCTTGTTATAGCTAGGTCACAATATTGGCATTGGGTGGGGTTTGGAGTGGGTGGGTGTTTTTGTTTTTTTGCACAGCTGGGCAATGCTCATGCCAGATATGAGTCTCCTGGTATATGCTAACCTAACTGCAATGAGAGGCTTATTCTTCTCTCTGTGTTTTTGTTAACTGGAAAAAATTGGAGTTCCAGCTTATGCAAACACTTACTCATGTGCCCCCTTTTTGAAAAGATGGTCTTTTTTCTTAAATCAGCCTTCAAGAAGATTATAATCTTAAATCTTAAAGATTTTGTCTTCAACATCTGTACTTGCTTGTATTGCATATTTTGCGATTCTCAAGGGAAGGGTGGGAAAAACCCCATCTACGTTTTCCATTTCAGTGACTCTCTTTGGATAGAACCACTTTGTATATAGAGATCATGAAAGTTGAACACTTTTCCACTGGGTATCATTTTGTTTTAGTTGGAAACCCTGGAAGTGTACAGATTACAAAGGTCAGCAACTGGAACGCTATTACGTATTTGTATTTGAAATTCCTGTATGGAAATGTCAGCCGTTCACTTTTCTTTTAAGTCTAAACTTGCAGCCAAAATGCAGCATGCAATCACTGAATAGACATGCTTTTTCAAAGTATATAGTGACTTTTAAAGAACACTCCAAAGTAGGCCTACTCAGAATCCTACTCAGATCTATTTATGGGGTCTTACTCCCAAGAAAGTGCTCTTAGGATTACATGACATGACTTCGTTATGGAAATAAAAGACTTCCTGACTGGTATAGAAAACACAAAGAACCCTGAACAGGGGCTGAATAAAGTACGATAAATGTAGCTAGTAAACCAATCAAAAAAGATAATTCTTATCTGTTTTTCTTTTTTCTAATTTATTTGTAGTCTTCATCAAAGCACAGTCCAGTAACAACTGCTTTCAAAAATTATTTTCCTCAATGGCAAAGGTATTTCTGTATTAATACTAAACAAGCCACCTGATGGTTTTTTTTTGTATTCCTGACTGTTCACCAATCATTTGCCCCCCCCCATTCCCTTCATTTCTTTTGTTGTTTATTATGTTTATGTATAGCCATGATGTTCAGTGCAAGACTCTTCAATTCAGTGTTATGGAAGCAGCATATAAATCTACATGTGGCAGATCAGAAAAGCAGCTTTGCTTAATATCTCATTGACCAGCGTGTGCATGGCTGTGGAGGAACTAGATTCCTATTACTGTTATATAAATAATGATAGATTAGAAAATGGATTTAAGATTTTAAATTTTGTATAGTGCAATTGCTGCGGTTTGTATTATTAGGTGCAGATTTCACTCTGATGAAAAATTAATATTATTTAGTGATGATATCAATTAGCCCTGCTCATAAATAAATTAATGCCATTTAATAATGGTAAGATATTTATCAATTAAAAGTCCATGTCACAAAGTAAGTTATAGAACACAATCAGCATATCAATGGATATTGTTGCCAGACTGTGCAGGCTGTTTGAAAGGATTGGTCTCCAAAAATTTTGTCTCCCAGATGGCAGATTTGCTGGAATATTTGTATTCCGTGTTGATGATTATACTTTGAACAAGCCCAGCTCAGGGTAGTTTCACCACCATTGTTTCCTTTCATGCCACTCACTTTGGTCATCACTTGTATTGGTGTTAAATCGACCTGATTTTGAAACTTTCCTTTCAGCCCATCTAAAAGAACCTACCCTTGTCCCCTTTGTCAATAGCAATTTAGCATACTTCTGATCATTTAAAAACTTGGGCATTGAAGAAAAACAATTAAAAGGAAAGCTTGTAATAGGAATTCTACCAACTGTATACAACAAAGGAAACAACCATAAAATGAGAAGATTCAGAAAAACACAATAGGACAGCAAAAGGAGGAAAGGAAGGAAATACAGAGGGATAAATGGAATTACGATTGTTGTAGCAGACATAGGTTTTTGGCCAACAAATAGAAAAAGAAAACAACTTACAGTTAAGGAGAATGTTTTGAAAGTGAGTGCTGTCTGTCAGTGACATGGGGCAGGTGTAATTTGGCAGAGATTGCTGTGTAGACCACAAATTCTTATTATTATCCATTGATTACTTAGCATATTAGTGTGTGATATTGTCCAAGACAGTATACTAAAGTTCCTTGAGGGCAATAAACTTCTCCCTCTGGTCCTTGGCTTGGATCACAACAAACCGCCAGTCACAGCACAGCAGTTCTCTTGTGGGCTAAAACTCATGGACCTCTGCTCCGTATAGCTATGCATACCCATCTTGAAGTTGTCTATGCTTGTAGTTGCCACCATTTCCTGTAACTATGACTTCCATGGGTTAATGACTCTTAGTGTGGAGAAGTACTTATACCTCTTCTAAGCCTATGCCCATTAATTTCACTGAGCCCCTACAAGTTCTCATATTGTGAGAATGGGAGAAAAGTACTTATTTTCCTACTTCTTCTATCCCATGTTTGATTTTGTAAACCTCTGTCAAGTCACCCCTCAATCATCCTTTCTCCAAGTTAAAGATCCCTAATTTTTTTAACCTTTCTTCATAGAGGAGGTATTCCACCCACTTCATCATTTTAGTTGCCCTTTTGTGTACCTTTTCCAAGGCTATAATACCCTTTTTGAGATGCAGTGACCAGAACTATACACAGTATTTCTAATGAGGCCATACCATAGATTTATACAGGGGCATTATGATACTAAATTATTTGTTTTATTTCCCCTCCTAATTGGAATAGAAGGATTATGACTATAGTGACCATACGTCCCACAAACGGCGGAACCACCCCGGGTATCCCCCAAATGTCCCACATTCCGGACCATGTCCAGAGTGTCCCACAGCATCCTCTGGGCCTGGGCCCGGCTGCGCCAAGCCCAAGGTGGCGCTTGGCAATCTCCCTGCTCTTCCACGGATCCATCTCACTTGCTTTTCTGTCTCCAGTAGTGGTCAATTTGATGCCCTCTCCCTTGCAGCTCGTTTCTAGAGTTTGGCGTCGTAAAGTACACTGCCTCTGATCTCAGAGGCTCTGCTTGATTTATGTCTAATACCAGTGCCACCAGTGAGTTGTCCGATCCTTTTTTGAAAAATAAAAGATGGGTGTCAGAGGCTTCAGGCGGATCCCTCAGCTCTTCCTTTCCCCTTGTGCCTTTCGCCCCGAGAGCGGCGTGGTTCTCGTCTGGGCCCGCACCGCTCTTGCCCAGACACCTGGCTTTGGGCGGCGGCGGCGAGTGGGACCTGTGGGTGCTTTCCCCATCGGGCAGGCAGCACAGTGGGTGGCTGAGCAGGATGGTCGCCGTGGAGCAACAACAACAGTGCCCCAGGTAAGGCGAGCCACGAGTAGGTGCTGCCACCACCGCCCACCACCGCCACCACTGCTGCCGCCCCCTGCCCCCCCGTCCCCCGCCCCCTCGCCTCCCCACCACCATTGCCCAAAGCCAGGTCTCCCGCTTTAATTCCCCAACAATCTGATCACTTTAATTATGAGGCATTTCTGTCTGGTTTTCTGCATTAAATTGGCACAGTTCTGCCAAAAAGAGATGATGGTGAAGGCACATGAGCTCATACCTTCAAGTTGTTGCTTGATTTTCTTTTTTAAAAAATGAACAGGACTTTGCCACTCTGGAGCAAATTGATTCCAGTAAACTAGAAGGAATTTGGCATGTCAATATGATGAGAAGCCAAATGCAGTGGGTGGGATTATGAGGTGGGAGAAAATGTTAGGAGTAGTTACCTTAATATTGCATGAATAGACTGCAGAGATCTAGAAGTTGAAGGCTGAGATGGCCCAAGATTTATGGGCATATTAATATGTAATGGTATGTGCAATCAATATAGAAATTATTTTTGGATCGAAAATTATGTTTCTTATAGTTTGTGCTGAAATTCAGAATGAATTCCATAGAATCTCACATACAGTTTGTATTAGGTAGCTTCCATTTTAAAAGCTGTTAAAATGTTAATCTTATTTGCAGATGTTTCATGTTACAACTGTTTATTTGCTCAAAAGGGTAGATGGAAGCCTTTCAAATATTTCTACCCTGATGAATGCAATTATTTTTTTCCCAAAGGCTTTCTGCCTAGATGACATTACTGTTTGATTTTGGGTTAGTTCCCAGTGAGTATATGATGTCGTGTTCTCTGAATGGTGGAAAGAATTTTACAAAATCTATTGTGGTGCACATTGTATCAAATTGGTTCTGTTTTGCCACATTACCGTCAAGGTAAAATGATTATTTCCTATTGAGAGTCCAACTTAACTGGAAAACATTCTGATTGTGCAATTCATTTGTCTGGCTTATTGTTGAACTTTGGAGGGCGTGGAGTAATAAAAAGTCCACATCACCTATAGTTGTTGGGCATTTTGCCTTCGATGCATAATGAAACAATTATGAGCAAGTCATGGTTATGTGGAAATAGCTATTTTGTCTTGCTGCAGTTTTCGCAGTTGCTTTGTGCAGTTTTGGCAGTGAGAACAGAGTGACGCTGCAGACATAGCCCGCGTTCAGTTTTGCTGCAATTAATGTGAGGTACTCTGGAGGAGCTAGCCCTGAAGTGATGATGACGTGCATAGATAAGCATGGGTTTAGTCTCTGAGTTTTGCCTGGAACCTGTGGTTTCATTTGTTAATAAATATTTTTATGGTTAAGTGCAGACCTGTGTATCATTGCATAGTTGTCGCAACACAATAATACCCATGTTCCCTAAACAGAGCAATCCAGAGGTCTTCGGATACCACACATAGACCAAGAATGGATAGACATAGCCATCTTACCAGGTGGTCCACTGTCTCACTTGGCAGAAGCTTGGTCATTTGTAATGTTTGACACAAGGTTAATTTTTCTTCATTCCTTTCTGCCTTGTGTGGTAAACATAGGTTGGTCAGGTAAGTGGATTGGTATGGCTTTCCCACTTTTCCCAGGTTTATTTGTTTGTTTGTTTGTTTGTATGGGGTAGTGGTTGCTTTAATTTGAGAAGTTCACCACTGCTGCTTCACTGCAGTGAGACTGCAGGTCTTGGTTCCGACCACATTTCATGGGTATTTGAAGACGTTGTAAATTTCGATCTTGCTATGTGGTGCTGTGTCAAAATATTGCAAATCCTGTTGTGTCTTCGTGATTTCTGATACTCATCTAATACAAGGCCATCAAGGTCATTAATGCCAGATGGACTGAGACAGGAACTGTAACAGAAAGTTCTTCCAAGAACATGTATTTCCAGTTCCAGGGGTATATATTTTAAAGTTGAGATCAATTTTTATTGTTTATTGTCTATATAGCCCATGAGCCTCTTGTGGCGCAGAGTGGTAAGGCAGCTGTCTGAAAGCTTTGCCCATAAGGCTGGGAGTTCGATCCCAGCAGCCGGCTCAAGGTTGACTCAGCCTTCCATCCTTCCGAGGTCGGTAAAATGAGTACCCAGCTTGCTGGGGGGTAAACGGTAATGACTGGGGAAGGCACTGGCAAACCACCCCGTATTGAGTCTGCCATGAAAACGCTAGAGGGCGTCACCCCAAGGGTCAGACATGACTCGGTGCTTGCACAGGGGATACCTTTACCTTTACCTATATAGCCCATCTTTCTTGTTTGCAAATATCAACAAAAGCTTAGTGCAAGAAATGTAAAATGTGCAAGTGGGTCAGAAACAGGAGCTGAGTTGCACAGGATTCACTAGGGGTAGCAGTAAAAAACCATAAAGACTGTGTCACCTTGATTGTACAGTCTGGGAATGATTGGTATTTTGATTCAGAGTGCAGATCATCTGCAAAAGTGTACATGTATGATGAGCCTGTTCACCATAGGCACAGTGCTTGCACATGGATGACTGGAGAGTCCTGTTCCTTCTTTGCCAAAGTGTGCACAGAAACTCATGTGCAAATAAAACAGTAGCAGAGTTACTGTGCACACCAACTATATTCCCATCCAGCTTTCCCTCTTCATTCAAGTTACTCATGCCCTAGAATACGGATAACTTATATTGAGTGAAGATAGATTAGACTGGGTCAATTGCATGGAGGCAGTCTACTTTTTCAAGTTGGGCTTGGAAGAACAATGTATGATGTCATACATACAGCAGGAATGCAGGAAGGACAAAAAGCAGTATCACTGCTATTTCTCCTTTGAGATGAGCCTGGGCAGAGTCTGCACTTACTTTGTTTATTCCATTGTGGATCCTGCTGAATCCAGATTGACTTGAACTCAGGTCTTCCTCTCCCACCCCCTCCCCATTGAAAGAGAAAAGTGTTCTGCACATGGCTAGGGAAGCTCAGAAGAGGAGGGGGGAGCCAAGCACAGCGGGAGCCTCTTTCTTTTCTTGAAAGGGGGGGGGGGATTGGAGACAGCAGAGGAGGGAGAAAAAAAACAAGAGGCAAATCTCTACTGAGAGAAGTTTAGGCTTCTGGAGCTTCTGCTGAGAAAAGTTAGGGCTTCCCCTTTTAATTCTGGAAACCAGGAACTGACACCCTGGCCAATCAGGGCTTCTCTACCATGGAGTCTGGGACAAATTCGAAACAGGCAGAGCTCCGCATGCTTTCTCATGCTTTCTCAATCCGATTCTTCAAATATTGATGGTTATAGCCACTCCAGGATATTGCAGAATAAAGGTAGGGTCACTCCAGATTAATCATGCTTGTTGCAGAGGGAAAATTTAAATCAGACAAAATCAAATGGAAATCGCATTCAGTGCAGATGGCAGGGACTGAATCGACCTGGGATTGGAATAAAAGCTCTGTGCAGATTACACCCTGGTGAGGCAGACATGATGGACCTGCTGATGGACCTATCCAGGATATGAACCAAGAATCATTGTTCTCACACTTCACACATTCATACTAGCTCTGATCTACTTCTGGTAAAATTTAAATGCAGATGCATCATAAGTCTTAATTGAAAACTATTTCAAAACTCTAGTCATTTTATAATACCCACTGTGACTACTCAGATGTGGCTATCGATCAATAAAAATAGGTAACAACTACAATGCTCATTAATTCACTGCTTATCAGTGTATATGGGTTTTTATGTCCTTGCCCTTTTATTTTGCATACAAATGTAAACTGGCTTTACTGATGACATTACATTAGTTATGCTATTAACGAGAGCACTAAGTTCTGTTATATTTCACATGCTCAGGAGGTGCATATTGTTCTTCACTCCTGCATTTCATACTCACAACATGCCAGTGAGGTGCATTAGTGAGGGGATTGTGACTCACCCAAGTTTGGGGTTGCCAGCTCTGGATTGAGAAATATTTGGGGCTTGAGTTGGGAGTGGGTGGGATTTGGGTGGGGAGGGACCTCAGTGGGGTAGTCCACCCTCCAAAGCAGCCATTTTCTCCAAGGAAACTGATCTATGTCACCTGGCGGTGACCTGTAAAACTGGGGATCCCCAGGTCCCACCTGGGGACTGGCATTCCTACCCAAGTCATGCAGTGAGCCATGTGGCAGAGTGGATATTTCAACCCGAATCATTCCATTCTTATTCTGATAATTTAACCAGCATTAAGATTGACCACTATTATGGCCCATATCTTAAAATGTAATATACAAAGTATGACATTCAAACAACCTTCATAACTATCTTACTGAAAATGTTACTAACTTTGTAGTATTTGAATATCATTACAGGGTATGGTTTATAGATCAATAACATAAGGTTAGTGAAAATAGCTTTGAATTTCTTCTGTATGCAGAGGTGTTGAGGTCTTTGCACTCATTGGAGAAAAATTCAACTAAGGTTTCTTCCATATGTATCTTTGGCTCTGCTTTGGCATCCAAAGAGCAGCAGATACAACAGTTGTATGGAGCAACTACACAATACCATCCCCCAGTTGTTCACTGTCCATATTTTCCCCTGTATTGCTTCAGTCCTTTAAAAAATGATATTTTTAAACAAATCTCAGTTAAAATGCTTTTGCCTGCCAAATGGATAGAAAGGGGCACCTTTTGGAAGACTCTCTTCACACTTCGCACCCCTCCACACACACACATCCCAGTGGGGTTTATTCAGATTTTTTTTTCACTTGGAAAATTGTTGCTGGTGACAAAATAGCTTGCTTTGGACTGCTTCTGGTTCTTTAACATTATTGTAAATAATATGAACATGTTTCACGCCAATAACAATTCATCTTATGGAACGACTAATGCATTAAAACACTCACATGTCCTTGCTTTTCAGAAGAGCTGAAGGTTATTTATATTAATACAGCAGAAGCTTTCATAATCAGTCTCTCCATTTGTCTGTTTCTTAGACATATATTACTTCGGTATCTCCAGTAAGTACTGACTTATTTAAAACTCATAAATCAGTATATTATTGATTTCCTTTTTGGTGGTTTGCTTTTGTTGCCCACAGTACATCATATATTCATGATGCTAGAGAAAAGATGATCTCGAAGGTAAGACACCCTGTTGTAAATCTGTAAATTTGGGTTCCCTTGAGAATATGGCCATTGAAAAAGAACTTACATTCTCCAGACCTGTGATGGAAGCATTTTTAGGTATATATTCATACATACATTTGGCCAACCAAATGGAGGCAGAGGAAATGGCAGTCAGGGCTGGGTGTCACCCATTGTTTTCAGCAGCACAACCTTCATTAGAAAACTCTAAGGGCAATTCCGCACAAAGGGCAATGTCGCTAAGTCTGAGCACTATTGAAAAGCGCTGCAGGCAAAAGCAGCAGGTAGCGATAACACACACAGCTGTTTCTATCGAAAAAAATGCTCTCCCACTAGTGCTGTTCTCCTAATGCACAGGTTTCCGGTCTCGCCGAAATTGCAACAGAGGAGGCGATATTTTTCCATGCTTCCTCCCGCCCCTGGCTGTCAATCAACCAGAACAGCCTATTAACTGTTGTGTTCGTGTTTAACTTTAAGAACTCTTTTTTAAAAACTTGAAAACACTGGAAGCAACGCATATTTGTTACTTCCATGTATCAGAGAGACCTTTTCCGCTGGCGTAGGAGCTGGCGCTTAATCGTTTGCACGCTCTTAAAGAAAAAAAAATTCCCCCCCCCCCCGCTATTCCTGGCTGAAATTATGGGCAGTGTCGAAGGGGAGGTGGGGGGGGGGCTGTGTTGTGTTTGGAAACTTTACAGACACTTGCTTGTGGAGTGATTTGCCAATGAAGCAACGCTTATTCATTGCTTTTGCTGGTTTAAGGGGGGGGAAATGCCGATCGCAACACCGGAAGCGCCGGTGCGAGAGATTAGGGAGGGACATTCTTTCTACCGCTACATTGTGAACACACATGTCTTTTCCGGATGTGTTGGAGGTTGTTCTCAAGAGTCTAGCATTTTTTTATGAAGCGATTTTTGCGGGAGTGTTGCAGGAGTGTTGCTCATTGTGTACGACGTCGTGAATAACGAGAAATATATAGTGTTACACAGTGGCAACACTTTGGCTACATTAACACTGTGTGGAATGGACCTAAGACTTGAAGCTAGCTTGAAGTGCTTTGGTGCCCTAGGAAGCAGATCGTGAGCAGTTTGGGAGAGAATGTTGAGTAATAACTCACATTGCACTTTTGTCCCGCTACAAAATTGGCCAGGATTCTGGATGCGTGACCGATCACATGTGTCGTAATTGATGCACCAAAAACTACTGCCATCCTAGTTATTGGTAGCTTATGCAGCTGGGTGAACCCCATTGGGTTTCTGCTGTACGTTCAGTTTATAAAAAGAGGTTAATTTAGGTCCTGGTGGATAGCAAAAGTCAAGTTGAAGTAGGAATGTTTTGTTAGACAAGCAGCATATCATCTGCCACTTTTAACAGGGTATAATGCTATATTGTCCACCCTCCAAATCAGCTATTTTCTCCAGTGGTGTTAATTTCTGCAGTCTAGAGATCAGTTTTAATTCAGGGACATCTCCAGGCCTCACCTGATGGTTGGCAACATTATCATTCACACAGCTGATGAGGATTTTAAGAGGACTGCAGTGAGAGGGTGTTCTTGGACCTGTGATCAATAAAATATTGCCTGGGAATAGAAGTGTGTGGGAACAAATGAACAGTTTCTCTTTCAGGTGGACTTTTGAGAAGTAGCTGTGGAAAATTCCAGCAACATTTGAAGTCAGGAAATGACTTTGGTTTACATTAAGGGCTTATATTTATTGCAAGCTGCAATGTTGCTGGGGGGGAGCAGTATTAGTCATCTGTCATATATTAGCTTTCTTATTAGTCATGGTTCTAGTGAATTTGCCTAATGACATCATAATGCTTATTAAAAGTCTGATACAGGGAATCCAATCTACCATACTGGATTTTTCCCACACCAAAAGCAGTCACTAAGAGTTGTGTAAATAGTACAGGTTAATTTTGACTAGTTAAGAAAGATTGCCGGCATTTTATCTTTGGCCTCTTTCCCTTTCATCTTCCTTTCTACCCTCCTGACATGCAGCGCTGTTAATAAGATTAAAAGCTATTTGCATTTTAAGGTGTTAAAGCATTAGCTGCTGGAGGGTCAGTCGAGTCTGTCTGAGCCACTCTCCTCCCTTAAAGGTTGGTGAGTTCCAAAACGCCTTGCCTTGCACAATTGAAGTCTAGACATGTCTTGAGAGAGCTTTAATTTTTCAGGCTTTGTCTGAGATTTGTCTGTCAATAGGAGAGAGATGATGAGGAAAGGTGAGGGCAGGAGGGAGGGGGAGCTCTGACCCAGTCCTTTGTGCAACGGATGACTGAAAATAGGGTGGGGGATGTTCTGTGGGCTGTGTCTGAAATTTTAAGCTACTGGGGGGGAAATTACAGTCTTGAAAAGCAGAGGCTTTTAGATGAATATTAGTTTGTGTTTATTGCTTCCTCTCGCTCAGTCATGTATGCAGTCTTGCATGTGAAGAGCTTAATCTAAGGCTTTAAGTAGGCCATCCAATAGACATAGCTGCAGATCCCCAAATTCTGGGGAAGGAGAGAAAAAATTTGAAAGGATTTATCCGAGGGCTTATCGCAGGGACAGGCATAAATGAGGGGAAGGAAGGGAGTTGGTCTCTTATCACCACAATTAGCTGTGTGAGTAGGGTGGCCAGCTCCCACTTGGGAAATACTTGGCAATCTGGCGGGTCAGAACCTGGGGAGGGTGGGGTTTGGACAAGAATGGGATCTCAGCAGGGTATAATGACATAGAGTGTGCCCTCTAAAACTGCCATTTTCTTCATGGCAACCAATCTCTGTCATCTTGAGATCAGTTGTAATTAGGCTTGTGTGATTTGGCCGCCAAAGTGGCCATTCCCTCCGGGCGCAGCCAGTGCCACCGCTACATGGTTACGCCCGCCGTCGCACCGCCGCCCGTACCGCCCTCCACCCCCCCCCCCGCAGCATGGCACTGGCCGCACCCAAAGGAACGGATGCCAAAGTGGCCGAATCGCACAGGCCTAGTTGTAATACC
Organism: Paroedura picta; assembly: GCF_049243985.1. NCBI lineage: Eukaryota > Metazoa > Chordata > Lepidosauria > Squamata > Gekkonidae > Paroedura > Paroedura picta. The sequence goes on from NC_135377.1 coordinate 51,377,926, forward strand.
TGGAATTTTCTGCTACCTGGAGGTTGTTGGCATCCCTATGATTGGGACCACACATTGGCAGAAGCTGCAGTTCAGCACTTTCTTCTGATGCCACTGTTTCATTTTTGGAATTCATCTTCACATCTTTGGTTCTTGTGCTAGCTGCCTACCAAACTGAACCACAATAATGTTCATAGTTTGACCAACAGATGGTTCGGATTTCCTCATGGGCAAAAGAATTGTCACATGACTCTTGTGCTCCAAACAGAAACTGAAGAAATCCTGGTTTAGGAAATGTTCAGTCTGCCCACAGTTGTTTCTGATGTCTGGAACTGGACACTCACACAAATTGAAATTTCTGTCTTGTACACAAGCCAGGATTGCCAGCAGATGTGGAATAAGGGGAGTCAATATCATTGGTTGGGATATTAATTTACTTTTATTAATTTCTAGTCAATCAGTATCTGTAGCAGCCAGGGGCACATAACACATTCAATTCCTGTTTTGCAGTGTGGCTTCTTGATGGGATGCAGAAGAGTCAGAGGGATAGGTTTTTTCTCTCCAGTAGGGGAGACAATTCATGGGGCCATTTCGCACGGCTTCAAAATAGCACAATGGTTGCCAATTGAAAACGCTACTAATTTGTCTTAACGCACGACGTCGCAGACAATCTGCAACACTCCTGAAACCAATCAGCAAAAAGCGCTTCGTTGTAGCGCTTTTAGGGGAATCCAGAAAAGTGGATTCACTCTCCGGATAGCGATACACTCTTGCAAACAATCTGCAACACTAGCGCTAAAGACCTGTGCGTTACCATTGTTGCGGATTCTTCAAAGTCCCTCCCCCTGAGCGTGTCCTCCAAACTTCCGGCGAAGTGATCGCCATTTTTTTTTCTCCGAGCGAGCGGGGATAAACGCACCAGCGAGCCTCTTTCTGTTTAGAGGCTTCCCTGGCTTCAGTCCTTCACCTTTAGTCACTAAGCACAAACCACATAAAAGCCCGTTTGCTGAAATAAAGTCCCTTTATTTTTTACACATTAATTCAGCCGAAAATCGGGCCCGTGAGAGGGGGGGGGGATTTTTTTTTTATCACTCGAGGCAGCGTGCCAACGATCATACAATCAAACGGCAGCTCACATTAGGCAGCTGGATGGGTCTCTCCGTTGCAACGAATCTACCTAGATTCGTTGCTATGGGTCTGTTTTTTTTTTTTTTTAAAAAACCTTTCTTAAAGGGAAAGGGGCTGTTTGGGAGCATGCTAACGGCTGCCCATTGGCTGCTTGACGGCCAGGGGCGGGACGAGCTTGGCAATAGCGCTTCCTTTCTAGCGATTTCTGCCGAGACCGGAAGCCTGTGGGAAACGCTAAAAAACGCAACTGATTCCACTACAAAGGCAGGTAGGCATAACGACGAATTCCACTATTTTAAATGGCGATTTTTCATTCCGCAAACAATTTGCAACAAAGATCCCCGTGCGTAAAGGCCCATGGTTTTCCCCAGCTGCAAAAAGCAGCATGATGGCCCCGGATGGTGGCATTTTCTTCGGATCTTCGCCTGAGGAGCCCGATTTTTTATGCCGAGACAGAGAATTTCCATGCAGCTGAAAGGGCGCTGGCACAAAATTTTCTGTCTCTGTGGAATCACTCTTAGTTAAGATCTAGAGAAGCATTTCATGGCAGCAGCCTTGACTACCCAATGGAGAGGCAAGTATTTAATGATCACTTCCTTCAACTTGTCCAAAGAATTCTAGCAGGTGGAAATTTGCTTATGAATATTTAGTATAGAGAAATTATCTAGGCTTCAAGGCACATCACTTTCTGGAAGCTAATACTGAAGCACATGACTTATTCCTTCTGTTAGTTTTCCCACACTGTGACCCAGGTCTAGCCATCAGGAATTCAAGCTGCGTGTATTCAAGCTGTTTTGCTAATAAATCAGATGATTGCTTTCAAATGGTTCTGGTTGCTATACCAGTTTATCCAAAGGCAGTCTTTAAGATTTATGCTATGAGTACCTGGTTGAGAAATTCTACCCCCCCCTCCCATTTTTCCTTTGTGGCATAGGGTGCCAGCACCAGCGTCATAGGATAATATGCTTCAAATGATACTCCGTTAATGGTTCAGGTGACTAGTTCCCATAGTATTCGATGATAAATCCAGATTGGTAGCCATGTTGGTCTGTAGTAGAAGAATAAGCTGAGGACAAGTAGCACCTTAAAAAATATTGTTTCAGCTTTCATGAGAGAATGCTTATTTCCTCAGATGTGCACAGAGTGTTCATCCATCAAGCTGAATTATATATACACAGAAAATGGCGGTGTTTACAAAGAAAGGTTGATTCAAAATGAGATCCACTCCAGAGACTAAGTTCACTCTGAGTGCATGTGAGATGCTCCCAACTGATGTTAGATAGGCAAGATGTGTAACCCTTAAGGCAAGATGAAACACTTTCCAATTTGCTTAGGCAACAACAGCCGGGAGTGTCTCACACCCACGCTGAATGAACTGATTGCTCTTAGAACTGGATCTTCCCTTTTTTTACCACCCTCCCCCTCACATGTCAATTGGGTATTCCCTGTGATTCTGTTGAAGTGAGCTCTAAGTCCTGGAAGCTTATAGTGTAATGAATTATGTTGGGCAGAAGGTTTTCTTACTGCGATCTGGAGGTTTATGGTTTTAAGGATTGGGAATTTTATGGGGTTTTATGTAATCTGCCTTGAGTCCCATCACAAAGGCAGACTATATGTGAAATAAATAAATGAATGAATGAATGAATCACTGAACTCCTATTTTATTCCATTGGAGTGATTGTTCTGTACTATGCCAAAGTAAGGAGTCCTGCTTTAAGTAGGCACCCTGCTGTAACCAGCATGATAGTCTGGGAATGGGAAGAGTGTGTCTGGTCTGGAGTTGATGACCATTTGCCATGTCTCCATCTGCTTGCCCCACCTGAACTTTGACTGCACCATAGGTGGGGGGATGTAGCTAGCTGTGCCATACCTGGAGCCAGAAAGTTTCTCTTGGGTCCACCACTGCCCTGTAAAGGGGGCCTTGAGTGCTAAAGAAGACCTGATAAGGAGAAGCATAAGCTGTATCCATGTGATGGCTCTGGACTTGGAGCCCAGGTGGCTTCTCCCATAAAATCAAGGAATCAAAAGCAGAGGAGGCTTGACTTTTCTATGTTCTACCAATTGCTCTGGTATGGGTTTTTAGCTTGTGTGCAATCAAAATAAAGCTGGCCTTTTTATATTCCCAGTTTACAGTTTGTTCACCTTATTTTGCATCTGTATTCTGCTTTAGAATATGTTATTGCAAATGTTTGGATCTTTCTGTTGGAATCCCACATATAATTTATCATTCCTTGCTAGTCTCCCTCTCCTCCATTAAGCATACTGCAGAAGTCTGAAGGGGAGAATGGCTTTGTACAGGCATTGTGATAGACTTAATAAATCATTTATCATTCAGCTTTCTGGGTTTTATGAATATCCGCGCACAAATAGCTGAGTATTTATAACCAGTGACATTCATTCCATGTTACCAATGCAAATTACAGTGAAATCTTTCTACAACAAGTGTGATAAGACAACCAATTCATTGGTCCCTTGTGGCCGGCTCACAGTTTACAAACAATATGCAGTACAACCAAACAAGAATGAAATGTAGGGAGAATAAGGTAGCATATCTTCAAAGACTCCTGCCGTTCCTGTTAACCCATTGCAGGTTTGTTCAGATTAATTCTAGATTGTCAACTATGTTTGTGAGGTCCCTGTTGGCAACCGGCAAGGGATGGAGGAGCCTGAGGGAGGCCTAGGCTACGTCACCACAATATAGCAACATTCCTTCTGTGTATAACAGAAGTGATGTCATCACATTGTAGTGTCATGATGATGCTCTGGTATTTGGGTGAAAACTCCATGATAAAATATGGCTTCTACCATAGAGTTTTTGTCCAAATAATGTCACTTCTAGTGCACACAGGAAGCGATGCAACCAGATTGCTAGCAATGTAATTTAGGCCTCTATAACTGTGGTTTAGATTTAGTGGAAAACAAAAGGTGAATTATGTCTTTTTGGGTGGCAGATGTCCTTTATAGGCTGATTCTCATCTTGATTTTTAAGCTGCTTTAATGTTGCTTAGTTTTATTTTAATTAGGTAGGTTAAAAGTGCAACAAAATGCTTCATTTTTTGGAATCTAAAATCCTTAAGGAATATTCTTGGCAATTCAGATTAGTTTTGCAGTGAAACTGGAGCATGCCTTCCAAATGAACTTTGCAGGATCTCATTTGGAAGTTGATAAACTGTGGAAAGAGAACAAAAAGAAAGGACTTTAGCTTACTGTTTGCACAATATTAGGTGTCTCCCTAGTGCAGCATTCAGTATTCATTTGGAATGTGATTTGATAGAATGTAAATAATGAAGGAACTGACTGGGGTGTTTAATAAAAGCCTTTTCAGTGGAAAGGATAAGTGAGGGAGGCACTGGTATCTGGAGGAGATGTTTACAGATAAGCCTGTTTTAGAATTCACAATCTTTAAAGCCACAATATTGGTATGAATTATGTGGAACTTTAAAACAATGGGTAGATAAAAAATTAACAAAATATGATATATTCCTTGCCAGCTTCTTGGTAGTAAATTGAATTTTTTAAATGAAAGAAAAGATAAAGCATTGCAATGCTATGTGTCCTGTCCCCTCCCCCCCCCCCCCGAGTTCACTTAGCCATGTAGTACATGTAGCACATGCTACGGGCCCCGCACCCTCCCCCCATATGGATCAGGCCCATAGCCTTTCACCTTTCCCCTTTTCCCTCTTTAAGGACACTCAGAGTGCCACTCCTTTCCACTGTGGGGGGCCCCCCCTGCCCCCAGTCTGGCTGCTTCTACCACAATTGTACTCTGCTAGGGCCCCATGAATCTTTAAACTGTCTCTGGTGCTATGAGCCTCACAAATCCTTAAGCCACTCATGTCCTGTCCCCCAGCCCCACCAACAAGAAACATGACTGTACTCTTGTTAAATTTCTTAACCTTTTACTTCTGCTGAGGAGAGGCAGAGAAATGGTAGTTTTGCAGGCCAATACTAGCTGTCAATCAATCACCCATTACATTGCAATGATTTTCACTGACAAATAGGCTTTTGTTCAGTGCAGTGTTCAGAATGTACCATAGTGTCCAGAATGTACCATAGAATCATAGAATCTTTAACTGCTCCTGCGGAGCGGATTAAATAAAAGGGTAATGCCACCTAGGGAGGAGTTAGGGCGGGCCCTGTGCAGGATAAAAATTCGGAGGGCCCAATCAGGAGCCACGAAGCGGCTCCTGATTGGGCCCTCCGAGTGCGGCTCCCCATTGGCTGCTTGGCCCGGCCTTGCCTGGCCCGGCCGGGAACTTGCCGCGCAGACTGAACAGGCAGCCCACACGGTAAGTCCTCGGCCCTGGCCTCTCCTCTACCTAGGCAAAGGAGCAGGGACGCCGCATCAGAGATGCGGCGTCCCTGCTCCTTTCCCACCCCGCTTCCCTTGCCGCTGGGGGGGGGGGCGCCGTCACTGGACAGAAGGCTTTCAAAGCCTTCCGGGTGTGGGGGGGAAATGGCGCCCTTCTCTCGGCCCCGCGAGCAGGCTCACCACAGCGAGCTTGCTCCCGGGGCCGACAGAAGCCTTCACAAGCCTGCTGGGTGGGGAGTGGAACTGCCCCCTCTCGGCCCCAGGAGCAGGCTCGCTGCGGCGAGCCTTCTCCCGGGGCCAACAGAAGCCTTTGAGAGCCTGCCAGGTGGGGAGTGGGACCGTCCCCTTCTCTCGGCCCCGGGAGCAGCCTGCACCCGCCAGAATGCCCCAGGTCGCACCTAGTGCCCATTTTATTCCTTGATACAATGGGCTTTAATTCTAGTCATAGAATAATAGAGTTGGAAGGGACCTCATGGGTTAAATTACCATTGATGTAATTTAAATGCAGCACTGGCAGAAGTTCTTCTATGTCACTGCTGCCTGGGGCCAAAAAAGGTTGCGCTCTGCTGGTAAGGAGGGCACAGAGATTTGAGCTAGCTTAGAGCACAGGGTTGCCAACCTCCAGTGGTGGCTGGAGAGCCCCTGGGATTACAGTTGATCTCTAGGCAACAGAGATCAGTTCATCTGGAGAAAATGACCACTTTGGAAGGTAGACTGTATGCCATTATACACCACTGAAGTCCCCTACCCTCCACAAACCTGTCATGCTTAGGCTTCCCACCCAAAATCTCCAGATATTTCCCAAACCAGAACTGGCAACTTTACCTGAGCAGCTGCATTGCACAAACAACGGCAGAATTTAACCTACACTCTCTGGAAGTGCAAAATCCCATGAAGAAGGAGTAAACTCCCTTCCTGTGCTTCTTCTACTGGTTCCCAGCAAGTAAGATTTGGTTCATGTGCAAACGTGGGGTTTTTTCTGGGTAAAAGATAGCTGTGGCAGGCCTCTTGGCTGTCACCATGGGCACCAGCCAGCTCTTTGCTATTAGACTCAATGGCAACAGAACTGACTTTATAACCCTGGCCAGGGACCTACCCTAGAGCAGACTTTCTCAACCGGGGTTCTCAATGGCCCAAGAAGGGTTTTGCAGATTGGGTGGAAGCTAATGTATTAATTTTAATATAATTTGTTTAATAAATATTGAATGATATGACCATATGTGGTTATGTCAAACCCCCAATGGTCAATGATGGGTCTGGAGGGCGTAAAAATGGGATGGGGCTAGTCATAAAAATCCTTGCTAACAAAGGCTCGTCACACATGGTAGCAACAAGTCCAAAAAGGTAAGTACCCTCAGGGGTGACAGAGCTTGCCTCTGCTCTGTTCCTGGCCCAGTGGAGTAGGCTGCTGGGTTGTTTCTGGCATGAGGAGAGGTGTGTGTGATGGAGTATGATGTTACATTTGGTGGGAGTGTCTGGGCAATGTCACTTCTGGTGACGTGTGACTTCTGGGAGCATGACAGGATGGTGTGGCCAGCTGACATCACTTCTGGGGTTTCTTAAAGCCTGAATAATGTTTCAGGAGTCTCTCAACGGTAAAAAGGTTGAGAAAGGTTCCCCTAGAGCCCAACAAAGTATATGTATTTCCCTTGCTTGGGCACTGTATATACAAAGCTGCTTAATTTGCAGAATTTACATAGGGCACAGAATTTGATTTGAAGGATTGCCTTTTTTACATTTTTGTTTGGGTGCTCACCAGCAGCTAGTAGGAACATATCTTAACTCTCATGGTAGACCCGGTCATTTTGGGGCTGCATGAACCATTTGTATTTCTCTCTACTGGTAGCATGGCCTAGACTGAATTTTCTCTAGAAAACTGAAATGGAAACTAGAGCAGTGTTTCTCTATCCCTTGACTCAAGCTGTTTTAAAATCACAAATACACATTTTTAATGACTGAAATATAACATTAGCAAGGAGGCATTCTGTTCCAGTTGTTTCATTACAGAATGGAATGCTTGGAACCTGTTCACAAGGAGACATTTCTGTGGTTAATCAAATCATGCTCCCTTCCATAACCCCTTAATAATTCAAGTACTATAAGTCTGCTTTCCTTGTCCAAACTACTCTTGTAAATACAGTATATAATTAAATGAAAGGACATGCCTTATATAGTCCATATATGAAACACTTAGATGTTCCCAGATTTTTTCTTCTTTTCAGACGCTTTAGATTATACAAATCTTGGAAATGAGGTTTAACAAATGCCATAAAACTACTAATTCTTTGGTTTGTTTTTGGTTATATGTAATATAAAAATGGCATCCTGTTGTGAGAAAGGTGGGCTTATACATATTTTAAATAAACATTTTAAATCAATATTGGTGACAAGCTGACTATTTAGTTTCCATATTTTACACTTCTATTCTTCTAAACAATATGTTATGTTTGTTAGGGATTTTTATTCCAAGTACACATTGGAGACAGGACTCACAGTCCTCTGGATTATCAGTGGCCATAGAGACTTCAAAAGCACCACTGTTGGATATGCTTAAATCTAAAAATGTGTACAGGTGTTTTCATGAAACCCTTTGTATTGATTGATGCACATTGATGCTCCTGTCGATCCTCTAATCTGGTCATACTGTATTTTTTTCCTGATTAAAGATTCTCCTTAAGAGAATCAGTTCCTCTAACAACAATGTATCCCTCAGCAGGCATTCTCTGTGCCTTTGGTATATGAGGGATGATAGGAGTCCTGCTCACAAATTACAATGAACACACACAGTCTGTGTACAGTACTTATGTGGTTTTTGTTTATGTGTGCACTGAATAATTTTCATGTTGTATTCAGCACAAGTACAGCTGAACTTTTGACAGAAACTACACATCTATCCAGGTTCTGACTCCTGGTTTCATTTGTAAGGTGAACACACATTAGCTATTTCTTCCAAACAGACATACACGTGTATATGCAGGCTGCATGTGCGTTTACTGTAAAGTATGAACGGTGCTAGGATGAGAGAGAACTGCTACCCATGGTAGAGAATGCCTATCTTTACAGGCAATATCCTGCCCTGGGGAGGGGGATGACAAAATTGCCTCAATTTGCCATGCTACATGCCCAGTTAAAATGAGCAAGTTCAGTACTAAAATGCTGTCAGCATCCACAGGTCCAGCCTTTGGCTGCCATAATGCCTCGTTAGGTACTCAGTCATTCCCTTCCCCCCATGAACTGTCATGGTCCCAAATTGTAGTACCTATTTAGACACTGTTTGTTTATTTATTACATTTATTTATTACATATACCTCCACTTCTGGCCCAGCCAGCTTGTGGCAGTTTACAATAAAAACATAGCCTAAAAACATCCCATAAAACAAACATAATTACAATACACAATTGATGGTGGTAGTATCCCGTTGATATCAACAAGCAATGTAAACCAAGGGGGAATTGGTCACTCAACAGTCTGGAACCCAGTCTGGAACACACGGGAGGGGGGAGACCCAATCTTATAACCCTGGGTATTGTACCTGTATTAAGCATCATGATAATTTGTGACCACAGTTAGTACTTCTGATTAATGAATGGACTCAATTGATTCCATTATTAATACAATATCAGGCAAGCTGGATAGTTTCAAAGTTGTAATTAATATTTTTCTAGGTATTATCCTAGAAAAATATTAATTACAACTTTGAAACTATCCAGCTTGCCTGATATTTTTTTTCTAGGTATTATCCGAGCCTCTTGTGGCGCAGAGTAGTAAGGCAGCCGCCTGAAAGCTTTGCTCATGAGGTTGGGAGTTCAATCCCAGCAGCCGGCTCAAGGTTGACTCAGCCTTCCATCCTTCCGAGGTCGGTAAAATGAGTACCCAGCTTGCTGGGGGGTAAACGGTCATGACTGGGGAAGGCACTGGCAAACCACCCCGTATTGAGTCTGCCATGAAAACGCTGGAGGGCGTCACCCCAAGGGTCAGACATGACTCGGTGCTTGCACAGGGGATACCTTTACCTTTACCTAGGTATTATCCATTGGAATTATAGGAGAGAGTACATGTATGTCTTACTGATTTGAAAACACTGGAAACCAGCATTGTTCTTAATCACACGGAATGAGTCGTATGCATATATGTTATTATGCATATGGGGTTGTATGTGTACATTCCAATAAACGTGTAGGCTGGGAGTAATTGTGCATATAAACTTTGACGAACTCATCCTTCTTGCTTGCTGTACATATGTTAACAAAAATCAGTCCCCAAACTGATGGCTTTTAAAGGGCACTGAAACTTGCCCTAGTGAAGAATGGGTATGAATGCCCGCATTCTTCAGCACTGAAGAGAGCTTAGAGTAGTCCAACAATCTACTGTAGAGCTGCTCTTCTGCTGCACTCCAGGCTCTTTGGGGATTTAGGAGACTCATTATGCAATGAAATAGGTGGGTTCTTCCATTTTCCAGAGCCAAGTAAAATACTGGAAGGATTTTATTTTGTATTTTGTTCTGTGATCTAATTAGTTCATGCCATTGCCTGCGGGGAAGAAGTAAGCAGAATGCTTGATTATTTCATACAAATATATAGTACTTTTATTAATTGTTGCCTGCAAGGAAAGGGCAAAGGGATGTGGAAATAAGTACTTCGCTTAAAGAAAAGTTAGGAAACTTAAAAAGTTAAAAGAGGTCTTGGAATGTTGAACATGGTAAAAAGCCTAAAATTATAGTTTTTTGTTTTCTGCTGTATTTATATATGAATAACAGTGGCATCGAACAGTGGAGGGAAGGAGACTGATAAACGTTCATGGATTTACAACTTATGGACAAAAATTGGGAAAGGTTATGTTACCTACAGTGTTCCTGAATTCTCTCAGTGGTTCGTGTTTCTATCCTGGAACAAATCAGTAGTTAGGCCAACGTGCTTAGGCTTTTGGTTTGCAGTTCAGTCTGCTGCGTGCAGATTTTCCTGCAGTTTGCCACTCTTTTGAGGTTTCAGGGTGCCCATAGTCCTTGTGGTTTTGTACCGTACTTTCCTTCATTCAGAATCATGTTTACTGAGAATCAGCTGCAGTGGTTGGGAGTATGGCATTCTCAGCAATAACATATACAAGATATTTGGGTCAGCTTGGAAGCTGCAATGGAGTATACATGAATGTGGATACCTCTGACAGCAGGTCCCTCAAAATTCCTTACTAGTATTGCCAGATTCAGATGCAGCACTAAATCTGATGGAGGATGAAATGCAAGGCTCGCTCCTGTAATGCCAGCCCATGGTTTGGTATGACAACCAAACTGGATCACGGTGGCTATATACAGGAAAGCAAAGTTTGAGTCCTGTGACACTTTTAAGACCAACAACGTTTTATTAATAACGAACAAAACTTTGTTGGTCTTAAAGGTGCCACTGAACTCAAACTTGTTCTGCTGCTTCAAACCTAACAAGCACAAGAGTGAAATGGATCAGGACATGGGACTCTGTGTTCACTCTGCTCTTCCGATTTCTCATATTCTTGGGGCTGTCTATTCACCTTTTTAAAACTCTCTTTAAGTAGACTTTTATAATTTGCAACTGTGTGCTGCCCAGCATACCAGCTGGAGGTGTGCTAGCATCAAAAGTTCAGGCAGAGTCTTATTCAGAATATTATTTAGACAGTTCCCTGTAACTCCCTGTAGCTCAGTCCCTCCCTTAGAAATTTTCCTTCCCAATGAAGTGATTAATTGAACTTGCTCTTTTGAATAAAATGACTGCCTGCCGTAAACTTTGTCTTGTCTGGGGGCATTTTGAGCTTGACAGCACTGAAGATTTCCTGCCCGCATTGGTTATTAGGTGCTCCTTATCCTTTGGTTCCACTGCCTAGTGAAATATTAGATAACGGGGAAAGAGCTTATCTTAACATACGTCTGAACTGACAAATATGGCAGCCTTTCAACAAAACGTCTACTGCACGCAAGGTCCTCTCCCGGGCTTAGAATAAGAATAAGCTTGATACTTGTCTTCTCCCATTGACAATGGTCAAATGCATACAATGTGATTTCCATGGCATCCAGACAGCTGGAGCACCTAATATCTACCTGTCTAGCCAGAGCATCAGTTTGCCTTGTGCAGAGAGCTGGTGTTTGTCATTGAGACTAATTTCTAATGCATGAGGAATAAGTGTTTTACCAGCTTCCTTTATTCCTGAGCATACAATGAAAGCTGCATAGATTTGTTTACCTTCAGTGACAAATAACTCATGATCACCTCCCACCCCAATCTTTTAAATAAGACAACACACAAAAAAATGCTTTTCAGATGAAATTGGCATTGCTTCAGACAAAGCATAAGTGAATGCTGAGGAGGCAGGGATTTATGTTTTGGACTGAACAGCGTTGTTAGTGTTGTTCCCCCCCCCCCCCTTTGTTGCATTTCATACAAAGAATGACAATAACTCTGGTTTAGCATTCAACCATGCTAGTTTAGTAATATGGCTCATGTTCCTCATTTTGCTGTTCTCAGTGAATAAACAACAGTAAAGCACGGCAAGGTAGGTGCTGTACATTGGAGACAAATGAAATGCACGCAGGCTCTGTATGTGCAGGTCTTTACCCTTACAAAAAAGAAGAAGGTCTGGGTTATGTGGACATACAGACCATGCACTTGCAAACTCTGAATGCTTGGATGTTGGGAGTGGGGCCAGCAGGCACAAACCTACTCCACCCACTATCCCCACACTTAGTCATCTGCACAGGGCTTTGGGGATGGCAGAGATCCTGTATTTTTAGGGAAAGAAGAGGCTTCGCGCATTATGGAAATGTGAGGTGCCCTCATGTCCATAATATACTGACCTGCTCTGTTTTGTGACGTTTGCTGAGGAAAGGGGGGTATGCAAACAGCACAGGAAGCATGCTCAAGTCTGGTATGATTGGCTTCTGTTTCCCAGGTTTTTTTCCAAAGGTTTCAGACCCAGGTAGCTCCTTCAGTTGCTACAGAAAAGAATGTAGTGAACACAAGAAACTGCCTGCAAGCATGTTTCTTACTTCATTAACATTTTCCAATTAATGGTACTTACACATACTGATAAGTGATAAGAGAAAAATAACTATCATTTTGTTTTGTTTTTCTTTACCACTTCTCGGTGTCAGGGGCAGGTTCTCATGGAGGCCTTTTTGCTCATATGATGAATAGATCGCCAGATCTCTCCTGGTCACCAGCAAAGGATGGCAGGATAATGTTGCTAGATCCAGATTGGGAAACTCCTGAAGATTTGGGGATTGAACTGGCAGAGGACAGAGACCTTGGTGGAGTGCAGTGCCATACAGTCCAAGAATCCATATTCTCCAAGAGATCCAATCTCTGTAATCTGGAGATGAACTGTAATTCCAGGGGTTCCCTAGGTCCCACCCGGAGGCTGATATCCCTAATAATGAAGGATGCTCGGTTGCACAGTGCAAGATTTTCAGAATTTCAGAAACGTTTCAGTCATGGTGATCTTAACCATTTTTTATCTCAGAATTCTGAAATGCCAGTGCCTAGTGGTTTAATTCATTCTTGGGAAGCATAGAAATGTTATGATGGGAGTGGTCAACAATAAATACGTTAGGGTCTACTCTTACTGCTTAACAATTTCTTAACATTGGTGGCAAGCCAGAGACTATACATAATACAGAAGTTACTTGTTTTTTATTCTGAGGGCTTATAAACATCTACAAAACAGAGGTTAGAGAGATCAGGAATTGACAGTGATGGAAAGAGGGGAGTGATGGTAATGGAGCAGGTGAAATTAAGCTGGGGGTTTTCAGAATTGCAGTTTGCTTTTGGCCCCTTTATCCATGCAAGTCTTTCTCTATGTTTTTTTAATTTATCTATGAAAGTCTCAAAACCCTAAGAGACAACAACAAAATATTCTCACCATGCAGGTGACCTAGGAAGTTTCAATGCCCAGTGGACAGCCCATGCACCTGTTCTTTGCTGCCTAATGCAGCATGACGATGAGGAATCCTGCAAGATGGGGCAGTTCCATAAACATTTGAAAAATCTGCTACTGGACATGGGAAAATAAACAGTCTTCCCTTTTGGCAAATTTGTTTTCAATTTGTGTTTACATTTATACCTTACTTTGTTACTTGTCGCTCTCCTAAGACTGCTTACAACAGTGATAAAAAATACAAGTGAATACTAGAAGCATAAACTGTGGGAGTCACAAGCATGGGGCTTCTGGCCATTTCTTGTAGCATGGAAAGAGGCTGTCTTTGTCCCAAAAGGAAGGAAAAAAGAATGGCTGTGAGAACACATGCTTAGTCCTTGGGTTTAGGTACTGCCTTTGTGTGGCAGGAGATTCTGCTTTTAGCAGATTAAGTTGAAGCACCAAGTATTTTGTTATCTCCCACTAGTTCATGGCCTTCAGTGCAAGTCTCCCCCCTGCCCATATGAGAACATAGGCCAGAATCCAAAGAGCTACTTTAGATGGGGCCAAGGGCTTGAGCATGCTCAATGGGATTTCTTCACCTTCCTCCCTTACTGTATCACAATCCACTGTTGAAAGTTTCCTGAATTTCAGAGGCAGTTGAGGGGAGGGGGGAGGAAAGCTCTTTGAGAAGCAAGTTTGGCCCTTCCCCTTTTAAAAAGAGAAGTAGTTGCACTTATAGATGCATCCAAAAATGAGCCCAGACTGACTTTTTGTATGAGGGTGTTGTGTGAAATCATTTGTTAATGTCAGTCAGGCGCTTCAAACAGAACCCCATTATTTACATGCCTAATAGAATCATTTTTATCTTAGCTGAGCCTCAACATGAAAGTGATTGGATGCTTTATAGATGCCTGGATAGATGGATAGAGAGTGTAATTTGTGACAAATTGCTACCATCTCTGCTTCATTCTGCTTCTGACATTAGCAGTGTATGTCTTGGGAGGTGCTTGAAAAATTGGAAGAAAAGGGAGATGGATTACTGCCTACTTTATATCACATTATTCATACAAATTTTAAAAAATAGACAACAAGGAAGATGGACCTTTAGTAAAACCCCAAACTTGGGGAACAGAAATAAGGTATCTGGAAGTCCGTCAGCCCTCTAAAAATTAGGAAGCACAAGATTTCTAGCACCATGAAATCCCTGAAGACTGAATCCTTAAAGGGTTTCATGTTGAACATCACATATTCAATGTTATTTATTTGTAAATCCCTTCTTATAGTTGGTAACATACATTACATACAATAGTTGTACATAACTGTGAAAACTATGCATGGAATCACAGAATAATAGAGTTGGATGGGATTTCCTGGGTCATTTAGTCCAGCCCCCTACACTATGCAGGACACTCATAATCCTATTGCTCACCCACTGTAACCTGCCAGCCTCTTGAACTTTCATAGAATCAACCTCTCTGTCAGATAGCTATCCAGCCTCTGTTTAAAAATCTCCAAAGATGGAGAACCTACCACCTCCCAAGGAAGCCTCGCCACCGGGCCGCGGCGGGGCAGAGGGAGGTGCCTCCCCCCCGCAGTGCGGCGCTCACCAGGCCTTCGCTCAAGGCCTGGCGAGCACTGTGCTGCATGGAGGGAGGCGTGGCCACCGGCATGCCGGCAGGTGCAAACGTGCTTGTGCGACCGATTCATGCATGTGCGTTTGCACAGAACTGTCGTGCATGCGTGTTTGTGCCCCAACGGGCACAAACGTACATGTGGCACGTGCGTGATGCCGCTGGGCCGCCCTCTCCCTTCCACCCCTGCTAGCGGTCCCCAGCCTTCAAAGGGTTGGGGGTCGCTGCTTTATATGGCAGCTTTTTAAATACTTGAAGATGGTTATCAGATCCCCTCTCAGTTGTCTCCTCTCCAGGCTAAAGAGACCAAGCTCCCCCAACCTTTCCTCATACATCTTGGTCTCCAACCCCCTCACCATCTTTGTTGCCCTCCTCTAGACATGCTCCAGTTTGTCTACATCCCTCTTCAACTGTGGTGTCCAAAACTGAACATAGTAATTCAAGTGAGGCCGAACCAGAGCAAAGTGGTACCATCACCGCCCCTTATCTGGACATCATACTGCGTTTGATACAGGCCAAAATCCCATTTGCCATTTTAGTCACACTTCTGACTCATGTTCAATGTATGGTCTACTAAGCCTCCTAGATCCTTTTTGCAGAAACTACTGCCAAGACAAGTCTCCCCCGTCCTATATTGGTGTCTATGGTTTTTCCTACCTAAATGCAGAACTTTATTTTGTCCCTATTGAATTTCATTGTATTTAGTTTAGCCCAGTTCTTGAGCCTATCAAGATCATCCTGTATTCTGTGGCTGTCTTGAGTTGTGTTTGCTACCCCTCCCAGTTTAGTATCATCTGCAAATTTAATAAGTACCCCCTCTGATCCCTTATCCCAATAATTTATAAATATGTTGAACAACACAGGCCCCAAGACAGATCCCTTGGGCACTCCAATTCTCAGGGCATTTTCGCACGGGGATCTTTGTTGCAAATTGTTTGCGGAATGAAAAATCGCCATTTAAAATAGTGGAATTCGTCGTTATGTATACCTGCCTTTGTAGTGGAATCAGTTGCGTTTTTTAGCGTTTCCCACAGGCTTCCGGTCTCGGCAGAAATCGCTAGAAAGGAAGCGCTATTGCCAAGCTTGTCCCACCCCTGGCCGTCAAGCAGCCAATGGGCAGCCGTTAGCATGCTCCCAAACAGCCCCTTTCCCTTTAAGAAAGGTTTTTAAAAAAAAAAAACAGACCCATAGCAACGAATCTAGGTAGATTCGTTGCAACGGAGAGACCCATCCAGCTGCCTAATGTGAGCTGTCGTTTGATCGTATGATCGTTGGCACGCTGCCTCGAGTGATAAAAAAAAAAATCCCCCCCCCTCTCACGGGCCCGATTTTTGGCTGAATTAATGTGTAAAAAATAAAGGGACTTTATTTCAGCAAACGGGCTTTTATGTGGTTTGTGCTTAGTGACTAAAGGTAAAGGACTGAAGCCAGGGAAGCCTCTAAACAGAAAGAGGCTCGCTGGTGCGTTTATCCCCGCTCGCTCGGAGAAAAAAAAATGGCGATCGCTTCACCGGAAGTTTGGAGGACAGGCTCAGGAGGAGGGACTTTGAAGAACCCGCAACAATGGTAACGCACAGGTCTTTAGCGCTAGTGTTGCAGATTGGTTGCAGGAGTGTATCGCTATCCGGAGGGTGAATCCACTTTTCTGGATTCCCC
Organism: Paroedura picta; assembly: GCF_049243985.1. Lineage (NCBI taxonomy): Eukaryota > Metazoa > Chordata > Lepidosauria > Squamata > Gekkonidae > Paroedura > Paroedura picta. Next base: position 51,394,511 of record NC_135377.1, read on the forward strand.
TGAAAGCGCTACAACGAAGCGCTTTTTGCGGGTCGGTTTCAGGAGTGTTGCAGATTGTCTACGACGTCGTGCGTTATGCCAAATTAGTAGCGTTTTCAATTAGCAACCATTGTGCTATTTTGAAGCCGTGCGAAATGGCCCTCATTCTTCTCAAGAGGATGCTGAACTATTTACAAGTACCCTTTGGGTACAATCTGTCAACCAGTTATCGATCCACCTGACAGAATTAGGATCTGTAGCACATTTTACCAATGTGGAACCTCATTAAAAACTTTACTGAAATCCAGATAAACTACATCCACATAATTCCCCTGATCCAGCAAGGTAGTCACTTTCTCGAAAAAAGAGACATGACGTTGGACATGACGTTGTTGCGAACCCCATGCTGAATGCAGAATCACTCTAGTCTCAGTCCATTGAAAAGAACTCTATATAGCATCTATATATCTGTTTCCCAAGTGTGACCCCTCTCTGTGGATATTTGAATCTGCAAATGTGGACCATAGTTACCCAAAACAGATTTTTCTGCATACTTGGGTGACCCCAGAGATTTACAGAGAAATCTAAAAAGTTAAAAAAAAACCATGATGGAGCTATAGTGAGAAAGGGGTCCACACCCCAAACCTTCATTTGTGTTTGCCTACAACAGCCATCTTTTGATGAAAGAGAAGGGATGTGGTTGGTTGACGTAGGAGGGAGGAGTTACAGAAGCTGGGTCTAGAGGAAAGACAATGTGGGGTCAGACTACTGAGCTATACAGACAGTAAAGTCTATGTTTGGTGACTGTTGGTGGCACCAGCATCTAGAAGGCTCTCTGGGACCAGCCATGGTGGCTTTCTGGGCCTGCTTGTGGTGATGCCAGTATCCAGGAAGCTATCTAGGCCCAGCTGCAGCAGTACTGGTAACTAGGAGGGTCTCCAGACCTGGAGCAGCTTGGGGAATATTAACAAGAAGGGTGGGGGGAACAGGGGGGACTGTCAGAGAAGGAGAGGGGAGGAATTAGAAAGGGCTACGATATGTTGACAGAGAAGGATGGGGGTCAAAAGAGATGAGAGGTTGACAGATAAGGGGAGAGGAAGATTAATGGAGAAGGGTGGGGGCAAAAGAGATGGGGTAGATTAACAGATAAGAGGACGAGAGAAATGAGGGTAGGCTGATCGAGAAGGGGTGGGAAAGAAGCAATTATGGGAAGGTTGATATATAAAGGGGAGAAAGAAGAGATTGTAAAGGAAGGATGGAGAAAGATGTGATGTGAGAAGGATTGAGAAGATTGATGAAAGGTAAATAAAAGTAGGGAACAGGGAAAGAAGAAAGGGAAGGGGGAGGTAGGCATCCTTCCCACACATTTCTTGCTGGTCCTCACTTGTTGAACTGTAAGTGTCATCATAACAGATAAATGAGTAAGCAGACAAGTGATCTTTTTCAAGTATGCCAAAGCTCTATCAAAGCCTGTGGATCTCCAGAGAAGACATCGATTCTACTTGGGGCTACCTTAGAAGAGTGTTCAGAGGCTGCAGGTAGTGTGGAATGCTGTAGCGAGGCTGCTGGTCAGCGCCCCCTTGACTGTCCCATCGACCAAAGAAGCTTGTGTGGGGGGTGGCACAAGAGAGGGACTTTTCAGCAATAACTCCATGATTATGGAACATCCCCTCACTTTCAATATTAATGCTGTTGTCATGCTGGTATCAAAGAATGCATAACAGAAAAATGATATGTCTAATTAGACTAGCTTTGACAATTTTAGGGTATTCATGTTACACCAAGTTTTTCATCAAGCTATATATGTGTGAGACTTTCTGATTTCTGGTTGGTTTAGTAGTCCAGTCCTAATTTCTCTTATTCTTTTTTCATCAACAACAAATAAAAGTATTGACAAGATAAGTGAGGGCCTGGAAGATTCATATTCATCCTACTTTTATTGTAACATGTTAATGTTACATTAATATACATATAAATATATATAAAACTAAAGATGGTAAATAAGCAGCATGTAAATTATTCAATACAGCAGCTCAATAACTCAGTGACATTGGATCCCAAGTTTTGTGGCATTTTGACGGGAACCAAATGCTTGCCCTAAATCACATGGCTTCAGTTCTGCTGCTTTCTTCTTGATCTGGTTGGTAGTGGCAATCCAAAACTGGCATTGAATGTAGTCCAAGGGAGATAGGAATGGGCAACACATAGCACAGCAACAGATACAGCTAGGTCTCTTCTTGTTCCAGGGCAAGTTGTAGTAGTTCCCTATAATAGATTTCAGGGGCAAGTACATTTTACCCCAAATCTGATTAAGATATGATGCTGCTTTTCAGTATGTTGTACCAAAGGTACAATTGGAGAGTGAATCAGAGCTTTATTGACTGGGGCATAGGTCACAGGTGCAATTATCCAAACAGGGATGCACAGAGAAGAACAAGTCCTACCATACAATCCCAGACAGAGTCACACCCTTCTAAGCCCATTTAGCTCAATGACCTTAAAGGCATGTAACTGCTGAGGACTGCATGACAAGTTTTCATGGTAATTAATCTCCTGGGTGATGATTCTTATTTTTGCTATGATTTTGTACTGAATTACTGTACTTTTGCTGGCCACCAGAAGTGGGAAAGTGGGATGTAAATATAATAAAAATGTAAAACATTTGGTATCTAGTAGATAAACAGCCAAATTCTTCCCTGTTGCACTCTGTATTCTCCAGGGAAGCTCCTGCTTTCCTTCCCAGCTAATACAAGATGTATCAGATCTCTTATTGAAAATACAAGGACTCTTGTAGTCTTCCTCCCCAACCCCTCCAGTTCCTAATAGGAATTACAGTTGCAGTGCTTATTCCCAGCTAAATTTTTGTATGCTTTTCTCTCACATTTGTTGTCCTAGGCAGAGTCTGCACTTACTTTCTTTATTCCATTGTCAATCCTGTTGAATTCAGATTGCTTTGAACTCGATTCTTCCTATCCCCCCCCTCCCCATTGAAACAGGAAAGTCTTCTGCACGTGGTTAGGGAGGCTCAGAAGGGGGGAGGAAGCCAAGCCTCATTCTTTCTTTTCTTGAAGGGGGGGGGGAGGAGCCAAGCAGGGAGCCTCTTTCTTTTATTGGAGGGGATAGGGAGAGGATCGAAAAAGGCAAAGGAGGGAGGAAAAATCCAAGACCGACAGAAATTGAGAGAAATTAGGGGCTTCTCCTTTAAGGCAAGCGTGTCACATGACCAGGTGTAGCCTATCAGAGGTTCTCTACCACGGAGCTTTCTTTCCCAAATGGATATTGAGGATTTTCAGCACTCTGAGATATTGCACAATAAAGGTAGGGTCACTCCAGAACAATCCTTCTTGCTGCAGAAGGAAATTTTAAATTGCTCCAAATCCAAACGGAAATCGCATTCTGTGTAGAGGGCAGGGACTGAATCGATCTGGGGTTGGAATAAAAGCTCCGTGCTTCCTTCTTTAGGAAGTTTGTGTTTGTTCAACAGGAGTGGGCCTCACTTTTTGACAGCTTTTCCTAAGCAGTGTATTGCCATGGGTTCATAGCAACTTTTTGGAGCCAAAAATAGAGCCCCTTGGAGACTTATTAACCCTGGCAAAAAAAAAAAAGAGGTACTTCTTAGGAAGGATTATGGTCTTGCCAAGTTTAAATTCTTTTAATTTTTGTCATGTGATTAGAATGGCTTGTTTTAAAGGTTTTTCCCCCCTCCTGGTAAGTAAAACCAGTGGAAATTTTTTTCTCACAAAACTTTCCAAAACATTGTTTTTACATAGAAGCCATCCTTGGGAAAGTATATTATTTAATGTTGCAAGTTTTAGAACAGGGTTATAATGGGATCTCTTTAACAAGGCAATTGTTCTAGGAGACTGCTGGATTATTATTGTTTATAGAGCTGAAATGCCAGTGAAATGCCAGAAATAGAATTTGTCATCTGAAAGTATCATTTTTAATAAACACATACTTTCAATTCCCAATATATGTCTGATAAGATTTCAAACCCAATTAACTTCTCTGCTTCTGAAACAGAGAATGACATTGCTGTTGTAGCTGCCCTGGGGCCTCTCTGCCTTTTCCTCTTATAGAAAGCAGCTGTAGTTTTACTTTGCACTTTAAATGACATCCAGATCAGGTCTTTTGTATGGTGACTGTTTCCCTCACCTTGGCTATTTACAGCCTCCCCATTTCATCTCTTTTGCTGGAAGGGCCATGCCTTAGTGGTAGAACATCTGCTTTGCGTGCAGGAGGTTCCATGTTCAACCCCCGCACCTCCAGTTAAAAGTACTGGGCAGAAGCTGATGTGAAAGACCTTTGTCTGCCTGAGACCCTGAAGAACTATTGCCAGTCTGAGTGGACAAGACTGACCCTGATGGCCTGATGGTATGATTCAGTATAAGACATCTTCCTGTGTTCCTGTGGGCATCCCAGAATGATCTCAACTGGTTCCAAATATGACACCAATCTTCTTCTTTTTGTTTAGATTGACCAGAGCCCCTTCACTCCTGTGTCATGTATTTTGCAGAATATTTATTCTGCTCTATCTTCAAGTTCCCTTCTTATTCTCAAGTTCCCTTCTTATTCTCATTTCATTTTAAAATTTAATTTTAATACCATTACTTATTCTATATTTCTATATTTCTACAATGCTGTTGGTTCAAATGTTATAATACTTATACTGGATAGTAAACCTCATTTAGCCCTGACCTGGATAGCCAAGGTTAGCCTGATCTTGTCAGATTGGCCCCAGCTTGTATTAGGATGAAGGACCTGCAAGGAATACCAGGGTTATGGCACAGAAAGAGGTAATGGCAAAATACATATTTCATTGAAAACCCTACAGGACTGCCTTTAGTCAGTTGTGACCTGACAGCACTTTCTGCTGCTACCACCACCACATTAGGACTTCTTTCAGACTGGATCCCAACCATTTTTTCTACTGGTACAAGAGGGAGAAAGGTCCCTTTGGTTACCCCAAAAAGTAATGCTGGGGATCATGGGTGCTTCATGAGCAAAAAGCACGTTAAGAGTGGAATGAGACTGAGTAGAAAAATTGGCAGGCTTTATGTTTATTTGTGTCACGCATACCCAGACAGTCTCAGAAACCAAAGGGAAGACTATGAGCTTGTGTGTTCATTCTTACTTCTCCTTTATGGTGAAAACCAACTGTGAAGAGTGGCTGAGTGCTCTCTGTAAACACTGAACTTGCTTTGTGCATTTGAATGAGTCAGGAAGTCTTCACTGTGGTGCGGTTTTTAGTTGGCACACAAAGCAACGAAACGTCTGAGCTGCAATTAGGCTAAAGTTCAGGGAAGTTTTTAAAAATTGCAGGTGTTTCCTACCTTCCCAAGAAGGTAGGGTCATTTCAATATGAGGTTGTGACCAATGAATCAGCTCCCATGATCCCCAGCATGTAACTCCCTTTCTAATGAAAGTCTGAGTTGTACAGTTACCATGGAGTCTATTTTCCATCTTTTAGGCCCTTCAGACTTTAGTTACATGAAAGGTCCAGGTCAGTTGACCTCTCCTCACACTGGACTCAGCCAGGCCACTGCCAAGTGGATCACATGAATCTTCGGATCTAGTGAATTTCACTTTTAGCAGCAAGGACAAAGACATTGATAGGGAGTGTCTAGCACGGGTAAATGCTGGTATCTTATCATGTACTTAATAAGCAAGCTCAATCGTTCCAAAACTGGGTTGGCATGCAGGATTGTCCAGTAGTTGCCCACCATAATCACACCAAATGTGTATGTATCTATAGAAACAAGGCTAATTGTTGCACAGGGAGCTACTTTGGCTTTTTTGAAGTACTGTTTAAAGGCAACAGAAAATTATATACCCATTTTGACCTGGATTGAGGAGGGGGGAGAGACTGAATTAGTATGTTCCCAGGTGGACAATTCTATCTACAATTCTGGAAAAGATACTATTTTCCTACGACATCAGACTTCCATACCATCTTCATAGAATGTGCTGTGAGAGTAAAATTGCAAAATATGGTGTGATGTCGGTTGGCACTTTAGGATCCTTAGGACAGGCAGATAACTCCAGCTTATTCACACATAGCTGCAATAAGTCCTTAATAGTCTCTTTCCTGTCACTGTCTGTCTCTTTTGAGTTAACTGCCAGATGGCTGGCTGGCAATTCAAGTTTAGGCAAGTGAATAATCTACCTGGCACCAGTTGCACTGTGGCCCCAAAGGGACTCCGTTTAGTGAACTCTTCCTTTTGTGTGTAAAATGCTGTTAATGGCTTGTTTAGCGACATGTATTTCAACAACATGGCTTTTCAGTTTTTTGTCAGGAGGCACAAAGTACTTGCATATGCAGAGATATTGGCACCCCCGCTAATTCTGTCTCTAGCTCTTTCACTTTCAGCTGTGTTATTTCCATGTAAGGGTAATAGATGAAGTGAGCTTTCAGGTTTTTAATGTACTTCTCTGGTACATCTTTTTAAACTACTGTGTGAGTGGAATGGAGGAAAATGTGAGGTTAAATCTGTATCATGATAGTAACTGAAGGAAACCTAAGCAATGTCATCCCTTTGTGAATGGAACTGGAGGATTGGAACTTGATCTTGATAAGCAATCAATGATGGGACAGAATTAAAAACAGTATATAACTGATTGCAAAAACAACCAAGAGCAAAAAATCCAGATACTGTCAGTCACAGTATCACACACCAATACGTTAACAAAATGTGAGCCAGTTTGGTGTAGTGGTTAGGAGTGCAGACTTCTAATCTGGCGAGCTGGGTTCGAATGTGCACTCCCCCACATGCAGCCAGCTGGGTGACCTTGGGCTTGCCACAGCACTGATAAAACTGTTCTGACCAAGCAGTGATATCAGGGCTCTCTCAGCCTCAACCACCTCACAGGATGTCTGTTGTGGGGAGAGGAAGGGGAAGGTGACTGTAAACCACTTTGAGATTCCTTCAGGTAGAGAAGAGTGGCATAAAAGAATCAACTCTTCTTCTTCTCTTCTTAAACTGCCCTGAGTTGGCAATGCTGGGAGGGGCAGTTATAGATATCTAATTATAAAATGAATAAAATTATTTCCTTGGTTTCATTATCACTGAGATAGTGGCCAGCCCAATATTGTGTTCAGTCTGTCAGACTAGGATTTGGAAGACTCAGGTTCAAATCTCCCCTGCTTTGCTAGCTTGTTGTGTGACCTTGGACCAGTCATTCTTTCTCAGCATTATCTACCTCACAGGATGGTTGCTCTGAGAATACAATGGAGACAAGTGTCGTAAGCTTTGTTGGCTCCCCATGGGAGAGAAAATCATGGTATAAAAATCAAATCTGTAACTGCTCTGTGGAAGCGGTATAAATAAAACAGAAAGGGCTGTGGGGGTGGGTGCTATCCAGGATGGGGGGGGATGATTGGCTCCTGGCCCCAGAACTGACCAGTGGGGAGGCGCAAAGCACCCCCTCCCAACGTAGGCCACCTTCGCCCCATAGCCACCATTACTGTGCTGGCCGCCAAGAGGCAAGGTAGACCCCGAGTTGGGTGGGTGGGGGGGAGGCCTTGGCCCAGCCCAAGGGGCAGGCCCGCCACATCGCAGACACAGCAGGACTGCCCCTTTGGCCGGGCTGAGCCGTATACCCCGTATTCTTCCCCTGCTGCCCCCTCACTACTCGCCCCCCCAACCCACCCAGCGGTCCCTTCCCCCCTCCTTCCCTGTCCCCTTTCATTGCACCTTCATTCCTTCCTTCCTACCTAGCTTCCTGCCTTCCCGCCTTCCTTCCTGCTTTCCTCCATCTCTCTCTCCCTGCCTCTTTCTCTACCTTGCTCTCTTTCTGTCTTTCTGCCTTTCTTTCTTTGTTTTTTCCTTTCTTCCTCCCTTCTGTCCATCCATCCATCCACCCATCCCTTTATCTCCTTTCTCGCTCCCATCCATTTCTCTTCTGCCTTTCTTTCTTCCATCCTTTTCCCCATCACTTACTCTCCTTTCTCCCCTTCTCTCTCTCTCCCCCGCTCTCTAGGTCTGCCTGCCCGCCTTTTGTCCCTCCCTCCCAGGGGGGCCCTGCCAGGGGGGGGCCTCCTGCACCCACCCACTGCCCGCTAGCGCCCGCTGTATTTTTTATGCAGCAGGCTTAATTTCTAGTATATATATAAATCCAAGTGGTAATGTAGACAAGTTCAGTTAGAGTTGAATGATCTTCTACCCTCCCTCCCTGGCACACACGATGTCAAAGAAAAGTGTTTTAAGCCTTGGCCCTTCCTAATTTACTATATTTCTGAGAGGGTGTTTTTGCATATTGAAGTGCATTCAACGTGCAGCCTGAAATGATACAGCCCAGTGAGAGATTTACATTTTCTGAGAATTAGATCATAGAATAACAGTGAGGTATGGGACATCTGGATGTTCAGCTCCCATGTGTCAAGGCCTGATCCTCCACAGAGTAATTCTCATCCATGTTCCACTAAAGTCCCATCATAGAAATATAGTTTGCCATATACAGGGAGTAGGTCTGGTTTGTATTACGGGTGCCTGCCCGATTTAAGAAATGGGTTTGGTTCCATTCTTTTTATTTTATCATTGGGAGGATTTTCCTATTACTTCAGCACAGGCTTTTCTACAGCCAAAGATTAGGTCAACTCACTAGACTGTTCAAATGCAAAGAAATGTGATCAGTGTAACAGGCAGAAATAAGCTGTGCCATTTCCAGTAAGATTTGGTTCCTGAGGTGATAATAGAAGCAAATTAACCCATGATTGAATTAATAGGAAGTCACTCTATCCTAGTGCCGAAGGTTATGAGTCCCTGCACAGAATTTTGATTCTCAGTGACCCAGACACTTTATCCCTTGAGGGGTGTTCTCCTTGTACAAAGAAGCCTTTACCAATTTGTGCAGTCAAGATTTATAGTGGCCTTTTTTGTCCTTTCTCTCTCTCTTGTTGCTGTTTTCATTTGCAAAGGAAAATTGCTTATATTTCAGCACAGGTGCAAATTGTTGTATGAAGCCCACCCAATCTTACAGTACAATCATTTTTCAATCCATATATAAGAACATTCTGAGTACTCTTCTGCTGTACAGTATAAGGCCTAGAACACATATGAGATTTTTTTAAAAAATATTTTTTAAAACTTTCTGACCAATTCCACACGGATGTGTAAAATGCGTTCTGTCTCCTGCTTGTGAACACGTGATAGTAAACCACATTTCCTGATGGGAGACCCCTCCCACGTTATCCCACTGTCTCATCATGGCTTTTTGCCTCCCAACAAGGCAGCAGTGGAGAAGCAGGAAGTGTGGACAAACCAAAGTCCCCCCCCCCCCAACTCCTTAGGTTGCCAATCAGTGAAAGCCACTAATCCCTTCCCAGTGGTTGTTTTGAGTAGCTATGCAGACTGTGCCATTTTTTAAAAAAGATTCAATCATGAAATGGAGAGGGGAGGGGGGGTGAGAATGGGCAAAATGCTACCGAGACTGTTGCAAGTTTCTCCCTCCAGACAGGCTGGCTCCTGTTTGAGCCCTGATTTGCAGCGCAACAAGAAAGGGAAAGCGGGATTTTGCGATTTCCCTTATGGTGGGGCAAACTGGACAAAAAATCACACCACCCACTGGAGAGCTCTGGGCTGCTGCTGATGTCATGTGAAAGCAGCACTAGCACCCACGAGCCATGAGAGGCTATCCAGGGGCAAATTCCTCATGCAGAATCGGTCTCGGTTTAGTTATTTTTAAAACAATAAAAGTAGTGGCAGCTAGACACTCACAGGTATGTGGAATACATACCTGCTCAGGGGCTCCTTGATCCCCCACCCCTTCTCCCCCCCAGACACAGACACACAAATTCCTTCCCTCCCATTCCCCCCTGCCCTTGCCCTCCTGACCTCTTACTTGCCTGATCTCCTCCCTGGTTCCTCTTGCACAGGAGTAGTCAAACTGCAGCCCTCCAGATGTCCATGGACTACAATTCCCATGAGCCCCTGCCAGCATTTGCTGGCAGGGGCTCATGGGAATTGTAGTCCATGGACATCTGGAGGGGTTGCAGTTTGACTACCCCTGCTCTTGCAGGTCAATATTGTATACTGACATTTCCATATTATATCTTTGTGGTTGATTTACTGGAAACCAGGCAGTGAAGTTAGATTTCTCCCCAAATCTAAATTTAACTTAATCTGATATACACAATGCATTGAATGTGCTAGAGGTGATCACAGCTGCATTCTGAAAAACATCCCAAAGTTCCTTTTCAGGACCCGGTGGTTTGCAAAACACCTCTGGCCACATTCCTGTCGAAATCTAGCTTTCTGTTGCAGTGGCAGTGTTCTGTATCCTATTATAATTAATCCCTCCATAGCATAAACAGTATCCTCCATACAAACAAGGCACTTAATGGCCTGTGGGTGGACCACATGGATTGTGTGGATAAAGCACAGCTGTGTTTATCTATGAAACGAGATTTTAGGGGAGATTTCATCAAGCCTTTGAACAATTATATAATACAGGTTAATTTTCAAACCAATTACTAATAACCTGAAATGAAGTAAGCTTTAAGAGTAAATATAAAAGTCTAAATTCTCCACTTCTGTTTTTAATCCTTCCTCTAAACTTATTTCTTTTGGCTTCTGTTTCTAATCTACAAGCTGGTGCCATCTGTTTACTTTCTCACACCTAATTGCATTAAAACTAAAATAAAGTACAATTCAAAATGATAAAAACCACAGGTGCCACAAGATAAATTTGGGGTTGTTTTTAAATAAATAATGGTAACTGGATTTGGGAGACTGAGGTTCAAATCACACAGTCTTGTAGGATGACTGTAAACAGAAGTAGCAAACCATTTGTTGAACCCTAGTATCCTTGTAGGCTGGGCAAGATAAAAATGTAATAAATAAAACACTTTTTTCCTTAGGCTTCAAGGCAGAGGGTTTTACTTCCTCTGCTTATCCTGCATTTTCTCCAAGAAATTCAGGGTTGGGGTTGCAATGTCCCAGGTGGAGCCAGGAGATCTCTCCACATTACAGAGATCAGTTCCCCTGGAGAAAATGACTGCTTTGGAGGGTGGACCTTAAGATGTTATACCCTGCTAAGTTCCCTGCCCTGCATAATTCGTGCTCAACCAGACCCCAGCATCAGCATCATAGATCAAATCCAACAGTGCTAAAACTCAGAACTAAGTAAGCAGAATGCTTTTCACTGATGTTTAGAACTGTAATGCTGCTGCATCACTGGAAGAAAGGATACCTAAATTGCCCCTCTGCCACTGGCCCACATCTTGTCCCCTACTAATTTTCAGTGGCCTCATTTTCTTCCTGCCCATTCTTCAGGCACACAGTTGCTATGCTGTTCTTAAAATGCTCTCCCAAGCTGTGAAAATGGCATTTTGGTGAATTTCCCCAGGGGTAGCAGGTATTTCAGCTTTGGTTGCAAAAGTCTTACCTATCCCACCTTGTCATGTCTACCATATCTTCTCTCAGCTACCTGCCTGTCCCAGACAAATTCCAGCAATGGAAGTCTTGTGGAATAGGCTGCCTGAGATCAGGAAGCCTCCTGCTGGCCTGGCTTTCTGCAAACTGTGAATGACTGAATTATTCAAGAGGACTTTTCTACACAGGCAACAGGGTACTGCACAAAATGATTCACAAAGCATCTTGGGCAAATTAGGGACTGTACAGTGTAGTAATTTGGATCCTACTGTTTCTCTCCATGGCTAGCCAGGTAATTCCAGGAAGCCAACAGCAGGGTATGTCGCCCTTTCCCCACAACTAATATTCAGTGATCTACTTGCTCTGAACCTGGTGATTTGATTTAACGAACAGCCACTGATTGATGTGGACAGTCCTGCTAAGCGTGTCTAGTCAGGTTGATTCAGTGGCGATTATAAAACCACACTCCTTGAATGTCTCCAGCCCCCTTTTAAAGCAATCTAAACCAGCACACAGCACTGCCTTTTTGTAGCAGTGAGTTACATAAATCAAAGCGTTGGCTGAGGAAGTTCTGCCTAGGTAGAATGGGAGAAGCCAAGGAGGAGAGGAAGAGACGGGGGGAAAGAAGAAGAAACCAGATCTGGAAAGTGTCCCACTGAAGCAAATCCCTCTGGCACCTACAAACAACCCCCCCCCCCATTTGACAGTCTCCAAGGCAACTGGTTGGGTTGAGGCCCGGCAGCCAGATTGCCCGGAGAGTAGCCCCGCAGCCCCCCTTTCCCCCCACCTCCGCAGGCGGCTTCTGACCGGGGGGGGGGGGGCGGCGGCGGCGGTGGCACAGAGACACCCAGTGGCGTGAGCCTTTGCCCAGCACAGCCGCCGGCGGGGGAGCCGCCGAGAGAGGCGAGGCGAGGCGAGGCGAGGGCGGCTCCGGCTGGCTTTCGTGGCAGAGGGCGGGCAGAGCGTGTGCGAGCAGCTCCCAATCGCCGGAGACTTGGGGGCGGAGGGGCGGGCGCCGTGGCGAGCGGAGCCTCCCGACTGAAGCGGCGGCGAGGGCCGCCTTTGGGGCATGGCATGACGCACGCCGCGCTGGAGCAGAAATGCGGAAGAATTAGAAGCCTGCGAAGTGTCGACGGGGCTGGCTTTAAAGAGCGGAGCAGCGGCGGCCGCGGAGCACTTCGGTGCGGGCAGTGGGTAAGGGCGGCATCTTCACTCCCCTCCCCTCCCCTCCCACCCCTGGGTCTCCTCTCCTGCTTCCAGTTCCGCTCTCTCTCCCCGGCCATCAGGAAGAGAAGGACGAGCAAATACTCCGCTTCGAAATAATTGCTATTTGCGCTCCCCCCCCCCCCCCCAGCCGCCGTAACGTGGCCGGGTGCTCTGCCGCCTGCCTGGGGCTAGATGAGGTCGGCTGTGTCACAATCAGGCGCGTGTAAGGCGGCACGGAGGAGGCTCTGCAGCTAGCCGGGAAACATGCGAGGCCTCCGGGGCTCTCGGCCTCGCCCGCCGGCCCTGGCCCCGCGTCGCGGCGCTGCTGCTGCTGCTGCTGCTCAGCTGTGTCCGGCAGCCGGGCGCCTCCGCTGGCGGGTCGAGGCCGCGCGGCGACGGTGCGCCTGGTAGCGGCGGGGCTCCGTCCCACCTGGCGCGGCAGAGGCCCGGCCAAGCCTCGCCGAACGGGCCTGGGCGACTGGAGGGCGCCAGGGGACAGTGGGCGGCCGCCGAGCGGGGCTGGAGGCTGCCTGGGCATGCCCTGCGCGCTCCGGGGCTCCTTTCCCAGGGCAGGAAACGAGTATGTCCAGTGACCGGCTGAACAGCACAACCCTGAAGGATGCTCAGTTGAAAGACCTAGTCTTGGAAAGAGGTATTCCAGCCCCCTCCATCTGTCCCAGCCTGCTTTCTTGCCTGTTCTTTCTCTTTATCACTTCCTTTTCTTTCGTTTAATTCTCTCTCTGTCTCTGAAATATATATTGTGTTTAGTGCGGTCCTCTTTGGTGAGAGAGTAAGGTGTAGGCAGGCTGAGGTGCATGCTCAAGGTCTGTTAACACAGAGGAGTTTTGGTGGTGACTTTAGTGACCGTGTCATACTTATGCTCAGGACAGTGGAAGAACTATAAAATGATGGATTTCTCTTCCAGCCTGTTCAGTGCCTGAGGATATTATGTCTGTGTTATTAAAGCTGAGGACAGAGCTGGGGGTTGAGATTTATTCCAGACTGAGCAGGGCTAAAAGGTGTGGTTGACATGAATACCAGGAATAATCTTTTCCTGCATGGTTCTGATAATGGACATATACAGTTCTATGTTATAATGGGTGGAGATGGTTTCTCACATGATATTCTAGTAATCAAATATTTTGGTGCTTTTAATTTTGTGCATGTGTGTTCGAAAGACTATTAGACTTTTAAAAAGAAATGTTACCTTTCAGCCATAATCGATACATGCACTTTTGTGCCTTCCTTAGTACTCTGACCTTATTCTGGAGTGTGCCATTGTATGGATTGTAGATTTTTTGAAAGTGTCCATTTTAGGGATGGTCTCAAAAAAGGACATTGCTGTTATTCTAAGCATTTATGTGATTCTGTAAGTCTAGGCCTGTGTGTAAAAATCCTTTTCCCATAACCTAATGGAAATGTCTCCAATGCTGGGTTTTTGGAAGGTAATTTCTCACCAGTTGTAGAGGCAAGTGGCAGAAGAGTGTGTATGTTGGGAGAAAGAATGAAAAAAGATACTGTGACTGAACTTGTGACTCTGAGTCCAGCCAGTATTTTTTAACCCTTTCCTTCCAGGCTTTTTAATACTTTGCAAACAGAAAATAAAAACTATTATTTGGTGTGAAAGTTGGAGGGGCCTTGATTAAACTTAGAAGGGGGTGTTTTGGGCAGATGGAGAAGCAACATGACATTCAGGCTACCATAGCAGTCTAGGAAAGTCTAAATCAATATTGCTTATTTTACTCATTGGTCTTTTGCAACTACTGCTTAACTAATAAAATAATAAAATACTTTCAGGCCAAATATATAATGTGTTATTGATGCTTGAAATAATTGCCATTATGGGATCCTGTAGTTCAAAAACTGTAAATCCATTCCTTTTAAAACTCCAAACATATGGTCTTCAGGGAAATCAGAATCGTAGGGCACAGATACAAACAGTTTACTTTGAACCCTGTTGTCACCACTTGGTGGACTAGAGGAAATACTAATGTATTGGATTTGAGTCTGGTGTTCAATGTGAGCCGAAAGTGTGTGTGGCTGCATTAGAGCATTTGTACCGGGCTGCAGAGGGTCATAGCAAAGACTGCTTGCTACAAAAGCAAAAGGAAAAACATGTAATATAGATGGATTGCAAGCAGACTCTTTAATCTCCCAGTCTGCAAATAATCTCTGTGATCTGCAGTAAAATTATATGATCATTGGGTGCAATATTATCCATTCAGTGAAGTAGATGCATATTGCAACACGCGTCTCTCCTGAAAGTATTTTATTCCGCCACTAACCAATTAGGCACTGTCAGTTCTGAGTTTTAAAAAGTATTATTTGATTTGCAAACTAATTGGAAATAGAATAATATGCATGTTTATTTTACTTCATTATGTTTAAATTCTGCACCCCAACATAAGTAAAGTTTTAAGAAAATGACTCAGAGCATTTTGATCAGTTTCACTTACCTATGTTTTAAAAAAAAACAGCTGAATGTATTGCAGTCATATTTTTTGTTTGTTTCCTCCTTCTGCAATGCTGAAGATATCCTTGTGCCAGCTATTCCGTTTGCATACTCTTTGTGAAACATTTTTGTTAATTGAAAAGTTAGCAGTTATGAACATGTTCTACATTTGGCTGTTTGTCATTGCTCAAACTCAGGGTATTCAGTAAGAATTGCAAGAGGCACATTTTGCTCAAAAAATGCCAAACAGTGGGAGCCACTGAAAACTTGAATGGTTGCCACACATATTTCAAGTTTGGTTCTATGTGCTACATAGGAAAAAGCAAATGGAGAAAAGTGTACGCTCTGTCACTGATGTATTTTTCTGTTAATTTGAATGGCTGAAGGTGTAATCCTTCAAGATTAATGATGTGACAAGTTTGTCCCCAAGTGCCATCACTTTAATTGATGCATTAATTGAATCTGAGGCGTATAAAGCAATTATCATGTCTTCCAAAAGGAAAACATTTGCAGTGCCCTGGGGCATTTTCTTTAATCTTTAAGACATTTTACGGGCATCATGACTTTGTAAAACCACAGTGGTTTTCTAGGTTAATTTCTCATCACCATGGTTTTGTTTCCCCACCACCCACTATCACCTCTGCAAATGCAGTTCTTATTCCATTCTTCTTCTTCTTTTGTTGCCTTTACTGAAGTTTTGTGTGGTCAGGATTCTCTTTTTCTTGAAGGAAACCTTCTGGTCCTAATTCCCGCTATACATTTTCCTGTTGTATACTGGTGGTTGTAGTAAAAATTCCATTGTGGTAGTGTTTTGAAAGACTGCTTCATAATTTTTGTAGTCTGTTGCTTAAAACAATATATACAACATAATTACAATAAGCATCTTAATGCAGCTTCATGTAGATGTAAAATTAGGGTGGTGTTGAGGTTCTGCACGCTGTAGAGGAGATACCGGCCATTCTAGATCCCTATTGTTGGACTCCTGTGGAGAATATGGTCATCATCTTGCCTTCCTTATGCAAGGCTTCCTGCCCACATTTGCATTGTCCTGACAAGATAGCAGTGGCCAACCATTCACCATGTATATATTCCGGCCCAGTTTTCTTCCTCCCCTTTCTTACTATAAAACATTTGGTCCAGTTGAAATAATAGGAGGATATCTTAGAGATATAGGTATTGAAGGTATAAATGTGTTTTAGCACGTATTTAAAAACAGCACAATTTCTTAATTTATTACTGGATGCTGGATTGTTTCCTCCCCTGTAATGCTGTATAGGTTTGGTAAAATTGTTTCTGGTAAATGATGTTTGAATTGGATTTATAAAGTACTGGTTAAAACCTTGAGAATTGAGGAGCAGCCATTCATAAGTGAAGGGGGTGAATAATCAAAGTCGGAACACATCCATTTGGTCTCCTGTTTCTAGTGATACCTGATTGTAAAATTTGGGTGTGTGTGTGGGGGGGGGCACACAAGGAACTGGTGTCCAGAAATAATTGTATATTGATCTCTTGTTCAGGATGTTGTTATTCTAAAAACCTCAAAACTACATCTGTTATATTAGGGCATAAGATTTTTTGTTCAATAGAAATGTTTTAAGGTGTTGAGCAATTTATCTGCAGAATCATGGTATTTGTAGAAGTCTGAAGGTTTGTCTCTTGTTTTTCATGCTGCTGCCGCCCGTCTTCCTGATTCCTGAGTGACACTTTTTCCCTCTGCTTTCTTCCCCCAGCGGAACTAGAGTTCGTTCAGATCATCATCATAATCGTGGTTATAACTGTTATGGTAGTAGTGATTATCTGCTTGCTGAACCATTACAGAATATCAACACGGTCCTTCATCAGTCGGCAGAGCCAAAGTAGGAGGCAAGAAGAATCATTACAACCAGTGAGTTTAAACCCCTTTACCTATTTATAGTTTCCTAATGAACATTGGTCTGCTGTGGCATTCCACTTACATTTGTTTATGGATAAATGCTTCGTTTGGGAGATCAAGTATGATGAAGTTCTATGCTCATGACTTCGGTTGGACCAAAATATGACAGCTTTAATCCATTCTCTGCTCCTTGCTCATAGAGTTGGCCCAGCAAAACAAATCACTAACTATTTTGTGTTTTTCTTCCAGGCAGCTGTGCCAGAAATAAGAGGCATTTTATTTTTATAGTGCTGCTCTTATTTTAAAGGCAGCACAGTTTTAAAATATATCTGCATAGCTATTTTTAAGGTCCCATTTGCTTTTGTCTCATGTAAGGCACATGAGAGCCTCTCTTACAGCTGTGTCTAAAATTCCATACAAGAAAAGCAATAGCTGTGTTAGATTCAGGTGAATAGCCATGTTGATCTGAAGCAGCAGAAAAAGGCTTCAGTCCAGTGACACCTTTAAGAGAAATAAAGGTTAATTCTGGGTATAAGCTTTTGTGTGCATGCATTCTTTTCCAGATAGAATCCCATAGTGCTAACTGGAAATAGAATAATATGCATGTTTATCTGAGGAAATGTGTACACACATGAAAGCTTATACCAAGAAATAAACTTTGTTGCTCTTAAAGGTGCCACTGGACTCAAACTTTGATAGTTGTGTTAGCATCCTGCCTTTTCTCTAAGGAGTTCTAGCACTTTGGTTTCCCCTTGTTCATTCTTGTAACAGCCCTATAAGGCAGGTCAGATCACAATGATGTCCACAGTCAGCCAATTGGAGATTAGTACATCAATTTCCTTTATTATAAAACGCCACATTAAATTAATGCCATGGTTTATTCTCGTGATTCCATCCATTTATTGATCAGACTTTGATCAGACAGATGATGGTGAAGTTCCTCATTTTTCAACCCAGACAAAACAGAAGGGATATTGTTGGGAAGGCAGAGATCTTGAAGGATATTTCACTTCCCACTTTTGATGGAGTTCACCTGACCCTTGTTGTTTCAGTTAAGTCTCTAGGAGTTATGCTAAAGTCAACAGTGCTACTTGAGACAAAAATTAGTGGAGCTGTGAAAAACACTTTGTTCTGACTGGGCCACCTAGTTTTACTTCTGAGTCATGCCAAGACTAAACTACTGAGAGAAAAAAATTGAGTCCAGTGGCACCTTTAAGCCCAACCAAGTTTTATTTAAATTATAAGCTTTCGTGTGCATGCACACTTCTTCATATACATTGAAATGGAAGTTACCAGGCCATACATATAGGTAGATTGAGCAGTAAATTAGCATGCAGCATAATAAAGGTGTTTGACTGTAGGCCCTGACTGTAATAACAAACTTAGCTTATTTGTTTAGGTTTAGTACTAGAGAGAAACATAGTGCAGTAAATACATCAAAATTGGAGATTGATTTGTAAATGTATCCTTCTCGAATTTTGTTCTGTTACTTCAGACCAACACATCTGCCCACCTAAGACTTAACTACTGTAATGCACTTTACATAGCCCCAAATCAACTCAACAACTCCAGTTCAAACAGAATACAACAGCTCAGATGACTAGAGTTCAGGAACTTTGTGGATTGTGCATATTATTCCCATTCTGCAGTCACTCCATTGGCTTCCTATCATATACCTTGTTCAAATCAAGATACTAACTAGGTGGATTCTTACCATTTGTTTACATGCTGTTTAATTTTAACATTGTTTTAACCTATTATCTAGCTATAAAATTTTAAAACTGTTAAACCTATTTTCTGCTGTAATGCTATAGCATACAGCAAAATATTTGTATTGTATCTTATTCTGACTTTTCTACTACCTAATATCTGTTTACAAATTTTATCTGGCCAAAGTGCCATACAGAATAAGCTACACTTAACTAGGTGGACTGTGCATATTACCTCCATTCTGCAGTCGCTCCATTGGCTTCCTGTCATATACCATGGTCAAGTCAAGATACTATTGATATATAAAATCCTTTGTGCCCTTGGTCCTCATATCTACAGGACTGCCTCTGTCCTTCAGCTCAGCCACAACAGCTTTGTTCATCTGAGCAGGCCATTTGCAGATACAACCCTGCAAATGAACAAAGTCAACTGCCTGTACACATGCATTCTCTGTTTTGGCCCCCCCCTGTGTGGAACAGTCCAACTCAGAATTTTTCAACCTTTTGACTATGGAGGTACAGCTGAAATATTTTGCAGGCTTTGAGGTATCAGGAAATGATGTCAGCTGGCCATGCCTCCCCATCATGCCCATGGAAGTGAGGAGCCTCTGGTAGCAACACTTTAAATGGCCCTTTCCCTTCCTACTCCCTCCAGGCCATTTTGGGAGGGGACAGGTCAACATGCTCAAATAAGAGTAGGTTAAAAAAGAAAAATTTTCTTTCATAGGGTGGGAGGGCTCTCCCCAGCTGCCATTTTGAAAACTCCATGCTGTGGTACCATTTGAAGGGCATTTCATGGTACCTTACGGCAGGGGTAGTCAACCTGTGGTCCTCCAAATGTCAATGGACTACGATTCCCATGAGCCCCTGCCAGTGTTTGCTGGCAGAGGCTCATGGGATTTGTAGTCCATGGACATCTGGAGGACCATAGATGGACTACCCCTGCCTTATGGTACCTTGGTACCATGGATGGGAAACTATGGTCTAACTGATAAATTTAAGAAGGCTCCCACCCCTCTGGCTTTTTGCAAACAATGCAAAAACTGACTCAAAGGGGCTTTTGTGTACAGATATAATGAAATGGTTCAGAAAGATGCTCTAGTAAAGGCATAGATAGTGTAGATTATACTACGGTGTATAGTATGTACTGTCTTTTCCTGTAGGTATGCTGTAGGTATGTAATTTCTGTATCATTTCATTTGTCATGTTTACGTACTTATGCTTTGTTTCTGCTTACTTACATATCTGTTTCGAGCTTTCTGTAATCTAAACCCTATTGCATTGTTTATTGGAAATACAATCTTGTTGATTGTATTTACTTACACTGTTTAATTTGTTATGAGACTCTGTGAGTGAAGCAGACTATAAACAATGTAAACAAATACATTTGTATTGGCAGCAAGTACTTTTTTAATTTCAAGGGCTTTATTAATTATGTAGTTCCTAAAAGATTCTGAAGCCTCAATTTGGTTAATGGGTAGGACTGGAGTGACGACTTCTTGATTCCCGGCTCCTCCACATGCAGCTGGCTAGGTGACCTTGGGCTCACCACACAACACTGATAAAGCTGTTCTGAGCAGTAATATCAGGGCTCTCTCAGCCTCCCCTACCTCACAGGGTGTCTGTTGTAGGGAGAGGAAAGCGAAGGCAATTATAAGCCGCTTTGCGATTACTTTTGGTAGAGAAAAGCAGCATATAAGAACCTCTTCTCCTCCTCTGAATCTGGGCCATTTCACAGAATTGTTAGTTTTTTGTTGGACTTCTTACAAATTTGTCCAGTGCTGGGATATGTAAAAGCTTCTGCTCATAGCAAATGAGTGTCATGATCCATTTTCCACAAACTAGACCAAGCGGAAACACATTTGACTCAAGCCTGATGCTTTGAATTAGGCCATGGAGATCAGTTGAGCAAATTCTAAGTAAGAAGAAAGGAAAAAATACAACCATCTTGCTATTTCTTGTTGGCTGAGCTCTTGCCATTGTTGGTGCCAACTGAAAAATATAGATGAATCTGTAAGAAATGCTTCTTCTCTTTGTTAAGTAAATGATATAATGATTTTTAAAAAAAACATGCTAGGTTCACCCCCTCCCCATGTTCTTTTCTTGAGGTAAATATGGAAAATATGGTAAATATGGAAGTTCCTGTGTATGTACACCTGGTTCATCCACTTCTACAGGAGCTCTTGGGCACATGTACATGGACAATAGAGTGAATATAACTGTTGAATGTGCTTCGTAGCCATCACTGGTGTACTGTGATAAATGGGGTAGCTTTGTAGAGTACTGAGTAGCTCTTTATGGTAAACACTAGAGATATAGTGGGTCAGGGCTCATATTTGGTTCTAGTTCATGTAGACTAATTGCATGTCCATCATGAGCTAGTTGGCTAGGAGCAGCAGCCTAGAAATCAAACTAATTAAATAAATAAATAGAGACAGTAGAAGTGATCAAGTGCTTGTTGACCTGCTGTAAGTCTCAGGCCCAGACACTGAATCATACACTTCAAATGACTAGTCCTCTGTGGTATTTCAGTTGTCTGAAGTCAAAAAAAAAAAAAGAAGAAAAAAGCTAGTTCTTCCGAAAATAAACTGTAAAATAAGAGTATTTTTTAAAACAAAACTTCATCTAAAATCTTATTTCATCTGGCTTTGTCCTTGTTAGAATGTCGAAAGAATTGAGAAGGCCCTGTTTCATTTTAATTGGTGTTAATGACTGAGTACTCCGTTGTTGGGAAGAGTAATTATGGTGTAAGCATATCCTGATACCAGATTTAGAATGTTTGCTGACTAATAATGCCTGGAGGAAAGGCCTGTCATTTTGGCTTCATGGCAGCTTGTAATAGAATTAAATGTTTGTTTGATTCAAAATAATATTTGAAAGAAAACTACGGCATTCTTCTGTCTTGATAATGATTTTAGTGTACATGTATGAGTAAGTAAGATGAGAATTTTCCTCCACTCCTCTGTGTCACACATTTAATATGTTCCCATTGTTTGTATGCAATGGAATCTTTGTGTGAAGTTCTACTTTGCATTTTCTCCATCGGATGACTTGTGGGTTACTCCCAGCCCTGATTCACCAATATTATTCTTTTTTGTTCTTCTGCAAAATACATCACTGTCTATAGTGGGAAGAAACAAGCTGTCCTTGAACCACTCTGAACCGTGTCAGCATACAAATAGAGGAAGTGATATCTTTGTGAAAGCAACTGTTACTTCCTATATGACAGCAAGTTAGTGATTCTCCAGTTATGTCTGACACTCCCAGGATGATGTCCTAAGGAATGTAGCCTTTGTCATGTTACAATTGAATAACATGGAACTTACTTCTGAGTAGACTTGTTTAGGATTATTCCTGAATATACTTTTTTTTTTCAGCCCAGTGTTTCCTTTAAGAACAACGAAGTTTATTCAAGATATGAGTACTTGTGTGCATGCACACTTCTTCAGTTATCCAAAGATTCTTTTGTGCATGCACATAAAAGCTTACTCGAATAAAACTTTATTGATCTTAGAGGTGTCCCCAAACTCAAACTTCGTTCTACTATTTCAGACCAACACAGCTCCTCCCCTGAATCTGTCCTGAATATACTATTTACTATCTCTGAAAAGGGGCCCACTCAAAGAAACTTATGTTAGCCCCTCTGTCCCAGGGTGGGAGGTGGAGGAAGAGCACAGAGTTGTTGATTTGGCTTGTGCCGAGTAGCTAGCTTGCATATGGAAGTAGAAAAATAGACAGCTGGGTTGGACATGTGTTTAGAGTGGGAGCATTCAACATTTATTTGAATGTAAAAGAAACATGTACAGTTTCTGTTGGCATTTTTTACTGTAGTAATGGAATATGAGTTCCCCCATGCAAAAAAAAAAAAAAAGCCTTCACATTGAAAACTATCCTTTTTGAGGAAATTCTTTAGCCTGTCCCATTGCCTGTGAGAGGAATGATTCAAATGAGCAGTTCCCCATCTGGAGTCTGCAGTGTTCCAGGCAAGGAAAGACAGTGCCTCACATTTTAATTACCCCAGGGATCTATACGGAGGGAAATTATTGTATTCCCCATGCTTTTCCGCTAGTGCCCTATATTTGCTCTTTTACTGAGTCAAAAACATAAATGAGTGCCTGCCTTGCCAGCTTCTTAGACCTCCTCCAAAGATTGCTGTACAGGGTAGCCTCTTGTAATTTTTGGGGGGGTGGGGGGGGGGAGAAGTCTTGTGTTTTGTAGCTGCAAATGTTAGGGTACTGCTTTCAGGGTCTGCCAAACCCAACCATTCCTGAAGTAACTAAATCACTGTTTTGGCTGCTGTGTGGATGGAAGCATGCCATGAGCTTAGGTACACAGGCATGCTGAGAGGCTTATAATAATAGAAGTTATGCTGCAGGAGAAGGGAGCACCTGAGTTGTCATGGCCTTTGGTGATCCTTTTTTTAAAAATGAAGCAGAGTGTTTAAATCTGTTAATGGATTACAAAAGAGTAATTAGCAAAATATAAATACTTTTTCCTGTTCGCTGGTCTAAGGAAGGGGATAAATAAGTTGCTGAATCTCATGGAACTGCCAGTATGGTGTTCTTGCCAAAGAGGAAGTAACTAAAGCACAGTTCAATTGGTACTGGATTCTTTTTTATTTTTGTGCGCTGCCAACTTTGCAAGAAATGCTACAGCCCAGTGTAAGAATGTAGTGGTAAAAGCACGACATTATTTCTGAAGTTTATGAAAGCAACCAATTCAGGATAACAAATTACTTACAAATCTAAACAGAGAAACGACCATTAAATTTTTGTTTACAGCTTGGTGATATAAAATTTGAAATACTTTTGGTGACTGATATATTGCCTGTTTTTTAAAAAAAAAATACTATGATAAATAATGAAGTTGCCTGACAAGTTTATAAGTAACACATATGTGCTTCCTTTCTGCCCACATTAATCTAGTGCTTCGCTAGCCTTGAGAAATAAGAACCCCATCTAAACTTCCTCTGCCTTTTGAACCCTCCACCTGGATCAGGTTTAAGGTTCCGGTGTTAACCTTTAAGGCCATCTATGGTCTGGGCCCCACATATATGCGAGACCGCCTGGCTTCTTATGCCCCCCATAGGGCCCTTTGCTATGTAGGTACAAATCAGTTAAAGGTTCCTAGCCCGAGAGAGGTTTGCCTAGGCTAGACCAGGTCCGGGGCCTTTGAGATCCTGGCCCTGACCTGGGTGTAAACTGCACAGAGCTTTTATTCCAATGCCAGGTCTATTCAGTTCCAGAATGTGATTTCCATTTTGATTTGGGGCGATTTAAATTTTCCTTCTGCAGCAAGAAGGATTGATCCTGAGTGACCCTAACTTTATTGTGGGATATCTTAGAGTGCTTTTAATGCTCAATATTTCAAGATTCGGATTGAGAAAGCAGGCTGTTTTGAATCTCCGTGGTAGAGACGCCCTGATTGGCCAAAGGTGGCCATGTAACAAGCTTGCCTTAAAAGAGAAGCCCCTAATTTCTTTCAACTTCTGTAGTCAAACTGCGACCCTCCAGATGTCCATGGCTACAATTCCCAAGAGCCCCTGCCAGTGATCGCAGTTTGACTACCCCTGGCTCAGGGTATCCAGGTTTGGTTCTCTATTGAAGGCCCACTGAAGATGCCCTCTGACTGCTTGGAATGGGTGTGTTTGTCTTTGAAGCCCCAGTAGTGTGTGTATGCATCAAGTGTACCTTTTTGAGTTCTGCCCCCTTGTAGTGGGGAGAACAATAAGGTAACCAAAATGAATTGCACAAGTTTCTTGTGGTTATCTACAATCCTTTGTCACCTCTACCAAGTTAAATTGCTTCCAGGGGATTATTTATTCAGTGCATGTTTATTCTGCTCTTTCTCTTAGTTAGCACAGAGTATCACACAGGATTACCCCTGCTTCCATTTCTGTCCTCATAGTAACTCTGTGAGGAAAGTTGACTGGCTCAAGGTCACACAGTAAATGTCATGAGAAAGAGGTTTGAACCCATGTCTCTCCAGTCCTTCCAGCATGCTGATCACTACAGCCTATTAGTTCTGACTGGGTCAGCAGAAAAACTTGCATAATCAGAGAGGAATTGATTCTGTTTTTCCTATAGGACTGTGAATGTGAGCTGGCAGATGGGGTTGGAGATTGTGGGTTAGGGCCTTTTATGGAGTTGTTTGCAGGTTTGACTTTTTTTAAAGTTTTCTTTTAAAACTTGGTAAGTGTAATAAATGCAAATACAATTACACATATTGTATTTTCCAGCATTTTGAATGTCTGATTGATTTAAGGAGTGCCTTAGTCAGTTTTTAATGATCACTCCTACTTGCTTTTTGGTGTGAAGTGAATATTTGTCCTTTCTCTATTCAGTAAGATAAAATGCGGGAGCATTATACATGTAAAATTAAGTGATTGTAAAGTCTTAAGTGGAAACCCTGTCAGGAATAAAAGGAGTTTGTTTGCACTGACTTAACATTTCACACTATGTCTTTTGTAGTAGGCATTCTTTATCTTTCTGAGAGATTGCATTGTTTTGTCAGGTATGATTTTAAGGGAGGCATGAGAGTACTTGGAGGAATTTTTTTCCTCTTTTTAGCAATGTTTGCACCATTGTTTGTATTATTTTGTGAAGGAACATTTTTGATGTTATTTAAAAAATAGATTGGTCAGCCCTGCTCTCTTCTCACCCAAAAGGAAGAGTAGGTTATAACAAGGAGGAAAGCACAGATCTGGTATGCAGGGATGATACCTATTACTCTCCTCGGAACTAGATTTAGCTGACCTTTTACTGCCATCTACAGATGACATTTAAAAATACAAACTTCTTTAATTGTGAATGAAATGGAGCATATTAAGAAAACAAAGAAGAGAAAGATAGCTGTTCTATTTTATCCCACCCCAAAACGAGTGGGGTTTGCTTTTCATGTTGTGTTTTTTAAAATGAAAATATGGCATATGGTGAAGTTACTTTAGCCATTCCCAAGCCCCTTCTCACTTAGTTCCAGGGTTCCCTGCGGTGCTCTCCCCCACGTTATTTAACATCTATATGCGTCCCCTGGCTCAGCTGGTACGGAGTTATGGGCTTGGGTGTCACCAGTACGCTGATGATACCCAGCTCTATCTCTTGATGGATGGCCGGCCAGGTCTCCCCCCAGAAAAATTCGCCAGTTGTTTGGAAGCAGTGGCTGGATGGATCAGGAAGAGCCACCTGAGACTCAACCCCTCTAAGACGGAGGTCCTTTGGCTAGGCCGAAGGGAGCAGGAACAGGAAGCGCGTCTTCCCTGCCTGGACGGGGTACAATTGTCATCTGTGCCCCAAGCCAGGAATTTGGGAGTGATTCTGGATGCCTCACTTTCCATGGAGGCCCAGGTCACTAAGGTAGCCCGGACGGCGTTTCTCCATCTACGCCAAGCTCGGCTACTAGCGCCCTACCTGCCCCCGGAACACCTGGCCACTGTGATCCATGCAACGGTTACTTCTAGATTAGACTTCTGTAACTCGCTCTACGCGGGCCTACCCTTGTCTCTAACCCGGAAGTTACAGCTGGTACAGAATGCAGCTGCACGGGTCCTCACTAAATCATCTTGGAGGTCCCATGTTCAGCCTCTGCTGAAGCAGCTGCACTGGTTGCCAGTTTGTTTCCGGATCAGGTTCAAGGTTTTGGTACTAACCTTTAAGACTATACGCGGCTTGGGTCCTGCATACTTGAGGGACCGCCTATCTCCTTATGCCCCCCGCAGGGCACTTCGCTCTGCGGGTAAGAATCTGCTGATGATCCCAGGACCCCGGGAGGCACGCCTGGCCTCGACAAGGGCCAGGGCCTTTTCGGTCCTGGCCCCTACCTGGTGGAATGAGCTCCCTGAAGAGCTGCGGGCCCTGTCGGAGCTCTCTGAGTTCCGCAGAGCCTGCAAAACGGAGCTCTTCCGCCAGGCGTTTGTCTAAGGCCGGGTGATGGCCCGGGGCTAAGATCGGACCCCTCTCCCCGGAGGGGGGAGGCCAGTACTAAACTGACCTGGTTCCCCAGAGTGTTCCATCCTATGCCCAATTATCCTCCGTTCCCTTCTGCTCATCCAGTGGGCCTGTACGGGAATAGTTTTAATCGCCATCATTGTGACTTAGTCATTGTTTTAATGGGGTTTTAATGGGGAATTTTAATGGTTAATATATTGTTTTTGTATTAAAATGTTGTGAACCGCCGCGAGCCGGTTTCCGAGAGCGGCGGTCATACAAATCAAATAAATAATAATAAATAATAATAATAATAATAATAAAACAAGGATACAACACAAACAGACAAAAAAAAACATTTATTATTGAACACTAAGAAAACTTGGAACATTCTGACATACTGAGAAAAACTATTTTTAAAGACTGAACATTTGACCAAGGAAAGCATTTTTTTCGTGAATACATTAATTCAAGCGCACACAAAGGAATGGATTATATTATTTCTTTTTCTTTCTCTTGAAGAAGGTTGAACTTTCGAGCAATTAATTACATCATATGTGACAAAGGTATTACATAGGTTCAGTTACTACCCCCCCAAACCCTTTTAGCTCCCCTTCTCACATTTTTCAATCTGTGCCCCCCTTCAAATGTATCATGGCCCCTGTTCAGAATGGCTGATTTCATAGTCTTTTGAGGCAAAGGAGGACATTGCAACCTAGAGGCTTCTTGTTTCCTCTCATGTGCCTGAAACAGTTTGCAAGATTGCTTCTTCCTGCAACTTCCTGTCCCCTGATCAGGTTATGAACCTGTGAAAGTATCTGTTTTCTGAGGCTGAAGAAAGTGATATGACTGCTTTCACACGTGACACTCAAAATGCTTTTGGGCTGACATGCATTGGTAAAAGATTCAGTTTTGCAGACTCTTGTATCATGTCTTCAAGTTGAATGAAGGCCATGCAGGATAGGAGTTTCTGTCCTCTCTGGTCACATACTTCATATGTAAAACACAGAGTTTTAGTCTGCTACCAACTGTTTGGAGGTATTGCTATTAGCAGCAATAGCTTGGCTCTCTAAGCTGATTGCCCCCTTATTTTCTGGGACCATGGGCATCTGGGGAAATATAATTGCCTCTGTAGTTAACAGAAAAAACTTACAAGATTAGAAGGAAATATTTTAATGAATGCTAGTTTCTTTCTTTCTTTTAAAAACTAATGAATGCTAGTTTCTTTCTTTCCCACTTTTCTAAATTTACTAATGCAGCTGTGCATATCTGTGATGAGATGGGTAAGATGGGACATGGTGTTCTCTTGCAGTTGCCAGTTTTACTATTCCCCAGGGGGATTGAAACTGACAAAAAGTTTTGTCCAGCTTTATCTGCTTGACTTGAGATGGCAGCAGGTGTGGCATGGAGACAATGAGTGAATGGTGGAGGGATGAATAACATTAAAACTGCAGTTAGTCTAGCTGGCTTCATCCTGATAAGATAGCATTGGAGTTTACCTGCAGAGTGGGGCACTGTTTGGGATAGCAAGTGGAAGATTTTTCTCCCTTGGAGAAGGTATTAAAACATTTGAAGTGAAGAAAAGTATGTTTCCGAGTTCATGAGCATTCGATGAAATTCTCTGTGTGAACTTTAAAGGGCTTAAATGTGTGTGTGTTTTCAGCCACAGCGTCTTGCTTTCTTCAAAATAAAATGTATTTTGAAATCAATCTTGAGTGATTTCCAGATATATTTGGATGTCTGGATGGTATCCAGGATTTTCTTGGATACCAGTAAGTGGATCCTGACAAATTCTCAGAATATTCGGAAGTCACCAGGAATATTGGGGGGGGGGCAGTGTTTATGGTACACAATGCTGTTTTTCTGTGTGCCTCTAGTATTGGCTTGCCAGGTTGGGTTAGCTGGGAATTTAGGCTTTGAAGTTATTATTATTATTATTTTTAGATTTATTTCCCGCCTCTCCCGACAGGCTCGAGGCGGGTCACAACAACTAACCCCATTAAAATTCCCATTAAAACATCAATCTACTAACATGACGGCTACAAATCCCATCCCTCCCCTAATTTTCAAAGAGGTGAAGAGGAAAGGATAGTTGGCTATCCTTGGTCTTGCAGCATTTTTCTTTGCTCAAATTTCTTTGCTCAAACCCTCATTTGACATTTGGGAATGTACTAAAACAAATTACAGGATTGTCCATTGAGAATAATGTGAGATGCTGGAATACCCATTGGCCATAATGACTTGCATGGCTGTCATTCAAATACTTTACAGTGCACAGAAACTGCAATGAAAATGCAGAATTCCAAGGATTCTGAGACTGGAATGGCAGTCTCCAGAGTGGAATGATGGCCCCTGGAAGCAGCAGAAGTGCTCTTGGACTGAGAAGTGATAGAACAAGATAAACTGAGAAGTGAGGAATGATTTGGGAGAAGCCATCACAGGTCATTGCAACAGGGAAAATAATGCTAATGTGGGGGGGGGGGGACTGGAAAGATGTAGACTCTCCCTTTCCATGTGGATAACTTGGTCTTGATGCAGTTTTTCCAAGACCATAACAACAAGGCAAATTTGAGACCACTGGAATAGAAGATTGGGAACAGGGCACAGAAGCACCATGAGGCCCTGAGGACATGTGGAAGAGGGAGAGACACTGTTTTCCAGTAGCACCTTCCCAGTAGGTAGTGCCACAGTTCCCCCCTCCCAAGGAGCCTATTGCCATTGCAGCGTTCCCCCTCCAAAACAGGCATTTCTCCTTGGAGAACTGATCTCTATAATCTGCAGCTGACCTCCAATTCCAGGACATTTTCACTCTGTACCTGGAGGTTAATGGCCCCTGGGTTAGGAATGTTCCTTGAGGTTTGGAGGTAGGGCCTCAAGAGTCCAGGGGTGGGCAGGAGTAGCCAGCCCCTAGGAAGGCCACAGTGCAGGTGTGCATCCTAGTGCCCATTGTTTCACTGGGTATAGTGGGCTTTGCCTCTAGTCTTGTATAAAGAGCATCATATGTGTGGCCTTGGAATTCCCTGTCTATACAAACAAAACCAAAACGAAAATGTTAATTTGGGATAATGTCAAATGAACATCACCTGTATTTTTTCTGCTATAAAGAAGGCTTAAGATGTAATATCCTTTTCATGGTTTTCATGGTTTAAAAATTCAAATGGTTAGTCTAAAGGTTTTTGTATACTTATATTACTTGATGATTGATTGTTAAAAATAAGGCAGAGAATAGTATAGTATAAATAATGATTCAGAGAGAGAAACAAGGGGCAGAGGGTTATAGAGAAAAAGAGACTACAATACAATACAGTCTTTATCAGAGTTGATTTTCATTGAGGCAGTTTGAGTTTCCACGGAAACTAAATCAAAAAGCCCTTTTGCTTGACAGCCGGTATATTGTATGCTGTTTTCGTATGCTTGCCATCAGTTTAAAACCAGCAACTGCTAGTTTTACAAACCATCTTCTAGTGCTTTCAAAAGCCTTTTAGCGTTGAGTACTTTTAGAAGCAGGTAGGAATAAAGAAACAACTTCTAAATGTTCTCTTTGATGAGTGACAGTTTGACTGAAAAGTGAGAGGACATTTTTGGAGAGTACGGAACGTAAGTTTTGCAACATAACACACAGTTTGAATGGGTGTTTTAGAATTAAACTGGTTTGAGAGGCAGTGTTATACATATTTGGAAATATGTTCAGTGAAATAAAGTGTATATGTTGCATAGTGTCTCTTATTTGGAAAGAAGATGTATGTACATAAAAACATAAGAGAAGCTATGTTGGATCAGGCCAATGGTCCATTCCAGTCCAATACACTGTGTCACAGAGTGGCCAAAGCCAGATGTAATCAGGAGGTCCACCAGTGGGACCAGAACTCCAGAAGCCCTCCTGCTGTTGTACCCCAAGCATACAGAGCATCATTGCCCCATACATAATTTTCCATCTATAGGCTGTGGATAATAGCCACTGCTCCATATGTTTGTCCATCCCTCGATCCATCTCTGCTCCATATGTTTATCCATCCCTCGATCGCTCCCAGCATTAGGCTCTTCTCGAGGGAGTCCTTCCTTCTCATGAGGTGGCCAAAGTATTTGAGTTTCATCTTCAGGATCTGGCCTTCTAAGGAGCAGTCAGGGCTGATCTCCTCTAGGACTGACCGGTTTGTTCGCCTTGCAGTCCAAGGGACTCGCAAGAGTCTTCTCCAGCACCAGAGTTCAAAAGCCTCAATTCTTTGACGCTCGGCCTTCCTTATGGTCCAACTTGCACAGCCATACATTGCAACCATAGCCTTGACTAGATGCACTTTTGTTGGCAGGGTGATGTCTCTGCTTTTTAGGATGCTGTCTAGATTTGCCATAGCTTTTCTCCCGAGGAGCAAGCATCTTTTAATTTCTTTGCTGCAGTCCCCATCTGCAGTGATCTTGGAGCCCAGGAAAATAAAATCTGTCACTATCTCCATTTCTTCCCCATCTATTTGCCAGGAGCATGGATGCTAGTAGGCAGCATAGAAGTAACCATAATTAATGCTAAACCAATGTATATGCGTTTACAATCACGAGATATAATGGCATATATGACCTCTTGCAATATTTGTTTTGAAGTTAAGTGTTTTTATTATTTTATCTTCTGTATTAGGAAGGGTGTTTGTGGCCTTCAGACAGCTCTTCTGCACGTCAGGGAGCTTCAGAGGTAAGTTTTCATCCACGTTTCAGTGACTGGCATTTTTGTTTATGTAGTATAACTTGCACTTCGTGCTGTTTTTGAGTGGCAAATAGGGCTGTAGCTTTCATAAATGGGATTGAAAGGAAGTATCTTCAAGGTATGCCTTTACCAGATCTCTGTGTTAAAACAATCAGTGGGATTTTTGAGATATGGAGTCCTGCTGTGCAAATCACAGCGTATTTAGTGGGCATTGATAGGAACTCCCTGGTGAACTGATTTCTAGGATCTTTTTGTGTTCTTGTCACAGGGTGGTACTGAGAAAGATTATTATCAGAGATCATGTTTTGGGTTTAAATTTCTTATGTTTCTGAAATGCTTTAGATTTTGCTTTAATGAGGATGTGAAAGAAGTTTTGTTTTGTTATTGAGCAAGGTTGCTATTTTCTAATGTTTACCATTACAATTAATTTGTTGAAAGAAAATCCAACGGTTCTTCTAAGATTCTTCCTATGCTTAATTTGTATTGTCATTATGATTCTTCTGCTCTTGCTTTTGGTTAGGTTACGTAATGGTTCTTAAGAACTTTTTCATTTTTTGAAGCTATCTCCAGATAATGCTTCCTGTATTTATTGTCGGGGTACATGTAGATTGTTGTTGCTCCATGTGATAACTTTTTTAGGCTAAAATGTATTGGTGGAATAATAGTTTCTCCTTCACATTATAGATCATGTATGCCCCACGGTCCAGAGACAGGTTTACTGCTCCATCTTTTATGCAGAGGGAACATTTCAGTCGCTTCCAGCCAACTTACCCATACATGCAGCATGAGATTGATCTGCCTCCTACCATCTCCCTCTCTGATGGTGAAGAGCCGCCACCATACCAAGGGCCATGCACGCTGCAGCTTCGGGACCCAGAACAACAGATGGAACTCAACCGAGAATCTGTCAGGGCACCACCCAATAGAACTATATTTGACAGTGACTTGATAGACATTTCAATGTACAATGGGGGCCCTTGCCCACCAAGCAGCAATTCGGGCATAAGTGCAACCAATTATAGCAGTAATGGAAGGATGGAAGGACCACCCCCGACTTACAGTGAGGTCATGGGGCATTATCCCGGTTCCTCTTTTTTCCATCACCAGCAAAGCAATGCAGCTCCTTCATCACAGAGGGGAAGCAGACTTCAGTCTCAGCAGAACAATTCAGAGAGCACAATAGTCCCTGTTAAAGGCAAAGACAGGAAACCGGGAAACCTCGTCTAGGTTTCTTTTCCATGAGCACTTGAAGAGAGACGGGAGAATCAAATGGGAGCATGATGGAAGTTTCAGTGCTCCTGTGCACAATATTGTTAAGTTTCATGTTTAGTAAAACCAAACGCGTAAAACTGTTTTTAGTTCCTGATTCCTGTCGGGGGACTTGCATGAAAAGTGGTTTGAAATAATTACAACCTTCCATTCAGTTTGGCCACGAACAGTGTTTTTGGGAAAGTATATATTTTTAATAAACTATTTGAATTATTTAATTCTAAGAGATAACTTAGCACAGAATACGGCGTGTACAGCCTGTTTTATATTGAGCAAATGGCTAAAAGAAGAAGAGAAAGAGTTACTATGTTAATGGGGGCAAAATTGGCCAGTTTGCTTTCCCCTCCCCAGCCCTGAATGTGGAATTTTTTTATATGACTCAGCATTTCTGTTTTGTGTGCCAAGGTATAAAGTTTTAAAAGCCCACAAAAACTAGATGAATTCAAGGGGTTAATTTGTGTTGTGATACAAGTGTGTTAAATTTGCACTATCTTTTAATGTTTAAAAAGTATATATATGAGGGAACTGTTTAACATGAAGTTCTTCTATATGTTGTCTTTTCACCTGTGGAATGACGATTCCCGAGCAACCCTTTGCCCAGCCCTCTGTTAATCATCATCACTAGGAGACTATTGAATTGAATCTTATACTTATTTTACATAACATTAAGTACATGACAAAGGAATTTAACATGTTACCTTTGCAATAATTTGCAACACCAAGGTGTATTGCAGAGTTATGGCTAAGAGAAAGGAAATGTGAAATTATGGAAGTCACCTCCTAGAGATGGTTGTAGTGATAAACCATTTGTTTAAGTAGAAGAATGCTGGACACATTTACTTTTTTTTTGTAATTCTAACAAACTCTTACTGCTTGCTTCCTTTCTCTCATTTTTAACAATGGTGTGTCAGCAGAGTTTTATCTCCACTGTAGCCCATAACAAATTCAGTCATATGATATGGCTTCCTACAATAAATGATATTAAAATGCAAGGTGGGTTTTTCCTGTTAAATCACACTTCTGTTGTGCTTTTATAGAACTGTTTGTCTCGTAGTGCTGAGGCTCCATCTCACTTGGATGGATGGATCTCTCTTCAGGCCTCCTCTTCATTTTTCACTGTTTCTTTAACTGGGTAGATGTTGCTCACGGGGTCTACAGAGCCTGTACCATTAGGAAAATCAATTGATTAGGTTCAAACTGGTACAGTCCTATCTTTATTCTTTGACCTGAATTGGTTTTTATCAAAATCTGCAAGCAGTCATGTTAATGTTTTAGGACTAGGTACAGCTATCATACTGGCTTTGCTTTTAGGCTGTGATTTCAACATCTAGTCCTACAAAATCCCAGTGAATTTGTCCTGTGGTATGGTAATTGGGAATCACTGGCCATTGCTTTGAGTGCTCGCTAT
This sequence comes from Paroedura picta, assembly GCF_049243985.1. Lineage (NCBI taxonomy): Eukaryota > Metazoa > Chordata > Lepidosauria > Squamata > Gekkonidae > Paroedura > Paroedura picta. The sequence goes on from NC_135377.1 coordinate 51,428,394, forward strand.
CTATATTGCAGCAACATTTGAAAGGCAATTTGAAGGAGAGTGGTTTTGAAATCAAGAGCACACACAAAGCACAACAGGCACCTAAAATGCAGTTAGCAAATGGACTTGAAAAGAAAACAGAGAATCTCTGGAGTCTTAATTTTGATATTTCACTGAGAGATGTAGTTGCATAGTAGAGTTTTCTTTTACGAGTCTCCTTTTCTACAGTCTTAAGCAGGGGGCGGTCAAACTGTGGCCCTCCAGATGTCCATAGACTACAATTCCCATGAGCCCCTGTCAGCATTTGCTGGCAGGGATTCATGGGAATTGTAGTCCATGGACATCTAGAGGGCCACAGTTTTGACCACCCTTGGACTTAAGCATAGCATTTTGCCAATCAAAATAGTGATAAAGTGCACCAGCTGCACTATATAAATGTACTGTACTGTAGCTCTGGTTCTGTTTGCCGAAGCTTGGGATTCTGTAGGACTTCCATATTTTAAAGTAACTTAAGAGAGAAGCCCGATTGCTGAACTGAATCTCTGATCTATGCAGAGTTTTAATGCCAAAACAGCATGTGTTGTGTGTTTTGCTTTTGTTGTCCTTTTGTAATAAGCCTAAGGTGGCTCATGAGCTCAACAATAATTTTGTTCCGCAAACAGAAGGATCTTGTTTGTAGTTGGACAGAACTTATTTGCATATTGTCCTAAACTAGCTCCAATTTACAAGCTGCTCTCCTGACTTACATAGTATCCCTGTGTTGTCTTTAATATCCTTGTTTGTCACGTAACTCTATGAATATCTCGTGGTAGCTTTAATTCTGTGAATTGGCTATCTCAGCTCAGCTGGCATGACTTTTTGTATCTCGTGCACTATACCTTTCAATGGAGGCAAGTGTATCTGGGTGATTTGGTTGTGTCCATTTAATAATACCTGTAGGATTGATGTTTAGAGAGAGAACTGTGGGGAATTCACAAACACCTGCCTCATTTGATATTTTTTTCCATAAATGGTCAGAAATGGAATGTGCATCCAGAAATGGAATTGCATCTTGGATGTGAATGAATTCAGTTGAGTGGCTGTAATGCCTAAAATGCTTGTTGAATAATTGTGTCTGTAGGGGTGCCCTGTTGTGTTCATTGGTTAACTGTTCAAACTCCTATATCTTGTTAGTGAAGTTGTAAGTCATTGGATCTTTGTTTACCAAACTAGGTACTACCAGGTCGGTAGTAGGTATTTTATCACGTCAAGTCCAGGATTTTGACATGAAAATTCTATCTCCCTAAAGGTCATATGCTCTTGTTTAAGCCAATCCTTGATTAACTGTTTCCCACTGACTGGTATACTTGTCTTGCTATTGAGATTTCCATGGATCCAGGGAAACTAGATTCAGATTCTAGGATTCTATATATTTTTTTTAGTTCTTTTATTTTGTATTAGAGGTAAAGCCCATTGTATTTTCGAATACAATGGACGTTAGCCTGGACGCTGCTGGCCCTGGTGGCCTTGCAGGGCTCCTGGCAGGCCCCTTCCGCTGTGCCGGTCCCACCGCCTCCCTCCTGAGGGCCCGGCTTTGGTGTGGTGAAAGGAGTAGGCTCTGCTCGTTTTGCTGCAGTGAAGCCTTTCCCCCACCCCCTCCCCCCTGAGGTCCCGGCTTTGGTGCGGCAAAAGGAACAGGCCTGCTCCTTTTGCCGCAGCGAAGCCTTTCCTTCACCCCCTTTCCCTTCGAGGTCCCAGTTTCAGTGCGGCGAAAGGAGCAGGTCCACCACGTCCCCGCTCCTTTCGCCACACCAAAGCCTTTCCCTCCTCCTCCCCCCCCCCCCGAGATCCTGGCTTTGGTACCTTGTCCTATGTTCATGCATGAGCAGCTGCTTGTCTTACGTACCCAAGTATTATAAATGCTGCAGTCCTCCCCTTTTTCATTTATATTTACATAATCTACAGCATAACTATGTGCACTCTTAAATAGTATCCTCCTGAGCCTTACTGGAACAATTTTTGTCCTAGTTTCTAAATATTCGGATAATTATTATTCTTGCTGTGCGTTGCTCTCACCTTCCAGAAATACTTACAGCATCCTCCCAGATTTTGGCTGATAACAAAGGTGGCTCAATAGCTAATTGAGCATGGATTGAACCAGAAGAGTATTCCTTTATACATCCTTGGTAGGGACCCCTGTAAGTATGGCAGATTTTTTTTAAAGGTAAGGATGATTTAGTTTAGTACAAGATTCCTTTTTCTCCATGGCAATTTCTGCTGTGATATGGGATGACTGTTATTTTTTCTTTCTTTTTTTTATACAGTGAAAATTTTACCTGAAAGATAGATGACCTTGAATTTTTTTTAAATCCTCTAAAAGGTTATATACACAATTTTTCTAAATCATACCTACCTGCAACTTGTACATAGATTTAAGACTATCCATCTTTTTCTTGATGGTACATCTGTGTGTGGGGGGGGGGCAGTCTTGCTTTCAGTTAGAGAGGGCACTGTGAGTGAGTTTGAAAATGAAATGAGGTTTTAGGATCCAGACGAAGTGCTTTGAAAATCTGAATGTGTCTAATAATATAAAATGTGCAGTGTCTGTTCAGATAATAAGGGATACCCAAATAAACATTTCCCACTTACTGGACGTCCATTTGTTTTATAGGGAAAAACTCTACTAGCCAACGAACTAGTAGGCGAGTAAATATTTTACAGACTAGTAACTGTAAGGCAGATATTAGGAGTATGCTGGCTTTGAAGATGATCAGTTGTCATTTGTGTATGAAGTTTTAATATTCTGGTGCATAATACCTATGGGAAATACTTTGAACCTGGGCTTCTTTCAATTAGGCTTGTACACATTGCAGACGCCAGGAGCGTCTTTTCTTAGCTCTACACAAAATAGTAGTTGTTTGGTGTGTCTCTCTTTTTTTAAGATTACTCTCCAAATTTAGTTATCTCAGTGTTGCTGGGCTATCTCCTATTTTCATTACTTACAGAGAGAATACACTTGTATTAATTTTAAAATGGCGAGGCAGGAGAGATTAACTGTTGATCTCTTCTGAAGGGACCTCTGTGCAGGTTAACTATGGTTCAGGTTGTGCCATGTTTCTTGATGATAGCTGTAGAAAAAGTCCAGCTCCATCTTCAAAGCTCTCACTTACAAAATGAAGGTGAAAATGCCGAGTAATTTAAGAAATTAGCATTAAGTTACGTAATCATAGTGCAATCTTCAGCAGTGATATCCCCTTCTAAGTTAATTGAAGTCAGTGGCTTTAGAAGGATGTAACTCTGCTTTGGATAACACCAATAGAGCCCTAATTTCCACTCTTCAAAAGGTGGTATCAGGAGAAGGCATTTACTTTGTCAGGCATTCATTTGTATTATATGTTGAAAGGATACATCAAACCTGTATTTCAGATGCTGTAAGCGAAATAAGGCAATGTGCATGTTCTTCCAGTGAATTTGCACAAATGATTGCTTTGATTTCCACATGCAGCATTTGCAGGAGTTCTGAGAATTGTACAGTTGGAGAAGAAATGCTGGCAGGGGCTCACGGGAATTGTAGTCCATGGACATCTGGAGGGCCGCAGTTTGACTACCCCTGATGTAGATTGTTGACTAAGGGCATGGATCTTGTGCCATGTGAAAACTGATGTTTTTTGCCAAAATTTTGGGATTGATTTGAGTACCTCTCTTAATCTCTCCAAAGACAAGTGGTACTTTTCTTTTAAACTGTCAGCAATTTAAAAAGCCATTCTCTCACTCTCTGTACATGTATTCATTGTAGGGGGAGACATACTACAAGCCTAAGGGGCAAATTACATGTGACATTGTCCTCGTGTTCACCATGGGGATGCCCACTGCCATTTTAATTTTTTAAAATGGGCAATTTAAAAAAGCTATGCTGGGGGTTGTGGAATCATCAGTGTAGATAAAAGACATGTGAGACAGGGCAGTAGTATGCAGTGAGGGGGACTGAAAAAGTAGCTTGGAGTGAGATGACATGAAAAAGCTGTCTGGATCCACCCCTTAGTGTTTAATTGACTTTGGGAAATAGTTAATCTGGATACAGCTTACCTACACCTTTTGCTGAGTGGAGTTGTCCTACTTCCTGCTTGCTCCATCCTCTGTTTTTGTAATACTTTAGAGAAATTCCTCTTGTACTTTCATACAGTCATAAGAGCTAGGAAATTTTGCCCAAGTTCGATAGGAGATACCCCCTTCCACACAACAGTATGATCATGGCCATGCACTCCTAGACCTCTGCTATCCTGAACCTACTCTGTTATCACACCGTCGTTTGTTCTTTTGTCCCTCTATTGATGTACTGTGTCATTCAGATAATCCAGATTCTTTCATAATTGCCTCTCTTCCCTGCCCATTTAGCAATAGACTAAAGCAGAGAACCACTGCCTTTTGATTACTGCTTAAACTTCCATAGCTGTTGCATTTTAGCTGGTTCAACTTCTAATCAAAAGGACTATAAATTAGATTTTTTTTTTATTCTAAGAAAATGCAGAAACAAAGACAACTTCAGAACCATCTACTGTACTAAACTTACCACGTGTGAATGGAAGTATTGTGTGTTTTTCTTTGTACTGTTACTGAGAAGGTAGTTGAGAGCCTGATTCTTGAACAAAAAGTCACTAGCTTGAGTTTTGCTTATATTTTGTCTTATTCTGGAGATACTTAGAGATGCAAAGCCGACTATTTTATAGAGCGATTCTGGAGAATAAATGGGAGGAAAACTTGAAAAATTGCAGTTAAAATATTCAAACACATTTCTCTCTCAAAATTATGTGCCATGCACAAAAATACTTTGAGGTATGTTCTAATGTACTTGTTCCACAAGATAATCCAGTATAGCCAATGGAATTTTTATCTCGGGTGTACCGTTGTGTAGCCACGTTTATTGCCTAATGCATTCAAATTGTCATGATTTTTTCCTCCCAGAGATAATGCAAGGACTTAATTGATGGTATAAGCCAAGCCAGCTAACAGTACTTGTTTATTTCTAGATCTGATGTCATTCTACATTTCATAGCTGAAGGCTTGCCACAGAGAATGTAGCAGGTATTTGGTCCAGTGAATAGCTGTGAAATTCAAATTATTTTCCCTTTAGCTGAATCTTTAGCTTCTTATCTAGTTCCTGCGATTCTTCCTTGAGTTAAGGTTACACAAGTGCAAAAACTCTTCTTTGGGAAGTGTTAAAATTACACACCCTCTCCCAGGCTCTCTTTGATTGACACAAAAATGACATAAGTACTAAAGCATGCTTTTGAACCTTCAGAAGCAAACTGCCTCAAGCAGACTGCAGTGATGCATGTCAGACATGCTCGTCTTTGTCTGTGCATGGCTTCTGTTAGCCGAGGGTTATCTGTAGCTTCCTAGTTCATTAATAAAATCCTGGCACACCTCTTGCTGCCTGCCATTGCACATAGTTTGAAACATCTTCTCAAACCTTATTTTTAACTGTCTGAGGTGTGCGGCTCCTTAAGGAAAGGGGGCATGGTATGTGCAGTGCTCTCAGTAGAGCTGGAAAGCAGACCACAAATTTGTCCCTAGTTCTTAAGTACAGCAAAGGGTTTCCTCTCCCCACCACACAAAGGACGCTTTCTCCAGTTCTTTTTGGTAGCATCTTGGCAGCCAGTAAAAATGTTTCTGGTGCCATCTTGTGCCTGAACTAGATTTGAGAAGTCACTGTGAAGGTACTGTATGATACTTAGTACAGAGTAAGGCAGGACATGAGGTAACGGGTTCTTTCCTTGATTTTGGAAAGCAATCAGTGATGATATCTGAGAACTCTAAATTATGTAACAGTATTGATTGATGATTTTGCTATAAATCTTCCTAAAGATGAGGTTTTTTAATAACAGCAGATGATGGCATCTATTAATGAAGTAGCAAACATAGTTATCTCTTAGTAACTGTGTAGTACTTCTAGATATGGTTACAGCCTTTGTACTGCTACAGATTCCTACCTTTTACTGTATCAGGCAATTTTTCCCCAAATGGGGGCCAAGCTAGGAAATGATGTCTATGTGACATATAATATTCATATTTTGAATGACCCCTGTGACATAAAGTAAAACCTGTCAGCAGCAATAAGATAACTGGGACAGTTAAGCTGTATCCTTAGGACATATCCATATAGGGAAAGTGCCATAGCTCAGGGGTGGAGCACCTACTTTGCACAGAGAAAGGCCTGACCCTGCTATCTCCAGTTAAAGGATCTCAGGCAGCAGACACTGGGAAAGACCTTTCTGTGCCTGGAGAGCCATTGCCAGTTGGAATAGACAATTCTGAGCTAGCTGGCCTTGAGTATAAAGCAGCCTCATATACTCAAAGGAATTTCTAGTGGGGTGAGTTCATACACTGAATCAATCTGCCCTGCCCACCCCCACCATGTTGACATGCTTTCAAAAGCCCTATAAAAATCATCTGCCTTCTGAAGAAATGTATATTCTTGATACTGACCTAATTAGTCATGTCACCACAATGTAGTGATTTATTGGCTGCTGATGTTATGCCTCTATAAGTGGACAGTCAATTGACCTTTAACATAAATTCTGAAAATGTTGATACTCTGTGTAATCCGTTACCTGTTCATTGCCATCAGTGCAAAATGTTAACTCTACAAATAGGAAGCCTTGAAATTTTATTGGAATCCTTTTATTTTTGTTTGCTGTATGCAAGAAGCAAAAAGGGTAAGCTGATACACTCTCTAAACTCAGCCTGGTCCTTTGGGTTAGGGGAGTATCAGAGAAAAACCTTTGTTCCAGCCTCGCCAAATAGGTTTTTGATTGATATTAACCACTCTTATTTAGGTTGCAATTCTATACTCACTTGCTTAGAAACAAGTTCAGTTGGAAATGAGTGGAGGATGTCTTTCGGTTTGAACTGAGTGAGATATTTGAGGCTACGTTGCTGGTTTGTTTTTTTCAAAAATATGGAATGTGTGGGTTTTGCGAGTGACCATTTTCTGTTTTTCTGTCTCTTTCTGCCTTGTCATTTGGTTCTTTCATTTCTCATTGTAGAGCTATGAAGCCTGATATAATTTAGAGGAGATCTGCATGTCTGTAGTTCAGAAACAATGTAGGTGCCTCATGTTCAAGTCTTGAGCAGTTAGGAATTCCGCCCCCTGACACTCTGGCCTTGGTCCTTCAAAACCCATTCAAGTCAGTGGGGAAACTCCCATTGGCTGGAATAGCAGAAGGATTTGGGCTGTAGGCTCCCACCTCTGTTGTGCCTCACTTAAAATGGTGCTTTTTTCAGTCATCTGTCTCTTCTGATTTTGATTTGTAAGGTGCTGTATATAACTTGAATATATTATGCACATATCCTACCCAGTGGGTAGAACAAATACAAAACCATTGTTAATAATGTAACAATGTATAGAGGATAACTGTTTTGACACACATGGCATAGAACTTGTGAATGCCTACTTTTGTGCTTTGTCCTTCTTTTGTAACAGAATTTGCATACAAATGGCACAACATCTATGTATTTTTATTTTCCTATGGAATATCAATATACTATAAGGTGAAAAAAGGAAAGTTTGAACAAATAACTTTTGATTAGTCTACTGGTTGCAACTGGTTGTCTGGTGCGTTTTCACTGTGAGGAATTGTGTGTGTGTGTGTGTGTGTGTGTACACATGTCCCTTTTAAAGATACAAAACTCAGCTTTAACTCTGTTGCTTTTATTTGTTGCTTTATAGTTATGAAATTGGACCATTGTTGGTCACTTTCCTCTTCAACTAATGGTTGTTATTCATACCATAACATAACAGAGATGGGCTAACTTCCTACAACCTATACCTTTGAAATACTGACACTTTAAATCAGATTTGGTTGAAGTGGGAGCTGACTTCCAAGCCCACCCATATGAATAAAACTCATTTCTAGCTAAGGATGGATCCATGGAGTGCATGTCTTTCCTTCACATATGTTGAACTCTCCTTTTCCTGTCTAATCACAGTGCAGGCAGCAGCAAATGTGGGGAAGATTTGAGCAGTACTGTGACCATTCAGAACAATTTACTGGCCTTTGTATGTATGAGCTGCACGCACTTTTAGTTTAGTTCGCTAGTGTTGACATTTGATTGGGGCTTCCTAACTCCTCCTCCCTATTTTCTGTGTCTTTCTGAGTTAGCAACAGGGTTCTTGGTGCCCATCACAGATTGATCTGCTTTTGAAGAATGCAGGCTGCAGTTCTTTCAAGATGCCTTTCCCCAATATCTCCTGTCTTTTTTTTTTTTTTTTACCAAGGAAGGTTTAATCACAGCTGGTAGAAAAGACCTTACAAAGTTTAATGAGCAACTCATGCCATATTTTGCTTTGGGGATTTTTTCCATTTTGTAAGGGGACTTAGCTGCTTGCAGAAAACCAATGAGGAGAGATAATAGCCTCCTGTGTTGCAGGTGCTGCACACAGTAAGGTTGTCTTGGCAGTACAAGTTCACCATCTGTCCACATTGTGCCCTGTTTCTGGAGCTTAGACTTATTCGGCAACATTAATACCTCAGGAAAAAAAAACAGGGCAAGTTTTTGTGTGGAAGCCAAATAAATACTATTTTTAGGGCCCGTTCCTTGATGAGAATTCACCACCAGACAAAACATAATCTTTAATACTAGAGCAGGAAGCCCCTTTGCAGGTATGAATGATATGTTTGTTGGTAATGGGGACTTCTGCAGGCTGCAGTTGATGTAATTGTCTTCATAAGTCTCTCTCACTCCTGCAACTCTTTAATACAAATTAGTGGCTAGCTATTCCAAGCCCACTAATGGAAAAGCTTACCCATATAGTCAAGAGTATTCTTGGCTCCGTTCTCAGTAGCTTAGTTGATAATTTCTTGATTGACTTACAGTTTGGCATGTGAATATCTTTCTTTAAAATACCTACGTATATTTGGTACTAGCATAATAAATACCTGTTACACCCACCTTCCCCAATATTACTGTGTTTGGAACTGTGCATATCTTTACAGACTGTTGTCTTTTTCCACCTCCACACTCAAGCTATGGTATTTAGATAGTCTGATAGTTGTTAATCCAGGTGGGGCACAGCACATTTGAGTATTCAGAATTTTGCTGCAATCACCGCTTCTCTATTTGCACTGAACAGTCATGATATATTCCCAAGGAGAAGAAATCCAGCATGTTAGTGAACCATGTGCCAGGGTGGTGGCATCTAGAATGTGAGTTGCTAATGGAAAGAACAAATGTTATGTACCCAGTGGACCAAACAAGATGCTGCCTCCTTAAAAAAATCATTTTGTTTTGAAACTGCAGTGATGAAAGGTATGATAGAACCTCAAAAGGGAGACATGGAGCTCTGTACTCGTGTTTTTCCGCTTATTAGACGGCCTCTTGATCTTCAGAATAAACTTTAAAACAAGCAACCCCTCCCAAACCCTTTCATCATCAATGATGAATGCCTTAGGCATGTTCTTAGACGGCAAAAAATAAAATTCATTTGGGTAATTTTTGCTTTAATTGCAGTGCACATTGCGAGAAAAATTGATCTTTATGTATTTCATAGAGAACTTCCATGTAGAGAATTCTGTGATGGTCTGACCTAGACTTGGTTTTTAGATACTCATTTTACCATTGGATTCCTGCCTGTTTCCACTGCATTGACCATTTTTATTTAGTGTTAATTTTGCAGCATGTGCTGCATATTGTACAGTAAAATGAGTATGATTTGTCACTTTCCACACAGGGTCATGTCTTGCTTGTTTATCTGTCTGATTCTTTTGTTCATTTTTTTCAAATTATTTTTAAAAAGCACTATTCACAACATTTAACCTTTTCACTCTTTTTGTTTTTAAGCTAGCAGCTGGTATAATGCAGTGGCTAAGAAAAGGAGCCGTGATCTGGGATATCCCCAGTTCAAATCTCGACTCCCTCATGATGAATTTTGTAGGTGGACTTAGGGAAGCCATTTTTTTCTCAGTCTCCATCTCCAGTATGGGATAATACTGGCCTACCTTACAGGGCTGTTGTAAGGGTTACAAGGTAATGTATGTGAAGCGCTTTGAGCACTGAAAGTGCTATATAAATGCTAAGTATTATTATTTTATTATTATTATTTGAAAGTAAAAAAGGAAAAATGTTTTATTGGAACTTCTTGATAGCAGTTCACGTGAAGCTACAATGAACCTTGCTTGCTTTAAGCAACTTTTTGTTTCCCTTTAACCTAATCAATTTGCTGCTTAATTTCTAATGTAACTTCTGGTTATATGCAGAACAAGATTTCAACAGTTGTGTATCTGCCTCCTTTAACTGAGCAAATGGTGATGTTCTAGTTTTTAGACCTAAGGTCTGTTATTGCAATACTTTTAAAGGAAAATGTCGCTCTAAGTGCTGTTGTTAGTTTTCAATACAGATTTTATGCTTGTTCTTAAGAAACTGTGGTCAAACCACAGAGCAAAACTATTAAAAACCAAGAAATTAATTTGTCTCCTGTTCAGATTTTTTCCTCCTGTCTGCATTCTAATACTGGAAACTGCTAGAGATGTCAGTACACAATCTTTGGTTTGCACTTGCCGTTCTGCACAAGCCTGAATAGTATATGTCAGGATCCTATACAATATCCTATGCTATAACCTGGGAAAGTATCTCTCTGAACTAACTTTAAAAACTAAGGGTGTTTTTTCTTACCACTGCTTTAAGGAATGCTGGGGCAGAAAGCTGGGCAGTGGGCTTGTCTCTGCTGATGGCTGGTTCTGCCCCCAATGAATAGAAGGTCTCTGAGTCCAACTGGGGAAAATGTGTTGAAATGACCATATGCCCTTCACAAGGACAATTTGAGGGATGAATTATATTGCAGAAATATACCTTACGTTGTTAATACTACTATTGAAATGCATTTTATTTTTCAGCTCTTCTATGGACTCTTCTAAAAGAGGATAACCTCCCAGGTTTTTTCTCCCTCTGTCCCTCCCTCTTCTGTGAGTTTAATCCTGGTCCCAAATCTCAGAGGTGCCAGCCAAATGTAGAGATTCATTTCTTGAGCAAGCTTTGATCTTTTCCTTAATCTGCTCTTAATTGTAATTATATTTATTTAAATTTTATGGCATCCACTTGATTTGCTGCTTGTGGGTTGACTATAGGTGGGGGCCTCAACTCAGTAGGAGATTTCCAGCTGGATGATTTTTCCCGTCTGCTGTTGTGAGGTAAAATGTTCAGGTTTCACTTTCAGCTTCCCAAGTGTTTGGACCCACATTAAATACCATATTTTTAACATTCTGGAGCTTTTTCTCACTAAAGCTCAGTTTCTAATGAGATTTTGCTGCTTAGACAAAAAAAAACAAAAAAAAAACACCCAACCCAGACCTTTTCATTATCACAGTTTTGATCTGTTGTACTTTGAATGAGCTCTAATTGAAATGCCCAGCAAAAAAAATAAAACAAATAAATTCTGGCTTCCTGACTGATCTCCTGAAATGACCCTGTTTGCCCTTCTCTTAATGGGACCTATTTTTATTTTCACATTCTGCTGCATCTGTGAGATTCTGACTCTGCTGATTATAATTTCAAGCATTATGGTTATTATCTTAAATTAGTTACCCTTTACCATGTGGCGTGCAAATATGGCTGCTTGAGTGGCCTTAGATTTTCATTTCTTTCCAGGAAAGGTGGGATAAAATTGTTGTAGAGATTTGGAAGTGTGAGGTTTCTTTATAACGCTATTGAACAATCTTCCCCAGGTTCAAAATCAGGTTTTCAGATGTTGCATTATTTGCATAACTGGGGCTGGTTGAAACCTGCTTTCAAAGTGGTAACACCAGATTTCTACTAAATTCTTTTAACTTGCTGAAAGATGTAGCAGTGAATCATTGCACATGCTTAAATTTCAAACATAGTATGTTTTATTAATTTAACTAGCGCCCTGTAATTACCACAGCGGTCCTGTTCAGAAATACTTCCAAGCACCAGTGCTGTTCCATGGAGTTCAATTGTTTGGTTTTGGTAATTGCTCAGCGAGCTTATTTATCTACTGGTAGTCTCATAATGGTCAGCCCTTGAGGAGATTTCATCCCAGTTGTGAGGAATGCATGAGACTGCTGTACAAAAATAAAAAGTGGTTAACAAGATGCTGGGTCCAGTTTTCACTAGGCTGGAAATCGGGAGTGATTTCTGATTATACTGAAATAGCACAAAGATTTGAAGTTATCTGACCATAAATTCTGTCTAGATAGATCAGCCTGTCTCAACCTTTTTACCATTGAGAAACCCCTGAAATGTTCTTCAGGCTTCATTAAACCCCAGAAGTGAAGGAATCATCTTTAAACCGCCCATGGCACCACGGACTATATAAAAGAGTAAGGGGTGTGTGGGAGGAGTTAGGGCGGGCTCTGTCCGGGATAAAAACTCGGAGGAGCGAATCAGGAGCCGCAAAGTGGCTCCTGATTTGCTCCTCTGAGTGCCACTCCAGGGCCAAGTGTCCATTCGCGCGCCTCCCTATTGGACACTTGGCCCGTCTCCCAGACACCGCGCCTCCAACTCACCAGTTCTCCCGAACAGCCATCCTCGCTGGATGGCTGCCAGGGAGGACGCTCGCCACACGCCGCTCCGGTCTGGGGAACCTGCTTCCCCGCCGAGCGACTGCCCTTTACCTACCTGCGACTACCGCGGCCATCCCCCCTTCCTACCCCAACCCTAGACGTCCGTTCCCCGCCAGCGCCACCCGTCGCGGCCTCCCCCCCATTCCCACTCCCCGCGCAGACTACCGCGGCCATCCCCCCTTCCCCCCCACCCCAGACGTCCGTTCCCCGCCAGCGCCACCCGTCGCGGCCTCCCCCCCATTCCCACTCCCCGTGCAGGCTACCGCGGCCATCCCCCTTCCCACCCCCACCCCAGACATCCGTCGCACACCAGCGCCACCGGTCGCGACCTCCCCCCATTCCCATTCCCCGCTTCGCCGCGCACCCCGGACGCCCCTCCCTGCCCTCCACCCCCCATTTCCGATGTCCTCGAACGCCTGCTGCAGCCCGCACACTTCCCCCACCCAAACCCAGCCGACTTGCGCCTTGCCGCTTCCCCCAATGTCCCAGAACATCCCCGCCGCAGCCGCCACGAGCCCCGACCTCCTCGCCCCCCTTACCCGCTTGCCCCGCTGGGGCCCGCACAGACGGTGCGCCTGAAAACGGGCCGCCGCCCAAGCTCAAAGATGGCGGCCGAGGCCTGGACGACGACGACGACGAGCCCGTGCTCACGAAGATGCAGGGCACAGGCCGCCGCCCACGCGGCCAGATCATTCCGCAGACGCTGCAGACGACACTGAGCCGCGACAGCAAGCCACACCCAAGCCGCAGCCCGCGCCGCTACAGACCTCCTCACTCAGGTATGACTCGCCCTGCCCTGTAATCTCTCCTCCCTTCCTACACCTCACCTCCCCTCTTCCTTCCTCTGCCCCCGGGACCCCTCGCTTCCTCCAGCCTGCTCCTCCACGGACACTTCCACAGACCCCTGCCAGCACCCCATGGGAAGCCACGCGGCCTGCTAGCGCCCATTGTATTCCCACTACAATGGGCCTTATTCCTAGTACAGAATATGGTTTGGAAACATAGCTGTGTACATGCCCATCTGAGGCCCCTCCCCTTCCCTTTCCATCCCTCCAGGCCCATCATTGGCCATTTGGCAGGGGGGCAGGTTGACATGACCATATATGCTCACATCACCCCATAAATGTTTAACACATTTAAAACGTATTCAATTAATTAACTCCACCCATTTAGGAAACCATTCCAATGCTGCCCGCGATAGATGGTGAAACCTGTCACAGTATTTTACCCTTTGTCTAACTGTATCATGGTCATGTCACGTCTGTTTTTTAAAATTATACTTTGATTTCTTGACTACACTCTCCCCATGAGCAGATTCAGGGCAGTTTACAATGATGCTTAACATTTAAAACCAACACTCAAGAAAATATAATAAAATACAGTAAAATGTTTTTAAAAATTGATATCTGAAATGCTCTGCCATTCCGCCATTGTATACAGACTGTTGACATCTTGCTGGTGATTTCTTAGCAGTTTTGGTGTGTGTGTGTGTGTGTGTGTGGGGGGGGGGTTATAATGGTGGGAAAAATAGGTGAGGGAGAGGAGGGAGGCCCAGTTTGCTTCTGAACTGCTCTGGCTCAACCACAGGCCTGGTGGAAGAGTGTTGTTTTATATACCCTCAGTGTCCAAACATAACTCTTGTGGAAGGAATCTTCCCAGTACTTTTTGTGGAGGAATCCAGTTGTGCCTGGACATCCTTGTGCACTTGTGGATCCCCCACCCCCCACAAACAATAATTATGAAGCCCCAAGCACTTTCTGCTCATTGCTGGTCTTGTAGGAGTGATCAACTCCTGGCGCTAGAGGAATGCACTCTGCAGTGGAGCACAGTGTTGTGGGAATGAAAGACAGCTATGATCCAAGTAACCCATGTCTAGCCCCTTTCTAGGCAGTGTACAGGGCAGGATCTTGGTAACCTTTTAAGGTAGGTTAGGCAGAGAGAGAATGACTTGACCAAGGTCGCTCAATGAGGCTTATGGCAGAATGAGGATTTGAATCTGGAGCTCCTGAGTCCTCATCTGGCAGCCTAATGGAATGGGGACTGATTCTCCAAATTCTGGATGGGATTAGAATTTTAACAAGAACATCCCTGGGAAAGTCTGTGTTTTATTGCCTTACTTTGTCATGCTGCCCTACATCCCCCCCCCACACACACACACTGTTTTATTTTACAGAGACAAACAGGTTATCTTAGTGACTGCCACAGTATCTTTGTTCCCCTAATACATGCCTAAGCAGTATTCTAGAGCTGGAGAAGCCCCCACCTCGGGAACCCGTTTTGACTCCTGATTAATTTAACTTTTACCCATATTACGGAGATTGACAGTCGTATAAGTGGAAAATCCCAATTTAATCTATTGCAGAGTGTGCCAGAGACATGGGCTCAGACAGCTTGACCTACATTTAACCTGGCACAGCGTGAATCTCTTCAGTCAGAGAAAAAAAACACACATTTTTTCCCCCTTCTCATTGCTGGAAGGATTTTAATGGAGCTGAGGGTGTGTGTAGCACTCACAAGGCTTTTCAGGTGTCAATAAGTGTTTCCATTCTTTAGATGTTTCAAGAGCTGAGTGACAGGATTGCTTCCCCCATGACTCAGCATGGGTGAAGTGTCAGTCTGAAAGTCCAAGTATTTTTGAAGGAACATGGCCTGCTGTTCTATGGATTTCATGAATGATCATTCCATTAGGCTCCTCAAGGATGACAAAGAAAATTAGTTCAGCTGAATAATCTGATTTTGGCACGTTGACATTAAGTGTAATTGAATAATTTGCAATCCAAACTCTTTAGTTTAACTGGGTTGCAGATTGGGGTGTCTGGCCTTAGTCGAAATCTTGTTACAAGCCTATTTACCAATTGATGTGTCAGCTTTGCTGACTGCAATGCTTGTTAGCAAGTGGTCGCTTCTGACATGTCCTTGTTTCTAAAATGTTTGGTTTAAAGCATTTCTATTATTTCCTTCTAATGGTCTCTGCATGGCTAACAAGAAGAGATTAGAGGTGGGAACCAAAGATTGATCCCAGTGGCACCTTTAAGACCCACAAAGTTTTCTTCAAGGTGTAAGATTTGTGGACATGCACACGCAGCTTCAGATACAATGAAATGGAAATTTACCAGTCCTCACACATAGGCAGAGGGTGAGCAGTAAATTAGTGCACAATGTAATGAAGACATTTAGCAGATTCAAGAAAGATAACAAGCTAAGTTTGTAAAGTTATCTTTTGCTTGGTTTCAATGCTGGGGTGGGGTGGGGGGGAACATAGAAGGAAATAAATGTCAAGAATGGAGACTAATGGACAGATGCATTCCCAATTGTGGATCCTGAGAGTAATGAACTGAGACCCTTTTCACTACGCTCCATCTGTCTTCCCCCAAGCATGGAGGCGCACCCACGTACAGCTGGGACAAAAGATACAGCAGTTCAGAAAAATGTAAGTGTTCAGGTTTTTAAAATCTCACCTGTCTATGAATTACCTTTAAAAAATCCTCCCTACGATTACTTGAACTAACTGCCACCATTAGTTTTTCTTTGTTGCCACTCTACAGTTACCAAAAAGAAAGAAAAACCTATCTCAAGGCTACTAGCAATGTTTGCAAACTTTATACAGAATAAAGAAAAATAAGATAAAAGGTCTCTTCTTTCTGTGTGGCTTTATTGCAGGATCCAACCAAAACGGATTTTTAGATATCTCCCATTTTCAAGGTAAATTTTCCTCAACATAAACATAAATGCTCCCAATTAGTACCTTATAACACTGAAAAAAATATATATATATAAAGCTATACTCTACCTCTCACTTGTAAATGAATTGGTACTTCAATACCTGAAAAGGATAAAAAAGGTAAAGGTATCCCCTGTGCAAGCACCGAGTCATGTCTGACCCTTGGGGTGACGCCCTCTAGCGTTTTCATGGCAGACTCAATAAGGGGTGGTTTGCCAGTGCCTTCCCCAGTCATTACCGTTTACCCCCCAGCAAGCTGGGTACTCATTTTACCGACCTCGGAAGGATGGAAGGCTGAGTCAACCTTGAGCCGGCTGCTGGGATTGAACTCCCAACCTCATGGGCAAAGCTTTCAGGCGGCTGCCTTACCACTCTGCGCCACAAGAGGCTCAAAGGATATAAAGGATATAATCCTAAAATCATTAAATGTTCTCTCACATATGCTGAAATGCTCCCAAATCTTGTATATATCTTACCTCTATGAGGCTACAACCATAGCCTCATCAAAGAATGGACTTTAATAGACTACTCAAAGAGAATGTTTTTACATTTATTCATTGGAGTCTATGAGCCCTAGAGGTTTGAACACAACCTTGGACTTTTCTTGCTTTTTATAAATAGAAATGTGAACTATACCTGTTGGATAACCTTATGTGGAATTGTGTAGTACATATCTTTCACTGTAACTTTAACAGGAACTGCAAGTGGGAGTTGGCACATGCAGACAGGTGTTAACAATGAATGTATAAAACAACGGTGATAGGGTATGGTTGGGAGCAGTTGGATTACTAGAATCCCTACACCGCAGAGCCAAAGGCTGGGGTATACTTTAAATAATTTCTTTTCATAGAGGTGTGAAGGGACTGCTCAGTACTATGCAAGGAGAGGTGCTTCGTCAGATATGAGAAAGCTGTAGCCAGCATCACAGAATGTCCCTGAAGCAGCCTGAAAACCATTCAGACTCAAAGGAATGAAATTTAGACTGCAGTGCTTGTAGCCCCATCCATTTTCAAGATGAAGTAATAAAATTAAGTGGTCTGAAGTGTTAAAGCCTACTGATAGGCCTGACAAAATTGGCAACCTTGTCCAGTTGCAAGCAGAAATCATTCACCAGCATGACTAATGCTCTCTCTGTCCCATAATGTCTGGCTGAAATTGGTCAAGGACACAGGTATCATTCCAGTACGCCTGTGGTTCCTCTCCACCTCTCCCCCGCCTTTCAGTCCTCTGCTTCAGTCCTGTGCCTGAGGCAAACATCTTGTGGTATCAAGATTGTTTTTCATTTATTAAGTAGTGGTTATGGTTATTTATATATCATTTCATTGCTCCTAAAAGATCTCTCAGGGCAGCTCACAGATATGAAAGCAATAAATCATCTAGTAATCTACATCAATAAACCAGAATCTGTATGACAAGTTAACCATAAGTCTGAAAGAAGAGCAAAGACACCTTAATAAAGCTTCAGGGTACATGTAGTAAAATGGTTATACTGTGGAAATAGAAGTGAGAAGACCTGTGACCTGGAGGGGCCCGGAAATGCCCATTCAGCTTCATGGTGCTTCACAGTTCTGTGGGGGCCAATTGAGGTTTCGTTTTTTGCAGGAAGGTGGGATTATGTTCTCATGCAGAGTCCTGTGTTATATATATGTGTTAGTTGACTTGGAACCTGTCGGGCAAACCCTCCATCCTTTTTCTTTCTTAGTCAGATGAAATTAAGAAAACTAATTCTGAATCACTAACAATACAAAACTGGTGCCGGGAGGCACACACATGGTTTCAGTCTCAGAACATCACAATATTTGCCAGAAGTGTTAAGACTCTGGTTGCAACATTTTAAAACAGCAGTAGGAAGAAATTCAGTGTACACAATCACCACCTTGGAATGGACTGTGCAAGACATGACTGCTAATCAGTCAGCCAGTCAAAGGCTGGAATCTGACCTAAATTTACACCTGGTGGACTATGCACCTTCACTTCCAGGAACGGGCATGCAAGCAAAATATGACAACATTGAACAGGTACAAAGTGATATATTTTATTGGCTCACTGTATACAAGATGCTTCTAAGATGCGAATTCTTTAGGCATTGGTATGTTTAACAGAAGTATAAAATAGAAGCAAGCATACATAATGAATTGATTGAAATTTACAGTTCCTTGTTAATCGTATTGTTAAAAAAAGGTTGAAGAAACTGGACCCATTGGAAATCTGAAATGATCCAAGTAAAACATTTGTTGCCAAGATGCTTGTTTGTACGCAGCAAATACTTTAGTATTTGTTCCAGAAGCAGTGCCAAAGCCTTTGTACCTCCAAAGAATTCTGGGTAGTGATTCCAGATGCTGAGCCATAATTAAGGTGAATGAGTACAGATGGAGTTAGTATTTGCTGGGGAATTTTGTTTGGACCTGAAAATGGTCTTGACAAATTTTGAATCATATTTGAGCTTGTCCTTCATGGAACATTTCATTTGGTTGGATCCACCTGGCTTTTTTCTGCTGGTGCAAAGAGGCGTGATCTTGTGTGATTTCCCTCCTCATTGCAGCCCTATTCTTTTGGGGATCAGAAAGGGGTTCCTTCTTGCAGCACCCAAAAAGTTAGCAGGGACCAATTCCATCAAAAGATGTCTTTGGATTATTTGATACACAACTTCCATGAGGGAAAAATTAAACAGTTCTAGCCAGAGTAATAATTTAGTCAACAATACAAAAAAAGGACAACACATGCAAACTAAAAAAAAAAAAAAACTTTTAAAATGGGTATTTTTAAAAAGGATATTCTAATCCACACT
Source organism: Paroedura picta (assembly GCF_049243985.1). Lineage (NCBI taxonomy): Eukaryota > Metazoa > Chordata > Lepidosauria > Squamata > Gekkonidae > Paroedura > Paroedura picta. The sequence goes on from NC_135377.1 coordinate 51,447,439, forward strand.
TCAAAACAAACAACAAAAAACACACCAAATCCCTTGAGGTTAATAACTGTTTGGGGGCAAATATTATTGATTGTGCCTTTATTAACATTACAACCCCATAGCTAAATAAAGCTGGGAGCCGTCAAAATTTGGCCTTTGCCACAAAGCAGAACCCCCTCCCCTTATTGACTAATCAAGACTCAACTCTTGTGCCTCAGAAAGTACAAAGGGAGAGCAGTTGTTCTGTCCAGGCACTCAGAGCAAACAGGCTCAGTGTGCTCAAGGGTGTCAATACCATACAAGCTTCTACCATGTGTTTCATGGCTCAATATAAAAAAAAGAATAAAGACCACAGATCACAGGAGAATTGAAACCTAAGAGCAAATCAGAAATATTGAGAGCACCTGTACAAAGCCTGGGGTGTAATATTGTATCTATTATGCAGATAAACACTTTTCAGAATAGTAATGTTAGTGCTTTGGGCAGAGCTGTGGCAGTCTTAGAGGTCTGTCTTTTACAATTCCTGCCACAACAGAGGTACGTAACAGTTAACGGGATGTGTTACATGAAAGCCTTAAAAGAATGCTTTCAGTTATGAAGTTATGATTCTTAACACAGCCCATCTGTGAATACTTAAATCTAGAGTCTGGAGCCATTCCACAGACAAGCTGCAGGTTTGCAGAAAAATATGGAACCTTAAAAATTACCAAAAATAATATATGTGTGTGTGTTAAGCCATCCTCCAATAACAGAAGCAGCACTGGTACCTTTCAGAAATGGATGCTGAGATTTCAGTGGCCATTGTAGGAGTTGCTATGACACAATAATACTGCCTGCCTTCAAAGCTCAGTTCGAGCCAGGGGGAAGGCTCTTTGTCGGTCTACTTAGCCTCCCAGTCCACCCCTCTTCCTCACCCTCCTATGTGGAAGGATTCATTGGGTCAGGTCCAGCAGTGACCACTGGGCAACTTGCAACCATGAAATTCATCCTGATGGGGCAGTGGTTATTGGACAACTCATTGGGGCTGAGCAGAAGCCTCCACACAACTTGTGCAACTTTTCCAGGCCCTGCAGGGTCTACCACACAGTTCAGCTGAGTGACTTGCGACCACTTTTGTAACTGGGCTAGACTTTTACTAGGGACAGTATGTCAGGGAGGAGAAACAAGGAAAAGCTGGAAGTGAGAGTGGTGTCATGGGTATAATGTCAGACAAGGATCTGTAAAACTGAGGTTCAAACGCTGCCTTGGAAGCTTGTTGGGTGACCTTGAGCCCGTCTAGCCCACCTCACAAGATGCAAGAGTGAAAAGAAACAAGGTTCTTGTATGTCACCTATTACATCTCATTTGAACAAAACATGAGTGGATACAAATAACCGGGTGGATACAAATAGCGTTCTACCTTCTGGCCCACACTCTTAAAGGAATGAGTAGCAAAGTCCTCCTTAGCCCATACCAGCTACTCTGGTAATAGTGCTCACACACTTTCATTAGGTATTCTGCAGGGTCTTAGTATTAAGTTACGCAGCAATATAAAGGCAAATGTTAAGGATGAAGCATCACTAGTAGCAGTGTAGGATTACAGAGAGCCTTCAGCCTTGAAGGTCAAAACCCACAAACAGGGACATGGGGTCAGCAAGAATAAGATGGTGTGTGCAAAAGACGGCAAGGTCCAACTTTCTCAAGTGTCACCATAGGAAGCACACTCAGGTAAAACAAAAAGTAGAATGTACCTACTTTTAAGATGAATGACTGTACAGGGGACAGTCAAAAATCCCACGGGCATTCTAAAGCCTTGAATGAATTACAGACAAAAGTTAATGCTTAGTTATACTGGTAATCATGGCTCTTGCTTCAAGCTCACAACAGCACTGCTTCATAAGATGCCTTAATGGAAAGTGTTTATTTTTTGCACTGGACTTTACCACAAAGAACATAAGCCACATATTTTCCTGAGCAAAGGATACTAAACATTGGAGGCCATATGTTAAGCACTGGACTTGCAGTTCTCTCCTCTATCTCCATCAACACATAGAAAATTTTCAGCTAGCCTCTAAAATAAAATGTTTATGAGAAGAACTGCAGTGGCAGAAAGGAGACCCATTGTTTTTACTTCTCCCATGCAAGCTTAAGGTAGCTGGGTTACAAAATGAGCCATTACACTTTTGCAATTCAGCAATCATTTCCGAGGGAACACTAAGACATACACAACAGGATTTGTGGCTAGACCGGGCTTTCTTCTCTTGCTCTGTTACATTAGTCATTTCCACCGCTCTTCCATTGGCATTTCTCTTTTTACCACAGGAAAATTTAAAGTGATAAGTGACTGTTCGGTCACCGACTATTAACTCAATCAAAAGCAAGACATCTTTTTCGTTTTGTCCATATTAAACTAAAGCACAGAACAGTATAGAAAAGACTGTTCACTCTCTAACAGAAATACAGAATCCCCCCCATGTGAGGGCTAGTAGCATTTACCCTTTGAGCTATGAACTGTAGACATTTCTATGAGCATACAACTGCCTATTTTCCTCCTTTTAAAAATGTTTAGCATTGGTATGAAAAGCAACATTTATTTGAGGTTGGCCATGGGAGAATCAGTACCCATTCTGTAGTATAAATATGTAAGAGCAGTACAGTTTCACTCACTCGAATACTGCAGTTTAAGTCAATCTTTAGTAATAAACAGCATAGAGAAATAGATCCCTTATAGTTCTTTGATCATGCTATAGTATGAATTTTAATTTACAGCACTGATCTACTCTGCCCCCAGTACATTGCTCACGTCCCCAACCTCTGATCTGGTAGATGATGACAGCTACAAATAGTAGCTGTCATCCTTTTTAATTTAAATTAAATTTAAATTTAATCCTTTTTCATTTCTTCCTATGGATCTAGTTTTGAGGGCCATCAGTTAAACAGACCTACACCTGGCTGTGAAGCCAATCACTGTTGCATTTACAATATACTAATCTTAATCTGAAGACATGTTTTGTTAATTTATGGAAATGGGTATAAGAATTAAATAATGGTCTGACTTCAGTTGATAGATAACTGGCCATTTCTAGTCAATCAAAATTAAAGCAGAAACAGAAGTAGCGATAGTATATAATCCAAGTCTGCCAGAGGATTTCATATTCATAAGTTTTTTTCTCTGCCACTCCTACCATCTCATTCTTTCTTTTTTATAAATGACACTTTTTCTTTGGTTTCCTGTATCTTTTCTGTTATTCTCTCCTTTGTTTCTTCCATTTTGCCAGTAAGCCGCTCTTTTGTTTCTTCCATTTTCCCGGTTAGCATGTCCTTTGTTTCTTCCATTTTCCCACTTATCATGTCTCTGGTTTCCTCCATTTTCCCTGAAAGACGCTCTTTTGTCTCTTCCATTCGGTCCTGAATGTATTCCTTGACTGGAGGTGGTGTGGATATGTATCCATGCTTTCGAAGATACTTCACAGAGATGGATGTTCCACCTAGGGTCACTGCGTATCTGGCTGGAGTTGCAACCTTGTCCACAAGAAGGAAGAAAGCATACACCTGTTAACAGCAAAATCTGCCAAACCAAAAGCTACCAACTTTATGATTCAGGAAAAAAGTAATTATCTACTTTAGCTACTATGGCATAAATAGGACAAAAAGTTTGAAATGGTGGTGCATTGGAAGTTGAAATGCCCCTAGAATAGGCCAAGGTGAGCAGCTCCTGTGAGAGCAGGGCTGAAGACAAGCTCTGCATGCCCAGAGATATGGCATTCAGGGTCTAGTGCTTTTATTCTGCAGAACTCTACTGAATGCTGCAGGGTTTTGTTGTTTCAGTTCTTCTACAGGAGCTTCTTGATTTATAGTAATATTGGATTTTATTTGACTGTTTTCATAAGCTAGCATGAACCTTTATACAGAAAGATCAGAGACAAATATTAGTACAATCCCAAATTTCTTGGAGTGAACTCTGGACCTCATGTAGTAAAATAGTGAACTCTTCAGTGTTATATCAATTCCATCTCAGGTAATCAGCAACATCTAGAGAGCACAGCACAACTTTACTGAGTGCACAGAATTAGTGTCCCTACACAATTTGTGCTGCTGCATTAGCTTTCAACGAGTACCAGAATGCAACCTGCTCTTCAGAAGAGTACAATGCAGCGCCTTGGAGATAAAATGCAAGTCAACCAAAATGACTAGTATAAAGCAAGTGACTTCGGAAAAGTTTTTAAAATTCATTTTTGTGCCAACAAGACAATTTTACCTGGGTAAAGACTAAATAAGACCTTCACATGCCTTTGATTGCCCTTTCTAATCCTGTACCTTGTATACTTGCTCTTTTCCTCCTACCTAAATCTTTGTTCCCAGTTTTGAGTTCCACATAATCACATATCATCAGGAAATAAGTGGGAGGACATATACTAATTCCTTACTTCAGTGAAGGCTGAAGGTTTGGCAGTCTGAATCTCCTTGTAAAAGCTCTCTGCCTCTCACATCAGAATAACCTCTCACTTTACATAACAGCACCTTATTGGAAATTGCTTAGCAAATGCATTTGGCTCAAATATATTCCTCATAGGCTAGCCAGTGGATATTGTTGGAAAGGCCACAAAGAACACTAAAAAGAAATGAGATCCTGATGTGTTATATGCAAGACAACCCGTCCCCCCGCAAATTTTCGTAGAAAGCCATTAAAATAGTTCAGTACTTGTGCAGAAAAAAACAACACCTGTTGCTTTAAAGTACTGAAAGAAATGAAGGTTTTTTACTGCCCAAAGAGATGTTTGATTCTGCATTAGGCATTTCAGCGTGGTTAGCAGCAGAAATGCTGTCAAAAGCTGTCTGTCCATGAGGTTGGGAGTTCAATCCCACAAGCCGGCTCAAGGTTGACTCAGCCTTCCATCCTTCTGAGGTCAGTAAAGTGAGTACCCAGCTTGCTGGGGGGGTAAAACGGTAATGACTGGGGAAGGCACTGGCAAGGCCACCCTGTATTGAGTCTGCCAAGAAAATGCTAGAGGGCATCACCCCAAGGGTCAGACATGACCCGGTGCTTGCACAGGGAATATCTTTACCTTTAAGGCTGCCAGTGTAAAGGAGAGAATAAAAGTTCATCAACTACGGAACCCATTGCCCACCCAAAAAGCAGAGCAAAAGGATGAGCAGTAAAAATATCCAAAGTGTGCAAAAATGACAGTAGAAATATAACTAGAATTACCAATATAAGTTTGTATGCAGTGGCATCTTTAAGACCAACAATGTTTTACTTAAGGTATAGGCTTTTGTGTGCAAGCACACTTCTTCAGTGATAGGAATAATATTTATCTGACACTTTCAGTATATTGTTGGATTGTTAAAAATATCTTCTCTTCCCATTTCCCCAAACTCTTACAGTGCTTTCTTCATTTTTACCCTGAAGCATGTCCTTTGAAAGATAACAGAATTTAAAGACGGTACTCTTTTCCCTAGAGCAGTCTTTCCCTTACTTCCAGTTATCTTTAGCTTCTCAGCAATTGGAATATGTCTACCTACCTGTGTATCTTCATTCCTTAACTGTCATGCTCTGTCAAATACCAGGGCTTTCCCAATAGTTATCCTCCTTTGCTGTCATCTAGTTTAGGATCTGTCATTATTATCACTCTATTCTGAAGCCTTGTGGTAGAGTTTATGATAAATAAGTGTATTTATAGATGTAATTTTTAGTATAATTAATGGGTTGCAGTGGCTTCATTACCTTGTCTCCCCCTCCCTCAATTTTTATTAGGAAGGAAGTTACGGGTTGTGAAAGTTCTCACTGTTTTTTTCATTACTTACCTTGTAGAGTGCATATGCAGTTATTAAATTTCCGCCCTGAGAATTCTTTAGTATATTTACAATGCTTTCAGGGAGTCCTATGAATTCGAAGAAAGGAATAACATTTACTCCCCTGTGAAAGAAAGGCAAAGTTAAAAGAACAGATTACTAATATTCTTATAAATAGTTCTTTTGGTAAGACTGCCAAACATAAAGGAGAGTAACAAAACCTCCCTACAATGCAATCAATCATGCTTTTTTTAACAAGACTGTTCAGCATCACTGAACAGAACTGGAAAGTGCACCATTCAGCAAATTTTATTTTCATCATTGTATTGTTTTGAAACAGGTAATCATGTGTATTAAGTACTGTAATGTAACAGGACTTTGGGGGCATTTCACCAATACTGTTTGCACTTCCTTAACGTCTCAAAGCCCAGAAAAGAAATACAGAAAACCGAGGAAGAGCTGTATTTGCGAAGAATAAGATGTTGATGCTTTAGGGGAAATTCTTTTTCGGTTCTTTTTAAGTTTAGCTCCAATAGACCTTTTAAGAAATGGAATTGCTAGCCAACAGGGAATGCCTTTAACAACAATCACAGTTTAACTCTGAACTGGAAATCCAATTTTTAATTTTTATGATATCTTGATTATGTCAAAGTGAAACAACTAAAATCACTGGACAATTTTAGCAGAGTAGCCACACTAGTCTGCTGTAGCAAGAAATAAGCAAAACTCCACGATAATATGATAATAAACTCAATGGGATTTTCAAATCTTTCACTGGACTACACGTTTTAGTATGTATTTATTTAGCGATTTATCCTGTAAAGCTTATCCATATTTCGTGTTCCTTTGTTATTACCTGGTTTAAAAAGAGGATTATTAGAATAACTAAGTATGAACTCTGCTCAAACCAAAAATTTGGACACTTGTTAGATTTGAATAAAAGCTTATTTCTGGACTGCATGTATCAATAATGATATTTTTAAATATGCAGTTAGAAGTACGAGCCTTTCACATCACAAGGTATTATGTTTGTTTTAGTTACTCTAACCAGCTGGCATTAAGTGCCCTTTCTAGGAGCTATGGATCCAAATGTCATTCTAAATTTATCACTTCTCACAGTAATAAAGCTCTCAAGCCATTTAATATTTTGCTTTACAGGGATCCAAGTAAAACACCACCAGGCATTTTAGTCTAAGGGAAGCTTGACTAGTCTCTCTTACTCACTGTCTTTGGCCATCAAGATGCATTTAGGAATTTGCATACTGAACTAGCAACAAATTAGGCTCAATACTTATGTGCAAGAAAAAATAGCTTTGAAAGTGAGGAAGTTACTCAGGCAATACATTTGATCATAAGAATTTATACAGACTTAAGTAACTCAGAGGGCAATCTTAAGGAGGCCTGCTCTAAATTCTACTCATGACTAACCAATGAGGCTCATTATGAAAGTGTTCTGCAGACTGCACTGTAAATTTGGGAACTGAAAATCCATATGCTTTGAAGAATCATTAAGTCCAAAGCCCAGGAATATCTACGACTCTGAGCAAAGGCAATATATAAATTCTGAAAAACCCTCTTCTGAGTACCTGGAAATCTCCTGGAATTGGACTATAGAGATCCGCTCCCCAGGGAAAAATGGCTGTTTTAGAGGGGAGTCTCTACAACAACAATTCATCTCCAGGCTCCTAGAGATGAAAGGCCTTGCTTGGGAGGGGGGAACTCTGTGGCAGAGAGGTTGGGACCCAGAGATTTGCAGGAATTGCAGGTCATTTCCAGGCTACAGAGATCAGTCCCCCTGGAAAAAAATCCTGGCTTTGGATCCTGTAAGTATCTCAGATTAGTACAGTGTGGCCATACAACAGATTATACTAGGGAAAGAGACTATACTGTGTACAGTCTCGTAGCATCAATGTGTTACATGCAATGACCCCATGCCATTTACTCCACTGGCAGCAATATTACCCATTTCAAAACACAGCAAATAGGAACACAAAATGAATTCTTAAGTGGAAGCTAAATTAAGAGAAGTTACTATAAATGGAAATGTTCTTACAGAAGTGTGCTACTTAAAATGGGCTGAACCACAGTTCTTAACTGATGCAGCAAAATTCTGCTATTTAAATTCAAGTTTAGTGCTTGGCTACAAATAAGGCAATTCTTCCTGCTCATATTACATGCAGGAAGAATTAATAACCAATACTGTCCAATCTCTTCAGCAGTTGAGTGTATAAAGCTCTTCAAGAAGAAAAAACTGAGTTTCTCAAGCAATTAATCTACCTCTCCAGAACAAGCAAAACAGTAAACTTAAATATTTAGTACTTATATATGACTCAAGTATGCAGCAACATATTTGTCTAGTTTGCTGGAGTAAAAAAATACAATTTATACCATGCCTACATTTATATAAGAAATCTGTAAGCTGCAATTCATATTTAGAAGTAGACTGTTGGCACAATCTTACTCCCTTCCTTCAGGGCAAGACAGCATGCTCTATAACCCTTATTTCTTCTATCAGATGAGAAAAGACCACCCAGACCTCATTAAAAAAAAAGATACAAACAACACATTAGATGATGATGTGGTCCTGGCATCTTAAAATGGGAAAAGGACAAAACTTGAGTGGATTTCCTCATGCAATTTCATCCGTTCAGAGACCTTTCATCCAGTTTAGGAGGAGACCCTGCCTAAAGCTGTGCACATCTATGCTGTCCCATCCTCAGCAGAATACAGCTCCTTCAAAATACTAGATTGCTACATGGAAACTTTGGTGTTTACTTCCTAAATTCTCTACACAGTTGTAGGATTTAAAGTTTTGCTAAACAGCACAGAAAGTTTCAATTTGAATCTTTAGCATGAACCATAATGCATATATATTAAGATTTCCTTTATAAGCATAAAAATAATTATATACAATTTGCCACTTACTTTAAAGATGCATAGTAAAAGGCTCCAAACCATAGGCTGGAAGTGAAAAGATGCACTGACACAAAAACTTTTCCATACTGCTTAATACCTCTCTTGAATCTTTGCACGAGACTAAGTGACTTGTCTTGTAGGGGATCAAGCTCATCAGGACTTGGATCTACAGGGGCTCCTTGGGTTAAGTTACCTGTTGTTCTGGTATGTGTTTCTTTGTTCAGTTCTTTAGAATGAGAGTCTTCTGGTTGGGATGATACTTTCCCCAAAGATTCTGTTTCCTTGGAAACACAAACGGTGACAGATGCATGTAGACATCGATGTTGGGAGCTCAAAGCCAAGGATGCTATTTTGTATCTAGGATTATGCAAGGAGGGTTGTCCTTTCAAGATACAGGTGCGATGAGGTATCAAATATGTCCTGTATGCCAGCTGAAACGACCTCTGCATTCTGATTGATGGCAACAGCATACTGAAGATACCGTTGTATGCAGGTCCTAAGAAAACAGGTACACTTAAGAATAGGCATAAGACATTTCTAGATTACTTTTATCTTGAATGTATTAATAGGGATGGGCACAAACCAGCTGACAAACTATGTTAGTCATGAATTTCGGCTGGTTCATGGTTTATAAAATGATGTTCACAAACTGAAGACATACCAAAAACTTCCATGAATTTTGATGCAACTTGTGGCATCCATGAATTTTGATGAAGAGTAGAAACCTGATTTCTGTTCTTCATGAAAATTGCTTTGCATAGTTCTGAGCCATTTAAACCCTGTTTTCTGTTCCCTATAGCTTTAAATAGCTAGGTCTCAACCACTCAGCTGTTGGAAACCCCTGCTTTCTGCTCCCTGAAAAAAAGTTGTTTATATGACTGAAAGCCATTTAAACCAAACAGTTGAGTTGTGGCCAACATCCAGCTGTTTGTAAACCTCCATTTTCTACTTTCCCTAAAAGCTGTGGGGATCAGGAAGCAGGGGTTTAAACTTTAAATGGCTGACACATTGATATGAACAGCCATGAACCACAAACCACACTGCAAAGATGCGGTTCATGACCATCCCCAGCCAGCAATATGAAGCCTTCTTTAACACCATTAAGAATGTTACTGTGAAATAAAGAAAAACAAGTACTTTTCTACTTATTTTTCCAACAATTCTCACAAGAACAAAGTTCAGGCACAAAAATTTATAAGTGGGGCTTGTGTTTTCTGCCAGAGATACCGAACTAAACCGGTTTATATTGCTCCTAATACCAGAAGGTTAAATCAACAGCCGAAATAGTAGACTTACTAGTGATGCAAATTTCCAAAGAAGCAAGAAAGTACAACTGGCAATTAGGTTATCTGATTCATTACATAACATGTGATGTTAGTTTTATTAGTAGACTACTTCACAGCTGAGCTGATACTTCTGTATTTTTGGCAACTTAAAGCTTCAATACATCTTAGAAAACATCCTTGAATTCTAGATTAAGCTTTCCTCTATGGATTAAAAGGAAAACGCTTTATATTCTTGTTTGTAGTTGTTACTTCTCATTCTATACATCAGATACTAGAATATTGTTATATCTCTATTAACTCAAAACACAAGCTACAAGTGCAGATCTGGGGTAAATATTCATGTTCTAGGCAGGAGTACGCATCCGAACTTACATCCCAGTGGACTACATTGCCTTCAATAGAATTCATACTTGGACTTGATAATGTGCTGAGTCTTATTTGGGGGGCAGGAAATAAAACTGATTCCCTGCCCGGATTATTCTGTTTGCTGCTTTTTATATACAGTGATGATGACTCCCTGTGCTTACTTGTTGTCTTTATCCAGCAGGAGGAAAGGACTATTGCAGAGTAAGCATGAGGGTGGGGTGACTTGGAAAAATACAGGTCCATTCCCTCCTCTCACTTTTAGTGCCACTAAATTGCCATCCCGTTAGTTATCGACTCAAACCTGCAGGCTGTTCTCAGCTGCCTCACCACAATGTTCACCAGGAGCATATATACACAAAACATAGTTTCTCTAGGGGTGGTGGTGGATGGGGATAAGTATTTTTAAAAGGAACCTTCCTGCATATATTGAGGGTTCCCATGGTGCACAAGAAACACTTCCTGGCCTCACATTTACCGTCCAGATATTTCAGAAGCAGTAAATGGTTTTGAAAATAGTAGTAACAACATGTGGTGGAAAGAGCTGTCAAGTCATAGCTGACTTATGGCAACCCCATGGGGTTTTCAAGGCCAAAGATGTTCAGAGGTGGTTTGCCATTGCCTGCCTTTGGATTGCAACTATGAACTTCCTTGATAGTCTTTCATCCAAATACTAATCAGGTCTGACCCTGCTTGGAGTCTTAGATCTAACAAGATAGGATTAGCCTCGGCAGTATTACCTATACCAAGTGGCAAAAAGCATATTTGCAAGGGACAGTTTAATTGTTTAATTTGTGAAAATAGATCATAATCTATTCATACATTACTTTTAACAGTTTCCCTCAAAAGCACCTTGTTAAGTTCAGGCTAGACATGATCATGGGTATGTGCATTCAGAGTTCCATAAGCATAGCTGAGCTTCCCAAGATAGTTAGGTGTGTACAGGAGCTGGGAGGAGTGTGTGCGTCTGGGGCAGCACTGCATGGAGACAGAAGGAACTAACTCTTCCCCCATTCCATTTCCTACCTGGAAATGTCCCATTTCCTGGCTCCTTTTAAGCCCTAGAGTGGAGGGGGGTCATAAATGGGTGGTGTTGCGGCAAGGGAAGAGTTATTTCCCCTACCTAGCATTGTAACCTCCTTCAGCTCCTTTTTGTGACTGTTGATCAAAACACAGACATCACTTGTAGTTTGGCTCTAAAAATAAGATACTATTGCCTTCAGTTTACTGACTGTAAAAAATGTTGGCTTCCCAAGGCTCAACACCCGTCTCTCAGCTCAACCATACACTTTTTCAGCCTTGCTTAATCCTAATTATGGTCTTCAGCCCTAGGATTATACTCTTCCCATTTCCTGTCCATGTAAGATTTGTACACATTGCCTTTATTCAGAAAATAATATGCTTCAGCCTATCCCAAGAGCTGTCACCAGCAGCAACGGTCTGATACACTTTTAATACTGTGTTAGACTGAAAGATCCCCACACAAAAAAGCTCTGACATATGTACCAAGGCTTCCATTTAACCTTTTCCAAGGAGAGTTTGGGGGACAGCAGGAGGAGTTTCATTTGTTAGCATGTTCCACATGAATTAACATGCAAACATGAAGAAAGCCATATAAGCTTGGTCTTATTTCCCATACTTTCTATAAATTATATTTTACTGATCGGTGCTTAAAAACAGCAAGCTAGTAGAGCTATTTATGTGGACAGACCTGAAGTTGTTATGCCCTCTAGTGCATCCTTCCTGCATAGCAATTCATACATACATTTTAATAAATGGAGAGTAATTTCTCTGTTCCTACCTAAAAAAGCACTCTATACTACTAAGATATTCCCTATCAGAGCACAGCAACCCCAGCAAAAGTAATGTGTCAGCTATTTCATAACCTCACTCTTTCATTCCACATGTTTTCCAAGGCATATGTTAAAAAGATTTGTTGCTTCCATGGGTTTTAACGTGGCTAAATTGCCTTAGGATTCTGGTCACTTCCTTCTAGCTACATAACAAACTAAGCCAGAAGCTCTATATGCACAAGTTAGGTTACAAACAAGATTAAGTTCTTGGTTGTACTGACTTCTGCAGCTTTTTATGAAATTAAATTGTCCTAAATAAAGCCAATTATTTAGTCTTGGCCCTGACTGGAGGGTCCCATCTAGCTTGATCTCATCAGATCATGGAAGCTAAGCAGGGTCAGGCCTAGTTACTATTTTGATAGGAGACCCCCCAAGGATGGCTGGGTCACCTGTCACTTGACAGCACTTCACCCATATACATTTAGCCCTGACCACTTTTCATAGGAGAGAGGGGAAAAAAACCCTGATGTACAAATTCCACAGTGTGTGGACACATGTACTTTAAATATATCGTTTATAGTGAATTACTATTGTTTAGTTATATGTTATTATTCACTATGAGCCTTTGGAAAAGGGTGGGTTATAAATAAGATTTTATCATCATCATCATCATCATCCCAAGAATACATCTTCACACTCTGAAGCCTGGATATACAAGTTAAGGAGGACAAATGATTCACTACCTCCCCAGCATGAGCTGAACAAAAAATTACTGATGTCACAACCACTCTCCTTTTCCATTTCTTCCAGCCTGTGTCCCCTCCCCCCGGAAAGTAGAGCAGTTTATATCCTGAGCTGAATTTAACTGATACAATCTTAAAATAGGGAATGGGCAGTTCAAGACCCTGTGCAGCTCCAGACTGCAGCTGAGCAGGGCTTCTTGTGTTACTGAGCAGCTACTCATATGCACAACTTTGAAGGAACCTGGTTGGGACATGGAGGTAGGCAATGGCAAACTACATTTGAACATCTCCTGCCTTGAAAACCCTACGTGGTTGCCATTAAGTCAGATGTAACTTGACAGCAACAACAAGTAACACCCCCCAGTCAATGCTACTTCAGAATGGAATGTGTAAAACCAGATCACATCACTGAATATAAAAACTTAGTTGTTCATCTTTATCAGAACTCAGTTGTTCATCTTGCATCTCAAATAACACATTCTACAAAGAGTAATCAAAGACATCCCCCAAACAGGATTTTATTCTACAGATTTGTGAACTTTTGCTGTGACTGCAAGCTTAATGGCAATACCACACTATATATCTTCACAGTGTCTAGGAAATTCTGCAATTAAAATGTTACACTACCACTGAAATTCAAAGAAGCAGCCAGATCATAATTATGAGGTAATAGTTTGATTATAATTTAATGATATTTCAACCCCAGTAGCAAATGGCAGGAAAAGGAATAATAAACCAAATGAATAATTTCTGCCAATTGTATCTGAAAAGGACCTGCTTTCTGCAAGGCAACTGTAACAATTCAAATATAAGAAAGTTATTCTTAATAATAAACTGATGGACTATATCAAAATAAAACAAAATACAATGTCACCAATGCAACATTATAACAATCTATCAGAAACCACCTGCTAATTCAGAAAGGTTATTCTTAATTGGTTGATCCCAGAAGGATTATTAGGATTTGTTTTTAATTTCAGTCAATTACCTTAAACATGAAGAGAATCTGGCATGCCATCAGCTCTTCCAATTCATGTGTGATTAACCAATAACATTTAGTGGTATAGACAATTCTTTAGCAAAACCTGACATTTATGCGAAATAGCCCATGTTAGCGTTGTAACTGGGAAAACATATATTACTTTATTCTAACACTCTTGGAAATGAAAACTTGCAGCAAGGATACTGCTTTACAAGAACTGATCTCATGGTCAAATTATTGTACTTCAGATGCTCCAATAAAGATCACAACCACAAGAGCATTTTTTCTATGTAAAGCTTCTTCAATATCCAGATACACAAACAATAGGTTGAGTTTTAGAATTGAGAAACTGAGGTTTACAGACCAATATGCCAATAAATCTATTCAGGTAACACCTGAGGATGACAGAGCTTGGTCTAAATAACTTAGACTGTTAATAAATATGTAAATCCCTCTCTCTGGAGACAAAAGCCAAAAACTAGGTTAGTTCTGGAAAGCAGCTGTATGACTTTATTTTGGTTGGGCTTCCGAGGCTGGTTAAGGAAACACAAGCAGATAATTTTAACGGAGTATATATTGCTCCCACCACGTAGAAGATTTGGATTTAATCCACATCTCCATATACAAATAATGAAATGCCTGTGTAAAAATCATGACATGCTATATTGTGCAGATTGTTTTGTACTACCTAGTATTTAGCAACTGAAATGATTAAACAAAAGAACCACAGAATGGGGTGGTGGTGGAATTTTCAATATCTAGCAAGGCTGCTTTGCAGCTTTTTTTGTATACAGTGGAGGTCAGCGTTTGGATGACATCAGGAGGCAAAGTCACATGCTGACAATATTGTGGTCAATATGGCTTTTGGCTTTTCTCTTTGTCAGTCCACACAGAGAAGAACCAATTTCCTCTGTTTATTAGTACAAAAATTGCTGTTATGGTTATTAGAATAGTATGAAATAATACATAAATAACTAGACACATGGCAGGCACAACAATGAAAAATATATGGGGCACTAAACAACCATTGGACTTACCAAAGGCGGGTACTTTTCCCTGGAATACGGAAGACATCTACAAGGATGGGTTATCTCTTCAGCTTCTCAGGGAGGTGGGGGTTAATCCTCCCTCACCTTCTGTCCTGCATGTTGCATCTCATTACCTGGTCTGGACACTCCAAAAGCCATAGAATAACTGAAACTAGAATTCATTAACCTTAAACAAATTCTTATCTTTGCAAACTGTTTTGTTATAGAAAGAAGAACTGGAAGGAAAGAGGAAATCTGCTGCATTTCACGAGGCTCACCTGTGTCACACTACCTGAACAGTACTTCATGTTCTGGAATCAGATTGGGAGGGCCAGAAGTCCTCTGTACTCCAGGAGAGAAGGACCCTCTTTGGTAAGTCCAATGGTAGCTCTCCCCCTGGATCGGAGGACATCTTCAAGGATGGGCCCTTCTAGAGCCTAACATACCTGGATGGGTACTTTAGACTGGTTCCAGAAGAAGTTGCAAGACTTGCCTGCTAAGGTAGCCTCAGCCAAACTGTATTATAAATCTTGTAGTGGCTGATAAAAGAGGCAATTGATGTCCATGCCACCACTTTACAGACTTCTAGAACTGATGCTGTTTACAAAAGTTGCATTAGTAGATGCACTGCGAATGGAATTTATGGTGATCCCTGTAAGTATTGATAAAGTAAGTGATTTATATGCAGATTGATGGAAGAATGATTTCTTGCGTTCTGTGGAGTATTGTGTCTATCTTAGGTCTGAAGATTGGATCTGGGTGTATCACCACCTTGTCCTTTTCAGAACCACATAACTCTGATCTTTTGGATAAGGCTTCCAAGTCTGACACACATCTTGCTGATGTGATGGCTATAAGAAATATTGCTTTTATACACAAGCATTTTAACTAAATGCTTGCGACAGGCTCGAATGGAGCCTTTGTCAGAGCTTGTAAGACCACATTCAGTTTGTGTTGGGGAATTAGATATCTCTGGTAGGGTTTTGTGGCTGCCCCTTTGAGGAACCAAACTATTTGAGAGTTGAAAACCTGTAGACAAACAGTCATGATTGCCGTTATTTTTCGTCTTGAGGTGGCTAGTTTTGATCCCTGATCTACTCTGTCTTGTAGGAAGTTAAGAATCACTGTTACTGAAGGCTTTAGGTAAATTCACTTTCTTCTTCCCCATCTCATGAAGGCCTTCTAGGCAACACTGTAAAGTCTAGTATCTGAATCTCTCCTGGAAATTAGGATTTTCCCTACTAGGATTTTCCCTGTGAGTACCCGGCATCGGTTAGATGTCTCCATTCAATTTCCAGACAGTCATTCTCATCCAGTCTGGATCTGAATACCAGAAGGGACCCTATTGCAGTGGGTCCAGCATCTGTGGAAGCTTGAATTGTAGTTCTGCTGCCAGTCGTAGCATAGTTGCGAATCAGGGTCTGCTGGGTCAGTATTGCACAATCAGGATGACCGCTGGTTTCTGTTGCATGATTTTGCATAGGAGCAAGGGCATTATTGAGATTGGCGGGAATGCATAAAGCAGCCCTCCTGGCCAGTCTAACATCAGGGCATCTATGCTTTTTGCTTTGTATGATGGAATCGACATAAATCTGGGCACCTGATTGTTCTCTGTTGATGCTAATAGGTCCATGATTGAGGTCCCAAATACCTCTTCTTCAGTAACCACTTTCCTTCTCAAATGGTCCTGCATCTTAGCATTGAGGATTTACTTGATGTGTTCCACCTGTATTGACAGGAGATTCTTTTCTGACCATTCTAGAATCCTGATCACCTCCTTCAGAAGGGCTCTGGATCAGGAACCTCCTGTTTATTGAGGTAGGCTCTGGCCACTATGTTGTCCATTCGTATCAGCATGTGTCTGTGTATGATCCACTGCTTGAAGTGCTATATTGCCAGGAAGATGGCTTTCATTTCTAGTATGCTGATTGGTAGACTAGCCTCTTCCTTCATCCTGGGCAGTCCTTTGGCCCAAGACAGCCCCCCCCCCCAAGAAAACCTTCCAGACTCGCATCTGTGAAGAGCTGAATCTGTTGAGACACTGAACAAAACCTCTCCTGGGTTAGAATGTTTCTTTTGCACCACCAGGTGAGACTGTATTTCAACTGAAGGTTCAGTTTGACTGACCTGCCTTGTCCTGCTGTTATGAGGAATTGAAATGGCCTGAGAATTTTTGGCATCCCCTTTGCATGCCATTTGCCATACTGAATGCCTCTGTATTTGCCATTAATATGCCCTGTGTGCTTGCCAGAGCCAGAAGTGACATGCTCTTCTTCATCAGCTTGCTGATGACTTTGTGTTTTTTTCCTGAAGAAAGAAGTTCTTTTGTTGTGTATCTATGATTACCTCCAAGTGGAGAATGGACTGTGTTGGTATATGGATACTTTTGCTCTTGTTGACCAGGAAATCAAAGTCCGGCAAGCTCATGAGCACCTATGAGGTGTTGCTCTGTGTGCTGGCTTGAGTACTCTATCTCAAGAGAACATCGTGGTGATATGGATGCAGATGCATTCCTGATGTCCTGAGGCTGACCAATAGCTTTGAGAAAACTCTCAGTGCAGTCACAAGGCTGACTGGGAGGGCTTGATACTGCTAGTGATCATTCCCTCTGCAGAGGGTTTTGTGCACTATCAGAGGAGTCACAATGCACAGATGCCCAGGATCCCATCTTCCTGGCAGCTTTGTGGGCCAATTATGGGAACACTCAGGGCCACAGCCAATATTATACTCTTGTCCATAAGAGGTAGTTGAGCGATGTGGGGAGCCTCCTTCTTCAGAAATGGGGCCCTCATTCTGTCAAAAATGCCACCATTTCTTGTTTCATAGCTTTACGAAAAGACAATAACATTTCATCACTGAAGGGGTTTTTGTCTCCCTGACTCACATGAACCCTGAAAGGACTGTCCTTGGTATCTTTGGGAGCTTCAGCAATCCTAGGCACTGTATTCTGCCATTAATCAGCTGTCTTATCTCCTTCTTGATCTGCTGAGCTCTTTTTATGGCTGCTGTGTTGGTGCGGCCTTTTTTTAGAAGCCCTGGTGGAAGCTGAGCTGCCCTTGCCAATGGATGTAGGAGCTGGGTCAGCTGAATTTTTGCGGGCTTGCTTCGCCTTGATCAAAGTAGCCCTGTATGGGGCGGCGCTCACCAGGCCTGATGCCTCTCGTTCTGGCACTCCCAAGGGTGCCTCCAGTTCATCTACTGAGAGCAAGCCTTCAGTTTTCTTGTAGGAATCCATCTGGTTGATCTGTGCTCTGCTGCAGCTTCCGATGATCCAAAATGGCTGCCATGGCTTAAGACACGCCTAAACGGGTGGTCGTGCTACCTACTCCCTGCGCTCTCTTTTCCCTCCTCTCTGTGGCTGTAAAGTGCAGAAAAAAAGATTGAAAAAGTAAGTGGGGAAGAGGGGGGGCTGGGGAGAGTCGTGGGAAGAAACTGGATCAAAGGTTTCTTAGAAAAAGGCAAGAAAGGTAACAGAAAGCACTGGCTATGCAGCTCTCCCTCTCGAGGCAGGGGAAAGACTGGGGAATGAGATGCTGCACGCAGGACAGGAAGTGAGGGAAGTTTAACCCCTGCCTCCCTGAGAAGCCAAAGAGAAAACCCATACTTGCAGATGTCTTCTGATCTAGGGGGAGAACTTGGTTTGTTCACTGAGATATCCTCATTTATATAAACAGGCCTGCTTGCTTTTGGTATTCAAAAATTTTGCTCACAGTTTGTCAGTAAAGAAGCTTTGCTTCATGCAAATTAGAATGCAATTGAAAACTGCTAGCAGTTAAATAAACTGGTGGACTATGAGACAACTCATATATTTGAAACATAATAAATCAACATTAGAATTCAGAAGAAAATGGATTCCAACATTAGAGTACATTGACCAGTAAAAACTGAGATAAAAAAAATTAAACGATTTGTACATTGTCTCTGTAAACTTTGGGGAGTTTGTAGTGTAAGATACAAGAGTGATGTAAAATAGCGATACATGTATTGTTAAAAGTCAGCTTTATGCTTCCCCCCCTCCTTTCAAATAGTTCTGTAATATGTAGTATTTTTCACCTTTCTGAGTAAAAAAAATATCAAAAAGCAATAGTATTTTTTAATTTTAGAAAACTGTCCAGTACAAAGTACAGTATTCGCTTGAAAAGAAATTCCCCCTTCCATACATATATAGTATTTAATAGAAAGTAAATCGCATTTTATCCTGTCATGCATAACCCTTGGTAAATATGCGCTCTCCCCGTTCTTGCTTCCCTAAACAGCCAGCTGAATAAGAATTCTGAAGAATTCCAAAACATGCTCAGTTTGAGATGTTCCTGGTTGTTCGAGCAACAGTATTATCCGACGGGCTGCTTCTGATCATGTAAAAAACATCTGGGCACCCTGTATTGTGCAAAGAGCAATCCCACCCCCTTTCCCCTAGCACCCTGGGAGCGAACAGCCTACAAACTAAGGATTCAGGGGCTCTTTCTAAGCTCAAATCCCAAGAAAACCTGCCTGGAACAAAAGACGGCACGCTTGTGCTTCCCCAATGAGCTCAAACTCAACCTTCCTCTTCCACAGGCGGACAGGCCCAGTTACTTGAGCGCCAACCTTCCGATTCAAACGAACTGAAAGTAACCAGAAACTGCTGTTTTCGTGGAGTGGCAGCGGGTGGGGCGGCCACATCCTTACAGGGTGCGCCTTACCCGCAAACGTTTTGCCGGGCAGCCCTCCTGGCTAGCTGACATACCCATGCCCTGCAACAAGCAGCCACATACATGCACGCATCACCAACCCCGCCTAGGTGGCAAACGCTCTCGCGCTTGGGGAGGGGGGGAGGGAGGGAGGGAGGGAGGGGGGGCGCGCAGCTCCCACCGCCCCCAATGGCAGAGCGCCAGGCAGAACAAGGGGGCGCAGGAGCGACCCCTTGACCTTGGGCCAGGCGCCCTCTCACACCACCTCACAAGGGTGTTGTTGTTGCTGCTGCTGCTGCTGCTGCGGGGATGGATTAGCAGGGGAGGGGCTCCGAGGGGCCTCCCTGGAAGAAGGGACGGACGGGAACGTGGCAGTGTCCCGCGGGGGAAAGAAGAACGGCTACCTTTCGAGGAGACCCGCGTTCCTCACCGGCACAGGGTCGCCACAGCACTCTGGACCCGCCACCCGTCCTCTGACCCTCAGAGAAGCAACGTGCTCTGGGCTTTGCCCCGCCCCTTCCGAGAGGGCCGCCGCCGCCACCGTAGGGAGCGCGCCCGGCTTCCTGGGACTTGTAGTCCTCCTCTTAACTTCCCGATCCTCTCCCAGCTCTTCTCGTGGCTCTGGCGGAGGCGCGACGGCCCAAAGCCCGCCTACTGGGTGTTGACCCGGATGCAGAAGTGTGTTTGTGTTGCTCCCTTCCTGTGCGCTGGACGGAGGGAAATGAAAGTCTGGTAGGCGCGGAAGGTGAGTGTGCGGCGGGGCGCTGGGGAAGCCTCGCCAAGGGGGCTGTTGGCCGACGCCGGTGGGGGCGCAGTGCGGGGTCTTCCCTCAGCACTGTCGGTCCGGGCCGCTTTGCTCCTCGAGGCTTTCAGGGTTTGTACGTGGGCGGAGTGGTAGGCCTCTTCTCGGTCGGCCGCGCGCGCGTGTGCGAGGGGGGTGGTGAGGGGTGCCCGGTCGGCCGCTCAGGCTCCAGCCAGGCTAAGCCTGAGGAGAGGCGTGGATCGGCTGCGATGTGTAAAGATGCAGCCTTTCGGGGGTCTCCTCTTTGAGACAAAGCATAGCGTAATTCAAAGGAGCGCCGGGCAAAATAAAACACAACAAACGTATTTATCGCGTCCCTGATAAGCTGGTCTTAAAGGGGCTCACGCCGTTAGAACCTGCTTAAAATCTCAGTCTACAGAAATATTAATGCCGGGAAATACAAAAGAGCAGATGTAACCCCAGTTGGTGAGTTCCCTGGGGCAGAACTTGGAATCTTGCAAAACTTCGAAGGAAATAACATGGTTTATTTATTGCTAGACATCAAATCATGTAAACAATACAGAACTCGTACAACAGAAGTATGTTTTTTTTTAAAGATTTAAATAGTTAACTTGCCCTCCATCGTTTTTCTACCCAAATGTCCATCTTTTGTTTTTTTATTGGTGGGCCAAAAGATTTCCCATTGGATTCTCTGTACCAGGTGGAGTCCAATGGACTTTTCATTAGACCAATACAGCCCTGCAACAATAGTTTTTGAAATTTACAATTTAGATTAAAAATCTCCTTCCCTTATTAGTTTTCATCAATTTATAAGCTATAAAGAAGATGTTAAGAGCCTATAATAAGATCAAGTTTTCCTCATAAGGGCAGCCTTGCTTCTCACATGCTCGCCAACCATCTGTTTCTGGTTACACAAGCTATTACCAGTCCTAGTAATTGACCTTTGCTCAGGAAAATGAAGCCCTCCAGAACCCTTAGAAGCAGCTTGGTTAGATCTAGCTTCTTTAATGCTATAAGTAAAGTATAAATGATATAAGCTATTGATATAAGTATATATGAATAAAATATAACTACAATATGTTTTAGAATTAATGTAGAGTTTGGTGCCCTGGGTCTGTAATAAAAATGCAGAAGGCTTATGAGTGTTTCGCAGGGAGACCCCATGCCAAAAGACCCCACTCCAGCAGGATTATCTAAACTCCACTTATCAAAACGGAAGCAAAGAGTTGCACACCAAGTTCTCCTTTAATATGGGAGCATGTCAAGAAAGGCAGCTCAAAGTTTGTACAAGCAACTAATCCTTTTATAAATTTTCTCCCGCAACCGCACCTCTCACCCCTCCTCCCATTGCCTGAGAGACAGGAACTTACAGTTTACATGTGTCTGCCTTGGTCATAAAAAAACAAGAGTTTAGCAAGATCAAGGTGTGTTCGTGGTAAGTGTTATCAGTTCATTGTGTAGTCTGCTGCCATTTAACCTGCTTTACAGAAAAGTCCAAGTTGAACTACTGACCTCCCTCTGAAAATACATAACCTTCTGCTTTAAAGAAATAGCTCTGGGTTTCAGTTTTTAATCTATTCCTAGCATAGCAAAGAAAATCTAGGATCTGACGTTTTCCTATGTTTTAATAGCTTTTAAACAAAGTTGTATGATGGGTACAGCAAAAAAACTTCTATTGCTAACTTGCAAAAGAGATCCTGAGAAGTCACCTCTTATTGTTACCACAAGCAAAGTGAATTTTTATAATTTCTGTTCTCATCACTACTAAAGAAATATAGTGCTTATATTTCTAACAATTACTATCAGTGTCATCTTCACCAGAATCTCACACTTCCATTGTAGCCAGTGGATTACATAGGATGGCACTATGTGTTATGAGAATGCATGAATACGTTAGAGTGCTTATCTGACTAACTCAGTATTGTGTACTCTGCCTAACAGTGGATCTGAAGGCTCACTGGCAAAGATGGTATTTCCTGCCAGTTGCTGTTTAATTTTCTGTAGTTGGAACTAACTGGTAAGAATTAAAACTGTTGGGTGCTCAACCTCTGAGCTCCTCTCCAAAAGAGGATCACGAGTCGTTCTCCTATACATTCATGTTGTTATAAAACCAGTTGGCTTGAAAAAACAGAGCCAGTTCTTAAATGTTTTTAGGGAGGAGGCAGAGACTACTGAGGTTGTGCATTGTTGAGATGGCTTTAACATTATGGATAGACTAGTAATCAAGCCCGCTGTACTTAAAATACAGCGGGCGCTAGGCATGGGAGTCCCCAGCAGTCGCGCGGAGCGTGGCTGCCGGGGGCTCCCTTGGTCGGCGGCCTGACGCGGTGAGAGGCCTCTCACCGAGTCGGGCAGGGAGCCCCCGGCAGCCGCGCTCTGCGCGACTCCCGGGGGCTCCCTTGGGCAGCAGCCTGACGCAGTGAGAGGCGCTTTGCGCCTCTCACCGCAACAGGCCGCTGGCAAAGGAGCAACTGCGAGCTGCACGCGGCTCGCAGTTGCTCCGGCGGGGACTCGGAGGGACCAATTGGCAGGCGCTTTGCGCCTGCCGATTGGTCTCTCCAATAGTCTGTCCGGAGGAAGGGGTCAATCGGCACCCTTCCTCATCCCGGACGCATTCCGCCTCCAAAGGCCTTATCATTTTATTTAGTCCATGGCGCTCATGGTGCCGCGGGCTGTGTTAAGATAATCCATAATGGATTATCAAGTGGATTTTATCAGTAGAATTTAAAGGGTTTTTTTTTTTTTCTTTTTGGGTAGCACCCTAGATCTCCCGCACAGAAGGAAAAACAACCGCAACATATCGCTCATAGCACAAATATGGTATCTAGTATGATAGAAATGTGAGCCCTGGGGTCTTATTTTTACGAATCATTATTAGAACATAACGTGTGTTCTGTTTTCAGGCTTTTACAAGAGGATATAATCTGTGGCTCACATGGCTGAGGTACTAGAGATTGGAAAGAGGAAAGGAAGGAGATTTGAAGAAGCAGATAGTGCAACTCCTAAAGATTTGAAGGTGGAACCCTCTGTCAATAATGATAAAACAACTGTAGGTCAAAGAATCTGTGATACTGATGAAAAGGAAGATGCAAATGATTCTGAAGAAATTGAATTGAAAAAAAGAAAGTTGGACCAGGACTCTGAAGAGAACCCTGCAAAGAAAACTGTAAGTGTTTCAGGAAGTAAATTGGAAGCTTTTCGCTTCAAACCACAAATAGTGCTTGGAAGAAAATACATAGATTAGATCAGCCTTTCTCAATATTTACACCATTGAGAAACCCTTGAAACATTCTTCAGGCTTTGAGAAACCCTGGAAGTGAAGTCAGCAGGCCACATCTTCCTGTCATGTTCCCTAAAGTCACATGTTACCAGAAATGACATCATCCAGACATTCCCTCTGGATGTGACATCACCAGGCCACTCCCACAGCACAGGAAGTGACAGCACAGAAATATTTTCAGATGATTTATGAACAAAGCCATACCATCCCACCTATCCCCGACTCTGTGTTAAGTTAAAACAAGAGTACTTTAATGTCTCTGGACTCTAGTCACTACCACATGCATCGAGCCTTGGACAGCAAGGATTTGTATGGCTGGGGCCTATATATATGGAATAATGCAACTGGAATAAATATGGAATAATGCAACCAGCGCTTTTATATATATATATATAAATTCCCACCTAATTGGAGAAACCCTTCCAGGGCCATCAAGAAACCCCAGGGTTTCACAAAGCCCTGGTTGAGAAGGCCTGCATTAGATTGTATTTGTATAAATGTACAGTAATGCATAAAAGTATCAGTGCCAAAGAACAGCTTGCCTTCTTACAATTCAAATTATTCCGGTTGCTGCTGCTTTGGATTTTAGCTTGCTGAAACCTGCCTTTACAGCATGAGTTACCAGCTTTGCACACAGCAGGTGCATATGTATCATAGTATCCAAGAAACTGGATGTAATATCTGTGAACTGTGAAAAAGATGTATATTGAATTATTGTTGATTGCCATAAATAAGGTGATTCCAAAAAAAATTCCAATAGGAACCAAGAAGAAGACAAGAAGAAGAGGTCTGAAATATGGCAACATCAAGTGATATGTAATAAAAACTCTTTTAACTGAAGAATACAAATTTCAAAGTGAGATTCTGACTAGTAACCTCACTTTCAATGTACAGATGCCTTCTTCAGTGGTAAACCTTCAAAAATGAAATTAATACAATATATAAAAGAGGGAAGTGTGTTATCCAAACTTAATAAACACCTGCTATGATTGTGTTTGTTATTATTTAATGCGATAAATTGCACCTGCCTTTAGGACCCGATCTTTTACAAAGGGTCTCTATGAAGGTTGTGAGATATACGCTGAATTGATTTTGGTAGATATTTTGTGTGTTTGCTATGTTGGTTCTGTATTAATTTCACATTATTTCTACAGTGTAGAATCACTTGCAAAATTATTGATAAAGGTATTTTATTAGCATACAGGTATATTTATTAATCTGTGGTGTGTTTATTAAGTTGGGATAACATAGTTCCCTCTTTTTATATTGCATTAATTTCATTTTTGAAGGTTTACCACCCAAGAAGGTGTTTGTACAATGAAAGTGGGCTTACTATCTGGAATCTTATTTTGGTGTTTGTATTCTTCAGGTAAAAGACTGAGACTTTCCATAAATAAGATGATGGCATCTTTGTCACTAAATTCAAACCTGTGTTTACAGTGCTTTCCTGATAACAGGGGCAGTAGAAAGTTGGACCCCAGTTGGATTTCATGGGCCCATCTCTAAAAACGTTTCAGGGTGAAGTTGAAATACATTTGTGTGTTCATGCATAGGAAATGAGTACAGGTAATACCTTTCATGCCCTTCTGTTTACCCTGAGGCAAATTGCAATGAATGAATCCATTTATTTAGAAATAACTTTGGAAACTGACATCAAGAAAGGAATAGCAGGTGTCTTAGTTGCAGTTGCTGACAGGGTTGTAGAAGTCAAGAGTATGATAAGCCTTGTTTTAACTAATAGGTTATATGTGAAGCGTGCCATGCATATTTTAGCACACAATACAGCATACAAAGTTTTTTGTGCCTTGATCCAGCATGGTGTAGTGGTTAAGAGCATTGGCCTATAACCCACTCCTCCACATGCAACCAGCTGGGTGACCTTGGGCTGGTCACAGTTCTTTTCAGAACTCTCTCAGGGTGTCCGTTGTGGTGAAAGAAAGGGTAGACGATAATAAGCTGCTTTGAGATTCCTTTGAGTAGTAAAAAGTGGGTTACAAAGGACCAGCTCTGTCTTTAAAAGACTGTGACTCAGCTAATCATACATTCTTAACTGAACAAAGGGATTTGAAATTTCTGAATTCAAACCAGATTCCTTTTCCACAGGTTAATGTACTTGACACAACCAGTATTGCTGTGCCAGAGGATGGAAACAATTCAGCTGAAGAAGCAAATAGAGCTCTTCCTCAAGATTCGAAGAAAGAGTCCTTTGTTACATTGGAGGATGATAAAACAAAATTAGTTAAAGAACATTGTGACACAACTGAAAAGGGAGAAGTCAGTGATCCTGAGAACAGAAGAGCAGAAAAAAGGAAGAAAATATCTGATTCTGAACACATCCCTGCAAAAAGTGCAGTGAGTTCAAGAGCAATTTGGGTTTATTTATTCAGATATATGAAGTGGACAGTATACATTACCAAAAATGCAGCTTTGGATGTGATGAGGCTTGCATAGAATAGAATATTTACATAATTTGGATGTTAAGGGCAGCATGCAATATTATGGTTCTGGTCCACTCTTTAAAGGCTCTAATTGAAAAGTGATTGTAAGCCCTGACTTCTTTGGATAGTTGCTATAACACAAGATAGAATAAAGATTGAAGGAATCAAAGTACATTACTTTTTCATCTTATTTGGATGCCACAAAAATCTATGATTTGTTGAGGATCCTGATGCCTTAGGTTTATGCAGTTAATTGGTACTTGTAGATTTCCAAGATTTTTGGAAGAGCTTCCAAGGTTTCTGAAATTACAAATCATGGATTACTTGCTGTATGTAAATAACTTGGTTGTATTAGCACGTCCTTGTCATTATAGTTAGGATTACTGTGGTAGAACACAGTGACCCCCCAAGGAGGGAGAATACTTCTGAGTTTGTGTTTATATGCACACAGAGGAAAGGATTATATCTTTGAGTTAAGTATGTTTTTAGGCAATTAAATAATTCATCTACAAGGCCAAGATAATATATTTTTGTTGTGAGACACATCTTTTGGCATGCCCCCTGGGGATGGAAATGGGTAAGGACGTGATGTCCATATCCTCGCCCCAGGGAGTACACCAGAAGAGGCTGTGGCAGCGTGGGCCGTTTTCCAAGGAGGTCAGGCCACAGGCGCGCTGCCCGGGGAGGCCTTGGCAGTCATGGGGCAGTGCCATTACCAGACAGGGCAGCATGGTAGACAGGGCACTGCCACAGCAAAGGTGAACGGCGGGGGGGGGGAGCTGGGAGCCTGGGTGGTGGGTAGGCAGGGGACCGGAGTGGAGGCTGTATGGCTTGCTGAGGCAGAAGCACCAGCCCGTAGGCCTCTGGGGGCCGGGGGGCTTGCCAAGGCAGAGTGCTAACCTGGAGGCCTCCCCGTGCCGGGGCGGAGGCTGCACAGCTTCCGGGGGCAGTGCTGCTGCCCTTCAGGGTTCTGGGGGCCAGTACGCAGGCTGCAATGCCAGCGCAGGCCCAGGCGCTGCCCCCTAGGCTGGAGGAGCCCGGGGACCTTCTGGGAGAAGAGGGAGGGGGAGGACTCTGTGTTTGTGTGTGTATGTCTGGGGGGGAGGGACCAGGGAGGTTGAGTAAGGAGAGGAGGGGAAGTGGGGAGGGAAGGGGTTTGCATGTGCGTGTTTGTGAGGGGGAGGGGGGTGGAGTAAACAGCTCTGGAGCAGTTATGAGTCCCATGTATCTGTGAGAGCCTGGGTGTCCCTACTTTTATTTTAATTCTTGTGTGTTGAATTAGGAGTGCAAGAAATGTCATGAGGAAGGATTCTACCAATAGAAATTATACACATTGAGTGGATGTGTGGGAATGGAAATAATTTGTCTTTTTGATCTTTGGATGCAACATGCTTTAAATATCAGTTACTTTCTGTTAACATTATTTTGTTGATGTTTTGCACACAACATAATTTAATGTTCTTTTATAGCATACCGAAGCTGTAGCAGCACATTATAATAAGCTTGAGGAAGTTGGGTTGGAACAACGGAGCATGAGTCGCATTTTCTATCTTCGGAATTTTAACAACTGGATAAAGAGTGTCCTTATAGGTATGACTATATTTTTTAGATATTGTTGCAGTGTTCAGGTGTTATAATAGTGATGAAATCAAGTAGAAGAAGAAGAAGAGTTGGGCCAATCATGGCTCAAACTTGACTTCTTGCATCTCAGGTGTATATGCACTTCTTCCAAAACCAAAACTGCAGATAATTGTTATATATAATGATGAAGAGAACAAACAGCATGGATGGTTTAGATGGAGAGCCAGCTTGGTGTAGTGGTTAGTAGTGCGGACTTCTAATCTGGCGAGCCGGGTTTGTATCTGCGCTCCCGCACATGCAGCCAGCTGGGTGACCTTGGGCTCGCCACAGCACTGAGAAAACTGCTCTGACTGAGCAGTAATATCAGGGCTCCCTCAGCCTCACCTACCCCACAGGGTGTCTGTTGTGGGGAGAGGAAAGGGAAGGGAAGGTAAGCTGCTTTGATCCTCCTTCGGGTAGAGAAAAGCGGCATATAAAAACCAACTCTTCTTCTAGAAGAATTTAGAGATGAATGTAAAAATGCAGTTGGAGAAGTCTGAACTGAATAATACTTCTGGTATCTCTTCTGATCATATAACTCTTTTGCATTTTATAATATTCTTGATTGATTTAAGCATCATTGAGATTCTAACACTTCTACATTGTAGTGAAAGTGAAGACTTCTTAAATGGACTGTGTCTTTTCAGGTGAATTTCTTGACAAGGTACGGCAGAGAAAGCAAAACATTACTGTTCTAGATTTGGGATGTGGTAAGGGTGGAGATTTACTGAAATGGAGAAAAGGAAGAATCAGTAAACTTGTGTGTACAGGTAAGAAGGTGAATTTATTGGTAGAGAAAGGAACTATGGATTATACATGCTTTTGCTATTTGACTTCTGTGATATTCTATTCTAATTGTGTAGATAGTAGAATGCTCCCTTTGAATTTTTATAATTGGCATAACCTTGGTTAAATTATTAGAAGCAAAATAGAGCAAAAAATCCGTAACATTTTTGCCATTTGCATATTGTAGAGCTAGAGTTTTGCTAACTTGATCCTGAACAAATGCAACAACATTTGAAAATCTCTATTGGACAAGACTATTTTATGACTGTGTTATGAGCAAGGAAATGGCACACAAAACTTTTATTTTGTGTCCCACTTTTCTCCCAGTGGGGATCCAGAAATCCTTTCAATATCACTCTCAAGGGTCAACCATTCCTTCCCTTTCTGATACAGAAGGCCAAGTTCTAATTCTTCTAAGAGCCAAGCAGAATGCCCCCCTCATACTCGGCTTGTATCCGTTTGCTTTGAATGCATATTTTATTTGCTTATCTTTCAATAGTCTCCTCCACAAAGATTTAATTTATTCAGATGCCTGCTTAAATATCTTGAAATGGGTTTACAAAAGTTTTTTTCATTATCCCCTATAGCGGTGGTCCCCAACCACTGGGCCGCGGCTGCCTCTCCCTGCCCCCCCCCGCAGTAAGAAACTTACCAGGCTTGCGGCCCGGTAAGCTTCTTACTGTGGGAGGGGAGGGAGAGGGAAGCACGGCCGCGCATGTGTGAAAGTGCCGCACATGCGTGTTTTCGGCCGCGCATGCTCAATGCGCGGCCGGGCAATTGCCCTCCTTGCTGCCGCCAGTCCCCAGCCTCAAAAAGGTTGGGGACCACTGCCCTGTAGCACTTTGTCCCACAGTTTGTCTGCCCTATTACTCCAGTATTGCCTCCATTCTTTATTTGCCAAGTCCTGCTTCCAAATTCTGAAAATATTTGTGTATTTCACCTGTTAATTATGTAATTCAGTCCTTTTTTGACTACTTAGTCTGTTTAAGATTGCAATTTAGTCAGAAATGTGTTCATGATTCACATAGACATCATCATATAATCTATGCAGCATCTATGCAGATTAGATTTTGAGATTCAACTATGCAGTACAAATATTAGATTATGAGAGAAACTTGTAGAGATCTGAATTTGTAGAGGACCAGAACACTGGAGTATACCACAAGTTAGCTCTGTGGCAGCTTACAAAGCTTTTGTATGACCCAATGGAAGGGCTTATTGTATGTTATATGTAGTAAGAATCATCTGTGGTCATCAAAATGTCTTAAACAGCTGTTGCTAATTGAATTGGCATTCCAATGCCAACATCCAA
The DNA here is from genome assembly GCF_049243985.1 of Paroedura picta. Lineage (NCBI taxonomy): Eukaryota > Metazoa > Chordata > Lepidosauria > Squamata > Gekkonidae > Paroedura > Paroedura picta. The sequence continues at coordinate 51,477,170 of NC_135377.1, forward strand.
GGCAGTTGGGTAATATAATATCCATTAAAAGACTTGTAAAATACCTGATTAAGGCTCACTTGGAATCTGATGTCACTCAGCCACTAGCATAGACCAGATTAGTTTTACCCAGTGGGATAGACATTTCTAGTCAAGGTTCTGAATTGGTACACAAATCTGAAGTATGAAAACTAATGTGGTGCTGAACCTTCATCTGGAAGACCCTGAATCCCCATTCTGCCTTGGAAGCTTGCTTGGTGACCTTGGGCCAGTCATACACTCTGCCTAACCGAACTCACAGGGTGGTTCAGAGGATAAAACAGAGGAGAGGAGAATGATGTAAGCCACTTTGGGTTCCCATTGGGGAGAAAGGTAGAATATAAATAAAGTAAATAATAAATGACAGTGCATGAGAAAAAAAAGTAATTTTCAGTAGTGGTCCAAATTTGTATTAAAAGGTGAATTAGAACACAGGTACTGTACTAAATTTGAATGTTTATTTTGCTAAACAGTGTGACCCTACATCTGACTGTATAGACTGCGACTGGCATATTCAAGAGACAGCTCAGTTTAAGTGGATGTTTTAAGTAACTGCTCAGTGTTTTTGTAGACTCCAGTTGTAGTCTTTGGTAAATTTGCATTCAGTTCACCAAAGGGAGGTTTTAAGTGTGCAGTTTATTTTTTTTAATAGATATTGCTGATATTTCTGTACAACAATGCAAACAGCGATACAATGATATGAGATATCGTGGTCGTTCAAATGACAGAATGTTTAATGTGGAATTCATAACTGCCGACAGCACCAAGGTACCGTCATCTGTTTCATCTTAATCACTTAGCATTTCATGGTGGTATGTAATTGACAACAAATCCCAACTGGAAAATGTTCTTCTATATTACTTGCTTCCCTGAAAGGGAGGTTATCTTTGGAAAACATTTGTATGGTATCCATGAGTAGTGTGTATGAGAGAACACTATATTGAAAGGTCCGAATGAATGCTGTTATATCCATGGTTGAAATGTTCCTCATTGCCCCCTTATTAATTTTGGCAGATGTCTAAGACTGTTTTTATGTTCTTGCAGGAGCTTCTGTCTAAGAAGTACAATGATCGGAACATGTGCTTTGATATCTGCAGCTGTCAGTTTGTGTTTCATTATTCATTTGAGACGTATGAACAAGCTGACATGATGCTTAAAAATGCATGTGAAAGACTTTGCCATGGTGGATATTTCATTGGCACAACTCCAGACGGCTATGAACTTCTGTAAGTGTATGCTATGGAAGGTTATGTGAAAACTAAAGATGAAAATTATGGTTATGGGTTTGTGTGTGTATTCTTTCAGTATTCAAGAATGCCACTTTTATATTAAGGTTTATTGAATTGAATGCTTCTTGGAAGAAATATTTCTGCTGTATCGAAGCATTAGAGAAAAGTATACTGGAAAAGTGTTAGGTCTTCTGTCCACAACTTACCATGTGAGGTTAATATACTGACAGCCATCAGCTTTCTTTATAATATCTTCCAGAATGAGTGCCTTGATTTCATTCTAAGAGATCTGCATCTAGGGAAGTAAGAGCTGTAGTGGGATTGTCCCATTGTTTAAATTTGACAAGGCAGGTAACCAAAAAGGTTAACCAAACTATGTAAGGAATTCCTCTGAACCCTTCCAAGTGATGAAAATGTCATTTAAATATGCCTTTAATATACATATTATCCCTCTGAAGATATTTTCTATGTTCTCCCACAGAAAACGTCTTGAAGCTTCTCAAACAGATTCATTTGGGAATGAAGTATACACAGTAAAGTTTCAGAAGAAGGGAGAATATCCCTTGTTTGGCTGCAAGTATGATTTTAATCTGGAAGGAGTGGTTAATATCCCAGAGTTCCTTGTCTATTTTCCATTGCTAATAGAGTAAGTTTTTACCTTCATATGCTCTCTCTAAACTGAAAACTGATTGCTGGGTAGGCCTTCTGTTATGTTTTTAGATCCATGAGATGGGCTCTATGGAGCTTGGTCAGTCTTAACACTTTTATTTGGAGAAAATCTGATCCCGCTTGCTGGCTGCCTTCTTTCCCCCAGTATCCTTTGCTTACAATATTCTATGTCTTACTTATTTCTTACACTCTGAGCCAATAGGAACCATGCACACAATTCATGTATTTATGGGGTTGTTAACATGTTTTATTAATTGCACCACTGTGGTATAGTCATTAAAAATGTCAGACTAGTATCTGGGAAAGCTGGATTTGAGTCTTCATTCATGCTGTGGAAATTCACTGAGTGACCTCAGACCAGGCTGCTATAGGATGGGGTTATTTTACCTTCATGCTGATGTTATGTTGTCTATATTAATGGGCTTTTAATGAGTTTTTATGTATTGGGATCTAGATATAACCCACCACAAGCGGGTTTGTCAGGAGTGGCGGGTAATAAAGTTTAATAAATCAAATCAGACACACATTTCAGGCTTAACCTACCTCTCGGTTGTCTTGAAGATAAAATCGAGGGAAAGTGTTGATGTAAGCCACTTTGAGTCCACACAGGGACGAAAGATGGAGTACAATTAAATATAATAAAATAGTACAATTTTGAGGGGGACTTCTGTTCAGATTACATGTGAGATGCAAGTAAAACCATAGCTTTAACTTTCTTTTGGTCCATAGGGTGTGTCTGTGATACATGACTGGCTTTTGTAAACTGGATGTTGCCTTGAAAGTAATACTTTTTGCCTCTGTGCTAAGTATTAGTAATTTTATTTTTAAATTTGTTCTTGCTAGAATGGCAAAGAAATACGGCATGAGACTAGTCTACAAAAAAACATTTCGGGAATTCTTTGACGAGAAGATTAAGAATGAAGAGCATAAAATGCTTTTGAAACAAATGCAGGCATTGGAGGTTTGTATTAAAAGAATACCTATAGATCTGTTCTAATTGGCAACCACATCTGCTTTTTAGTTACTCTTTTTTAATAATATCGTACGAAAGCCGGAATTCAATGAGAAATCATAGGAGTGGAAATAGAGGGATATGATATGGAAATCCATCCCCTTCTAGTGCTTCATCTAGTTCTTCTAAAATTTACATTTTTTCTCCTCTTTTCCCTTTCAATTGACACTCAGTTGTTCTCAGCATTGTTTAATCCTTGAACATAGGGAGACAGCATCAGGTTGTGTATGTAATGTTTTTGGTGAGGCATGTAATGCATTTCTGTGGAAGCCCTTACATTTATTTATTTAGCATATATTCTGCTTTTCTTCCTAGGGGCAGTAAAATGGCTAATAATAGAGAGAAAAAACCCCACTCCAAATAAGGAAGAGAGTGGCGGCTTCCAATAGTGAAGCAGATTTCTCTGTCAGTGGCTGATCCCTTCCACCCAGTTGTAGGCCTGACCCTCAGGCTAAGAGCTGAAGGATAAAAGCTCTTTGGCTTATGCCTCTAGGCATGCCTAGGACTTTCATACCTGCTTGAGAAAAGAGCAAACTCAGCCAGATGTTCTCAGCTGCTATCCAGTCTTTATTTTACGGTCATTGAGACCAAAATTTTAGATGCACTATTATGTAATAGCAGTTTATAAAAAGAGAAGGTAATACATTAAAAAGGTTAAAAATGCATCAACAATAAAACTTAAAAAATTCTCCACCATAAAAGTCAACATTTAAAAGCATTAAATACCGTTGACTATTTACAAAGACAAAATGAGCCACGAAAGCAATAAAACTATTAAAGCTGTTAAAATATAAAACAAACAAAAAAAGATTAAGAGACGTACCATAAAAGCTACTAACCAAAAAACATAAGATGTTTTGTAGACCTATCGGCAAGGTTATAATAGCTATACATCAGTGACCCAATCTTTCCTAGTTCTTAAAGCTAGCCATGCAAATTTTGCTATTTTGCTGGTTAAATGCTTCTGTTATCAAACAAGGGATGTCTACTGTACTATAGTAGATATAGTGATGTCCTGGGTGCCCATGATAATTTTGGTGGGGAGAATTTGGAAGTACCATAGAGTGCTATTTGGGTATATAATGTAGGTGTTATGATTCTCCCTGTAGTCCTGTACTTGCTTACTTGGAAATAAGTTCTGCTGAGATCTGTAGGAGTAATTTAAGCAAAGCTGTTTCTGATGCAGTTTTACTCATGTGTCTGAGGAATACAAGTGGTGATATCAGCGAGACACTATTTATGGGTTATTTTTATTAAATATATTATCTGAAAGCCCAGTTTCCTCCTTACAGGGCACAAGAGCATCATATTAAGTAATGAGAAATACTGTGTTTCTTAATGAATACCTGCTAGATGCTTCCAAGTTGGCATTTGTATATACAACTGAACACATGTATGTGTATGTGCATTTTCATAGTAATAGGGATCCAAATCTGCTGTATTTGTTTTTCTAGTCTTGGCTCAAATGTTTCTATTTGCAATAATATGCCTAATGATTTTTAGCCATATCCTGCTGATGAACATTCCAAGCTGGTGTCAGATAAAAAAGATGAATATGTGTATGCAGAAATGCTCAAAGACGATGAAAAACTGAAGTTACCTTTCGTAAGTATTCACTAAATGGCCTATCTTGGCTCTAAACTTAAAGCCAGGTTCTAGGCATAGTTTTGCAGTGAAACAAGCAAATTACTGCAACATAAATGAGCAACAGAAGGCTGTTGGAGCTTGTTTTTTGTGATTTTCCTTGTTTACACACACAGAGTGCCTACCACCCTCTACAACAGGGGTAGTCAAACTGCGGCCCTCCAGATGTCCATGGACTACAATTCACATGAGCCCCTGCCTGTGAATCGTAGTCTATGGACTTCTGGAGGGCCGCAGTTTGACTACCCCTGGTCTACAACCTCTTCTTCAGGCTTTGTTTTATAAGTAGGTCAGGACGTCACACCACCCTTCTCGTCTCTTTAAAAACCTATAGAGTGGCATGACCATCTCTCACTTCGAGACATCTACAGACAGGGTATCCCAGTCATCTTTAATAACTATCCCTCACTCACACAGAGCTTTTGGGATTGAGGTTGATTCCTATCTAGTGTATGTATTGACTAGCCTTTCTCAGCGTTTTACCACTGAGAAACCCCTGAAACGTTCTTCAGGCCCAGAAATGGTGCACTGGACCATAATATGGGAAGTATAGCTGTGTACAAGCCCACCCAGGGCCCTTCCCCCTCCAACCTTCCTCCAGGTCCATCAGCGGCCATTTTGGGAGGGGGGGTTGAGGTAGACATGACCATATCACCTGATAAAATATCGACAATATGTAAAAAATGAATTAACTCCCACACATTCAGGAAATCCTTCCAGGGGTATCAAGAAACCCTGGGTTTCATGAGATCCTGGTTGAGAAATCCAGGTATTGACTCAGATATTAATTTGTGTGTGTTTCCCCCTTAGACACGCAGCCCAGAAGGTTAATCAAAACAAGAAATGTTTATTAATAAGAACAAAACACAGAGGAAAATAAAATATAAGAAACAGCATTTCACTTCTATTGAAGTTTTGAACTAATGTCCTATACCTACAAAGGAGATCTTTTTGTTACAATTGTACTATTTTCAACCTGTTCCAAGCAGTTCTTCTGTACAGTTCCCCTTAGTTAGAAAACCCTCTTTTCACCCCTGCGCTTAAGCTGTCTGCTTGTCTACTGCCAACTTCCAACTGTCGTTTTTCAACTACTGTTTTTAAAGTTTCTTTCTCAACGTTCCAACAGCACTCATTGGCTGCTCTTGGGAAGGGCTGAACCAAGCCTTGGCAGTTACACTTTTGTTTCATAATTTCATTGTATTGTTCAGGTATCTTTATATTGAAACCTCACTTTCCCTCCAACATCATTCTTCTCTGCTCCTTTTTATCCTCATTAAACTTATGAAACAGGTTAGGCTTCTTGGCAGAGCGGATGCCCGAGTCTCCGTCTGCCTAGTCCTTTTAATTGGAGTTGACAGGGATTGAACCTAGGACCCTACTGCATGCCAAACAGATATTCTGCCACTGAGAAGATTGGTTTTGTATACCCTGTTTTTCACTGCCTGATGGAGTCTCAAAGCTTATAATTGCTTTCCCTTCCTCTTCCTGCAACAGATGCCCTGTGAGATAGGTGAGGCTGAGAGAGCCCTGATATTACTGCTCTGTGAGAACAGCACTATCAGGGCTGTGATGAGCCTAAGGTCACCCAGCTGGCTGCATGGGGAGGAGCAGGGGATCAACCCTGGCTTGTCAGATTAGAAGCCACCACACACTACACCACACTGGCTCTCAGCTCCTTCACAAATTGTGTGGAGCAATGTAATGTATTTTGTCCAGTGATCTGTAGAGACAGATGTGCACATCCACATTTAAGATTTAAGTTCATCCATAATAGTTCCCTACATAGAGGGGAAAATAGGGGGGCAGGTAATTTTAGTATATCCATTGCTGAACTTTATTTGATGTTTCTGTAAAGCATATTTGGGCTAAAGCATTGCTGTTTTGCTTCACCAAGATCTCTGAAATATTGTTTGCTAAATTTGCATTCAGTTATTGCTGAAAATGAGATTTCCTGGCTTTCTTTAAAAATATTTCTGCTTTAAAGAGAAAGCTAAAGCAGAGATTAGAAGCTTTAGAGAAAAGGCTAAAATCTACAGCAATAAAATTGGAAAGTTAGAAGTATAATTGTTTTTGGGTAAATAAGTTAATGTTTGTAATGAAGTATTCTCAGTGTCATAATTATGTGCTTTGTATTGCTTTTTTACAGGGAACACTAAGTAAATCTGAATGGGAAGCAACAAGTATGTAGTCTTATCTGTTTGAGTATAACCAGAAGGGTTTAATCATTGTTGTCTCCAATGCATGTGTCTGTAGATCAGCTCAGCAGACCTGCTGTTGTGTTCTCCCCTTCCCCAACCTTCAGAAGCTGTGCCAGAATATTTATTGAACAGGAGTTTCTCTTGATAGCAGAACTCTCAGAAAAGGGTCTGTCAGCAGTAATACACAGGCCTCTGGATCACAGTTTGAATCAATTTAGGCAGTTGATAGATTAGGTTAAAGAATTAGCTACCCATAAATTTGAAGTTGGTAGCAAATTGTTAGTGAGCACCTGATTCCAGAGTGGACGGAGCCTTGATGTAACATGCAGCAAGGTCATAGAATCATGACTCGGAAACACAGATTGTTGCTCTTCATATGCAGCAGGTGCCTTTTGATGGCAGCCCTGTGGGCAGCATGCAGCCACAGATTGCTCCAGTTCAGTATAGCCTAGCTCTACTGCTGGAAACTGTTTCAGCTTGCTGAATCAATTTTATATTTAAAAAAAAGATTTTGAGGACCATAATTGTCAAAACTCTGTAAAAATGGATTCTGGAGTACTTCATGAAACTCTAGGTAAGCCTTGTTTAATAATGAAAAAAGTTTTAATTTTTCCTATGGGCTCACTTACACAAACAATATCCAGTCTAACAAACTTTTATTTGTGTTGAAAATGGAATTTTCTATTGCTCTGTAACTCAGTCTTGACAACCGTCACTGATTCCTTGCAGTGATGAACTTTGCCCACCAGAGGATGCGCTGCCTGCTTGGCGGTCCTTTACCAGTTAGTATAGGACAGGAGAATATCCACATCTTTAGTGTGCTGCTTCCAAAGTAAAATAAAAATATAAAGGAGGCTGGAGTGAATTGTTGGGCTATTCAAGGGCCATTTCCACATGGAGGAGTAAAACACTAGTGGCATCCTGCTGGCAAACACAGGCTGGTAAATCTCACGTTTGCAGCCCTCCTTATGGGGAGACCCCTCTCACGTTTTCCCTCTGCCCCGTCAAGGCTCTTTGCCTCCTGACAAAGCTGCAAGAGAAAACAAGCTGAACTACTCCCTCCACTCCTTGGCAAGCCACCAATCACAGCATAGCAGTTCTCTCGTTGACTGAAATTTTCTCCCCTCCCAGCCCCCCCATTTTTTTAAAGGCACTTCCACATTGCTATGTGGTAATGCCACAACATAGATGCATCTTTAATAAAATCAGCACTGCCCCATTGCTATGGAGAACTGCCAGAACGATACAGCATTCCCCCCCTCGTTTGGAATTCTATTGTTTTTTGCAGTTTATTTCTGTCTGGGTGCATTTATGAGATGCTGAACATTGTCCCTGAAGCCCAAGACATTTTATGCTAATGGTTGGCTTTAAATCAAGCTGCTCAGACCCTTGTATGATCGGGAAGAAGCTGCCAGATCACCCCCCCACTTCCCCAGCTCATTCCCCACTGCTAGAAAATGGAAACAGGGCTGTGTTTTGCCTGCCTGATTCCAAGAAGACTGTGGGCACTTTAAATAAGATTTTATTTCACCTTGGATAAACGTAGGTTTGCAGTCTCGCTGCAACACAGACCACACCATTAAAAAAATTATTCAAAGCAGGAAATGGAGAGGGGGGTGGGCGGGAGCAAGGGCAGGACAAAGCTGGCTAGACTATTGCGTGATTTCCTCTCTGTACGGTCATATCCCTGGTTGTTCACTAGTTGCTCACCAGTGGTTCGCATGATTTAGGATGGTAAATCCAGTTTTCTGGATTCCCAAAATCGCAATTTAAAAATGGCCAAATCGTGACCCAGCTTTTGAACAGCCTCAGGATATTGGTGATGTCATGTGGAGAGTACCAACATGTGAAGGAACATTTCCCTCGTGCAGAAATGGCCAAGAATTCCCATAAAAGAGGCACTAAACATTTAAATTGCCCTAAAGATTTTAGATTAGCAAAATTAATTGTTAAACTAATGTGCTTTATGTCATATTTGGAAGCTGTCAAGATGACTTCTAGTGGAGCATATATCCTAAATTCTTCTCAGATTGTAAAAATACTGGAAATGAAGCAGAATTCAGGCATTCATTTTTCCATGTTGGTGAAAATCATGGTTTCCTTGAGAATTTTTCTTCTTTGAAATTTGACTAAACTAATTTGAAAATGGTTCATTTCCTGATCTCCTATTTTGGGCCCTGTGATTTTCAGTATTATATATACTCAGGAGTAAATATCACTGAGTTCATGGGACTTACTCCCTGCTTTGATTGAAACTTTTCTTTATGTCAGTTATGTAGCCATGCCATGGTCAAATGCACTTTCACTACAGAATCTTCTTGGCTAGAGAATGTGATTAGATAATGCATATACCTGCCGTAATACAATTTCTCCCACCTGGATTTTAAGCATGTGACTGCTTTGGTCATATTGTTGCAATGATTAACTGTTAATGGCCAGGCTATCGCTTTAGCTTCCTAACGGAAAGTATTATCTTAACATCAGAAATGACTACAGTTGAACCCATAAGTTTTGCTAAAACTTTTGAAGGAACAGAAGTGTACTAATTCCCCCCCCCCTTTTTTTTCCAGGTATATACATGATCTTTGCATTTGAAAAGCAGCTGTAAAGAAAAAGACCATGAAGAGAAACACTTGAAGCAGTCTAGCATCCAAAGCGACAACTGTTTTATATTTTTATGTTGAAGAGTGTGCAGGACACAACCAAACTGGACAAGCTTATGTATGAGTTATGGTTGCCTGTCTGTGACAGAAGAAATGACTTGCATGCATTTGTATAAACAAGAGAAAGGAGTTGGAATTCTTCTGTGGGGTTGGTTTTCTTTTTTAAAAAACAAAAGTGCATGTTTTTTTTTTAAAGTTCAGGATGCTTAAAGGAAATAAGCTTGCCATGTAGTTTGTGTACTGCATGGCAAGGTTCGTGCTATGAAGCGCTGATTGTATATTGTTGTCATCTGTGTGACAATGCATCTGCTGTCGGACTGCATCTAACAGCAGCTTAGAAACATAGGGAAATGAGGATTGTGGTAGATTTCATCTAGCTGTGTAGTTGAAAGCTACAATTGATCAGCTCTTTGTAGATAATAGTCCTCCCCCAAGTATGTTTGGGGTTACCAAGTTCAAGTGTTAACTTGAAATTGCCACTCATCATTGATTGTTTAGCTGTCTAGAGTTGTAAACAAAACAGAATCAGTCAATGTAGAAATCAGTGATGGCTGAATCCGCTACCTACAGACGCAACGGGAAAATCCCTGCACATGACCAAGAACATATGGTTACTTCTGTGCACAGAGCACTCCATTGTGGGTTGGCTTGTTGCCCCCTTTGGACAAACCAGCTTAACAATTTAACTGAATGGAATTCTTGCATGCTATAAATTCTGTGTGCACTGGGAAGCCTGGCATCATCGCTAAGTTAGTCTCTCTCTGAATTCCATAGTGCAGTATTTTCTGAGTGTTAATAACTGTAATCATTGTTTTGGGTGTGGTGGGACAAGGGAAAAGTCTCGGAGGAAACCTCGTTTGTTGTTTGTACTCCTTGGTCTGTAATTGCCTTTCATAGCGTGTGTGTCATCAAGGATTAAATCGATTTTGGTTCCATACGAGTGCAGTGTCTGAGTTATTAAAAGCTGCCATAAGATCATCCTAAGAAATTAGATTCCTAATAATGCAACTACTTACTCAAAGTCTTTCAGAAATGGATTAGCATTAAATTAAAAAAACCAAGCCTTGACTATTGTTCCCAAGAACAGAGACAGGATATTGTAGGCTTAATTTCTTCATCTTCTTTTAGAGAAGTGAACAATAGTTCTACCACTGGGGTTGTCTCAAGCAGCACCTGCGACTTCTGGTGTAGCCTGAGAGCAGGCAAGCCATGAGATTAAGCAACGGAAAAAGCTGGGTTTTTTTATGCCCATGCTTCACTACCTGGAGAAATTCCAAAGTAGCTTATAAACACCTTTTCTTCTGGCCACAGCAGATACCCTGTGAGATAGGTTGGGCTGTGAAAGTTCTGAGAGAACTCTTGATTGTCCCAAGGTCTCCCAGATGGCTACATGTGCAGGAATGACAAACTGGATTCTCTAGTCCAGGGGTAGTCAACCTGTGGTCCTCCAGATGTCCATGGACTACAGTTCCCATGAGCCCCTGCCAGCCCCCGAGGCAGCAGCCAGGGAGGAGAACAAGGAGGAGCTGCGGCCTGGTACCAACTAATCTACAGACCGATACCAGTCCCTGGACCGGGGGTTGGGGACCACTGCTATAAAGCACCAAAGCAATCTAAACTGATTCTTCCACCCTGCCTTGCAGAAAGTTTTTTTTTTGGCAAAGATTGAATAATTGTAAGTGAAAGGTGAGGTTAGGGAGAGGGATTAGAATGTTCACTGCTTTTGTTAGGGGAACTTTTCAATTTCTCTTTGGCTTTTTATGTTGAGGCTGTTTCCACTCTCTGTAGAAGAAGACATAGGCTGTGGTTCTTTACCAGACTTGTGGCTTTTTGCAAGGCAGGTATAGTAAATATAGCCTTTGGACCGGAATGTAGTTAACTGAAGCTAAAGTGATCTGTTTGTGTCTGAATCCCCCGGGCAGCGGAGCAAGGTGTTTTTTTCTAGCAGAAAGGAAGGAAGTGTGATGGACAAGGTAGGTTCCACATCTCCCTAAGAACAATCAATGAGAGGTGACAGAATGTTGGGAGAGACAGTTGGAAAACAAGAACAGCAGTTGGGAGTTGGCCTCTATGTTTTTGATGAGAAAGGAAGATGGTTGAAAGGGCCGCGGCAGACCAGCTCCTGGCATTCTTGGAAGAAACTTCGGCACTCGATCCATATCAGTCTGGCTTTCGACCTGGCCACGGGGTGGAGACGGTGCTGGTCACCCTGTTGGATGACCTTCGTCGCCAGCTGGATAAGGGCGGGTTGGCAGTGCTGGTTCTTCTGGACCTGTTGGCCGCTTTCGACATCGTGGACCACGAGCTGTTGGTCCACCGCCTTGCTGGCACGGGGATACAGGGCACAGCGTTACGCTGGATACGCTCCTTTCTCCAGGACTGGACCCAGAGGGTTGCAGTGGGAGATGAGTTCTCGCGTTCCTATAGACTCCCTTGTGGGGTCCCTGAGGGCGCGGTCCTCTCCCCCATATTATTCAACATCTTTATGCACCCTCTGGCCCAGCTGGTACGGAGTTTTGGACTGGGTTGCCACCAGTACACTGATGACACCCAGCTCTATCTCCTCATGGATGGGGGGGGGGGGGGTTGAGCTGCCGTTCTTGCCATGCCGGCAATATTGGCAATGTTATTATTGTTTTTATGGGGTTTTAATGGGGATTTGTGATATTGTTACCCGCCACGAGCCGCAAGGGAGTGGCGGGCTATAAATCTAATAATAATAATAATATGAGTGAAACTATGGAACAGCCCTGTTTAGAGCAAGCTAAAAAAGTCAGTTTGTACGTAAAGGATCCCAGTTACAGGAATAGAACCTCACTTCAAAAGTTCAGTGGAAATGGAAGGTTGTTACTTATATGACAAAGAGGAATGTAAGGTATAAGCTTAATACTGCTAATGGAGAGCAAAACCCCCCAATAAAAACATGGTATTTTTCAGGTTTGGCTTTATTGAACCCCAAAATACCAATATTTCCCAAAATTCCTGAATTCTAATACCAGTTTGGTATACAGATTTGGTAAAAGTTCAGGGATGCCGACCTTTTCAGCTTCATGAGTCTGAGGCCCTTAAAGCATCTAAGATCCCTTTAAATTCTTAGGAGTCAAACTTCAAGTAGTGAAGTCACAACTTGAACGAGTCCCAAGCATTTAAAGGGATCTTGGGCCATTCAGATACCTCGGAGCCAGAAGCCATGACTTTGCTGCTTGGAGTGGAGGACACTGTGGTGGAACAGCCTGCTCAGGGTCAGGATTCCTTGCATCCCTTTATAGTTCTGGGGCCGTACCTCCTGCTGTCCAGCCCTTGGCCACCACAGGGACAATTTACTACAGGATACACCTCTTGTGGCGCAGAGTGGTAAGGCAGCCGCCTGAAAACTTTGCCCATGAGGTTGGGAGTTCAATCCCAGCAGCCGGCTCAAGGTTGACTCAGCCTTCCATCCTTCCGAGGTCGGTAAAATGAGTACCCAGCTTGCTGGGGGGTAAACGGTAATGACTGGGGAAGGCACTGGCAAACCACCCCGTATTGAGTCTGCCATGAAAACGCTGGAGGGCGTCACCCCAAGGGTCAGACATGACTCGGTGCTTGCACAGGGGATACCTTTACCTTTACCTTTACACCCCTGGAGGAATAACTGCTGGCCAACCACCAGCCTTCCCCTCCCCACCCCTTGCCTGGAGCTCCACTTTATCAATAGCGTGTCCAAGATAGTGGAGATTTATGTGGTAGCGCAAATCACATTAAAAACAAAACGTTTACTAGCATATTTTTAGTACAGCACCAGATTGAGCAGTCCTTGACACCTCTGTGTGAAAACTGAAAGTTTATAATATGGTACCCTTGAACAGTCTGATTGTGGACAGGGAAAGACAAAAGAAACAGAGAGGAAAATGAAAAGGGACATTGAACCTCTCAGACTTACATGTACATCTTGGTATTTGGCCAATAATGAATTCCATACAGACAGAAGTCCAGGACAGAAGTCCTGGCAGCACTACTGTCAAATGAGGGCTAGATTAGCTTCATGACATAGATGACAGGCACCTTTTGACCCTCCATGAGGAAACTCCAGAATACTGGATGAGTTCATCAGGGATCTTCCAAAGAAGTATAAAGAAGACCAGTCTGCTTTTTATATTGCCACTAGATGAAGAAAACTGAGTCAATATACACTAGCTACCTTTAAAACACCTGTTAACCAGGTAAAGGACTTTAAAACTAGGTAAAGGACTTCAAAAGTTTAGTGGAAATGGAAGGTTGTTACTTTTATGACAAAGAAGAAAAAGTATGAGCTGCTGCCTTCCATGATTTCCCTGACATCCTCCCCATCCTCCCACCAAGAACTGGGAGGAAAGTGCCCCCTCCAAGAAGCCGCTGTTGGGATCCCCAATCCACTGACACCCCGCCATCCTTGCTGCCAAGGGCTGCCAGGGAATCCTACCTCCACGAACGTGCTGCCAGTCTTCTGGCCACCACCAGAGCTCAGGAAACATCTCCGACCATGCTCCATGTACCTCTTGCCCACCTCACTGCTGCTGAGAGCAGGGAAGGCATCCCATCATCTCCGTGGGAGCCCTGCCACTCTTGACTTGGCCGTTGTGAGGCCCAGCAGCCTTCCTGATGGAGGCCCCCTACCGGTCTCAATGTTGGCAGGGGCACCATTGCTACCCTCTGCTGCAGCCCTGCCACTCTCCCTGTCCCTGGGAGCAGGATAGCTGGGTGGGAGGCCAGGCCCCCAGTGCACTTATAAAGCAGGTCTCTCCACTAGTAATTATATAAAATGTGAAATGAATATGTTAAGACGGGTGTTCAACTCTCCCATCCATCTCCAAGGTGTCCAACCAACTTACTGCTGTGTGCTTCTTTCTCCCTGTTCATTGCAAACACAAACCTGCTGCTTGTTCACTCTCACACATCTGCTCTCCTGCCTCAGCTAGGATGGACACTTCCCCCAAACTCTGATCAGTACTCCATAGGGTGATCAGGGGACTATCACTATCTGCTTACAGTTTCAGGTGGATAGCTGCATTGGACTGCAATATAAGAGGAAGATTCATGTCAATGAGATCCCCGGGATGTCAGCTTTCAAGAATCAAGTCTCCCTTTAGCAGTAGAAAATAGCAAAAGTCTATGAGCCTTAAAAAGTCTCATAGTCTACTTAAAAAGTAACACAATTAGTGGCAGAGTATGTGATCAAGAAAGTATGTGGGCAGGTAGTTGTGAGTTTCTTGCATTCTGCAGGGGGGGGGGGGGTTGGACTAGATCCTGGATATCCCTTCCAATTATGTGATCCTCGTGCTACTAGACTTTTGCTGTTTTCTACTGCTACAGACAGGCTAACCTGGCTACTCATCATCTTAATAAATCTCCCTATGTTAGACCATTGTATCTGATGAAGAGAGATTTAATTCTTGAAAGTCTATATCCTGGAAATCTTGTTGGCCTTCAAGGCATCTACCAGACTCAAAACTTGTCCCTTACAATTAGCATTATTAACATTTTTTACATGAAACCATTAACATTTCTTTAAGTGAAGTAAATAAATGTGTCATAAGCCCGGGCCTCCCACCCAATGTGTGGCTGTAATCTGAGTTGGAGACCTGAAGTCAGCCTGGCCAAATCAGACAGTAAACTCAAAGCAGTGTTTATATCTGCTAGGAAACAATCCTGAAGAAATGATGGAGTGTTTGATGTCAGAGGAAAAAAAGGCTCCTGTACTCATAGGCAAAGGATGCATCTGGCAGGAGGACACTTGGGAATGGTAAGTCTAGGACAACATGAGGGAACTTGTGCCATGCTGAGTGAGTTCACAACAGTAGCCATGGCCTGCTAGTGGGGAGACTGAGGGCATCACGTAAGATTTGGTGTAGCTAAATATGCAAGACAATCACTCTATTGTGGCTGTTTCTGAAATTTGATTCAGTTTCACACTTGCAGTCCGGCCCCTATTCTCACATCAGGCCACTATGTGCATTTACCAGAAATGTAGCTAAACATGTAATCAACAGTTCTGTTGAATTGTTTCCATCATACTTGGAAAGAACAAACCATCTCGAGCTAGAAACACACGCACATGCACACATTCAGTTCCTGAGCACAGGAGGTGACAATTAAGGAGTTGGATACATGATTTCAGGGATTCTTTTATGGAATTGAAAACGTTTTATCAAAAGGTGCCTTCAGCCATCGCGCGTACTGAAAAATGCTGCTTGCTGTGAAAATTCAGAAACTTAAATGTGCTATTGTTAACAATATTAATTACTTATGCAAATATTTCCCAAGCTTTATTCAAAACAACACAGTTGGAAAGCACCCTTTAAGGAATAATTGACTCAACATGCTGGATTATACCAATTATTAGTCCTCAGAAAATTCCTTGTGCATCTTATTTGTGCCGCTTAATTGTATTCCAGTAGTAATACTTTGATCTGAAGCAGCTAGTGTGTGCCCGGCTAGCAATACACAGACATAGAAATCAATGTAATTGCTTCACAAGTAAAATAGCTGAACAGACAATGGTGAAAAAATATAACATTTTTGATATTTCTTTGCACATTTTCCCCAGGGTATTCTGGATAGTTGTTTGTGAATAAATTGCTCTTATCGTTGTTGCTCCTATGAAAGCCATTACCTGGATTGAGAATTTTGGAAATCTATCATGTTTCTATCCCAACCTTCCTCCCAGGAGTTCAAGGTAGTTTACATGACTCGGCTCTTGCCATTTTTTCTTCACAGTGAAGTAGGGTAGACTGAGAAAGGGAGTCATTGACTGGTCTTCTGGTCTTCTGAACCCAATTTTTCTCAATTCTGGGCCATGTTGCCATCCTACAGGGATGTCCAAATGGGATCTCCAGATGTCCATAGACTACAATTACCATAAGCCCCTGCCAGAATTGGTAATTTTAGTCCATGGGCATTTGGAGAGCAACAGTTTGGCCACCTCTGCCATTTTGTCTCTGTTGAGCTCTGGTAGGTCTCTTTTAAAAAGGAAGCTGCACTTTCTCAGAGGCATACTTCTTTCTTTCTTTATTTCAGATGTGAGTTCCCCATTGAAGACAGGTTCTATGATGAACCCTTAATGAATTCTTGTTCAAATACAAATGCTCTGCTTTAAAAAAAAAATCAAGAAATACTTCAATTTATTACCTATTTTGTATATTGAAATTGAAAAATATTTTTTAAAAGAGCATAGACATGTTCCTTTTAGAAAAAAAAATCAAAAGCAGTGATCCCAAGAGTAATGAATGAAAGAAAGACAAAACCTGGCACAGAGGTGCTGCTTTGCCAACATCAACCACAAGGTGATGCTAAAAATTCAAGTCTTGTGGAAGTCTGTGAGAAGTTGGATTGAATGAAGAGAATGGCAGAGGTGGAGCTGAAAGCAGCAGCACTGAAGACATTCACTCCAAAGCTATAAAAAGGCAGCCCACTATAAGTCATTTACACCACCAGGCATTCTTGCCTCCTTGGATTTACATAGTGTTGCTTGGTCATGGCATCAGTGCCGTTCAAAACAGGACTAGCCGTGGATGCTAGGCGGACGAGGGAGCAGAAACTTCTGACAGTGACAGCAACAAATGCAAGGTCTGAAGAGAAATAGGACCAGGAAGAACAGTCCGAGGTAAATAATTACTATTCTTAATTGAAAATCAAAGATTTCTTTAATGCTAATGATTTTATTGTTTTCAAGAAGAATAGATTTTGTTAACATTTATGCATGATTTTCTTCCTAATATTCTCCTGTAGTTCCAAAGAAGTCTGAACACAAACAACCACTATTAGGTTAGAATTCAGGTAGGGCTGAAACCTTATGTATATTCACACTTATCAGTGAGCAACTTAATGGTGGAGGAAACCCTGGCTATATAATGAACCCTTGAATATCAATGAATCTTCATTGCTGAAAATGAATGGCGATGTTCCTTACTAGAGCAGAATTGCTGTTTGCCGTTTGCCTCAGGCAAAGATCGATGCAAAAATTCAGTCTTTTGCCCTAGAAGATTAGCACATAATTCTTGCAGGAATTTCAGACCTTTACATATGTCTGAGCAGATTTGACTCAAGATGATCTTGCTCATTAATATGCTATATTCATTATGGTTTTAAGGCTTCCACGACAATCCCATTCTACTTGGTGTCCAAAAAGAATGTAGCTAAAATGATCTGTGCTTGCCAGGATGTACAGAAATGCTTCCATGCCCCCAAACCACCCAATTTCTCTACCTTTACATGACATTGGTAGCCATCTGGATTCTAGCTCACCAGAGGTCTGCTGTCATCATCTTTAATACTCTCCTTAAATTGTACTTTTTGTGTTTTTTGTCATCAACCTGGTTTTGGTCATGTTTTTTTTGTATGCTTGACAGAACTTCTGCCTTTCCTGGAAATGCTGTTTACAAGAAGCCCTCCAGACTAATAAGATCATCTGAAGACAGCCACCAAAATGAGCTTACTTGTCCAGACCAGCATTCCTGACCTTAACCTGACTGCAATTTGGAATAACCTAACAGAACCCACGGTCAAGAGCAAGCCCTCGACATGTGACCAAGTGGTCATAGCGGTTGAGGTGTTCCTTGCCCTGGGTATTGTGAGTCTCCTAGAAAACATCTTGGTCATCTGTGCCATTGTGAAGAACAAGAACTTGCACTCTCCTATGTACTTCTTTGTGTGCAGTTTAGCTGTGGCTGACATGCTTGTCAGTGTGTCCAATGCCTGGGAGACCATAACCATATATTTATTAAACAATAAGCATCTCATTATCGAAGATGTTTTTGTACGGCACATCGACAATGTTTTTGATTCCATGATATGCATATCTGTTGTAGCTTCCATGTGCAGTTTGCTAGCTATAGCAGTAGACAGGTATGTCACTATCTTCTATGCCCTCCGTTATCACAATATCATGACTGTGAAAAGATCGGGGCTCATAATTGCATGCATTTGGACCTTTTGCACTGGCTGTGGGATAATCTTCATCCTTTATTATGAATCAAAATACGTGATCATTTGTCTCATCACAATGTTCTTCACCATGCTATTCCTTATGGTCTCCCTGTACATTCATATGTTTCTTTTGGCTCGTACTCATGTCAAGAGGATAGCAGCTTTGCCGGGATACAATTCTGTTCATCAAAGGACGAGTATGAAAGGGGCCATCACCTTGACTATGCTACTGGGCATCTTCATTGTTTGCTGGGCTCCATTTTTCCTCCATCTCATCCTGATGATTTCCTGCCCACAGAACCTCTACTGTGTTTGTTTCATGTCTCATTTCAACATGTACCTCATCCTCATCATGTGCAATTCAGTGATTGATCCTTTGATCTACGCTTTCCGAAGCCAGGAAATGCGAAAGACTTTTAAGGAGATCATCTGCTGCTACAGTGTAAGATCGGCCTGTGGACTGCCCAGCAAATATTAAGCAAACTGTATAGTTTGACTGAAAAGTTGTAAGAAATCCCCGATCTACTAACAGAATTCCTGTCTATACCTTCCTATTCTGTTTCAGCAAGAAATACTACATTTTTGGCTTGTGCCAATTTGAGCATGGGCAAACAGCAAATTCTCCAGTTTTAATTACTCATTTTGGAAAGTGCCCCCATCCATGAGCTCCCATGGATCTGACTGCATGAATAAGACATACTGTAAACAACTATACATAAAGTGGAGGCGACAAACCAGCAATGTAAGATATAAGTGTCCAGATCACTTATCAACAGAACAATAACTCAGGTTTTTTTTTTGTTATAACTCTTATTTGTTATAACTGTAGCTACAACTTGAGTTATCATAAAGGATTTGGTTTCTGCTTCGGAGAGACTTTCCTTCATGGAATCCCAAGAGTGCCATAATTAATGCTTTGTGAAAAATATAATTTGTAAATGGTAGATTTCTTTCATCTTGATGAGGATTTCACTCTATGAGGATCAACAAAAAATAACTATATACTTACATGCAGGACTGACATTGCAGACAGTGAGAACTATGAACTATTAAGTTTAGAGTTGTCAGCACGGTGGTGTCACTTGTCTGGGGAGTGTCTTTCAGCTTCAGCGCATATAGCAGAGAAAGGGATAAGAGACTGTCCAACAGCCATCCTTTAAATGGCATCGTAGAACTGATCATTGACCGGACCGTCCACCCACAGCTGTTCCTTCATAATAAATTTTCTTTTAAAAGAGAGGGGTAGCTCCGGAAGACATCACCCTTCTGCTTTTGCTGAAGCATACGTTGTTGCTGTGGCACCTAAATTCAGTTTATTGGTCAGTGGTCCAGAAGATGCATATTTAAGTGTGTATGGGTCACTTAGTTTAATGGGCTCACATATGCTGTAAGGATAAGAATACTGCATCATGATCCAGTCATCATCAAGAACGGTAAAATTCCATTGATTGCTGATGGGAGATGAAACCACAAGATGCAACCTGTTCTGTTGAGATAAGGAATTTGAATATGCTTGACTTGGACTGGATCCGGCCCTAGATTTTAAACAAATTTGGAAATTAGATTCAGGGATCAATAGAAGCCATCCATTTGTTTATTCCAACACTGCAGTTTGATGTCAGTTCAAGTTTGTCTCATTGCTTACTATATTTTGATTTATTCCAGGGTCAATGTATGTATTCTCATTCTTTGTCTACAGATATTCAGAGACTGTCTATCAACCTTGGAAAACCCTTTTTTTTAAAGTGAAGTAACTATTGGTCCTGTGCTTATCCAGGAGCAAACATCTAGGCTTCATGGATCTGTTCCAGTAAATATAAGTGTTATCAAGGTGATGGTTAAATTGGGGTGACCATGACTTGAAAATATTCCGTCTTCCAGGAATGTAATAGATCTGAAAGATATCCATTTGAGTGTCTGATGTGCACACTTATATATAAAGCACAAGTAGTACAGAACTATTGCCTCACATCTACTGATTATATGAGATGTTTCTGCACTTTAAATGTAAAGAAAATAATACTTTCAAGTGCAAACTGTTTATATATTTTGGGGCCAGTAGATTATTGGCTAGCAGGAATTATGCCAATAAAGGTTTCTGAATTCTGGCTAGCAGGCAGTATTTGGGAGTGCTTGATGTACTTGAAATGTATATTATGTTCCAAAACATTGGGTTAAAAATAATGATGAAGACTGCAAAAGGAAAGATTTGCCTAATGTATTTTAAATGTGCCGAAACAGATCAATTGGTTGAGGGAGACAAATATATCTTCCATGAACATTAACATGTTTATTTATTATATATTTATATATTTATTATATTTATATACCACCCTCCTCGAAGGCTCAGGGCAGTTCCAGGGGATGGGGTAAAAGATGCCCTGTGATAGTTTGTTTTTCGTTCATCAAATGTTTGTGATGCTATAGCATCAAGCAAATAAGAATGTTTTATAGTTATTTTTAATTCTGTATTTTGGGAGAATGAATACATATGCATGTGAATGGGAAATGTTTCATATGACAAATTCCATCCCTGATCTAACTCACATTCTATGGAACATTTGCATGTAGAAGTTTCTATACAAAGTTGCCAACTTTGGGTTGAGAAATTCCTGGAGATTTGGGGGTGAAGACTGGGAAAGCTGGGGGTTGGGGAAGGGAGGGATGAAACCTCAGTAGGGTATAATGCCATGGTATCCACACTTCAAAGCAGCTATTTTCTCAAAGGGGACAGATCTCTGTTGTCTGGAGATCTGATGTAATTCCAGGAGATCTCCAAACCCCACCTGGAGTCTGGAAATCCTGGGGAATAATGTTCTTTCCTTCTATCATGAGCCTTTCTCTGGAAGGATTCCAGATGTATAGAAACATATGTTTACACATGCACCTGTACATCCATAGATTTTATACATATCTTCCAGTGAGAGTAGGTTGAGGTTGGACCTTGTTGTTTTACTTTCTCTCCATGTTCATTGTCCCTGCAAAAGTCCTCTTCATCCTTTATACCAATTTTGGACAAGGCAATGTTTTCATAAGAAGAGCATGCTGGATTAGACCAGTTGTCCATCTAGTCCAGCATCCTGTATTGCACAATGGCAAATCAGTTGGCCTTGAGGATCAACAAAACAGTGTATAGAGGTCAACATCTTCTGACATTTCTGCCCTGTTTTACTGCCCCTGGATACAGGGCTTCTCTTCAATCATCATGGCTAGTGATCACTCATGGATCACTCCTCTATGAATCTCTCTAACCTACTTTCAAAGTGATCCATGCTCCTAGTCATCACCACTCCCCTCCCCAAGCAGTGAATTCCACATTTGTAACTTGCAAAAAACAGTACAGTGAGCCTATTATTGAGATAGTATTTAAACGATACTTTTTTCTTGTGCTCAGGTTCAATATTTTATTCATGGACTATTGCACTGAAATAATTATTTCAATGGAGGCTTTTGAGTGAGTTTAGTTTGTTGAACATAACACTGTTTAAAAAAACTGTCATGAAAGGACTGCTTTGCACAGATCTTTTGTTCCGTGGTGAATTTTGCTTTAGTATTAAGAGTGGGGAGTTCACAGCATTTGTAATAATATTGTGAAATGCACAACATGTCTTCTATTTATCTGTAACAAAATCCATGCCATTTCAAAGTAGTAGAAATGATACTGTGAACTGGAAACTAATGCATAAGATGTTTGAGCTATATAATCTTTAACATTGTGGAATTGTAGAAGAACCTCATCTAGAATTTTACTTGAAATAAAAAATCAGCCATTTCAGGTAATTATTACATTGGTTGAAATGGAAATTGCTGTTCTTACAATTTATAGTTGCCTATATTTACTTGAGATACATAGGCCCAACTAGTACATCTCAACAGGACTTCTATGTAAAATAATTTCTGCTTCCTCTCATTATTAACCTTAACGTGGGTAAAGTGGATAATTTATCCATTTTGTACACATAAAGCCTATAGCCACACAAGAGGTAAAGGGCTTGATCAGATGTAACCCTGTGTCTGTTCTATGGATTTGACCCAAAGGTGTCCTTGCAAGAGCAGAAAGCAGTTCTGCTTTTTGTGGCTTTTGTAGATTTCCTACTTGGGATCCAGTCTATGCTTCATCCTGTGAGGGTACTCAGACCCTCAGGAACAGTTTTAGGTGGCTACAGAACACAGGGAACTTGGAAAACCCATGCTGTGAGCAACTCCATTTCTATATTTATCTGTGTCATTTGGTATAATGGGTATCTGCTTTATGAAGTAGAAGCGTAATTTGAAAAGCATACTTCTCAGTGAGAAGGAATTGGGGCAGCCTAGTAATTGAATGCTGAAAGGATGACAAAAAATGGTTTCTGATCACTCTTTGGGAGATACATCCTCACTATGTCCTGCCCATTCCTTTTGCCAGATCCAGCTGGTTGTAGTGAAATAATCATTTGAATACTTCACTATGAGCTCCAATTCTGATTCACCACACAACGGTAAATATTCCCAAAATGGTATGTTCGATCCATTATGTTAACAGGTTACCAAAGAGGCTTGCAATTTCTTTTTTTGTAGGAGAGAAGAGGGATTTCACCGTGGGAGTAAAGTTCTCAGTAAAGGTTAAATCTCACTTTTGGATATTGTCAGATTTTATTGTGAGCAAACATTTAACAAATTTGCTGCTACTCAGAAAACATTATCAATGGATGGCAAATGGATAACCAATACAGAGTTATTTCAAATCGTTTGTAATAACAGAGCTACAGGTTGGACAGAGCTACAGGTTGGAAGAATAATTGTATGTAGTCTGAAACACTTTTTTTCTCCCAAAAATCTCTCTCTCTCTTTTTTGTAATGCAAGTTCATGTTTTGTAAAGCAGGGGAACATGAAGTGAGGGGAAACACAAAATAGTGTCAAAGATTTAAAAGAAGACCTAAAAGCTTATATGTCTGACAGCACTCACACATTCATAATGTCTAATTTAAAATTGTTACCCATAATTTGCCTGGGTAGTGTAGCTGTTTATAAGTGTGTTTGTTTTTTTATAACTGATTTGTAAATCACTAGCTATATAAACATAGGAGAATATTGGTGTGAGTGTGTGGTTCAGAAAGAGAAAATTGAATTGAGAAATGGAATACCAGTAAGATCATTATACCTTTATGCAAGGAAGCATCTCACGTCTCCCTTTCCCCACAGCCTGCCTGAGGAAGTGGTGAGCTCCCCACTTGCTGGTGGTCATTAAGCAGCAACTGGACAAACACATCCTGGATGCTTTAGGCTGATCCTGCATTGAGCAGGGGGTTGGACTAGATGGCCTGAATGGCCCCTTCCGACTCTATGATTCTACAACTTGAATAAAACTTGGTTGGTCTTAACGGTGCCACTGGACCCAAATTTGTTCTGCTGCTTCAGACCAACACAGCTACCTACTTGAATCTATTTAAATTTTATGTCATACTTTTGTTCTTATTTTAGAATATTTTATAAAGTCTAATAATATAGAAACTGAACATCACTGGCCTACTCTTCCCTTCCACAAACCATATTGCAAGGGTCTAGTTTCATCTTTGAATACTGATGCATAATTTCACACAATATCTCAAGCCCTGATGGGTTCTTTATTGACATATAATTATTCTGTTTTTGTGCTGACAGCCTAATTAGTGGAAGGATATTAAAAAAAAAACTGGGAGAAAGGTCTGTAAACAACAAGCAAAATAAGATTAGAAGATGTAGAGGGATCGGCTAAAATAGAAAGATTAAAAGTTAATTAAGTCTTATTCAGCTGAGTGACAACATGGGAAGTGTGGAAGCAAAGCTGTGATGAATATGCTTGTTATATGAAGGCTGCAAATAGTAAAAATCCATGCTTTGGTGATCAGCCTCTGGATTACGGTGATGAGGATGATCATGAAGACCTGGAATCTTTCATAGTTTCTCCTCCTTTCTTGCTTCCTTTTCTCTTTCCCACCCACTGAAAAGTCTACCTTTATCTCCAGTCTTCAGCTTCTCTCTCCTTCGAAGTCTCTACTTAGGAAAATTCTGGATGGTTCTGGCTGCTGGATTGGGCTGGGCTAGGTCCAGTTGTGCAGTATGATTTGTCACAGGCCAAGGGTCTAGCATGAGCCAAGGCCTAGCATGAATTACACAAAAACATGCATGACTGGAAAATCTTCTTATGTTTTAAAACTTTAAATCTGCAGCAAAAACAAGTCACAGGGAACTTGTGTTCATCAAAACCTGTGCACATAATTTTATATGCAATAATGCTACTCCTTCAGAGTCATCTCCAGGTTCCCATTAGTCCTCCCCCAAATTCTGGAGTTCTGATCTCATACCTCTGATGTGACAGGGTGACCAGGTCAGTACTTATACTTCAAACTTAATAAATAGAACATATGTTTAAACAACCCTTTACTTCTGGTGCCAGCCTGTACTAAACATCGTGTGATCAGGGATATAAAATTACAGCAACCCAGAAACTTAGTCTAAGTATGCCAGGGCTATTTGGAGGCTGCTTGTCGCATATTTCTTTAGCTTATCTATATACAAACTATTCTGTATTCCATTGTAGCTGAAATGTTACATAGCAAACAACATTTTTTATACAGAGACGAAAGAGAGATCAGATCTTGATCTCTAATATGGAATCAAAGGCCATTTCAAAGAACTGTATGATCAATTAGAATGTTATAATCAATCCCTTTAAATACCACTCTATCAGTAGGGAACCTGCAAGGACCTGTAGAGGGAATCTCACTTTCCTCAGGACTCTGTCCTGACATGACGGGAAGAAGCCGGAAGAAGCACAGAAAAATATTGCTTCCTTTGCTGTGATTCCAGTGAGACCGGAAACATGTGGGGAATGAATACAACGCTACTGGGACTTCTATATTCCACTAAAAATAAAGGTATGCGGAATGACGAAATTCCAATATTTAATATAGCGTTTCTGCATTCTGAAAACATTTGGCAACATTGGTCCTTGTGCGGAATGGCCCTGACTACTTATTTACTTCACTTAAACCCTGCCTTTCTCCACAATGGGGACCCAAGGAGGTTGACATCATTTTCCTCACAAGAACCCTGTGAAGTACATTGGGCTGAGAGAGTGTGTCTGGTCCAAAGTCACCAAGTGAGTTTCTATAGTAGAGTGAGGATTTGAATATTAATCTCCCATCTTCTATTATGAAACATTGACCACTACATCAAACTGGCTTCCATGGGGTGACTGCTATTGAACAATAGTGAGCAGCCATACCTGGGTTAGCAATGGATGCCAGGTGGTAACAAGTTACCTGGTGGTTGCTTGTGGGCTTGACCCCAATGTGGATCATCATGTCATCAATATGAGGAGTGGAAGACTGTGTTTCTGAACAGATAGATCTTACTGCTAAAGGGAATTTCTTGCAATGGCTATAATTGTGATAGTTTGTGTGGTGTGATGGTTAGAGTATCAGACTAAGTTCGGGAACTTATGGGAACATTCTCCTTCTCCAAGAAAAGGCAGCTATGGACAAAGAAAAACAGAAATGCAGCAGCACATTTGTCCATGTTAAGGCAGACAAACTCGTATACCTTACTTTGTTATTTTGTGGAACTCAGGCACTGGACACAGCTTTTGGGGGAAGTTTCCCCTCACCAGGCACTGATCAGACCCAGACCTGCTTAGCTATGGCAAGACATAACTTCAGACTGCCCCTAGACACTGAGATAGCTAGAACAATTTGTGCAGAGAAAATTTAAAATGGCCCCCTTGAACTCGAAGGCATATCCACCTAGGATCCAACATTAATCCACCTTTAGCATCAGACTTCAATAACAGAAATGTTTTTTTTTTGCATTTATATCCCATAAAGAAGCTTGACACAGTGTATACAGATTCCTCATAATCCTCTGCCACCATTCATCAGTCCCACTTAGTTTCAGCAAGGCTGCTATTTCATCGCCCCTCCACTTATACCCTGGAAATGCTTTCCACTTTTATTACTATTGCCATTCTTGATGTGCTGCACCAGCTGATACATGTGGGAAGGCATGGAAAGAAGCAAAGGCAATTGTTCAAAAATGATGGTATGAAAAAGTGCTTTCAGTTTCCTTCCTTTGTCCCACTGCTTTTATAATGAGAAAGTGGTGCCTAATGGGGAAATTATGCATTTGTTGGTGATACTGTTTGAGTTAAGTTCTGAAATGAAATCCCACGCTGCTCATTCAGATCTTTTGTTCGGTATTCATCCTGTAGGATGCAAGAGGCTGTATTTACCTCTACAGCTTTACCATATACTATCCTGCAGAATTCTCTGTTATTCAAAGCATACATCCACTTTCAATCCCCCGCACATACTTAAAATGCAGTCCTAAGTTACACATCCTTGGCAACACCCTAGTCATACTTGAGACTGACCCATCCCTTACTTGACTTTTATAAGTGAACAAAGGGGCAAAGTCTGTTGCATCCAGATGTAGGAATAAAAGGACACACAACACATGTATCTGGAGAAAGGAATTTTCTCTCTCTCCACGTCTCTGGGGCTTCTCCTTATCCCAGTCTTTATTCAGTACATTTTGCTCACACACTCTTTGCATAGCTAGATTCTGACCTCTGTGTCTGCCCAGAAAAGTACACACTGACCAGAGCTATCCACAGATCTTAATCCCTGCTGACTTGAGAGTTTCACTCACATATGCAAGACTGGCAGTCAGTATCTGTGTGTTCTGTTAACTCATTCAGCTCCCATCATCCAGGAATACAATGGACACTAGGCCTTGGGGTGGGAGAGTATATGGGGTGGTATTCTTTGTGTGACTGCACATATTGGCAGGGGAATTTTGTGGTGATGGTGGTGGCATGGGTGTGATTTAGGGTGTGTGCCAATAAAACTTGAACCCCCCCCCCCAAGTTTCAGGTTTAACTTTCCTGTCAACCACTTGTATGCAAACTTCCAAGCTAACTCTACATGAAATTCTGGGCCACTTATGCCTTTTATTTCAGAGGATCTTCATTGCAAGTACTGATTTTTTATTTATCAGGTCAGGCTTGAGCACTTCAGCCCCTATGTCTCTTGTTCAGTTGCTTGTTTACCATTTACAGGCTGACATGGAGGCCACAGAAAAGCCCCCTTCTCACTTACTATACTGTTGTGGCTAGCCTTGTTGCTGGAGACAAGCCACGTGTGTCTCTTTTCCACTCTTTAAACCTTTGAGGCCTACCATGCAGGGCTGTTGTGCAGATGAAACTGGATGCTGTTGCAGGGGTTCTTTTGCCTCCTGTTTCACCTGCACAACAATCCTGTGCAGTAGGCCTCAAGTGTTTCATCTCTACCTGTATGGGAGGCATCAAATGTTTGTTTTACATAACAACCCTGTTCACCCTCCAAAGCAGCTATCTTTGCCTGGAGAGCTGATTTTTATAGTCTGGAGATGAGCTGTAATTCCAGGACCTCTCTAGGCCCCATCTGCAGGTTGGCTACCCCTGGGCTGGAAATATTCCTTGAGATTTGGAGGTGAGGCCTCAAAATGATACAATGCTCCAGAGTCCATCTTCCAAAGTAGCAATTTTTGCCTGCAGAGCTGACCTTTATAGTCTAGAGATGAGCAGTGATAGTAGAGAAAACAGTAGAGGCCTCCCTTTCCAGCAACAGTTTGTATTTTTGGTGCAAACAGACAGACTGTCCTGTGAGTTTGGAAAAGGTCCTGCAAGTCTGGAAAGTTCAGGGAGATCTAAATAAAGAACATTTAGACCTTGTAACTATAAATGGTGAACAAGTGACTGGCTTGAAAGACATAGGGACTGAAATGACTTTGCTGAAGCCTGGCCTGATAAATAAAAATCAATATTTGCCATGAAAGTCCTATGAAATGAAAGGCATAAGTGGCCCAGAATTTCAAGTTGACTTAGCTTGGGAGTTCGTGTATAAAGGCTTTACAGGGAAGTAAACAGTGAGACTTG
Source organism: Paroedura picta (assembly GCF_049243985.1). Classification (NCBI taxonomy): domain Eukaryota; kingdom Metazoa; phylum Chordata; class Lepidosauria; order Squamata; family Gekkonidae; genus Paroedura; species Paroedura picta. The sequence goes on from NC_135377.1 coordinate 51,505,478, forward strand.
GGGTTGGAGTGACTAGGTTTTCCAGTTTTATTAGACAACTGGAAATTAAGACCGCTGTAACCAAAATACAGCGGGCGCTAGTGGATGGGAGGACGAATGTAGGGAAGGAAGATAGAAGAGGAAAGGTGGAATGGGAGGGAGAAAGGAGGGAAAGGGGTGCTTGAAGGGATGGATAGAAGGGAGGAAAAAAAGAAGTGAGGGAGGAAGTAAGGCAGGAAGGTGAGAAGGAAGGAGAAAAAGGGAAGATAGTATGGGTGTTTTCTGGGAAGGGACAGAGAAAATACCATGGAGGGAAACATTAGATGTCCCCCTCCACAAGTTGTCGTGGGTCTCCTGCTTGTTCACGTTATTTTTAAAAATTCAGTATGAACATTAACAAACTAAGATAAATGAGACACGTCAGATCTCAAGTTTGATAAAAGTTCAATTATTGTTCCAGATGCCATTTTCGTATGTTTGTGCCACTTGTTTTTTCATCTGCATAATAGGAGCATTGTGACCCAGAAAAGATGCTGAAGTTCTCTTAATATGAACAAACACCATCCCTTTCTTCTCTTTATTGCTGTGAATACTTGTTTCTCTGTCCCGGAAGCTTTATTCATCCTAATCTACAAGCCTGACAGGCTAGCTTTGCCTATATCAACCATAAGCCATTTTGTGGAAGGCAGTGTGTCTTTGGGTGCTTTATTCCTATAACCATTTAGGTACAAAACTACTGAAAGCATTTGAACGGTTTATTAGCAACCATGTCTTTCTGACTGAGGATCCTATAGATGGCAAACTGATGCAGTCTCTGGTTTCTGGGAAGTGGGGCAGGCAATGGACAACTGTAGAAGGAACTGTAAAAATGAAATTTAAAGTGCAAAGAAAGAATTCAAACACTTTGGGGAGTCTCCTGACATCTGGTTAGGCTTGCTACACATTCATTCATTCATTCATTCATTCATTCATTCATTCATTCATTCATTCATTCATCCATCCATCCATCCATCCATCCATCCATCCATCCATCCATCCATCCGAGAAATATAGAAAATAAGAGATTAACTGTAACTGCAAAAGACATATTTTTCATACTTAAAGTGGCAACCTTAATTCTGGGGGCACATTAACACAGGAACATGGAGGCCCTAGTTTCTTCTTGGCTTCTCTGTGAAATTATATTGTTATTTCCTGTGCTTTGAAGAATTTGGCCTTATAAACTTGTGACTTCTTTCCTGATAAACATGTTTAAATGGTACATGATTTTCAGGTGGATCATGCAAGGCTTTTTTTTGCAATGAGATGCCGTACCTGTAGACAGTGTCATCTGTTGAATTTTTGATGCTCAGGAAGTTGTTCAAGTTGTGATGGGGAAAAAGGGGTCAGACTTGAGACTAACTTAGGTTGTTTTCTTGCAGTATGTCATCCTGTAGTGACAGTGATGGGAGACACTCATTTTAATAATTCTACCATTGTTAATTATGTGGTGCAGTAGATGTGCTTTACAGAGTATGGGAAAACAGCCAATGCCATCACAAAATTTCCTGCCATTTTGGTCTCTGGTTGCACAAATTCAGGGAATTTTAAAGGCTAATTATGGCCAGAGATTATATAGACAATGGCCAGATTGATAATTGGAATCTGGTGCAGATAAACATATTAACTACATGGCAGAGTTAGTAGGGAGTCTGGAATGCAGATATCTATAAAGAACCTGTAGTGGGAACTGGAGCCAGTGTACAGTGGAATGAATAACACTTCTGCTCTAGTAAGACAAACCCTTATAATATGTAATATGTATGCCTGTGTAAAAGACATAAACTCAGAATCTGTTCCTATACAATCAACAATGTAAATAAGGGGTTATGTTGAACTATGCCTCAAATGTTCGTATGACTGCAATTTTTGAAATATGACAATCTAATTGATTCTATGTCAGTGTAATTCATTTTAAGTTTGTTCTCTCTCTCTTTTTAAAGTAATGGCTATTTCCAGCTTGGCTTCCGGCAGCAGAAAAGTCGCCTAAATGAGTTTCGCAGTTCTGGACTTCGAAATGCATAAATCATTGGGTCGATGACACCATTGCACATGATCAATATGCCATTCACATGGAAAATAGACTGGTAGCAAACACAGTAAGGGTTGTGCGGGCAGAAGGTCATGAGGAGCATGTGAAGGACAAAGGGAGCCCAGCAGCAGAGGAAAACACCAAGCAGTATGGTTAGAGTGATCGCTCCTTTCATGTTAGCTCTCTGGTGAATGGTGCTTGTAGGAAGCAAAGCAATCTTTCTGGCGTGAGAGTGTGCCAGTAGGAACATATGTATGTAAAGACAGAGGATAAACACAAGCATAAAGCCAAGCAGAATGCTGAAAGAAAGAACAGTGGCTGTTTCATGGGAGAAAATTACCATTGCTATGCCACTCCCAGCACAAAATACCCAAATGACCACCAGGATAATTAAAGCCCGCTGCAGTGTCATAATGTTGTGATACCGCAGTGCATAAAAGATGGTTATATATCGATCTGCTGCAATGGCCGACAGGCTGAAAATTGATCCTAGTAATGACAGAATGAACATGAAATCAATGACGTCATCCACCACCTTCTCAAAATCCTCTTGGCACGTGAGGTATCTCTTTTTGCAGAGAATGATGAAGATGTTCTCCAGAGTCTTGTACAAGCTTCCTAGCATGTCGGAGACAGCTAAACTGCAGATGAAAACATACATGGGTGAATGGAGATTCTTCTTCTTCCACACTGCTATCAGTACAAGCAGGTTTTCTACTATTCCAAGAAAGGCAATGGTAAAGAAGACTTCTTCCGGCATGATAATCTGTGTACAGTCTGTGATGTTTACTGGGAACTCGCTGATGTTTTCAGAAGGATGAATATTCTTCTGGCTTACAAGCCTTATTATTTCAGAAGCTCGGTCAGTTCTCATCTTTTTAACCTTTTTTGGGGGAAAGTATTACAGTTACTCCCTCATTCTTTTCTATATAGAGGAAAAAAACACTTGCTTTTTTCTCAGGTGATGTTTAGGTATGACTTGCCAATTTCTATTGAATGACAGTTACAATCTCTCTTTATATCTAAATGTCAACCTGTAGCATTATGTGTCTCTGATCCCCCTTGGCTACTGGAAACTCTAACTGAATTGATGCAGAAAATGAACTTTGTTTAAAAATTTTGATGTTGATTATTAAATATGACATACAGAGCCTCAGGAATAAGTGGAATAATGAACTAGTTCATGCTATTTTACCAAAGCAATGGGATACGTAACTGGTCTCTCTATGGAGCTTAAATTGTGAATTATCTGTAACCACTCCTGTGGAGCGGTAGTAATAAAGGGAATAAAGCGGTAGTAATAAAGTAAGGGCTAAAGGGAAGGAGAAATGGCAGTCTCTGTCCAGAGGGCCCAGTCAGGAGCTGCTGGGGGAAAGGAGTGGGGACGCCGTGTCGAAGACGTGGTGTCCCCGTTCCTTTCCCGACTGGGAAGGCACTCGGGGTGGGAAAGGAGCAGGGACGCTGCGTCGAAGAGATGGTGTCCCTGCTCCTTTCCTGCCCTGGGTCCCTTCTTTCCCGATGGCCACAGAGCCGCCTTTGCTGAGGGGGGCACGGTAAAGGAGTGGGCCCGCTGCACCACCATGGCCCGCTCCTTTCCCACCCAAGACCTGCGCCCTGTGACCGCAGAGGCCGGCTGGAGCTTCCAGCTGCAGGGCTGCTAGGCCCCGGGAAGCCTTTGCCCCACGAAGGCTTCCCAGGGGAGGGGGCCTAGCGCCCATTTTATTCTGTAATAAAATGGGCTTTATTTCTAGTTCAGTAAACAATTGGAATATGAAAAATCTGCAATGTGCATAACTGATCAGAATATAAGGGGTGTCCTGTGGTGATATCAGAGATATCTATTTAGCATAGATAGGCTCTAGAACCAGCTTGGTATAGCACCAATTTCTAATCTGGTGAACCGAGTTTGATTCCCCACTCCCTCTGCACATATAGCCAGCTGGTTGGCCTTGGGCTCTTTACAGCACTGGTAAAGCTGTTTGACCAAGCAGTAATATGGTCTCTCAGCCTCACCTACCTCACAGGGTATCTGTTGTGTGGAGAGGAAAGGGAAGGTGATTATGAACCACTTTGAGACTCCTCTGGTAGAGAAAAGTGGCATATAAGAACCAACTTTTCTTCTTCTTCTATAGGGATGCCAGTCCCCAGCTGGGACCTAGGGATCCCCTGGAATTTCAGCTCATCTCCAGCTGACAAAGATCAGTTTCCCTGGAGAAAATGCCTGCTTTAGAGAGTAGTCTCCATAGCATTATACTTCACAGAGATCCTTCCTCGCCCCAAATCCTGCCCACTCCCAACTCCACCCTTGGAGTCTCTAGGTATTTACCAACCCAGAACTGGTAACCCGAATAGGAACTTCCTGATGATTTTCAAATTATTTCCTCCAGTGTCCTGGTTGGCTCAACAGCATAATTTCTGCTTGTTTGAGCACACTTCCTCCTGCTTGCCTCCAGAACAGCAGTTGAACAACAGAACAATGACTGCAGACAACAGCTAGCTAAATAGTTAAGTCTCTTCTCTCTTTCTTTCTATACATAGCTATTTATCTACTAAAAAAACCCACCTATTTTATTCTTTAAACAGCCTGGTGTTCTGCATTCTCTGTATACTCAAACTCTGTCAACATAGCATATGCTAGACCCCAAAGCAACTCTTTAGTAAATGTCTAATTGCTGGCATTGTAACTAATAGGACACATCCATGAAACATATGCCTTGTGTCCAGAAGAAGTTATTACTCGTATCAGCTTTGTATTGGCATGCCCATTGATTTTTGAGGATGCTTATATACTTTTAAACCATCTGCTTCTCTCTTGGAGGCTAGCAGATGGTCAACCAAAATGGACCGTTTATCCTCTTAATACCACTAAAATACTTGTGCTACAGTCCTGTAAAAATAAATGCCCATGTCTGGTAAATCAATGGATCAAGGATTTTATAACGTTATACTTATATGCAGATCAGCTACAACTGTTGTCACACCTTTGCTTCTATTTTATATATACTTATCCCCTCTCCCTTTTCAATTAGTTGATGGGTTTTGAGTTGTATCACATTCATCTTCTCCCCACCCCCTGTTTTTTTTGAAAGAAAGAAAAATGTAATTTTATTATGTATGTTTTAATTTAATAGTGACCTTGGTGGTCCTTGTGAGGGCAGAAGGGCAGGGCAGAAATTGTGTAATAAATGAAAATAAATAAACATTAGGAGACTAAAAGCAACCCTCTTCTTTAAATACAGTTACTTTAACTGTTTCCTAAACAGTTATATAATAAGCCCATAAAACAGAGTGAAGGATCTTTAATAGCTTAGCATATCATTCTACTGGAGGACACCCCACTCAGTTTATGGTCTACAGAGCTCCAGAGGTATATTAACATGATGACCAGATTTTAAAAAAAGGAATGATAGGTGGTGCCAAAGTAAATGGCCAGCAGCTAACAGAAAAGAGGAGATGGCTAGGAAGTGAGGCATGCAGGGAGCTGGATGTGGGTGAGATCTTTAGAAGTGGAACAAACCATACAGACTTCCTTCCACCACTCAAATGCTTTGCGTATGTTCCTTCCAAAAACATAAGGTACAATGATAGCCTGAAAAAAACACTGGGGAAAATTGGAAGGAAACCCGCAGAGGTTGGCAAGTGATATACGTATGGTTGGAGAAATACTGGTGCAATGAAGAAGCCAAGCTGCAACAAAAACTGCATCTGGAAATGCACCACATAGCTCAGATACAACAATTCCTCCATGTATTCGTATTTATTTTTTAATTTTGCGTGGCAGCTACTCTAATGCCATAAAAATATGTGTGCACATGAAGCTGCCTTATACTTAGCCAGGCCACGGGTCAATATCATTGTCTCATGCAGCATCCATTCTTGTAACCTGCTTCCTGTTCCTTTTAACTGGAGAGGCCAGAAACTGAACCCGGGGTCTTCTGCATGCAAAGCAGAAGCTTTGCCACTGAGCCACAGGTCTATTCCATGTCAGACAAGCACATATTTTTGCCTCTCTCTCTCTGTTAAATATAACATTTAAATAAATAAATGGTGATGGGAGGATATTAGATGGGAAAAACGGTTTTCCATTTTGTTTTCTGCTACCAACTGAGAGCCTCTTGTGGTGCAGAGTGGTAAGGCAGTAGACATGCAGTCTGAAAGCTTTGCCCATGAGGCTGGGAGTTCGATCCCAACAGCCGGCTCAAGGTTGACTCAGCCTTCCATCCTTCTGAGGTCGGTGAAATGAGTACCCAGCTTGCTGGGGGGTAAACGGTAATGACTGGGGAAGGCACTGGCAAGCCACCCCATATTGAGTCTGCCATGAAAATGCTAGAGGGCATCACCCCAAGGGTCAGACATGACTCGGTGCTTGCACTGGGGATACCTTTACCTTTACCTTTTTACCAACTGGGTCCAGAGACCACAAAAGTGCTTCTCCCTCAGTTGCTTGGCAACCTTAGTGCTGATTCCATTAAACACTTAGAGGGGAAAACAGAGGTAAATGTTGGCAATACACCTACATTAAGACAAGTCCTAAATCTTGAAAAAGTTATTTGAACAGGAGTTAACCTTATGCCCCAACCTTTTTTGGTCAATTATAGTTTGATCAAATTGATTTGCAGAACTTTACAGAGGACTTTGGCATAGTTCTTCCTGAAGCAGGATGACTATAGTTTATCAATCTTTAGACAGAAAAGATTATTCCTTTTAAGAGTTGCTCCCCCACCAAAAGTAAAAAAACAAAAGTGTGTGTGGGGGGGGAAAGAAACAGCATAACAGCAGAACATGACAGATGCAATTCGAAATCTCAGTTTGGAGAGATTCAATATATCTGAAAAACGGATACCATTAGAACTATCACATCCATTTTTCAGTGTCGGAAAGGGAAACAAGCCAAGTGTTGATGTGAGTATTGATGATTCAGACTTTCTCAAAATCAGCCTGACCTGATATTATAAGAACTGTACCGCCCAAATATTATGAATGCTTTTCTATATCCTCTTCTTGGATCTCTAAAGCTCATGGATGTTAGAAAAATCCCATCACATCAGAATAGGCAAAGAGCTATTGTTTATGGAGGCAGCTTCTCCAAATCCTGCAGTCGGAATCCTGATCCATAGTCCTTCATCCTATTGAATTCAATGAGATCATCAATTCAAAAAAGAACAAGTTGTGAGCATGGAACATGTGGTACGCAGTGCAATAGAACTATAGTGTGCTGAACTCGGTTCCATGCTTTATCCATTGAACATTTCAGGGGAGTCTATTATGTTCTATGATTAGGTATAGTCTTGAAGAATGTTCATGCTGGTAGAATAAGCATCACTTAAAATACGGAACAGCCTGGCAACCCTTTTATTTATGAATGATAATAGTGAGCTGGCCCTCATATCCCATTTCAGTTCTGTGTGGCATTTAGTGTAGAAATGTAAGGGAAAACTTGGTATGCCAACCATGAAAAGGAGACTGGCTTTTCCAGTGTGGTGTAATATCTTTTAGTGAGACATACTTGCCATCAAAATAATCAGTTCTGGATAGGCTACAAGATTTTGGAAGCCTGAGTACAGTATTCTAGGTAAACAGAAAGTGGTGGGATGTATACACCAAGACCATTTGGGACAATTCATGACAAGTAAGAACGGAGACGGCATTTGGAGGAATTCGTCAGTAGCTTCTTGGAAAATATCTGTGAACAGTCCTCCTGGGCTTCTTATTCAATTAAAGGACTTCTTATTCAGAGATGACCTAGATGACCCAGGGACCACCCTAAGGGCCTAACAGGGGTTCTAGGTGAAACTGGCACCACTGGACCCCTTCTCAGACCTGGAGTCCCTGTTTCTCAAGGCCTCAGTCTAGGGGGCTGCCTCTGAAACCTCAGCTCCAGATAGGGTTCCTAACAGCCCTGGAGCAAAAGCATCCTGTGTAGAGGTGTAATAGAGGTGTAATTTGTGGAAATGGGTGATTGGAGCATTTTATGGTATGAAGGTCAATAATGTCCAATTAATCCTCTGTTTAAGGGGACAGGACACTTTTTCTCCAGGCCTAATTAATATAGGCTTCTCTCCCGCTAACAGGACAGTGAGGGTTTTACTGTTAGGGAAATTGGTCTCCCCTTTCCACAGCAACATGGCTCAGATCTAAACCCCTCCTACAGCTGCTTTATAGGTTTAAATGAATCATTAGAATTTGTGATCATGGATCTCCCAAATAATGTGCAGGCTGGCCTTCAGAATACAATGTATTATAAACATGCATGGTGCCATCAAGTTGCAACCAATGTATGGTGACCACATCAAGTTGCAACCAATGTATGGTGACCACATCAAAGGGCTTTCAAGGCAAGTGGGAAGGAGAGGTGGTTTGCCATTACCTTGCTGTGCAAAGTCTTCCTTGGTGGTTTCCTATCCAAGTACTTGACCGTTTAGCTTCTGAAATCTGAAAAGATCAGGTTACATCTTGTCACCGTCCATTATAAACAGAAGAGGAATTTACTCATATTAAGGAAACAAACACATTGTGCAATTATGGATCTCAGAAATACATGCAAATGGAAAATTACTTCCTGCTCAGAGGTCAAATCACTTCAAGTGCCCAAAGGAAACTTTGATTAGAAAGTGCGTGGACATTTCTGACTGTGTTAGTTTAATACTATCTGTGGGAGTTCTCCAGCTCCCACTGGAGACTGACAACCCTACTCTGAACCTGTACTCTGAACCTTACGCAGACTGTGACCTTGACCTAGCCTCATCCTCAGTGGTGCTCTGGAGCCAGACTCTGCCTCTAGTTACTGTGTAGAGCCCTGTGTCTGAGAAGTCACAACTATGCTGTTGAAGTCAGAGCAATGTTACCAACCTCTGGAACTAGCTTCAAAAGATGTTAAAAATGGTTGAAAAAGGCTCAAGGGCTGATTAAACAATACGATTAATGCCTGTGGGTTGCTAGTGGGGTTACTGCAACCCAACTTGCATTTAATGTGTGACCTGCATGCCACTTAAAAGCTCTCTCTGTGTATGTGTGTGGGGGAATCAACTGCTGAGTGCATGATGGCAGAAGGGACTTCATCAATCTCTTCCTTCTACCCAGTGCACTTTAGCTAGCCATGGGAGGGAGGGCTGATTGTCTTACTGCTCGTTCCATGTGCCTGCCTGGGAGACACATGGAACTGGCAATGAGACAAACAGCCCACCCACATGGCCCTTTTTAAAACAATGTCCACTTGATGAAGAGCTATGCAGAGCTGTGAGAAGCATCCTCCAGTTTGTAAACAATAATCACAAGACACTTAGTCTATTAGCTCTTTTGTTTGAGCCCCATAAGAGCTCTATATTTGGGAGTCTATCATTTGCTCACAGTATTTAAATTGCCCAAGAAACATCTGAATATTTTTTATTGCTGATTAGCTTCAAACTGAGACATGAAAACTCTAGTGAATACTTTGTCTAGTTAGCATGCTGTTGCTCCACATGAATATGTTCCTTAAAACATTAAAATTAAAATATCTATTTTTGCAATCTGCTATTCATTTCTTAGCTCAACAATTCACATGGGTTTTGCATGTACCCCTTGAAGGTCACCTGCATATGCCTCTCAGATCTATTTAGTAAGAAACCAAGAAAGAGAGTGAGCAAAGCCAAAGACTGTTTTCAGACTTGCCTTGACATGTTTTGCTTGCTACCCTGTGAAAATCATGAGGAACTACAAGCCATGATCAGCTGTTCATGTGAGAATCTTTAAAATATTGATTAAAGCACTCCTTTTTTATCCTGTTGATGCATGGCAGGGAAAAGCAAGTGGAAGTACTACACTGTTCATTAAAGCTTCCATGTAGAATGTAGTGTCTTTAGGGATTGGCTTTGGAGGTTGAATAGAGAAGAGGTCCACAGTAGCTGTGCTTCTTTTTCTCAAACCTCATTAGACTCCCTGAAGCTAAGCACACAAATATCTTCCCTTAGGCAAGTATATGTGTTCCAAATACGGAGACAGTACACATGTCTTCCTATGGTGCTGGTGGGAATATTGATGAGCTCAGCTGTAGATATTGTGTATGTCTTACCTCATATAACTTACCTCATTTTGTTATATGTTTTGAACTAGGTCACTGAATTATGACACCTAATTCCACATATGCTGCATTTCAGAATTAGGGGTTATCGGCATAGGCAGCCTTGAGTTGAATGGCTGGAGCCCTGTTTATTTATTTTGTTTTATTATTTGCATTTCTCCTACAACACTCACTTTCAAGGCAGCTTGTAACAGAATGTCCGTAACCTTCAGAGACAGTTGAAGAAGAGAGGAACTATCATAACCTGTGTAAATGTAAATGTCTCAAATCAGCTTTTGGTGAAGTGATATATTTTGCATCATCCTATCCAGGACCAAGAGCCTCTTGTGGCGCAGAGTGGTAAGGCAGCAGACATGCAGTCTGAAAGCTCTGCCCATGGGGATGGGAGTTCAATCCCAGCAGCCGGCTCAAGGTTGACTCAGCCTTCCATCCTTCCGAGGTCGGTAAAATGAGTACCCAGCTTGCTGGGGGGTAAACGGTAAAGACTGGGGAAGGCACTGGCAAACCACCCTGCATTGAGTCTGCCATGAAAACGCTGGAGGGCGTCACCCCAAGGGTCAGACATGACCCAGTGCTTGCACAGGGGATACCTTTACCTTTATCCAGGACCAGGTTTAGATGATATTCCACTTCTTTCTTTCTTTCTTTCTTTCTTTCTTTCTTTCTTTCTTTCTTTCTTTCTTTCTTTCTTTCTTTCTTTCTTTCTTTCTTTCTTTCTTTCTTTCTTGTGTTGGTATAATATATTTGTGTAACTAACTATTGTCTAAGGGAGAGGAAGAATGTTCCAGGGGGTTAGTACAAAGAGTCTTTGAAGTTCAGCATGATCAGGAGACCTTCAACCGACAGCTCTGTTTGGCAACTGTTTCTATTCTTATTTTTTCAATAGCCCATTCAATACTTTAGTAAAAGAGTTGACATAAGCAACAACAAAGAAGCCTTAGTTGAAAGCAACATTACTGGCACCATGATAGAAACAGGTAGTTCTGTTTAGCAGTTCCTTAAATGTTGCTTTGCTGTTTAGATTAAGAGGCTCTTAGTTCTGTCTACATGTTGGATGTAATCAAATCAACCATGGAGCCATGCAGAAAATCTTACCATATGTTGTTGCTTATTAGAAAAATAGTTTAGAAATTGAATAAACATTTAGTGTTTGGAACTTGAACAGGATGTATTGGCAGATTATCTATCACTCCACTCAGAAACGTTTGAAGCCTTTCTCCATTTTAAACAGCTCTAAGTGGCTCTTTCTCCAAAGGAGGAAGTCTTCTGGAGGAAAGCTTCAGATTTTGCTGGGCAGTATCACAGGATACTGTATCTATGTCAAATATAGCAAACCCACATTCAGTTATTATACGTTTAGCCAGAATCTATCCTAGTGTTGCAAAAATGCAGTACTGCAGAATTCATCCCAGTAGTAATATTTCAATTTTTATGGAATTTAGAATATTTTGGGGAGGCATGAGCAGCAAAGAAAAAATACAGTAAAATTCTCTGCTTGTAGTCAGATCGGAACTTGGCTACCAAAAAAAGGCTATAATATCCTACAGGAAAAAAAGTAGGAGTGTTGCCCAAATTAGAATTGGTGGGAAATTAGAATTAGGTGGGAGATTTAGCTTGTGAAAGAGGTAACAGGATTCTCCAGCTGTGTATACCAGGGTCCTTCCCTCAGAAATTCAGACAGGCAGTTTGAAATAGAATTAAAATGCTTTTTGTGTACTCACACACAAAAACTAGTGCACTCACACACAAATTTAGCTAAGCATTCACATGTGAGGAAAGACAGAGATGTGATGGTATGATAGCAACATATAAGGGGGAAAGAAAATACTAGCTACCTTCATGTCCACAGGGAAATGGCCAGCATTTCTGGAATGATGAAGAGCCTACAAGGATGTGGGCATGTGTGTATTGAATCTAAGAACATGCCCAAAGAGAGGCTCTGGCGTGTGCCTTACAATACATAGCCAGATTCATATCCTGCACTAAGTTTGGGCACTAGAACTGTATGAGACTGTATGTGTACAATAAAGAAACCTAGAAGGTGGGTGATAATCTTGTCCGGTGAAAATACTCATGATTGCCCTGGATGAGTTTCTGAGGCAAAAATACAAATACATAATTTCACTCCTGAATAAGATGAAAATGTAAATAGTGCCTGGGATTAGAAGATGGGAAACAGACTAGGTGCAGTAGGCCAGGGCAAGGAAGATCTACAAGGCCCCTCCCTGAGCACCTGCCCTGAGGTGCTGGGCTGAAGGGGAGCTACTGAATTTTTAGGGATTTGTGGGTTTGCAGGGTGGCTGGGAGAAGCGGTCTTATTGCTTTTATCATACTTGATTTTGTTGTTGTAAACTGCCATGAGCTGACTGGGCTGGGAGTGGTGATGAATACATTGAATGAACGAATAAATAAACAGGCATGTTAATCATGACTAAAAGAGTTCAGTAGGTGTGGCAAGAAGGAAAAAACACCTAAGGAGTGATACTAACATTCTCTGACCTTCAAATTGGCATTCACTGACCTGCAAATTGGCATTGTTTCTAATGTGGGGAGAGTACCGCTAAGGGTTCATGATAAGGCCTTCCGAGGCATCCAGGCAGCTCCTGGAAAGCACGACATCTGGATGGAGAGTACATTTCCTGTCTTCTACATGAGTGCAGACATTGCTGGTTAGTTTTTTTGGGAAACTGACATACATTTGTACATTTCCAGCACATGGGTGCAATTGCAGAGCAATACAATGGTGAGGTACAAGCAACTTTGATGAACAGGCAAATTGCCAATCAAAGTGAGAAGGCCGTCTGACTACTAGCATGAGGACCAAGAGACAAAAAAGGGCCATTGCAATAAAAGACCCCAAAATAATAAAAATTACAAGCTTCTTTATACGTCTAGGTGTAGGCAGAAATTCCTTCTTTTCTCAGAAGAGCAGTTATCATACTAATTTTAATACGGTGATTTTATCCATGAATGTTTTTTTTAATATTATGGGTTATCAATCGAAAGAGTGCAAAGGGAAGCAGGGAAAAGATAAGGCCCTCTATGCATGTGTATTTGGAAGCAACAAGTAATACAAACTTGTCCCATGCACATTTGACATGATTCCTTGATAGTATGTACTGAAGTACATGTGTTAAAAAAAGTATTAACATTAGAAGTAGTACTATCAACACTCAGAATTTGTTATTTTTATCATTTGCTGCGTAGTCACAGAGAACCCAAAGCAACATGAAATCTCAGCCTATAGCATTTCTGGCAACATTGACTAGGCAATAATGCACATGTTCGTCATACTTTTCTTGTCTTCCTTTTCTCCAATGTCAACCATCCACCTTTGTGACAAGACATCTGGCACTGTAGAATGGAGTGGGAAGGAGAATGGAGATATGTCTACATATGTCTACAGATCTATTCTGTCAATGACCATAAAGAACAAATGCATCTCTGAGCATTAGAGCATGAGCACTGTTTTTGTCAAACTCAGTTGTTCTAGTTGTTTCTGTAGAACAACTCTCTAGAAGTCCTGGCTATTGCTTTGCAAAGGATAGTTAGACACTCCTCGGGGAGCACACAAGCTGTGCACTTGATTTTATTCCAGTTCCACACAGAGGGAGAAATTAATTTTAGCTAGCCAGCCAAACCCACTGGGACAAGGCGATGATTGGTTTTGTATGGAGTCAACTGTGAACATGCAAGAAGGCTAATAACCAAGATAAATAATCATTTTCAAGGGGAAAAATGGAGTGAGGAAAAAGGAAAAAGGTGCCCAGATATGCACGTACCTTTTCAGTGAGAACAGCAATGGTCCCACAAAGCAGAGAGAAATGTCAGCAGAAAATCTGGCAGGGAACAGAAGTTTGCAAAGCTTTCAAAAAGTTTTAATCCTTATTCCAACGTTTGTTTCTACAGGCCATTATGCTCTTATTTCCCCATCCAGCCAAAAGAAGCAACCTTCAGATCAGAACTGCGGTAAAGCATGGCAGTAATTACCAGGAGGAAGATTGCTTATAAAGAAATGAAGTCAACAGAGTCCTTGTGTGAGAAAGCGACTAGAACATACAAATCAGAGAAAAGACAGGCATTGTGTTATTAGAACCTTGGTACAAGTCACTTAAAAATAAATTATCAGCTTTGTGCCAAATAACTGCAGGCACAGGAGGAGGGATGGCTAATGTATGAACAAGTAGAAGAAGATTAAGTCAAGGGAAAGGATTCATTTGCTTAATTTCTACCTGGTGGCTTCTCTTAATAGCACAACAATAGTAGAAAAAAGGAACAGAGACAATAGGGTTCAAAAAGGGAGGTGCAGTGGTCCAGAGTACATGTGGTGTGCATGGAGAGAGTTCCAGGTCCAATCTTTGGCATCTCTAAGTTCAAACTTCTCAAGTAAAATATATTGCAGAAAATAGTTACCTGTCTAGAACCTGACAGAGCTGATGATAGTCGGAACAAAGTCTTGGCAGCTTTCAGGATAATCACCTATGGCATCCTTAATCACCTATGGCATCCTTTTGGAGATACCCACCTTTGATCCTGTTTGCAGAGGCAGGGCAAATGCGGCCACTGCCTTCAGCACATGGCAGCCATTGTGGCCAGTGGAGGAGCGCAGACAACACAACACAAGAACGCAGCTGTTTCCCCCCCTTACCTGTGTGTGCGGCTCCTCGCAAGGAGCTGCATGATTTGGGGTAGGAGGCACTTTGCAGCAAGCATAAAAGGAGGCCAATGCAGTCACAAGGTCTCTTCTGCTGCACTTGGCTCTTGCCACCAGCTGCTTGCTTTCCCAGGAGTTCCTCTGCTGTACACGTGCAAGCTTTGGGACTTGCATTGGCAGGTCCCCAGGTCTGAGGGCAGGGCAGAGGATAGCAAGGGGGATGGGAGTGCCGGAGTTCAACCCCCCCACCAGTGACAGTTGATGGTGGGGACAGATCCTTTTGGGCAGAGCCTGTGCCCGTGGGCTGGGTTCTGCCCGTGTGTGGGAGCCTTCTTAAGAGGCTGCCCATGTGCTTGGTTGCTGGCTTTCCGGGTGGGGAGTTGGCTGCCTCACATGGCGGGGTGGCTGGAAGAGCTCCAAGAGAGGCTGATGCCCGTGGGGCCTTCCTATGCTTTACCTTCCCAGGGTCCAACAGGCATGATGGTTCTATTGCTTCCTGTCTTATTGAGGCTTGCAGGGTAAAGATAGAATTAAAGGGATGAGATGGACACACTGCTTCTTGGGGCCAACAGGCTCCATGTGGGGTTGTGGTGGGGTGGAGGTGGAAACACACTTCCAAAACTGATACACCATGTAGTGTGCATATTTAAGTTTGCATAGTCTTGTATTATGTGGCTATTTCTGCATGGAGTGCTAAAACATGCATGGCCTCCTGGTTGCAAATGTGGGATGGTAAACCTCGCGTATGCTGCCCTCCCCACGGGAAGCCCCGTCTGCATTTTCCCTCTGCCCTGTCATGGCTTTTTGCCTCCTGACAATGCTGCAAAAGAAAGCAAAATCAACTTCTCCTCCCTGGTCCTTGGCTTGTCAACTACAGCAAGCCACCAATCACACACAGCACAGCAGTTCTCTCATGGACTGAAACTTTATTCCCCCTCCCTGAGGCCCAAGGTTATTATTATTTTAAAGGCACTTCCATGTTGCTGTGTGGTAATGCCACAACACAGATGCATTTTAAATAAAAAAGTAACACTTCTGCATTGCTATGGAGAAACGCCAGAACGATACAGCACCCTCTCCCTTTGGGATTCGTGGTGTTTCGGACATAAATAGTCTGGGTGGATTTGTGAAATATTTGAAATGGTAACTGGAGCCCAAAGAGTGCTTGTGTGTGAATGGCAGGGTTTAAAACGAGGAGCATGCATGCCTGGATGATCGAGAGAAGGCTGCTTGATCACCCCCCCCTTTCCCCTTTCATTCTTCACCTTCAAAAAACCCCAAATGGGACAGTTTTTTGCCTGTTTGATCCTAAAAAGACCATGGACACTTTAAATAAGATGTTATTTTACCTTTGACAATGTAGCTATGTGATCGCTCTGCAATGTGGACCATGCCATTAAAAAATACTTGGAGCAGGAAATGGAGTGTAAGAGTGGGGCTATGCTACAGAGACTATTGTATCTTTTCCCCTCCGTGCAGGCTTGCCCCTGGTAGCTCACTGGTTGCTCACCGATGGAATGTGAGATAAAAAGTGGCAAATATCCCACATTCCAAGGCAAATCTGGGCAAAGTTTGAGGCAGCCCTGGACAGCCTCAGGATGCAGGCGACATCATGTGGAGGGGGCTCTAAAACCCACCAGCAGGAAGAGGCTGTCCAGGGGCAGATTCCTCATGCAGAAACGGTCTGTGTCTTCCCTACTCCCCAGGGTTGTGAATAGCTATTCCCCCAAAAGATTAAAACTGCATTTAACTACAGTTTGTCATGATTCAACAGACGTCAGCACAAGTAAGTTTTACTTCCGTAGGTAATCTAAAGACATTAGTTCAATGGTGTCTGTGAAAACTGAAACCCCAAATAGTTATCAATTTTTTTCTTACACCATCAAACTGTAATATCCCTGACTTTAGGTATCTGCATCATTACATGTGTTGTACGTAGGCAGTAAGTTCTAAAATGTAAGTACTTTTTATTCAGAAAACAATTTGGCATTGTTATCTCAAGGAAAGAATGAGTGATAAACTGAGGAGGCGGTAATGACTAAAACTTACGAAATGCCCACAGCAGATGCGTTTTCAAAAGGTGGGTTCAAATACAGGAGAAAATATCAAAAATTGACAGAGAAGGAAGATCATCTTAAACCTCAAAACCAGAAAACAGGTTATGTAAGCAATGAGCTGAAGATGAGGTACAAACATTATTCTTGAGACCGTCACTGACCGAACTCAGAATTCAATAAGGTCATCAACTCTTGGATTTCAGAGACAGACCAAGAAAAGTTATTGTTATTTTATAGATGGAAAAGGTAAATTTAAAAATTTATATGTCACTAGGGATGGGCATGAACTGGCCCATGAACTAAAGTTCATAATGAATTTTGGCCAGCTTGTGTTTTTTGAAGTCTTGTTTGAGAACTAAAGAGCTGTCACAAAATTCCAGAAATTTTGATGAAGTTCATGGGGGTATGTGAAGAGCAGAAAGCCCTTTAAACCCTGTGTTTTTTCTCTTCACACACAACCTGCAACTAAGCTGTTTGGTTTAAATCAGTAATTCCCAATTTATTTTGGTTTGCCACCCCCTTGGCTTCCAGGCTCCATCCCTACTGTCTCTCCCCACAGACATATGAACACACACCTCTTTCCTGGTGTTAGGTATACTGGAAATTCAAAACACAATGTATTGCCTATACACAGTGGTCATATTTTAGTCTGGAAAAAAGCCACTTTTTGTAAAAGCCTCTTTGGGTCCTCATTGGGGAGAAAGACAGACAGAGAAGCAAGCAATGGAAAATCCCATGGCTAGAAGCAAGCAAGAGAAGGCTTTTCCAGGCTCCCAAAGATGAATAATAATAATAATAATAATAATAATAATAATAATAATAATAATAATAATATTTATTGCCTCTGCTATCAACCAAGCCATCTTGTGGCAGGTTATATAAAATAATACTCCACATAAAATACATTAAATAACCCTTACCCCCCATTAAAAGCATAATATCCTAGAGGCCAAAGAAGACCTATCCTCCCCTCTTCCAGATCAGACAGCTCCGTCTCTGCTCCTCAAGGGACAATCTATGGGTGCTGACTCCACTACCAGTGATGATCTAACCTGGAAGAGCCCATCTGATCTTCCCTTTAGGGAAGGGTTGCTAACCCTAGGTTGAGAAATTCCTGGAGCTCTGGAGTGGAAACTAGGAAACATAGAGTTCGAGGATGGGAAGAAGCTCAGCAGGAATATGATTCTCTCCATCCTACCTTCTGAAGTTGTCATTTCCTTCAGGACACTAAACAGATTTTATCCTAATATAAATACCTATTATTAATATAATTTTTAAGTACTATAATATCAAAAGTCTCTTCCCATGCAGCCAGACTGTGTAGGATGCTATCCAATCAGGCATGCTCAATTGCAGCCAGGTGTGGGTGTGGCATGTGGCTTGGCTGACTTAATAGGACAGCCATAGAAGGTCCCTAGCCTCCTTTGCTGCTCACACCACTGAGGATAGTTGCTTCCATCCTTCTACCCTGTTTCCAATGTTTTCTGACTGGTTTTGTTTGCTTTCTTCATCATAGCTGTGGTTTTGTTTGGGCTAAACCCATGCCTTTGGCCAGGACCAGCCTAGTTTAGGAGCCTCTTTATGGGGATGCACATGTGCATATGCAGCAATGTCTTCCCGGATGGGGAGATGGCTACGTCATAAGGTGAGATGGCCAAGGAGGACCCCAATAGAGGCTGAGGCCCATGGGCTTCTCCTTAGCTTCACCATCCTGGAGGACTGGTAGGCCTGATGGGTAGGGGGAGCTTGACAGGATTGTTGCTTGGACCCTGTGGGCAGGCCTGCTGATGGGTTCTGCTCCCCAAGGGACTGTAATCTGCTGGCTGCAGCATGGAGAGGAACGGTTTGGTGAATCCATTCCCTCACATTCAGTTTGCCTATGTTCAGTTGTATAACAATAAAAGCTGTGACCTCGATCATGCCAAACTCAATTCATAGGTATCTGTGTGTCCTTTGTGCACCAGTACTGTTCCACCTCTACTCAGAAATAGTATATCTCATCTTTAGCTAATTCCTCCCATAACCTGTTTTATGGTTTTGAGGGTTAATTGACTAAACATGATCTACCTCCTCTGTCAATTTTTGAAATTTTTTCCTGTATTTAAACCCACCTTTTGAAAGAGGCTTCTGCTGTGGGCATTTCGTAAGTTTTAATCATTACCGCCTCCTCATTTTATCACTCACTCTTTCCTTGAGATAACAATGCCAAATTGTTTTCTGAATAAAAAGTAGTTACATTTTAGAATTTACTGCAACACGTGTAATTATGCAAATACTTAAAGTCAGGGATTTTACGGATTGATGATGCAAGAAAAAAATGGATAATTATATGGGTTTTGTGTTTTCACAGGCACCATAGAATTAATGTCTTTACATTACCTAGGGATGTAAAACTTTTTTGTTCTATGTGCTGAAGTCTGCTGAATCATGACAAACTGTAGTTAAATACAGTTTTAATCTTTTGGTACAATGGGCTATTCATAACCCTGCAGAGCAGGCAATACACACAATGCAAGACTATGCAAACTTAAACATGCACACTACATCGTGTATCAGTTTTGAAAGTATACCCCCATCTCCACCCCACACGAAGCCTGTTGGCCCCAAGAAGCAGTATATCTCACCCCTTTAACTCTATCAGTAACCTGCACCCCTCAATAAGGAAGCAGTAGAACAGGCATAGAACCTCCCCTACATCAAAACACACACACAGTACATTACACTTCTGAAACTGTTTTACTGGTACCCCTCTGTGTTATGACAACTTAATATGATATGACATGCAACCAATGCCAGTCTGCTAATGATGTAACACCTGTAGTTTAATAATCTGTCAGAAAAGAAACAGGAAAAAACAAACAAACAAACAAAAACAGCGCTTCAGATTTGTTTATGTGTATTTATTATTATTTCCCCCCTAGTTTGAGTCTATTGAATCTGAAAAAAGATTGGCATTGCAGGCCTTTAAGTGTTACCTCAAATGTGAATCGCCTGCAAAATGGAGCTCTTTCACCAAGTATTTGGTTGGAGTCAATAACTAATAATGAAGTACAACTTGAGTTGGCCTTTTCCTGTGATGGACTCCCTCCTGTAAATAAAGGCAATCACTGGTAAATGCTTGATAGTTCTATGCAAAGGAATTTTAAGGAATGTTTTATTAGTTTTAACTGATCTTAATTAATATTAATGGTGTGATTGTTGATTTTTATGTAACTATTACTTTGTTGTTATTCACCCTGAGCTGGCTTACTGGAAGTGGCAGCATATAAATCGAAATAATAAATAAAATGCGCTATTTCTTTCCTCATGGTTACAACTCAACAGCACGTTCTTCTTTCATGATATAAGATGCAGCTCTTTGTGTATGCTTCTTGATCACCTGTATTATATTTGAAAGTAGGTTCATAGATTTGGCCATTACTTTTCCCAATCTGAGTTTTTGCTGAAAATTACTGAATGGACTAATCCCCCCTCTCTGTATTACATAATACAGCTAATCCCCCCGCTCTGTATTACATAATTAGTGATAATAGCTCTCCCTCCCCTGTATCACATAAAAATAATAATTCCACTTTTTCATCTCACTGGGCAGGTGGCTGCCTGTATACCCTTGATAGAATTAAGCATCACTTTGCCCTTAATGTTGGTGTTTGGAACCAGAGTATTTTTTGGGGGGAAACTTACTTGGAAAGGGCAATTTTAATAGGTAATATTACAATTGGCAGTCAAGCACCATGTAATATTTTAGTACTCATCATTATTAACTGTCAGATTGTTATTGCATTCTTCTTAATCTCTTCAAAATTGCAGCCCTTGTGAGTGACATATCAATTAATTTTTCCATGATTCACATGTGATCTGGGGTAAGATTAACATTAATGATTATTATGCAGTAGGGAAAGCAAAGCTGATGTCAATTGGAAAATGTCATCATTAATGCACACTTAAAGGCTAAACTGAAAGTTCTGAATGCAGATCAGAGGACAGAGATCCATTCAGAGTTGAAAGGGTCTGGCTGCTTAGTCCCACCTTCCCCTATGCCTGAGGCACTGGAGGAACCTCTGCCTTGGACAAGGACTGAGGTCTGTCTTCTCTGACTCATGTTACATGGATTTTTTTTAAGGCCATTCTATCACTTACACTATAGGCTGCAATCCTAAACAGACTTATTAGGGAGTAAGTTTCATTGAATGCAATGATATTTACATCTAAGTATACATGTTTTGGAGTGCACTTACTTGAAGAAGAGAGGCTTGACTCTTGAAAGCTTATGCTCTGGAAATCTTTTTGGTCTTTAATGTGCTTCTGGACTGACCTTCTGTAAAGGTAAAGGTATCCCCTGTGCAAGCACCGGGTCATGTCTGACCCTTGGGTGACGCCCTCTAGCGTTTTCATGGCAGAATCAATACGGGGTGGTTTGCCAGTGCCTTCCCCAAAATTTTCTGTAGGATTTCACTAAATGACACAACTTGTAAGCTGCCTTGAAGACTGCTTTGTGGGTCAAAGGTTGGGATGGGCATGAGCCAGCTGACAAATGAAAGTTCATCATGAATTTTGGCTGGTTCATGGTTTGTAAAGTGATGTTATTGAACTGAAGTGTTGCCACAAACTTCCATGAATTTTGATGAAGTCCATGAAGAGCAGAAAACAGGAGTTTTAATGGTTCTGAGCCATATAAATCCCTGCTTTCTGCTCAACACAAAAACCAGTTCATGATAGTAAATGACTCAAAACCATTTAACCCCCTGCGTTCTGCTCCCCACCACTTCTAAACTTTAAATGGCTCACAAATCTATATATACTGGTTTCGTTTGCAAATTGGCTTATTGGTTTGTGGTTCAGTTCATGGTTCAGCCCTCATCAAAGGTGAGGTTGTAAGAGTTCTATTTTTTTATGTTATTTTAGAAAACTGATGGGATTATTGAAAATATAAATTGTTTGAAGGGCAGAAAGAAACTGCAGAAGGGAGGGAGGATGAATGTATGTGTGTGCATCTCTGTTCCCCCATAAATTCCTTGCAGGCTCCTACTTGTTACATTGTAAATCTGACTCTGTGTTTTCAGATGTATGATTCAAGGGATTGGACCTTTGAATCTGTGGGTTTGCCTCATTAAATTACTTACAATACAATCCTATGCTTTAGTTATAGTGGCTGAAATTGTTTTTCTGACTAAGCTGAAAATTACACCAGTGTTAAAAATCTATGCTGGTGTCATACATCTATTGCTGCCTCAGCATCCAATGTAACAGTTTAGTGCTGGGGTATTCTATGATGGTACTGGAGGAGATTCAGATTTGAATGATTCAAATACAGGATCAGCTGTTTGTTGGGCTCTGCACTGTGAGGGGAGGCACACTGGGGGGGGGGGGAAGGCACAAAAACAGGCCTAAGACTGAATCATTATATGCCAGTAGCTGTTGTAGCTAGTGATTGTTCCAGATACTACGTCTTTTGATGCTGGTTTATTGTTATTTTCATAAATGTCAGTTTAACAAAGTGGGATCACACCGTTATGGTTGTGAACTCGCTCAGTTCTTTAAAAAAATATTATTTGATATTGCTCTTTGAAATAAATGGAAGTTACACATTGTGCCGTGAGAATAAGAACAGGAGAAGCCATGCAAATATGGCCTTGATGCCCACCACTACAGCTCAATTCACAATACAAGCAGGGCCTTTCACTTGACTGAACGCTTTCCCATAATAAACTACTATAAGAGTTATAAATATTGTAATGGTTATATAATCATCCCTACTCAAGGCTGCTTTGGTCAAGACTTTGGTCAAGAGCCACTGTCTAAACAGCAGATACCTGCATGGTCCTAGTGCAGCCTTTCTCAACTTTTTTACTGTTGAGAAACTCCAGAAAGATTCTTCAGGCATCAAGAAACCCCCAAAGTAATGTGATCATACAAAATACGGTTGGGAAGCATAGATGTCTACATGCTCACCTGGAGCTCATCCCTTTCCCATCCCCTGAAGGCCCATTACTGGCAATTTTGGAAGGTTTTTTTTTAATATGACCATATATGGGATTAGAGGAGTCACAAATTGGGATCAAGATTGCAGGGAGAAATATCAACAACCTCAGATATGCAGATGATATCACTCTAATGGCAGAAAGTGAAGAGGAACTAAAGAGCCTGTTGATGCGGGTGAAGGAGGAGAGTGCCAAAGTTGGCTTGAAACTCAACATCAAGAAAACAAAGATCATGGCATCCGGCCCTCTCAATTCCTGGCAAATAGAAGGGGAAGAAATGGAGATAGTGACAGATTTTATTTTCCTGGGCTCCAAGATCACTGCAGATGGGGACTGCAGCAAAGAAATTAAAAGACGCTTGCTCCTGGGGAGGAAAGCTATGGCAAATCTAGACAGCATCCTAAAAAGCAGAGACATCACCCTGCCAACAAAAGTGCGTTTAGTCAAGGCTATGGTCTTCCCAGTTGCAATGTATGGCTGCGAAAGTTGGACCATAAGGAAGGCCGAGCGTCAAAGAATTGAGGCTTTTGAACTCTGGTGCTGGAGAAGACTCTTGCGAGTCCCTTGGACTGCAAGGCGAACAAACCAGTCAGTCCTAGAGGAGATCAGCCCTGACTGCTCTTTAGAAGGCCAGATCCTGAAGATGAAACTCAAATATTTTGGCCACCTCATGAGAAGGAAGGACTCCCTGGAGAAGAGCCTAATGCTGGGAGAGATCGAGGGCAAAAGAAGAAGGGGACGACAGAGAATGAGGTGGATGGATGGAGTCACTGAAGCTGTAGGTGCAAACTTAAATGGACTCCGGGGAATGGTAGAGGACAGGAAGGCCTGGAGGATCATTGTCCATGGGGTCGCGATGGGTCGGACACGACTTCGCACATAACAACAACAACAAATATGGTGATATACCTGATAAATCTGTTAAAACTTAATTAACTCCCACCCATTTGGAAACCCCAGGGATTCATGACACCCTGAGAAAGCCTAAAGGCTTATGAATGGTCCAGGAGGAGTGCTGTAATTGGCCATATCTTATGCTGGCCTGAAATATGTCTCCAAATCTTTCAGAACTGGAAAGAGATTATTGTTTTGATAAAAAGAGACTTCATCTCCTAGCATTATTATTCTCTGCATGTCCACTGCTGAAACTTCAGTCTGTTGCTAAATGCAGTTTCATAAATCTGGAAACAAGAGATGTTCCCATATGAAGACTACCCCAAGAGATGGTGGCTAATGAGCAATCAGAAGCAAGAGTCACTCTGTAGGAAAGTGTAAGAAACTGATTGAAATAGCTGGAAATCGGAAATTTTAACTCCTAAAATTAGTCCTACAATATTAGACCTACAACTGGAGACCTAAGGTATGGCAACAGGCAGGGAAATAACCAGAAAAAGCATACCTATAGTTCTGGAACATTTTTACCATCACAGAAGGAAGGGGTAAGGAAAGAGGAGGCCACAGCCAAGCCCACTCTCTCCTGCAAGACTGCTGCTGGGCACCAGGGCAAGCTGGTGTGGCCAAACTCCCCCCTGGCGATTTTCAACTGTAGACCCCCAACCTTAAGCACCAACAACCCACTGGGCTGTCAGGTGGGCCAGTACTGCAACATTCTACAACTAGCCAGAACTGGAACAACCAGGGAGCAAGGAGTAGGGATGGGGCTAATGGTTTTTTAATCTATTTTATATTAATTCATACTATATTTTAAAGATTTTAAGGAGACTTCTAATGGAAATGTATGTATCTTGGCATTTATACAAAGTTTTACCAAGTCTGTGCTGTTTACTGACCCAAGGCAACCAATCATGAGGAGACAGTATAGAAATTACGTAATAAATAAATGAATTGATGGATGGATGAATGAATGAATTCCAATAGTGGCTTAAAAAGGCAATTGATTTTAATGGGCTTAGACCAGAGTAACTCTGCATAGCATTGCATCATTAGCATTGCTTCTGGTTATACCCAAAAGAACAGTTCTAGAAAGAATTTCATTTTGAAATAAATTTATCCTCCTAAAATATGTGAATATGAGTTTTTTTTCCCAGATGGTACCATGTTGTTGTAAAAAAACTCATATTAAGAAGACAATGCAAGCTTTTAAAAGTTTTTATATTCCTTTTTGTATGGTCCCATGAGCTTTTAAAGCTACTAAATATAATTATTTTACATATTCTTTGGAGAGTGCATATTTTCAGTTTTCAGGTAACAAAAATACCAGTATAGCTTGGAGTAAAAACAAATGTGTAAAATTATTAAGAACTAAGATTTTGTAATGCAAAATTGTCAGGATGTATGCAAATTTTTCTATTTATTCATTTACAGAATTTATATCCTGTTTTCTGCCCTCCCAAGGGCCACCAAGGCAGCTAACAATTTAAAATCTACATGACAAAAATCAGTATTTAAAACCATTAAAATCAACCCCCCAACACACATCATTAAAACAATGAAAAGCAGAATTAAAATACACACAAAACATAAATGCAGGAAAGAAGGGATCACTGAGGGAATAATAAATGAAACAACAAAGAAAACTTCACCTGCTGGCAGAAGATGGCAGAACAAGAGGACAGACAAATATGTTCCAGCTCTTCAGAGCCATGACCAAGAAGGCCCTATCCCATATTGCCATCCATGTAATCTCAGAAGGACTGGGCACCTGAAGCAGGGCTTCAGAAGATGACCATAATGTTTGGGAAAGTTCATAAGAAAGAAGGTGGTCCTTCAGGTAAGTTAGTCCCAAGCTGTATAAGGCTTTGAAAATCAAGACCTTGAATAGCCCTCATTTTGTTTAGCCTGCGTTGAGGATTGTAAAGTCAACAATAGTAAAGAAAGCAGCTGGGTCTGAGTTTCCTTAGGGTTCATTTAACTGATACCCTGCAGATAGCTTTTAGCTACTATAATTATATGCTCTAATTAGGAATTAGAAGATGTTTTATTTTCCTAATCATCATATTCTGTTTAATACATGATATTTGTTCGATATTGTACCCAGGTATAATGAGAAACACGACTTCTTTGAGTAATGGACCTGTCTTTTAACATGATTAAACGTTCTCTGCAATGATCTATAACTCTGGAATTTTATACAGGAACTTTTAACCTCCTCCACGCCTGCTCTATAGTTTGAGGCCTAGCTCATTCTGAAGCTTTTTAGATGAATTCTAAAGCAGTGTCTTAATTGGTCAATTACATTGCTGCAAGCCTGCCATAAAGATGCAGACAACGCAACATTTACATAAGTATATCAAGCAAGGTTTTTGAACTGTCAGATAATTTGTACAATTATGGCAAAGCAAGGCAAAGGACAAAATTAGATTATAATCCTGTGATGTCTCTTTCCTTTCTTTCTGCATTTGCTGTCTTAGCTCATCAGTTTGTCCTGTCTCAAGTCCATTTTGCCTTTCAGGGTAGAGAATGTACTGTGCTGTTAAATATGACTACTTATCGGAGTTGGCTGCAATTAAGGATGGTCCAACATCCATCAGTGTGGGTGTTGGGTTATTTTTCACATATTCAAATAGTAGACTACAGTACAACCGGCAGGTTTTCAGCAGGACCGTTTATGCACTGGGAACTTCTCTGCCCCAGCTTCCGTGCAGTAGCACAAATCAGGGGCAGATGAGGTGCACCAGGCCAAATGCTTTCCCATGTGGGTGCAGGAAGCGGTGGAGCAACCTGCTATGACTAGAACTCCAGCCTGCAGCCCGGCATGAGACCTCCAGTGCATAAACGGTCCAGGTGCATATTCTCATACAGCCTGATAGAAGCCTCACATTTCTCTTCCCTTCTCCACAAAGCTCTTGGTGGTGGACCCCACTAAGTCACCTTTCGAATATATGATTCTATGATTCTATGAATCAGTCAGCCTGGAATGATGAACAGTGATTATTTCAGATCAATCAAAAGGACAAGATCCTGGGATAATCTGGACTTTTTAAGAAACTATAGATGTACAAGATGGTTGTGTGTAACCTGCCCTGCTTCCAAACAACTTGTTCCAAGACAGCCTCAGATAATTTCACCTCTTGACCCAAGGCTATTTGGTAACGTGGTCTCACACTTGGCATGTGCAAAAAAACCTCACAGTAATATTTTTTGGGTTCAGGTATATTGGATATATAAAAAATCAGTATTTCCCAATATTCCTGAATTCCAAGACCTGTATAGTATTGGGAGTCAGAAAATAAAAGCTGAACACTTTTAATACTTTGGCATCAGCATATACTCCAAGCTGTCACTGGGCTCTGAATTCCCCTTCCCACTCAGATCCTGGCACTCACGGGGGTTCTGCTGCTGAGGATCTGAGTGTGGATGGGAGACATGTCCCTCTCCTGGCATTCATGAGGCTTCTACTGCTGGGAGCAGAAGTTGTCACCGGGATCTCAGTGTCTGTGTTGTGTGTGTGTGTGACATGTAACTTTTCTATGCACCTCTTGGCAACTTTAAACAGAAGGTAGAGAGGAATGGGGCAAAATGTTTCCAGGTATTTTATACCAATTGAAATTTCCAGATTTTCTTCAAATTCAGCTCCCAACAGAGTTTGTGACCATAATCCATGTTATCAGCTGGACCCTGTTGTATTAGATACATGGCCTACAACTGAAAACTGGACAATAATTTAGGTATCTTATGGAAGTGAGGGTATCCTTAGTAGGGATATTACACTGGTCTTTTTAGCACCAATGGGGCTAATATTTTTATTAAATAATCCGGTTCATCCAATGTGTTGGTCTCCTTCTAGCAGATTTTACTAGCCAGAATAGGCAGCTGGCAAGAGAACAAGTATTCTGTTCACTAACTTCAGAGTATCTCTATATGAATCTGATGAATGTAAACCTCCGGAAAATTAATATGTCCTCTGATCAGGGCCCTTCCTGCGCCATCAATACCAGGCATTGAATGTGTTGGCCTCGGATGGGGATCAACCGAGAGCGTGGCCATCTGGTTAGTGTACCGCGCGCCCAATGCACCACCAGATGCCCTGCCTGCCCTGCTAGAGGCGGTGGCGGCCAGTTTCCCAGTCTATTAGTCCTGGGGGACTTTAACGTCCATGCTGAGCTGCCGTCCTCTAAAACTGGGCAGGACCTAGTGTCAACCATGGCGACACTAGGGCTCTCGCAGTTTGTTGTTGGCCCCACCCACCAAGCAGGTCACACCCTGGATCTTATTTTCGGCGTAGGTCTGAATGTGGATCTGGTCACGGCAACTGCCATGCCATGGTC
This sequence comes from Paroedura picta, assembly GCF_049243985.1. Classification (NCBI taxonomy): domain Eukaryota; kingdom Metazoa; phylum Chordata; class Lepidosauria; order Squamata; family Gekkonidae; genus Paroedura; species Paroedura picta. The sequence continues at coordinate 51,533,507 of NC_135377.1, forward strand.
AGACCACTATGCCCTGAAGGCTCGGCTATGGCTACCACTCCCACCTCAGTTGGGTGCCGAGCAAATTTTAGCTCGCCCGCGGAGACTTATGGATCCAATTGGATTCCTGAACGCTCTGCGGGAGCCAATGCATCCTGGCACTTCTCTCAATGGCCTGGTAAGCGACTGGCATGACAGACTGCTGGCTGCCATTGATGAGATAGCCCCCCGATGCCCTCTCCGGCCCCGTCTCAAGCGGGCCCCTTGGTACACCGAGGAGCTTCGCAACAAGAAATGGGAACTGAGATGGCTAGAGCGAGTTTGGAGGAAGACTCGTGACGAAGCCTTGAGAACATCTTATAGAATGCAGATGAAGGCCTATGAGATGGCGGTGAAGTCAGTGAAATGCAATTTTTACTCGGCTACCATCGCATCCGCAGACTCACGCCCGGCTCAATTGTTTAAGGTAGTTCGGTCTCTTACTCCCCTGGCTGAAGGGCAACAAAACAGTAGCAAATTGGATATCAGCTGTGAGGCATTTGCGAGTCATTTTGCGGATAAAATCTCGACACTCCGCCATGACCTCCCTCCAACCTTAGATACAGAAAGTGAACTAGAGGCCCCTTGGCCGTCTTTGGAGAATACCTTGAGTAACTTCAGACGACTCACGCTGACCGAAGTGGACAGGATACTAGCAACAGCGAGGCCAACCACATGCCCACTAGACCCTTGCCCATCCTGGCTCCTAAGAACAGCGGACATAAGGATAAAGGGCCCCCTCCGGGAGATAATCAATCTATCTCTCACAATGGGAGAATTCCCGGAGGGACTGAAAGAGGCTGTGGTACGCCCACTGCTGAAAAAAACATCCTTAGACCCGCGAGAGCCCAACAACTATCGACCCATCTCACATTTAGCGTTTCTGGGGAAGATGATTGAAAGGGCTGTCGCAAACCAACTAACAGAGTACCTGGAAGACGCTTTGGTCCTAGACCCATCCCAGTCAGGCTTCCGGCCTGGCCATGGGGTAGAGACAGCGCTAGTCGCCAGTTGGACCGAGGCGGGTCGGCACTGCTGATATTACTAGACCTCTCAGCAGCGTTCGACACAGTCGATCATGACCTTCTAGCTCGCCGCCTCACCGATGCCGGAATACGAGAGACAGCCCTCCAATGGCTGATCTCCTTCCTCCGGGATCGTGGACAGAGGGTTGCAATTGGAGACAAAACATCAGACCATCGTCAACTTACTTCTGGAGTCCCACAAGGAGTGGTCCTCTCTCCTATCCTATTCAATATCTTTATGCGCCCTCTTGCACAACTGGTACGGAGGTTTGGGCTGGGTTGTCATCAATATGCCAATGACACCCAGCTCTTCCTCCTGATGGATGGCCGCCCTGGCTCCCCCCCAGAAGCATTAGCCAGCTGCCTGGAAGCAGTAACGAGATGGCTGAAGCAGAGTCGTCTGAAGCTCAATCCTTCAAAGACGGAGGTCCTGTGGCTGGGTAGGAAGGGCCCATGCAAGGAAGCGTGCCTGCCTGCCCTGGATGGCGTACAGCTCTCTACGGCTCACTCCGCCAGGAACCTAGGCATGATTCTGGATACTTCCCTTACAATGGAAGCCCAGATCACAAAGGTAGCGCGGCTGGCATTTTACCATCTCCGCCAAGCCAAACTACTAGCGCCCTAACTCCTAGCCACAGTGATCCATGCGACGGTCACCTCTAGACTGGACTTCTGTAACTTGCTCTACGCAGGCCTGCCCTTAGCCTTGACCCGGAAACTACAGCTGGTCCAAAACGCAGCGGCCAGGTTCCTCACAGCAACACCGTGGAGGTCCCACATCCGGCCCATTCTCCACCAACTGCAGTGGTTGCCAGTTGAATTCCGCATCAGACTAAAGGTTCTGGTAATTACCTTCAAGGCCATTCAGGGTCAGGGCCCAGTGTACCTGAGGGACCGCCTCCCTGCCTATGCCCCTAAAAGAGCTCTGCGCTCCACCGCCACCAACCGGCTAATGGTCCCTGGCCCTAAAGAAGTCCGCCTGGTCTCGACCAGGGCCAGAGCATTCTCTGTTCCGGCCCCCACCTGGTGGAATGAGCTCCCGCAGGAGATCAGGGCCCTGACGGAGCTTAAACAGTTCCGCAGGGCCTGCAAAAAGGAGCTCCTCCGCCAGGCATTTGGTTGAGACCAGGCACAACCAACAGCGAATGAAGTGCCCCCACTCCCCCCCTCCCCCATCTCCCCCCTTCCTCCCAGAACTCCACCAGAGCACTCTGGACTTGTTGTGGTATTGCACCGTTCCATCGTTATATTATTATATTGTTATACTGTTACATTATTCTGTTATATGGTTACAACCACTGTTATTAATTACTGTATGTTTTAACGAAGACTGTTTCATGTATCGTTGATTAGTTTTAATGTAAACCGCCCTGAGCCTTCGGGGAGGGCGGTATATAAATCTAAATAAATAAAATAAAATAAAAAATAAATTAATGTGGAACCCAACCATTGATGATAAACCCACTATTGCTTTGAGAATTCTTCAGGCTGTGATATTTTTTTCTGATCAGTTATGTATAGACTAGTAAAAAAGCCCATTGTATATCCTAAATACAATGGGCGCTAGGAGGCTGGGGCAGAGTAAAAGATCGCTTACTTACAGAGAGGCTTGAGCGGCGGTGGAGGCAAAGGCGAAGGTGGCAGCTTGAGCGGCGGCTTGACGCAGGCCCACCCGCCCAGGCCCACCCGCCCCCGAAGCTCTCCCAAGCCTTCTCTCGGCCGGCGGAGCGGCCTCGCGGTGTCGACGCCGCCGCGAAGCTGCTCCGCCGGCTGAGAGAAGGCGGCCAGGCCCACCCGCCCCCCAAGGCTCTCCGAAGCCTTCTCTCGGCTGCTCCGCCGGCCGGGAGAAGGCGGCGCGGCTGACCGCTCACCTGTGGCTGTGCGGGTGAAGCAGGCAATGGGGAGCCGCGCGGGCGGGATGGACACTTGGAGGGGCCAATCAGGAGCCGCTTCGCGACTCCTGATTGGCCCCTCCGAGTTCTTATCCCGGACAGGGCCCGCCCTAACTCCTCCCACAGTGCCCTTACTGCTTTATTCAGTCCGTGGCGCTCCGCGCCACAGGGCTGTTTAAAGATATTTCATAAAACCTTGTTTTTGTGTCTAAATGTGTAACTGCCTCTGTCCTATACCCGTGAAAGAATTCCATGAGTTTAATATTGTTTGCTTAGATATTTGGCTCTTGAAATGCTCCTATATTGATTCGTTTACATCATATACTCAACTCTTTCTGTCTTAAAAACGTGCCCTTTGATTAATTTTAAAGGTTTTTCAGGAAGCAAATGCAAAATGTGTAGGGGTCTCCGAGTTGAATTAAAATGAACTCGCCCACTGTTCTTTATTCTGAACCAGAGCGATGTATCAAGTCAGCATTGTCTATTCATTCTGGCTGGCAGCACTTTCCAAGGTCTCTGCTAGAGGCCACATCAAGTATCACCTTATCCTTTTAAGCGGAGAGGAGAGTGGCTGAACCTGGGACCTTCTGAATGAAAGCAGATGCTCTACCGCTCCTCCAAGCACCATATTTATGATATGCATTCTTACCTCTTGGAGGGTTGTAAAAGTTTCCTGTATTTGAGCCTGTCCTGCTTCACTCCAAACGTGCTCACATTCAAATGACTTTAACCCCTTGTTTTCCCTTAAGCACAGTTTTTGTGCTATTGAAGTCAAAGCTGACCAGATGTCTTGGTTCATAAAGACAGGCAGAGCTGGTAGGTGTATTAAGGATGTGCTATAGCTTCAGTCACCTCCTTCATTAGACACGAATCCTTCTTTACAAGGCACCAAACAGGACTGTATGCCATTCTAATTTCCTAAATTAATCGGTCGGCATTACAATAGCTCCAGGCTGCTGTGCCATTTCTTTGCAACCCCCCTTAGAAAATGAACTAAACCCCAGCACTTCTCCATGGATACTGGGATCCTCTTTTTAGTCCTTGTTTTCAACCATCCAGTTCTGCATGGAATTCCAGTGATGAGCAAAGAAGAGGTGGCATTTAAGTGACCAAAAATGTGTTATGATACAACCTTGTGTATAATCATTTCTTAAAATGCATCATGGTGACCAAAGTTCTAAGTCATTAGTGTGGAACTGTCTACACAGAACCCTACTGGGGTTGATCATCCTGCCCATTGTCAGTATGCGTGACAGGCCAATTTAAATATTTGCTGCAAAAAATTTGAAGCGAGATAAATGAAGCTCACTGGCGAATGTAAAAACGCTAATAAAAAAGCAGCAATGGCAACTATGCCAATGTCTTTTCATTTAACTCAATATAGCACCCACTGAAAGTCCCCATTCCCCCCACTCCAGTTCTGTCTCCCTCAACAGCTGCAAGTAGGGAAATGGCAAGTGGGGAAAATATGCCTAGTTGAGGGATGTTCCCAATTTTAATTGTTGTCTTTCTGATTGAATTCTTGACCAATTTACATTTATCTTGAGGGACCGCAAATTGTCCATGAATGTGCTTTCACGCTTTCATGGAATGTGTGCACTGCCTAATCTTCGTATTTTACTGCAATAATTTCTACTTCGGCAAGGGTTTAGGTGGTTCATCAAGAAAACATGTCTCTTCTAATCTGCTTGAACTTCCGAACAGTGAGTCAATTAAGTCTAAATATTCATTGACGCATTTCCTGCTTGCTCCTATTTACACAGGATAAGCAGCTGCTAATACATTTTGAGTCAATGTATCTTCAGTAATAATGTGATTTATTTTCGTGCTTGTTGTTTGTTGAAATTCCTGTGGTTTTGCAAGTACAATATTTATAACAGGTGAGTGGTACTAGAAACTTGGAAGTGGAGGGTAATAAATGCAGTAACAATAACAATAACAATAACAATAATGATGATGTCACAGATATGGGGATTAATTCTTTCAACCCATTCAAAAACCTTCATCCAGAGCAAGAGGTTTACTTTTGCAAAAGGCTGAGAGTCTACCTCTTTTATCAGTTGCCTCTTTTAACATCCACAATTCAAAGTGACAGTGTTGGGTAGCAAACTGGAGTGAAATTTATATGGAGGTTGACTGCTCCATCTGGAATAGGGAGCTTGCCTGTGGAATAGTGGGTCATGGGAGGGGGCAGTAGCAGAAAAATCAATGCACAGTTTCTCTACGGTTGGAATCTTGGTTTTCCCTTACTGTACAGTAAACACACAGGTATACTTGCCTGGTACTAGGGGATAATATCTAGGTTAGAGGGAGTGATTTGCAGGCATGTGTAAATCAGGAGATCTCCCTTTCAGTAACTATAAAGCACTCATCAATTGTAACCTTCCAGATCCCTCAGCTTTTCCAATGCAGCTTTGAATCTTAGTCCACAGTCTCATGCAGTGAAATAGTTTTTGAGAGAAGAACATGAGTACACTAATTAAATCAATGATCATAAGCAAATTACTTTTTTGGGGTGGATAGGTGATGGTATGCCATATTCCTATATAGTTTATTCTGAGGGGCATTTCCCACGGCTTAAAAATAGCACAATGGTTGCTGATTGAAAACGCTACTAATTTGCCATAACGCACGACGTCGTTAACGATCTGCAACAATCCTGAAACCGACCCGCAAAAAGCGCTTCGTTGTAGCGCTTTTAGGGGAATCCAGAAAACTGGATTCACCCTCCGGATAGCGATACACTCCTGCAACCAATCTGCAACAGTAGCGCTAAAGACCTGTGCGTTACCATTGTTGCGGGTTCTTCAAAGTCCCTCCTCCCGAGCCTGTCCTCGAAACTTCCGGCGAACTGTTCGCCATTTTTTTTTTCTCCGAGCGAGCGGGGATCTACGAGGCAACGGGACAGCGACTGGCTTTCAAGCACGATCACTTTAGGAAATTCTGCCCGGACACCACAAGAGTTTTTCACAAGCACAGTGGCACACACCGTCACGTTCCCTAAATTTGGCCAAAGCTTAAAACCCCGTCTACCATCGGCCAGTCCTAGCGGAGTCAACGTACAGGGAGCATTTAAAAAAATTCTCCTCTGAGCGTGCCAACGAACATTCGCCGCTCGCAGTCTCCTGCTTAGCTTAGAGGGGTTCAATAGACATGATTCGTGGTGATATCATGAGGGGCGGCTTATGTGTAGTGGGTCTTTGTGTGGTTCCCGGTGCGTGCTTGTGCTTGGGTTCGGACAACCCCTTCCATTGGCGGCTAGACCTCCGGCAAGCGGAGTTGCCGTCCCCCGTTCATTTTAAAAAATTTTCCTCTGAGCGTGCCAACGAACGGTCGCCGCTCGCAGTCTCCTGCTTAGCTTAGAGGGGTTCAATAGACATGATTCGTGGTGATATCATGAGGGGCGGCTTATGTGTAGTGGGTCTTTGTGTGGTTCCCGGTGCGTGCTTGTGCTTGGGTGCGGACAACCCCTTCCATTGGCAGCTATACCTCCGGCAAGCGGAGTCGCCGTCCCCCGTTCATTTTAAAAAACATTCCTCTGAGCGTGCCAACGAACGTACGCCAGTAACATGTCATGTTTGGTTGATTTATGCTGTGGCTGGTGAATATTATTGGGGAACTGCCGAGTACTGCCGCACTTGCTCTCGGTTGAACACCGGCATGCGTTTGTGTAATGGCGGACATTTTCCTAAAATGGCTCCCGCTGCATGTTCAAACTGCTCTTCTCTCGTGTAAACGAATCAGCGCATGCGTTAAGTCAAACAACAAGGGCGCCAATCTGGCCATTAGGAGCAGATCCTGTTCCCGCGCGAGGAGTTTTGAACGTGACATGTGACCTAATGTGGCCAATGCGCGTGTCCCCTACTGCCCTCTACCAATCAGGAGCCGGCTAGTCCCTTTGTCTTTGTGTGCGGGAAGGTATATGATCCGTTGCACCCTGCACCTTCCACCACCATTTTGCTCAGCTACCAGCGAAAGCAACATGGAATCGTCTTCTCAAGCCTCGTCCGTCCCTGCAACCGGCCGTGGCCCAACTTGGAGGGACGCGGAGATCAGGGACCTGATCGGGATTTTCTCGGAGGAGAAAATCCAGGACGCGTTCCAGTCCTCCCACAGGAATAGGGAGGTATTCGAACAAGTGGCCATTAAGATGCGCGCCCTGGGCCACAACAGGACCGGCCTTGAATGCCGGTCGAAGACCAAGACAATGAGGGCAGAGTATATGCGTGCCGTGAACCATAATAAGGGTTCCGGCAACGAGAAGGTTACCTGCCCCTACTTCGAGGAGCAGCGCCAGCTGTACGGAGACGGGGAAGGATCCGGCAGGCCGAAGCGCGTCGGCCGGAGCCTTAAGGTGGTTCGGAAGCCGGCTGCCCCGGTCGAGGAACCACCCGCTGAGGAGGATCCCGGCGAGGGCACCTCGTCCAGCTTTCGCCCTCCACCCCCCGTCCAGCAACGAGCCGCGGAATCGGTAACGCTGGACCTCATCGCCATCGTTCCTGGGGAGCCAGAGGAGGCTCCTGAGCAAACGCCCCTTGCCTCCGGTAAGTGATTTTATTTTTATTTTATATTTCCTTTTGAGCAAATGTGTGTTCTGACGTTTGGCCATCGTTTTCTCGTCAGTTCGTTGCAACGCATAAGATGGTAGGCTGTGGAGTGCTTGCTGTGTTTACTATTTGAAACGGTTTTAATTTTATAATTTAATTTTAATTTTTAAAAGATTTTAAAAGATGGTAGGCTGTGGAGTGCTTGCTGTGTTTACTATTTGAAACGGTTTTAATTTTATAATTTAATTTTAATTTTTAAAAGATTTTAAAAGATGGTAGGCTGTGGAGTGCTTGATGTGGTTAGTATTTGAAACGGTCATGTTTAATCAACAGCCCCAAAATATTTGCTGCATGCCTCGCCCATAGGCCTTCTGCAGTACTTTGGCTCACTACTTTGGGAGCTTGCTTTGTGGTTCATGGTGTATGCTTGCTCATTTTTCAATATTTTCTGCTCTTGTCCACAGAGACACAGTTGCCAGGGACGGGGCCCCTCGAGTCTCCAGCAGCACCTGACGTGGATAGTGATTCGGGGGCATCAACTAACATTGGTAAGTATTAGTTAAAATAGGGGGGGGGCTGTTTTGACTGCTTTGTGCTTTTCTGTTTGTGCAGGGCAGCAGCACTGCTAAGAGAAAGAAGAGAGTCCCTCTGCGTTGCTGGTGTAGCCTTTGAAGCTGGCTTTGCCACCCTTTGGTCCTAGATCTGTTTTTTTTCCTTTTTTTGCAGATTTCATACCCGGAACACAGGAGGAGGAACAGCCTGGGTTGCTTGGACCTCCTGCACGGCGCAGGCGGATACAGATTCAAGATGGTGAGCGTGCATGACCTGTTCCTTTCGAGCCATAGCTGCAGGACAATGTCGCTAGGCACTAACCATGTGCTCCCTTTTAATTGTTGAGAGTCCTGCTGTGAAAGTAGGCAAAAGTAAAAGCACACCATGGGCAAACAAACAATAGCCATGTGCTCGCCGGGGATTGTTTAAATTCTTGGCAGGAAAACACGGGGACAAAAAAGAACACCATGTCCACCATGGTGTGTTTTGACTTTATTGATGTCACTAACAGTTTTGTTTCTCATTTTTTGCCAACAGAGGTTCTTTCAGATGAGGAGGAGGAACCACCCCTGGCTCCAGGCAGCCCACCACCTAGAGGTGCGCTCCCAGCAGAGGAGAGGCTTACGAGGGAACGCGGCAGGCTGAGGCGCGTCTCCATCTTGACAAGCGTGGGAGAGAGGCTCCTTGAGCACTGCTATGAGGAGTCACGGCGTGCCGCTGCCGCTGACCAAGCCATGCTCACACTCATTGCCCAGGAGGGGAGAAAATTGAGGGCAGTCCTTAGAGAGACAAACCAAATCCTACGCGAAGGCGTGGAGGAGGTGCGACTGATAAGGAGACTCATGGAGAGGGCTGTAGTGGTCATGGAAAGGGCCTACCCTCCACAAATCGCCCCCGCCCCCCCACCACCACCCACACCACCACCCCCACCACCACCCACACCAACACCACCACTTCCAGCACCCACCCCACCGACTCCCTCTCAGAATGCCTCCACCCAAACACGAAGGAGGACTATTCTCGGAAAGAGGAAAATAAAACCAGCAGACAAGTACTCCCCCTCCTAGTTTTGCCCACTTTTTCTATTTCATGTTATCTGTGTTTTGTTGTTTGTTGAATAAAGTTTATATTTTTGACTCTGTCTCTGTGTACCCTACTGTAGAATCTGCAAGGCCGAAAGCGGCCTCTCTAGTGATTGTCTATATTGTGGTACTGCTGTGTGGGTTGGAGGTTGGAGGGGTGTTAGTTCAAGGAGTTTTAGGAGTGTGGTGTGGGGTTAAATATGTGCGAGTTTAAGAAGTTACACTGGAGTCTTGTTATAAAATTTGCAATAACATTTTATTTTAAAAAACATTTTAACAGGGGAAAAACATTAGGGAATGAAACTTGGAGCCCCACCAGCACCACCACCCCCCACCCCCCTGGAAAACCTATTTTTTTTAACAAAACTATACATTTAACAGGGGAAAAACATTAGGGAATGAAACTTGGAGCCCCCCCCCCCAACCCCTACCCCAAAACACAAACAGGAAACAAAACTCAGGTCTCACCGCTCCCCTCCCCAGCCCCTTCCATCGCCCTCACTCTCCTGCACAGCCGTCCCACGGTCCCCCTAACTTTGCGCCGGAAGAGCTCTTCGTCCTCCTTCTTCTTAACTGTGTGGGGAGGGAGAAAAAGTACACATTAGTGCCACACATATTTTCAAATTTCTTTAGTTTACATGCATACACTTTTAAGTGGCCTTAGCCACAGTGTGAGAAGAGTTGGGCAGTGGGGAACATAACCTACGTTCTTCCGCCTCCCTCTGTTGCCTTTGCTGCTCAATCTCCCCTTTCAGCTCTGCCACTTGAGCCTCCAGGGAAGTAACTCTGGCCTCCATCGCACGCAGCCTTGCCTCCACAGTTTCAGCTATAGAAATCAAACAAAGAATTTAATAACACTTCAAATGGGAGCATCACAGCAGGCTCCCATATGGCTCCATGGGGGTACACACACATGGGTCTCCCGCACAGGCATAAAACTCTCACCTGCAGCCTGTCCCGAGGTGGAAGGTCCCTCTTCCTCCCCCTCCTCACGCTCAGGTGCTGTTGCCAGCTTGGATGGTGATTGTGTGGCTGGGCAAAGAAAAAGACAAATCATAATTAAAAGCACACAAAACAGAGATGAAACACAGCTGGTGGACACACCACAGTTAGAGTCTAAGCGCATAACCAAAGTGGTTCTACAGTACTGGCTGGCTAAGTCTGAGGGGGTTGACAGCATCTAAATACTTTCTCGAATTTCATTGGGGACAGTAGGGGAAAGAGGCAGCTAGTCATTCCATGCATGTTTAAGGGTAAAACACAACGAGGGCAGCACTCACCCATATGCCTCCTCATGTCCAGGGGGGGCTTCCCAGCCTTCTCCCATATTTTTACCATCTGGTCGTGGAAGACCGTCCTCCCACTTGGCTGCGGGATCCCCCCCCACTGTTCCAGACTGTTTAGGAAGTCCAGCTTAAGGCGCTTGAATTTTGTCCGGACCTGCTCCCAGGTCCGGACGTAGCCCCTTTCCCTCAGCTTTGAAGCCAACACCAGGTAAGCACCCTTGGTGTGGCAGTGGGTGCTGGCCATAAGGCGGCCAACACTTTTCGATTGGAGCACAAGCTCCAGAAGTGCCTCAGCCTCGGCGCGCTGCCAGAAGGAGCCCTTCCGTGGCTTCGGCATCTTCGGAATGACGGTTAGGGAACGAACGTGCGTTGCTCCGATAGACCACCCCGTTTTTTAAATGTATCAAAGCTGCCCACCAATAAAATTATTCATTGGAACATAAGTGGATTGATCCTCCGGTTTGACAGGGGTCGCCAATACTTCCTGGCTACCCGCCTCCCCGAACTTTCCCCATTCAGCGCTTCCGTATTGTGTTTGTCAATTTCAGTTGGGAGTTAGCATTTAGGGCTGTCAAAGTGCTTTTGGACCAGAGAATCCCCGTTTTTTTGCTGGCAAAGTACACAAACCGCACAAGACAAGGTTAAACAAATAACACAAAACTTTATTCACCAACAAGAGAGTGGGAAAAACAATTAAACACGCCTCCTGTTTCTGTAGATGTGGGTGGCTATGGCGTCCCGAACCTTGCACCCCTCTGCATAGATTCTTCTTCTCCTTGCTTCAGGGATGTCTTGTGTGTCCTCAAGGACAACAGGATCAGGTTCATCCACAGGGAAGGGGATGTTATGTCCCTTGTCCTCGCATATGTTGTGCAAAATGACACACGCGATGATCAGCGGAGTCACATTGTCTATATGCACATGTAGTCGGGACATCAGGCAACGGAACCGGGACTTCAAACGTCCAAAGGCACGCTCCACTACATTCCTTGCCCGGGAGTGAGTGAGGTTGTAGTGGCTATGCACGTCTGTCCTTGGCCGCTTGTAGGGAGTCATGAGCCACCGTCGTATTGGGTAGGCTCCGTCCCCGAGCACCAACGGCGGCACACGCACGCCCTCAATGGTGGCGGTGGGGTTTCCTGGAACAAAGACCCCTTCGTCCATGGCTTTCCTGAGGTTGGATTCCCTGAAAACAAGGGCATCATGCCTCCTGCCACTCCACCCCACCTCGGCATCGATAAACCGGCCGGAGAAGTCCACTGTTCCTTGCAGGAGAACAGAGCAAAAGTCCTTCCTGTTCCCGTACTCTTTTATGCTTCCCCCGGGGGCACGGATAGGGATGTGGCTTCCATCGACGGCCGCAAAACAATGCGGGAATCCAAGCCTGGCAAACCCGTCCATACTCTGGAATAAGGGAAAGAAAAGAATATAAGCCATTGCATGTCAGCGTGGGGTGTATCGCGTCTTCGTTGCTGACCTGTCAAACAAGAAAAAAAATTTAAAGGGCAAAGGGGATAGAATGACACTCACCGCTCCAAGCCGGTCTCCGAGGCACACGACTTTGCTGAACAATTCCGCCTCCATGGCGAGGCAGAACTCCTTAAGGATATCGCCAACCGTAGTGACTCCGAGTCCGAATTGCTGGGCTACTGTCCGGAAGTACTGAGGGGTGGCCAAGTACCACAATGCGGCAGCCACCCTTTTTTCAACTGGAACGGGGCGCCGCATGCCAGTGACTTGCCTCTCCATGCGTCCACGTAGAGCCTCCACGAGTTCAAAAAATGTCCCCCTCGACATCCTGAAGTTGGCAATCCAGTGGTCATCATCCCAGCGAGTCCACACAAAATTCTCCCACCAGTCAGAGGATCGTTCGTCCACCCAGAACTGTCTGGGGAACCGGACCTCTGCCAGTGCTTGCCAGCGTTTCTTGGCCGCCATGGTTACCCTTACAGAACGTCTTCTGCTGCTGGTCAGCGTTCCGGGCACCCGTTCTCGGTACTCCGCGATAGCAGACGTCCGACGCGACAAGGCGGTATTCATGCGCTGGAGCACCGCGAGCATGTAAGCCAGCAATTGAAAAATAAGCCTCTCCATTGCAACGTTGACCTGTGCTGCGGGCAGTAGGCTACGCAAACAAAAGAGTGAGGCCGACCGCGTGTCTGCCCAGGTGCATATAAGCAGGTAACCTGTGGGCGTGTACTGTGGGCGGGGATTAACCAATCAAACATGTCAATGCATCTGGTTCCTAGAAAACAATAGAAAACACGTTCCAAGGGCGCCAATGATCGGACGATAACGCGTTGCTACGGGGTTTCCTGGGTTTTTTAAAAAAAAAGGGGACCCCGACAAGTTCGGCTTTAGGGTCGAGGTCAAAGGTGTGCCTGCAGTTTGATTGACGGGCACGGGAGGCCAGAAGTGCTAAAAAGGGACCTCCTTTGTAGCGATAAGACGGAGAACCGGAAGCCTGTGGGTTACGAAAGTGGCGAGAAGTGAAAGTGCCAAATTCCGCAAAAACCGCAGCTGTGCGTTACGGGCACGGCTAGTTACATTTCGCTACTTGAAGTAGCGCTTTCACAAACGGCAACCAAATAGCAACTTTGAGCTCTGTGCGAAATGGCCCTAAGTCTTCTATACTATGCTATGTAACTACCACATATGTGAATTGGGGATGGGAGGCAGTGATTGGAACTAACAACTCATCACCTTTAACATACTGCATGTTCCTTATTAGTCTAGTCTTCAAACTCACAGCATTGTGATCACACACCTTCACAGGTACCAAGTGGTGCAATGCCTGTGATGTGTTAGTACGGCATTAGTACGGCAATTAGTACGACTGCCATTAGTACGGCAATTCAATATGATATCACCAATTTCCACTACATTATATCTCTCCACTGCATTACATTTCTGGTTCCCACCTATGATACAATCCAGGCCTCCCATTTGCTTGCTCCTATAGTTTCTATGGCAAGACCATAGAGAATAGAAAAGGGATTGAGGATATTGCCTGGAAATGACATCAAATCTCCCTAAATTCAACCCTCCTCAGGTACTGCTCCCAAAATCTGGAATTTTCTGAGGTAGTGTTGGGAATCCTAGCATTATTAGGCCTTGACTCATTGGTCTCAGGGTTTAGGATGAAGGGGACATAGCAAGTCTATCCCCTTTCATCATGACATTTCTTGCTAGGGTCCTGGTGGGGTCTTTTGGCACAGGCAGGTAGCTATTCAGGGAACAAGATGGTGGAAGTGATATATCTGTGTGAGTGCACTGGATTCAACCCTGGATTCATCTGGAAACAGCTACAAGATAAAACAGGAGGCTAACAAGCAGCTGTCTATATTGCAGGTGTGTTAGTAGAAACTATGCTACGCTGCATGTAGTATTTTCCTCCATGCATGGAATTCATACAAATGTTCATTAGTGTGCTTGCAATAGATACCTTCATTATTTCTCAAGCAATGCACCAAAAATGTTTAAGCGCCTTATGTTTGTTATTCTCTGGGCCACGATGTGAACTGCATCCAAGAACCTTGAGAATGGTGAATGTCTAAAAGGTAAAGGTATCCCCTGTGCAAGCACCGAGTCATGTCTGACCCGAGTCATGTCTGACGCCCTCTAGCATTTTTATGGCAGACTCAATATGGGGTGATTTGCCAGTGCCTTCCCCAGTCATTACCGTTTACCCCCCAGCAAGCTGGATACTCATTTTACCAACCTCGGAAGGATGGAAGGCCGAGTCGACCCTGAGCCGGCTGCTGGGATCGAACTCCCAGCCTCATGGGCAGAGCTTTCAGACTGCATGACTGCTGCCTTACCACTCTGCACCACAAGAGGCTCTGGTGAATGTATAGACATGGACTAATAATACACTTGTTCCAAGGTATATGTTCTTGCAGAACATAGGAAATTTGAATTTGCAAACTATTTCATGGGGATTCCTTCTCATTTGATACAATCTCAAAACATTAACTGCAGATAACTGCTACATATTCACTTTCCCATGACTTTTACTAAGAGTACTTTTCAGTCCATCGTCTTCTGGACTGGTGGTTGTAAGCTGAGGAAAGTCTCTAACAAGTGGGCCAACAGCATTCATAGCAGGGTGTCGTGTTGCCCATGACAACTCTATTCATTCACAACTACCAAGCTGCGGGAGTCAGACAGCCTTTAGGCAGCCACAGCAAGCTGTGAGAGCAGCAGACAAACATGGGTTTTACAAGGCACTTGTTTTATGTTCGCTTCTATATTCCATTGAGCTGTTTATTCTATATAACTTGCAGCTAAATGCCAAAGCAAATGCAGAAATCAAATCGGGCTGGGCCCAAAAAACAATTAGTGGAAGAAAAATAACAGCAAATGCTATTCTGATTATGCTTTTTCACCCAGTGCTCTTCTCTAGAAATTCTTGTTTGTCTTGCCCTGATCACCCTCCCCCTATAATGACAGAAAGTGGGTTCAACTACCTTAAACAAAAATTAACATTATTTAAATTAATCAAATGGTGGAGCTACACCAGTGCTTATTTCCATAAACTGATGAGGTTGTAGGCTGGCTGTACTAGGCACTGGTCTACCATTTGGACAGATCTATCCTGGCTCCAAATTCATTTTGTGTTTCTGCTAGTCTTGCTTATCATAAGGTGACCAGATTGTCCCACTTTTGGAGGGACATCTGGGGGCACCTGGCAAATTGTACTTATGTTGCAAGTAAATAAATATATATATATAGTTGCTCCATATAGACCAAGTTTTTAATCAAGAACCCCCCCCCCCCCGGTCAATGGTGTCCCACTTTACCAATGTTAAATTCTGGTCATCTTTATCACTGTCTGCACCACCATATGTGCAGAAAGGTGCCCAGCATCATCCCTTTCCCCTGATGAGCTGACAGACTCTAGGATGTAAAAGGACATATACATGTCCTTCATGCCAGATGTCTTGAAATGCTTACCAATGCTGTGCAACTGTTCTCATCACACAAGCCAGTTTGGTGTAGTGGTTAAGAGTGGGGCCTCTAATTTTAATTTTATTTTTAATTTATGTCTCTTTTGTCATGTTTTGTAACACTTGTTTTATCCTGTCGCAATCTATTGTGGTCTTTTAAAATGCTGATCCAATGAGAACTGTATGTCCACTCATTAATTTTTATCCAATGTGTTTTATACTTTTCTATGTACTTTTATTGTTCTGTATTTTCCTTTTGGCTATTTTGTCCTCCTCTCTAACATTGTTTTATCCTTTTGTGATTTACTGGTTTTATGCTCAAGACCGGTGGTCATATGAGCTTAATAATAAAGGAAAGAAATATTAATTAGTAAATTCTGTAATTTTATGAAGTATTGTTTTGCGGGAGTTAGAATTCTGCATCTATCTAAACAGCCTCCTGCTTCAGTGAGATACCTCCAGCTCTACCTACTAGGAAGTAGAGGAAACATGATGAAAAAGTGGGGACATCAACATGTATCTGACACAATGATGTCACTTTGTGGTTAAACGATAGAGTTTGGAGGAGATGGTAAAACTTTGATCATTGCAATGATGTCTCTTCTGGGTTGCACCAGAAGTGATATCACTATGTAACATGAAACTCACGATGTGGCTTGTGAGCCCCACCCCCCCATGGCAAGTTGCCTGCTAGTTTCCTGCTTGATGCTGGCCTGGCCACCCTACATTTAACAGAAACTTGGGTGTAAACTGCACGGAGCTTTTATTCCAATCCCAGGTTGATTCAGTCCCTGCCATCTCCACTGAATGTGATTTTGATTTTGTCCGATTTAAATTTTTCCTCTGCAACAAGCATGGTTGAACCTACCTTTATCCTGCAATATCCTAGAGTGGATATAACCCTCAATATTTGAAGAATCAGATTGTGAAAGCATGAGAATGCATGCGGAGCTCTGTCTGTTTTGAATTTGTTTCTGAACTCTGTGGTGGAGAAGCCCTAATTGGCCAGTTCCTGGTTTCCAGTCTTAAAGGGGAAGCCCTAGTTTTTCTCAGCAGAAGCTGCCGAAGCCTAAACTTCTCTCAGTACAGATTTGACTCTTGTTTTTTTTCTCCCTCCTCTGCTGTCTCCAATCCCCCACTCGTTCAAGAAAAGAAAGAGGCTCCTGTTGCACTTGGCTCCCCCCGCCCCTTCTGAGCTTTCCTAACCACATGCAGAACACTTTTCTTTTTCAATGGGGAGGGGAGGGGAGGGGAGAGGAGGACCCAAGTTCAAATTGATCTGGATTCAGCAGGATCCACAACGGAATAAACAAAGTCAGCGCAGATTCAGCCCAAGTTCAAATTCTCACTTGGCCAAGGCTTCATGTTAGATTTTTCTTCTTTCTTACTTATCAAGAGATGAGAATTGTTCAGTGCTTTGAGTGCCAGCACTTGCTATAGAAATGGTTAGAAATTATTATAAAGCAATTATGATCATTTCCTGATCATGTTCAGTTTACTGTTTGGTCAACTTGCTAGAGATAAAACTATCTGGAGCAGTCAGTTGTATAGAAAAATCTCATCATAAAAGTATCTTGGGAACAACATGGTGCAGTTATTGGAAATTCATTGCTGAAGTTACCGGCAGTGGGAGAGCATTAGCAGACTGGGGAAGAGGGAATGATTAAAATGGAGAAGATGTGGGAAACATGAAAGTTAAAACATGAATGTTGCCATGAGCTAAGTATACTAGTCATCCAGAATTTTATAGCACTGTCCATTTTAAAGTAGTTTCCACATCCAGTTTACCCATCTTTTTATTAAGCATAAATGATTGCTCTTTGGGGCTTTTTTCATCAAACTTTGTTGTTTAGACCTGTCAGTAATTTTGCCATAATGCTGCCAGTAATTTTGCTGTAGTGCGGACAATAAAATGTAGGGATGACTCAGTGCTCAAAAAGGAAGGTTAGTGAGAGATTTTTGACTGGATTAAAGAGACTCTGCACTTAATAAAAAAAAAAACTACATTGAGTATTTACTGCTGCCATTCCTTTTGTAAGACTATATAGTCTTTAGAGATGACACTGTAACACTTGTTTCAATGGGTTGTACTCAACACTGTTCCTCTGTCAATGGAAAGCTCCACAGACCGGAGTTGCTTGAGAAAAAGCAAACCTTTAAACACATGTAAAAATGTGTAGAACTGGCTTTCTTTTTTCCCTTGAGATGTTCATCTTTTCAGAAAAAAGCACTTCTCTGTTGTGTGTACATTCATATTTCTTAGTACAAACCCATATTTATTCTTCTTCAGTGCTGCATTTACTTTTTGGCCTTTATTATGTGTTTAAAGCAATCATTCTGGTAACAGCAGTTGCTATGATGGATAAGTGTAAGAGCAATTCTTTTGTTAAAGAAATGGTGCTTCTGTGGCATTATGAAGATGTGCCAGTAAAATATCCAATGCACAAATATCAAATGCAGTGTGCTGAGAGCAAAAGAAAAATAAAAAATAGGGAAGAGAGAACAATATATTATGCTTGTTACTGAGCTTCTGTGAAGTCTGCTTTTGACTCTGCATGTAAGTGCACTCCATTTTCCTCACAGTATATTAACCCTGATACGTGCAGAAAAACATAAATATAGTGGGTCCCCTATAAATATACATTTTAGCCTTTTGGTTTTACAGTGCAATCCACAACAGAATGACCTGCTTTTTAGAGAGTGGAATTCTGCTTGGGATGGTGCTGTTAATTCATATACAATATTTACTTCTCTTTAGTAAGCCTACAGTGGGGAAGTTGTTACTGACATTCACTTTCTGGTGTCATTCACAACAACCCTCTCTATCTCAGTTAGTACATATGAATTTACCCAATCTCAGTTACTCCTGAGACAAACCAGTTTTATATCACGTTCGAATGCTTTGTCTTACAGCAGGGAGACTGCGATGAACTGCATTTCAAAAACTCTTAAGTGCTGTATAAGCATGTAATGGACAGTGAAGATTAATGCCTCAAAGAGTCTGAGAGCCTTGAGTGACAGGAATTTGATTGGTTAGCATCAGATGAGCAGAAAGGCTTGGGAACTGAGTGCTGAAGAGAACTCAGTTTGAATTTAGCCTTGACTGTGGAAAGTTTGTTTGACTGGGAAGAGTTTAGTTATGACTTAAAACAGTTTCATAGTGACTGAGGACTGGGAAAGTTGGCAAGGAGGATTGGGTGGATCAGTGAAGACGCCCTTTGGGCTAGAAAAAGGGATAGATTTTCTAATTAGATTCCCTGTTTTGTTGAAAGGGAAATAGCTCTATAGAGTTCAGTGATTCCTGGTGTGTTTAGAAAAGGAATTTGGGTACTTGGCAGTGTATCCCTGCCTTCTGAAACCAGTTAAATTCAAGTAAGTGGGGTGTTTAGAAAATGCTCAGTTGCTGAAAACATATGAGAGTGACATTACTAAGTTATCTTAGAATTCATTACTGATTTATCTCAGACATTTGATCCCTGATTTCACCTGACTTTTCCTTTTCTTTGTTGAATGAAGGCCATCAGGTAGTCCATGGAGGAGGGAGGCCTAGCCACAGACCCATGTGCTACTATCTCATTTTGTTTTTAAATATATAGAACAATGAGCTGATATTTGACTCCTTTGGCTAAGTAGACCTTCATGTCATGACTCACATATTCTCAATAAAAACAGCAAGCAAAGCTCTGTGTATTTAGTGCAGTTGCCTACATCTGATTGTGGCTTAAAGTGCTGGCAGAGTTTAAAATATGCAGAGAGAACAAAGCACCAGACTGCTTAAAGTATACAATAGCTTGATAATGAAGAGTAACAGCTTTGTAGAGAAAGCTGAGAGGGAGAGAAAGCGAAAGAGAGAGTCCTAATAGTCTGAATACCTACTTATCTTCTGTTGTATTATTCTGGATGAAAGCATGCAGAAAGCAAAGGAGCAGGTAAGTCTCCAAAGAGCCAATTAGGACATAGAATATTAGAAAAATACCAGGGTTTTTATTTTAAGTATGCTAAGTACACATCTCCTCCGATGCCTCCTGTTCTAATGTCCTCTCCAGATTCCTGTTGAATCACACTGCAGATCTTGCATATTCCAACGTAAAGAACCTGCGATCAATCTTAAACAAAGCTATGACCTGCTAAGTCAATTGAATCAAAACAATGTTATCATACAACAGAAGACACCCAAAGAATAATGGAATTGGACTAGGATGGAATTGGACTGGAAGAGGATCAGTACAGAGTGCAAAGCAAACCACAACTGCCAGGCAAGGGATAATTGCATCACCAGGGCAGAAAATGTAGCAAGATGATACCTAGAATAATCATTGCAGTGAACTACATTCAGTTCGATTATGAAGGATTACCCACCTGTTCTCTTCTACTATAGTTCTAGAAAAGTGCCGTCCTGAACATTTCTGTGTTTTGCATATTCCATGGAATCATAGAAATGTGAGAGTCACTATAGACAATGCACATGAACGGGCAGTTGCTGACCTCAACTTTTACAGCCTTTACCAGTTTTAGAAGTGCAACGGGAGAAAAAGGGCTGCTTTCTCATCTACAAGGGCAAAATAGAAGCATGACGGTAAAAGACTCCAGGAAGAAATATACATTAGGATATCAAATATCCTGTGAGCTAAGTCACAAGGATTCACATTTTGCAGATAAGAAGCCAAAGGATTGTGACTTTTTCTCAGATCAGCGAGTGTTAGGTGACCAGAAGTTTATGAGTCCCAAGTTTATGAGTCTCAGTGACTCCAGCTGCCACCAATGACGCAGGTTGACAAAGTGGTAGGAGCTTTGGATGACAAAGGTTTAATTGGCCAGGGCCCCTCCCTTTCCCACCCTCTTTAGCTCCATCCTTGTCCACTTCAGGGGCAGTCAACCTTCCCACATAAGGGAGTTTTAAAAATACAGTTTTAATAATATATATTTTTTAAATCCCAACATGCAGCCACACACCTCGGGTGCACCAACGACAGAATCCCTGCTTTAATCTGTGAAATCTTTCACTTGAACAAGCTCTTGTTAGTCTTTAATGTGCTATTAGACTCCTGTTAGTTCAGTTAATGATACTGAAAATGCATTCTTATATGTAGAGATTATTTTCTGTCCTTCAGCTTGATAATTTATGTTGGTAAGCACCTCAACATAAGTTCTTCTAAAGTTAATGGAACTTAGGTTAAAAGTA
The DNA here is from genome assembly GCF_049243985.1 of Paroedura picta. Lineage (NCBI taxonomy): Eukaryota > Metazoa > Chordata > Lepidosauria > Squamata > Gekkonidae > Paroedura > Paroedura picta. The sequence goes on from NC_135377.1 coordinate 51,554,040, forward strand.
AATGTGTTCCATCTTGATTTGTAAAGGAACGTTCTGTGTTCATGTCAAGAAGATACTTTTGTGATCATCCTCACCCTTCCCCTGGCATAAAGTTTACTTGTCTAAAATGGCATAAACTATCTTAATTTTGTGTTAGCGATGCAAAATTGTACTTCTTTAAATTGCTTGTACCGGAAAGAAGAAATTGCCTACTCACAGAAGAATTGATAATTTAATAAGGGGAGGTATCCACTTGACCAATAAACTTATTTGCATTCTTTACAGCATTTCACAAGAGCCTCTTGTGGCGCAGGGTGGTAAGGCAGCAGAAATGCTGTCTGAAGCTGTCTGCCCATGTGGCTGGGAGTTCAATCCCAGCAGCCGGCTCAAGGTTGACTCAGCCTTCCATCCTTCCGAGGTCGGTAAAATGAGTACCCAGCTTGCTGGGGGGGTAAAAGGTAATGACTGGGGAAGGCACTGGCAAACCACCCCGTATTGAGTCTGCCATGAAAACGCTAGAGGGCGTCACCCCAAGGGTCAGACACTGACCTGGTGCTTGCACAGGGGATGCCTTTACCTTTACAGCATTTCACAAGGGTGGTTGCAATTAGAGTCTTCTATTAATAAAGCCCAGTTTCCTACTGGCATCCATACACAATCATTCTGCTACTGAGAATGCAACATTACTGACAGTGTCCCCTGCTGCAAAGCAAGACATAATGAAGGAAGTGTTCTACATAAATGCAGCATATGTTGATTTAATTAGCTTTTGTCATAGGAATACTGATTTCACAGGTGGTAGGCAAACATTTCGATGGGACTTGCCCTGCTGATGCAAAATCCTTTTCTCAATCTCTTGTTAACGTGGTAACAGTGCAATACTAAACAGTTACATCGTTTGGTGGCCACTGAAGTCAATGGACTCTGAAAGGTGCAATTCTGGTTAAGACTGCACTATGAGGTATCCATGAACCCAAATTTGTTCTGGAAGAATAAACTGGCAAAACAGGGATACAGTGTGGGCTTTTTTTGTTGTCGCAAAATGTCTTACACAGCATCACACCTGAAAAATGTGGCTCCAAGGAGTTACTTACCTTTTCCTTTGCTCTGGAAAGCATTTGTTAGATGTAATAATCCCAGAGAGGAAACTGGGTTCATCAGTTTTGTGGTTCCTTGAAAATCAACAACTTTTATTCCATTATAAACTTCCATGTAGTAGAACTCAGTTCTGCTGTGTTCCATGAACTCTGATGAAGTAGAGCTCTTGCCACATATGATGGAATAAAACTGGGTAGTCTGTAAGATGCTACAAGACTACAGTTGCCAAACTCCAGGTGGTGGCTAAAGATCTCCTGGAGTTACAATTGATTTCCAGATGACAGAGATCATTTCCTCAGGAGAAAATGGCTGCTTTGGAAGGTGACATTATATCATTGTATGACATTATATCCTTCTGAAATCCCTCTTTTTCTTAGATGTAGCCCTTGTCAGTCCTCACCCTTCAAATCAGATATTTCCCAGCACAGAACTGGCAAACCTATACAAGATTTCTATGTGTTAAAGGTGTTTATAAAATGCAAATAAATATGGTTGCCAAACATTAATCTTCCCTTTTGTTCAGTGATTGTCCATATCTTTTCAACTGGGTCAGGACTCCTTCAACCACACACATTTTGTACCCATTGTTAATGTATATGTCTCCTAGTGTGGGATTGGACAAACGGCATTTTTCAGGCTGGTCAAACAGAGGGCAGAGGACCATCATTTTGCTTGTCTCAAAAGAATAAATAGATGCAAATCTAACTCCAAACATGGTGAAGTTCAGAAACCAGAGGGACTACAGTTCATAAACAAGGATGCTGTTGGGATGAATGTCCCCTGAACAGTATATTTTTTTCAGGTAGTTTGTCAGGATTTTGAGTCTAAACTTTCTTCTCCCAATGCAGATGTTCAGTCACTTTACTAAAGCCAGGAAAATTAGGGCCATTCCGCACAACCACCAATGTGGCTAAATATAGACGCTATTGTAAAGCGCTGCAATTAATAGCGGCAGGTCTTGACAATGCACACAGCTGTTTCTATCGGAAAAAAGGCTCTCCTAATAGCACTGTTTTTGTTACCCACAAGTTTCGGTCTCGCCAGAAACAAAGAAGGCAATATTTTTCTGCACTTCTTCCTGCCCCTGGCCATCAATCAAACAGAACAGCCAATAAACTGTTGTGTTTGTGCTCCCGGGAAGCCCCTTTCCCTTTAAAATCTGTTTTTAAAAAAACCCCAAACACCAGTAACAACAAATATTTGTTAATTCGATGTTTCAGAAAGGCCTTTTTCGCTGGCATAGGAGCTGGTGTTTAATCATTTACATGCTCTTCAAGTAAGAAAAAAAAAATCCCCCCCCCCCCCCGATGGGTGCAATTTCTGGCTGAAAATAACAGGCAGTGTTGAACAGGAGGCTGTATTGTGCTCGGAAAGTTTAAAGACAATTGCAGAAGGGAGCTTTGTTTCACTTTTAAGCACTTTGTGGAGTGACTTCAGCCAAAGAAGCCTCGCTTATTTGTTGCTTTCACCAGTTTAAGGGTGAAAAAATGGTGATCACATCTCCAGAAGCTCAGGCGCGAGAGCTAGGGAGGGACATTATTTCTACCACTATATTGAGAATGCACATGTCATTTTCGGATGTGTGGTAGATTGTTCTCAGGAGTGAAGTTTCTGAAAAGCGCTACATCGAAGCGATTTTTGCAGGAGTGTTGCAGGAGCGTTGCGGATTATGTACAACATCATGCATAATGTAAAAAAAATAGCATTACACAACAGTTAGACTTCAGCAACATTAGCGCTGTGCGGAATGGCCCTTATTATTGTCAATTACTGCCGTTAATGGTCACTGTACTTGCCTTGAGTAAAGGGGCTTGTCAGTGAAATGTCAAAGTCTACTCTTCATGACATTTTGCAGCCACTTTTATAGTCTCCCCCAACTCCTTATACATATATCTGTGTGTACCTGAATATAGATTGTGCTCCAGTACATACAAGTTTATGGCGGATAAATTGGTTAGCCTGTTGCAGAAAAAAACAAACATGAAATGAGTCTCGTAGCATCTTAGAGACTAACATAGCTAGCTACCTGTCTGGAATTTGTTACCATGGCTTCTAAGGTGTTAAAGCAAATACCACCTGATCATTGGCAATCAGTTAATATTTGCTGTTCCTAAATAAGAATATTAAATTGGTTCAGGCCCTTTAAAGTGGCTTCCACACAAAATTTTTGCTCTGCAGTCCTCCCTAAATTGCAGCAATTTTTTTTTTTTGCTGTGCAATTTCCCCATCTTCTCAGACTTTTCTTATTCTTTTCTGCAGTTACTGTAAAAATCACATTCAAAGCAGGTTTGGTGACAGTGTGTACAGGAAGGTATGGATTTTTGCATCACCTCCCCACATCTGGCACCATTTTCTACCAATTTCCCTGTCATTCGATGGTGGGTTATTTGCTATTTATTCCTAAAAAATGGTAGTAGATGTAATACTCAAGCATCTTAACCCTTTTACCCCCAGAAAAAATGCCCACTCAACGTGAGGGGTGAAATAATGAGGGGCTTTTTGCACGGATTCAAAATCGCACGAAGGTTGCTACTTGGAAACGCTATTGATTTGCCTTAACGCACGACATCGTAGACAATCTGCAACACTCCTGAAACCGATCAGCAAAAAGCGCTTCATTGTAGCGCTTTCAGGGGAATCCCAAAAAGTGGATTCACCCTCCGGAAAGCGCTACACTCTTGCAAACAATCTGTAACACTAGCGATAAAGACCTGTCCGTTACCATTGTTGCGGTTTCTTCAAAGTCCCTCCTCCTGAGCCTGTCCTCCAAACTTCCGGCAAAGCGATCGCCATTTTTTTTCTCCGAGCGAGCGGGGATAAACGCACCAGCGAGCCTCTTTCTGTTTAGAGGCTTCCCTGGCTTCAGTCCTTTACCTTTAGTCACTAAGCACAAACCACATAAAAGCCCGTTTGCTGAAATAAAGTCCCTTTATTTTTTACACATTAATTCAGCCGAAAATCGGGCCCGTGAGAGGGGGGGGGATTTTTTTTTTTTCACTCGAGGCAGCGTGGCAACGATCATACGATCAAACGACAGCTCACATTAGGCAGCTGGATGGGTCTCTAGGTTGCAACGAATCTACCTAGATTCGTTGCTATGGGTCTGTTTTTTTTTTAAAATAACCTTTCTTAAAGGGAAAGGGGCTGTTTGGGAGCATGCTAACGGCTGCCCATTGGCTGCTTGATGGCCAGGGGCGGGACGAGCTTGGCAATAGCGCTTCCTTTCTAGCGATTTCTGCCGAGACCGGAAGCCTGTGGGAAACGCTAAAAAACGCAACTGATTCCACTACAAAGGCAGGTATGCATAACGACGAATTCCACTATTTTAAATGGCGATTTTTCATTCCGCAAACAATTTGCAACAAAGATCCCCGTGCGTAAAGGCCCTGAGTGTATGTAGAACCCCCCCCCTCTATGGAGTGTCTGTTGCCACTGTGAAAACTTCATTTTTCCAGGAGCGAGGAAAGCAAAACAGGGAACCACCTCTTTGCAGTAGCAGCCCTGTCAGTAGCTCAGTGCTTAAAAGCTTCCTTGTCAAGCATCCTGTTTGGAAACAAGGCTTGGGCTGGTTCCACACAGGGATTTTTCTGAATGGGAAACAGCAAGTCTTTCTAAGAAAGCCAACTCTCTGCCTGACACTGTGCTCATTCTAAGCGTGATGTGTGGTGTTCCTCAATCCAGTTTTTCTCCAGTGTTATGGAAAAACTGTAGAGTGGCTTTCTCATTGGACACAGTCCTCTCTTTGGGGCCATGATAGGGAGGGGCATGGAGTTAAGCTTCGTTTTCAAAAAAGTGTGAGGAAGCTTGCTGGATTACATCATCCCTTCTCCACTGGCTCAGTTAGAGAGCACATGCTTTGCATGCGGATGGCCGCAGGTTCAATCCACAGCTTCTCCTAGATCAAATACTGCAAAAGATTTTTTATTGCAGGTGAGTGTCAGTGGCAGTCATAACAGACATGGCAGAATAACTGAACATCTGAAATAGCTTCATACCATTTGTACACGATGTGCAGTCCAAAATTCAAGGCAGGAGCCTGGGTGTGATCCTGGTTGCTTCCCTTACAATGGAAGCCCAGGTCACAAAGGTAGCGCGGCTGGCATTCTACCACCTCTGCCAAGCCAAGCTACTAGCACCCTACCTGGACCCAGAACACCTAGCCACAGTGATCCATGTGATGGTCACCTCTAGGCTGGGCTTCTGCAACTCGCTCTACGCAGGGCTACCCTCATCCTTGATCCAGAAACTACAACGGGTACAGAATGCTGCGGCCAGGATTCTCACTAAAACATCATGGAGATCCCACATCCGGCCAGCACTCCAACAACTTGGCTGGCTCCCAGTTGAATTCCGGATTAAGCTTAAGGTTCTGGTAATCATCTTTAAGGCCATACGCGGTTTGGGCCCAGTGTATCTGAGAGACCGCCTTCCTGCCTATACCCCCAAAAGAGTCTTAAGCTCCGCCACCTCCAACTGGCTGCGGATCCCTGGCCCCAGAGAAGCGTGTTTGACCTTAACAAGGGCCAGAGCCTTCTCGGTCCTGGCCCCCACCTGGTGGAACGAGCTCCCTGAGGAGATCAGAGCCCTGCCCAAACTTCCACTGTTCTGCAGGGCCTGCAAGAGGGAGCTCTTCCCCCAGGCATTTGCTTGAGGCCGACTGACTCAGAACACCTGCTGGTCCCCTCAGACGCCTGCCCATGACTCTCCCAAAGTTACTGTTAATTGTTATTATATTATAATTGTGGTTTTGTAATCTTTTGATGTTTTTTGAAAGTTGTTTTGATGTTATAGTCTGCATAATGTTTCATGTAAGTTATAATATTCTGTGTAAACCGCCCAGAGCTGCAAAGAAATGGGCGGTATAGAAATATAAATAAACAAACAAACAAATAAATAAATACATTTTTGTTTTGTAGCAACTTCCCATTTTTACTTGTACCAGGACCAGCTCTCATGCTCCAAACAGATTTGCCAACACTGAGATTATCCCTATGTTAGAAAAATGCCACAGCTAAACAGGCCTTCATTAAATAGAAGTCTGGCACAGGATTAATGCTATAGGTTAAAATCTGCTTTTGTCTGGACTTGGTTCAGCTAGGTTAGAATGAGCCTTTGCTTGGTTTTTCTCTTTTGCTCTGGGGGAACCTAAAGTTAGCCTGAGATAGAGAGGCCGGGTCCTTGTTGATTGTCATCATTAAGAGAGATTTCTTAAGCATCTGTAAAAAAAAAATTTCCCTTGGATTTGTACCAAGTGATAAGATTTTTCTTAATTTCAATTTTCATTAGCTGTAACATTTTAATTAAAACAGTCTAATGACTAGTTGGGTTCTGGAGTGGTTCCAATGGTGAAAGTGGTATCTAAATTTGAACCCAGCATCGGTATGGACTCTGTGTTCAGATGATATCGCTGCCAGGCCACCTCCCTCCCAAGCCTGGTCCAGATCATACTCCATAAGCCCCATGCTAAGGGAATTTAAAAATATACTTTTCAGGAAGGAGGGATTGCGTCAATCCCACCTTCCAGCAAAATAACACCCCCCCTGGCACAGTAGAACCTCCTGCTGCCACTGTGTTTTCCAGGGAGACACATTTCAGTGGGACACTGGGTTTACCACTGAAATGTGTCCCCCATGGAGACACAGCAAGCTGCAGAGCATGTAGCTCTACAGCAATGCACCAGTGGCAGCCAAAGTGGTGCCACTTGTGCAGAATCGGTAGAGGATTCTTTAAATCTTCTCCCTGGACTGTTTTCCTAATATGTCTAGGACAAATAAGAATTGTGAAGAGGGGGGCATTTATATCGGGGAAAATAATAGGAAGGAAAGAAACCCCCAATGCGGATTGCCTGATCTGATTCATATTCCACTCCCGACTTCCATGAACAAAAACAGGGATACAATCATAGAGCTCTCAACTTCTTGCTCAGTTTGTATTTCCATTTTACTTCTTTTTAAAATGTGTGTATTGGCTATTCAAGCACAAAGCAGTTTACAAGAATCCATAAAATGCTCCATAACCTCCACTATAAAAATATAATATACATCAAATTTGACAGAAATCATATGCTATATAGCAATCATTCATGTGTAGAGGAGAAAATAAAGAAGCATTTATGGACGCCACTGGGGAGTGAAGGAGGAGTGAGTTCTGGTTTCTGCTTCTTCTATTAGATGCCTTCCTTCTAATGGTACATTATTTGTGCTCACTCACATAGGCGTCTCTGGGTGTGGAGCAAACAAATTCCCTGTGCCCTCAATCCACTGGCCTTTTCTTCCTTTGTCAGAACAAGCACTTCAGTATGCAAAAAATAAAGCTTATTTGCTATTGAAAATTAGATGCATCTTTAGCATGGTGGAGCAAACTCTTTGAAGTGAATAAACCTGACTATCCCCCACAGAGAGAAGCAAATCATCATAGTAGTGACATTTTAAAACACAGCAGCTGTTTTTCCCTTCTCACCAAATGAAATCCCCTAAGGGCTCCACTGTGTGTTCAGAAAGACTGTAAACCATAGGCAATCTGTGTTTCTCTGTATCCTAATAAACTTCCACTGAAGTCACACAGATATTAGCAATTCTGTAATTAAATCTGTACTAGGCAATTGATAAAGTTGCTAAAGACAAGTTGCTAAAGACAGTGAAGCCAACCACTTGCCCTCTAGATCCATGTCCATCATGGCTGCTAAAAATATCCGACACAAGAGTAGTAGCCCCCCTCCAGGAGATAATCAACCTCTCCCTTTCAACAGGAGAATTTCCGGAGGGTCTAAAAGAGGCAGTGGTTCACCCACTACTCAAAAAATCTTCTCTGTATCCACAACTGCCATCCAACTATCATCCCTTCTCGCACTTAGCGTTTCTGAGGAAACTGCTTGAACAAGTGGTCATGGACCAACTGTCTGCATACTTGGAAGAAGCTTCGATCCTAGACCCATCCCAGTCTGGTTTCCAGCCTGGCCATGGGGTAGAGACAGTGCTAGTCACCCTGATGGATGACCTCAGTCACCAGCTGGACTGAGGTGGGTCAGCGCTACTTATATTATTAGATCTCTCAGCAGCGTTTGACACAGTAGATCATGAGCTTTTAGCTCACCGCCTCGCTGATGCCGGGATCAGAGGGACTGCCCTTCAGTGGCTGATCTCCTTTCTCCGGAATTGCGGACAGAGGGTAGCATTAGGAGATAGCTCATCAAGCCGCCACCAACTGGCTTGCGGAGTCCCCCAAGGGGCAATCCTCTCTCCAATCCTATTTAACATCTTTATGCGCCCTCTTGCCCAGCTGGTGCAGAAGTTTGGGCTGGGTTGTCACCAATATGCTGATGACACCCAGCTCTTTCTCCTGATGGATGGCCACCCTGACTCTCCCGCAGAAGCATTAGCCAGCTGTCTGGAAGCAGTGATGGGGTGGCTCAAGCAGAGTCATCTGAAGCTCAGCCCTTCAAAGATGGAGGTCCTGTAGCTGGGTAGGAAAGGCCCAAGTGAGGAATCGCGCCTACCCAATGTGGATGGAGTGCAGCTAAAAGTGGCCCACTCTGCCAGGAACCTGGGAGTGATACTTGATGCTTTCCTCTCAATGGAGGCTGAGATCATGGCGGTAGCACGGCTGGCACCTGGTGGAACGAGCTCCCAGAGGAGATCAGGGCCCTGACAGAACCGAAACATTTCCACAGGGCCTGCAACAGGGAGCTCCTCCACCAGGCATTTGGTTGAGGTCGACCCAAACCACCGCTTCCAGTTGGCCCCCAAGCTCCCCCCCTACGACCAACAATATTCGGTTTAACCTACGGGGTCCCAGTAAGAGTTAAGCTGAAGCTCTCACAATTTCTATTTATAATGTTTTTGTTTATGATCTTGTTAAGTTATTATTGTTATATTGTTATTACCATTACCTGTTACCATATGTTAATTGTATCTCCTCCTGTTTTCTGTAAACCACCCTGAGCCCTCGGGGAGGGCTGTATATAAATATAACAATAAACAAACAAATAAACAAACAAACAAACAAACAAATAAATAAATAACAAAGTATCTGAATCCTCTGTTAATCAAAGAGGATGTATCCCTTTCAGGGCTGGTTTATCTGTGTAGCACACGTACCACGGCCCGTGGGCTCTGCACTCTACTCCCATAGATCAGGACTATAGCCTCTCTCCTCCTCCCTTTCCCTTCTTTAAAGACACTCAGAGTGACATCCCTTTCTGTTATGGAGTCCTTTCTGCCTCCAGTATGTCTTCTGCCACCACAATTGTACTCTGCTAGGGCCCCATGCATCCTTAAACTAGCTCTGGTGCTATGGGCCCTGCAAACCCTTAAACCACTCCTGATCTTTTTGTAACTATGTGCCAGCTTAATTATGTTCAGAGTTGAAATTGTAGCTTTATGGGTACCTAGTTATTATGGTCATATATGATGCTAGTTCTTTTTACCTTTTATAGCCTTTCATGCCTTGAGACCTGCATGCTTGAGGCATCATCTCTTCTGATATGACCCAATATTATTACCCAAATAAGAATTGGATTGGGGAATTTAGTGTAGCAAGAGAGGTAACAGTGGCATCTCTACCAGTGTATAACAGGGTTATTCCCTTAGAAACTCTCAGTTAACCTGCCCGACTGTTAGGTTTAAATGGCTGGCAGCCATTTCACAGGTTAGTTTTATTTCTCTTCTTGAAAATTGATCTGTTTAGTTTCCTCCTGCTTGGAAGCAGGGAAGGGGGAAATGGACAGATTAAGTAGCTCAGCTTCAATTCCTAGCACCTTTCAACCATTTAAACCTGAGGGTTGGACTCCCTGCTCAGCTGTTAAGTTTAAGTGGCACAAACAGCTGAACTGGCTCATTCCAAATTTTTGAACTGGCTTGTGATCCCATTTATACCCATCTTTACTCTTTACCCCAACTAAATTTTTCTACCTGGTGAGGAGTTTACACCTCAATTCTGAGCCATAATAATTCCCCAAACTACACTCATCAAAAAGCATGTAGTTTTTCCCTAGGAGTTGGGAGTGGGGAGACCAGACTTCAGCCCTCCATTCTGCTATGAAGCTTACCAGGTTCAAATGGGTAGGTTCAAATGGGTAGCCGTGTTTGTCTGAACTAGCAGAATAAAATCAGAGTCCAGTAGCACCTTTAAGATCAACAATGATTTATTCAAGGTGTGAGTTGCTTCTGAAGAGTGCTTGCACTCAAAAGCTCAGGCCTTGAATAATTCTTTGTTGGACTTAAAGGTGCTACTGGACTCTGATTTTATTCAGGTAACCATAGGGCAGTCTATCTTTGTATTGACAACTTACCAGCCTTCTAAACAAGTAAATGATGTTTGGCATTTGATAGCTTTATTCATCATACGAAGCCTCTGCTGAAAAATGAAATATGTACAAATTTTGTTAATAATGTTAATGGTCAAAAGTATTAATCACAATAATACTGTTCAGTGAAAAAGATGTTACTGTAATTATGATAATTTTGAAGCGACTTTGTTTGTAGGGAATTTCAATGTTGCCATACTTATTATTTGATTATATGATGATTTCTTTCATTGAGCAGGTTCACGTAGATGGAGGAACAGATGGTATGCAGTTACCCTGACACAACTAAACTGAATATATCATTAATTTGTTAATACTGAGATATGCCTTGCAATTTTCTTCATGAGACATGCAAACAAAGGCCAATGTGCATCTTAATTAAGTAGGATGAAAACATAGCAATTTGTTGGACTAAAACTGCAAATGTTGAGGCAATGGAAATTAGATAGATTAGTTTTATTTTATAAAAATTCCAAATAGAATAACACTGTAGTGAAGGACGTTGTAAAAGGGATAATGATGCTGAATTGAAGACTTGCTTATTCAAGAACAACTGAACAGTAATAGTGAGGCTTGGTTGCCATTATTTCTTTAAAACATTTATATGTTGACTGTCCACTCAGACAGAGTCCCCAAGGTGATGAGCATCAAGCTATTAAAAAAATCAATTGACAAGGATTCTCGGTCCTTATGTGGAACATCTACATAAGGGGCAAGAATCCTTGCCCCTGATCACTCCCTCGTCCCCTCTACTCCACACCCTACTCCCTTTCCCTACCTGCAGGTGTGGTTCCTGGGCACGGTGGCTGGTGCAGTCTCAGCAGTTGGAACCAGTCTCCTGAGGCTTCTCCTGCACTCTGGAGGGTGCGAGTAGCATTGGAAGCCTAGCAGAGGTGGAGTCAGCCCTATATGCAGGTCAAGAAGCAACAGTGAGAACTGGGCATGGAATCACTGATTGGTTCAAAATTGAGAAAGGAGTTCGGCAAGGCTATGTTATGTCCCTAATTCCTATGTTATGTCCCTAAAGTCACCACTCTATATATAGATTTTTCTGACGCACATGAGATTGCACTCTGAGTACAGAACTTAATGATAGCGAAGAGTGGTGACTTTAGAGACATAGGAATTGGTCTCCAAAAAGGATAAAATTTACACATTACAGATCCCACTCAACCATTCAGCTACACATTATAGAGAGTTCTATATAGGTATATTTCTATATAGAGTGTATTATCATAATCTTGACCACTGAGGAAGACCCAGAAGGGTCGAAACGTGTTTGGTCCTTGGTTCTATGTGCTGTTAGTTCGGTATAGTTTTTAAGGAGTTTTTATTCCATCGTGATGGGTCGGACACGACTTTGCACCTAACAACAACGTATACTGTCTAGCATCTAGGAATGCATTATTTTAATGATTGTATAATAGACAATGTCATATTATACATTTTTTCCTCATACCACATACTTTGAAAAATCGCATTATTGAACATCGTTCCTGACTCAAGAGCAAGACTGGAGATAATCCTTGCAGAAAACATTCAGAGAACAGTTTCAAATTTGCGGCTCTGAAGGTATTGCAAAGCAAGAAGTATGATGACAGGGGCTAATGTCTGCTTCTCCAAGAAGAATGTTATTAGGTCTATAAACACTCTACTTATTACTCTCTATAAACACAAACCTGGATGCAATCAATCTTGGGAGATGAGGGCTTTCATATAATGTAATTCTTTGGTAACTGGCAAACAGTTATTGCAACCACATGTAATATGAATGCATCTGCTCCATGACAATTATAGCTTATGTCTTTAAATCTAATCTTATGGCAATTGGGTGCAAAGTTCAATTGCTATTTCTTCTTCTCTCTCTGGGATTGTGTTAATGATTCAGAGGACAGGTTGGCAGAAGCATGTCAGTTTGGTCACCTTATAAGTATTACATGAATATTTTTAAAAACCCTAATTCATATCAGGAATATAATTTTATAATTTTTTACTGTTTCATTTCTTGATTAGAGAAAAAAATTAAAATACAGCCAATTGAACTTGGTTCCATTTCAGAGCTTGACATTCTTTATATTGTCTAGATGGGTTGCCACCTTTCTACCCCTTTTGGGACTTGGAATTTGTAACCAGTGTTCAGCACTGTTAATGCTTTCTTTGATATCTTCTGGCTTTGTTGTTAAAAAAAAACCTTTGGTGAAATGAATCACTTTAGCAATAGCTTGCAACTGAGTGTGCAACTGGGAAATCCAATTGCAAATTATGCTGAAATGCTTTGAAAGTACATTCCCCCACCTGTGTGAATGCCCAGTTAGAAGCAACTGTAATTCAGAACAAAATCTGACAATTATGCAATTCATTTCTTTTTCAATGTGGAGAAGATATGTCTGTTTGCCTTTTGGAATGCCAGTTTTGTATTCAGTCTTGTCATACTACTTTAGGAACAGTTTGAGCTGAATCATTTTCTTTGATACCATTTAGTGGGATGGCAGTGGCACCTGAAGCCGTGCTGGGAAGGAGGATGAATTGCTTGAGGCAAAGCTAAGCCATAAAAAAGGCATCCTCTGGTTCTTTGAAGGATTTGCTAAAGGAATCAGTTTTGATTCCTGCCTGCTGTCATGGTAACAATGCTCAAATGTACCTTAACATGGAGTTAAAAAGTCAATATCAGGCCTTCTCCCGCATAAGAAATAACTGTAGGGGAGGAAAGACATCCACTTCATAACTGAAAAGTTGAAAGAATTCTATAGACCCTGAGGCGTCAGCTGTAGGGCACTTTTGAATTGTGTCATAAGGGAAATACTGCTCACCAAAATGTATATTTTGTTTAAAATTGTCATTTACACCCCTGTATGATTGTGAATATTCTTCTTAGCCCCTTCAAGAATTTCTTTAAGAGTATTGCATACAGCTCTCCAAAGTATTCAGATATCATGAAATGTAGTCTGAATTCATTACTTGTTCTAATATGTGACAGGTAAATGCCCACACTACATTGGCCTGGATGTCCTAGGCTAGTCCAATATAATCAGGACTTGGAAGCTAAGCCAGGTCAGCTTTGGTTACTACTTAGATGGGACATCTCCAAGGAAACCCAGGCTTGCTATGCAGAAGCAGGCAATGGCAAACCATTTCTGTTAGTCTCCTGTTTTGAAAACCCCACTTTTTGACTGTTGAGAAACCCATGATACATTCTTCAAGCTTAGAGAAACCTAGAAGTGTGCAATCATACAGTATATGGTTGGGAAGCATAGTTGTGTACACACCTACCTAGGACCCCTCCCCTTTCCACCCGTCCAGGTTCATCATCAGTCATTGGGTCAATATATGGGGTCATATCACCCAATAAACGTTTAACAAATTAAAAATATATATAAAAATGAAATTAACTCCCAACCATTTAGGAAACCCCAGGGTTTCATGAAACACTGGTTGAGAAAGCCTGCCCTATGGGATCACCAAAAGTCAGCTGTGACTTTTCACTACTAAATGATTACACCTATATGATATCTAACACTCTGGCACTCCTGCTTTTTCAGGATTCCCTGTAGCTTGGACAGAGTCCTACATGTAGATGTGGACTTCATAAATGGATGACAATGAATGTATGCAGTTAAGGGGCAGAATGTTCACCTTGAACCCATTCTCACCTCTGCTGCCCAGGTGGCAGGCATTTCCGTTATGGGAGTAGGGTTATTCTTATGTTGTTTTTTTTTGTATTATTCTGCATGATTTTAATGGATTTTTATTGGGGTTATTCTTGTGGGATTTTTATATTATAATCTGCCATGAGTTGGTACACCGAGGGTGGCGGTTAAGAAATATAAGTAGTAGTAGTAGTAGTAGTAGTAGTAGTAGTAGTAGTAGTAGTAAAATGTATTCATTATTTGGATAATCTGAAATGAATATAAGTTCTTTTTGCCTTTAAAACCTAAAACTCTTTGGAGCATAACAGTTATTTATAATAAAGTCAACCAGCATTGGAAATAGTGATGGAAACAGTGATTTTCCATGTTCTTCATCTCTTGATTGACTCACTGGAAACAACATGATAATTACTTTTCCTCTAGACTTCTTATTTCAAATTGGAGTAAATCAATTTTTTGTAATGTATAAGCAGCTCACCTCTACTTATTTTCCTGATAATGGGATGGATCCAACTCCAATTAAAGTTGAGTTGACAGCAGATCTCTTAGACTGGAGTAAGACTTCAAACTTGAATGAAAAGGAAAGGTCAGAGATAAATACTTCAATAAATGAATGAACAAATGTGGAGTGGTAGGCTAGTGTAGGATTGTGGATAGTGATAACAAATAATACACCAAAGATTTATGCAGTTTTGAAAGTGCTTCACATAATCAAAAGTGCCCTGGGCTGCAGTGAATGGCAGTATATAAATACAATAAATAAATAAAATGTTTTATTGCAGTTTCCAAAGCAACCAAATAGGGTAGATCAGTAGAGATATCCCATAATGTAGCAGGTGTGTGTGTGGGGGAGATACTAATCTCAGAGTGTATCTTACCCAAGTCCACTCACTGTTATCCTAAGTGGACTTACTCATGTCTATGTCCATTGGTTTCAATGAATTTAATCTAGTCTAACTCTTCATAAGATATGAAGTCTAACTCTTCATAAGATATCATTGTTAGTTTCTTAATTAGTAAGCTGTATCCAGTATCTCACAATATCCAATATGTCACAATTCCTCAAATCAATTAATATATAATTAACTACTCTTTTTGAACTACTTGACGCATAAGACCATTTTGTGCCATAATTTACACACAAATCATATAATTATCATGAAACTAGTACACATAAAAGTTGAAAAGGCCTAAAGGCGGATAAAAGTATTTTTTTCCATAAATAAAGCCATGATAATGTGCTGTTTTGATCTGTGCAGAGTTCATAGCAATCTTTTCAGTAACAGAAAGTCAGACATAAAAACGGTTTAACAACAGCAATTAATGACACTCAGCACTTTATATACTTTTTCTTTACTGAGCTCAAGGTACTTTACAGAGGTGGGTAAACATTATTGTTGTCAGAATCATATTTCTTTCAAACACCCATTGTCTATAAAATGTTTATGCTTTGCCATAATAAGTGTGCACTGAGTCAGCTATTAAATTAGGTCTTAGTTCACATAAGATATCTGCCTCATACAGGCTGCGTAGGGTGAAAGGATGATGGAGTCAGTTTCATGTCTATTTATTTAATGTACATATTCTACTAATGGAGAAACTTCAAGTGGGTCAGAAGCTGTGGATCAGTGCTAGAATATCTGACAGGCATGTGAATATTCCCAAGTTTGAGCCCTGGTATCTCCAGTTAAAAGAATCAGGGAGTTGGTAATGTGAAAGATCTCAGCTGCTTTTGAGACAAAAAAGGGAGAACAATCAATTTTAATTCTACCCATCATAAAGATGAAATACTATTCACTATTAAAAGCCCATGTAAACTCCAAAGAGGAATTTTTAAAAATTGCAGCATATATATTATCAAGAATGATGCATGACGTACTGATATCTGTCACTAGAATTTCAATATGGCTTTCAGTATGAAGAAACATCATTGTGTTTTGTTTTAAAGGCAGTGGTTTAACAAGGAAAAATTAGGTACTGCTTAAAAATTCAGTTTCTAGGGGTAACAGTGTTTTCATTCTAAATTTCCTGTCTTCTCAGTTAGACAGTCTTTTTACTGACCCAGCCAAAGGTCCAGAGCCTTTTATAAAAACTCACATGCTGTTACCTTCTTAGGGTGTCATGTAGAAGAAGAAGAAGATTTGATTTTTATACCCTGCTTTTCACTCCCCAAAGGAATCTCAAAGCAGTTTACAATCACCTATCCTCCCCCTCCCCACCACAGACACCCTATGAAGTAGGTGGGGCTGAGAGAGCTCTGACAGAACTGCTCTGTGAGAAGAACTGTGAGTGGCCCAAGGTCCCCCAATTGGCTGCATGTGGAGGAGCAGGGAATCAAACCCAGTTCTCCAGATTAGGAGCTCCCTCTCTTAACCAGTATACGAAACTGAGCCATATATGTTTATTTGGCTTTTAGGTGACTAGAAGATCTTTAAAAAATATTTTTATAAGGTGTTAAAATCCCATTTCAATAGGAAATAACTAGGTAGGTGTAACGAAAATGTCATCACAGAGGAATCATGGTGTAGGCACAGATCTAAAGTTATTTATTGTATAAGACAAATCCAAATTGTATGTGATTCTTTAAAAAGTAGAATACGGAAAATATATATAGTCAGAAATATGAAAATAGAAAAAATACAGATATATTTCCATATTGAATATTATTGAATATTGAATATTATATTAAAACTCCTTAGAAAAAGGGGAAAAACAAAAGAAAAAGAATACATTTATTTCAAAGGTAATGCCTATTTAATTAATTGGCTCTTGAACATCTATATTAGTCTATAATACTTCACCCAGAGAAGGCCAGGAAATTTTTTAAAATGGGAGAGCTTTCCCAGCCACTATAATATTATTTTCCAATATTCTGATTCCTCTATAGTTCATCTAAAAAAAATGAAAAAATAGTTCAAAGTCCATATTATTCTCATTATCTTTATACACTAGAAACTGTCAGTGATGGTAATCTGGTTAATCAGTCAGTAACCTTTTATTGGCATAAAATATGTATAAGACATATAAAAATAGGGTTTAAAATTTCAGCAAAATAAAATAGGCCATTGGGTTACATAACCAAACAGGTCTTAAAATGATTAAATAAACTATAAAGGATAAAATACAAGGTAGGCAGCATATTATAAAAGCATCTTAGTTAAAACTCTGGCAACTAAAATGGTTACCTCTGGGTCTTTGTCAGAGAGCAGAAATTGCTATAGATTTATTTACAGAAGGCTAGTTTCCCAGCAAAGCAACAAAGCTGTCATCCCGACACTGCTCATATAAGGGGCAATCTAACAAAATGTGTGAGACAGAGTCAGGGCAGCCAGAACCACACGGACAGAGTCTCGCATGGTATGGAATATGATGGAATCTTCCCTCTAAGACCTTTGAGGGGGAAAATCTGGTTAATATTAGCTGTCTGTATGCTGAATCTGCCAAGGTACTCTTTTCTTGCTGCATCACAACAGAGTCATAAGCACCTCTTGCCAGGAATAGGTAGTGAGAAGGCATGATTTTAAAAAGCTGCCACTGAGAGTTAAAGCCTACATTGCAGAGAACATATTAATATAATACGAGAATTTTCTGTCTACATTTTGTCATGTGATCAGTTCTTTTTGTGCCCTCTCGTCATACGTCTTGTTAAATATTATTCAATACAAATGTTGTTTTAACAAAATTCTTACTAATTAACTTAGCCTTTAGAAATGTGTTGATGATTCACAGCAACAATGGATATATTATTCCACTTAAAATGTGTTCTGATTAGTCATTGAGAGTCAAAGATATTTTGACAATTAAAAAAAATTCTGGAAAATATTTTATTATTCTGAAAAAAAAACCCGGACCCCCAATCTTTGCATTAATGGAAAAAAGATATTGTTTGGATCAAGTTCATTAGATATAATTAATTGGGACTTTATGACTGTCAGGGGAATGCACATGAGAATCATGCCTGTGAAAACTGTACCATGTCAAAGGCAATTGATTTGCAGGGTGGGGGTTTCGGGCTAATAAAGATGCTCGCATCTTTATTAAAGCCACGGCTTTAATAACAAACAACTTGAGAGTGTTGGGAGATGCTTGCAGTCAGCCGGCTGTCCTAAAACCCTGCTAAAGCAGCTTGCCTGGAACTCGGACCGGTTCTCATCTGGGAATGTGGGATCCCCCAAATTGCTGCAGTCCCTACTCAGGGAAGTATCTACCCAGAATGCCAGAAGTTGTGCAAACCTCTTCTAGGCCCATCCCAGGCCACCTGGCCCTGTGAAACCTGTGCCTCTCCCAGCTAGGTTTGCACTCATTCATAGGTTTGCCACCTCCTTAAAGAGGCCCCTTGTTTGCGGAGTTTGCCACAATAAGGCCTATTTCCAGGCAAACTGGCTCCACCTCCTGCCAACCTGCCACCAGAACGATATATGCTTAAATTGTTCCTGCCAACACCTCTCACATTTAACCAATCGGCCAATTCTGGAATTGAGACAGTATATCTGCTATCTCATTTTGTACCCCGGCAATGTGCCTAGCAAAAAGAGAGATATTACTTTCTAAACACATGAGAACCATGAATCGCACCAGCCACATCACGCAGTCTGTCCTGGAAGTTTGCTTGTTCACAACAATGACAACCACCTGGTTGTTGCACCAGAACATCACCTGTTTATTGGCAAAATTATCCTTCCATATGACTATAGTTATTATGATCAGGAACAGCTCAAGGAACATTAAGTCCCTCAGCGTATTATGCTTCCAATGCTCCAGCCAGCTGCTCAAGTACCATTGGTTGTTGTAAAAAACACTAAAACCCATCCCACCTGAGGAAACCTGCAGGGCATTTCCTTACTATGATTGGCATCTGACATATTGTCCTCCTGTCATAGCATTCCAAAAAAGTCTGCCACACTTCCAGGTAAGCCTTGATGGCACGGGTGATCCAAATATGGTGGTGGGGCCCCCTGGCCATAACCCTGGTCCAGTTAGGCACAGAAGGGCCACTCTGGAGCCACCTCCTTACATGCAAAATTGAGATGCCCATGCAGGACCTGTAGCTCCTGCAGTGTGCCTTTATTTCTATCCATCACAGAAATGATGCAGACCCTCAGCATGTCTAGCTTGTCCTCTGGCAGTCTGGACACCTCCTGGATGGAGTCCAGCAAAATGCCCCCAAAAGTTAGACACCTAGTGGGCCCCTCTGTTTTTTTTTCATTCAGATGTGCAGCTGGCAATGGCCACCTCCTCCAGACCTCAGTTAAGAGTCCTATCTGCTTTGACAGAATCAACACCAAAGAGCCTTTCCTCCTTGCTCACAGTAGTTTTATCATCTCTCATTCTTCACCCACTGACCAGGTCAGGTCAGGTCAAATAAATGTTTCCTGAAATCTCCAAGAGTTTCTTCCTGAAATCCTTCTAGCATTTAAGACCTTCAAATCTCTGTTCCCTGCTGGGTGTGTATATGTGTTACCATCCCACTGTCTCTTGCTAGACATATCAGCACTTCTAAAAAGGTGGCTGTGGTGATTCTTGGACACAGTCAAACTGATTTTCCCTTTTCTGCCTATTCTCTGCTCAGAGGGGAGAAAAACTTTTGGACAGTTGTTTGCTCAATTCAGTCTTCCAAATAAATTAGATATTTCTTTACACCTGTACATAATGCAAGTGTCAAATACTCCTAGGAGTGAATCCCACAAAAGGGTAACCTGAAACCATTGAATACTTGTGCTGTGAGAATATAATTTCTTCCATGCAGATACTTTGGGGGGACATGTGTTGAGAGACACTGAAGAAAAACTCTTGGTCAGACAAAAGTAACACAAAAAGCTCTGTGATTGAGATTATGAGGAGTTTCCCCTCTAGATTATTAAACATAGGCACATGTGGTTGCCTTGGAGAATAAAGAAGGGCGAGTAAGTAAAAAAGTAACATGAAGGGAAAAAATAGGAAAAAGCACCTTAATCTGTCACTTTCTTGATTTAGAACTAATTGCAGCTTTGGAGGAGAATTTTAAAAATGGACAAGCATGGGGAGAGATGGTTAAACACGAAGAAAATATGTGCAATAACATGAAAATTAATAAATTAGATTTAGAGACTTTTATTCTGGGCTGGTTCTAGATTTTGCCCTTAGAATTATAGTCAAGTCAAATTTGATTACAGTCATTCAGCCCAAGTTATATATAGACAGAAGCATAAGAGACCAAAGCAATATGGTCATTAAATAGACTGCAAGTTAAAACAGATCATAAAATAAAACTTAATACTATATTACTTTGGAGCATTGGATTTTTATGGCAGCGGCACAAAACTTAGCCAGCTGAATTGTCACTTGGGGGAACTTTCTTTTTCCTTTCAATTTCTATATCACTTTTTTATTGTTACATACAATAATAAAGCAGTTGCATTGTGAGCTTGCAATCAAATAAGCACTGTTGATTTCTTCTTCAGTTCCTACATTGCCCTTCTTCAGAGCAGCTGCCTCAGGTAGCCAATTGGCTCTTTCAATCTATCATCACCTATCTATCATCTATCTTTCTAACATTCTATCTATCTCATAATATTTAGGAAGGCACGTACTCCATAAAGCAAAAGGATTTCTGAGTGTGTCTTACTGCTGGCACTCTATAGTCAGTAGTCAAGCCTGTGTTATTGATAAATGAGGCTTGGCATTCAGAGAAATTTGCTATATCTAGAGTGCGTACTCTAAACATATTGATTTTTACCTATAATGCCATATCAAAAACCTCAGAATGTTCTGACAATTCCTCCTCAAGACTTGCTGCTTTTCTAAAGGTAGAGGGACTGGTAATGACATAGTGTCCACATCATCTTTGTTGTTCATCATTTTCCATTGATTCCAACTGTTTCAGTCTTTCCACTCCCCCTTTCCTAGCATGTTTGGCTATGGGGATGGGCACAAACTAGTTCATGAGCTAAAGTTTGCATTGTATTTTGACTGGTTCATGGTTTGCAAACTGAAGTCAACTGGCACAAACTTTCCATGAACTTTCAAGCAGTTCATAGATAGTTCATGTGGTTCATGAATGAATACATTTCCAGACTGTCTCCACACTATCAAAATGTTTACCAAACTTCTTTTTAGTTTCAAGGTTTCATTTTCCTTTTTCATTGTATTCTTATTTTTTTGCAGAGCTTGAAAAATCCCCAATGTCCTTGGATTTGTGCCTGTATGCTTTGAAATCAGTCCTTTTAATATTCCAGGGCCAGTGATACTAGGTTATGCTGAGCTTTCTACATATTATAACTTGTTGTGATGATTGCTTGGCTTTCTTGTAACTCTGCTTTGAGATCTGTCCTTTTAAGTTTGCAGTGCCATAGCGGCACTGGGTTCTGCTGGACTTGGAAAAATGCCCCCTCCCCAAACCTGGAACATGATTGAGCTGGCTATGCCATATTGGAGCTGGGTTCTGCTGGGCACTAGTGCATTGCACTGGTTATGCTGAACTTCTACCACCTCTCACTTGGATTGTGATTTTATGGTTGATTGCCCCCCATTGACACTGGGTTCTGCTGGGCACTCTGTGATTGCACTGGTACTGCTGGGTCCCCTGAGCATTACACTAGTTCTGCTAGTCTTGCAAAAATGCTCCCATTTCAGATTCTTCTGCAGAGATTCTCTGGTTTATCTTAGTCTTGTTGGGTTTGAACTGCTATGGTGCCACTCGTTCTGTTGGCATGTGGCACTGGTTCTGCTGGGCTTCTGAAAATATTCCCTTCAGATTCTACTGCAGAGATTCTGTGGGACTGATTTTGATATGCTAGGCTTCTATTGCGCTTGTTTTTGTTTGCTTTTTTCTTCCATTGGAAATGGGCCTTTCTGATCAACCCCATGGTTTTACAGGTTGAGTCATGGGGATTTCTCTTTTCTTGCTGGTATATTCTTTTGCTGGCAGATAAGACAAGGCAACACTATTAAATGACTTTTCTGGGGGCAGCAATCACAACGCCATTTCATCAGGCACTTTTTCCAACTGCCCAACTGCTGCCAACAGCTTGGGCAGGAAATGGCAAGCCTATTTTAGAAGTCATTTTCTGCACAGGAAGGCTAGAGGTAAAATGGCTTGTCATTATTTTCTAAAAATACTGCCAGATACTATCTAAACTCCACTCTGTGACAAAGACCAAAAACTCAAAATCAGATAAATAGTCTCTTTTTTCATTTAATTTCTACTCAGAATTCTACTCACATTAATTCAGTAGGGCTAACACCTGTGAAAGTGTTCTTAAAATGACATTGCTAAGCACTTATATCCTAGGCTGCACTCTATAACAAAGCAACCAGACTGAACTGAAAAATCTCATACCCAAGCATCAATCTAATGTGGTCTGAGTGTTTGGAAAACGTAATATTCCCACAAGGAGCTTCTTTGAAAGACAATGTTCGATTCTGCATAATGAATAAACATATTATATATTTGTGAAATTATATACTCCCTGACAGAACTTCTTGAAGTGGCAAAATTGGTTTTATCTTGACTCTTACAAAGCCCTCTCAGCAAAGATGGAGAGAAGGCAATCTTCTATAGTGTCTGACGTAGTGCTTTCTGCCTCAGTATTAATAACAGACAGTAAAATCAAAGGCTTTTAATTAAGAATATGCAATGATTTTAACTTTAGGCTTCCTGGTAATAGACCTTTTTGATATTAATAGTCAAAAAGCAGCCAGGTATATTTTCTGTAAGACAGCTAAACTGTTGTCCCTTAAGACATACTACTTTCTCCAGCCATTGCCTAGAGGCAAATGCTGGAGGAAGAGATATTGTCTATTTATAGCTGCAGTTCTCAGTTTTTTGTCTTCATTGTTTTTTTGGAAGCAGCTGTGTTTTTTTTTTCAGTTCAGCATGTCAGGACAAGATAATTTTTCTTACAAGGAAGAAAAAATGCCCCCATCTTCTTTTTGTCTTCTGTGATTATAAAAAATCCACCTCCATACCCAAAGAAATTGCTATTCAGGAGGGGGATTGCTGTCAGTTGGCAGTGAGAGATAATAGAAAGCATTTTGTCTGTGAGAACCAGCTTTCAATATTCTATACAATTTCTGTGCTGAACTTCTAATACAATTTATGGAGAAGAAACATTGTAACAATCAGGAGGATGACATGCATATTTTTAAAATTTCTGCTAGTCTGGTCTTTCCAGATCTTGGAAGCTAGGTAGTGTCACCCCTGGTGAGTACTTATATGGGAGACCACCAAGGAAGTCTAGGGTTGCTATGAAGAGGCAAGCAACGGCAACCCATCTTCGATGGCCTCTTCCTTTGAATAAATGATGAGGTCATCATAAGTCATCTGTGACTTGGCAGGAAAAGTTGTTGACATGGTGCTCCTTGATTCGTCATTGTCAGTGGTATCATTGTTTATTAGACAGGTATTGCTCTCTATTTCATACAATTATATATTTTTCATTATATCCCTACTTGGAGAACATAAGATACCAACTTGATGTACAGGATACCAGTTGGTACAGTGGTATTGTAGCAAGGCTCTGCTCATCTTCTATCCATCTGCTTTGAGATAGGCTTGAAATTAATCAAAACCCAAATAATGAAAAAAATGTTATATTTGATAATTTTAGTTTTTTTTAAAGTACACCTTCTTGCTGAACATCAAACACATTTTTTTTGGTTTGCTTATCTGCAGCCAGGGGGTGCTTTACTTAGTCATGCATACTACATTTCCAGTCCAAATATGTATCAGAAAAATATTTTGCTAATCC
This sequence comes from Paroedura picta, assembly GCF_049243985.1. Classification (NCBI taxonomy): domain Eukaryota; kingdom Metazoa; phylum Chordata; class Lepidosauria; order Squamata; family Gekkonidae; genus Paroedura; species Paroedura picta. The sequence continues at coordinate 51,577,796 of NC_135377.1, forward strand.
AGTTATATACAGATGTCTTGGTAGTATCTAGGATTTTTCATAATACAAAGAAATGGATCCCTCAAAATTCCATAATTATTCTGGAGTAACTGGAAATATTGGGAGCCAGCATTTTAAAGGGTCTGATTTTTCTTTCATTTTACTGTGTGTGTATCTTGCCAGGCCTGTTGTAGGCTTGCACTGTTGGTTTGGCTTTGATTTTGTCATTGGATGTTGGTTTTGTTGGTCTTGCAACACTGTGTCCTTGGTCAAGTTGGTTTGCATTGTGTTTCTAATTTGCATTGGATTATCTGGTTCAGCATTGTCTTGGGTTACGAGTCTGTACATTGGCTTCGATTCTCTGATTTGACGACTGCTGTGATAGGCTTGTCACAATGTCCCAAGCGTTTGCCGGGGTTCTATGCGGATTCTTTAGGATCGTTGGTTCTGTCTGCTTTGGGAGACCTTTGAGCACCAGTTGCTTTGCTTGATCTTGTGTCTTTGGCTATTCTTTGCAGTGGAGGAAACATGGGATCCCTCCCCTTCCCCCAAAAACAATAAAAGATGATTAGAGGCACCTTGTTCTGGACACTAAGAGGTCCAATTAAATTAGGGGATTATGTTATGGAGAGGCACCAGCAGCTCAACTGCAATTTGGTGCCATTTGTTTGAAAACAACTCTTCCACCCCCCTGGAAAATTTTCCCATAGGGAATAATGGAGCTGAATAATACTAGAATTCTGAAAATAACCCAGATCTGACTACCAAAATGAAATTTGGAACCCAGATAACCAGAATATCAATATTTTTTGGCTCTGTGATATCTGGATCCCCAAACTAGCACATGTCTTTGGAAAATGGGTAAATAAATAGAACAGGTAAAAAAACAGAACATTTTACAGCTTTTCTGAAAAGCTTAGCAGATATACACGTCTAATCCTTGCAAGAATATTAGTAGTATTCAAACTGGATAAATAATTATGCATCTCCACTTTCCACATGCTGAGGTTTTGATAAATACCTTTCAGGAGTTAGAAGGCGCCAAGTCTATTTGTTTTGCTTTTTTCATCATTATTGGTTCCAAAATAATATTATTTTCCTCGGGATATTTGCTTGGACTTCTTTCTTAGTAGATCAGAGGTGATAGATGGCTGTTTTGATGAAGGCTAGTTAATGTTTCTTTTAAAAATTCAAATCTAAAATTTCCTTTATTAATGCTGTGTATGTTAGTCTTTGTAGCAGGATATGAGATTCACATTTTTTGGGCTGTCATGTCACAGATGATTTAGGACAATCCAGCAGGGCTTTCAATCAAGGCAAGAGATATCCAGAAGTGTCTTGGCATTGCCTCCCTCTGCATCACAAGTCTCGTTTTCCTTGGAGGTCTCCTATGCAAATTCTAGCCAGGGTTGACTATACTTAGCTGGTGAGATTGAGCTAGCCTGGTCTGTACGGGTCAGGATTGAGATTCACATTACCTGAAAAAGTATGCTGGTTATATGTTTAATAACAAACCTCTTAACTCCTGCTGGAACATCTCCTATCAAAGCAATATGCCATCCAGGGGCAAGACGATGCTGGTGCGAGTTATTCCATGCATGAGGCTGAATAGCCAACGGTCTGCTGCAGCTGCTCTTTGGGGTCCTGCAAGCGGAAGCAGGCTGCATTGAGCTGTGGAGTTGCAATTATGAGGTGGCACAATGGCTCCAATCTCAAAGAGATTGGGCATCTAAACATTAAGGGAGGTAGAAATGACTGAGCACATCTTTTTTCATTGCTCTTTGTATTTTATAGCAAGCTTGTCCATCCGGTCCTGGATAGGAAGCCATAGCCAACAGAAGTGGGTTGGATCAAAGAATCACTCATGGTTGAAAAGTCTCAAGTTTCATTCACATCCACATAAGGGAGGGAGAGGGCGTGACACTGAACTGGCATGAGCCTACACGCATAAGGAGAAAGGGATTCCTCCCTGCCTACTCCTCCCTTGACACACACCCCTTACCTCTCACTTCCCCAACATTCTTCCTGGTCCCTGCCCCTCCCCCTCTCTCAGATACATGCACACACACACTCAGACAAGACACTCCATCCTGCCCTCACCACTTCCCGGACCTTGTCACTGGTCCCTCTCCCCTCCATCTATCAGACACACACACACACACACACAAACAAAAGCTCAAGCATCTTCTAAACTCTCCCTTCCCCTCCTTACCTGTGGGGATCCCATGCCACCTTTACTGCTCCCCAGGATTCATTGGGCAGTGTTGGAAGGGCTGGACTGGCCTATTCCACCTCCACTGTTCCCTGGGACTCACTGGTGGCAGTGGCAGGGCATGTCCAGCCCATGCCACTCCCCATGACTCGTTGGTGGTGTTGGCGGGGATTTGCCAGCCCGCACCACCTCCACCACTCCCTAGGACTCGCAGGCAGCATTGGCGGGGCTTGGCCTGCTAGTGCTGTCTTTGCCACTGCCTGGGACTCATGGGTGGTGTTGGTGGGGCTGGGTCAGGCCATGCCACCTCCACTGCTGCCTGGGATTCTGCAGGCAGCTCTCTGTAACTGGGCCAGCCTCCTCAGATGCCCCCCCCACTGGCTTCCTCCATGGCAGCCTCCTCCAACTATCTTCTAGCGTGATTGGGAGGGGTGGGACTCACGGATATGTCCATGAGGACTTCCATTTTGATGAGTGCTCTAGAAGATGTGTTCCACATCAATAAACTTGAAAGTGGCACAGTGAATTGGCCTGACCTGGATAGCCCAGGTTAGCATGATCATGCCAAATCATAGAAGCTAAGCAGGATCTGCCTGATTAGTATTTGGCTGAGAGACTTCCAAGGAATATTGAGATTGTCACGTGGAGGCAGGCAATGGCTAAACCAACTCCAAATCTGTTGCCTTGAAACCCCTATGGGGTCACTAAAAGTCAGCTGTGACTTGATGGCAATGACACCAACAATGGGCGGACTGTGACGTTTCTAGGAGTCCTTGTGGTATATTGGCCTTTTCCTTCTATGACCAGTCCGTTGCTATTTAAATACAAATCTTAGAAGCCTCCAAAGATATTACAGTTTAATTTCTCCACCTTCTTTCACATTCAGAGCCCCCCACGTATATCAGAAGCTTCACCATACCATATTGAATCATAAAATTATTCTTTGTAGGATTAAGGGTCTGGCAGGTTAAGAATTCTCTGAGTATTAAACATCTCTTTTTCCTGTAGATGAAACATACTTCATCAGTTACCCATTAGCAAAGGGCAGACAATGCTTGGCTTTTTTCCCTAGCAACTTGATGAAGCTTTTATTCTCTCTTAAGAATAATGGGGAAAATACTTATGAATTGAGTCATGAATCAGTTTGTATGCTTTCAAAGTTATGTGAACAAAACTGGAAACTCAGTGCAGTCAAAGTCCATTATGTGTATGCATATGGGATACTTAAATAAGTTGCATCTGACAGCACATATGAAATTTGGCAGAATGTTTTATTAGCAACAGATTATAGCAATCAGTGTAATGTGCAATTTTCACATCATGTATGTGTCAACCAGTGTGCCCCTTGGTTTACCATATGAAGTTTGTGAAAAGCAGGACACCATCACAACCTGAATCCCTAGGACAGGAATATTGCTATAGAGTCCTATGGCTATGGGAAATCATGACAACGGTTCAACATAAGATTGCATCCCAAGAATAACAAAATGGAAATCAAGGATTCTTGTGTCTTATGTTTGCATAAGGAGTGGACTGTGGATCATCCAACCAGTCTGTAATAGTTATTTCAGAACATAGCTGGAAGACAACTTAAATGCCATGCAACCTTCATCCTTTATAACGAACAAACAACCTGCCCAAATATGAAAGTATTTCTTCCTAAATAAATATTATGACTGTTGATTGATGATTGATTACCATGAATCTACCCTCAACATCTCATTTTACAATGAGTTTGCATACAAATCTGCCAAAAAAGAAAATCATTCAGTTGTGATGTGGCCATGGACAGTCACTTCCATGGCAACAAGTATAAATTATTTCTGATCTTTGCTAAAAATAGCAATTTTCATAACAGTGTATGTGCTAATGACTGTGACCTCGACCCAAGTCTTCCTTTAAGTACTCTGTAGTTTTATTGAAAGCAAAGAACATTTAGTATGAAAGAGCACGTTAGTGATCAGTTAATTGGACATTTCTGGCAAGACATGCTTAAAAGAATTAACTACTGAGCAATGTATCTCTGAAATTAAATTACCTAAAGGTAACATAGGATGAATTTTCCAGAAAAGGATTACTTAATAAGTCAAAGAGAATGTAAATGAAATCAACCATACTGGAACATTAACAGGAACAGCTCTATATACATATCAATTTAATTACTTATGTTATTTATAGTCCACCTTTCTCACTAGAGGCTCAAGGTGGATTACAAGTAGTGAGTCAGTACAATTACCAAAATGGGGCATTCAGTATTAGATATTAGGATATTAAACGTATGGATCCACCAGAAAGAAACAGAAACATAGCAAAAGTATTCTCATGACACAAAATACAGTAACAAGATCTACTTACTACATGCTGCAGCCCTGAACCAAATGCAGAATTGAGATCCAAGCTCCTAGTGCAGTGGTCCCCAACCTTTTTATCACCGGGGACCACTCAATGCTTGACAATTTTACTGAGGCCCACTGCCCTAACGCTCTCTGACTCTGGTTGCTATGGTAATGTTTAAACATCCCTTCAAAATAAGATACAGACACGCCACAACAATGAACATAAGGAACATTTTATTTTCATGGAAATTTTAACTCATGACAATGACAAATCAATGGGAACCCTGAGCTTGTTTCTCTGCAACGAGATAGTCCCATGTGCGCCTGCCGGATCGTGGATGAAGTAAAGGGCCGGGGGGAGGGGGAAGGCGTCCTTCGCGGCCCACCTCCAGTTAGTCGATGGACCACATGTGGTCCACGGCCCACAGGTTGGGGATCGCTATCCTAGTGCATGTCTAGTATGACAGGGATCTGGTATCCTAGTGCATGTCTAGTATGACAGGGATCTGGTATCCTAGTGCATGTCTAGTATGACAGGGATCTGGTATCCTAGTGAATGTCTAGTATGACAGGGATCTGAAACAGAGTGAGACATGGAGAGGCGTGCTGCAGTCCTGACCCTGTTACTTGTGCTGTGGCAGTGGGGTGCTCTTCCCAAGGATAGTTAGAACTCTGGGCTTCTTTTTTTCATTCTTGCAGTTCACAAGCTATATAGGTACGAAGACCAACTAACAATGACAGTGTGAAGGCCCCCTAACCATACAACATGGCAGAGCCCCTAGAGCTGTTGTCTACACGCTTTATTGCCATTGTCCTTCTAACAGCAGCTGCAAATGGTGCTGGAAGCTCTTGCACTGCCATGTGAAAAAGGCCATGTTACAGTTTAAACATCTTATATTAGTAGGAGTTGAGGGGGAAAGAGAAGACTAATCAAACATAGATTGACGCCAATGTTACTGTGGAGAATTTAATGTCTTATTTTTAAAAAGACAAAAATGAGATTTTGGAGGGTCCTTAAAGTAGGACAGGTTGTGCTATAATAAATTTACCTGAAAAAAAATGACGCAAAGCATATTCAAAATATGCAGAGCACATTTAAAGGTAGTTTGTTTATCTGAGAGTAATTATCCAAGTTTTAACACAGCAGAGAGAGTACATTAGCAGTACATTAGAGGCTGAGGGAATGGGGTTGAAGATTTCTTGTTTATTGGTGTACCTTGGACTATTTCAGTCATTCCATTTATAAGCCCAATAACAGATGCTTCGGTCTACTTTAAAAATTAAGGTCTAACTCCGGTGTAGTATTCTTGTTATCCAGGATTTTTTTTGTGTGTGTTATCAACTAATTAATTCTGTGACAGCTTACTTGAAAGGGTATTAATTTTGCCTTCCAATAATGCTGTTGCTGTTTCCATTCCCAAATGCCTTTTGTTAGCTACAGCAATACTAATTTAGATTTATCATTCACATTAACAAGGGATATTATTTAGGTTGTTTCATTTCTCAGTAAATGCGGTGATGAATCCAGGGATAGATACTGCTCCAGCTTTTAAGCTTTTCCGATTTATTAGCATGCATATTCAGTGTTCATTCCTAGCTGCCAATTACAACTTTCAGACTTTTGTATTTTTATTTATTTGGGGGTTTTATCTTACAAGCAGGAAGAACCAAGAAGCAGCAAAAATAAGATAACTAGAATATCAATACTTTCAAGCTTCATCAGACAAGGAGCTTTGACTCTCAAAAGCATACATAGGGATGGGGATACAGTGGCTCATGAACTAAAGTTCGTGAGGAACTTTCCATGAGGTAGCTACTGGGTGCCTCCCCAGCAGCAAAATCATCCATGGCGACATGGTCATACATGCTGGCACCAATGTTTTGGTAGTGGTGAAGGATGCAACTCAATAGCATTGTCTGCTTGGCGCACATGCTTCACCGAGTGAAGGATGCTCTGGGGCTGAAAAGCACTGTGAGGCATGAACCAACATCTATCTCATAGCCCAACACATACCTCATGGAACAATATTCACCTCATCAAACATTTGAGCCCCCTGAGTCCCCGGGGAGGGCGGTATATACATATAATAAATAAATAAATAAATAAATAAATAAATAAATCTACTCAACAAGCATCCTGTACAAGAAAGCCCCTATTTGACTTTTCATTGTATTTGTACAATTCAGGTGATCACATGTAGATGTCTCAAAACCCAGAGCCCATCACTGACACTGAATCCACAAAGTGTGCAATGACATGGGCACATGTAGTGGCTTGGAGTCCAAGTCTAATTCTGGCAGCCAAACACCAAAGTATACAACAATGTATGTAATTCAAAGCCCTAAGATGAATGCAGACTTGGTAGATATATACTTCAAGTCCAGTCTAGGCACCCAAATCCAAAGCATGCAATAATGTATGTAGACATAGTGAATGAGTCCAGCCCAAAGCATGTCCACAAGACTCACAGCTCCCCCCCCCCAGGAATGAAACACACAGCCAGTATTTCAAGGACTAAGGCAGATACCCCCATAGTTTTGACAGGGACACCCCAAAGTACCCCGAGGGCAGCTGTGAGGATTAAAGGGTACTTAGCTAAGGGACCCACTAGCTAAGGCTTACAAGTACAGATGCTGTACAGCACACTCACCAATGGGGATGTATTATTTTACTCTGGACCCTGGTCCAGAGTACACCTATCCATTGGGGTGAAGTCTTCTAATATCCAGACAAGTGGAAACATGTGTAGAGTTATTAGGGCCACTCCTGCAGCCTATAAAGATAGAATGACTGAAGGGTAGACCAGGCATTCCCTGAGTTTTGGTGGGGGTTCCCCACAACAGCTTGGCAGACACCCCAGCCAGACACCAGAAGGAAGGGAATTTTGCCCACAACGCTCACAGTCCTCCCCAGGCTGAAATACACAGCCAGTATTTGAAGGATAGAAGGAAAGAAAGACATCCCCAGACTTTCCATGGTGGCTCCCCAAAGTACCCCCATGGCAGCTGGAGGATATAATAAATGTGGTTCCTCATCTGAGGAACTCACCAGCAATGCAGAAACACACAAATGCAGAGCACACTCACCAAGGTGTGTGTGTGTGTGTGTGTGTGTGTATTATTCTACTCTGCAGAAAGCACCATCCATTGGGGTGAATACTTCTATTCTGGGGATAAATTGAAACGTGTGAAGTTGGCAGGGCCACACAAGTCTGAAAAGCAGGTTATAAAGGGCAGATGGAAAAGCAGAAAAGGCATCCCCAGACTTTGATGGGAGTTCCCCAATATAACCCCACCGCTGCTTGGGAGGCACTCCAGGCAGAGACAACAAGGAAGGGAAGTGTGCCCACAATGTACTCAGGTCCAAACACATAGATCCTCTAGTCACAGTATTCCCCCAAGGTGAAATTTTTGTTTCTTTACCATTAGCAGTACACATTGCACACTGAAGAGTTGCTGTAGACTTTGGGGGTTGGATGTCACGGCTGGACTCAGGCCTTTGAGTCACTGTGTGTATATACATATATATGTGTGTAAGAGCTTCAAGCCATCAGGTCTACATGCACACTGATTTGGATCTGGATCTAAGGTGGGCTCAGGGCTTTGAGCCAACATGTATATCTTAGAAGAGCTTCAAGTCACCTCATCTGCATGTGTTGCACGCATTTGGGTTTGAGTCTTGAGTGGTCTCAGCAGGGCTTCAGCCAGCATGTCTATATACATTTCAGGTCTTTGAGCCATCATGTCTACATAAGTTGTTGCTCACTGGTTTGGATTATGGTCTCAGGGGCACATTGCACTGATTCTGGTGGGTTGGCAAAAATGCCCCCCCCCCACCTTCAGTTTCTATTGCAGACATTATTGGGGACTTTGATTATGTTCTGCCTCTGCCCTTACTCTTTTTTGCTCCCCCCCCCATCCACTGGAAGCAATGAAGGAAAGTGATCCCTTGGGGGGGGGGTTAACTTGGATCCCATAAATTCAATCCTCTCCAAGCTCTGAGGGCAAGCAGGGGAGAGGGATCAGGATATATCTGGCAAGTTTGTTGTCTCTAGCACACCAGGGAGTACTATATCACAGACTTAGTTCATCTGAAGCCTTTTTCGTTTGTTATATTTCATGGCTTAGTTTGTAGATCTGCCACAAACCATGAACTGAATCAACTGCATTTTCCTGGTTTTACCTTGCTTTAGCCAGACAATGGGGTTTTCTTCTGTGTGCCTATGTGATACATGACTGTATCGACACATTGCTGCAATAAGGAGAAACATGGGGTTGATGTATTAGCTTTGGTAGAAGTGTATGACTTCAACACAGAAGGCTGCTTTAGAAATTGTGACAAGCACAAATGAAGAACAATGTAATGCTCCTGAAAATACACAGTGTGGTTGTAGGACATACTGTGATAAAATGGAACAATTTAATATTTATGTTATTACATACTCACAATGATAAAAAGCCTCATAAACAGTTCTTCAATGCAGGATTAACACAGACGAGAAAGCCACACAGCATGTGTAATTATTATGGGAATCTGGTATTCATTCTGTTTATATACTTTTTTTCACCAGGCAAATTCAGAAATGAAGGACAATAGATTTCCTGTTCATATTCCTATGAAAGAAAGCACCACTGCTTAGTTCAATAACCCACTTGTCTAGGTTAAAAGAAACTGTGACTGGAATCTTTGTAAATTTCTGAACCAGCTTCTCCAAGAAGAATGTACTTTGTTATTACCAAGGTCTGTTTTTTACCTTTCAAGTCCTCCAACATGTGGGGCCAACTTAAGAACCTACTATTACAATATGAGTTTGTTCACTACCTTAGATGCTCCCAGGGCTGCCTCCTGGATGAGGCATGCATTAGATTTTCTGATCAGCCCCATTGTCTGCAGCTCCATAACTATAGAACATCCTCTGTAAGGAGATGCTGAGGGATCCTAGGGTAGGTCTGTCTTTTTCAGCAGACATTTAGCTTCCCAAAGGGCACAAGTTCTCTTCCTCCCGGTCTCTTTGTGGTTTTAATTGTTTGCTGCCTGAAGGTCAGGCCTTTTAATACACCTCTTTGAGCTGCTTTGGTTGGCTGGAAAGGTGGCTTATACTTTATTAAACAAGAGTGAAGAATAAGTACATGTGAATCGGGAGAGGAGCAGATTTGAAGCCATTGATTTTGCAACAGACCTCCATGCATTAGTTGGATAACAAAGTCTAGATTAGGTTTGCCAGTTCCACATTGGGAAATACCTGGAAATTTGGGGGGTAAAATCTGAAGAGGGTGGGGTTTGGAAGGACTTCAATGCCATAAAGTCCACCTTCCAAATGCATGTGTACATCTCTGATTGTGATAGGGAAATCACCTTTAATAGGCTTTATATATGTGCATAAGTCAGAACCTGCCCCCATTCTTCCCACCATATTTTGCAAAAGTGTAGTGATCAGAGTCTTCAATTAAAGTTTACTCAGTTGTGACATTTTTTGAGTGGCCCTGTACAGATCATTATATCTTAAAATGTCCTGTGAGACCTAGGGTTATTGTGAGACCATTTCCGCATGGAGGTATAAAATGCCTACCGCCTCCTGCTGCAAACACACGATAGTAAACCATGCATTTGCACACTTACTGATGGGAGACTCCTCCCACATTATCCTGCCATCTTGTGGCAGCTTTTTGCCTTGGAATGAGGTGGCAGAGAAGCTAGAAGCTTCTGAAGTTTCCCCCCAGCTCCTTGGGTTGTCAGTAAATACAAGCCACCAATCTCTTCACAGTGGTGGTTTTGGGGACTCAAACTTCTGTCTCCCCCCCCAAGTCCTGAAATTAATTAAAAACCTACACTTCTGCATTGTTCTAGGGATACACCACAACAGAAAAACAGCTTAAAAACACTAAAAAAACACTTCCACATTGCTACAGGATCATGCCACAACAATAAAACATTTCTTTAGATATCTCTGTGGGATTCTTTGTATAATGGTCTGTCTTTGTGTTTGGGTAGATTTGTGATAGGCTGACCATGGTATTTGTACCCCAATGGTTGCGTGCTCACAATAAAGATTTAAAACACAGAGCAAGACACCAAGCAATAGGGTAAGGCTGCATCATCACATGCCCCCCCTTCCCCTGTTCATACCCCTCCACCAGAAAAAATAAACAGGAATGTGTTTTGGATTGGGTTGTTGCCTGATCCCAATATTACTGTGCATACTGAAGAGAACATTTTATTTGAACTGAGAGCACGTCGCTTTGTGGTCCAATTGCAATATGGACCGTGTCTATTAAAAAAAAAATTGAGATCTGGAAACAGAGAAGGAAGGGTGGGTGTGAGGGCGAGCAAAACACTAGTGATACTGTTGTGCATTTCTCTTTTCAGACAGTCTGGCCCCAGTTTGCATCCTGATTTGCAGTGTGACAAGAAAGGGGGAAGTGGATTCTACCAATTTCCCTCATTGTGCGGCAAAAAGGACAAAACCCTGCAACACCCACTGGAGAGCTATGGATTGCTGCTGATGTCATGAGGAAGTAGCATTTAAACCCGTAAACACTGAGAAGCTGGGCAGGGGCAAATTCTTCATGCAGAAATGGTCTGAGGCTAAGGCCATTATAGTAGATATGAGTATGCATATTGTTAGCCCCTTAGACCTCTGCATATATTATTATTCCTACATCCTTGTTAAAAGAGCAAGTCCACTGAGTGTGGAAGGAGGCCAGAGTCTTGAACACAAGACTTTACTCCACAGAAATAAATGGCAGCTATTTTATGGAAGGAATAAAAGGGGCATGCTTGAGGATAACAACCTGTTTCTTGACCCTGTTGATCCCAAAGAGTGAATCAAGATTACTCCTTAAGAGAGTCATGCCCTGCTCTTCACCACATTGTAGGTGGTGGGATACTGGAAGTGGAAGACAGTATTCTCGCAACTGGTCTTTTTCAATAGTGACCATCTTCAGAACCCCATGTTGAAAACTCCCCAAGAAATTATATTATACTTAATTATGATATATTTCTAAGTCACCACACAGCTGTTACACCTATGTTCCAGCATTAATGAAAAACAGGTATAACTTATTACTTGTAAAGCTATCTTCTGAACTTTCAGGCAGCCAACACATCAGCCAGATTAGTAAAAGTAGAACACCCCCTTTATGTAGCCAATAACATGGAATTTTCCATGCTTTTTCAGCCTTCCCACACAGACACAGATGAAATGACACCTGCCCAGCAGGCTTAAATACAAATTATATGACTCATGTAAAGAAAATTGGTTCTTATCTGCAACTGACATTTCCCCTGTCAAAATCAGCCTCCACTCTACTGCTATTCAATTTCTTGTTGAATTCAGGGAAGCACAATGAGCAGGTTGTTTGTATGTTTGGGAGGAGCTGCATTTTTCCATATAGTTATAGATTGTGAGTTATAGTGCAATCCTAGGCAGAGTTGCTCAGTATGAGTCCACTGAAAAGGCTTAAGACTTGGGTAATTCTGCATATGATTGCACAGCAAGGCGGTAATTTACGTATTACTTTACCATTAGAAGGCTCTGAGAAAGGTTTACAATACAGTAAAATACAAATAATAGATACAACACAAATTCACTTAAAAACAGTAAAATCAACATAATAAAGTCCAGTATTCCAATTCTTCCGTAGGAGAGAATTCCTCTCGATGTTGAATAAAGATTGTATACCTCAAAATAATCACTAAACTGATGTATTGCAAAATGGAGTCTATGGATCCTGGGGGTCTGTTAGAGAATCCATGAGTCTTTTGTAAGGACGTAGGGTGAGCTCCCTGGTGCCCATTGATGAGAAGAGCCCTGCCATCTAGTCTTAACATCCTATCTCACACAGCAGCCAATCAGTTCCTGTGGAGTGCCAACAACAGTGTATAGAGGCCAAGATGTTCCCCTGATGTTGCCTCCTGGCTCTGAGATGTCAAGGTTTAGTGCCTCTGAATGTATAAGTTCCCCTCGGTCACCATGACTAATTGCCACTGGTAGATCTATCTTTCTTGGATATGTCTAATCTCCTTTTACTGCTGTTTATTCCTGTCGCCATAACTACATCCTCTAGTAGCAAATTGTACAATGGAATCATCTCTGCATAAAGAAGCATTTTATTTTCTCCATCAGCTTCATTGAATGGCCTCTACCAGGTCTACTGTCCATCAGCTTCATTGGTTGCCCTCAAGTTCTAGTGTTTGGAGAGAGGCAGAAAAATTTATCTTTCTTAACTCTCTGTGGAGGTCATACTGGAGCTCTTCACAGACAGTCTTGGTTTTCACCACACTGAATAATTGGGTGTCATCTGCAAACTTGGCCACTTCACTGCTCACTTCTAGTTCCAGATTATTTATGAATAAATTAAATAGTGTGAGCTCCAATCCTGATCCTTACGGAATCCCACTGCTTCTCTTTATTATAAGAACTGTCAATTTATCCCCATTCTTTGCTTCTGGACATTTAGCCAATTTTCAATCCATAGGAAAACCTTTTTATCCCATGACTACTAACTTTATTCAGGAGCATTTGGTGAGGTACCTTGTCAAAAGTTCCAATGTATAAAATATATTGGGTCAACATTGCCTACATGCTTGTTAACTTTTTCAAAGAACTCTAAATGATAATATCCAAATAATCAGAAATATATCCCTCTCACTTTTCTCAGAATGACAGCAGGAACTTTCTATGTTATACGTGTTGGAATATGCATGATCTGTAGTGTGCATGAGTCAAAAGCATATCCTACAGGGGCCATCAGAAAGTCACTGCTGCCATCGGAGAAGATGTCCATTTAACATAGTTAGAATAGGAACTTCCTGATATTTTCTGAATAATCCCCTCCAGTGTCCTGATTGGGTCAATTGGAGACTTCCGGTTACTTTGTTGAAAATTCTTCTTACCTGCTTGCCTCAAGAACAAACAGAATGAATGCAGAATAACAGACTGTTATTTAGGACCCCCTCTCTCCTCTTTCTATACCTTTATTAAATGGGGACAGGACACACTTTCCATCTTTTAAAGGAGGAGTACACCCACCTACAGTTACCCACCTTCCTGATTACCTCAGAGTAGTATTCACAAATAGCATTGATTAGATTTCAGGATCTCGTAGTTCAGATCTAGATATGCTAATTAGTTGTGGATACAGGCCTATACATTAGGTATACAACTGGCTTTCATTATGTTTTTCAAGAGAAATGATTTTGTGTGTATACATGTGCACACACATGTGTGTGTGAGAGGATAGTTAATCATAATTTTTAGTTGAGTACCTGAATAATAGTTTTTGTGAAAAGCAAGACTTTTTTGTTTCTATGAGCACTGTTGAACATTTCCCTATATTCCACAGCCCTGTAGAATCAGATATTGTCTGAGTTCTGGTCTTATAGGCCATGTATTGAGGATAAACATTTCATTTGAACTTGCTTTTCACAATAGCTGATGCATCTCCCACTGTATTGTTACCAGAACATCAGAAGAGCAAGAGCTCTTAAATTTTGCATACAACAGTGAAGAAAAGTCCACCTGTTATCTGAAAAATGTATGCAGGTTATATGGCATTGTTGCTCTGGTTCGTGCATACTGATCTGTCATTCTTGGGTTATGAATGCAATTTGACACGGTTATGTGAAAATAAGGAGGAGGATGTAGTTATTGTTATACCTAGAACATTCATTCAGTAATGCATTTATGCAGGACTTCCTGGCTTGTCTTGAGGCAAAACTGACTGAATGGTATAATTTGTTTACTCAGATGCTCGGTAATGTTGATTTTTCAAAAGCTTAAACCTGTGGGTGTGAAAAAAACTTTTCAGAAAATGTATCCTTGATTTAGTAATGAAAGTTATGGTGAGGGTCCAAAGAGCTGCTTTCTAACTTTGATACGTGTCTGGAATGTTAAATATGATTCCTCCAACTGCAATATTCAATTCATGAAACAATTTGCCTCTGCTATAACAATAAGCCTCTAAAAATTATCTGAGGCAGGTCAAGAAATGTAACTGGTGGAAAACAACAAGAAATCCAACTAAGAGGATCCATTCCTACTGGTGGATTATGTTTTCACTTCACATTTGTTTCTTTTTCAAGCCTTACTGAACTCACTGGTTAAAAACAAGTCATAGATTCTCCATTTTTTAAAAGTATAAATTGGTCCAGACCTCCAGATGTGAGATTTGATTGGCATAATGCTTCCCACTAAAGGTCAGTTGCTCAGTTGCTGGAACACACCAGCAAAAGGTCACACTGCATAAGGACGTGGATTTAAGGAGAAGATGAAGAGGAAATCAGAGCGTTTAAGGTATATTATTGAGCAGACAAAACATTATTGGAGAATTACCTCAAGTCTTGAGCAGAAAACAGTGGGGCAATGGCGAGATTGATAGATATTTTATCCTATGTTATTATATTTTTAACTATTTGTAACTGTTGATGTACATTTCCCTATGCTGGTTCAGGAGGGCCCTCCAAAACAGCCATTTCCCCCCTGCAGAGGTGATCTTTATAGTCTGGAGATGAGCAGTTTGTGATGACCTGCATGTTTGTGTGTGTGAAGTTACCCTGGCAAGATCCATACTGGGCCACTGGCTAGTGCCAGTAGCCTTTTGGCACACAAGGGGCTTTACTACTACTATTATATATAAAACAATGCTCAAGTTTGAGTTTATGAGAACTCCTCAGCAGGCTGGATGCTGCAATACCAAAATGTTTGCCCTCCAAGTACATTATATTTCAAAGATCCAAGGCATTCCCTTTGAAACAGATCATGGAAACTTAACAGGACCAATGCCTGTATGAGAGGTCACCAAGGAAGACCTTTACACTTGCCTTGAATGCCTCTTGCTGGGGTTGCCTTGAGGCACTTGCCATTCAATGATACTTATGCCCATAATTTACAGCTGGGTTTGTGAAAGATATTAACGTGGTTTAGAAAGAAATCCCGAATGTGTGGCCTGCTTTGAAATGCAGTGCAGGCAGAAAGTGAAGGAGGGGCAGCAGTGAAAGTTGTTTTAGGACTTTAAAAAAAACTAGGCTTTGTGTTCTTAAACAATGTCTTTTGGTAAAATTTCAAGGACTGCTTTGGAGAATACTCCGTAAATCTTTGTATGGTGATAGATGAGCCCTTCATAATTCAAAGAGCCTTCAATTTAATAAGAGTAAGCACTAGCTGAGTGTTTGAAGTACTGTGTTACATTCTTTTCAGCCTATGGAGTTTAGTGATGTACTGCGATTCTGCTCAGGATGGCAGTGAAAATAATTAGCTAAAAGAATTATTAATGTGAGAAAAACGTTGCTAATTCTTGACACTTTTACACAGATTCTAATGCCTGCTCTGTCATGGAAGTGCACTTTGGTGACCATTAACTAGCCAATCTCTCTCATCCTCACTTACCTAACTGAGGAGGAGAAGGAGAAAATGGACAGAGGGAGAGTGATATTGGAAGCTATCTGGGTTCCCACTGAGGAGGAAAACAGCACATAAATATCTGAATAAATTCATTACAGGAATTGTAAAGGGGCCTCAGTCGAAATATACACAAAATCTCGAAAGAGGTGGCTGAAAAACAGATCTTTCTTGTCATCAGTTTTTACCTTACCATTCATCTTGTTTGGATGAAATGAGAAAGTAACAGGGGCAGAATTCAGTCTTCACCCCCACCCCGGCCAGGTGGTTCTCAAGTTCAAAACTGATCATGCTGACAACTTATTAAGGTATGCCTGTGCAGCACATGGATCACCACAAGCATACAAAAGAGATACATAGCAGAACCCTGTGTCTTATGTGTCTCATCTGTGCTAGATTATGTTTTCTGTGCTTACCTAGTATAACACTAGGTTATGTTTTCAAATTATGTTTTCTGTGCTTACTTAGTATAACACAATAGCCAATAAGCAATTACCTATCATTGATTGTTTATGGAATGTGAACAAGACATGTGGATTGAAGAACACTACGGAGTTATGCTATTTGAAAAATCAGATTTTTTTCTTTTGATTTCTTAACATAATTTATGATCTGCTATCCAGTGGAGGTTATGGCACTTACTGATGGGCAAAAAGCAGTTCTGGTTATTGCCTTGTACTTATTTTTTATTACAGATCATTGATGCCACCTTGTGGAAGCAGGGAATGCTAAAATCTTGTTCAAATGCCAAATGCAATCGGCTTTCACTCATTCTCATTTCAGGCCACAACGCAGGTAAAACAAATGCGTGAATTTAAGATAAATTGATCTTTAACTTTATCTAGCACTGCATGACGTTGAAAAGCACTGCTTGTCCTTGTCTTCGTCTTCGCCCTCGAGAAGCAGGTTGGTCCCCCCCACCCCTCCACATGTCACCCACATTGTCACCTCCAGCACTCACAGTTCTCTCAGCCTCACCTATCTCACAGGAAGCCTATCATGGGGAGGGGAAGACTGTCTGTTTATTATTATTATTGGATGTCTAGCCTGCCCCTCCTTGCACAGAAGCTCAAGGCAGCTTCCCTCCTAAAATTTGTACAAAGATTAAAATCATAAAACAGAACTGACCAACCTTCCTACCTATCATTTGTTGATTTATTTATTTAGAGATCATACAACATAGTTGTATATAAGCCACTTGGAAAAAAAATGAGGCACCACAAACCAACTCTTCTTTGTATTATTTAATTAGCCCACCACTATTGGCAACAACTTGTGGCAGGTTACAACAGTGTACATAAACACCTCATTAAAATGACAAACCAAACAAAAGATGAGAAGCAGAATTCCTCCCTCCCCACCAAAAAAACCCTGCTCAGGCAATTGTCCACTTCTGGCTGATTTTCTAGTGGAACCCTCAATCTTACTGGATCTGGCCTTAAGCAATGATCTTGCAGAAGAACTCCATTTTACAGGCTCTGTAGAACTTTGACAGCTCTGTCAAGGCCCTTAAGCTCTCCTGGGAGCTCATTCCACCAGGTCGGGGTCAGGCCCGAAAAGGCCCTGGTCCTGCTTGAGGCCAAATACACTTCTCATGGGCCAGGGATCACCATCAAACTCGTATCCACAGAGCAAAGAGCCTTGCAGGGGGCATAAGGGTCCCTCAGATAGGTGGGGCCCGCAGATGGCCTTAAACATTAAAACTGGTACCTTGACTTGATCTGGACTACAACTGGTAACAAGTGCAGCTATCTCAGCACTGGTTGGATATGGGCCCTCCAAGATGTTACCGGTGAGGACTCTAGCAGGTACATTCTGCACAAGCCGCAGTTTCTAGGTCAAGGACAAGGGTAGGCCCACATAGAGCAAGTTACAGAAATGTAGTCTAGAGGTGATCATTGCATGAATAACTATAGCGTGGCAGTCCGAGGGCAGGTAGGGCACTAGTAGCCTCACTTGACAAAGATGCGGGCTACACCTGTGACCTGGGCCTCCATCTACTCTAACCATCCAGCCACAACTTCTAAACATCTGGCCAATGTATCCGCCCTACATCAGGAGGTAGAGCTCAGTGTCATCCACCTATTGGTGACAATTCAGTCCATAACTCTGGTGGGTAGTGATGCTTTCTGAGGCAACTCAGCATTCTGGATATGTAAAGGACATTTTGGCAAATGCAGGGCTTTAGAAAACCATATTAAAGGAGAATATGGAGGTGAGGTAGTAATGTAGAAATGTTGGTTTTGTCCTTCAACTTAAGTGGCTCTGTCTCCAGGAGAAGGCTTCATGTTTTGCTGAACAGAACAGTATGATCCACGCCATGGTCATTTGACAAAATTTTGAACATTGCTAGCCCAGTCACTTGGTTATGGTTAGTGTATAAATTCTGCTTGCAATGGCCCTAACCTGATTACCTACTCCCATCTTAGACATGATTTATAGAGATTAATGGTCAGTATTATGCTTTGCTGGGAGATGCCCTAGGCCAATACTATGCAGTTCTGATTGTAGAAGGTATTGCCATGATATGCAAGCGTGGGAATGAAACTCGGAACTTGAAAAGTTAAGATCTGGTCTTTTTGTGGCAGATAGCAGTTTTGATAGCAGAAAATGTGAACCATTTTTAAAATTTGGAAGGAGACATGATTCTTCAGTTATGGTACCATCAGGGCTTTTGAGATCTGATGAGATCAGGCTTACCTGGGTTATCCAGGTCAAGTGTGGGAATGGAAGAAATGGAACTGTTAAAAAGCAATGAAGCTGGCTGGGAAGCAGTCTCACATCTACTTCTTCCTCTGTTGGGCTTTGAAAAAAAATCTGGCTGCAGAATCCAGTTGTGGACAGTATCAATTGGTAGCAGTCCTAAATATGCATTTCCCTCAGCCCCCCCCCCCCCAGGTCATACTCAGTTGAGGCCAAGTCTTAAGACCCCAGCTGAGGGAGCATCCATGAGATGGGTCAAACAAGATTACAAAACGCAAGGAGCTGGATATCCCAAAGTCTGTGCTGGTTGGTCTGCCACCACCTCTGATGGTTCCCTAGGCTTCCAAGATCTAGAGGCAGTTTATCAGCAACTTTAATAGGCATCTTAACTCTATTTAGAGCTGTGAAGCCACAAACAGAATAATAGAGTAACACAGAGAAAAGGCACAGGTTATCACTTAGCTTGTTCAAGAGACAGACTAAAGTTAAAAAAATAATTATTTTATTTTATTAAGGTGCATATATGGTAATTATTGAGCCTCTTGTGGCACAGAGTGGTAAGGCAACAGACATGCTGTCTGAAACTCTGCCCATGAGGTTGGGAGTTTGATCCCAGCAGCCGGCTCAAGGTTGACTCAGCCTTCCATCCTTCTGAGGTCGGTAAAATGAGTACCCAGCTTGCTGGGGGGGTAAACGGTAATGACTGGGGAAGGCACTGGCAAACCACCCCGTATTGATTCTGCCATGAAAACGCTAGAGGGCGTCACCCCAAGGGTCAGACATGACTCGGTGCTTACAAAGGGGATACCTTTACCTTATGGTAATTATATATTTAGCAATACAGAACATAGACATTATCAATTATTACCAACACACTCCCATAGGGATGAAGAATGGCAAAGTTCATAAGCAGAGTTCCAAAGTCCAGAGTCCAAAGGTTCAGAATGGTTAAGCCACACACAGCATACATAAAGCAGAGACAGACAAGATGTGACAAAATGGGGTAACAAATTAAGTTTCTTTATGGACTAATCCCACAAGGGCTTCTCAACACAATAGCCAATCATGGTCATTTGCAAATTAATTAATAAAAAATAACATTTCTGATGTCAGGACAGAAGACTCAGGAAAAAACAATCAGAGTTTGCTGACATCATCTAGCAAGAAGCCTAATTCTCATAACAGTTAATTGGACACATCTGCAGCTCATTAACTTACCTCTGTTACAGCTCTCTTAGCTAGTCTTCCAGGGTTACAGGTCTGGTCACCTAATTGGGAAGAAAAATCTTTTGAAGCCTGCTCTGGAAATTGCAGGCTTGAACCAAAGTTTTAAACATAAGCAAAAACACAAAGCCATTATTTTCCTACCAACCTCCCCACTGAACCTTAGAACAGTTTAGCAAAAGTATTTACTAATTCAATGAGTAAATATTTCTGCGTCTTCTCTGAATATTATCGGGTCCACTGGCAGCCCCTGGATTAACACCACCTTCCACCATCATGTCCTCCTTGGCGGGGACTCTCTCAGAGTCTGCAGAATGGAGTTCACCCAGCAGATAGCCTCAGCTCACCACTCTAATAAAGGAAGGGTTAACCTTACTAGAAGAAGAAGAGGAGGAGGAAGAGTTGGTTCTTATATGCCGCTTTTCCCTACCCAAAGGAGGCTCAAAGCAGCTTACAGTCGCCTTCCCATTCCTCTCCCCACAACAGACACCCTGTGGGTGAGTGAGGCTGAGAGAGCCCTGATATAACTGCCCGGTCAGAACAGTTTTATCAGTGCCATGGCAAGCCCAAGGTCACCCAGCTGGCTGCATGTGAGGGAGCACTAACACTCCATTCACGACCTCCCAAACTGCTAATTAGGAGCCTCCTTTTATACTCCACCACTTAATTTCTTTGCCCCTCCCCATTGCAATCACAAGGCTTCTTCAGCTCCACCCACCCCAGCTGCCTTCTATCCTTAAAGTTCTTTCTCTGTGATGGGTACAGCCATCCTGCTAAGCTCTAATCTTGCTCTGATGTGCCTTCATACCTGGCTGAGAATGGCTGCTTCTCCTTTCCTTTCCTGGTTGCCCTCATCTCTGTGGGCTGGGTGAGTGTGGTGACTGGAAGCCTGTGTACTGGTCCTTGGTCCCCCATCTGGTCTCTTCTTAAGATATTGGGGCCTGCTGGCTTGGCCTGGACCATGATTCCAGCATCTTGTCCTCCCCATGGACCCTAGGCTGCTGTAGTAGCTGGAGAAGGCAGAGGCATCCACATACTCTAATCTTCCTCTCTCACTTTCTCTGGACTCAGGGGAAAGGGCCACCTCACTCCTGTGGAGGCAGGATGGATAGGTCTCGACAACTGCACCTATGTGGAAATTGGCAGCATTTCCTGGGTTGTTGCTACCCATCTAATCTCAGAAGGAGAGTGCCTCCAAAAATCACAACATATTAACATTTTCTTAGAAATGCTTGGATGTAGGCTTGCTGCAGACAAAGGCTTTTCCACATGATTAGTGGTGTAACAAAAAGTAGGGCCATGGTGTCATGAAACTGCTACATACTCTTGTAAGCATCTTGGGTTCAGTGTGGGTAGGTTGCTGAAATCACAAATGATGGACCAGATCAGTGAGAGCGATCCTGTTCTCTTCAATGAGATACATATGTTCTTATTTTTGCAAAAGGCTTTGGAAAATTTTGTTTCTTTTAGATTTTTTTTTGGGGGGGGGGGAAGGTACTATGGATGCTTGGAAAGTGAGCCAAACTGGCAGATGTTCATTTGCCAGTAGTGATCTGGCATCCAATTAATCAAATTGGAATTGGTTTCTGATATTCTGCTGGGAGAAATCTTGCTCAATACCCAGCAAAGTTCTTTTTTGGGGTGGGGGTGAATGGGATCAGGCACTGCCTCACAATTCATCAGCTGGCGGTTGGGTTCTTCTGATCTCTCACGCTGGAAAATTTGTTACCTCTCAGACTTGTGAGTTAATTTTTTTTAGGAATCATGGGGGGTTTCCCTTCTTGTCTCCCCACCTCTAGCTGTCAGCTTGGGTTGTAGAGAAAAGGAGAAGATTGTCTCTTTGTTTGGGATGGGAAGAAATGAAACAAATTGTCTCTTCTTTCCATCCCAAACTATGGCTTCCTTTTGCAATGGAGATCTCATAAAGATTCCCTCTGCTCTGCTTGAGCTTGGGAAGGAGAAATATGCTTTTTCTCCTCTCCATTTTGCAACTTCACTGTGTAGCTAGTTTGTGCTCTCTCTCTCTCTCTTGATGAACCTGAATCTCAGCTATATCCCCAATCATCTGCAAGTTGGCAAGTGTCCGATAGGCAGATGCAAACTTATCCAACAGTCAAAAGATCTCCTTGATTTGCTCACAGTCTGCTCATGTCTGGCGAACAGGAGAAGTGTGACGGCTGACCAGGTTTCTTGAGAAAGGAACAGCATTTCTAGACTGGAGAAATACATTTTTGTAATGGTTCTGTATGGTTCTGTATGTTCAGTAAAATTATGTGACAAGCCTTCAGTGAAGGCATAAAAAACTAGTTTGTGCAACAGAGCTGATTGGCATTGTTCTGCTTGTTAAGGCTCACTTTGCAATTGGCTGTAGCACTGTGCTCACTTTAAGCTGGATTTTGTAGCTCCTGATAGCAAAAGGAGGTAGAG
The DNA here is from genome assembly GCF_049243985.1 of Paroedura picta. NCBI lineage: Eukaryota > Metazoa > Chordata > Lepidosauria > Squamata > Gekkonidae > Paroedura > Paroedura picta. The sequence goes on from NC_135377.1 coordinate 51,600,076, forward strand.
ACATCCCATAGAAAACCTGCATGTGGTAGCTGGAGAAGGCAGAGGCATCCTCTATCTACTTTTGGTAATGGTTCTCACTTTTTACTATTTGAATTCATTTGATATAACAGTCTCTTCAGCTAATAAAGGTGCTACTTTAAGAATACTGGACAAACCTACAGGAATCCAAATGGAGTTTATTTTACATGATAAACAAATCAAAGAACAAGTGTTCTTAGGAGCTATCCAAGGCGGGAGAGAAAACTTTGTTCAGATTGGAAAATAGAAGTTTTGAAATAATCCTATTGACCACTTGATGTCACCATTGCTCTAGTTGCTGAACAGGATTTCTTAAATACTGGGATATTAAGCAACAAGTTCTTTCTTTCTTTCTTTCTTTCTTTCTTTCTTTCTTTCTTTCTTTCTTTCTTTCTTTCTTTCTTTCTTTCTGCTGGCTTGCTTGCTTGCTTAAAGGTAAAGGTAAAGGTATCCCCTGTGCAAGCACCGAGTCATGTCTGACCCTTGGGGTGACACCCTCTAGCGTTTTCATGGCAGACTCAATACGGGGTGGTTTGCCAGTGCCTTCCCCAGTCATTACCGTTTACCCCCAGCAAGCTGGGTACTCATTTTACTGACCTCGGAAGGATGGAAGGCTGAGTCAACCTTGAGCCGGCTGCTGGGATTGAACTCCCAACCTCATGGGCAAAGCTTTCAGGCGGCTGCCTTACCACTCTGCGCCACAAGAGGCTCTGCTTGCTTGCTTAGGGGCAGCTTATAGGTAGAAAACCATTAACATCCTTCAATATTATTCCCAGTATCATAAGTGTAATACACTGCCAGGGACCAAAAGAAAAACAAAGGATAAGACAAGCCTGGACACGTAGTTTGGAAGTGTGAGAAAGAGCCACCAGCTAGCTAATAACCTCCCCCCACCCTAGAGGAATGCATGATTTATGAGAATGGGTCTCCCAACAACCTATAGATCAATTTAATCAACATTAAGCCTCACTTCCCCTCACCCATTTACCCCATTAAGCAACACACAATGTTGTTTACAAACCATCTAGTACTCACAGAGCCAACAAGCACCATTTATGTTTACAGTCCCCCTCAACTAAATTCATTAAGCTTCTCCCAGATCATTTTCCACTTCCAGAAAACGCATCACATTATTTTGGGAGCTAATACTAGGGATGTACACTGGGGGAAAATTTGGTACTTTTCAGATTAGACTTCTCCTGATTTGGTAAAACTAAAACCAACAAAACCACTGATTTGGTATATTGATTTGAGTTCGGTCAATTTGGGAAGTTTGAGCCAAGGTCCCTTTAAATGGCTCCAGCTAATCCTTCCCATACAGCCCAGGCTGGGTGGGAAAGGCAGCAAACAAGCTTTGGTTCTGCTGAGCTGGAGGTATTTTGCACAGAGCCAAATAAAACAGTTTAAAAAACAATCAGTTTAGACTGCTTTATTATACTACAATTGTTGTTCTGCATTGAATATAGTCTGTTGAAAAACTACATTGCAATGCTTTCTGCATGGGACAATTCATAGCCCTGCTCCCTGTAGTTTTCCCAATTCCTCTTTGTTCTCTAATGCATTCACTAATCTGCATAACCAAAGGAGCTTCTCTACATGACTAATAGAGTGTTTGAGACAGGCAGGAGAGTAATGAATCGGTGAAAATCCTCTTTCAGAAACGATGCTTAAAGATCCGAAGAGGCAGTTCACCATGCAGAGCAAAATCAGTTTTGTGGAGTAAATTCACTATTCTGGCAGAGATCAGAAAAACCACGATGTATTTAGTGAGTTTTCATCAGCTTATGCATCATGCAGAAGAGTGGCCACAGCAGTATTGGGGAGGGCAGGTTCAGGGATGAGATGTCAGATCTGTGCTCATGTTGCCTGATCCTAGACTGCAGCCAGCCCCAGTAGCCATGGGGCTGCCATCTCAGCTCTTACCCCCCACCCGCCAATCCCAGCCTGCAATTAGCCCCATCTGGGTTGGGGAGGGTGGGCACAGGACTGATATGTCAGCTTTGTACCTACCCTGCCCAATCCCAGCTTGCATCTGGCCCCAGCAGCCATTTTATGTGGTTTTTAAACATCTCCTCAGAAGATCTGTTTGAAGCTGCAGAGAGTGGTGGATCTCCACAACCTCACACTTATCTTCTTGGGATCAGCTGTTTGGTAGGGTCTTTTTCAATCAACCAAGTCAAGTCCAAGTAGCTTTGGGATTCTTTGTTTTGGTGCATTAGAACTATTGACATTGTGATTTGGCTTGGAAAAGCCCGAAAAATACTCGAATCAGCATTGATTTGTGTTTAGAGGCTTATCCGAGCCAAATTACACATCCCTAGCTAATATATCAGCATGCCAAAGGGAACATTTTGCCCTTTAAATATGGCATCCTGCTCCATAGCTGTGTGTGTGTTCTTGGATCTGAATATCTCACCCCAAATTTGTTCAGTTCTTCCTCTATCTGTAAAACACTGGTTATTTTGCTCTTGCTACTGCAGATCTTCCCCTTTAAGACTATTAATTATAACCCTCCCTGAAGTTACTCTCCCCTCACCTCCCTGATTTCCTCTTAGCTTTGAATACATTCTTAGTGTGTTGCATGCTTTATCCTTTTATCTCTCTTTTATAAAATGACCTTTCCCCGTTGAATACCAATCTGATTTATTTTGAGAGTTTTCTTAAAGGAAAAATCCCCATAAACACTGGAGGAGTATCCCAATTACCTCTTCTCGCTTTGTCTCCTTTAAAGCTAATTTCCCCCAACTAATTTCCCCCAACTAATTTCCCCCAACTAATTAGGAGACTGCCTATTTGAGCAACAACAAGGTGAAAGCTAGTTTGCAGCAGAGACACAAAAAATCTGTACCATTAATAACATCTTCTCTGCTTGTAGAATTGGGAGAAAACTAACTGGTAAACTAACTGTGGCACTTAATTATTCTTTACAATTATCAATTAGTAAAGGATATGTAAAATATAAATGCAAACAAATTTTAGACAAACAAGAAGAATAAAGATGGGGTAGGGTCAAGACCCTAATGATGAAGGCAACTTCCCAAATAGTTTGTAACATAATTAAATAACAGCTTATGTGTATGGGAGGATATCATGTAGCCTTTTTATTGCCCCTTTCCTCTTCCTCATTGGTCCTTGGTTAGGCATGTGCACTTCATAGTACTCCAGTAATTATCTGCTATGGGAAGCCTATACATACTTCCCATGTGTAAGCTCAGAACTTTGTTTTTCTCCAGAACTGCCTGTACAGGTTATTCATGCTTGAGATTTGGAAAGTAGCTTATTTACTATGCTATGATCATTTTTGTACCACAAAAACATCAGAGACAGGCTGAATTGTCTGAAAGTTTCAGGATTGGTATGTTGTTCTCGGACATTCCAGTCTGGCTACATTACACTGCAGGGTTTTTTTTTTAGTCAGCCAGATGTGTAGCCGTGACATGAAGTGTCTCAATTCACCAAGCTGCAAAGATGTTTACTGATCAATGGGTTCACCATTGGGCCAGCTGATGACACTGGGATGTTTACCTGTTCTCTTTCCTTCATTTCAGATCTGTGATCCAGATGGCTGATGCTCAATTGGGACAACAAACAAAACATTGCTAACAGACATTACTAACAAACATTGTGCCAAGAATATTTGATTGCCTCTGTGCACTGATCACTTTCATTGGTATGGGCACTAAAATTCATTTGACAGAGGTTGGGCAAAGTGAAGAATAAATTCTGAGTACTATGCAGTAGCAATCAAATTCTAATGACAGACATAAATGAGAGATCTGTTCAACTTTAGTGAAATTTGAACGTTTTAATATACTTAAAAAGTCCCAGTCGATGTATGTTTGTGTGTACACAAAAAGCTCTAGGCAGGCTTAATACAGATAGGCACAAACTGAGAAATCCTGGTTTAAGTTCGAGAGGTGTCTTGAAGCCAAACTCAAACCCAGTCACTCTGTTAACCTGAAACAGTTTAAGAAGTTCAAGATGTGGGGAGTGCCCCTCAAACTCCTAGATATTTCCAAATCACAACACATCTCCAGGTGACTATCCTCTTCTTGACCACAATTTGGTAAAAATAGGACTTAGGTGGTCTGAGTTACAGACACCCAATGAAAGATCTCCCGGGAAACGGCTTTTTAGGGAGATATTCTGGACCCTGCATGGAGAGCTGGGAATAAAGAAAAGTCACCACAGTAAATCAAGAACAAGTCCCCCCCCCCCCAAGGCATAATACCCCTCAGGAGATTCAGGTCAGTAGGGGGGTTTCAGATGGATAGCAGTAGTCATTAAAGTCAAACATAAAAAAAAAACAACAGTCCAGGGTGTGTGTCAATAAATAGCAGAGACTAAGTTTAACCCCCCAAACAGCCCCCCATAATGCCCACAGAGCCATTCCTCATCTTACTGCAACCCAAAGTTGTTGTTGGTGATATAAATTAAAAAGAAAAAAGGAAGAGAAACCATCAAGGAAGCAGACAGCTGGAGATTCTGCTAAACAAAAATGCTTGCTATGTGAAAGAGGAATTCAGTCCCAATGTTTCCACCCTTTGCAGCAAATAAACAAAAATAAATCACAACACAGAGGAAACCAGGACAAACAAAGTCCTCTCGCCTCTGACTGAGTAAACTAGCTGAGCAATCCTCCACTACACCCAGCAGGAAAGCTCTTTCACAAGTACACATTCTCAGTCCAAAACCACAATACTAACAAAGGGTACGCTTGCTTGTGCTACATTATTATTATTATTATTATTATTATTATTATTATTATTATTATTATTATTATTATTATTATTATTATTATTTACTAGGTTTCTAGACTGCCCTTCTGAGACCAGCTCATGTCTCTGAATCCCATTGTGGCTGTGTTTGGAGGGTCCCTATTTGTGTTTCTGAGGCTGGAGAACATGTTCCCTTCACTGCTGTCTAGCAGTTTCACACCAGAGCTTCTGGGTGGATTTCATTTTCTAAGCTATCCCGAGTCATGCCCAGGAGTTGGGAGATTTCTTCAGAGACCACGTGCAGGCTGAATACTGCCTCCCAAGCCTCCATCTGGCCAGAATTCAGCACACATTTCAGCTCATCTTGCCGTTTATGCCCATCCCTATTGATCAATATAGCCAACTTAAAAAAAATATGACATCTAAAATAACATGGATTCTGTCAGGCCTGCCAACAGTGAAATGAAACCATTGATTTGTCATCATACTTTGTCAGAGAGCAAAATTTTCTGAGCTTGTGATTCTCAGATATGTAATTATACAGGGACACATAGGACAAATACATTTCAAGCAATTTCCTTTTATGTGCAGAAATTGTAAATGATAGAAATTAGTACATATAGCAATGGTTAATTTTGAAAAGGAAAACTATGTAAGACATGCATGCAGTTGCAACCAAGGCTTGGATTTTACCTAGAATTTCCCCAGGCAAATGTCTTTCAAACCATGGCAATATAACTTACCTGTATTCATGCCCCCCCACCTCCTGCTACCCCCTGAAATGTTGTTCCTGTGAATAGGTTGGGGGTGGGGGAAAGTCAGAGGTCTGCTGTGGGAAAGGGGGTCACTATGAGTCCTTGGATATTTTAGCAGAATCCAACACATGGCGTATACAAAATCCTTTTGTACATAAGATGCAATCCTAAAGAGACTTTCTGAGAAGTAAGCCCCATTGAATAACGTGAGGCTTGCTTCTGAACAGACCTGCTTCATCTTGCTCTCATACTTCATTTAAAACAAATCCAAGCCACTGCTTTATAAATCCTACGGTGTGTGTGTGTGTCTTGCCATTAATCTGACTAATCAAAGAAAATATAAGATGGTATATGTTATTTCTAACATCTTCTTTTGCTTACACTTATCAAATACATTTTCATTGATTTATTTATACTGTGAGAACCAGCATAGCAATTAATCTTTTGGAGATAACCGTGGATTATTATACAACGAATGGGACCAGTCAGTTTTCTGGTCAGTACCACTGATTATCACATATTTTACTTTTTCTATTTTTCCTCTATTAATGAATCAATAAATCTTGATTTTCCTGTACCAGCATCATTTATTACAGAAATCTACAAGGATGGCTTCACGGTCACTGGCAGATGAATATTTTTAATCAGTTGAACGAATTCTGTTCATATCTCCTAGAAAAGGAATGAAGGCCAATGGTCAGCATCTCAAGAGGATGTATGAATTAAACTTCTTCTATAGGTGAGACAGAAGAACATGTTGAACAAGAGATGCTTTACTTTTTGGTATGGTACCAAAGCTGTGTGTGTGTGTGTGTGTGTGTGTGTGTGTGTGTGGGAGGGAGAGAGAGAGAGAGAGAGAGAGACAGAGAGATTACCAAAAGCATAATCTCTAAGACAAAAATGAGAGCTGTGGCTGACTTCCAGTATCCCAAAGAGTTGATGTTGTGCTGAGGACAGCAATTATAAACTCCTCTCACTGTCTGTCATAAAAGCTGGACAGATCCATTTGGAAAAGTAAAGTTTTTTTAAAAAGTAAAATTCAGTTAAGAAACATATGAGGAGCTCATTATGGGAGAAATGCCAGAAGGGGAAATATAATGCATGCAGGTACTACTGCAGTGCATGGGTCTTGCTGCAATTTGTGTTTTTGATCTTTTGGAATCCAATAATATATTTTTTGGAACTCAATCAATTACTCCAAAGTGAAAGCAACCTGTTTCTGAGGAAGAAAACCATCCTGCAGTGGCAACATTAGGAATCCAATTAACCTTTCTTTATCATAGCAGTTTAATTATACTATTTATTTTCCTGTTATTGTTTCCTTTTTTGGCTCATTTACATATTAATCAACACTTCACACATTTTTGTAGTTAAGGAAAGCTACATAAAAAATGTAGGGATGCCAAATGATCATTTGTTCCATCACACTGTCAGTAAAAGATGAAAAGTGACTTGAATGAAAAGAAATAGCCATTTATTAGTCATTGGTCTTTGACGGGTGAGTTGCAAGCTGACCAGAGGTGAATTTCACTAAAAGCATGATAGCATCCTTTGGATACAGTCAGGAGGAGAGAGAAGGGGTACAAAAATGGGAAAGGAGAAATATGAACGATAGAAGGGAAAACATAGATACATTGTACAGTTTTAAATAATAGCATAAATAAATAATAGCTGTAATATGGCAACAAAATTGGTACTAGTTAAATTCTAAATTCATGAGAAAGGTGGGGTTGGCAGGGTTAGATGAGTCACAAATTTGGATTAAGATTGCAGGAAGAAATATCAACAACCTCAGATATGCAGATGATACCACTCTAATGGCAGAAAGTGCAGAGGAACTAAAGAGCCTGTTGATGCGGGTGAAGGAGGAGAGTGCAAAAGTTGGCTTGAAACTCAACATCAAGAAAACGAAGATCATGGCATCCGGCCCTCTCAATTCCTGGGAAATAGATGGGGAAGAAATGGACATAGTGACAGATTTTATTTTCCTGGGCTCCAAGATCACTGCAGATGGGGACTGCAGCAAAGAAATTAAAAGACGCTTGCTCCTGGGGAGGAAAGCTATGGCAAATCTAGACATCATCCTAAAAAGTAGAGACATCACCCTGCCAACAAAAGTGCATTTAGTCAAGGCTATGGTGTTCCCAGTTGCAATGTATGGCTGTGAAAGTTGGACCATAAGGAAGGCCGAGCATCAAAGAATTGAGGCTTTTGAACTCTGGTGCTGGAGAAGACTCTTGCGAGTCCCTTGGACTGCAAGGCGAACAAACGGGTCAGTCCTAGAGGAGATCAGCCTGGATTGCTCTTTAGAAGGCTAGATCCTGAAGATGAAACTCAAATACTTTGGCCACCTCATGAGAAGGAAGGATTCCCTGGAGAAGAGCCTAATGCTGGGAGCGATTGAGGGCAAAAGAAGAAGGGGACGACAGAGAATGAGGTGGCTGGATGGAGTCACTGAAGCAGTAGGTGCAAACTTAAATGGAATGGTAGAGGACAGGAAGGCCTGGAGGATCATTGTCCATGGGATCGTGATGGGTCGGACATGACTTCACACCTAACAACAACAAAATTCTAAATGGCCAATCTTTCAACATCACTTGGAACATCTAAAAGCTAGGATCATAACACAGCTAAAGCAAAGGGGGAAGATGTCTGAGACAAAGAAAAACCTTCAGGGCAGTTCTAAGCAGCATTGCACCCTTCTACTCCTGTTGACTTCAAAGAATTTAGAAAGGTGTAACTCCACATAGGATTGCACTGTCAATACTTTGAGTCATTAGTAAGGAATCTATTGCTGAGAAAAAAGTTCCTTTACAGAGCGAATCCGGAGTGGGTAACTCAGGTTTAAACCCAGGCAAGGGGCATATATGCCAGAGCAGGGCATGAGCAGCGTTGCACCAGGCACTTCTATTGCTGGAGCTGCACTGCAACTGCATCCAGATCGAGAGACTGTGGAAACTCCTGCTCTGGTGGATATGTGGGCACACTAAGGGGCCTGATGCCAGTCAGTCATTTCCCTAAGCATTTCAGCATAGGAGTGCCCTCTCAAAAGAGGTGCAAAATAATGCCAGCAGAACTGCCAGTGCAGCTCATTGGTGGCCATGGTAACTCTTAATTCACTTCCTCCTACTGACCCTGAGGAGTTGCATGGCAATGACAGCCTTTGTAGTCCTGTGGATGATTGGCATCCCAGGATCCCTGGTCCCGGATCCTGAGGAGGCAATGCACTACGTGGACATAATGTCTTTGGGTGCCGACAGCCCTGCCTGGAGTGGCTGAGGAGGGTCAGGGGTTGGCCAGGTGCCCCTTGGCCCGTTGTCACAGCTTTCAGTGGCTCAGAGGAGAGTGAGGAGCCTGGTCCTTGACAGGGCCTTCTATCATAGCTCATCCTGCCCACCCTATCCTCCATGTGGCCAGCAATCAAGCAGGAGTTGCTGAAGAGCTGATGTGAGTTGCAGGGAGCCTGTTCCAGGGGGCAGCATTGGGTAGAGGGACTGGCAGCATCTGTAATGGCAGCTCTTGGGCATGTGGAGGGGCTTCTTACCACAGTGAGGGACATGGGTGAGGGACAGAGGAAATACTGTGGGACTTCTCAGTGTCTCTCTGGGCCCCCCAAGCACCCCCGTTCTTCCTCCTGCTGTTCCTCTAGTGGGGGTGGAATGCAGATTGACATGGGAATGACTTCAAGAGCATGGGTGTGAGCCTGGCCACTGCAGCCAGCAACTTGCGGAGGGCACCCTCACATCCATGTTCTTGTTCATTGTCACCCTCCAGGGCCCTGTGTGCTTTGTGTGTGGAGTGCCACCATGGGGTGCCTGTGGGGCTGATGGGTGATACACCTATCCCCACTGACAGGTAGCTGGGGCTTGTGATGGGAGCTGGTCTCCTTAAAGAGTGTGTATAGCAATGAAAGAGTACTGCTCCCTTCTAACCCATGCTATGGATGTTTGGCTCAGTGATGGATGTTTGGCTCGGCATTCTGGGCTCATTCTGCACACCTGCAGTGTGCTTTAGCAGCCATCGTTCCTGTGCAAAACAGGAAAATCTCCTTCTGAAGTGCATTGAAAATGCATTAACCAATGTGGGCACAATGAGCCCTGGACTCGTGGCTCTCAGTGGTCTTGCCTACAACAATGCTGGAATGGAAAGTTGTGGTGGGATTGCCTTGGTGGCCACTGTGGCAGCATCTGACAACACTGTTGGGCTCCTTTTCCTCATTCGGTTGCCCTTAGAGGGACGGCTAGTGGTGCCACAGCCGCACCTTGACCGGCAGCCACAGCACACGCATAGCACACAATTGCTCTGCCTGTTTCTCAGATGAGACAAAGTTGACTGAGCTATCATCTTACTGGCTCTGTAGGATATTAGTTCCACGTTCCCTCATTACAGAAGCTCCACATTCCCTCAATTGTTCTTAGCAGGAGCTGAAAGGATTTTGTGTTACTCCGTCCCTTAGATTTGTACTGATGTTGTGAGATACAAATCAGCCCAAATGGTTTTTAAATTGTTTGCACATGCAATCAAAAACAAATGTAATAATAACTGACAATGCAATGAAAATAAATTTTCATTTCCGTCATTCAGGTATGAGCTTCTAGTGGCTCAGAGAAAGGCAGGTGGCCTGGCCCCTGGCCTGGTACACAGAGCCTGCTTCTATCACAGCCCACAGGATTATGGGTAGTTTGTTGAATGGTGTGGAGAAAGGATTGTTTTTTCGCCGTCAGGGAGGGATGATTTTATATACTATTTTATGGGGCTTTATTGTGGGGTTTTTACTATGTTACCCACCACAAACTAGTTGAACTGGACGGGCTATAATTATTGCAGCAGGATTACATCAGTTTTGTTAAAAATTGCAGTTTCTTTGGTATTAGCCACAGGGAAACATTTGGGCTTCACTTCAAATGTAATACTGTGCTTTTGCTAAAATATACAGATGTCATAAAACTGTATTATTTTCAGTAACAATATATATTCTTTCCAGTGGATGTGTGTGACACTCAACAAGAATGTATTGATTTTATTAAAATGTACTCCTTGAGATAAACAAAAATAGTTAAGATGCATTATTTTCTGTTAAAGTTCACTGACTGAAAGAGAGAACATTACACAATGTTATTTTGTAGCCAGCAGGCCTTTTAAAACACTGGAAGGAGAAAGTACAGATGAGTTACTATGAGCACTATTGAAAAATGCATATCACATAACAATGCAAAGATACTAAATAATAAACTGCATCTCCCTGCATCTTACTTTTTATCTGTTAAGTTATTTTACTAAGCATGTCCATGTGGTAGTTGGTCTGATTTTAATCAATGGGGTTTACTCTGAAACTGTTTCCACAGCTGTGAAAAATGCCACAATGGTATCCCTAATGTTCCACAGAATGACAAACCTTTCAGACAAAAATCGGGCTCTTAAGGATGTTTTTCTTTTTTGCAATACCATTTGAGAATGCTTGGAAAACACAATTTCTTCCCTTCCCCTGGGGGGGAATTGGCAGTTATCCAACGAGGAAGCTCAGGATTCGAGTCGGCTTCCTCCTTCATTCCTTTATCAACTTTGACCAATAATCTCCCTCTCCTCTCCTCTCCCCCTCCCCTTCATATATATATTCTTAATTTTTTCATCATGGTTGCATTACAGTGTTAATTTTCAGTAACAGCAACACCCACTTTCTGGAGACATTCCATGAAGTTAAAAGTAAAAAATGAGGACTTTACGTTCCCCCCTTCCTCCCCCATCTTCTCTTCTAGTTTCTTAACACACTTTATGATTTAAGATGCAATGGGACACTTTGTAAATTCTGTGCAGAAAAACAGCTGTGTAATCGCAGCCAATATGCTTTGTTTTTATGCATGCATGTTGATTGAGCACATATCAACAAAAGAACAACCCTCCCTTTCTTGAGTGTTTGAGTACCATAGGAATTGAGGGATGGGTGTGTGTGTGATTTAAATTTAAAAAAACTTTTGATTGCATGTGGTGTGAGTGTATCATGGTACATTCTCAGACCAAAAGAAAAAGAAAAGAAAAGAAAAAAGGGAAGGCATGATGTGAGGTGGGACCATCCACTCTCCTAAGTAAATGCAAAACAATTGCTGTGATTGGAGTCTTGACCAGTGATGGGAGAAAACATCAAATGCAGAATGCCAGGCGCAAATTCAGAATCTTTGTTTAGAATCCAATGCAGTGAGAATGCACCGGCAAATCATAACTGCAGAATGAGTCTGAACGAAACTTTCTTAGGAATGTACTGCAAGGACTTACTGTTAACAGTTTACTAATAGGTAACCTTAGATTCATTTAGTTTTTATTGAAGCATAATCTTTCATCTTGCAGTGGAATCAACATCTTTATTTACAACAATAGTTTAAAACAATAGTATTTTAAGACCAGAAATTAAGCCCGCTATAAGTCAAATACAGTGGGCGCTAGGAATGGGAGGGGGAAAAGAGGGGAAGGGGTGGTAGAAGGGATCTGCACAGTGATGACATCACAATCTTAAATATCTGGAGTATCTCACCAAGTGATTCTCCATGTGGTTCTTCATGCCTCTTTCTGTTGTTCCAGATTGATCAACTTGCAGTTTTAGCAATAAGAATAATGAGGTTGACTGTGTAACTTTGTTTATCTATTATTTTAAAATCTTTTGTGTGACTCAGGATCTTGTACAGTTATCTGTTGACAGTAGGGGTGTGCTGAAATCTGAGCTAAAATCACCTGGAAAAGACCTTATTTGTATTTTGGGGGTATTAATTCAGCCAGATATAGCTTTTTGTTATTTTTCAGGTATTTGAAATAGCCAAGTCTAGAAAATTATGAAAATATTTGAGATTTTTCACAACCACCACATAGAATTAAATTGCATTTGAAGGGCTCTCAGGTCATTAAATGCCTCCAGAGTGAACTCACAGCTTGGAGAAGGCATTTAAAGGGACTGCAAGCCTTTTAAATGCCTTTAGTTCCCTTACACCACAGTTTGCAAAAGGTATTTACATTTTAAAGGGAGCACATTCCCATTAAAGTTTAATTGCTTTGGAAACAATTAAGGAGGGGTGTACCTTTTTTGAGGGCCCATAGAACTGGACTACCCGGTCCAATATTTTTCAAATATGGGGATTTTTTTTGAGAGAGGCACCAGCAGCTATTCTGCTTGAGTTGTTCCTTATTTTCTTGGGAGAATCTACAAGAATCGGACTTCTGCGTGTCTGCCCTCCCTGTACATTGTTACAATTGTGGGGTCAGTTTATTTTCTTCTGCATGTTGCTTAAATAATAAGGATTTTCAAGGGAGTGTTCTGTTGTCATCAGTGGCATCAGACAACCCACTTAAAAATGTCCCTAAAATAGTGTAGTGTTGTAGTGACAGTTCAAGCAGGTCCTCTGAATTTCCAGCTTTCATTTTTTTAAAAACATATATCTGTGATAAAAGGCAAATCTGTGTGAGGAATGGGGATATATATGTCAAACATAATGAAAGCAGGAAAATAGCTAGGGAGGCAGTTGGACCTTTGAGTGACAATGTAATAAAATATTTGCTTAAGACAGGGAAATGTCAGAGAAATGAAATAAGTTCTTTACACCAGTTTTCACTGTGGAAAATGCTGGGCATGTACCCATACAAGGGTCACTACATTTGAGAAGGGTGTCCAAAGAACTGAGTTAAATTGAGGTGAAGTTCTTGGACTGAAAACCTCCAAGTCTGGAGGTCCAGATGGTATAGAAATGAAGATTTTTAAAGAACTCAAAAATGAAATTGTTGATCTATGAACAAGTGTGTGTATCATGTATCTAAAATCAGACTTTATGCCAGAAGACTAGGAAGAGGCAGATGTCACACTAGTTTTTAAAATGGGTTCCAGAGAAGATCCAGGAAATTACAAGCTAGTTAGCCTAACATCTGTTCCAGTTAAATTAGTGGGAACTGTTATCACAGATATTGATCACATGAAGAAACAAAGCCTAGTAAGGGCAAATTATCAAAGCTTCTGCAAAGAGAAAGGCTCCTGCACCAACTTTTTCAAGTTCTATGAGCAAGTTAATAATCATGTGGCTAAGGTGATTCAGGAGATACTATGGCCCATTCCGCACAAGCTAAATGTAGCAGGAGTGTGGCAAATTGCAAACGCTACTAATTTGCAGTTATGCACGATGTTGCACACAATCTATCACACTCCTGAAACAGACCCGTGAAAAGCACTTTGTTGTAGCACTTCCAGGGAAATCCCAAAAAGTGGATTCACCCTCTGGAAAGCGCTACACTCTTGCAAACAATCTGCAACAATTTCGAAAAAGTTCTGTGCGTTACCATTGTTGTGGTTTCAGCAAAGTCCCTCCCCTTGGCTCTCTCTTCTGAACTTCCAGCGAAGCAATTGCCATTTTTTTTCTCGGAGCAAGCGGAGAGCAACGAGCCGGCGAGCCTTCATTCACCCAGCGAGGCTTCTCCGGCTGCAGTCCCTCCACAGAGCTGCTTTAAAGCTCCCCTCAAGTCACCAAGCACAACACAGCCCCATTTGCAAGTTCTCTTTATTTTCGGACGAAAATCGCGCCTGTGCACAAGGGGGGGGTTCACTCAGGGGAGCGTGGCAACGATGAAACAGCAGCTCACACGTGAGCTGCCAGCTAGATGTGTCTCTACGTTAAGAGGAAGCAAGGAATCAAGGAATCAAGGCATATTCGTTGCAATGTGTGTTTTTTTTTTTTTTTTTTTTTAAAAACCTGTTCTTAAAGGGAAAGGGGCTTCTCCGGAGCATGGTAACAACTGCCCATTGGCTGCTCGTTTGATTGACGGACAGGGGCGGGACAAAGCACGGAAAAAATTGCTTCCTTTCTAGTGATTTTTGGCGAGACCGGAAACCTGTGGGAAACTATTGAAATGCAATAGGATTCCACTACAAAGGCAGGTATGCGTTATGCCGAATTCCACTATTTTAAATTCCATTTTCTCTTTCTGTAAGCAATTTGCCACATTGATCCTTTTGCGGAATGGGTCTATGTATATGGACTTCCAGAAGGATTTTACCAAAGTCCTTCACTAAAGACACTTGAATAAACTTTGTCATGGATAAGAGGACAGGTATTTTTATGGATTAAAAATAGGTTAAACAACAGGAAGGAGAGAGAAAGAATAAATGGGCATTGCACACCATAGAGAAGAGTGAAGTCCCACAAAGAACATTATTAAGACCAGTGCTATCTTGTGGCGCAGAGTGGTAAGCAGCAGAAATGCTGTCTGAAGCTGTCTGTCCATGAGGTGGGGAGTTCAATCCCAGCAGCTAGCTCAAGGTTGACTCAGCCTTCCATTCTTCCGAGGTCGGCAAAATGAGTACCCAGCTTGCTGGGGGGTAAAACGGTAATGACTGGGGTAGGTACTGGCAAACCACCCCGTATTGCGTCTGCCATGAAAACGCTGGAAGGTGTCACCCCAAGGATCAGACAGGACTCAGTGCTTGCACAGGGGATACCTTTACCTTTATTTAATTTATTTTAAATGAATCCATCCATCCATCATTTTTTTGAATTTATGGATAGACTTTCTAAAGTGAAATTAGAAAAACATAGTATCAGTGAATCTTTCTGAAAAACAGGATGCATTTTTTCAGTGATCCTTGAATCATGAAAATGCATGTCTACTTTCAGGTACCTGTACTTGGTAGACTCTGACGAACTTCAGTAAACATCTGTGTACACTTATCCTAAGATCACTGGAGAAAAACAGTATATGCACAGACATTACAGACACGAGACAGACAAGAAGCAAAGTATAATCTCTGGGCAGAAGAGTCATTGGATTCTTGTAGATTATGTTCACCTTCGATGCAACAGAATAACAGCAAAAATATGCACAACCCCTTGCAAGGTTTCCCTTGCAACCATCCATAATTGAAGTTTCCTATGCTTGATGAACATCAATCATTTATTGAGAAAGATAGGACTCCTCTCACAGTTCTGGAGCCTTTGAAGCCCTGTGTGTTTTCATCAGCACTTTGGTACAGACACTGTTCAGAGAAATAAGAGGTTAATGATTCAATAGACATTTTTTTTTACAAAAATGTTAACTCTGGCCACTCCTTACAGATATTTTTCAACAATATTGCTTGACCTGTTTCATGGCTCTTTACTTTCAATGATTTGAGTGACTGTTCTTTAGTATCAAATGTTCTATCTAGTAAGAAATTGAATTTTATTTATCATTCATTCAGATACATACATTTCATTTTCATTCAAGTAAATATATTTTCTATTTAGCTGAAGCAGACATACATCCCACTGTTCAATTTTTAAAAAGATGTCTTAGTAAAGAAGTGAACTCAGTATGGCACCTGATCATGCTGATGGTTTTATATTTAATACCAGTGATCCTAAATTGTGAACTACTGAATTTTTTTCTGAGAACCAGTTATCTGAGTTGAGACAGTGGGGCATTTTGCAATTACAGCCCAAGAGTGAACCTAGGGAGCTGAGGTCACCTCTGGTTACCTCTTTGTCTTCTCAGATGTGATAGGAAATTGTAAAACAAGTGTAGCAAGAAACCCAGGATGGATAACTGCATCAAAGAATGCCTCTCAGTGCAAGGGAGAGAGGATTTAGCAGTGACAATATTCTATGCTTAAAGCAAGTTCTTTATAGAAGAAGGAAAGATTTTGTACAGGTTCAGGTGATAAGAAGTCAACAAGTAGATTACCTATCTTTTTAAAAACGTGGTAACCTTGCTTTAAAGACACCTTAGACTGGAGCCAGTTAAAATGATCAAACAGTTTAATCCATGTTAAGGTTTTTCAAAGCATTTATTATCATGCCTCTCTTCAAAAGAGGTTACTTTCAAAATTGCAATTCTGCAGACATTCTGTGAGGGAAAGAGACATATAGAGATCAGAATATTCCTGTATCTAGGGCTTTTTCCACACTAGGGTGGTGCTATGGGGTAGTCCAGTTGTTGATAAAATTATGAACATGAGAACAAAAGGGAAGCCATAGTGGATCAGGCCAATGGCCTTTTTACTTAACACTCTGTCACACAGTGGCCCATACCCAGGTGCCATCAGGACGTCCACCAGTGGGGTCTGACCTCCAAAAGCCATTCCATGGTTGCCCCCCAAGCACTAGGAATACACAGAACCACTGCCCCAGGCATAGTATTTTTTCCTGTACCCTGTGACTTATATGCTTATGCAATCCCTTCTTGAAGCTGCCTATTCTTGTAGCTGCCATCCCTTCCTGCAGCAGTGAATTATATGTGTTAAAATACTTTGTGGGTGTAGAAGGACTTCCTTTTATCTGTTCTAAACCTGCTACTCATTCATGTCATTGACTGCCCATGAGTTTTTGTATTGTGAGAAAGAGAGAAAAGTACTTCTTTCTCTACCTTCTCTAACCCATGCATAGTTTTGTAAACCTCTATAATGTTAGCCTTCAGTTGTTGTTTCTCCTAACTAAAGAGCCTTAACATTTTTCAACTTTATTCATAGGGAAGGTGTTCCATGTTTGTTCAACCCCTCAAAGAACTCTAAAAGGAAGGTGAAATCTTTAATAATGGATTCGATACGATACGATAACATTTATTGTGTTTAGCCAAAGGCCATTACAAAACATAATTAAAAACAATATGGTACAAATATGGATAAAACAATATTTCTCCAATATTGTGTACATAAAATTGTAGACGAGGGCTACTGAGTTACAATTTAAAAGAAACACGTTGTTAATAATGGATTCCATCAATTTACCTGGTATTAAGAGTTATAAGCCTTTAATTTCCTAGATCTTCTCTGGAACCTTTTAAAAAGATGGTTGTTATATTACCTACCTTCTAGGTTTGGGAACAGAGGCAGATAGTGTTAGATTGCATACTTTTGTCAAAAGATCCACAAGTTCACTTTAGAGTTTTTTCCCCAGAACTCTTGGATATATGCCATCTGGGCCTGGTGATTTGTCAGATTTTAATTTGACTGTCATATTACCTCTTCTGTCATGGCAATCTGACTCAAGTCTTTCAACAGTCCTCCTGATATTGGTAGGTCTGGAGTGAGCAAGCACTTCCCATCTTACACAGGGAAGATGGAGGCAAACAATTTAGCTTCTCTGCCAATTCCTTTTCACTCAGCATATTTTGATAGTTTATATTAAAACTTAAATATCCTCCCTCCCTCCCTCCATCCATCCACCTGTTACCCTGTGTAAACTTGCTCATTCAACAGAAATTCTAGATAGTGGAGGATAATCCATTTTGTCTAAATTGCTAGCAGTGGTTCCCCTTTCACACTTGATGTAAATTGAAGCCTCTGCTGTTGTGTTCTCACATGACCAGCACAATTCTCCCTCCCCCCCTTAGGTTTTTTTAAATTTTGGAGAGTGTGAGTAGCACTACATAGGAATAATGCAATATATTTTAAAGCTTTTTTAAAAGGACTTCTGTATTTGGAAAGGTACTTCTGAATGATCCCGCTCTCCTCATCTTTACTTAAAAGAAAGGCTGAGATGTGGAAGATTCCTGTCTGTTATGTCAGTTCTTAAAACTGCTGCAAGGTGATGGCCTCTTGTGGACATCAGCAGTGAAAAGGCTAATTGACTAACATTTCACTGAAACTGATAGTATACTCCTCAGTAAACACTGTTCTGTTAACAGGTTTAAAATAAGACAGGTTTTGTGGAAGGAATGAGCTGTTAATGATCTGTGTACAAAGAGAGGATGATATGTGGAAACATGCAATAAAAACAGGAGTGGGTGCTAGAGTGTGTAAACTCCTTGGTGTAAGAACAGCCCAGAGGCAAGATATTTCCCTCCCATATAAAATCGTCTAATTTCAGTAGATGGGCAGCTAATTCTTTCACTGCACGTTTGCAAGTCCGTACAGAGTTAAGCATTTTTTATCTGAGCACAAATGATAGCAATACAATTAAATTCTTATTTTCATATGCAACAAATCCTAGTGTAAAAATAGTTGCATTTGGATTCTATCTTTTCAGTTAATCATAAAATACAAGAGAGGAGGGATTTTGATATAGGTGACCATCCATCTCCGTTGCTGTCTAGGCTATGCATGGTTTCCTTGGAACATAGCATGATGAAATTCTCACAGTACTGAGGAAAGGACATTTTTATTTACTCTAATATTCCTTTGAATTAGAAGGACTTTGAATTAGATTATGGACTCAGACATTAGTAACATGTTACACAATGGCTTCAAATTTTAAGACAAACCTATTTGAGAAATATAGTCAAGGGTCAGAAAAGGCCTATAGGTAGGCTGGCTACCCTTGGCAGATTAAGTTTGAAACCTATTGAGACTGTGTTCTGACCCCTCTTTTTTTTGTTAATTATGATTTATGTAGGAAAATAATTATTTCTGAGTAATATTTGCAGTTTTTCAAAAATTCCTTATTGTGAAGAATTTTTATGGCAAGAAGTCCACACTGCAATAGAAATGTTAGAGCTGGTGTATGCATTCAGAGCTATTATTTCATACAGCAAATAAAGTTTATATCAAAGGAAATATATTTATTCTATGGTGTACACAATAATGCAATTAAAAAAGTTTAAAACATGGGGTTTAAGAATCAAGAATAAGCTTTACATAAGCTGTTTCAATTTCCTACACAAAGTTGATGAAAATATCATATGGCCAACACAAGGTAATATTTACCATACCTTAAAATTCCAAATATGGTAAAATTAATTCTGAGATTGTACTGTAAAAAACTCTTAATAACTAAACAACAGCATTCAATAGCTAGGGTAACTATGGTGATTTTGTAGCATTGAATGGTAATAGTGTAGTTGGTTACATACATGCCCCATCACTTCACTGACTTCTTGATCTTTGAAACTGTATCTTTTGAATCATCACACAATTAGAATGCAGGTTACACAGACCCTCTGAATATGTTTTATCCTTTGACAAATCCAAACTGTTAGTCTTGTAGTCAATTAAGATGTAGTGCAAATGAGAACAATGTCAGATACCCTCTTAAATCAATGAATATGTTACAGCGAAATGATTTTTTAAACACATCTGAGTCATGCTCCTTTTAAGTTATACATTTGTTTGGACAGATTAGACCATTTGTCATGACTATAAATACATCCCCCAAAGCTAGAAAAAATGTCACTATGTGGTTTGATTGTGATTCAAGGCAAAGGAAAAGGCTATGAGAATTAAACAAGAAATCTCTTGTCAAAGTAAATGCTGACAGCTACCAACAAGTATATTCACCAGAAATGCATGGTGATGTTTTAATATAACTTTAAAATGTAAAGGTAGTGTTAAGATTTGGAAATTAGTTGATGATAGCTGCTATAAGAACAAAGTTGGGGGTCTGGTGGCACCCTTAAGGCAAACAGTTTTATTCAAGGTATAAGCTTGAATGGCGTATTTCCATCTGCCCAAGCCATGGCTACTAGCACCCTACCTGTCCATGGAACACTTGGCCACAGTGATCCATACAATGGTCACTTCCAGATTAGACTTCTGTAACTCACTGTACATGGGCCTACCCTTGTCCCTGATCCAGAAATTGCAACTGGTACAGAATGCAGCTGCAAGGGTCCTCACCAGGTTATCGTGGAGAGCCCATGTTCAGCCAATGCTGCAGCAGCTGCATAGTTGCCAGTTGGCTTTCAAATCAAGTTCAAAGGATTGGTTTTGACCTTTAAGGCTATACGTGGCCTGGGTCCTACTTATCTGCAGGACTGCTTATCTCCTCATGCTCCCCACAGGGTCCTTTGCTGTATGGGTATGAATCTGCTGGCTGTCCCGAGTCCCTGGGAAGTGTGCCTGGCCTCAAGAAGGGCCAGAGCCTTTTTGGCCCTGGCCCCAAGCTGATGGAATGAGCTTTCATAAGAGCTAAGGGCTCTGACAGAGCTCTTTGGTTTCCGCAGGGCCTGTAAGACAGAGCTCTTCCACCAGGTTGAGGCTGGGATGGACACTAGGGTAGTAAGATCTGGTCCCTCCCTCTATTTGTGATTTGTACCTCCCCTCCCCTTAGGCTAACATCGCTGGGACATGATGGGACATGATGACCATACCACACTGTCAGAAGTCAACTGTATAATTATCTTCTGATAATGGCTCCCGGGGCAAGAACAGTGGGAGAACCATGCTGGATCAGACTCGGTTCCATCTGCCCCCACCCCACCCCCAGAGGCCCACCAGAGGCTGCTTCTAAAGGGGACTGAAAAACATCTGAACCAGAGGTCCATCAGTGGCTCTTAAGCAGAAACATCCCCCCCCCACACACACAATTTTGTACATTCTGCAAAAAGATACAAGCATGGAATCCTTCCTGGACTGGAGGCCATATTGTCAGGGGGCAGTTGTGCATAGCAGGAAAATCAGTAGATTTCACAAACTGAACTGAAAATCAGGAGGCATTGTTAAATCTAGGATTTCTGCATCTGTGCTCATTCTCATGTATGGATAATTGATGAAGGAAATAATTTACCGTGTTTTATTATATTTTATTGTGTTATGATTTTAGGTGTACAATTTATTGTTACAAACTGCCCTGAGTCTGCTTTCAGGGAAGTGCAGTCTGGATATGAAAAATAAATAATTTTTAAGAATGATGTTGGATATGCAAAGAGTACAGGTGCAAACATAAACTATCAGAAGACCAAATGGGTTATTTTTACTTATTGGCATTTGGCATTTAGATTCTCGTAAATGAAAAACACGTAGAAGTATGTCAATATTTAAAGACTGCTTTTCAGCAATGAGAAGTGAATGAGCCTTAGACAGTTTTCCAATTTCCACAAAATTTAATGGGGTCAATGTGTTATTCTCATCATAATTCTCAAATTGATATACTGGCATTTGGTCAGTCCCTTTTGTTGGATTTCTGATGACCAATCAGATTAGGGTGTTCTTTTTTTGGGGGGGGGGGAAGGATTCATGCATTTCTGAGCCAATTGTTTGCTGGCTAAAATTGGCTCATCTTCCCGCATCTCATAAAACAATATGGGGTTAGTTAATCTCTTTGGTGCAGAGTAGGGTTTTGCGGGGAGGTTCTTTTGTCTGGAAAGTTTCTTCTTTTTTTTTACATCACACTTCTTAGATGAGGCATTGTCAGGATTAATAGGTCTGGTTCCACCAAGACTGGTTAGGCCTTTGCTAAGTGGTAGGTGGGATTATTGTGGGTTGCTGCTTCAAGGACCTGAGGTATCTGGACATACGAATGCTAATTAGACCAGACCCTGTGACCTGACCATTCCAGGGGTTTGGGAAAAGTTCTCTTAGTCTTTAGAAGAAAAGTTGTTTTTTATACTCTACTTTTCTCTACCCAAAGGAGGCTCAAAGTGGCTTACAATTGCCTTCCACTCCTCACAACACATACCCTTGTGGGACTGAGAGAGCCCCGACATTACTGCTCTGCGAGAACAGCTCTGTAAGAACTATGATGAGCCCAAAGTCAACTGTCTGCATGTGGAGGAGTGAGGAATCAAACCCAGCTCTCCAGATTAGAATCCACCCCTCTTAACCACTACACCAATCATCTGAACCTTTTAGCTGAATGGAGTAAATGAAACCTCCTCAGAACATTTTGGTTTGAAAGCAGGTAAAAGTGAGATAAAGCAGCCGTGACTTACCAGCGGCCGCCAGTTGATGCAGCGGGCGGCAGGAGGACACAGCCACCGCCTGCCCACATGCCCCAGAAGGCTGTGCGGGTGTCGGCGTGCGAAAGTGCGGCGGGGTGGAGCAAGGTGCCTTAAAAGGCACCTCGTGTCAAGGGGCCGCCATTCTGCCGCCGTGCACCGCCCGAGACAGCTTCCCTCCCTTCCCTCCCTATGTTGCAAGTTTTTGGTTTTGGTTGTTGTTATTGCTATTTTCGTCACAGCAGCGGGAATGGGCATGAGAGAGAACGTTGGTTCAGGACCCCAGCCTGTGAACTTCGGCCCTGAGGGTAGGGGGACCCAATAAGAGCCCAGCTCAATAACGGGTGCGGCCTGCCCGGCTGGACAGGTCAAGGGTCGGAGCCAGGCAGGCGAGATGGCTGAATGAGATGGGCGTCCGTCATCCATCTTTGCCTGCTTCCTTGCGGGGACTCTGGGGGCAAGGAGCTGCCCTCCCGGCTGGGAGGCGACAGGTCCAGGGGCCCCCAGAGCAAGTATCAAGCAGCCGGATGGCTGAGGGGTTTTTGGTCTTCTCGTGCCCATCGGTCCAACCCTCCAGCTGGGAGGAATGTTGGGTTCAATAAAAAGCTGTGGCCTTGTTAATGCCAGAACTTGTGTTGCGTCATCAGTAGTCCACATGCCGCCCTGCTAATCAACTGGTTATATTACTACTCTAAGCAATGAGTCAGGTTGGATTTGCTTGAACACTGGCAAAACTGCCAGGTGTACCTTCTTAGGTTAGGTACCCAAACTGTTAGGAAGAAGAGCTAGAGGACATTCCCCATTACTTGTTTAATTATCCCATAACTGAAAATACATAAAAGCAATTCTTTATAAGTGTATAAACCTGGGCATAACCCATATTGTTGTCTGGCATCTTCATCGGTGTGTGTGTGTGTGTGTGTGTGGGAACAATTTACTACAGTGAAGCTGAAGTGCAAGAGAATTTGTTTTTGAAGCATCAAGGGTTCAAGCAGGTTTCTCCTCTTTGATGAATCTGGGAACCAAAATAATACCCACAGATTCTTCAAAGCAAGACTGAGCTTCATGGATATTTCCAAGCATGATACTTTATAGAATAAAAATTTGAAACCCTTTCTGGCTGCCCACTCTAATGCACCCCTTAAGATTTTTTGAAGAGTAGGAACTGGGGTTTGCCAGTTAGAATAAGAGTCCTTTTATACATTTTTAGATTACTGAATCACATTGATATTTGTAGCTAAGAACAGACTAACTATAATTTACTTTAGGGAACTCATGCAGTCTCATTTGGTTAGTCACATTTCTTGGTCTCAAAGTACAGAACAGATGGTTGAGTCTTTTAGATTTTCAGTTGACTGTTTTTTTTCCTCTGGAGCAAGGATATATGCTGCCAAATTGGAAATCAAAAGTGGAACATGAGATGTTTGTATACAGAACGATCTACCCTTCTGGGCAGCTCTAGGATAGCACCTTGGTGTGTCATGTTTAAATATCGACATGCTTTTGAAAATTATTTAACCAGTGCCAATGAGATTAGTCTATTTAGATTACAGTGAATACATATCACCATGTTTGAAGGAAGGTACTATAATATATAATTTAGAACACCAAATCTGTTGGGAAGAAGAGCTAAAGGACATTCCACATTACTTGTTTAATTATCCCATAACTGAAAATAGATAAAATAATATTTGTGGCTCCAGTGGTGAATGGGTTGCCGAGTGTCAGGCAGACCCCAGAGAATAACACCTTACATGGGTATAACAGGCCACAACTTTATTGATTACAGCTGTAGAGGGTTGCCTTGGCATAGGGCTATGGAGCCAAGCCACTGAGAGATCCTTTTGCTGCCTAATGAAAATCCATTGCCTAGCCTGCCTGCTGAGGAGGAAAAAGAACCTGGAATGGCAGCCAAATGAGAACACCTGGGCACAGTATGATCCTGCTGTCACCTGGGACTGATCAGAGGCTGGAAACCACCAAGATGAGCATGCCTCCTCTAGCTTCTGCTCCTAAGACTCCTTAATGGGGCTCCCGACTTTGATGATGGGCATGAAGGCCCATTTTTTCCCAAAAGGATCATGCCCAAAGCCAAAACCAAGTTGTGACAGCAGAAAAAGAAATTAACAAAACTGTGAAAATGAGTAAGCTACAACACATGAAGCTAAAGTGAAAGAGGGCTGGCTGAAAAGCTGCCAAGATGAATCTGCCAGGTGCACTAGGGAATGAGCAATAAGCCACACAGATGGACTAGAGTTAAAACTGTCCAGCTCAGGTCCAGCTACTTCCTGAAGTGAACTTGGCCAGTGCTTTGAGTGGCTGAGTGAAGATGGTTCACACAAATCTGGCTTTCTTGCATTAGCCAAGCTACATGCTGCTAACTTGTTATTTTATTGTGTATTCCCGATGTAAGGTTCATTTATGGCCCAGGTGGGATTTTCCTTTTATTTTTGAAGTGTTGTTGTGTCTTATAGCTCAAACAAATGCTTCTTGAATTATTTGCAAATCTTTCACTGCTCCTGCGGAGCGGATTAAATAATACAGTAAGGGCCCTAACGGTGGGCCCTGTCCGGGATGAGGAAGGGTGCCCTTTGGCCCCTTCCCCTGGACTGACAAGCGGAGAGCCCAATCGGGAGGCGAGAAACGCCTCCCGATTGGGCCCTCCAGTTGTCAGTCCAGTTCCAAACTCAAATGCTGATTGGCTGTTTGGCCCGCCCAGCGCTGTCCCCGGGCCCGCAGAAGCCTTTGCCACTGGGTGGGGGGAGGAAAAAGGCTTCTGCAGGCCCGGGGACGGCGCTGGGCGGCTCGCAGAGCCTTTCGCCATCGGGGGGGGGGCAAAAACATTTCTGCCACCCTGGCCAGCCACCAAGCATCATCCCCAGGGACAGCAGCTAGCACCCATTTTATTCTAACATAAAATGGGCTTTAAATCTAGTTGAACATAACTTTGTGGACCTTAGGTACACCACCAGGACTCTATACACACTGGGGCAAATACCTTCTTACATAATATCTATCTCTGAGTACCTGAATGGGAGAACTACTAGTATTGATGCAAAGGAAAATTGATTTTATTGAGGGTTTAGGGAGGATAAGAAGACACTGCAATGAAGGAAAACCATAATTTGGAGAAAATATAGTGACAGCTTTACTGAGTACAGTCAAAGGAAAATTTGGCACAGCAAGTGCATAGATACATCAGATGACTTACTTATTGTCCATTAACTACATCCCCAGTCCATCTATTGAGGGGTACAACAATGGAGTGGCAAAAGTAGAGATCCATGTGTGTGCTGGCCACTGCATCATCTTCTTACCTGGGGGTGGTAGCCAGCTTGAAGCCTCCAAGTAGGGTATGCAACTGTCAGTGGCTCTACCTCAAAAACCCTTTGAGGGAGTCCCCAAACTGAGGAAGGCAGGCATGCAGGCACAGGCTCCCCCAATGATCTGTGCCAAAGCCCAAAACTGCCATAGAGCTGGGTGACCCCATGCTCTGCTCCCAGCAACATTCTTATGCCTGTAGTCAATTCCTCAGATGTCCTGGCTACTGTGTAGTCAGATGTGTGTGCCCCATTCTGATAGGTGTTTTTAGTATTTGCTAATTGAGTTTCATGGATGTGACGGAGAAGACGAGATTGGAAGTTGATCCTATTGTCCCAAAGATATGCATCCCTACTTTGGGTGTGCCGAGGACTCCATTAGTGAGTCAGTCCCTGCCATCTCACTAGACATGTCCTGGAGACCTGACATCTTGCTGACATCCATGCTTTCTGCTTGGGAGCAGACTAGATACCTTTGCATTTTAGATACATTTGCCATCTAATCCAGTCTCTATTTCTGCCAGACAATGCCTGCAAATTAATATTAGGAATGTTATATAAGGGCATTTATGTTCCGCCAATAAACTACCCCTCAGAGTGAGAAGGGGTCCAGCTAATTACATCTGGGCCCCCTTTGCCCACTGATCTGTTTTGGACCCAGGTAGTATAATATGGAGCTTGAAGCCCTGTACTGAAATATCACAAAGAGCCAAAGCCCATCTGCTGTTATTATGGCATGATGTAACCAACATTTCAGTGCTATGGAAAGCCCCAAAGAAAGCCAAGGTAAAGGCTGCCCAGAAAAGGATGGTTGTAAAAGTGGCCCCTACAAGCCTGTGGGCAGCATTAGCCTGCAAACCCACAATTTTTGGGCCCTTCCTGAACCACAACGGATAGCTCTTGATAAGTCCATGCTGTATATATATTTTTTAAGATCAGAATCTATGAGCAGACACGGACAGCCATAAGCCCTATGTCTGTTGACTAGCAGAACCAGCTGAGAGCATTTTGGGGGTGTGTGTTTGAACTACGTGCCACATGACTCTTGGACACCAAGCCTCAGAGTTTTCTCAGTGCAATGCTGTTGCGAGCTGTATCACTGGTAAAGAGAAATGAATCATGGTTTGATTGCTTCCCGGGTCATTTGACCAGGCACCAGAGTGTTCTTTGGGGCCCACTCCGTCAAACTGTGGGATATAATATCAGGTTCATCATGCATGTGTGGAATTTAAACTTCCAATGAGATTTTAAATTTCAGAGTTTGTAAATCTGCTCTATGGGATTAGAAAAGCCATTTCCTGACACTGTCCTCATTTCTTGTATGCTGTGTTCCATTTTTATAGATCTGAAGACTGAATAGCCTGTTCTTGAGAACTCTGCCTCTACAGAGAATTAACAGGCAAAATGACCTTCACTCTCTTTGATTAAAATTTAAAATAATGAGTTTGATTTGCAACACAATTTCTCAAAAAAAAAAATGATTTCCACAGTGAAAGTTGAGCATTAGTTTTTTTCTTTTTCATCACAAGTGTTTTCAGATTGTTTCTTAATATTGCTACCAAAGCATCCCTTTCTAAAACACATCAGTTGCTTATAACTAAACTCAGGCTTGGCATGAGAATTTGCAGAGCTTTTAGTGAACAAAACTCAACATCTTTGGCCTTTAGAGCAAGGCGTATTTTAAATCAAAATAGTTAACAATAATGCATTCCGACTCATTATACACAGAAAGTCAGAGGAACTATTATTACATACAAACTTTTCATGATTTTATGGTTTAAAGCAGCATATACTTCAAGGATTTGACATTTTTACAATCTCTGTTAGGCACCAACTCACTTAACATACTGTTGCTGCTCAAAATAGTCAGTTATTTAAAAGCAAAGTCCTTCAAAAGGATGCCCTTTCCTTTCAAAACAGTTTTTGATTGGGAGAAAGGCTATGTTTCACATTCAAGCAATTTCTCGAAAGGAATAATAGCTTTGTGGGATGAAGTATAGCTGACAACCAGTCCCAGTGGTATTGGGCGGAAGAGGGCATGAACAGGTTAACGTTGCCAAAGATTATTTATTGGAAAGCAAACCTTTGTTGTTTGCTTTAAATTCTAAAAGCAAAACTGTTTTCACTTTTGTAATAAAGGGTTTGTTTAGTGATTTGTGCCTCCTGTAAAAATAACCCATCAGGTTTCATAAGGCATGATGCTTCATCTTTCAAAGGATCTAAAAATCACATATTAAGGGCAGCATATTTCATTTAGTAGGTAATTAATCAGTGCATACAGATCCACTTTCTCCAAGCATACAACTGTAGTACATCATTTAGCTTTATAAAAGTCTCAGTGATGATTTCCTTTCTCATCTATTTTTCTCTAAAAATGTGTTTATCTTCTGATATGAAAAAAATTTGGCATTCTTCATTCTCTTTATAAGGATTAGTGGTAAGTAGGGCTGTGATGAATGTTCCCCCATCTTGGTTTTCAGGATGAAAGCAGTAATTTGGGAGCCTTCAAACTATTTTTTCCAAGCTTCTATAACTGGTCATGTTCACTTATTTTTGTGCCTGTTCACTGCCACTGTTGGCTATTTTAGTGCCATTTTTGTCTTTTGTTGCACAGTTTCTTCATAGCATGATCCCGTACAACTAGGGATCACAGAGCCTTAAGGCTCTACTCAGAACACCTAATTTGGCTTGTGCTGATTTTAACAAAGCAAAAGTTAAGGATAGTGTTTCCTGAATTGGTGTAATGGGTGATCTTGGCCAGTTAGCAATTTGATGGCTGTTCTTCCTGTGATTCCTGAATAAGCATTGAAAAGATGGGAAAATTTTAATTGTAACGAAAGTGTTTTGCAAAAAGCCTTGAGTACATAAAGTTGACAGAGGGAAAGTGGCATGGTATGGCCCAATCTGGGCTGAATCTGCATAGAGCTTTTATTCCAATCCCAGTCCCTGCCATCTCCACTGCATGCAATTTCCATTTTGATTTTGTCCAATTTAAATTTTCTCTCTACAACAAGCATTATTGATCTGGAGTGACCCTACCTTTCCCCCGCAATATCCTAGAGTGGATATAACCGTCAATATTTGAAAAATTAGCATGAGAAAGCATGCAGATCTCTGCCTGTTCTGAACTTGCTGATGAGCCTCTGTGATAGAGAAGCCCTGATTGGCCAAGGTTTCAGTTCAATGGTTTCCTCACCCCCAGGCTGCAAGCTTGCCTTAAAGGGGAAGCCGTAACTTCTCTCGCCAGAAGCTCCAGAAGCCCTTATTTCTCTCTGTAGATATTTACCTCTTGTTTTTTTCCTCCCTCCTCTGCTTTCTCCAATGCTCTCCCCCCCTTCAAGAAAAGGGGGGAAGAGAAAGACCTGAGTTCAAATCGATTTGGATTTAGCAGGATCCACAATGCAATAAACAAAGTAAGTACAGATTCAGCTCTGGTCAGATCTCAGAAGCTAAGCAGGGTTGTTACTTGGATGGAAGACCACCATGGAAGACATTGAAGAGGAAGGCTTTGATCAGTACATGAAAGTAATTTCTGTAGGGTAAGATGCAATTCTCAGGATTACCTATCTGATAGGGTCCCATTAGGGAAAAGGAGTAAAACAGGGATGCATCCTGACTCCCTCGGGAGGTGGTGGGCTCTTTATCTTTGGAAATTTTAAAACAGAGGCTGGATAGCCATCTGACAGAGAGGCTGATTCTGTAAAGGTTCATGGAGGTGGCAGGTTATAGTGGATGAATGATAGGGTTGTGAGTGTCCTGCATAGAGCAGGGGTTGAACTAGATGACCCAGGATGTACCTTCCAACTCTATTATTCTATGATTCTAATTTGCAACTTTTTGGAAGGCAGATACCTTTGGATGTGTCCCTGCCAAACAGGAAAGGTTGAGACTGTAGCACATGTACTATTGCACTGCTCCTATTATAGCGATGTAATCTCACAATGTCAGTGTTAGTAAATTCTTCAGGAACATCAGAGCAGTTCTACACCTCCCTGCTTCTCTCCAATCTTTCTTCAGAAATAACTCACCACATTGCAAAATTTTGTATAGGGCAATATTAAAATGCTCCAAATTCAAACAAAAATGATGTCCAACTTTTTGGAGTGGGTGGATCTACTGACATTTATACCACATTTATGCCACTACATTGTCATCTGCCTTAATTATCCTGGGCAGCAGAGGTGGAAGGAGCATTAAGCCTGCACATTCTGAATCAAAGATGTCAAACTCTTCCTTAGAACTGAATACAAATAATCACACAATTGAGTCCTTTTAGAACTATAAACACACACACACACACAGTGGTCTCCCAATCAAATACTCATCTGAGCTAATCTTGCTTAGCTTCCAAGAGACCTTACATGGCATTGTTGTTAGGTGCGAAGTTGTGTCCAACCCATCGCGATTCCATGGACAATGATCTCTACCATTCCCCGGAGTCCATTACATGGCATAGTGGGAAACAAAACTGGTTATTACATATTATACTTCATTGTTATAACCACTGAAAAAGTGTGCATATGCATGGAAGTTTATACCTTGAATAAAACTTTGTTGATATTAAAGGTGTCACTGGATTCAAACTTTGTCCTGCTGCTTCAGACCAAGATAGCTACCCACCTGAAACTATCATTCTGCAAGTAGGGCTTGTTTAGTCAGTCAGTAACCTTTTATTGGCATAAAGGCTTGTTTATATGAATAGTCCCCCACAGAAACAATTCCAAAGAAGTAATCATCTAGCGTATCAAAGGGATGGCTAAGATAGAATCTTTAGTTTGATATGCTAGTTTCCTAAGTTTATTACATAAAGCAGGCACCTATAGCCTGAGGTGGTATGTGTCTAATGGCATAGTTATTCTGAATATATAGATCAGCTCTATTTTATAGAACAGCCTGTGAATATCAGTAGTTTAGAGAACATTAGCTATTGATGTTCAGCAGCCTGTATTCCAGGATGCCATTAGCTTTCTAAACCTTTCTAAAGATAATGGGCTGATTTCAGTAGACTGAATTTGTAGGTTAATCTTTTGCTCTTAGGCAAAACCACTTGTAGCTTATCCACATACAAGCATACTGTCTTGGATTGATTAAGCTGTAATGTACTTAACACTCTTCAAATGGGCTTGTTATCCCAATAATAATGACAAACCAGTGAAAGGAAAAAAAAACACTAGTGTGAACTTTGTTACTGACTTTGCTCTCACAGCCATCTTGCATTAATTATTAGTGCCAGATGGAATGTTACAAGTAATAGGTTAAGACTGAAGAAGATTCAGCAGAATATATAACTGTATATCTATTGGGTCATTTGGCATATGGATTCATAGCTGAAGTTATGTATATTTTAAACATTTTTCTAACTGCGGAAGGGTGTTTTCATCCTCTGCTGTTAACTATTGGGTTGACTGCAACCAACATTTCCACTTTGAAGAAGGAAGAAGAAGGCTCCTAGACCATCCAAAAGCTGTGCTGAGTAAAGATAGTGGAAGTTGCTTGGGCAAGAGCCATGTGGAATAGGGCTGTAATAAGGAGTAGAGTTATGTGAGACTGAATGAAAAAGCTGGCTGGATCCAACCCATTAAATGGGGCTGAATAATTAATAGTTCATTGAAGCTAGGTAGTTCAAGTGTGTCTGTTGTGGCCCTAAAATTTCAGTGGCAATGTTTAATCAGGTTGAACACTCAGAACACTTTTGATCAAACTAACTGGGCCTAATATTTAATTTTCAATTTATTTTTAATCGACATAATTCTCCACTTTTAGCAACAATCATCAGACCATAAGTGAAAGCTTAGAAATTTGTCCTCCTTTCTTTAGTAAGAATGTGAGTCCACAGTGACCTATGAGTTGGTGATCATGCAGTGCCAGGCATGGTGAATCTGAACAACATCAAATCTGAGATTTCTGGCACAATTGTGGCCATTTTTTGTGACCCCTTTCTTCCCCCTACCACTAGGAGCCTTTAAAAGAAATGATCAACCTCATATCTTTATATTGATATGCTCCATTCCAAGTGAAACAGGTTCTGCTGTTTCACAGCAGAAATTCACAGCTTTCATATACAAAAAGAAAAATCTCTATCCTCTTTTCTTGCAGAGATATAGGGTGAAAGGCATATCTCTACAATGAAAGAGGTTAGAGTTTTTCATTTTCTAATGGTTAAGGCCAGGGCGCCTTATTGAAAGGGACTACCTTTGATCCTTGCAGTTTCCCCCCAACTCCTTTCTTTCATGCTGCAGAAATACTTGTCATATTCAACAGGTGGGAAAAGAAATGATGGCAGAAGTGTAAGAGGAAGACTAAATAGTTAGCTAACTAATTAGCCATATTAGTTTTAATTTTAGAATGTTAATGGAGTTAATACATTGTGTCCTAAACTGCCTCGAGCCCTATGGGAAAGCCATTTTAAAAATATGATAACAATAATTTTACAAAGCTGCAAATTCAGAGAACTTGATAAACAGTTACAAGGTAATAACAATACAATGATATTCAGTGTCCAATGATTTAAAACTGAAAAAAGTCCCAGAGGCAAGTGCAGTAATGTCTGCTGTTGGGGGACTGGAGCAGAGAAACTAAGGGGAGACCTGCCTTGCAGAAGCCCTTTTGTTGCCACACTGTATCAGCAGCCTCAGTAGCAATGGGGAAACTGTACAAGTTTGTAGGAAATGCCATCATCTCACGTTGAAGAATGTCATCTACTGATCTGTGCTGAGGACTCAAGGAGTATGTGAAGCCTGCATTAAAAGGGCTTAACAAAAATGCTAGAATGCCCTTTAAATAGTAGGTGTGTCCATCACCTATGTCTGTACATAACAATAGTGTGTAGGCTTCTAGAGAGCCAGTTTGGTGTAGTGGTTAGGAGTTCTAATCTGGCATGCCAGGTTCGATGCTGAACTCCCCCACATGCAACCAGCTGGGTGACCTTGGGCTCGCCATGGCACTGATAAAACTGTTCTGACTGGGCAGTGATACCAGGTGTGTCCTAAACTGCCTCACCCACCCCACAGTGTGTCTGTTGTGGGGAGAGGAATGGGAAGGCGACTGTAAGCCGCTTTGAGCCTTCTTCGGGTAGGGAAAAGAGGCATATAAGAACCAACTCTTCTTCTTCTTCTTCTTCTTCTTCTTCTTCTTCTTCTTCTTCTTCTTCTTCTTCTTCTTCTTCTTCAATGAAGTCCCATTTTTAATTCCCAGTTGGCAGCCAATCTAACCATTTTATAATCCAGATTTTGTTCCTTTCATGTGGCCAAGAATGTATTATGCAACTAAACTGATAGGCCTTCACTTATTGCCTCCATGATGGACTGGGAGGTGATGGTGGTACTCTAAACCAGCATAATCATCCAGAGATTGAAGCACAGCCTGAGTGATGCATTTACCTATTACAACATTCAAGCTTGGCTGCCCTTCACTGGTCCTCAAACACTCCATTTTCCATGGCTGATCAAAAGGTTAAGAGCTGAAATGGATATTCTGCTTCACCATATTTATTAAAATCACAGAATGATATCTTATTGCTGCTGCCATGCGGTCTGCTTTCCACATTGTGATTCAAATGAATCTTTGTATTAAATGTTTGAAGCATTCTTGAGCAGAGATACTGAAATTAGGGATTCCCAATTAGGGAATATGCTCCATAATTCAGCAATCAGGATAAATCTAACATTTCCAATTCTACTAAGTAGTATTTTCTTGTTCATACATTATTAATGGCTCCAATTCTGTTGTATATATGATTTTCCCAGCTTGCAAGTGGCACAGGTGAACAAAATGGGGGTTATTAGGCCTGAGATCAGAACTTTCTTGCTACCATTGTTTTGCACCTTTTTGACCCATTATGCACGCGGGTTTTAGTGCACATTCGGGGTGGAATGGCGGCGACTAAAATCACCTATAACGCACGGTGCCGGCTGCAACCGGCCGCAGCTTCAGTGTATGCCACCGAAAAAGCCGCGTTCGCGAAACGCGGAAGAAAGCGCAGCTTCCGGGTGACCGGGGTGCAACCAGAAGCGGCACCCGGATTGCCGCGTGCATAATCGGTTACTCTGGGTTTTGCCGCCGTCGTGCCCCGCCCCGTGCATAACCGTTGTGCGTTGTGTCTTCCCCCTCCGCGTTTCCCATGTGACCTGAAATCACCGTTTCGACGGCCATGCATAATGGGCCATACGGATGCTTGCCAACCTCTTGGAGGGCCTGGTGTTCCCCCAGAATTACAGCTGATCTTCAGACTGAAAAGATCATTGGTCTTTAGAAAAATGGCAGTTTTAGATGGCAGAGATGGCTAGTCCAGATGTCCATGGACTACAATTCCCATGAGCCCCTGCCAGCATGTAGCAGCTACTTAAGTATCAACGTTTGATACTGTTTATGTATAGGTCCCTGAATTTCTAGACAGTTCATGCAAGAAACTCAAAAAATGAACTTCTGAGCTTTAACTAGTTTTCTGCTGCCCTCTACCTTGCTCTGTGATCTTGTCGCCACATATCATGACATGGAAATTTTCTACGCCCTCTTTCAAAGTTTCTTTGGCTTCCCAGCTTTTCAGCTCTACCCATCCACACTTCAGGAGACTGGTCTCAGGATACTTTGGTCCCAGTGAGTGAGTTGTTTTTACATGCTCCTTTAGTTTTCATCACTTAATAAAATAAAGTATGTGCATTATCTTCACTTCCCTCTTCCACACTCCCCTCTGTTGCATTCTCTATTTTGGATGTTTAAATTGTAACATCTTCAAAGCAAGGAATGTTTTGTAAATAAATGAATACTTCGGGGCCAAGATGGGGAGCCTTTATCATTTATTGTATGTTGTACTTTCAATTTATGTGGATCCACTCTCTCATGGAGAAATTCCTCAGTTTGAATTAGTTTTAATCCAGGACTATTTTTTTTTGTTTTGCTGACTTGATTAAAGGACTTTCCACATTTGCATTTTCCTCACCTATGAGTTTCTATTGCTTCAGTTTTTTTTTCTGTCTGTGTGTGTTTTGCTGCTTCTAGTGGTCAATTCAATATTATATTGGTTTATGTCCAGCTTAAAACCTGCACTTTAAATCTCAACTATACACCCAGTTTGCAGAACTTCAAAGCAACAACATGCAGGATGGAGGGCAGGATGCTGTTCCCATTGGCTGCAGAGCAAAGGACACGCAGTATTGAGTTTAAACTACAAGTACAACGATATAGACTAGCTATCAGGAAAAAGTTTTTCACATTCAGAGTAGTTCAGCAGTGGAATAGGCTGCCTAAGGAGGTGGTGAGCTCCCCCTCACTGGCTGTCTTCAAGCAAGGGTTGGATACACACTTTTCTTGGATGCTTTAGGATGCTTTTGGCTGATCCTGCGTTAAGAAGGGGGTTGGACTAGATGGCCTGTATGGCCCCTCCCAACTCTATGATTCTATGATTCTAGGATATGTACATGAGCATCTTGGAGAGATTCCCTCCAAGGTCTCTATCATTTTGACAGGCAGGTTCAGGAGTATATAGAATGGATCCTGTACATCAGCTGTCCCCAACCCTTGGTCTGCAGACTGGTCCTCGTCCATGGATCAGTCGGTACCGGGCCGTGGTTCCTCCGCATCCTCCTCCCCAGCTGCTGCCTCGGGGGCTGCTCTGTCACTCTGCCGCCAGCTCACGTTTGGTGCTCTCCGGTGGCCACCATGGCTGGGGCTTCCCCTCAGCTTGGCACTGCACAGCTGTTGCTGGCAGCGCCCCCATTGGGCAGTGGGAAGTCAGGGGCGCCGGTGGGAAAACAAGCAGAGTTCAGGCGGCGGCCCTCGGCAAAAGACTACCCCCCACCGCAGGCTTCTGTAAAATTGTCAAGCGTTGACTGGTCCCCAGTGATAAAAACGTTGGGGACTACTGCTGTACATGCTAGAAACACCAAACTCACAGTGGACTTCCCACAGCAGTCTTCTACATGCCGTTTAAACCTGGTGTTTCTAGTTTGCACAGGATCCATTCTATATTGTCCTGAACCCGTGCCTGTGAAAGTGAATGACTCAGTTATATAGAACAAAGTCTGTGCAAATCAGAGATGCCAAACTCACCAGACGTCCATGGCTGACTCTCTTCTACCAGCCTTCCAAATTTGGTGAGGATTGGATTTACTGGGGTCAGGTTATGGTTCCCCAAAGAAGATACTCTCCCAAAAGTGTTTTTCTTGGAAAAATTTGTGATGGTCCATGGTACACAAATGGGGCACATCACAAACCACAGTTTCCTGCTTTATATCTATCACTAACTGGAAAGCTAGCTGATCAAGTTCAAATTCAAATATATGGAAAATTCCAATATATGCACACTGCGGGTACACTTAAAAGGTAACAAAACAATTTTTGTTTCTTAAATATTTCTGCAAATCAATACAGCTTCTTTTTCCTGGTTCATGTATTGTGTGATCATTCACATTTTATATAAATCTAAATCAGTGTTTATATCAATGAAGCACAAGAATCAGTACACAAACCAATATGGTTATCTTTCTATTAAGTGTGATTTTCAAGGCATGTTGTATAAATTCTACATGACTGA
Source organism: Paroedura picta (assembly GCF_049243985.1). Taxonomy (NCBI): domain Eukaryota; kingdom Metazoa; phylum Chordata; class Lepidosauria; order Squamata; family Gekkonidae; genus Paroedura; species Paroedura picta. The sequence goes on from NC_135377.1 coordinate 51,636,011, forward strand.
TATTTAAAAGAGGTTGTAAAAAGGTTTATTTGCTGCAACTAACTGCTAACTAACTTATATTCAATAGTTTCAACTTAACCTGAGAGAAGACTGTATCTCTACTCCGAATGTCAGTAAATTCTAGCAATTTTTTCCTTAAATAAAAGAGCAGTATTCTGCTTGGCAGTACAGCACTGCATGCCACAGTGAGTAGTTTGTGTTCATAAATAACTTCATGGGAGGTTCAGTCAAGAGAGATCCCTGGATCTGTTATTTGCTGTTCCTGCACAATACAGTATATGCCGAACCCTTTTGGTCTGTAGGTTTCTGAGAATCTGAGATTGTTCTGACTTTGAGATGTATACAGTAAATAAGAGGTGGCTTCTTATCTACATGGAAAAGTCATCTACCAAATCACGAAGATGAATAATTTATATGGCAGCAGCAGAGAAAACATTTCACACTCCCATGTAAAATGTCACATGAATTCTAATGGACCAAACCATTTGCAAACATCATATTTACTGCCAATAAAAGGTAGGTGGTCTGAATCAGGGAGACAAAGAAAGAAGAGTCAGTCATCAAGTAATTATAAGTATAGCCACAGATACTAGTTTTGGTATGTATTTTTATGTTGATAGAAAGGAACATAAGCACTGAGCTTCTGAAGCCAATGTAAAAGAGGGACAAGTTGCAGTCAAATCACATTCCTGTGGAATTCTGCTTCTAGACTGTGGCTTGAAGCCTGTGGAGCAATTCTGCTAGTGGAGGCACCTACTCCCTTGCACGAAGCCTTAACCTGAAACAATATTCCTCTCAGTAGAAGACCTTCTTACAGTAAGTCAGAAGAAGTTTCCTTTCATCAGAAGAAAGTGTCACTGGCCTGTGGGTTGAATCCTACCATTAAGCTAAGGGTCGAGCCTTTTTCCATTGGAAGGAAAATTGCTTTGGAGGAAAGGATTATTTGGCTAAAAGTAGCCAGGAGCTACTTCACTGAACACAATTGCAGGACACCCCATACAATAGCTTTTGATAGCTTGTGTTGCATCGATTGTCTGCAGTGGTGTACACATGCTCATTTTTTCCTAGCTATCATCTCCTCTCAACCAATATCCTTAAAACTTATCTGACCAAAGGCAAGAATGGGTCAAAAAGATTATACTGTTTTTTGTTCCTTAAGAAAATTGCATTAGGTCTTATAGGGGAAACATTTGCTCATTATGTTATCGTCTCTGATTAAGCAGGGTTTGGGGATAGTAATTCAGAAAGCTTTGAACTCTTGCCAGAACAAGATAGCGAGATAAAATCAATAGGCATTCATATGGTAACAATAATGGTTCTAGCATACCACCTTCAGCTCTCTAAAAGAAAAAAAACCCTGACTCTATTTCCTTCAGCTTTACTGTAGTGTTGGTGATGCCATGTTTGTTATTCTCTAGTTGATCAATAAAATGCAAAATGAAAATGAGGCAATGTTACACTCATTGCTGTTTCACCTGCTGAGAACTTTGTGGCAAATATGCATGCCAGGTGGACACTTTGTGTATACTCAGTCAGTTACTCATGAGAAGAGCTTGGCAAAGTTTAGCACAAACACAATACTATGCTGATAAGCTTTGAGCTTGTACAGTAGCTACTTGGTCATTGCAGTTGGCCATTCCTTAGCATGGTTCCAGAATCGTCCAGGGTCATGGCCATTCAGGTCACTTGATATTCAACCCCTCTTTGTGCCTACATAATCAAATGAATTCTTTGAATGATCAATATCAGACAGAATGTATAGTCAGCTTCTTGTGCCTGTTCAGTCAGTGGCACCTTCATTCATTCATTCATTTTGAAGAAGTAATCATAAGAATTGATTGCAAGTCTAGTTGGGTTCCCAAGCAGATGACAGCAGCTTTGGCTCTTGAACTCTTATATCCCCCCAAACTCTGGTTGTCTCCAAGGTGCTGTTAGAATCTGATTCTTAGACAGTGGTAATTAAAAAAAATCTCAAACAGATTTCCCCCCATTATGCTATTTGCCCTTTTAAAAAACTGAAGGTGGCACCAGTGGCAGATAATGGTTGGTAGTAGAAGTGGAGAGAGAAGTCTAATTGTGCAAGAATTTACATCCAGTTTCATCTGGACTTATCCAAACAGCTTGGTAAATAATCAGCTCTCAGTTCATGCTACACTCCTGTTCTTTCTGGTGTGTCCAGTCTTCTAATATTCAGGTGCATTCGTTATTGAATATCCCATTTTATTAATTGTACTGACTCACTATGTGTAATCTGCCTGGAGTCCATGTGAAAAAGATGGACTATAAGTAACATAACTATAACATAAATAAAATATAGGTATGGGCCAGACTTAGCCCTGTTCTTTCTCAAGTTCCTCTAGAACTAATCGGGAATAACAAATGCTTTTAAATGCATTGGTCCACTGGGTTTCCCCTGTTGTAGGCAGGAATGAGATTATCCATATTGTACAGTCAATGTATCTTGCAATAAGATGGGTGCCATATCAAATTTCTGGTTCATAAAGGGTGTCAATTTTGAGCTATAATTTAATTTCAGAGTTTGCTAAAAGTAGAACAGCAGACTTCTGCTCAAGAGCACACAGTGCAGGGAGATCATCAGTAAATTCATTTCATTGCAACCAAAGTTAATCCCCTTGGGTGTGTACACTGCAACAGGAACAGACTGTTAATCACATATTTCCAGCACTTCAGTTGCAGGTGTCAGAAAGGGCAGAAGCACATGAAATGAAATGTTAAGAGAAGGAAAATTGTTATACATGACTTTGACCCCTCCCCTCAAACTCGGTTTCAGTTTCTTTTGAAGTCTGAGTGAAAGGTGAGGCTGGTCTTTAACATTATTAGAATGACTCCACACATCTCTGGAAATTGAGGAAGTGCCCAAACATGTACGAACTTGTGAACAATCTGAAGTTCTACTTCATTCCTACAGTAGAGGGAGCTTTAAGACAATGCTTATAAACTAGAGAGCAAATCTCCTGTTAAAGATGCTGATGAAATCCGCATCGAAATGTAGTGGATAATAGTAAAGTCAGTTCCAAAAGTAATGTCAAAGTGAGATAAGGCTCTAAATTCTATTTTAAAATAAAAAAGATAAATATAGCTCCCCCACACACATGATTATGTTATAGGCATAACAATAATTAGGAATCCAGAAGCATAATCAAATGATTTCCTCTCTGCATTAGAGAAAAAAACCATTGCAGAAGACTGGCTGACAAGAAATCCATTGTAGTCAATGAAGCTAAAGACCCATACAACATAAGGATGCTCTCTGAAGATTAATAAGCCCAAATAAATTAATTAAGTTATTATAGCAACAGGAACTAAATGAAAGCACAAAACAGATGCAATAAATATCACAGAAGGGAAAAAATATATATACGGAACAATTTTGTGAGCCTTAATTGATTTCTGAGGTATTTCTTGTGATCTAAGTGATACTGTAGAATTTGCTTTGCTTCTTAGAGCTGGGCATGCATAGCAAGGGGGCAAAAATTGCTTGCACATGCTGTCAGATAGGTAACATACAAGAGATCTGTGATGAAGCTGAGATCACTTGGTATTTTTATTGTTCTTGAAAAGTGACTGCAGGATGGGTGCAATTTGGGTTTTTTAAAATAGGCTTTTCACTTGCATTGTGCCCTCAATACAAATCCACCCCTGCAGCTGCTATTAGCCCCAATAGAGGAAACAGACAAACCCTCAATTAATGAGTATAGAAAGCACGAGCAGAGGGGATATCTTTTAAAACAAAATGGAGCATGTAGAAAGGAAGCCCAAACCCCCTCTCACTCCACACCTTAACTTGCTGGGCTCAATTTCTTGCAGCATTTTCCTACTATCTGTCTAAATTTCAGCACTCAAGGGAGTGGGCTGTGGCTCAATGGCTTTGTATGTAGAAGGTACCAGGTTCAATCCCTGGCATCTCCAGTTAAAAGGATCAGATGTCAGGTGATGTGAACAAGACTTTGGGGGCTATGACAGAATGATAATGTGACTCAGTGTGAGGCAGCTTTACGTGTTCATATGAACCTGCCTGTGAGAAAATGTTTCAGGCAAATGAGGTTAGCGAGGTATGAAGTGGGAGATAGCTGGCTTTGCTTTCTCTTGTTCACACACTGCTTTTATTTTAAAAGTTATGTGCCTTCCTTCTTCTGATGTAAACAAGTATACTCATGCATGAGATTTCCTCTTGATAGATAATTACAAATGGACCAGTTATGTGATAACTTGAAGCTTGTGGAATTAAGCCATGCCCAGTTGCATGGTTGCTGTTCCTATCAGACTGAGGCCAGGCCCAGTTGTGTGGCATTTATGACAGATGAGTCCTGGCAAGTCCTCTTGTGTGGGGTTTGCTGTCACTGGTGGGTGGGCCAAGTAGTATTGGCAGTGAGATTCCTGTGGCCCCCCTCCACCTGCAGATACGATGGGGGAGGGGGGCAGGACATTTTCCAGGGTTGTTTTGGCTACTTGAGAGTTGGTGAAAAAGCTGCCCAGATCAAACCTTGAACTTTTACAATTTAATGGTAAATACATATTTTGAAAGTATGTCTAACTAATTTCAATGGAATCATTTCAAGTTAAGAACATCAAGCAGTCTGACCTTATATTGCTGGTCTCTGTGAATAAAATGGGTATGAATTTCTGTATATGTTACTATCAGCATCCATGAGATACTCCATTTCCACCAATCCTAAACTGGGTCCTGTTCTTCTAGGAACTGCTGCAGCAGCTTGATGTGTAAGACTAGGGGCACGTCCGCACATTGAAAACAATAGTGTTATGCCAGTGAAATGGTGTAATGCTAAAAATAACGTGTCTCCGGCCATTCCTCACCTTTGGGCTCTCTCGCTTTACTCTGCCGCTTTCTCATGCTTCTTAGCACTCTGCATGCCTGCTTGAAATGGCAGAAGAGAGCAATGCACTTTACACATGACTCTCCTCTGCCTGTCAATCAAGTCAGGCAGCCAATCACCTTTCTCCATGTTTTAAAGGGGTCTGTGATGCCAGCTCCTTTTTTTAAAAGTAAAACTTCTCTGTTGAGATGCCTATGCATCTAATCATAGATGCATAGTGCTTTTTTTATTGCCACCCCTTTTGGAATCATGAGCCTTTAATCTTTTAAAAATTAATCTTGAGCCTGATTTTTTTGGGGGGGGGGGATTTAGAGAGGCAAGGTTGTTTTTTTTTTTAAACTGGGGGAAGGATTTGTTTTTGCTCTGCCTGACCGATTTAACGCCTATTCGTTGCTCCCAGCAATTTGCTTTGAAAAAAAATCCCCGGGAGAAGGGAGAGGGAGGTGGGTGTGAGGGCGAGAAATGGAGGCGGAGGCAGCTTCTTTGGTTCCGCACATTTCCTTGGCGTGTGGCTTGCTGTTTGCTCTCCTCTAGCTTGCATTACAAAGTTTGGGGAATCCACTTTATGAGATTCCCCAGCTAGCACTTTAAAATCGAGGATGTAACTACTGGTTTGCTGCTTGGATGCTACATGTTGGTGATGTCATGCAAAACGCCAAAAATATGGCGTCTGCATAAGGTGAGCATTTCACTTTTTTTAATTGGATGCGGAATGGTCCTAAAAGTTCAGAAAAAGTATGTTTCTAGACATGCTCACGTTATTCAACGTGGAGTAGTATCAAGTAAACAAGAATTCCTTTGAGAGAATGTAACTATGATTGAAGTACATGGAAGTATCTACAACTTCTGCATTGTCTGCAGCTCATGCAGTCAGCATTAGGTCTTCTATATATTGCACTTTGAATACTATCTTTGTAGAAAGGAGGCCTATACATAAATGAACTGCTACTGCTTGATTCCTCAGCAAGGGTGTCTTGGTGGATCAAGTCTGCCATGTAGGTCTCTGTCTACCATTTTGGTACCCAAAGTTTCCTTCTTCTTATCTCATCCTGCCAGGCGCTGCCACACAAACCTCTCCAAACTCCTGTACAGATTTTAAAATTCCCTTCTGAACTGGCATTCTGAACAACTATTGGTATGAACAGTAGCAAGCACAATTTTTTCCACTGCTGCTCCAAACTGCTGACTTTCTAATTATTCAATTTGATCCTGAAAAAAGGGGATTTGTGCTTGTTGCTAGGATTCAATTTCTGAACTCAGCTATATGCACAAAGTTCATGTAAAAGCCAGAATAGAGTTGAAAGCAGCTATCAAGGGCAGAATGTGACCCTTCATTCCATTTGTAGATATCTAATGGAGCTGTGATGAATACAAGAACTGAATTAAGTAGAGTTAATAACATAGGACTGGTTAATTAAAGCAAATCTTTGCTGTAGAGAATGGCATGCATGTGTTTTAAGCCTGTATAGGATTGTAAAGACATAATTTTATAATATCATGCACAGTACGTTTTTTGTCTTGTACACATAGGATCCCTTTTTTAATAACCGCCTCTGAAAATCCTTTCTCAATTACCCTGACCTTATGGAACCTCTTAAAATAGACAGTTTCTTTGTCAACTAGTGGAATGTATGGCCTTTGTCTTATCTGGAAGGAAATGACCATGGCAGTAAGGAGCACAATATCACACAATCATCTTTCAAGATTATAGAGTGGGTGCTGTTTTTCAAAGAGTCAATTTATAAAATACATCACAGTATAGAAGGTTGTCAAAGACATCCTTATGTATTATAATGGGACCACTGTGCAAGGTATCTTTGAGTAATCTTTTTAAGACTTTCTTTTAGTGGTTGGGTGAGGGCATGTGTGGAGGGGGAAGTGAGGAAGCAGAGCATTTTAATCAGAAACGTATTTGTCACATTATATTTTTTAGTATATTTATTATGACAGTGGAGTGTTATATAGGACAGAAGATAGAGATAAGCTCAAATTGAACTTTGAAGCAAATTTTGTCACAAAGTTTGCCCTTTTTGTAGTTTGCCAAGTCAAGTTCATGGTAGAGCACCTGGTACAAACTTTCTGTGAACTCTGACATTTGGTAAAGTTTGTGCCAGTTTGCGAGTGGCTATATTCCCAGAAGAGCCTCTTGTGGTGCAGGATGGTAAGGCATTCGGCATGCTGTCTGAAGCTCTGACCATGAGGCTGGGAGTTTGATCCCAGCATCCGGCTCAAGGTTGACTCAGCCTTACATCCTTCCGAGGTCGGTAAAATGAGTACCCAGCTTGCTGGGGGGTAAACCAGTTATGACTGGGGAAGGGAATGGCAAGCCAAATCACCCTGTATAGAGTCTGCCAAGAAAACACATCACCCCAAGGGTCAGACATGACTCGGTGCTTGCACAGGGGATACCTTTACCTTTACCTTTATATTCCCAGAAAGACTGTCAGTCAAACTGGGACAGTGTGTCTGCAGTTATAAATGATGTCATGAGCCCTTTTCAAGTAGTCTCAGTCAAGAATGCTTGATGACCCATTGGTTCAACTGGCATACTGCCTGCTGGTCATGATAAGAATGGTGATGGTTTACTGAGCAGCTAGGATACAACTGTGAAAATACAATATTCCTGAGATGGATGAGTTTTCTTGAGAAGTAGTCTGATTTTTCTTAGCAAATGAGGGACTGTAATACATTTCTTATGTCATGAACTGGTCCTCTAAAAAGAACCTACATTCCAGCAGAAATGGGAGCCCACCGAAATCTTAGTGGAATGCATAAAATGTTCCTGATTTTCACTGAAAGAAAATTCTACAGTGCTGTTTTGTATACATGTATTCACCTGAGAAGAAGCTCTTCATCCATCCCTCTCTTATTCACAGCTCTCCTTCCATTAATCAAGTCATCTCCTTGACCTTATTTCTCTTCTGGTTTCCTTCTTGTAGGCAGTCTTGCCACTGCTAGAGACAGAACCTTCTCCAGCACAACATCTACCATCTGCCACAATGGTCTCATGTTTCTTTGCTTCACTGATTCTCCTTCTTAGTTCAGATCTGTATTGCTCAGCTTCCATTTATCCATGAATAACTTTGCCAGCAATAGCTTTTCTGAATGAATATTAACAGATAACAAATTTAATAAGATGCTTAGAAACAAATGGCAATACTTCACAATAGGCATATTTTTATAAGCATTCACAAAAAAATGTGTATTTTATATACATTATTTTTTATGAAGTACAATCCTTACTGGAATAATTACATTATTACAATTGATATAATGACTTGTATATCTATTTTGAAAAGATGTTTTGAAGAAAATCTTTCCTGTCACACAACAGAGAAACAATTTAAAGGATTTTTCAATGTGTTTTTAGTCTTGCAACATTCTTCCCTCCTCTGAAAAGAATTCTAGTTCTTTTTCCATAGATACTTTGCTTTGTCCTGAAACACATAGCTCATAAAGAAATAGCATTTCTTTGTATGAATTCATATATCATTTTCTTCAGGGTGAAAGAGATTGAATAGTATTTTCACAAAATTCTCTTCTGAAGAATAAATATTTGGGGCCTAGTCTCATAACTTTCTGTTGCCTCAATGCATTTAATCACGTTCATTTCTCAGCTACACTCTCATGACCTGAACCAGGCATGTGCCTAGAAAAGACCTGCTTTTGGCATACAGTAAGATGTGCTTCAAAAGCTATCGCCTCAGTTAATCTGGACTGACCTCAGTGAATCTGATCATGCGACTGCCTCCTCAATGATGGCTGCAGCTGTATGTCTCCAAACAGAAAATTGTGACTTTTGGAATATCCCTGCAGCTACTGATGTTTAACTTGACAACCCTGCTGGAAATCATCAAGTCTTTCAGACTGAACTGTCCCAAACTCTGCTCTGTTGTGAAGTTCCCATTGTTGCTGCCTGAGCAAAGAAAATGTATTTTATTTAGTTTAGTTGATAGTTGAAATACATGCAGAATCACTGGATAAACTAGCTAGATAGGTTAGGGAATAATTACAAAGGAGAAGAGAAAAATGCAAGCATTCATACTTGAGTAAAAGAACCAATGGCATTTCTTAATGATCCTTCTTCACTGTATATTGTGTGCTGTTCAGTGCCCTGAGGGATAGAATATGTTACTGAAATTTTCTGGTAACATCAAACTGAGAGATAATGGAGGGCCTATGAAATAGTCAAGATTGAACTGAATGAACAGATGAATTTGTGTATATAGAAAAAAATATTAAATTTCTAGTACAGAGTGCAAAGTCATGCACTCTGAGATTACTAATAAATACTATTGCTATCTGCTCTGGACTCATCATCTGGAAGTGATAAGGGATACCACTCTCTCTCACATACAACTTTTGTCATATTCACTGGTAAGCACAATATTTTCTTCTTATGCTACATGCAATACTTTACTTGTCTGAAACACTGCTTTTACTTAAATTGAGCATTGCATATGATGCTTCTTATTGCTTTTTGCACTCTCTACATTGTGTACCAGGGATGCCTGTATTCATAAAATATATGTTCTACGTATGTTTCAATCTCTGCATGTGTGAGACAAAGCATTCCTCAAGACTTCTTTCCCTCAAGAGTTAATGGATGTAGTGACTGATTCCATCTTGCAGGTATTTCTTCGTCTTCAAGGTCAAATTATGGAATGGACTAATTGGTTCTATGTGAGAACTTGTGAACCACCTGATGGGAGGGGGAGAATCAAGAGGAGTGAGGTAATCTAGATCATTCCGGCTAGTGTGTATTCTGATTGGTTCATTATCATCCTCTGACTCAGGTATCTAAAAACTGGTCTAGAAATTAGGAGTTCATTGAGTTAGTTCAGATTTTGATCGAACAAGGCCTCAGCTATTACCTGCCTGTTTGCAAATGTACTAACTCACACTTAAATTAAGAATGTGTCATTTAATGCAATCTTTTATTGTGTTAGAGAGTTAATTTAGCATTTCATGTTTTCTGAACCTGCTCGACCAGGGCCAGGGCCTTTTTGAGGCCTTCTTAGCTCTGGCCCTGGCATGCTAGAATGTTCTTCCGGGTGAGATCAGGGCCCTCTGGGACCTTAAATAGTTCTGGAGGGCCTGCATGATAGAGCTGTTCCACCAGGCTTATGGTTGAGGCCACAAAATTGACATAAAGGAATGCTGGCCTCTCTGCCTAAGAAGCCCACCCACAAAATATGATCTGTCCAGTATAAACTAGTCCCCCCCCACAGTAAGATTTTTAAGGGATGGCTTTTAATAATATAATTTAAATTTAATTTTTATAGTAATATAATAATTTTAATTTGTGAGCAGATTTAAGCCAAAGGGTTAAGTGATAGCGAGACTGACCATTCTCAGGAAGTGTGCTGTGTGGATCTCAGTTCCTATTCTTGCCATTCTTGCACATGCAAACTCTGGGAAAACTCTGGGAAACTAGTTCTGGGAAAATAATTGATTTTCTTAATTTTAATATTAACTTTTTGAATGTTAAGAAGAAAAGATTAGATTTTACTGTTTCACAAATAAATGTTCTATTATTAATCCTCTTGAACTGAAATTAGTGGTCACATTTGCCTTATGTGGAAATTTCATTTAGACACATTCAAGTGCTTGCTGAAGTAAGCCAGGGAACCTGAGAAATGTGAAATCAGTCAGTTAAATTTAGTGCGTCTAGCTAAAGGCCACTGGAAACATACAAACAAGCAACTGATCATCTCAACAACTAAGTGAGCTATAAAGTTTCAGATACATTATAAAATCACTATCATTTTTTCCCTTTGAAATTAATGTTTCATTTTATATACCACCACTCCCACATAGTGGCTCGTGGTGGGTCACAATCTAAAAAATCATCTTACAACCCCCCCATAAAAGCCTAACATCCCACCCCTTATTAGGACCTGATTAAAACCACCTCAGGTGGTTTGTGTATATAGTTACAAAAAAATTAGCCAAATCTAGTCCTAATTTTCGTTGCAGCTACATTATGAGTTATACCAGATAAATGTGAATTCTGCTCCACATGCATGTGATTTTTTGTATTTGACTGCTCTTGACTGCTTGTATTTCATAGCAGTTATATTTTTATTTGATCATTTAAAACATGTAAAACTTATTTTACTTAAAAACATTCAGTTTATCTTTGTGTTTGATGCCTTTTCCTCTGTATTAGCTACTTATAGGTGACCAGGGAAGCCCCATCTGGGACTATTTTTCATTTATTCTTGACTGCCTGCTGTTTTATGGCATCTTACCATTGTTTTATTGTTAATTTTACTATTGGTTTTAATTGTTTGTATGAGAAAAGACAGATTGCTAAGCTACTAATAAAATGTGATTGATTTCCTGTCATCTCAGCATTCCACAAGGACTGGTACTGTATTTTTACCATCATTTTTTTGCCATTTATAATATCTTCAAACAACTCTGTGCTCTGCAAATAAGCTTTTGAGAAGTGGGGATGTACGAATCATATGTATGTATTCATTTCTTTTAAGTTTGTACTTGGTTGGGAACACTGTTTTCATCCTTTTTTCTTCAGCCATGTTTCCATTTTTTGTTTATTTCTTTTAAGGAATTTAAACACATTTATATTATATAACATTTATATATCACTGATACAAACTGGACATAATTTTAATAGCAATATTTATACAGAATTCATTAACAAGGTTGGGGAAAAGGATTCCCATAGTTGAGTCCTAAACATGAAGAAACCATAAAAGAACCTTGAATTTCAGTCCTTGTTGGCACCCACATGTTTTAGGTTGGTCAGATGATTCCCCACCTTCTTAATTAGCTTCACTTCATCGAAGCAGTGAGTCTCCATATGGTGAGAAGTGACTGGGGGAATCTCAGCAGGTTCTCTTTCACACTCTTCTACAGCTGAAGGACAAAGGCCAGGACAGAAGTTCCATTCCCTCATTCATCCTGTTCGGCTTTTTTGAACATTGTGCATGGAAGCTCTCCTTCTACGACAGTTTTGGGAACTCAGTTTCTTTACACTTTTTCTTAAACAGATGTTGAAAAAGGACAAATTAAACTATATCACTCTAGGACATGTGTGAAGAACCAAATTGACCAGAGGATTCATGCTGGCTTGGCAGTCTGTATGGTAGTTCTGGTGAACCTGGAAACTCACAGTGCAAATGAACGTAGGCTGACTTGCTGGAAAAAATAGATAATGGGATGGCCGTGACCCTACCCTCTTCAGGATTTGTTGAAGCAAGAGCTGAAGGAAAGTGTCCAGAAGCTGATCAAGTTTGAGTTGTCATGAATTCAATAACAACCCCAGTCAGACTTGTCATGAACATTGATAATATGCCTACTAAAATATGGGTATGACCAACATTAAAAATGAGTGTATTACCAGATGGCTAATTATAAAAACTATTTCAGCCAAACCTACTGGATAGGAATGGAAAATGGAGAAGGCATCTACATCACTCAGGTGTCTTTGCAGAAAGGGCAGATAAACATATAACAGATGAATGTGATATGGAATCATGCTTGGAATTTTGGTTCTTGACTAACCTAGTTAAAGCTTTAGTCTTTTAAAAAATGGATTGCGGGCATTGACTCTGTGTAGATTGGCATCAGAACCTGGGACTCTTGCCGAACCTGTAGCAATACAGCACCAGGTAATTGTTTTGCATAGCATGTAGAACACCTAATCACAAGTAGTTGTGAACATTAAAAAAACCTTTCTTAATTTTGAGAAGAACATTTTGTTTATAGAAGCAGCTTGTCTAACTAGATTTTGAGAAGAGAAAAGACCTCATCCTCCTGATGATCCACCAGTGTTCAGCCCTACATATCATGGCTGTAGGGAGCAGCAGGAATTTTGAGCGATTGTTCTAATGTCTCTGGAGAAATTCATGGATTCATCTGAAGTAGTCAGCAGTCTGTGCAGAAGAAGTCTGTGAGTTGCTGACACACCAGAAACACATTTACAGGTACAGAATAGGGTCCCATAGATAAGTTAGGTAAAGGTAAAGGTATCCCCTGTGCAAGCACTGAGTTATGTCTGACCCTTGGGGTGATGCCCTCTAGCGTTTTCATGGCAGACTCAATACGGGGTGGTTTGCCAGTGCCTTCTCCAGTCATTATCATTGACCCAGTCATTACCGTTTAACTTATAAATAAGTTAGACCTCCTCAAATATTTTCATATGCAATCATGCTATACAGGATTACTCTACATTTCCCCAATAACCCCAGGCCCAGTAAATTCACTGTGTCCAAGGGCTGTCCCCAAAGGAGCACACTCAGGTGTTCTTTTGACACCCAAGGCTGAATTGCAGGTCCATCAGGAGCATTCAGACACTGGTTAGAATTGAACCACAGCCATTCTAAAAATCACATATTGTTCAGAATATTTTGCCTGTAATGAATGATCCATATTCAATTTTTTGCACATCCTGTTTTGTTTTACATTAGGGTGGTCAATAAACTTTTCCTAACTTAATACAAAGAAAGCAACATATTTTTACAGTTGTTTAACTATGTGGTGATTAACATTGTACAGCAGCAGTACCAACAAAAGGTACCTATTTCAGAGCTCAAACATAACTCAGTATTAAGGATAAGGATCTGTATTAAGGATAAGGAGAAATTATGAAATCCTTTTGTAATTTTTTTTCTTTGTACATCTTTAAGGCAAAGCCCTACTTTCCTCTCCCTTCATCAGGGTATTGATACAGGGCCAAAACTCATACTGTGCTATAAGAAATGTTTAATGTTAAGCATCTAACTCAAACCTAGAAATATCTGCTAGGATAGCTCTTAGATTGTATCAAGCAGTTAATGTGAGGTCTACGATCTCTCAAGTAAGTTGATTAATAATAACTTTTCTTTTGTATATCTAAACAGGCCTTTTTTTTAATGTAGTGGAAATGTGGATGGCTCTTAGACTCATGGCTCTTAGAGTTTTGGGCAAAAGTTTATATCACTGTGGAGTCAATGTGGGGTCGTATACTCTCAAATGATGATTATATTTCTATCTTTATGAAAATAAAAAAAATCATTATAAAAAAAAACATAACTCAGGACAAGTGGCAATGTGGTATACCCAAATAATCCTCTGCAAGTACAGATCCATCAAATGATTATGACCATATTTCTACCTCCAGATATTTTATGTATGAGGATGAGATAAAACAAGCAAAAACCAGCATGGTCAAGATGTTATGAAATGTAAAGACTTGTGAAATAGTTTCCTGACTTTCAGGAGAGTAAAGAGATGGAGAAGGATTGCACCTAGAGCAACCCCAATAGGCTTGTGACATTTGATACACTGTCACTGCTGGTGTGTACACTCCTGAGACTATGGTCTCATCACAAGGCTACAATATTTAAGGCAGCATTTACCCTGGACTTTTTTTTGCAACACTGAGGGTTGGCAAGCTAGTTGGCAGTGCTGGAATGAACATTGCCAATCATCCCTCTACAGCTTTCAAGGGCCATGCCCAGCTCAGGGGCTGTCAACAAGTTGCCCTCATGCTCAGTTGCTAAGGGAGACCACTTACTTGTGGTTGGCCTTGTAGAATCCTACATCCTGCCATCCCACAGTTCTCCCCCATCCGAGCAGGTGAGTTGAGGGACATCGACTGGCAGATGGGACCAGTCAATGCCAAGATCTTGTTGCCCCATGCTTTGTCAAGACTTCTTACAGCTGTAACCAATAAAGTTGTGGCCATTTTACTCCAAAAGATTGACGTGTATGCGTGTATTGAGTGGTTCCCTTAAGGGGATCCTTTGCCTTTACTGCCCTCTCCCCTTTCATGGGTGCTTGAACTGCAAACACATAGAAGTTAGTATGTTTTTATGGTTTAGTAGGGTGCCATTGTGCCTATCACATAGCTGGACCTGCTTTGTGGGGTGAAAGTTGTTGAAGACCTGCTCAAATATCTATAGACCTTCTTTCTTTTGTGTCTAGATGAAAATGTCAACAATAAATCTCATCTAATGTAGATGATGAGCAAAATGACAGAATTGGGTAGCAAGATGAGCTGTGATGTTGTAATGGACAACCTTCCTGACAACTTATAGTCTGTCTTTTCAAGTATATTTTTGCTTCAGTTGCTCTATAAATTACACTGAGACAGCATTATGAGTCTCAGTCCTGTACTGCCTGCACTGACTGGAAGCAACTCTCCAGGGACTCAGCTCTTTATTTCTCTGTATTCTTTTACTTGCAGATGACAAGTGCTGAATCTGGGGCAGTCTTATGTGTAAAGTGAACAATGGCTTCTCCTCTACAGATAGAGGAAAGAAAACTGCCTACAATTCAGCTTTCTATTCATCCAAAATATTATTATTCTGCAATAGAAACATGACAAACATGTTGCTGTTATTGATTCTGCGATATAGGTTTTGAATATTCTTCACTCCTGCTTTCATAAATTACATATCTTTCTAATTAGCTAAATGTTTGAATGTAAACATCTTAACCTTGACCAGCAGCCAATTCTAAAGCACAGGGCATCATAGAGTAGATTTGGTTAAGAAATGAAAAAAATTAAATTTTGAATCCCTTAACATTCAATTATCCTCAATATGCAGAAGGAAGATTCAAGGAGATGGTAAAGTTCCTTTGGAATGCTAATGTAACAGCTGTGAAAGCATGAATTAACAAGCCTAATTTGATACTAAAAATTGGGGATGCTTATACATGTCTCCTAATTCAAACTTGGCCCCAGATTTTGGAGCCTGTGAAACCACTTACAGAGCTGTACTGGTATATCAATCTCTGTATGTGATGATTATTTACCACATTTTCCATTCCCTTTGTGCATTATTGTCATTTCCCCAATCCATGCGGTTGTGCACATTACTAACCTGATGAAATAAAATCCCTTGTAAATGACAGAAGGAAAGCAAAGCTATGGAAAAGGGCACTAATTTAGACATGAATTGAAAAGAGAAAGAAGGTGGAGAGGAAGGCAGCGAAGGGCAAACTCACAGCAGCAGTAATGGAACAGAACATCCTTTGTGTTCAAACTGATGCTAACCTTTGTATAAGAAAATGATAATAAGAAATGGAAATTCAGAAGAGGAATTCTAAACAACAACCACCTTTTGCCCTGAGCATTAAGTAAAATAGCTGCCATCTATAATTTAAAATAAAACCAATCAGAATCTCCACTGACTTTGAAGGGAGGAAATCTACGTTGGTCCTCTGCCTCCTCCAGAGCTGTTATATGCATCTCCATAAGGTTCCATGTTTAAAGTCAGAAAGATGCAGCAGTAAAGGAACAGTCATTTTCCTTTAGTCAGTTCCTACAAGACCTAATTTGCCACTTCAGATCTCACTTTCTCTAATCCCAAAGCTCAACCTTGTATCTGGACATCTGTTGCTTGTTAGATGGTTCTCCCTGTTACTGCATTGTGATAACACCATTCTTGCATTTTACAGAAGATTATATGGCTTGTATCATTCTCCCTCCCTCCCTCCCTCCCTCCCTCCCTCCCTCCCTCCCTCCCTCCTTCCTTCCTTCCTTCCTTCCTTCCTTCCTTCCTTCCTTCCTTCCTTCCTTCCTTCCTTCCTTCTTTTTTCTTTCATTGGCTTCTCCTCTTCCTACTTCTTCATACATCTCTCTTCTACATTCAGTGCTTTATAACAGGGGGCATTTCCCTCCATTCTCCCAAAGATTTTTACAGGGCACATTCAAAGCCTGTGAAATCCAAGTCATGGTTCACCCTGAAGGGTCAGCCACTCAGCTGTTTATGTGGCTTTCTAGGGGAACAGAAAGCAGAGGTTTAAAGAGACTCAGAGACCCCTGTTTTCTGGTCTATCCATGAACCATCATGAAATGCAACAAACTGTTTTAAAAGTGCATGGAAGTTAATGATGGTAAACCCATTGTGAACAATGGTTAACAAACCATGAACAGGACAAAATTAATCACAAACTTTGCTTAATGGTTTGGTTTATGCCCATCACTAGAGCTGAATGACTGCCTCAAAGAGAGCCAGTTTGGTGTTGAGAGCCAGTTTGGTGTAGTGGTTAGGAGCGTGGACTTCTAATCTGGCTTGCCAGGTTCGATGCTGCACTCCCCCAAATGCAGCCATCTGGGTTACCTTGGGCTCACCACGGCACTGATAAAACTGTTCTGACTGAGCAGTGATATCAGGGCTCTCTCAGCCTCACCCACCCCACAGGGTGTCTGTTGTGGGGAGAGGAATGGGAAGGCGACTGTAAGACACTTTGAGCCACGTTCAGGTAGGGAAAAGCGGCATATAAGAACCAACTCTTCTTCTTCTCAAAGAGGATGCTGAAGGGCATCATCAGTTTGATTTTTATTTGAAGCAATGCTACTTTATTCAGGGAGCTGCAGACTCCCATTCTTTGCCCAGAAAAGGACATATTTCCCCCCCCCACCTGGTGATTAACAATTGGTGTAGTGGTTATGAATGCAGGCTTCTAATCTGGCAAGTTGGGTTTGATTCCTTGCTTCCCCACATGCAACCAGCTGGTTACCCTGTGAACAGTAAAGCTTGTTCATGGATGTAGAATACAAATTTATAATTGGTCTTTCTAAACATTGGGCTTTTTATCTACCTGTTTAGGTTTTCCCTCTGTTCTCTTTGGCTTTATTTCCAGTTCTGCTTTGGGCATCTTTGTAATTTCCCATCTATCATACCTATACTTTTATCTTCAGTCTTCTGTAGGCATTTTCTAGCACCCACTCTCTGTATTAGATTGCAAGTTTCTTAGTGGCAGTTTCTCAAGAATACCATCATACCACATAAAAGAGAACTTGTGATTGGGGTGGCTCACCAGTTAACCAGTATGCCCAGCACCCACTGACAAAACTGGCCTGCCTTTGTCCTGTTGGTGGAATATCCCCCACTTAGGGGTAATTGTGGCTCTTGCTCAGGATTCTGTACCTCCCCTCTCTTCAGGCCTGCTATGAAGGAAGCCCCTGACAGCAACTGAGTTGAGGAATGTGTTTGTCTGTCTGTTTGTTCATGCTAAGGGGCAGCCTGAGCAATGCAGGGTTATCTGTGGGCCACTTATAATCCTGCCGTGCCCAGCCTCACTGAGGGAAGAAGTGGTCAAGCCATGTGTGTCTCTCCTCTCCCACCGAGACTCCTACCAGCCCTCATTGCCATAGCATCAGCCTCTTCCTTCACACAATCTTTTTCAACATACACACCTCCTTTCACAAAACTTCATCATGACATCCTCTTTCAGAGCCTTGCACCCCTATTCCTGCCAAAAAAGAGAGAGCTCCCACCAGCACTACCTCCTCTATGGGGTGAGCCAGTGAAATGATGATGGGGAGGCAAGAGGGAAGATCTCCAACAAGGGGAGAGTGCATGGCAGGGTAGGAGAGGCCCCAGGTTTGGGTTCATCCATGCAGGATGCTGTGTGGCACAGGGAGGCTGGGTGTTTGAATCTGGGGCTGTCTAAGGCCCCGGAGCTGGCCAGGCCGGGGTTGCCAACACCTTACAGGGATATTCCAGCAGATTTGGGAGTAGATCCTCAAAAGAGTACAGTGCCCCAGATTCTACCCTCCAAAGCAACCATTTCATTATGTCACTCATTCCTGTTGCCTGGAGATGAGCTGTAATTCTGGTG
Source organism: Paroedura picta (assembly GCF_049243985.1). Lineage (NCBI taxonomy): Eukaryota > Metazoa > Chordata > Lepidosauria > Squamata > Gekkonidae > Paroedura > Paroedura picta. The sequence continues at coordinate 51,654,451 of NC_135377.1, forward strand.
GATTCCCAGGTCCAACCTGGTGGCTGGCATCCCTAAACCTCAGTGGGGTATAATGCTACAGAGTTTCCCCTCAAAACAGCCATTTTCATCTATGGAACTGATCTTTCTAGCCTAGAGACAAGCTATAATTCTGGAAAATCTCCATGCCCCACCTGGAGGTTATTATCCCCAGGGTTGGAAATATTCCTCAAGATTTGGAAGTAGGGCCTCAAAAGGAGACAATGCATCAGAGTCCCCCCTCCAAAGCAGCCATTTTCACCTGGGGAGCTGATCTTGATAGTCTGGAGATGAGCAGCGCTGCCAGAGATGAAGGACAATTTGCAGCCTGAAGAGGAGGCAGGTGTGTCCTGCCTGGCCAATGGGCTCTGGGCATCCACCAACACTTTTCCAGAACCCATTGTATTTTTCTGTACAATGGGCTTTATTGCTACTTTATAAATAACTAGATTAATAGCCCGTTGTAGTCTGAAATACAACACGCGCTAGCATTGGGGGAGGTCAGAGAAATGAGTGAGAGAAAGGAAAGTAGATAGATGGAAAGGAAGCAAGAATGGGAGGGAAAAGGAGAAAGACAGGAGAGAGAGTGAAATATGGGGAGAAAAAGAGGGGGAGAAAGGCAGGGAGAGAATGACATGGAAAGAGAGAAATGGAGAGAGAGAGAAAGAGAGAGAGAGCGCAATGCTCCCGCACCGCCAGTGACATAAGCAGGGGCAGGGAGAGTTGGAGAGGAGGTGGCATGTTTTCTCCGAGTAGGGGGGAGGGTTGGCATTTGTGGGAGGGAGGGTAGTCCATGCAGGCAGTCCCTAGTGGCATGAGAAGTGGCTTGCCATTTCCAAGGCTCTTTTCCCTGTATGACTTACCCTCTCCGTAGGCTGCTTGTCTCTGAGCAAAGTGTAAGCAAATTTCTCCTCCCATGTCTGGTGGTCTGTCTGTGTACCTGTCTTGTCCTGTGTGAGGTTTGTGTCTTTCTCTCTCTATTGGTCAGCTGTGCCTCTGTAGCTGGGTGAAAATCCCTCTCTCCCGGCAGCCCTCTCTTTCTCCTGCCCCCACCAGGACCCAGTGTCCCCTGGGTCTTAAAGCCCAGCGAGTTCTGCAAATGGTGGAAATATCTCCTCTGAAGCAGGGTGAGTGTGTCATGCTGTGGATATCTGGTCACGCATCTCTGCCTTAAGGAGGGGGATTCTGGCAGCCCTGCCTGTCTGGGAAGTCGGACAGCAGGGGCTGGGTGTGGTTTTCCAGGAGAGTATCCCCCCCCCGTCTCCTGGGTCTGACAGGCCATCATCGTCAGGCATGGGGCCACATGCTCTCTGTCGCTGCGCACCTCAGGCTGGAGCCTCTGAAGCAGGGGAAATGAATGGGCGAGAAAAGGGCCCCCCTTGCCACCGAGCACACCTAGCAGGCTAGGGAGGGGGCGGATGTGCTCTGGGAGTGTGGGGAAGCTATCCCCGGCACTCTCCCTCCCCCCCGGGAAGTAGCGGCCTGCTCCCCCGCCCAGCCCCCCCTCCAGTCCCCGGCTTCGGTGCAGGGCTCGGAGCAGGCCTGCCGCATCTGTGATGCAGTAGAGGGGCCAATCAGGAGGCACTTCGCGCCTCCCAATTGGCCCCTTCAAGTTTTATCCCGGACTCGCCCCGCCCCTTTCTCCTCCGACCTACCCCTTACTCTTTTATTCTTACCTCTCCCGCGGAGCGGTTTACAGATAATAATAAGCCCTGTAAAACAGTTTGTATGCTCATTGTATCGTATTTATAATATGTCTATCACATTGTTAAAAGTTTGCAATTATTTTATTCTGTCATTTATTATTAGCATTTGGTACTAATTCAGGTATAAGGAATACGTGTTGGAGAGAGACTTGCTTTTTTGTACTGTGGATTGAAAAAAGAAAAGTTTGAGATTCAAAAAGACTTTAATGCCAAACTCTTAAAACACTGACAGATGCTTCATAGCAAATATACTACAAGGTGTTAGTGGTGATATCATATGGTAACAACACTCACTTCTAAACCCACTTTAACTTCTGACAATGTACTTGAGATGCTGTGGAATGGCAGGAGAAAGACAATATGCCATTTGTTTCGGTGCAAATTTGGGACAGTCTTTAACTGACTCTTAATGCCCAGTCCCCAACCCATTAAACAAACTGAATTTAAGTTTTGTTGCTGTTAAATGCCATCAAATTATTTCTGACTCATAGTGATATTATGAATAAAGGTCGACTATCAACTCTGTCTGTAGTCATTTCTTCTCTTTTTTTTGCTTAAAGAAATTTAAGCAAGTTTATTCAAATAAAGTTTATTCAAATAAGTGCCTTCCGAGGTCGGTAAAATGAGTACCCAGCTTGCTGCTGGGGAATAAACGGTAATGACTGGGGAAGGCACTGGCAAACCACCCCGTATTGAGTCTGCCATGAAAACGCTAGAGGGCATCACCCCAAGGGTCAGACATGACTCGGTGCTTGCACAGGGGGATACCTTTATTCAAATATCACTACCTAATAATTTTTCTCTGTAAGTTTCTATCCTGTGCTTGGTCATAGAGAGCAAATATATCAAGTGAAAATATGGGATCTGTCAGCTAGGCTGATTATGCATGATGGCAGCTGCACCAGACCGCTGCCAATTCCTAGGGGAGGGCAGCATGTATGCACAGGGGACAAAATCCTCTGGCTTACACGGTTCACCCCAGAGTTGTGCATGCACATGCCATGATGCCACAAAGCTGAATCGAGCATTTGTGTCCCTTCAGGGATGCCATAGGCAGGGGAGTAGCCGGGCCATTTAAGCCCGGCTCTTCCCCTTAGGCATGGGATCGGCCTGGCATAGGCATCAATGGCACCCGTGTTAAAGAAGGGAATGCTGAAAAATCAACACTGCCTTCCCATGGAGCATCAGAGGCCATAATGTGGGCCAGGGGCAGGAGGGGGCCAGGCTGATGGCAACATCGTGTGTCTGCAGGGATTTGCTCTGCAGAAGTCCGAGTCTGGTGCACCTGTCCTGTGCATAATCGGCCATGCTGATCCTGAACTGAATCTGCTGCTTATCTATTACTTTCACACATGAAGTCATTAAGGTATTTTATAATAATGTTGTCTTTTAGCACTCCACTAAAGCAAGCTGGTTGGAAAACAGGACTGTTGCAAGACTTGGAATTGGGTGGAAGCTGCTGTCTCCATATAATAAAGCAAAAAGCACTCATTCCAATTTGGGCACATAATCCCAATGGGTTTATTCAACTCTTATTCATTGGGCAATCACAGTCTTCAGGGAACTTTAGTTTTAGGCATGTTTCTAAGACATATTAATTGGCTTTTACTACAGAAGTGAGTTATCATGCTGTTTAATTAATTTCTCCATTCCAAGGTTGGGTTCCTCAAATATATGTACAGGCTTGCATGAAATCTATAGAAGCTTCCTATTATTCTCATTATTAAATTCTCTGCTCCTTTTCCTCAAGGAAAACAAATTTTGAAGTGCAGCTTACAATTACCCCAAGCTTTATTCAACCAATGTCACAGTTTCTATTATAATTTAATCAGAAAAAGGCTGACAATAATTCTCTCTGTCAAGTCATTCTTATTCTCTGTTCATACCATTTCTATCATTGGTTTGCAATTTCATTTCTAATTAGTTTCTTGGCACGTACAAATGTAAAGCTTATTTAATTTTATTCAGAATTTGTGTGCATACTTTCCTCTGGCAACCTGTTTCCCCCCCTGCATCTGTGTTTATTTTTACCCCCCAGCGTGTTTTCTGAATAAGTAGCTTGCAAATCTTTCTTGATGCTTATCATGTTCCAGTTTGCTACCATTGTAGAACACTATTTTGGCTACCCATCAGCCCAGTGCAAAGCTGACAGCCACCAGAAAATAACAATTTTAGATATCTAGGAGGGATTTAGAAGTCCTGCTGTGTTTAATTTGATGGAGCCACCATCCCAAAATGTATTGTGGCAGAAACACATGAGCAAACAGAAAAGCACTAGAATACTCTCTTCCATGATATGTAGTAGCTTGTCAAACATGCTCTTTATCACATATCTACAATGCTAATGTTGATAATTTTCCTATCTGTCTGTATGACTGTCTGTCCATTGGTAAGTGAATGCCAGCTTTGCATGATCCTTTAGGGCTTTTTATATGGATGAAAAAAGACATGTAGTATTAAATCAAAAAGCAGAACACTTAAGAAAAATAGGGCTTAGGCTAGCTAAACCAATACATTTGATTTTAAAAATGAAGTAAATGCAAAGTTATTGGCATCATATGACCAAATGAGTTATTTTTATTCATTGCTGAAGTATATGGAATGTTTGTAAATATTGCAGTACCCTAGAATTTTAGGATACTAGTAGCAACCAAAATTGAGGGGCTCTGAAACTTGATCCAGAAGATAAATGATTGGAAGGCACTATCAGAGTGCTGATAAAGTGTTAGGTTTTGTATGTGAACACTGCATATGCATGAAAATTGTGTGCTTAATGATTTGTATGATAACATAGTTAGAGATCCATTACTTGATTTTGCACATGTTTTTAATGAAAGTCCCAGGCCCAGAAACCCCCAGCAGAGAATGGGACCATAGTGCAGTAAGACAGGGGTTTAATTCTGTGCTTTCTTATTTCCCTCAGTGTGACCTCTTGTGCCACTTTTTTGCCTCTCAAGAAAATCATTTAGCCTAGCCTTGACCTGAGTAATCCCAGGATAGTCTGATCTCGTCATATCTCAGAAGCTAAGCAGAGCTGATGTGGAAGCAGACAATGGCAAAGCACCTCCAAATATCTCATGGGCTGAATAACCTACAGGATTGGTGTTAGTTTGGTTCATGTTCCCCCCCTCACTATCTTGATTTCAGCCAGCTCTTTTCTACAAGTTACAAAAAGACAACTATCATAGTTTCTGACCATTACTACAAAGGGGCTGTGGTTCAGTGGAAGAGCCTCTGTTTTGCATGCAGTCCTAGGTTCAACCCCTGGCATATCCAGTCAAAAAGGAACAGGCAGTTGGTGATGTGAAAGACCTCTACCTGAGATCCTGGAGACCCACTGCCAATGTGAATAGTCAGTACTTGATGAAATGGCGTGCTGATTCTGTAAAAGGCACCTTTATGTGAGTGTTTAAAAGCCAGCACAAGAAAATGGGAGGAAATTCCAAAGCCCATTAGCATTTTAATTGTATTTCCTGTTCAATACATTGTTTGAATAAATAGTAATGCAAGTAAGTAACTGGAGGAAAACAGCCATTTTGGAGAAATGGTAAGTTGAACCCAGTTTTAGACAATCATAGGTAAAGGTAAAGGTATCCCCTGTGCAGGCACCAGGTCATGTCTGACCCTTGGGGTGACGCCCTCTAGCGTTTTCTTGGCAGACTCAATACGGGGTGGTTTGCCAGTGCCTTCCCCATGCATTACCGTTCAACCTCAGCAAGCTGGGTACTCATTTTACCGACCTCAGAAGTATGAAAGGCTGAGTCAACCTTGAGCCAGCTGCTGGGATTGAACTCCCAGCCTCATGGGAAGAGCTTTCAGACAGCATGTCTGCTGCCTTACCACTCTGCGCCACAAGAGGCTCTTAGACAAACATGTTATTGTTATTGTTATTGTTATTGTTATTGTTATTGTTATTGTTATTGTTATTGTTATTGTTATTGTTATTGTTATTGTTATTGTTATTGTTATTGTTAAATTTGTAGCTCAAGAAGGAGAGCAAGTAAGTTGGCTGTGTCATGATAAGGTAACTAGGGTTGGGTGCTTCAGCGTCTGAAGTGGCTGTTTGCAGCCGCTTTGGATGCATAAGTGCCCAACCCTAAAGGTAACGGTGAATGTTGTTCTCCTCAAACCATGGAATTCATACCAGTGGCATAGCCTATTCACTGGGGTACCAGCATGCTAAATCATTTTAAAAATTTATTGACAAAAATGATTGTGTCTATTAGAAAGTACTGGTGTTTCATGGACATTTTGACATACGCTTTCAGCTTCCAAACAGCTACAATTGGTTTCTGCTTTATCCAGCTTTTCTAGATAGAGGCCAGGCTGTTCCTTGTAAAGGTAATTATTAAATACCAGCAGTGTCTGGGAAAATAAGTTTTAAGGCTCTCATGGCAGGTGTCAAAGTTACTTTGCAATATGGCTGAACTATTTGAAAAGAAGCTGGTTTCTCTTATTGTATTTCTGTGTTCTCCTTTCTACTGCATTTATTTACTACTAAGAATACAGCTACTGTGGGAGCCATTAGATTCTTCTGTTCATTGCTCTCACTCTTTCCCCTCCATACACTTTTCTTCCTTTTGAGTTTTATGGTAGCAGAGGCTCACCCCTGAAAAATCTCTAATTGCCATCTGCTACATATATCTGTCTCACTTCAGTTACTGTACTTCCCTGTCAATTTATTTGATAACCACCAAAATGCCTTTTAATATGTTTTCTGTTTCTCCCAGTTGGAATGCAGTCAGAAAGATTGCATTAATGCCAGTGGCAATCATTCTGTTATTTAAATTTTTCTCGAAGGTCTGTATTCCTCCGCGTTCCCATAAAACACATTCTATCACACTGACTAGCAATATGTTTCTTCTTTTTACACAGATTGAAGTTATGGTCACAGTGACTGAACAGTTGTCTTGAGAATACTTACTTCATTTGTGTTTGCAGGAACATGGAATGTATCCATGCAGACTTGATGGTATTGGGTACATCTCTGACACAATGGTGTGATAGTCCTAAATTCATGGAAAGAGCTATCTATTGATTGGCATGCTCTTCATGTGTATTCATCTGTTGTGCATTTCCAAAACACATGTTGAAATGGAAACTGTTCCCCCCACCTGATTTGTTTATATGTGTGCATGAGGATTGCTCTTCCAGAAAAACGTAATTGTCTCTGCAACTCTCCATACAGACATCATCCCTCTACCTCTGCAGTAAGAGTGGGAGGTAAATTTTTAATCAGCATGGTTTTCATCTATATTGGTTCTGCACAACTTGTGATCTTGAAAGCTGAACAGATCTTAGTAACCCTGTAAAATAAAGCAAAAGAAAAACAGGTGAGATTTCTCTTGCAATTTCAATACAATACAATACAATGCTTCACAGTGGCTGAGCATTATTTTTGTGGATCTCCTTCAGGTTCTTTTCTGTAGGTCTCAAATAACTAAGTAATAAATTACTTATTAAATACGTAAGCTTTTAAAACCAGCCAACAGTCTCTATACAATTTGATGGATTAAAAACACCCTCCCTCTTTTTAGTACAAATATTTACAAAAGGGTAAGGATGGATATTTAGAAGAGGCATGCTCCTTCTCTCTGTTCTAGGATGTTTGTATTATTATTGATGGTGTATTGAATATGTTTGTATTGAATAGGCTGCCTAGGGAGGTGGTGAGCTCCCTCTCACTGGCAGTCTTCAAGCAAAGGTTGGATGCACACTTTTTTTGGATGCTTTAGGATTCTTATGGCTGATCCTGCATTGTGCAGGGGGTTGGACTAGATGGCCTGTCTGGCCCCTTCCAACTCTATGATTCTATGATTGTTAAACCTTTCTGCATTATATAAAGTCAGAGTGTCCCCCCCCCAAAAAAAAAACCCCAATTCTTGTGTACAGATTTAGGCAGTCACAGGACTTGTTTTACTAAAACGTACATTGAATTGTGTTTTTTAAAAATTGGACGACAGCCTTAGTTGCTTGATACAGTTTCCTTAACAATATCACAACAAGTTGGGATCTAACACAGGAAGCCCTTTCCCATTTAACTGTATAAAGAGTTCCACAGAAGCCAGAGTACTACAAAAGGCAAGCCAGTGCCATGAAAGCAAGAAGCAGTGCTCCTGTAGTGCATGATAAGGGGTTTCTTTAGAAAAGAAAGAGAACTATCTCAGTACATTTATTATGGATGAATAATACACAATGAAATGAATGTTATGAAGATGACATAATATTGAAATGCCCCAGTGGAAACAAGATTGCATTTAGAGATTTGAGCCCCCGCTATATTATGTGGGCTATGAATGGATTTTTTAAATTAATTTCCTTTGGGAAAATGTGTAGCACTATATATGAATTCCGGGGGGGGGGGGGGAGGGAGGAGGGGGAGGAAAGCCCTGGAATGAGTTTAAAGCTTTATAGGCTTCTTTTTCACTGAAACTTTATGATCTTTGTAAGTAGAGTCGAGTGAACAGAAAACTTGCTCGTGCTGCTATTTTAGAGCCCTGTTTATTTGTGAGGTATTAGATTAGGAAAGGGTTGATCTGATGGGACGGGATAAAATGAAAGAGTCCTGAGGGATTGTTATAAAGTTTCTTTGAAAACACTGAAGGTCATTGACAAGATGAGAAACTGATATAAGGTCATTGACAAGATGAGACACCGATTAAGCAGACATGCCCTCCTTAAATGTTCCCATAAGGTCCATATTGTCTCCCATGCTTTGTCTCCCATCTACACTAAATTGCTGGGAGAAGCCATCTGGAGATTTGAAGTTAAGGGTATGCTGATATCACATAGTTCTGTTACTCCTCTTCAGGTGGGGCTGTAGATGTTCTGCAGGGATGACTAGGGGTGATGACGAGCTGGGAAGGCCAAATAAACTGAAGTGCTGTTGGTTTAAAATGCTGGCAAACTGATAGGATTCAACTTACTCTGGAGGTGATGTGCATTTCTCTGGGCTTGGAACAAACTTGTAACCCCACCCCCCATCTTAATTAGTCATACAAGATATGAAAGAACAATGTCTGCTATGCTAAAAAAGATATAATAGATAATAGCAGGTAATATGCTTACAGCACTAACAAGGTTGCCCTGGATACCCAGTTCTGGTAAAATATGTCTCCCCATATGTTTAAAGGCTGAGGTGGATGGCACCTAGCTGAAAAGGGGAGGTGGAACGTGGGGGCAGCAGCATCATACATGTGATCTTATCTTCAGGGAAAACTGGAAGTGATGTCACATGGCTGTAAGAATCAACAGAAACTCTCCCTGAAAATGACATACTACCCCAAATAGCATAAATTGTTTTTAATTTTCTCCTGCTGCCCAAAGAATTAGCATTGAGAAACGCATATTGCTGGTGTAAGGTGACCAGATTTTAACATTGGTAAAGCAGGACACCATTGATGGGGGGGGGGGATCTTGATTAAAAATTTGGTCTTTATGGAGCAACAAAGATTTTCATAGAATGCATAGAATGCAAAAATAGTATTGTAATATATATATTTTTACTTGCAACATAAGTATAATTTGCCAGGTACCCCCAGATGTCCCTCCAAAAGTGGGACAATCTGGTCACCTTATGCTGATGAGTAGTCTCTCACCATGGATTTATCAATAAATTATCAATTTGTCGATTTGAGGAGGCCAGTAAAAGACTGGGGATCTCAACAATTAGGGGTGGGGGAAGTATGGTGGCTGGAGAAGGTGAGCTAAATGAAGAAGTAGGAGATATGCTCACACTCTTCTAACCTTTATCCCATTGGTAGCTACTCTTTCTGTATATTTAACATCTACATGCACCCGTTGTCCAACTGGTCCATGATTTTGAGTTGGGCTGTCACCAGTATGCTGATTACACCCAGATGTTCATGGGCAGGCATTCAGCAATACCGCTAGATTCTTTGGCCAAATGGTTGGAGGCTTTGGTAGACTGGCTCTAGAAGACTTGGCTAAAGTTAAATCCAACAAAGATGTAGGTCCTCTGGCTTGCCCAGCATGCTGAAGGGGATATATTGCAGCTCCCAGCACTTGATGGAGTCTATATAACTCCTATGACCACCATTTGGAACCTAGGTAAGATTCTGGATGCCTCCCTGTCTATGGAGGCCCAGATCAATAAGGTTGGCTGCCAGGCTTTTTACCATCTTTGCCAGGCACAACAACTTGTACAATACCTACAGATACCCAATCTAGCCACCATGATCCATGCAATAGTTACTTCCAGATTAGACTTTATAACTTACTCTTTGCAGGGTTGGCCTTGAAACTGATCTGTTAACTCCAACTGGTCCAGAATGTGGTGGCACGAGTTCTTATTGGGTATCAATGAGAAGCTTATATTAACCAGAACTTTCCCAATTGCACTGGCTCCTACTGCCCTCAGCAACATCTCTCTCACTCAGATTCAGACTTACCAGGATGTCTCAAGCTACCACTTTTGTGTCTTCTAAAATCTTCAGAGGAGCATGACCATCACTCATCAAAGCGCTTTTTGCAGGAGTGTTGCAGGAGTGTTGCAGACTGTGTATGATGTTGTGCATAATGCTAAAAAAATAGTGTTACATGACAGTTAGACTTCAGCTACATTAGCGCTGTGCGGAATGGCCCTGTAATTGAGATCCTTTGGTTACAATTTGACTATTTTCAACCTGCTGTAGACAGCTCTTCTGTATAGTTCTACTCTGTCAGAAATCTTTTTATCCTCACAGTTCCTAAGCTGCCAATTTCTCTGCTATTCACTGCTAGCTGTTGTTCTTAACTGCTGTTTTTCCACCCCTACTCTCAATGTTTCATCTGCTCTCATTGACTGTTCTTAGGGAGAGGTGGAACCTACCAAGTCTGACACCCCCCCACTGCGATATGCCCTAATGGGAGACATATAAACAATCTGTACCGAGCAGTTCCAGAAGTGTTTGGGAAAAAGAGCAAGAGAAAGTATTCATTGTCCCCCTCTTGTCAAAGCAGGAAATTGAGACCCCATTCCAGGTGTGGTATTGATCAATACAATTATTTCATAAATCTCCCAAAGTCTTGTCTAATTAGGTCATAAGGATACCACTACATACATCACCTCTGCGGGCAGGTAGCATTAAGTCTCAAAAGGAATGCTCAACCTGCCTGAGCTATCTAGTTTAAAAGCCTGGGGTGATCAGTTCTAGACTCTGAGAGGCAAGTGGGAATCTTATTGACTTTTTGAAAAGCTGAGAGATGTCACATCCATATGCATAAGAGAAAAGGTATGTTTCTTGTGTCAAAAAGACAGAAACAAGGTAAAACCCTGGATTTTACTCAGGCACACATGCACATAACTACAGGCAGGCACATCCTTAGGACGAGCCCTGTTGCTCTAGAGTAGAAAGAAAAGTTATCCAAAGAAAGGAGGATGACCCCAAGCCCGGGGCTGTGTCAACACTAATACTCCCTGCATTACCTTGGGCTAGGTTTTCCCCCTGCCCCCTAGGACAATCTTCCACTAGTTTGAGACTAGTGTTACTTTTGACATCTTTAAACCGTCCCACGGCGTGGGGCGCCGCGGACTAAATAATTGAGTAAGGGCTTTTGGGTAGGAGTTAGGGCGGGCTCTAACCGCGAAGCGGCTCCTGATTCGCTCCTCCGAGTGGCACTCCAGGGCCAAGTGTCCAATTGGGAGGCGCGCGAAGCGTGCCTCCCTATTGGACACTTGGCCCATCTCCTGAACGCCACGCCACAGACTCCAGTCCTCCCCAGCCGCCATCCTGCATGGATGGCTGCCAGGGAGAAGGCTCGCCCCATGCCGCTGGCCTAGGGGAAAATTCCTTCCCCGACACACAGCGACTGCCCTTCCCCAACTGCCCACTTTCCCCCTTCCCGCCCACTGCCCGACCTTCCCTGCCACCCCCTAAACCAGCCATCAACCTCGCGGAGCTCTGACCCACCTTTTCCCCACCCGCCGCACCCAGCCACCGCGCTCACCACTTCGCGCGGCCCCGGCCCTCTCCCCCACCTTCGGGGAAGCTGCCGTGCTTCCTGGCCTCTCTGCCAACTTCGCCGCCGCCGCACCCAGCCCGCACGCTGCAACATGCCCGATGAGACCATGACGCTGCCGCACAGCCGCTCCACAACTACCGCTGCCCGAAGACCTTGCCACCCGGCCTCTTCACTGGCGCTCATGGAAGCCCTCCCCCGCACCGCCGCTCCGGCAGCAGCGCAGCGCACAGCACTCACTGGCAGCCCGGGACGAAATGGCAGCCCGAACCGGCGCCCGAAGACTTCGCATGCCGCCTCTACATTTCTGTGCTCGGAAGCCCTCCCCCACCCCGCCTCTTCACTGCAGCCCGGCACAAAATGGCCGCCCGGCCCACCACCCAAAGACCACTCCTCACCTCCTTCACCACGACGCTGCCGACAGCCACATGTGAGTAGCCTGCCCCATGTGAGTTCCACTCCAGTCGCCTGCCCCAGGCCTGCTGCGCCACCAGCCCGGGCCATGCCCGTCTTCTGCCTGCCTCCCGGCCCACACCCGAACCCTTTCTGAGTCGCCCGGGGGGAGCGAAAGCCCTTCTAGCGCCCATTTTATTTCCATATAAAATGGGCTTTATTACTAGTTTATAGATAATGGAATTAAGGCTTCCTTTTATTGCCAGGATTCCCTCATAGTATCTTATGGCCTAGTGCTATAATTCTGGGTGCCAGCCATGACATCAAGGAACCAAAAACCATCCACATTCTGATCTGACATACTAGTGTTAAACCAATATAGCACTATAGTGGCACCATTGAATAATTTGTCTCAACTCAATGGAGTCAAGGCATCTCAATGGTACTTCTATAGCACTGAAGTGCTATGTTAGTTTAGTGCTATAGCACTTAACTTTGAACATTTAAAAATGTCTGTGGAAGATTGCATGGTGAAAAGTGGTGAAGGAAAAGCGACATTGTAGGAAGTACTATGGACATTTTAAACAACATACCACAGCAATTCAGAAGCCCAGTGAAGGAACAGAGAGCCAGCTTGGTGTAGTGATTAAGAGCAGCAGTCTCTAATCTGGAGTTCTGGGTTAGATCCCCCTGCTCCTCCACATGCAGCCAGTTGGGTGTGCTTGGACCAGTCATAGTTCTCAGCCTCACCATCCTCACAAATATGTCTGTTGTGGGGAGAAGAAAGGTAGGCAATTGTAAACTACCTGATTATTCCCTTGGGCAGTAGAAAGCAGGGTACAAAAAACTGCAGGTCTTCTAAAAAATGGAAGAAAGCCACTGTTTCTCTCAAAGGCGGCTCAACCTGGCACAAGCCGTTATGTATGAACAGATAAATAAATTCCATGAGCATCCAGTTACTAAAATGGGTCTGTCTGAAATGACAGAAAAAATCCATTAGTAATCAGTTACCAAAACAGAATACAAAGGCAGTTAGAAAGATTTTATTTATGTCCGTTTTCAGTGTGTGTATGTGTGCGTGCTGAGTAATGCCTATTTTATCTTCGATAATTAAAACCTACTGATTCTAAAATATAATAGGTGGCTCCAATTCTCAGTGCTTGCAAATCAGTCATCAAAATAAGCATGCCAGTTCAGCCACCTCTAACTATAGCTTATTTGTTAAATTTTGGGTTTTCTGCTATATTTTGCACTTCATTCACTCAACTTTTATTACATTTAAACCACATCAGTCTCCTTAAAAATGCATCCTGATTACTTTTTGTGTAATGCTAGATAGATACTATTTTCTGAAGATATAGAGGGTGGCACAGAGTGGTAAGGCAGCAGACATACAGTCTGAAAGCTCTGCCCATGAGGCTGGGAGTTCAATCCCAACAGCCGGCTCAAGGTTGACTCAGCCTTCCATCCTTCTGAGGTCGGTAAAATGAGTACCCAGCTTGTTGAGCGGTAAACAGTAATGACTGGGAAAGTCACTAGATGTCAAATTACAAACATATGCTGGATCATGAAGAAAGCTAGGGAGTTCCAGAAAAACATCTACTTCTGCTTCATCGACTATGATAAAGCCTTTGATTGTGTGGAGCACAACAAATTGTGGCAAGTTTTTAAAGTGCTGGGAATACCAGAATATCTTATCTGTCTCTTGAGAAGCCTATATGCAGGTCAAGAAACAACAGTGAGAACTGGGCATGGAATCACTGATTGGTTCAAAATTGAGAAAGGAGTTCGGCAAGGCAGTATACTGTCGCCTTGCCTATTTAACTTGTATGCGGAGCACATAATGAGAAAGGCGGGGTTAGATGAGTCACAAACTGTGATCAAGATTGCAGGGAGAAATATCAACAACCTCAGATATGCAAATGAAATCACTCTAATGGCAGAAAGTGAAGAGGAACTAAAGAGCCTTTTGATGCGGGTGAAGGAGGAAAGTGCAAAAGTTGGCTTGAAACTCAACATCAAGAAAACGAAGATCATGGTATCCGGCCCTCTCAATTCCTGGCAAATAGATGGGAAAGAAATAGAGGCAGTGACAGATTTTATTTTCCTGGGCTACAAGCTCACTGCACATGGGAACTGCAGCAAAGAAATTAAAAGACGCTTGCTCCTGGGGAGGAAAGCTATGGCAAATATAGACAGCATCCTAAAAAGCAGAGACATCACTCTGCCAACAAAAGTGTGTGTAGTCAAGGCTATGGTCTTCCCAGTTGCAATGTATGGCTGTGAAAGTTGGACCATAAGGAAGGCTGAGCATCAAAGAATTGAGGCTTTTGAACTCTGGTTCTGGAGAAGACTCTTGCAAGTCCCTTGGACTGCAAGGCGAACAAACCTGTCAGTCCTAGAGGAGATCAGCCTTGACTGCTCCTTAGAAGGCCAGATCCTGAAGATGAAACTCAAATACTTTGGCCACCTCATGAGAAAGAAGGACTCCCTGGAGAAGTGCCTAATGCTGGGAGCGATCGAGGGCAAAAGAAGAAGGGGACGACAGAGAATGAGGTGGCTGGATGGAGTCACTGAAGCAGTAGGTGCAAGCTTAAATGGACTCCGGGAATAGTAGAGGACAGGAAGGCCTGGAGGATCATTGTCCATGGGGTCGTGATAGGTTGGACATGACTTCGCACCTAACAACAACATTATTATTCTGGCTAATATGAACCATATTAGGCAAATTTAGCACACCAAGCGCTGGAAAACTGCATTATCCTTTCACCAGACATATAACCTGAGGGGAATGTGTCTGTAATACGAACAATTTTACTTTGGCATAAATTAGAGTGGAATTTAAAAGTGCATTGGAATGCAGCTAAAACTAACAGCATGAAAAAATCCAAGAGTTTGAAGAGGAGAAGAAGAGATGGTTTTTATACCCTGTTTCTTGCTCCCTGAAGGAGTCTCAAAGTGGCTTACAATTATCTTCCCTTCTTCTTCTCACAACAGACACCCTGTGAGGTGGGTGAGGCTGAGAGAGCTCTGATATCACCGCTCGCTCAGAACAGCTTTATCAGTGCTGTGGCAAGCCCAAGGTCACCCAACTGGCTGCATGAGGAGTGGGGAATCAAACCCAGCTCTCCAGATTAGAACCACTACTCCACTCTGGTCAAATCATAAAAATGATGAATTGGTAATTATATATATTGTAGTTCTTCATTGTTTTACAAACTGAAGCTGTGTGTCTCTTTGGCCCATTATGCACGGCCGCCGAAATGGCGATTTCGGGTCACATGGAAAACGCGGAGGGGGAAGATGCGACACACACCGGTTATGCACGGGGCGGGGCGCGACGGCGGCAAACCCAGAGTAACCGATTATGTATGCGGCAATCCCGGCACCGCTCCTGGTTGCGCCCCGGTCACCCGGAAGCTGCTCTTTCTTCCGCATTTCACGAACGCGGCTTTTTCGGCGGCATGCTCCGAAGCTGCGGCCGGTTGCAGCCCCGGCACTGTGCGTTATCGGTGATTTTAGTCGCCGCCATTCCACCCCGAATGTGCGTTATTCCCCCCGTGCATAATGGGTCTTTGACTGTCTTCTCCACTATACTCAATTCCCTCCCCACTAATTTTATGCAATGTATAATATTTAGAAGATATAAATGGCATATAAATGCTGCTACAAAAAACCCAAAAAACATATCAGGAATACATGCAATAAAAATGGCTGAAATGAAAAAAAAAATCATATATATATCTGTGGATCTTGGTCACACCAATGCTAAACAGATTTTTCAGGTTTGCAGAAAATTACATTGGCAGTTTGAATTTTCCCAGAATTAAAATAGCGTCAGCTTACGCTGTGGAGGACATTGGGAGAGACTCCAACCCTGGCCACAGTGGTGGTGGATGCTGGGGGTTGCTCCAGGCTCAGAGCAGCTCCCAGTCACCACCACTATCACTGCCAGGCTTAAGGAGGGTGGTGGAGCCTCCAGCCATGCTCAGGGATAGGAGGAGATGGGATTCTCTCTCTGGGGACTTGTGCCCCCCCTCCCTTTTTTATTCCTATTTTTTTTATAATAATATGTTGTTCCAGCATTCTACCAGGATAACAGAGGTAGATTTCTGTGTGAATTTTGATAAGTGATTTCAGGAACTCATTTTTCTGTCATATTAGTCAGTGATGATATGTTCATATGTAGTGTTCTACTGTTATTTGCTATCTTACTTCCAAATTTGTAACCATTTGAGTAATTTGAATTGTGGCCAAAGTGAACTGCTTTTCAAACAACTTGTTGGTCATTGTCTGTTTTTAAGAAGAGACTACGGCTGGGAATAAGTACTGGACATTTCCACCACCTAACTTTTCTTCTGGTAGACATCACTGATTTCATTACACTTTCACAATGTCTGTTGCTTCCCATGAAGGCTCTACCTGAAGTCACTGAAGAGTAATCTCAAAGAATTTGTGTTATAGAGTGTATTGGCAGATAGATGATACTGAGTGTTCTGTCAGTATCAGAGGAAATTTAAATGGATTATGTACAGTCCTTTCTCCCTTTAATAATATTGCTGCATTGTGGTCTAATCTCCTGTAGTGCATTTCCTTCCTTTTCCAGGCAATATGTATAAGAAAGTTTGATAAAGTTTTCCTATATCTTCCAAAAACATGCGCAAATGTGTTTGGACTACACTGTAACAGCAGTCAACTGCATGAAAGATTCCCACCATTATTTCCAATGGCTCCAGATTTGTTGTACATTCAGAGATAGTTGTTTTTGTTTCCTTCGCCAGTAACTTGGATAAAAAATTGTGGACTAAAATTGTGAAATAAAATCCCTCTGGATAATTTGTTAAGACACCTATACAATGTATTTCTTAAAGTCCTCCTTTATTTTCTTGCTGAGCCTTTAAAAAACAATCACATCTTTCATTTTTCTTCAGGCTTGTTTTGTGTTTGATGGCTATTCAAATACACAGATACATTGTCAGAACAATACAGCGTCACATAAAAAGGTCCAGAGGACATTCTCAGCTTGGGTTTTTAAGTGAATCATGCAACATACGTTTGCCTGATGAGGCATGCGTTAGGACGCTCTGGTTCCCATGCTCCAGAGATTAGCAGTTGACCACAAACCTACCAGGCATCTTTATTATCCTGGAGAGGGACACATTGTCTATATACATCCTCCCTTTAAGTAATATGCAGTAGCACAGATTAATGCTAGTGGTGGTTCCCTAGCATTGGGGGTAGAGGGCTGATGGCTTGACATTTTTATATATTAGATTACTGGTGAGTTCTGCACTCATTAATGTCACATTAGTACAGAAAAAATTCAAATAAACTTGTGGTATCATGTCTTATATCAAAACTGTATGTTTGCCTTTTCTTTGCTTCTTCACTGCTCACAGCTAGGTTCTTCTTCTTGGATCATTTGGCATCCAGCAACCTCTGCCAACTCCCAATTTATAGCTTCTTCTTTAAATGTTTCACACATCTGACCCTTTACAGATCAGGAATCTTCAAATGAATTTTGCATTTGAAGTCTGAAATAACAGAAGCCTCGAGTAAAATCACTAACTATCTGTTGGAGTGGAGACATAGGTTTCCAATTACTTTGTCTGCTTTGTCTTTTACTTTCTCTTTTCCCATTTGGGCTGCAGGATTCTGTTTGAAGATTAGGCATTTATGGCTACAGATAATCTCCTGGAATGTCATCGCTATCTTCCAACACTACATCCTCTGTTCTTGTCCTACTTATTGCATTTTGAGCCATGCTGTTAACATGGTCTCTAATGTTTATTCTGCTTCTAAATACAAATCTTCTGTGCCTTCTGTGAAAACCATTTGTTAATGTAATGAAAGAGGTGATTTGAAATGCAAAGTTGCTTAGATATTCTTCCAATTTGTTCAATAGGACCAGCATATTTAAAACTAATTTATATGGCTTTTTCATCATAACAGTTGGACACAATTCTCCACAGTTATTGCCAGATTTATCCCTTGTAAATATATTTGTCCTAACCACTGAAGCAATGCCTAAGCACACTGCATCATTAGGGAGAACAGAAATGATTTTAATAACTACAGGTTTTAAGGTACCATATATTTCTAATCTACAAATATGGATTTTCCCCTGTACTTTTTTCATGTACAGTTGGCTTCTCACAGTTCATTGTGTTGGAAGGGATCTCTAGTCCAACCCCCTGCAGAATGCAGGAAATTCACTATTACCTGCCCACCCACAGTGACATATTTTTAAAGATAGTTTCTAGACTTGGGATTTCAACTGAGTTGCTGATTTTTTTGTTAGTTTAATGCTCATCATAATAAGAATGTTTCCATAAGGTAATCTGATGATTTAAAATTTTGTTATGTCAATTGTTGAATGTGTAACTTCTTGACTTTTACAGCCTTAATAAGTACAAAACTTCCTTTTCCTCTGGCAGTCTTGTTCCATGGTATTTAATGTGTGCACAAAAAGTTGTAATGGAATACATTTTTTCAGTGATTTCTTACTGTTTTGCAATACATGTAAACGTTAGAAAGATGACTTCCAATTTCCACAGTCATCCTATCTTGATATAATGTCAACTTCCTTGGATTTCCAAAACAGCTGGAAACACGTTCATACATTCCCCTACCATTAAAATCCTTCTTGTGCTTGAAGGTGTCATGCACTGAACCAACTCACATAACTTTCTAGAGGAATGTGGATTTGATGTCAGTGAATCTTTCTCTCTTGCTCCTTCCATTTGACAGAAATAATTTATTGTGGTTTGTTGGCTCTGCTTGCCTAAATGATGTATTGGAGGGAAAGCTTCCTTAGGAAAGACACAAAAGGAAACTTTGCATTTTTCTGACACCAGTCTTCGCAGTTGGGTGGAGAGCTAAATTGTAGTGCTGCCCTAAGTCATCAGCAAAAAGCAGTACATATGATAACAGGGCACAGTATTTTCTGTATTGATCTACTGCCATTGGCTGTTCTGTCCTAAAATATACTTTCCTGTGATGATAGTGTGACTCAAAAACTGCTGCCTCTACTCAAGTTTATAGAGTGTTGACACATCTTCTGTTTCCTTCAGTTCATGACAACACCTTGTGTGATATTCGTCAGGGCTCCTTCCATCTTTGGCTGCATTTACTTGTTCTGACTGCGACACTCCCTCATATGTGTACTTAATGGAATAGCAAGGTTATACTGGTAAGGCTTGATTTAGATTTCAGTTTTCTACTTGCCACATTCTTAAAGTAGATACTTCAGAGGTATCAACAACATAATCATTGCCCATAAACTAGGGCAGACTGTTATTCAAGATATAGGCTTGCTATAGTATAATATATGGCTCTATGAATTAAAAAGAATTAATGCAATATTTCCATGGCATTAACAAAGAACCTCCAGATACAGAAAAGGAAGAGTACTGTTGTACTGGTCAGTATGGAGATACTGTAAAAGAAAACGGACTTCACTAAGTAATGGAACAGTGATGCTTTCATTGTGGCAGCTGGTTTAATAACTGCCACTTTCTCCTCACCTGTCCTGGTTTGCTGAACTATGTTGACATGTCTTATATTCTAATACAGAAGTCAGTCACATTTTTGTATACTGAAATCCGATGACTGGAAATGTGAAGGGGTAAGAGGTGTATCTTTCTACAAAAGGACCCCAGGTTTTCAGAAAAATGTGAGATCTGAAAAAAACAAGGTGGGCAGTTTAAAAATCAAAATAGGATAAAAGGAGCTCCTGTAGCTTTTAAAAATTGATTCCTTTAGTGGCTGTTGCTAGACAACCACAGGAGTCCACATTATTCCAGGGTGCATCTGTGACATTGTTAGGCTGAAATGGCTCTCAGCCATTTAACTTTGAAGCCGGGGAAGAGAAACAGATGGGTTAAGTGCCTACCAACTATTTAATCTTTCACAGGTGATCCCCCTCTTTCTCCTGGCCAGTTTGGTTCAGGAAAATTCCAGTCCAGATTCATTTGGGGATTGGTGACCCTGAATTGTGCCAAACTGGAATTTTTAAGTATGTTCCCATCCCTAGTTGTTATCACTTGATGATTTCATTTGAGCTAAACACTGTTATTTTTCCTTTCTAGTGCTTTTCTTGAATGTTCCTAGTAAGGTAAGGTGTGGCAGCATAAACATACTTTTAGATTTTTATAGCTACTTAAGGAGCTGCCTTTTTTTCCTTTTCACTTATGTTTTTCTATCCATTAGCTAATTTACTGGTTCATTTTTTCCTGTAGAAAATACTGTCAGAAGTTAAACAGGAGTCAAATCTTTAATATCTACTTCTTTAATTTCCTTATGATTCCTTAAAGTAAGACACTCTTGGTTTCTTGTCCCTTGTTTGGTAGAAATTAAATATTTCCAGATGGCTTCTTTACAGTTTTGCATTTCTGCTATCTTACTCAGAGTTTTGAGTTTTCTTCTTACTCAGGTTTGTTAACTATCATACCACAGTTTAAGAAATTTGCCTTAGGCTAAGTCTGTACCAATAATGGGACTGTGTGAATGGTTAGCTACAGTTTCCAAACACAGTATGCAGACTAGGATCTTGGAGACCCAAATGAAAGTCCCTCTTTGTCATGGAATCCTCCTGAATGACCTTGGACCAGTCTCTCTTTTTCAGACTATTATACGTATATAGGATTGCTGTTGGGAGGATAACATGGAAAAGAACAAAATGATGTTACAAGCTGGTTTGAGTTAAGGAGAAAAACAAGGTACAAATAAATAAATATACTTGGTGTAATGGTTAAGAGTGCTGACCTCTAATCTGGAGAATCAGGTTTGATTGCTCACTCTTCCACGTGGGCCGGTCACAGTTCTCTCAGAGTTCTCTCAGCAACACTTACCTCATAGTTCAGTTGCGAGGAGAGGGAAGGTAGGTGATTGTAAGCTTCTTTGAGACTCCTTCAGGTAGTAAAAAGTGGGATACAAAAATTCAAGCTTTTCCGACTTCTCCTCTACTCAGATCAATTCAATTATCTCATTTCCAGTGTTCTAATCTTTGCTTAAACTTTTCTGCTATTAGTTTTCTTTCTGTGAATAATTACGTTTCTCTTTTTTGTATCTATTGCTGTCGACTTCATTTTTCCTCTGTGCATGTTTAAAAATAAGGACATTGTACTGCAGACTTAGGTTATTAATTAGCCCTGTGCTTTACCCATTACTAAAAATACAGGTTGAATCTGGGATCCCCATCCTGTTCCCACTCACATCAAACTATTACAAGGGGTAGATGTCCTATGTAATAGTACTATGTACTCTGATGTAGATGGAATATAGGTCTAAGGTTGGCTCAGCATCAAGCTTATTTCATATTCTGTTCTGTTTGTTTCTTCTCCTCTAACATATACATTCTCCTTCTCTTGCTCTGTATGTGCTGCCTCCTTGTACTTACAGCTGTCAGCTACTATCACTCATTTTCAAAATATTCCATCTGTGCATGGGTAGCCCAATTTAAAAAAAACTTTTTTAATTGATGAGGGACTTTTCCACCCCCAAAGAAAAGGCAAAGTGTAATGTCTAATTTCTTCTTGTCAAAAGGGACTCACTTGGGTCTTTTCCCTCAGCATGTTTTGCCTTCAGGCACATTTACAACCACGATAACATACTGATAAATCTGGGTGATATTCTCCATTGTTACACACTTCATGAATATTTTCTTAGTATTGAATAAACGATATTATCTTCATTTTTGCTGTTGAGAGCTTAGCTGAACAAATGAATGACAATTTATTTGCCTTCAAGGGCAGCTGAGGAGACAAGTTTGATCAGTATTTGCACAACTTTTTTTTTTTTTTTAAATAAAAGGCTTTTCAATTTTTGTTACCAAGATTTTCTTAACTTTTCCTGGCACTCTACCCACACATGGATATTTTTTTAAAACCCAGCCCAGAAACACTTCACAATTAAGAAGCAATATATTACACAAATACTTCTGACATTTTTGAATATAATTATGCAAGATTTTTCTTTTTTTGTTGTCACAGAATACGGACTATAATAGGGGTGTTTTTTTTTTTACTGCTTGTTAACTTACTTTAAAAACCAGCTTAAATAAATAATAAGAGGTTAAAATTAAAACATACTAGGGAATGTGTACAGAATAATTAGAATGTTAATATATAGGTGTGAAATTAGTGGGATTTATTGGCCTTTCCCCCCTCTTCCCTCTGTCTGCACTGTTACCCAAAATGGATCCCTCAAGGGGAATTATGAGGGTTTATAGTCAATTGAATATTTATTGAATATATTAATAAAAGCCAGGTAACTGCAGGATCTTTTTACCAGCATTTATGGTATCCTTTTCTGAGGTAGAAACCATTTTAAATAAAGTATGCCAATTTAACTTTCACTCAAGGAGATTTATTGGAGAAGATATTAGGGTTCACATTTAAAGCACACAAGATAAAACATACAATTTCCTAAGAAATAAAACAGTGTAAAATAGGAGGAGGCAGAGTAGGACCCGGTGATATTTACTTATCCCAGAAGAGTTGCAGATAAGAGGGGATTGACATGTGACCAGCAGCATGACAGTGGAGGGTGATGTCAGTGGTCAGCAAAGAATACTGGGATTACTGGGGCTGAGAGCCTACTTTTATTGTCAAAAATATATCTTGATGCTAAGAGCTACATGCTAGAAGCCCAAACAATAGCTTGATGGGTTTGTTGCTGAGAACTGGAAGTTT
The DNA here is from genome assembly GCF_049243985.1 of Paroedura picta. Classification (NCBI taxonomy): domain Eukaryota; kingdom Metazoa; phylum Chordata; class Lepidosauria; order Squamata; family Gekkonidae; genus Paroedura; species Paroedura picta. The sequence continues at coordinate 51,677,201 of NC_135377.1, forward strand.
CCCAAGAAAAGACAATGCCTGTTAAATATTGCCAAATATATGAAACTAGAAACAACAGGCACAAGGATGCACACCTGCACTGTGGCCTTGCTAGGGGCTGGCTACATGAAAAAAAGCTCCTGCCCATGCCTGGACTTCTGAGGCCCCACTTCCAAACCTCAAGGAACATTACTAACCCAGGGGACACCAACCTCCAGCTGTGGCCTGGAATCTCCTGGGATTGAACTATAGAGATCAGCTCCCCAGGGAAAAATGGATAATTTGGAGGGGGGACTCTACAACAATAACTCATCTCCAGGCTCTTGGAAATAAAAGGGCTTGATTGGGAGTGAAGAACTCGGTGGCAGAGAGGTTACAGGATAGGAGAGGTTGGCATCTGGGGATTTCTTGGAATTGCAGGTCATTTCCAGGCAACAGAGATCAGTCTTCCTGAAAAAAGCCTTGGCTTTGGATACCATGGAGATTCAAAGATGCTAGGCTCCAGGTGGGGAACAAAGAGAAATGCTCAGTGGCAGTAATTGCTAATAACAATAAACATCAAATAATTCATAAACTTGTCACAGTTTCTCCCTTTAATGTAAATATTTAATTGATACCAAAATTTGCTTAAAGAACTGAACACCTTTCAGTCAGTATGTTCTTCAGTTCAGTTCAATATCAGAGTAAATAAAAATGGTTGCATGTTAGAATCAAACAAGAAAACAGTGGTTGCCAAAGAACTTACTGAGGGCTTCTCAATTACTGCCTCTGTCAGCTTTTCTAATCATTTTTACCATTGAGAAACGCTCTAAATATTCTTCAGGATTTCAGAAACCCCAGAAGTGGGATCTCCAGGTCCCAGCTGTAGGCTACCATCCCCATAATTTGTCAGGGGTGCCAGATTCCAGGTGGAATTTGGAGAACCCTTAGAATGAAAGCTCCTCTCCAGATTGCAGAGATCAGTTCCCCTGGAGGAAAGGGCTGCATGGCACTCCCCTCTACACACACATACACACACACACACACACGTGCACACGCACACACACCCAACATAAGTATTCCTTTCTTTTGAAATTGCAAACCTTATTAACAATCACCTCTCCGTGTGGGAACTGAGTGGCTCTTCCTCTTGAGGAAGCATTCCCAGGGCAGAGGCTTTTCCTGGCTGCCCTGTGTCCCAGAGAGCTGGCAGAGGGGCTGTTTCTGGGCCTTCCACAGCCTTCTCCAAAAGACACACAGAGGCGGCGCCAGAATGTGGGCCACTCTCCCCCATGTACTGCAAGTTGAAGGAGGGCAGGGCAACTTACTGGCAGCAGGACATGCTCTGAGGCCAGTTTCTCCTTCACCCAGCAAACTTCTGAAACTAGCAGGAAGGAAAGCTGACCCTTATTAGCCTTTGATTTGCTGGAGGGCATTATATGCTGGAATAAGATGCGACACTAAATAAGGCTACAGCTTTATTATCTCCCCACGGGAGGGTTGGCGCATCATGTGAGAGGGACCTAGCGGTCAGTCGAATGCACCAACAACCCACGGAGTCCAGAAGCGCCCTGGGGACCTGCACCATTCCAAGGTGGTAGAGCAGATCCCCTTGCCTACTGAAGTCTGCCACCAAGGGAAGCGACCTATGCAGGGGAGCCACCAGGCGCCAACCTGCTTTGAGTGCCCCCAGGCCACCTGGCAAATGAGCCCCTGGCCTCCCAACTGGGTAAGCTGCATTTGTATACGCGCCACCTCAAGAGAGGCCCCAAACCCCAGGGAGTCTGATCACACACCGGACTCCCTGCCAACAGACTCCATCCCATGCAAACCCACAGCTGTGACAATTATTGAAAACAAAACCAAAAACATACAGCACAAACCCTGAACAATCCTGTATACAACAGAGGGTGGGTGGGAGGGGAGCAGCTCCTGCAGCGTTCCAGCGAAGAGGGCGAGACCCATGCATGTGGTGACTTAAATAGTCACCACGGGTCCTGCCCTGTCCCTGATGCTGTGCGTGCTGCATTCCAGCAGCATGCACACTGGGGGGCCACTGGGTGGTCGCCTCTCTTTCCCAGCAAGCTCTCCACTGCGTCAATGTTGGGCCGAGGTAAGTCTCGGCCGGGTTTTTCTAGCTAAGGGCCCCCCTGATTGGGGCTAAACTATCCTGACTGAGGGCCATGACTTACTCATGAGTAAACATCCATAGGACAGGGTCCATGACTTACTCATGAGTACACATTCCCAGGGTAAAGGCTTTTATATCATTTTATATAATTTATATCATTTTATATCATTATATCAGGGTAAAGGCTTTTATATCATTTTATATAATTTATATCATTTTATATCATTATATCATTATATTGCTAGAGCATTGTGACAATAGGTTTAGCAGGTTCTCTGAATCTCCAGTTTTCTTTTTCAAAGGCAGTCTCTAGTGCCTTCCCTCATGGAGATATGCCCTTTCCCTTATTTCCATGAGAAAATAGTCTAGAAACACTTACAAAAATGAAAGCTGGGAATTCAGAGAACTTGCATAGCCCATTGTTACAATGTTCTAGACCATCCTTTTTGAACCTTTTGATCATGGGTGTACCCCTGAAATAATTTTTCAGACTTTGACAGAAGTGGTGTCAGCTGCCCATGCCCCCTGCCATGCCCCCAAATGACTACTTATACCCTTAGCTCTCTTTTTGCTCCCTCCCGCTGCCTTTACTACTAGCCTGGCAGCTCTGCCTCATGTAGGCTGCAAGGAATAGGAGCTGGGAAGACCCCCCCCCTCCATGCCACTTCAGATCTCCCACGGATATTTTAGAGATTAAAAGAAAGAGAATCAAACCACTTGTCTTCAGGGTAGAGGGAAGGGGAGGAAGTGATTTGACCACAACAGTCCAATTATTGAAAAGTGGGCTGGAGGTGAGTGGGAGTGAGTGAGACAAAGAAAACTGACTGAAACATTATGGAGGAGGAAAAAGACGACTCAGAATCTGCTTCCAGAGAAAGACTGGGGTAAAAATAGCCTACAATGAACTGGGAGAAAAGGGAGGAAAACAAAAAACCTGAAGGCACAAAAATGCATGCAGAAATCAAGAGATAAGCCAAATCACTATGGAGCCAGAACTGATAAGATGTCTTATGAAGAAAGGTCCATTTGTATATAGTCTAATAGACAATCCAGATTTGTGGTGTTACTAATAGAAATGCAGATTTGTTCTATAGCTAGGAATGGGGAAGATGTCTGTGAACTGATTCTCAGTTCATGGGTATAGAGGACAACAGTTCAAAGTAAATGCATTTCTGTAGTGGGTATATAAATCATGTCTGGGTATATAAAACATTGTGTATTAAAGTACATCATTTTTAAAGGTTTCTGGGAATTTAAAAAACTCTGCCATATTTTAAATATGCAATTGTTAGGGTGGATAAGGGACCTTTAATCTGTCCATATCAGAGTGAAAAAAGATTCAGTGGCAAGTGGACCATAATTAACAAAACAATGAATTACTACTGCTGTAACTACTCCTATTACTACTACATCAGCCAGAGTATTACCTGAACATTTGTGTTGTGACAGTTGACTCACATGGGGGCAGTTTGGGGTTCTAAATAAGCACGCATACTCCATGACATTTTGGCATTTAATATGGCCACAGCCGTATATTGCGACAAAGCACCAAACAGGAGTGTTGGCCAGCATGGAAGGGTGAGCCTGAATGGTGAAACTGTTCACCCCCCAAGAACCCAAATGGCATCAGGAACTCTACCCGGCTCTTAGCAAGGAACTTGGGGTTTCCTTGCTGCCCAGGACCCACCTCCAGGGAAGTGTCCACCTGGGGGCCCCTAATGAGGTGCACACCTTGTTTGGTGCTTCCCAGGCAACCTGACAATGGTGAGCTCACGCCTTCCCAGCCAGGTTGGTGCATGCTCACTACTTGCCACCTTTTTAGAGAGGCCCCTAACCTGGGAAGTCTGGCACACAGGCCAAACCATCCCCCCACAAAACAAAACAAAAAACCAGTCTCCCTTCCATGCTTCCCGCTGGCTGTGACAAAAAATAGCTACATTAACAAACTATAACCATAAATGGCTCCCTCTGACCCGTACCATCACCCTAACCATAACACAGGGCAGGTGGGTGGGACACTATCCTTGCGTGCAGTCTCGAGAAGAGCTCTTCCCCCAGTCACAGTTTGGCAGCTCACGTTAGTTGTGCTGCTATTAGTACAGGTCACTGGGCTTTAGATGAGTGTGTTTGCAAATTCTACACTGTGATAGCCATAATCAGACATATTTTCTTTTGGAAATGGAAGCAGAAAACATTTTTTTAAGCTGTGAGGATGAAACTCAGCATATATTCATTCAAAAGAAAAAAAAACATTTAAGACTATTAATGAACAAATAAAATGAAATATTCTAAGTAGTTTTTAGAGTACATTCTCATCTGTTTTCAGCCATGTTTTCCCCAGTGATTTCTTCTTGCAATTGTTTGTAACATCGTGATGCTGTCCTGCAGGGGAAGACAGGTTTGGGACAGGTTTGTTATTGGTTCTTGTAACATCTGGTTCCTAGCACATTCCTCTTTGATAAAGGTTATATAACGTGATGTAATGAAGCAGATTGTATAGTTTATCCATATTGAACCTTGACTCTGAGGACATCATGCAAATGGTGAGCTCCATCTGTTTCAGAAGAATATCCCAGCTGTATAAATCCCTCTTGCTAAATCATTGTGATCATGATATGTCTGAACAAGTAAGAAGAGTTAAAACTGACTGTTATGTGTGTAAAAGTAATGGTCTTGATACTGAACAAGCAGTTCAGGCAAGGCAGCAAAGGTGATAGTAGGGTACAGAAAGTTTCTTGAATTATGTAGAACAGTGGTTCCCAAACTTTTTTGTCACATATCTAGTGTTCCTCCACACAAACGTGAACACACACTTCTTTCCTGAAGTTAGATCTACTGCAAATTCAAAACATTGTCTCCACTTCTTTTTTGATTGTGCAGTGGCCATATTTTGGTCTGGAGAAATATATTCTTTGTAAAATTCATTTGTAAAAGCCACTTTGGGTTCTCACTGGGGAGAGAGACAGACAAAAGGGGGGGGGGACAGAAGCAAGCAACTGAAAATCTCATATCTAGCAGCAAGCAGGAAAAGGCTTTTCCAGATTCCCAAAGATGGAGACATTTGAGGAAGAGTTAACAATCCTGGATTAAGCTGAAATTCCCATTATAGCCAACGGCCACATTGACTTTAATGGGTGTTGAAGCCAAATCAGCCAGATCCAGCAGTGAGTGCTTTTTAGATCCAGTTTATGCGATTCCCCAACTCATGCTTTAAAATGGAGGATGTGGTGAGCTGTCGGCTGGCCAGACACTGGATGTGAGTGATGTCATGCAGAGCAGCCAGAATATAACGCCCACATTAAGTAAGCATTTCACTATATTTATTGCATGCAGAAAAGCACTTAGACCGCTGCCCCTCTACTGCCCCCAAATTCTTAACCACCCCCCCTGGATCCTTCTACAGCCCCTAGGGAGAGCGTACCACCCACTCTGGGAATCCCTAATGTAGATGATTTATTGCTGAAATATTTACTGGTTTCACATGCAGTATCAAAGTATTACTACTTAGTGACTTTTAAACAACCTGAATAGTAGCTATTATGACCATATGATCTTTTTTGGCCATAATTGTATGTTGGTAGACATCCGCAAGTAATTGTAAGAATCTGATTATGTTAGAAGAGTGGGCAGATGAGCCAAAAAGAGTAAAAGAGTAGGAAAATATCCAATGAAAGTAAAGTGGAAAGGAGATCCAAAGCCTCTCTCTTTCACTTCCTGCCTTTCAGGAATTCATCTGAGGAAAATCTTATGGAAGCAAGGACTTTTTAAACAAAGTCATCAACTTGGGGTTGGGCGCTTTGGCTGCCGAAGTGCCCAACCCTATTCCACTACCCTTTTTGAACTTGTGAGACTCATATGCTTGCTTGCTATCTACTTAGGTTGTTTTTCATGCTCCATGCTGCTTAATGCTTCAATATAGGGAAGGATATTTTTGGTTAAGCTATGCTACATGCTCTCAATATATCATTCTGTTCTGAGATATGGTATGGAAATTCTAAATGTGATTAAAAGAAAAAAAACACCTGTTATAGCTTATTACTAATAAAATCCCATACAATTTATAAATCTAAGTTCTATCTTTTCCTGGAAGTATTATTCCCAGAATAAGATTCAAAGATCACTCTCACCAAAACAGGTGTAGGCCAAAAATATTGCAGGTTAATAGGGAGATCTAGCAGACTTATTGTCTTGGGAAGTGTTTAATGAGGACAGGTATGCTTGATCACCCTCCTTTTCAGATTGCATTTTGATCATAAATTGCAAGCATAATCCTTGAACCTTGAAAAAAATGTGCGTGAATCTTTGAAACTAGATCAAAAGTATTCTGCTTTGGTGTGTTCTCTCACTGCTTTCTCCATCCCAGTTCCCCATCTATCATCTTTTGATATGTTAACGATTATATTTAAAATGAGGGGTTTTAAAATCCTGCTGGAATGGGGAAACTACATGGCAAGTATTCTAGGCCAATTATTTGCCTGTGTGATTCAACATTTGTTGAGTCTGAAACATAAGTACTCATTGTCAATGACTGTTCAACTCTCCTAATCCATTTGCCCATTATTCTCTCTTTCTATTCAACCTGCCTATTCCTATATACATATTCCTCAGCCATGTACCAAAATGTACTATTATATGCACTATGACTGTCAACTAATGATTATGGTAAATGTTAGGACATGACTGGAGAAACACACTATAGTGATGAATCCTATGGTGAATATAATATCTAGACCAGCTAATTATAACTTTGAAATGAAGTAAAAATTGAATACTCACAATATAGCTCATTTGTATTAAGTTTAAGCTCTGACAAAGGTAAGATAGTGGCTTTATCCTTGTTCACATAGCCTGCAGAGAGAAAGAGTGCAGACAGATTTCCTATTTCCTGGAGGCTATGCCTGTTTCTGATAGGAAATCTATCAGTAATAGAGATAGACTTCTAGAGTGAGTAAATCTATCTCTAGATATTCCATCTCTGTTACATTTTTTGTCCCTATCATTGCATTCTATTAATAATGTTTCTTCCTGGTTTATCCTGAGAGTAGGCTTATCTGGCATATCTTGGAGCTATGAGTTGGGCACTCAGTTTTAAAGCATGCTGAAGACAATGTGACTGACAGAAACTATATCCTTGGGAGTACAATTTCTTTTTGATCACACTCAGAGTTACTGAACCAATATAACTTAATATAATATATTTTAATTCTGTACAGCTGGACATTGGTTGCAGAAAAACTCATAATAGTAGAATCCAATACAAACACAAATTGAAATGATAATTGGGGGAGGGGGATGTCAGCAAAATCCAATACAAGACTACATGGTTGCTTCTTTCACCCTATTTAACAGCCTCATTAATGGCTATTAGAAGCTAGAAGGGCAAGGACTTTCAGCTGGAGTCGGATCCACCATGTTGGAGAACTGCTTGGTTGTTTTCTGTTCTTTCCCTGCGGAGAGAATCAGTAAATATTTGGTATTGGCTAAACCATATGTTACACTTTGACTGATTATGCACGGGGCTGATAATCCAGGGTGGTGGCAGCAGAGCAGCCCCAATTACACATGATGCTGCCGCCATCCCAGGCCTGGCCCAGCACAGCACCCTGGAAGGCCTGCAGAATCTTCTGCATTCCCTGGGATGCTGCGGGTGCCAGTGGGGTCTAGGTTTGGCAGGCACCATGCATAATTGTGCAGGGACACTGCACGCCACCAATCCGTGGAGCTGCAGACTGGCTGGGGAGTCCCCCCACCCTCACCATGGTGAGAGAGTGTCACGACGCTCCCTACCATCATGCAGTGCCCATGCCCCATGTTCCCCCCTGCTGGTGCCATCTCTGGGCAGTGTACCGGCTTTCCAGCCCTAGTATTTTGCACATGCACATGCTACTCTGGGGAAGTTTGTGGGGATTCCCTCCCCCTTGCATACGTGGGAAGCTCTGGGGCATGCTGCCCCAACGCCATGCCCGGTAGCAGCCTGGCATGGCTGTTGCTGTGCATAATTTTTAATGAGTTGCACAGGTATTCCCTAGACCAGATGCATTTTCCGAGTAGTCACACAGCAGCTGCAGGGGAAAGGTTTTTAAAAGTCCACATGAGCCCAAAAAGGCCCCAGTGGATTTTTAAAATGGTGTTTTCTTGACGCTGAGATGTGACTATGAGGAAAGTATCTTGAGTTCAGGAAACCCTAACCCTCCTTGTAATGTATATATGGGCTCCGGGGAATGGTAGAGGACAGGACGGCCTAGAGGATCATTGTCCATGGGGTCATGATGGGTCGTACATGACTTCGCACCTAACAACAACATATATATGTGTATATATCCATATATGGACATATATAGATGCAATTGAATGTTTTACAGATTTGTCCCTTTTCCTTGTTTTTTCTTTTTCTGTTTATTGACCAAACCTACCCATCAGTAAATCTCAAGTATACATATCAATGTGAAAGAAAGCATATATCTTTAAATTAATTTTTCTTCTCATCTAACAAATTAGCCAACTGAGGTATAACTTTGCCAGCATATATCTGTTGTATACGATAGCCATGCAGAGATATTGCAGACAAAAATCTGTAGGATCCCTGGTAGGCTAATTGTGAGTCAAGGAAATGTTGTTTGATTGACGGTTGATACTAACACTGGCGATTTCATCCACTAGTTCCTTTGACTTTATTATAGTTTCCCAAATGGCCTTGTTTAATCCACTGGAAATGTAATGGTATTGAATTGTCAAAAAGAATTCAAAAAGAAGCTGAGCACTAAGCTCTTATCACCAAAGATCTGATAATTTCAAGACTTACAGCTAAAGAGCTTAATGTACTAAAAGACGGGTAGTTCAATACTTAAGGCACAGAATAAAGAAGAATATTGAGGCCTTTTAAAATAACATTCTTTTGCTCAGTTTAATCTTTACATGTACAGAATAAATACATAGTTATCTTTTAAACACATTCAGGCATTTTCAGGCTTTAGACTTGACCCTTATCAAAGTCTATTTTACAGGGGTGTCCTTGAAGAGGATATAGGTTTAAAGAGGCCATCATGGTTGATTTGATGATCTGGCTTTCCTAGGTCTCTCTGTTGACTATCTTTGCCAGTTCCCAACATATTTCCTAAACTTTGTCAGGATGTAAGTTTAAGGTTGCAGCTTTATGCCACAACCATAAGAACAAAAGTAAAACAATGAAAATATGCTACAATGATTAAAATGAATTCAGACAAAATATATTAAAGTTTAATATAAAAGATTTTTTTAAAGATTAAAAAAAATAGCACACAGTTGTACAATAAACATCACCAACTCTGGGTTGGATCAGAGATAAATCTCTTCCAGATGGATATGGATAATAGTAGCCTTTTTGCTAAAGGGCTTCTCCAGGTAATGGGCCACCCCATCATGAGCACATCTCCAGTTGCTTCAGGGGCAGGGTGGAGGACAGCCTTGTGCACCCTCTTCTTTCTGCTGTTTGCAGGATGGGGTGCCTCTGCTCAGCGCACAGGTGAGAAGTGCTACTAGTGGTAGGAGGGACACCTGGTGCCTGTGGAAATCTTCCTATGTCCCAAGGAGTCCAATGGGACTGATGCCTGGTTCTGCTGCAGGACCTGTGCCAGGATGTATTGCTGCTCAACTGTGGAGACCGGGCTGGATGAACATGCCTGTTTCTGCACTGACAGGCAAGCAGTGCCCATCACCAAGGACACAATGGCAGCTCCTGAGAATAAGTCTTCCTGTTGAAAATTATTGTGTCACTCATGCCTTTTCTGTTCCTTGGGTGTCTTCTCTTGGCCTACTATAAGCTACAAGAAGTGACAAGACCCACACCCTGCCATTACAGCTACCTTGCACCCCAGATCCTCTGCTGAGAACTCTTTGAGACTAGGTCCCATTGTCTTTCTTCACTTTACTCTTCCTGTACAAAGCTTGTGCTGCTTTCCTCTGATGAGGACTCCCCAAGAGACTGAGAATCCCAAGAATCTTGGAGACCCTGAGGTGGAGTTGAGGAGTGCCAGATGATGGAGAAGTCCCATTCTTTTCTCTGGTGCCCCTTCCAAACAGGGCTGTTAAGTGGGTGCCACAGACAGCCAATTGAACCATTAGTAGACTTGCTCACCTCTAAGGAAGAGACCAGGCAGACCAATGGATGCAATTGAATGTTTTACAGATTTGTCCCTTTTCCTTGTTTCAACATGCTATGAAGCTGACAACTGCACCTAAGGAATCTAAGGTTAGAAAAAGGGGGAAATAGATTTTGCTTTTTGGGATGAGTGAGTTTAACCATGATTGTGTTTGTTAATATATACTAAGTTGACCTAAACATTTTTTAAGTAGCCAAAGCTGTTCATGTTCTTGCTGTTGATGTGTTGTGATCAGGATGAATGCAACTTTGTTTCCCCACCCCACCCCAACCAGTCAGTCGGCTTCACTTCATGGCTCACAATTGGCCCCTCCGAGTTTTTATCATGGACTCACCCCGCCCCTTTTTCTGCCCACAATGCCCTTTTTTCTTTATTTTTACCACTCCACAGGAGCAGTGTACAGATAGTATCTTATAAAAAGTCCCTTGGTGATTTCGTGACTGAACTAACAGGGAGCTTCATATTTACATGGAACCCACTTCACTATACAGCTCCTTAGAATCCTAACATCACCAAGAAGAAGAATTGTTTTTTATACCCTGCTTTTCACTGCCTGAAGGAATCTCAAAGTGGCTCATAATTGCCTTCCTCTCCCCACAACAGACATCCTGTGAGGTAGGTGAGGGTGAGAGAGTTCTGACAGGACTGCTTAGTTAGAACAGCTTCTAAGAAGGCTGTAACAAGCCCAGCATCACCTAGCTGGTTGCATGTGGAGAAGCCGGGAATCAAACTCAACTCACTAGATTAGAAGCTCCTAACCACGACACCATGCTGGTTCAACAGGAAGTCAGTCAGGTAAAATGAATAGTTAGACATGCTTTTTATATTATGTAAATGACAATTTCTCTAGATTTTAATAAATTACGAACAGACCTTTTATTCAATAGGCAGTAATGTTAGGTTGTAGTTCCAGTATTTGAAATCTGAAATTGATTTTCTTCTCTTCCAGAAATAAGCCTCTTGCCTTCTGAGCCTATGGTATGATTTTGTGAATAACCACTGGTTAATGTCTTTTGGGTCGTGTTGTGCCAATGCTTCAGCTGGACAAAGTCCTACTACAATCACCACTGAGCAACTTGTTTCCTCATTCTGATACTGGGACTTATGTACATCTAAATAATTACCTATAAAATGTATGAGTGCATCATCCATGCTTACTTATGTGAAAGCCAGAATTAGCTGTCACACTTTTAGGGTATATGCTCAAGGGCAAAGCCAAGTTATCAGCAATGTGCTGTATCATTGGCCCCCAGTCTCTGCATTTGTGAACCATGAAATTTGGATAGCATTTCAAAGTAATGAAATCTTGAACAAAATAAGTGCAGAGTCCCTAAGCATTTATTAATGTGAAAGGATCAGCTTTTAGTGCTTTATGGCCATACCATTTACCTGCATGAATATTTCATTAATGGGCTTTTCCAGCTAACAGTGAGATTACAGGTAACTGTTGATTAGCCCTCCTGTGAGTCAGTGATTGTGTTTCTAAAGCAGCGAGGATATCTAATACCTGTGGAGGGCAATCATTACTTCTGATTTTTATCAACTTTCAAGAGTAATCAAGTGACAGTTACCAACTACTGTAGCTGCCTTGCTGACTCAAGTTATCTTCCACATATTATAATTGGGTTATGATCCCACTAGCATCCCAGGGTGCCAAAAAACACAACCCTTCACATCCATTACTTAGTATTCATTTAAGAAAAATGAAGGGAGGCTGCTTGGTTTAAGCAATCAGACAAGAGTCCACTTTGCTTCTAGGGACATCAACAGGCTAAGAGCCATTATGAATGTAGATTTTGAACTGCAGCTAAAAATTAGTTCAGGCAGCAACAGAATGTATTAGTTTTAGGCACACAGGACTTAACAGTCATGAACATTATTTTCTTGATTAATGTTTATATTTTTCAAAAACTTGTAAATGTTTACATGAACTTTGTGTTCAACTCTAGCCTTTGAGGGATAGTTTTAAAGAGAGGGTGGATGAGAAAAGGATTAACAAAATGTCTAGGATGTGGGAGGTAGACATCTGAAGTAGAAAAAGAAAACAAAATAATTGATGTTTACTTTTCTATAAGTCATAAAAATATAACATAGCAGATGCTCCCATGATAGCTTTTGAAAGTAGGGTGTTTATACATATGTTCAGCATCATATATAATTCATGTCTTTCTCTTCTTAAAGCAAGGAAAATGGCAACTACTGGAGAGTTACAAGAAGAACAACTAAAAGATACAGACTAATTTTTATAGAAAGAAATTAAAATTGGGTTGCAGTTTCTTACTAGCATGAACTGTCTCATGAACTAAAATTCATGATGAATTTGAGCTGGTTCATAGTTTGCAAACTGAGGTTCATGGCAGTAACTTTCCATGAACTTTCGAGTAGATTGTGGTGGTTCATAAATGAATACATTTCCAGGCAAACTGTCTTCATTCAATCAAAATGTTCACCACACTTCAAAGCAACAGGGGGAGGTGGAATTATCCAACCTGTGTGTTTGGTATGTTTGAAGGACAGTTTGTTGATCCAGGGAAGTCAACATGGCTTTGTCTCTAACAGGTCCTTTCAGACCAACCAGGTTTCCTTCTTTGACCAAGTGATGGGCTTATTAGATTGTGGAAAATCAGTTGATGTTTTTTACCTAGATTTCAGTAAGGCTTTTGACAAGGTTCCCCATGATGTTCCAATGGGTAAACTGGAAGACTGCAGACTGGATTTTTGGGTGGTTAGGTGGATAGGGAGGTGAGGGCTCAGTATTGGGTCAGACACTTTTCAACATTTTTATCAATGATCTGGGTGAGGGATTGGAGGAACTCCTGATTATATTTCCAGATGACACCAAATTGAGAAGAGTAGTGAACACCACAAAAGATTGAGATAGCATTAAATGAAATCTGAACATGCTAGAAAAGTGTGCAAATGAGAACAGGATACAATTCAATAAGGAGAAGCTCAGAGTTTTACATCTGGGTCACAAAAATGAGAATCATGTATGCTGGATGGGAGTTCAGCAGTGGAACTGACTGCATAAGGAGGTGGTGAGCTCTCCCTCACTGGAGGTCTTCAAGGAGCAGCTGGACAGATACTTATCAAGTATGCTTTAGGCTGATCCTGCATTGAGCAGGGGGTTGGCCCAGATGGCCTATATGGCCCCTTCCAACTCTGATTCTATGTTTCCATTTTGCTGAGCTTTTTGATCTCCATGCTGGTCCAAGTTTAGAATAATACATGCCAACAAAAAGAGCTGTGAAATTTACAATGATCCCCTTCCCATCTTCTATAAGACATTGATTCTCTTCTGTGGTCATAAATCAACGGAATACTCTTCAAAAACTGACTTGCTCTTTGCCAAAATCCTGCAATTATACTGCTTCCCCTTCAGATATAAGCCATTGCTTGTGTCAATAGCTTCCTGCTCAGGAAATAAACATTTTTACAGGTTTAAAATAAAGCAGAATTGTATATGTGCAAAAAAACAGACTGTTAATGTGTACTGTAGCAAAACAGTCCTGCTCTGTTGTGCAAGCCCAGCTCCATTCTGCCCTCCTTGGTCTCCCAACACCTGGAAGGGCTTTTCTTTCTCTGTGCAACCAGTGCTACAACTTGACTTTTGTAGGAATCGTTCACTGTAAGGGTCAGGACTCCCAGCTTTCTTTACAAATTCTGAAGCCTTGCCTCTATATCTCCTGCTACTCAGTACCTGGTTACAATGGGGGAAGCTTACTGCCTTGGCCATCACTGAGGAACTAACCACTTGCCAGCTGACTTCCCTCCCCTGGCACAGAGAACCACTACCAGCATCAGAAGTTATAAAGTATTTATTATAAAGAAAATGTTTACAAGCATACTGTTAGTCCAGGAACAGAATGAGCAAGGGATTCAAAAGGAATGAGTAAAATGAAATTCTTCTGTCCCTCCCTCTATACATGCCTTGTCAGATGTTACATATAAGATGGGCTCCTTAGCTTAGAAAATTACTTTTACAGAAGTTCTGTTACCTTCAAGTCTCTTTCAGATGTGCAGGACAGAACATGACAATGACCGCCTCCTCCAGACTTTTAAAAGTTTTGCATGCCTCACTGGAATCAGCAAAATAAATACCCGGTCTTTTATCATATCCATTTTACCCCTTTCTTTTGAATTCCTTGATCAATCTGGTTCTTTTGACAATACTTTATAACAACTAATGCTGATGGTGATCCTATGTTCCACAAAGACCTGCAGTATATTTGGTATGCTATTTTTTTAAATCATATTTGTTTCTCCATCCACTGACCAGGTCAGGCTGGGACATAGAAGTTTTTCCTAACATCTCTAGGAGTTTCTTCCGGAAGTCTTTCTTGTCTTAATTCCTCCAAATCTCTGTTCCCTGCTCGGGGGGGGGTAGGTCTCATGTGTATCTAGATCTATAAGCACTTATTAAGAGAGAGTTGAGGTATGTCTGAAAAGCCATTGAACTGACTCCCCTCTTCCTGCATGTTCTCTGCTCAGAAAAAGTTTTGCTCAGTTCAAATATCTAAAGAAAAAAACGTACTTCTTCACATGTACAAGGACAAGGTCATGTGGAAACACGGGAGGGGAGCATGAGAATATATGAGTCTATATTCCTCTTCTCCCATCAATTGAGTTGTACTGGTGGAAGAGAAAGGCAGCAAATTACATCTGTTCTACTTCCTTCTGCAGTTCCCCCAAATACCTGGCTGTTTATTAATGTGATCCTGAGACCCCAGGAATAATCTTTCCAGGTTTGAAAGGAGCTGTGTATGTTTGTGTGGGGCAGGGGAATGCAGGGACAATAAGAGTTCCATTTGTATCATAGTGAGTATTCCTCACTTCTTTAATACCCCAATGAGTTTTTTCCCATTGTCCGTCAATAGTTTCAAAACTGCAACTAAGTATGGAATCCTAAGGAAATCCATGGACTTAGAAGCTTTAAATTCTGTTTAGGATTTCATGACAACACAGTTGATTCTCTGAACAGTGGACAGAACTTTCCTCATCTCAAATCAGTACTTTTCTTCTTAAACAGTATTCTACAGTTTATCTACAGATTAATTTATTGTACCTTTTTGCCAGCTATGTGATATTGGAGACTGATAATCCTGTGATTGGTGACGATGCACAGATTTCTAAAAATGTCTTATGTTGTTGGTAGTCAATTAACATTTGATATCAGTGCCCAGATTTTTGACTTCACATTTCATTGTAATGTATTTCATTCTGTTTCCATTGTTTCCATTTACAAAGTCAAATACTTTTGTATGTTTTACTTTGCTTTGCAATGAGGCTGGTTTAGAACACTAGAGACTATGATCAAAGAGTGTGATAGAGAATTTCCCTTGTTTGTTCTTGTCCAATTGCCAGTTATGCGTCCCATGGCAAATGTATGCTAAACTTTCACATCATGCAGAACAAGACACTTGTTTCAGTTGTTTGCCAAATGTTTTATTTTTAAAATGGCCTTTAAAAGTGTTAAGACACGAGTCCTTTCAGATTGTAAAATACCCAGACGGGTGTTGAAGATAAAACACTGTCTAGATTAGATTGTATTATCAATACAATTTGAATCACACTCCCAGCTCTTTCTCTAACTACAAATGACTCTGCATGCCATATAACTGTGCACTATTTATAGGAACCAAATTTAGCAGTTGAGTTTCACATTTCTGGATCAATATTTTGAAGATCAAATTATGGCTTGCTTGATAATTTTATCACTTTCATCATGTTAACTTAAGATTGTTCTTTTATGGACTTTTAAAGCCTAATGCAGAAATGAAAAATAATATTCTAAAGCTGGCACAAGGTATATAGATACTGCAACATGGTCAGATATCCTTCACGCTTTAAATGTATTTTCAGACAGATAATAATGTTCTGGTTGGTCCCAATAGGTTTGACATCAGAGATACGTCTCTGTGATTTAAAAATGCAGCTATAAAAATGCAGTGGGTACACAGGCCATACTGAAGGCAGCGCTAAGAAACTAAATCTCCTTAGATTCTAACAGTTTTAAGCCTCTGTGGCTGTAAACAAGGTCAAATTTACACATTAGCTCTGTTGTAGTACACACACAAGGTTGTCCATTCCTTAGTTCATGCAAACTTCTTTGACCATACTACAATAGACCTTGCTCATTCATTTCATTTCACATACAAATGGGGGGGGGGAGAGCCATAAAGAGTTAATTTTTCTCTTAAGGCAAGAATATAAAATTGCACCCTCTATACTTCCATAGTAGTTATGTTGGTGAATATGTAAATAATAAGAATAATAACATAACATTTATTAATACAAATTGCCTACCATTGATGATTGTAATGATATTATCTGTTTGTATCAGGCCAGGCCATACTGACTTAGCTTGCATTTACTTTCCACTTCTACAGTTAGATATGAGACAGTGGTTTCTGTTAGCCTTATGAATCACTGATTAGTCAATAAATGCCTAAGAATGCATTGACTGAGCTATCTTTCCTTATTTTTATATTCTTCCCCCCTCTTTATAGCTTTCCATTGTCTAGCCAAGGGAGTACCCCTTGGTGTATGGAGGAATTTGGCTGAGGTCCAGAAAGACAAACAGGTGAAAAGACCAAGACCAAGGAGGGAGTTGACAATCTGCAAGCCCTGGCCAGGCAGTACGTTCAAAAAGACTTTTAAGTTTTACTTTCGATTTAATTTAAGGTAAGAGGCAAGGAGTTGAGCTTGTTGGGGCACTGCCCCCTTTGTCCCAATGGACCAGCTGCCCCTGCTTGGATGGGTCAATCTGAATGTATAGAAATGCACCCATTCCCTAATGGCATGGTAGCTTGGGATGGTAGATACATAATTTATAATTTTTTCTGTGCCCCTCAGTTTTGTACACCTGAGGCTAGTGCCTCCCCTGCCTTGCTATTGTTACAGCTCTGTAAGATGCATGCAGACTTGATGCCTCAGACACAATGAACTGAACAGCTATAAATACATAACCACTGTGAATACATCAGAATTTTTGCACTGTTATAGAGTAAACTGATTCCATTTTCTCATAAGAGCAGTTATCATTTAGTAAGATGAATTGATGAAACAGTCTGGGTTGCCAGCCAGTGGACCAGTGAGAGATCATTGGTTTTTTTTTGGGGGGGGGTTACACATTTTTGGCATCATGCTGATATCATGACATTGCTTCCAGTGTGAGCTGGAGGTGACATCATTGCACCACAGAGCTGTTCTAATATTTATCCAACATGATGATGTTGCATCTGTATCATGCTTGAAGTGATGGGATGGATTCAATGCGATACCAATTGCCTAACCCTCCTACTTTCTCAAGCATTTTTCTCCAGCTATTCCACTAAGTATCAATGGGTAGAGCCAGTGAGATCTCCTCCTGAAGCCATCAGAGATACTTCTCTGTATGTAAAACGATGAGATGAACTAATGGCACTTGCAGTGTACAATGGTTCTCTCATTCAATAATACAACAGTTCTATTAGTTAGGACTCTTATTTCATTTTAAATATTTGCACCCTCATATTGTATTGTTGTTATGTAATTTCATATAGGAATAAGAAACATTGCCTTGGCTCCAAGTTACTGAAGGCAGATAAAAACAAGAGGAACAGGGATTCCCTAGCTTTCCCCTCTATTTTACTGCAACCCTCACCACCAACATTCCGCTCTTAGAGATCAAGGGACCAACCTAGGTAGTTTGTGAGACAAAACAGATATCTGCAGTGGGATGGGGAACTGGATAATTGTCCCTGGTTCTCTTCCAATGGGAGAACTTCTGCTACATATGATAGCATATGTTTAATGATGCTAGTGGAACAGCACATTTGAATTCCATGTCTACGAGCAAGGAAGAATATGCAAAATGTGCTTCACAGTGTTCCTCCTTCCTTTCTTTTGAGTTCCATGTTTTTGTCTATGGGTGATGATCTATTTCCTCACAGAGAAGGTACATCTCTATAATCATTGTAATCTTGTGTTGCTTTCTGTTCAAATTCTTAAGGCCAATGTGCCAAAGGTGATCTATCACTAGAAAGCTAAAGGAATGAAGAAAGGCATGTGGGGTTGGCTAATCTCACAATAAATGAGGAAACCGGAAAAGGGAAGGACATTCAAACCAAGCTATTATACAAGTTCTGCATGCCTAGGTAAACAAGCATTAATCACAGTGAAAAAATTCATGTGAAGATGGAAATTTGGGACTTCGAATAAATTATGTGAGAGGTTTGAATGTTTGCCAAATTATCTAGCAAGACAATTTTTCACACACCTCTGTTCAAATGACCACATTACTCAGGAGCGGTAGAGAATTGGCTGTTTGTTATATTGGAACATGAATAAAAGAAAATATTTTGCGGCTAAGCTCTGAAGCAACAGGCCAATGTGAGGGGAAAATAGCATTTGTGATAAGAAGTTTGAACTCAGTGAAAGTAATTTACACTCCCCCTTCCAGTCTTCCCAATGAAGTTTTGAATAATCATAGAAATAATTACACTTTTTGGGGGGGGATAAGAAAGGGTGCCCATTACCCTAAGTGAAGGAACATTTTAAAACAGGCTGTATGCAGCAGAATCAGGGATGCCAGCCCGGGACCTGGAGAACCCTGAGAATGAACACTCATCTCCAGACTGCAGAGATCAGTTCCCCTGGAGGAAAGAGATGCTTGGGATGGGGATCGGGGCTGTGTGGTGCTCTCCTCTAAACAAACAAACACACACACATACAGAACAAGAAGAAAAAAGCATTCCTCCTTCTCAAATAGCAAGCCTTGTTGACCACACAATCACCTCTTCACATAGGAAATACCTGAGTGTCTCCCTCCTTAGATTGCTCTGAGAAGCCATTGGCCAGAAGGTCCATATTTAAAGGAAAAGAATCTCTTTTGGTCAATGAGCAAGTAAAAAAAAAAACACTTACACCAGCCTCCTGCAACAAGTTCTTTTGCCTGATCTCCAGCTACATCTCCTTAAGGAAATGGCAATTTGTACAGTTTGGCATAGTGGTTAAGAGTAGTGGCCTCTAATGTGGCAAACTGGAATTTATTCCCTGCTTCTCCACATTCTGGGTGACCATGGGCTAGTCACAGTTCTGTTAGAAACTGTTCTCATAGAGCAGTTTCTCTCAGAGTTCTCTTTGCCTCACATACCTCACAGGGCATCTGTTGTGGAGAGAGGAAGGATATTATAAGCTACTCTAAGACTCCTTTGGGCAATGAAAAGCAGGTTATAAAAACAATCTGTTCTTCTACTGGGAAGGAGCTTGCTCCCCTCCCCCCATGTCTGCTGAGTTGAAAGAGGCCAAGTGGCTAGGACAACAGGACATACTCTGAGGCCAGCTCCTCTTCCACTCAGCAAACTTCTGAAACTGGCAGGAAGTGGGAGGTGGAGAGCTGAATCCTTATTAGCCTTTACTTGTAGAGAACTCCCTCCTGATTGGGGCTAAACGATCAAGGTGAGCCATTCCTGGCTGAGAGACATGACTTACTCATGAGTAAACACTCCCACAGCAAGAGCCATGCTGCTCTTAACCACTACACCAAACTGTACAATTTGCTGGCTGCCCTGGGTCCCAGTCGGCCAGCAGGGTGCCATTTCTAGGCCAATCAGGTAGTGTGTGAGCAGAGTTTGGATTTTATATGATTTACTGATGATGATGATATATAAAACCCCTTACCCTGTACCGGGAGCCAGAATCTGTCCCTAAATTATTTCCTAATTCACCTTGTACCCTGAGGGATGCAATCTGACTGGCTCCAAGCCACCCTTATTTTTGTATCACCTGCATGTAAATAGCATCAAATGAGCAAATAGATCAGATACACTAAAAATGAAAATAGCTGGGACAAAAGGACTCTCAAAGACAACAACCAAACCATGGGAAACAAACAAGCAATGGAAAGGTTATGTTCATACATACCTATACCAAGCTGCTGTTTGCCTCAGGTTACAATATAGAGATATCTTAAAATGCTATTTTATGAATATGTGAATGGATATACTTTTTTGAAAACAAAAACCCTTCTCACCTGTAATAAAATCTCATAGGACAGTAACACCCATATCAAGTGATGAAAACTACGCTTTTCTCAAAACATAATTTTCCCATTTTGTCCATAAGATCTAGGTATGCTGCAGTGACTGAATGTAATAATTTCTAATCAGAACACAGCATCGCTGCTTATTTTAAATGGTTCTGATTTTATACCATGATTGGAGGCTTTGGATATATAACTAATTTATGGCAAAAATTCTTCATGGATCCTTTGAGCAGATCTCATCTCTGATAGGGCCCGTTTCATTTTGTACATGCACTGAATTCTGTGCCGGTATGGTAAGCAAATGATTGCTGTCACTCAAGATCTTTCATACCGATGTGAACAGAAAATGTGCCAGGGAATCCATCAGATTGTGTCCTTCACCTGAATGGAAACTTTAGAATCAGACTCGTCAGAGTATGCATAAATATTTTTGGCTGTTTTATTTCTATGTACTTGCATTTATGTGTTTATTTGGGGTTTTATTTACAGTGGTATACCAAGTGGTTTAATTTATAGTGGTATACCAAGAGATGACAGATACAAAAAAAAATTATACTGCAAGTGTGTATAATCTAAAATTAAAGTAAAGTATTTCTAATAAAATATGAGCTAATAAATTACATACATTATTACCATGCCTGGATAAATTGATACAGCTCAAAATAAATAAAAGTACAGTTGTGAAAACTACTATATAATTAAATTAAGTAATTGATTAGCTGCCTGGACATTGTTTTTAGGCACAGAAGATATTAATTACATTTATCTCTTTTAGATTGAGGGACTGACATTAACTAGTACTAATGAACTCCAAGATATACTTGCGTGTGTGACAAAAACCTTTATCTGGTGCACAGATGCTCAGTCACCCAGCTTGATTTGCAAGCTGCCCCTAAGTTGTTTTCTGTATCGTCCTTCATTTGACAACCTGTATTTGGATATTTGTCATTCATTCTTGCTTGTGCAAAAAAGCAAATTGTGTATCTGCATTTTCGTATGACTCTCATACAGCCTCCCCCATCTGCTGCTGCCACCTCCCCTCCCAATCTGCTGTTCACTACATTTGTTAAGTACATATAATATCTACGATGCCTGGTGAGATTACTGAGGTAAACCATCTCCTTCTGTCATTTATGAATTCCTGACTGGTACACTGGCTGGACTGAGAATAATTTGGTCATGCACATTTTCAGAACACTTTTCCATGTCATCTCCCTTCCCAAAACTATTTTGTACCCACATAAACTTACAAAACAGATTTCTGTCCTTCAGAAATGAACTCTGTCTAGTCAGGAAGCCTATCCCTGCCCATGTATTTCCAGAATGCTCACACTACTAAGGCTGAGAAAGCTTTGGCCAGTATCATTACCAATTCCCAGGCTTGGAGCTGTACTTTTCTGTACTGATGCATTAAAAAGGCCATCTTAAGTAGAGTTGCACTCTTCTCCAATCACTGAAGTCAATAGGCTTAGACAGGTGCAACTTTGCTTAGGATAACACTGTATAAATACTGCTTGTGAGCAGATATTTGAGGCAATTAAAAGGGAGGAACAGCTAGGGAAGCTGAAAACTTCAAAGCAAATGTCATTGCCAGTTAAATGTATAGTGATCAAACTTCTCATTTACATGCAAGCCAGACCCCTCACTGGATGTTGCTGTTTGAACTTCAGCTCAATGCCATGCCAGGTATTTCTGCACCTATCCAGCAGTTGCTTGTGCTACCATGTTTTGATAAATAAGCCATATATAACATATGTGATGCAGCTTGCAGTAATTTTTGTGTATGGGCTCTTGTGAATTGAGATCTTTTCCATCACTGAAGAAGGTATGGTTATCTATACCTTCTTCTATACAAATCATTAACCTACCTGTCCATTAAAAAAATCTCACAGTTTGTACCTATACTGGGGCAAAAAATCCCTTTGACCATTTATGCACTGGAGGTTTAATGCTGGGCTGCAGGCTGGAGTTTTAGTTGTGGCAGGTTGCCCCACCTCTTCCTGCACCCGCACAGGGGGAGCATTTGGCCTGGTATGCCTCATCCGCTCCTGATTTGTGCTGATGCACAGGAGCTGGGGCACTGAAGTTCCCAGTGCATAAATGGTCTTTGCATCTCTTTTATTAGAAGGCATTTATTGGCATATATCTTTTTATCTGATGGACACAGGGAGGAAACTACAATTCCAACACACAAAGGCAAATGCATTCCATTCTGGACAATTGTGCAACAGATGCTGCCGTAAGGGTTACAGATACTCCACCTAACAAGTCTCATATAAAGAAGTTTTTCTTTTTTTCGCTTTTAACAATATTTCTATAACACTTAGAGGTGGTAGTGGCAGAGTGGAAGGAGGCAACTATGGCAAAGCAGCTACTTTCTTTCATAATCATATACATTTTAACTATTTAGCCATAACAAATCAAACGCTGAATATTCATATCCCATGACAGCCTTTCTCAATTTTTTAACATTAAGAAACCCCTGAAATGTTCCTCAAGCTTTGAGAAACCTCAAAAGTTGCACAATTGTGCAGAATATAATTGGGAAGCATAGTTGTGTTGTGTTCATGCCCACCTGGGGCCCTTTCCCTTCCCAACTTCTCCAGGCCCATCATTGGCCATTTTGGGGGGGGGGACAGGTCAGCATGATCATATATGATCATATAATCTATTAAATATTTAACAAATTAAAAATAATTAATTCTCACCCATTCAGGAAACCCTTCTAGGGCTGCCAAGAAACCTCAGGGTTTCATGAAATCCTGGTTGAGAAAGCCTGCCCTATTATTACCACTAGAGAGCAGGATGCAAATGTAACTATTATAGAGAACCTATGAAAAAAATGATTTTTTTGGTGACAAGGTTAGTTTGAATATCCATATTATTTTTGTGAAGATCTCCATATTCCTGATCCAATCAGAGTGAAAAGATTATTCACGATTTTTCTGGTGTTCCCCTATTAATCTTGCCACGTAAAGGGAATGGTTGGGCTGGATCGAAGTGGTTCATATGAATGGGTAGAAAAGCTTGAGACAATCTGCCATGGTAGTATTTACAGCTTATCAATGAACTCTGGAGTCAAAGGTATACATAACTTTTCTCTAGTAATAACTCTATCCCGAGGCAAGTGGCATGACCCTGTGGTCAAGTATAACAAGCAGCTTACCCGTTTTAGCTAATTGGGTTGAATTAAAGAAGCTATGGAAATGTGTATGTTGATGGTCTGCAGCAAAGAGTTCCTATGAGCAATATTTTTTTTTTATAATTTTATTATTTATTATTATATGAAGCATTTACAGAAAAATTAAGAAAAAAGCGACCAGCTGATATGGTTTGCCATCCTCTTTTAACATACATATTCAGTTCCCATCACATATTATTCCTAATCTAGAAGTTTTTACCATTTTTCTTAGCAAAGTGATTGTTAATACATATGAGAATATGATCTATTATAAGAATATATTCTGTTATTATCTTAAATGATATAAGGTCAGTCCCCTTCATAAATTGGCCCTGACGTAAGAGTTACTGCTGCCGTCTTGTTAATACCTACGAAGTATAGTTTGTCATCCTCTTTTAGCATACATATTGGCATACATATTCAGTTCCCATCACATATTGATCCTGATCTAGAAGTTATTACCATCTTTCTTAGAAGAGTAGTTGTTAATACATATGAGAGTATAATCTATTATAAGGATATATTCTATTATTGCCTTAGATGATATAAAGTCAGTTCCCTTCATATATTGGTCCTGTCCTAAAAGTTACTGCTGCTGTCTTACTCACAGGAAACCAGGAGAATACTCCACTGTTCAACTCATCCTTCAGGTGGTCGCAGAAAATGAAATTGTGTTTTTTTCCATAGTAGAGTGTTTCTGATTGTCCTTCTGTCAGGGCCAAAGAAGTCTCTTACTTGATTCTTGCTTGCAGTCGCCTTTGAGTAGGCTCTGTATACTTTATCTATCTGGATCTCTTCCTCTGGTCACTCAGAAATATCTCCTGATAGCTTCCTGAGTGCTGTTGCTTTTGAATAGACTCTTTTTATTTTGCTGATCCAAATCACTTCCTGCTCTAAATAGACTTCCAGGTTTTCGGTGCTTTCCTTCCTTAAATCTGTTTTCCCAAGTTCTTCAAAGGTACTTTAAGTTTTTACATCTCTAGCTCTCTCCCCCTCCTGTTGATTAACTTCCAAACATTGAAGTTTCGTTTGATTTATTGTTGGCTGAGCTGCATCATCAGCTGGTCTCTCCAGACCATGGGCTCCGTCCAAAAGCTCCCCCTTAATCTCACGGATTTCCTTTTCCAGCTTATTGACTGCTTTCAGTATCTTTGAGTTTCCTTCGCATAACAAATGGAAAAGCTGTGCCTTAGTTAATTCTTCCATAGTTCTAGGCAGTCACAAACTATAAACAGAAAGTCTCGTGAGGTCTCGCGGGAGCACGAGCGATCCCAAATTATCAGTTTGTCGATCTCCGTATCAAGTCAGTTTCCCCCACTGAACTTTCACCAACAAATCTTCAAAGCTCTCTCTTTGTTTGGTTAGTGGGTATAATTAGCTGGGAGTCTCTCACTCGACGAAAGAGGGAATTCACTTGTAAATTGGTTGAGGGGGGGGGAAGAGCTTGTGGGAAAAGAAAAGGAAAAGCCAGAAAGCTTTCAATCCTTAATGTTGTAAACTTCAGCTCCTGTCAGTCTGGTAAAAGATGGTCTGGGAAGAATGTAGGGTCAGCTGGTTGTTTCAAGCTTAGAGAGTTGTTTGCGACAAGGGCGCCATCGTGACCTTGAGCACACGCCGCTGTTGATCTGGAGAGTTCGGTCTCCCTACCTCCCCACGTATCTGTAGGACCCTCAGGATGCCGTTCCCGGTTCCTGGGGCGACTGGCGAGCAGATTTGCATATCTGCTCAGGTCTGCCAGGTGCAGATGCTCCTGACCATCGGCATGGCTTAAGAGCTGGATAGAAGTCCAGCAATTACGGCGCCATCTTCAGTCGACACCCTATGAGCAAGATTGTATGGATAGTTGTGGGGAATAGGAATGACCACTAATGTTCCATACTATAAATAGGCTTTAACGGAGTTTTTATTAATTATTGGGGGAAAATATGTTCTCTCACAGAGGCTAAAACTATGAATGTATACTTCAAAAATTACCATTTTAATTTCAGTTTTGGTTTTCCCACAATGTATTGTTTTTATTATGCCAGAAGTCTGAGAATGGAAGTTTCATTTTAATTTTGTTTGTTTATTTCACTTATAGTCCACCTTCGTCTTTGGTGGACTCAAGGTGGATTACATAAAAACCAATAAAATCCCATAAAATCCCCAATCCTTAAACCCATAAACCTCCAGATGGCAAAAAGGAAATCCTTCCACCATCACCCCACAATGGGGTTTGACTGATGATATAGCAAAGCCTGGAGAGACCCAAAGCTCTTAAACAACCCGGCTTCAATGAAAGACCTGGAGGAAGAGCTCGATTTTTCAGGTCCTGTGGAACTTTGACAGATCTGTCAGAGCCCTCAACTCTTCCGGGAGCTCATTCCGTCTTGTTGGGGCTAGGACCAAAAAGGCCTTGGCCAGGGTCCAAGCCAGGCACACCTCTCTGGGGCTGGGGATCACTAACAGATTAATACCTGCAGAGCGAAGAGCATAGGCAGATAAGTGGTCACTCAATTAGGCCCTCAAATAGGCCCTCAAAGATAATCTTTTTTTCTGGCAATTTTTGGGCTCCAGAATTATGAAACCCAAAATTCCAGGAAGACACTTTGACAGGAGATTCTTTTGTTTGCGTCAGACCAACATGACTACACATCTGAATGGATCTTGTATAAAACTTTCTTTGAAGACCAAAGTGCCTGTTCTATTATTTTCACAAACACAACAGCAATATCCCCCAAGCCTTGGCCAACTCTCAGGCCAGCTTTCTGAATGCACTACTTTCCCTTTTTATTAGGACTGCAGTTTAAATAATGTCAAAAACAAAACTGCCTAGAAGAGCAGACAGTCCTATAGCAGCATTGCTTCCCACCCCCCGGAGATTTATGAGCGTTCTTCAGAGGTCCGTGGGTCCATCTGCTCTTATGAAAGTGGGGAGGTGACTGGAAGAAAGAAGAGAGAAACAGTGGAATGCAAAGAGCAGTCATTAGGGAGCACAGTTCTGGGGTCCTTTTAGGAGACTTCCAGATCCATAGGTTGTGGGCTACTTTTGCCAGCTTTGTCCCTTCCAGGATTCAAACTTGAGCCAAGTTGGGGTATAAATATTTGAATAAATAAATGAAACTTTGTTCAGTGGAGTGGTAGGATGGCATTAAGATCCACTCCTATATGTATAATAAGTTGGGTATCTTTTTTCCAGTGTTTTCAAGGGACAGTTCTATATACACGGGGTCGGAATGATATTTTTTAGGAATCTTAGCTGTCACCCTTTTCTTTCTCCTGCAATAAACTCCCCCAAATCCACTCATGGAGGAAGAAACACCCTCAGGAACAATGTATGATGTGGTAAGAGCCTGCAATGTGAATGGAAAATGAGCAGAAATTATCAGCTTGTTCTGGCACAAAGGTTTTCATGAATGGAGCAAAAACTGATACAATAATGGAGGGAACATTTGCTGCTTTCCCCTTCTGACCTTGCTTCTATAGCACTTCACATTGTATTCAAGTAAATGTTAACTTGGGAGTAAGTTAGTAGAGAATAAATCCTCATTTATCAGGTGAATAAGGTGACAGTGTTCTATTTCTTCATCCATGGTTTTGTGAGGAAGGGTTACAAAACCCCTCCATACAGATCTCTTACAAATGCTACAGTGTTCCCAATACTTTCCCAAGTGAGGTGGGAGGAAATTGACTGAATGAGACAATTTAAGCTGCTCTAATCTGCTGCATCCATCATCAGTTCCAGGAAAAGAAAAAGAAACCCAACAACAAACAAAGCCTGCTCTCAAATTGAAGTCTTACTTCCTGGAAAATAAAGTTTTCTCCTTTGCTCCATAAAAGCCAGAATTTTAGATGCTATTAGTGAGACCTGAGAGAAATGTAGTGATACTTGCGAGATATTATATTACTACTTTCTTTCATTGAAGTTGAACATTCGCACAATTCTGGAGTGTGGCAAATTTAAATCAGGGCTGATAAAGAACAAAGCTAAGACCACAAGGCCTTCAGCTGGAGAGAAATTCTTGCTGCCATATAAACTTACATTAGGGGCTCATAGCTCTAGGGAGGGGGCTATAAGTCATAGAAGCAATCACCGAGCCTCCTTATTACATCACTTAACAACACTGATGTATCAAGTTTAAGGGAAATTGTTTTGATAGCCATGATCCAACTTGCCATCATGTATCTCTGCTTCCAGATGGATACGATATTTTAAGGAGCTGTTTTGCTCTAATTCTTCCGAGAGTACTCAGAAGACAAAATTCTGGATGACCTACCTAATAGGCGCCCTGTTTTGGGGAAAAAATGCATGCAATAAGATCCATCAAATGAGAGTTGGCAAGGCCCCTGGCCCAGATAAGGTACTGACTGAGCTTCTCCATTGTGAACTAAATCCATTGTGGACAGAAATAATTCTAGAACCTGTTTCCTCTCAGATAAATCAGATATGAGAAATCTTCCCAGTTTGTAAGCATTCAATAATTGTTCCAGTTTTTTAGAAGGTCAATAGGTTTGATCTAGCCAACTATCAGCCAATTAACCTTCTATCACCTGTTGAGAAATTATATTCTTCCCTTTTTCACTAAAGATTAATGGAATGGATCAAGACCAATACAATTTTAGGCTGCAAACCAATCAGCTTTAGGCTTTTCTGCTACTGATCACTGCTGAACGCTCATCTAGGAGAAAAAAAATAAGCCTAGTTCTGATGGAAAGCTTTATGTGGCCTTTATGGACCTTAAGGGAGCATACTGTTCAGTCTGCTGAAGCAAGCTGTGGGAAAAAGTGGTGGGCCTATCCACTGAAAAAAGACTACTATTGCTAATTAAGACCCTATGCACCAGTATTACTGCCCAGGTCTGCTGTGGCGCCAAGGGTTTCACTCTCAGAGGGTTTCACCATCAATAAGGGAATGAGGCAAGGTTGGCTGCTTGCTCCTCTTCTTTTCAAGTTATATCTAAATAATCTGATGTCAACTCTTTCTTCTCCAGAGTATCATGCCCCCAGATTAACTTCCAAAGAAATACCCTTGTTGCTGTATACTGATGATTCAGTTCTGCATCTAGACTGCCCTGAGGAGATTCCTGAGATGTTTCTTAACTACTGCTTAAATGAGGAGTTGCAAATAATAAACAATAATAAATTTAAAATCTTGTATTTCTTTTTGGAAAAATGGCATCCTGGGTCTTTCAGGGCAGATTTTGTTGTATTCCATATTCAGATAATCTTAGCCCTGGTGTTCAGGCTAAAATTGATACTTTGCCTCACAAAATATTGGAATGTTGTTTTTTTAAAAAACCACTTTTAGAAACAGCTGCATCTTACCATTTTTAATACACTCTCTGTTGAACAGAGAGTTACTTTGGCCACCTCATGAGAAGGAAGGACTCCCTGGAGAGGAGCCTAATGCTGGGAGCGATCGAGGGCAAAAGAAGAAGGGGACGACAGAGAATGAGGTGGCTGGATGGAGTCACTGAAGCAGTAGGTGCAAACTTAAATGGACTCAGGGGAATGGTAGAGGACAGGAAGGCCTGGAGGATCATTGTCCATGGGGTCACGATGGGTCGGACATGACTTCGCACCAAACAACAATAACAACAACTGTTTAACAGAAGACAGTATTCCCTATCTGATGCTAGACAGTGACCTGAAAATAATCTACTTGGTTGCCAAATTTCTGTCTGAAATTTTCCTCCTTTAGTAAATAATACATTTTTAAGTCATTACTCAAGATCATCAATTCATAGAAACTTTGAACAAGAAAGGGAAGGGAAGGATTATTATGGACCATCAGCTGGAAAGAGATTCTTGTTGCCAAAATGGAGTTTTGTTAGGGATTTGTAGCACTAGGGAGGGGGCAATCTCAGGACCAAGGACTGCATCCATAAGAAGGAAATTTGAATACAAATAGTGTGCTGGGCCCAGAAGGTTCTTGCTATGGCCATGGAGTACTTTCTTTAGCCTTTATCTCTTAAGATTTAGCCGTTATCTCTTAAGTCAAAGAATACTGAGTTATAGCTGTCCCCTTAGATAATGGGACTTGGACTGGCAGTTGAACAGGGGCCTTGGGGCTCATTAACCAGTAGAAAGTTGACTACTGCTGACAGGATATAACCTGGTGATAACTGAAAGGATATTCCTAAGGAGTTAGGTTTGACACAATGTGCTGTCAAGTTGCAACCAACTCATCAGTTCCACATCATCCAGTTTTCAAGGCAAGGGATGAGCAGAGGTGGTTTACCATAGCTTCCCCTCTGCATAGCAGTTCCAGTCTTTTGGTGGTCTGTCATCCAGGTACTGATTTTTCTTAATTTCCAAGTTCTGTTGAATTCGGGCAACTCTGATCTATTAGTGTTGCAGCTGACACAGACTATAAAGAGATTAATTACAGTTCTCAACTATAGGATCAATATATGAGATTACATTCATCTGGCTACATAAAGCATAGGAAAATAATCTAATGATGAGTAATCAATTTTACCAAATCAAGAATGGTATTAACATGACAAAACCAAAACCCCTGGGAAAGAACAGTCCTTGGAAAAGGTAGGATTAATTGAGACCAGACCTGTAAAGATGAAGAGCACAAGATTTACCCACAAACACTCACACATTTGACTAATTTAATTCATTGTTTGGTGCGATTCTAATGACTATTTCTGCTTTCCCATATATTCTGTGGCAACTTCAAAGGTCTCTTCTTGAACATCATCTCAATTATACTCTACAAGTACCATGAACTGTATGTAGCATGTGACTGCTTTGCAATGAAGTGGTCTCTCTTTCATGGAGATTTGCCAAAATCCAAGTTTATGTCTCTTTCTGGAGCACTGTCAATTTCACTGCTGGGTGCTAAGTGAGTGTTATCCTTTGATGCCCACACAAGCAAAATTCTGGTGGATTGTGCCCAAATAATTGCCACAAAAATAATTTTCACCATGAAGCATGACTCTTTCTAAATCAGTTGCATAATCCCTTTGAACCGCATCTCAATTTTTCCTCTGATAAATGAGGCAATTTCATATTTGCAAGGTCTCTCTAGTGAATGCAAAAAAAGCCAAGACAGCCCAGCTTATTTATGTTATGCAGCTGCCAATTTTTCAAAGGTGACCTGGCTGATTGCATTACAAAATGGTCTGAAATTACCCTTCGAGTTCTTGTTTTGGGGATGGTTCCCAAGAGATAATCAATACCAGAACTTCTTGTCTCACCTGTTAATTACCTCATTAGGCAAAAAAACAGTAACAGGAGCCACTAGACTAAATTTTCTACATCTTTGTATTTGAGTTCGTCATAGTACAGTAAGCTTGCTCCTTAAATTTTAATTTATTAAGTGTTTCACATGAAAGTAATCACCAGTGCAGCGAATTTCCCAAATAAAACATCTGCATTTTCCCCTGAACCAGACAGCCTATCAATGAAGATGCACACGAGGGAAACACAGTATGTTTTCTCTTAGAACAGAGAGATGCTTTACTGAGACATTATTCTGACACCAGTCAACCTGCTCTGCATTATATATTAGATTATTTTATAACTGGGATAGAAAGGTAAGGTAATTAGCATACATTTCACTAGCTCCATAGTTGAGATTCTTATGCTTCACTTCTTTGGTATTAATTCTTCTCCATGTACTAATTGACCTTTACATGAGGAACTTGAGACCTATAAGCCTTTCAACTAATAGCACACCTGGCCTTCAGGTTTTTTGAAGCATGTATTTTGGATGATACTTGTGGTTTTTGAATTGTACAAAAGCATTATCTTAACCATTCCACCTTTAATAAATTAGTCCTTCTGGGGTCTTGAGGTCCTGACTCGCATTTTAAAAGCATCTAAGTTGGAAACATTTAAGGTAGTAGCAATAACATGATGAATCCCATAAGAACAAAATGTTCCAAAGAGCAAGACTCTGAAGGAAATGGGATATGAATGCACAATCAGTCTTTCTAACAGATCCCTGATATGAGCTGCTGTAGTGAGAGAAAAGTATATCTAGTCAGTCACTACTAAAACCCTTGTGGGTGTGCATCTCTTGGTCTCCTGGTAGCAGCCTCACACAGGCAACTACAGCTGACAGTAGCCAGAAGTTCAGTGCAAAAACACTCAGTTTATATTTACAAGATCTTCTCTTCCAAACCCAAGTGGAATTTTAAATCTCAACCAGTAGATGAGACAGCACATTACTTATAATCTCTTCAGGGGCATTCTTTAGATTATTAAGATCTCAGAGTGGGAGATCAAATATTTCTTGGCAAAAGGTGCTGAGATGGGGAATAAACTAGACCTGAACTAGCTTTAGCAAGTGTTAGGTTACCAATTATACAATGTTTTGCAGATGTTGCTTCCATGGTGGATACTGTTACACCAGTTACTTAAATAAATGTGACCTTGTCTAACAGTTTCCTCTTGCTCTCCATTTGTAATTCCTAAATTTTTTTACAATGGAAACTGGTCGCTTCCAATGATTTTCTTCCCTTGTATTTAGTAGGTTTCCCTTGATAATTCTGCTCCTTTGGATGGATAAGTTAATCAACACTGTCATCAAATGCATTTCTGTAGAAGAAAATTTCATTAATGAGAATGAACCACAAGGATTTTGATGGAAGGCATGGGTTTGCTGTGTTGTGCCACCATCATGTGTAATGCTGAGAACGGATCAGTTGCACGCAATTTGATGCTGGTCTTAACTCCTTCCTCCCCCTTCCATTAAAATCCTCATGGTTCAGTCCCTTGCATAGAAAGGGACACAAAGTAATGCAGTCAAGCCAAATACCAAAATAGTGAACAGAGCAGAGTTCAATAGCTACTGGAGACAGATGGGGCAGTGAAAAGAATGGGAAAGTTGTAGGGAGGTGTGGTGTTGCTGAGACAGGAGGAGGGAATAATGCCACATTTTGTGGGAAAGCGCTTGCTAGCCTGTTCTGAATTACCTCTTCAGAAGCCTGTTCTCTTTCATTTCAAAAAAGACTCCTGCCTGTACCTCAGCCTTTCCCTGTCAATAATTCCTCCCCCAGAAATCTAAGTTTAGCAATAAACTGATATCGCTAGACTAATCTTGCTTGGAATTCCCCTCAACCCTCCCATTCAGATGATGGAAAAGGTAAGTAGTAGTGAAGCTTGTACACCAGTGAAGGGAGAACCGCTAAGGATAGCTACCCAAGAGCAAATGCTGCTTGAAGAATCTCTGTCCTATTTCAAAAGACATGCTCAGTGCAAAACTGATTAGTAAAGAGAGACCAACTATGCTGCACCCAAAAGAAAAAAGAAAAAGAAAAGAGGACACTTGGTACCATAACACATATCTGTTTTTTTCTCATTGGTATGCATAATATATACTCTGTGATTCCTAAGGAAATATTGGAGGGAGAAAAAGATGCAGAGGGCATACACAGCATTCAAAGTAAAGTAAAGCTCTTCACTGAAAATTGAAAATAAGCTGTGAGTGCATAACAGGTCATAGGAGAATCAAATTGGGAAAAGTTTGATCATTTTCAGCACTCACAATTACAGATGCTTTGGATTTAGAAATGTCATAAACAGCAAGGTATGAAAGTAACAAAATTGATACTCATTCTGTGTACATAAGGTGCTGTCAAGTCACAGCTGTAGAGTTTTCCTCTGCAGCATCTTCCTTGAGGGCTTCCCATCCAAATATTAACCCTGCTTAGTTTCCAAGATCTAATGAGATTGGCCTATATTATACCATGCTACATCACCTTTGAAGCTGACTAGAACAAGGTTAGTAGGCACATGGTGTAGTAACTATTCTGAAGCCAAACAGAAGCCTGACTGATACCTGGATGGAAGACTGTTTTAAGACCCCTCTATAGGATGCTTTATTTTTTATCACGGAAGAAAGGTGGATATAAATGCAATAATAAGCTTTACAGTACAACCTTGGATGGAGTGGCAAAAGTGCTCAGGGAACCAACTAGCTGTTACACTGGTGTATCTTAGAGATATACTGTATCTTTGTAAGTACAGTCTATGCTGGCACAGCATCCTGGTGCCACTACACCAGTCTAGCCTGCCAGCATTGCCCCATTGCAGACATTAGTTGGCAGACTAGGGGAATAAGTCCTTGCACCAATGTGGAAGTGTATGGGCCAGGGGGCATGGTGGGGGTTATTCAGGTCCCTAAACCACTCTGGCAAAAAGTTATGATGACATAAAAGACAGTGTAGCTCACAGATGATTATGCAAAGCAAAAATCCACTGGCATGGCAGTATCCAAAACGCCTAGCAGAAATCAGGATTCTGACTATAGCGGCAACCAATGACCTTCTCCCTGGAGGCAGCCAAATTCCCTCTCCAGCCCTGCAGAAACCCACCTGCAATTCATTAGATATAGTGTGTGGCATGGGACTCTGATTCAGAGCTCCCTGTTGTGCAGATATAGAGTGTGCAATGTTATACTTTGATGGTAAGACAAGCACTGAGTGGGCACTCAGCACTACTGGGTAAGCACTTAGAGCTAATACCTAAAGGGGAAAACAAAGTCCATCCTACGTGGCTAAAATGTCTCATTGCAGAACCCTAGAAGGGCCTCTCTCCCTGAAGCCTCAACTCAAAGGGGCACCTATGCACTCACAGGTATGCAAAGACTGGGAATCTGACTTCCCTACTCCAACTGGCCCCATCTACCTCCCTTATAACCCTAACAAGAAGCTGGATGCTGTCCCCCTCCCCTGCTGGCTTCCAGAATTGAGGCTAGTGGTGTGTGGAGCACCACTGACTCAGCCCCTCCCCAGCAGGGCCCATATAACACAATGGGGTAGACTCCCAGGAAAACATACCAGGGAGATTCCCTTGATGGAAGGCAGGATGGCTTGCAACCACATACTGGCCTGTTAGCCTCTCCCTTGACAGGAACCCCATCCCCTTGGGTAGTGGACTGGAAACAGCTGTGGGTGGGATGTCTAAGAGCTGCTCCACTGTATGCTGTGGATCAAGGGATCAAGCAAACTTGGGACCCATTTCCTTGTAGGATCAGAGCCCTATGCAACAGCAACAGCTGGGATACATCAAAACATCAGTCACCTGCAATCACTGAGCACTTCCACCCAGGATGGGTTAGTGTAATTTGGATGGCAACAGCAGCTGCCTCAGGGAGAGGATCTCCTGGTAACACTTCTCTCCCTCCCCCATGGGGCTGTGGACCCTGCTGGGGCAGTGCAACATGGCTGAGCCCAGCACAGTACATATGCTGTTTGCCAAGACTGCACATGCCTACAGGTGATGATTCCACAGGGATATCTGTTTGCATGACTATTGCTGTTCCCTCCGACTCTGCTCAGTCTCTGACTCCAGCCTTGCTCCTGGAGTGTCCTGCCTCAGGCTGCTTTTCTACATGGGAGTCTGCATTGCTCCGATCATGCTGGATTAGGGAAGATTCACCAGGTTTCCACAGGGCCCTTGCAGCAGCTCTTACAGGCACAGGTGCCATATTGTGAGGCAATTTCCCTTATTGGAACCTTCCATGATTGGCAATTTATGATTTGCAAAACATAAGAGATGTCCAGTGACAGTGCAGAGGCTGAGCCTATTCCAAGGACCCTACACTCTGTCTGTGCTTGACTCCTCTAGGTCTCATGCTCTCTCAAAGTACTGCCGCCATTGGATATGGCACACTGACTGCTAGTGCAGGAACAAGGAAACAGAATGTGAGGGCTCTGCTGCCATTGGCACAGAAGAGGGGAGGTTGTGGGGCAGAGTCCTGGGCAAAATGATGGATCTCTGGGGTGGTCCATCAGCTAGGCTGTCTGGTTCCCCCTTGCCCATTTGTGGGTGAAAAATCTGCCCCAGGGCTTTTGTCTGCCTCTTAATTCTCCTATGTGAGGATTAAACCGGAATTTCCATTCGTGCTATCTGGGTGCGTTTTCACTGAGGCATGCATGTCTGGACAAAGCTCTCAGCTGGCTCCATGGGTCTAGTGGTGACATCAGGGCTGCAGTGGTTGGGGCCTAATGCCTGTTGGCCTGTTGGTTCCCGGCCCTAGGGAAGCACGCCTAGCCTCGACCAGGGCCAGGGCCTTCTCAGTCCTGGCCCCCACCTGGTGGAATGAGCTCCCGGGTGAGCTGCGGGCCCTGCGGGACCCTTTAACGTTCCGCAGGGCCTGCAAGACGGAGCTCTTCCGCCAGGTCTATGGTTGAGGCTGGGGCTGTCGGGGTACATCGACTGCTCTCCCTTGGGCTTCTTGAACATCGTTGACCTCCTTCTCCTCCACCCCCCCTTTTTTAGGAATGGGGGTAGGAAGGGGATCTTATTATTGTGCTGCCATGTTGTGACATTTTAAAGTCTTTTAATGGGAGTTTTAATGGGTTTTTTAAGACATTGTAACCCGCCGCGAGCCATTTGGGAGTGGCGGGAAATAAATCGAAATAATAATAATAATAATAATAATGCCTCTTTGACGGCTGAGTTTCAGGGTTGGTCCCAAGTGTCAGAGGCTGTAGATTAAAGTCATTTTCCCCTTTCAGTTTCTACTTTTCCAGGGGAAGGGAGTGTTGGGAGTTTGCATGTGGGCAGGACTGTTGCTGCTGCCAGTCTGGCCCCTCTCAGGGAACGAGGGGGCTGTCCTGCCTACCACAGAGGTGGCCAACCTCACTGGGGTAGAAATGGGGCCTCTCAGCCACAGGCCTCTGTTGAAATACCATTGTTGTTGGGTCTTTCCCCTCTGTCTGCTGGTTCTCCATGTGCAGGTCGGAATGGTTTCAGGGGGCAGTGGCCCGATTGGCGGCTACTTATTGGCTGCACCTGCATATGCCACTCAGAGGGCATCATTAGCTGTGGTTGCAGTTGCGGTGGATGTTGCTGGGGTTGCTAGGGACTGAGGTGCACATGCTATGCTGTCTGATCCGGGCATGGTACTGAGTGTTGTTTACCCCATGAAATGTCCATCAGAAATGGAGGAGCAGCACCACGGTTACCTTTGCTTGAGCTGCCCTCATATTTTTATGCATTTTTATGCATCATTAAGAATACAATAACCAAGGAACATTTGTTAATTTGAAGGAGCATTCAGATATGAATTCTGAAATTCTGCAGTTTCATTCATTTTAGCAATAATAGTTTCTTGGACCTTTAGGTAATTTGGTTTATTGGCTGCCTCTGAATTAGGTTGTATAAAATGTCATGATCATATCACAGCTATTGTGTGTTTTTCATATTCTTCCTGAAGACTTTCAGCCACTTCTTGAGTTTCTTAGTAGGCAATTACCAATATGACAATATGTGCAAGAAAAGCATCTGCCTGAGAACTGTGGTGTTCACTACCCAAGAAACATTTGAAATTCGGAAACATCCTTCATACGTAACCACTAATGATTCTTCATGCTCTATATATTGCATCTCTTGCATCCTGTGCCTATTAATCTTAAACTAACAAACACTGCATGTCTGTCTTTAGATCATTAAAGCAGAAACATGCCCACCTGAATACAACCTTTACAAAAAATCACATATAGCAAGAATGCATCCATAGGGTAATAAGTCTGGGTTACTTAAAGGCAGATTGTTTTATCTTCTGATCCTTGGCTGAGGCTCCCTTTGCCCCCTTTGAAAGGCAGGCACCCTTAACTTGAAGCTGCAGCAATTCATTTACATCTGAAAATAATATAATTGTTCTGTCTCTTTTCCCATATCTCTTTAGCTGCCTTTGTGTCTGCATATGTGGCAAGCATTAGGCTTAGAAGACTGAACAATTGAGCAGATGTGACTAAAAGCCCATAATAAGTCCAGTGTGCAGAAGGCATGGAAAACATCCACAATGATGCACTAGCCAGCTCCAGACCCAATTAATAGAGAATCAGCAATCTGATAAAAAAGAAAGGGCAAAGAAAGTGCTTTGGAAAGTGGCAAAAGAAGGAATTATTTGCAGGAAAGATCTGAAAGTCACTGCTTAAACGCTGCATAATTTTCTTAGTTTAAAATAAAAGTCACAATCCTTAGCAAATGCTTTAAGGAAAATGTAATTTCTTGCTGTCTGTATTCTTCAATTAAAAATCTAAACTCATATGAAGAGAACTGCCTAGCTCAATCTGTTTGATGAAGGAATTTGTAAATTAAAGTTTACAAGTGAAGGACCCATAAATTGTTACTGTGGGCGTCTCATTCCCCTGCTCTCACTATATCCTCTTTTTCCTTTCCTGACCCCCCCCCAGACTCTCCTTTTGCCTGCTTCCGTTGCTTCTTTCCATCACCATCCTACATGCCTTTATCGTCCGTCCTCCCACAGCCTTCAGTTTCCTTCCCTCTCCCTGGCAGCCTGTCTCCAGAATAACTATGAGCCAGTTGCACAGTGCCATCTAAGGATGGTCGATTTGTACTGGAGTGAACCTGAAAGGACTTGTACAGGTAATCTCACTTTGTCCTGTGTCCTGTCTCTTAAATTATTTTCCCTTTCTCTTATCCTACCAACTTCCATATCCTCACTTTTCCCCACTTCCTTCTCTCCCTCACACCTAGTAATCTACCTTTTATCTGCCACCCTCTTATTTATTTCCTTAATTTATATACTTTCTTCATAATGGGGATCAAATGCAGTTCATATCATCCACGTATCCTCCATTTTACCCTCACAACAACCTTATGAGACAGGTTAGGATGAGAATGTAAAACTGGCCTACAGTGAAATGGCAATTCAAGGTCCTAATTTGGAACTCTAACCAATATGTTATACTGGCTTTTGCGGGGTGGCTGCTGTTGAACAGGAGCAAGCAGACAGGCCTGAATGAATCAAACAATCTGAGTGGTATCAATTTACCTGGTGGTTTCTGCCAGGCCTAGCCACAGTGAGTCCTCCCTCAAAGGCCAGCAGTGGAAAGGGCCTGCCCCTTACTTCAATCTTCTGCTGAGGGAAACCAACAGGAAACCAAACCCTGAATGCTAGCCAAACTGTTACAGTTGCCTTGCAGCAGCATCTGATCATCTGTTTATTAATGCTACAGGCACTCCTGTCACCATGGGTATTAAAAAAAAATCCTTTTTCTGTCTGTGTGTGTGTGTGTGTGTATACACACACATACACAAAATGAGATTCCTAGACATCATAATTGACTCTGCACTGAAACAGTTGGTCATAGAGCCAGTGAGGGTTTAGTGATCTTAGTTCTAAGCAGGGTCAACCTGGTGAGAGATGAAGATGTTGTTGAACCAACTGAGAACAGTGACCACAATGCTATTAAGTTCAACATTCATTCCAATGGAAAGGTACTCCTAAAGTTCAAAGCTCTAGCATTTGATTTAAAAAGAAGGAACTTTACAAAAATAAGGGGAATAGTTTAAAGGAAGCTGAAAGGGAAACTTAAGAGAGTCAAATCTCCAGAGGATGCTTGAAAGCTATTTAAAGCCACACTAATTGAGGCCCAATTTTTTATATATATATAATTTTATTATTTATTAATATATAAAGCATTCACAGAAAGGTAAAAGAGAAAAAAGCGACCAGCTGATAAGTAATTATTTCATAGTCTATACATCGTCTATACAAGTATACCATACATAGTATAGTCTAATATTATCTCAAGAAATATATAGTCAGTTCCCATTGCATATTAGTCCTAACCTAACAGTTACTGCTGTCTTTCTTAAGAAAGTCCAGATAATCCTAGCCTAAGTTACTGCAGTCTTTCTTAAGTTTACAAAAAAAAAATGGGGAGAAAGAGGAAAAAAAAGAAAAAGGAAACAGCCGGCTAACAGAGTAATCATTAATCTATATAAAAACACAATCCATTCTTATCTTGAAACGTACGTTCCCATCGCTTAAATTATAAAGAAAAAAGAACAATCAACTAACCAAATACTTATTGATACATATGAAAGTATGGTTTGCCATCCTCTTTTAACATACATATTCAGTTCCCATCACATATTAATCCTAATCTAGAAGTTATTACCATCTTCCTTAGTGAAATAATTGTTAATACATATGAGAGTATAATCTGTTATAAGAATATATTCTATTATTATTTTAGGTGATATAAAGTCAGTCCCCTTCATATATTGGTCCTGACCTAAAAGTTACTGCTGCTGTCTTGTTGATACATATGAAAGTATAGTTTGCCATCCTCTTTTAGCATACATATTAACATACATATTCAGTTCCCATCACATATTAATCCTGATCTAGAAGTTATTATCATCTTTCTTAGCAGAGTAATTGTTGATACATATGAGAGTATAATCTATTATAAGAATATATTCTATTATTGTCTTAGGTAGTATAAAGTCAGTTCCCTTCATATATTGGCCCTGACCTAATAGTTACTGCTGCTGTCTTTCCCACAGGAAGCCAAGAGAATGCTCCACTATTCATCACATTCTTCATGTGGTCGCAGAAAATGAAATTGTTCTCTTTTCCACGATGTATCTGCTTGCGGGTCTTGGGGTATTTGTGTTTCTTGATCCACCACACTCAGCAGTGTCGCCTGATGGTTCCTGCATAGAGTATTTCTGGTTGCCTTTCTGTCAGGGCCAAAAAAGTCTCTTGCTTGATTCTTGCTTGCAGTCGCCTTTAAGTA
Organism: Paroedura picta; assembly: GCF_049243985.1. Lineage (NCBI taxonomy): Eukaryota > Metazoa > Chordata > Lepidosauria > Squamata > Gekkonidae > Paroedura > Paroedura picta. Next base: position 51,717,138 of record NC_135377.1, read on the forward strand.
GGCTCTGTATACTTTGTCAATCCGGATCTCTTCCTCTGGTCGCACAGAGATATCTCCTGATTGCTTCCTGCGTGCTGTCGCCTTTGAATAGACTCTGTTTATTTTGTTGATCCAAATCACTTCCTGCTCTAAATAGACTTCCAGGTTTTCGGTGCTTTCCTTCCTTAGATCTGTTTTCCCAAGTTCTTCCAAGGTGCTTTTGATTTTTACGTCCCTAGCTCTCTCCCCCTCCTGTTGATTAACTTCCAGACATTGAATTCTCATTTGATGTGTTGTTGGCTGAGTTGTGTTTTCATCAGCTGTTTTTTTCAAACCGTCGGTTCTGTCTAAGAGCTCTTTCTTAGTCTTTTGGATTTCCTTTTCCACCTTATTGACTGCTTTCAGTATCTCTGAATTCCCTTTGCATAACAAATGGAAAAGCTGTGCCTTAGTTAATTTTTCCATAGTTCTAGGCAGTCACAGATTATAAACAGAAAGTCTCGTGAGGTCTCGTGGGAGCTCGGGTGATCCAAAATTATCAGTTTGTCGATCTCCGTATCAAGTCAGCGTCCCCCACTGAACTCTCTCCAACAAATCTTTAAAGTCTCTCTTTTCTTTAAGCTCTCTCTTTGTTTGATTAATGAGTGTATTTATCTGGCTTGCCTCCCATTCGAGGAAAGGATTTTCTTGTAAATTGGTTGAGGGGGGGGGGGAGGAGAGCTTGTGAGGAAAAAAAGAAAAACCAGAAAACTCACAGTCTTTACTGTTGCAGACTCCGGCTCCTGTCAGTCTGGTAAAAGATGATCTGGGAAGAATGCAGGGTCAGCTGGTCTTTTCAGGCTTAGAAAGTTATTTACGACAAGGGCGCCATCATGACCTTGAGCACATGCCGCGGTGATCCGGAGAACTCAGTCTCCACGGATCTGTAGGACCCTCAGGATGCCGTTCCCGGTTCCTGGGGCGACCAGCGAGCAAGATTTGCGTATCTGCTCAGGTCTTCCAGGTGCATTTGCTCCTGACCCTCAGCATGGCTCAAGAGCCCAGCACAAACCAGGCTAGTACAGCGCCATCTTTAGCCGTTTTTTCTAATTGAGGCCCAAATTGAATAGATTTCCTGGATTAAGAAAATCTCTGTGAAGTCTATATACATGCATGATTAACAAGGCAAGTCAAGGAAGCGATAAAAAGTTTTACTCTATCTGAAGAACTGTGCTTAAACATGGAAGCTTATACCTTGAATCAAATTTTGTTGCTCTTACAAGATGTCACTAGATGCAAACTTTGTTCTGTTTACATTTCTGATCCCCATATTGTTTTTAAAAAGCATTACAGAGCTGGGAAAACTACTGAAAAGAGCAACCAAGATGATTATGGCATTGGAGCACCTTCCCTATGAGGAAAGGCTGAAGAATCTGTGACTTTTCAGTTTAGAAAAGAAATGATTTAGGAGGGACATGATATAAGTTTGTAAAATTATACATGGGGTAGAGAGATTTGATAAAGAGATTTTTTTCCTCCCTTTCCCAAAATACTAGAATATGAGAGCATCCAATGAAGCTGGTGGGCAGTATATTCAGAAGAGACAAAAGGAAATACTTCTTTACACAATAAGTAATATAATATAGAATTCACTGTCAGAGGATGCATTGATACCAGGCAGAGGGACCTTTAAAAGACAGATTCATGGAGCAAATGTCTATCAGTGACTGATATCCATGGTGACTAAAGGGAGTCTCCACATTCAGACATAGTCAACCTCTGAATCCCAGTGTCAGATCGTCCCTTGGCCTCTGTACCCTCTTGTTCCCTCCCTTCCCTGAGAAATAGTTTGAGCACTCTGAGAGGCAGATGCTTATCTGGAAAAGCACAGCTCTTCTTATTTTTCAGGTGTCTGGAAAGATCCATCTTATCCATTTACTCCTCCAATCTCTGGATTTAAGTATCCTCAGATAAAACCACACTTTGCTGTTAGAATGTACAAGTAGAGAACTGTGAGAAACTCCCAGGACTTTCCCCCACCAGTAATTGCTTATTCCTCAGGTTTATTCCCCAGCCACCTCTCTATATCCTTACTGCTCTGCCTGCCTACCATCTCATTCTTAGATGGGAGTGAGTGATCATTACTGGTCTGCCTCCCCCCTGCCCATCCTTGGCACTCCACCTGCCCCTTCACCTTCCCAGCCCCCTACTTTCACTGCTCTCCCAAACTCTCCACCACCTATGTGTTTGTCCTACTTCTCCTGGGCACTCTTCCACCCAGTAGCCTGATGAAAATTAAAGGGAAGGAAGATGGAGCATTTCCCCCAATATCTGTTTGAGATGTGTACATCTTCAGACGACTTGTGGCAATGAGACAGCCATTCAACCTTCTGCAGCTCAGATCTTGTTTAGTGACTCCCAGTTATTCATCTGGTTTAACACCACTGGAGGATGTAGAAAAATTCATTTATTTTCTCTTCCCTCTTGCTTCCTGTTCTTGAACAGTTTTCTCTTTTCCTCTCTATCTTAACTGAAAACCTAACCAATGAATGCTCCAGAGCCAACATGAGCACTTCAAAGGAACATCTAGGAGGCTGACATCAATCAGTAGCAATAAAGATCTCTCCAACCCTTCTCTGCCCCAAATAAAATTATCTGTGTTTACATTTAGTGGTCCAATAAGATCAAAAATGTCTAACATCCACTGCCATAATATTGACTCTTGACTAATAGACTACAGCTTTGCTGAACAAAGTATGGTAATATTATAATAGGCTTTATTTGAACAAATGCTAGTTCACTTGTTTGAAAAGATTAATTGAAAGTGGAAGGATAAGGATTTCAAAAGCAAATTCAATCTGTATCTAATATGATCAAGAATGAGTCTAGGGAATACAAAAAGAAGTGTGAATAATTCTTCATGGTAACATTCAAGAATATTAGTGATTGCCTTATAACAATCTGGTTAATGATGCTTGATTAATATTTTATCTCTCAGTTAAGCCAAAGGACTGTGATCTAAGCCAATTAAACCCTATTGATAGTACTGGCATTAAATTGTCTTTAAACCAAATATTTGGCTTAAATGAGACCTAAAATAAATTTGATCCTAGTTTATCTACATGTATTTATTTTCCCCAGATCTGTGAACATCATCATTCCTAACTGAAAATTTGATGGTTGAATGCCTGTCAGCAAAGCAGTTCAACCACAAAGAAAGTAGATCCAAATATGAAGAAAAAGTAAAATCTCTCAAATGGCCCCCTAGCATCATTATAACACTTTTGAAGACCTGAGACATATAAACTGAATTTCAACACTGTATGTCAAAGTGTTGGAGGAGCAGGAATTTGGTTATATAATCTTAAAGAAACTAGTAGTGGAGGATGTTTGCATCTTTGGACCTTACTTTGCCCTTCCTGTGCTATAAGCTTTTATGTATCCTGGATTGGGGATTTATTAGTGCTATTACTTACAAATGAAGTACCTAACATTATATAATATCTCACAATGGGGGATAAAATTCAGGTTGAGGCTGCATCCATTCCTTAATCCCAGTTTTGCCTCCAAAACACTGTTGTCCTATATAGGGAAGGGAAATAAAATGACTCCTTTGTTGTAGAGCTTGATTTTCCTCTAATTCTGATACTTAATAGTTATATAACTTTGGCTGCTGAGTTTCAGGGACAGGATAATAGGAAGTTCTAGACTAGATGTCAGCAGTGTTGTGTCACTGTAGTATTGGGACAAATATTGCTGTTTATTCCCCCTGATAACATTCCTAGGTGTAAATTGCACGGAGCTTTTATTCCAAACCCAGGTCGATTCAGTCCCTGCCGTCTATACAGAATGTGATTTCCGTTTTGATTTGGGGTGATTTAAATTTTCCTTCTGCAACAAGAAGAATTGATCCGGAGTGACCCTACCTTTACTGTGCGATATCTTAGAGTGCTTTTAATGCTCAATATTGATAAAATCTGGATTGAGAAATCAGGCTGTTTTGAATCTGGGCTTTGCTGCATGGTAGAGAACCTCTGATTGGCCAAAGGTGGCCATGTGACAAGCTTGCTTTAAAGGAGAAGCCCCTAATTTCTCTCAACTTCTGTCGGTCTTGTATTTTTTCCCTCCTTTGCCTTCTTCGATCCTCTCTCCCCCCTTCCAAGAAAAGAAAGAGGCTCCCTGCTTGGCTCCTCTCCCCCCCTTCAAGAACAGAAAGAAAGAAACTTGGCTCCCCCCCCTTCTGAACTACCCTAACCATGTGCAGAACACTTTCCTGTTTTAATGGGGGGGGGCGGAAGAGGAAGACCCGAGTTCAAATCAATCTGGATTGACAATGGAATAAACAGGATTGACAATGGAATAAACAAAGTAAGTGCAGACTCTGCCCTAATGGGACTACAAAAAATCCCCTTTAAAAATTCCATTAAAACCTGGTAAGACATTATAGTTTGTGGATTTTTAAAAAGACCCCTTTGATGGCTGAACAAAGACTGAAAATGTTTGTTACCTACTAGGCTGTGGGTACCCCCTTCAAGGATTGCTGCCTTGTTGTGGCAAGGGGGCTTGCGTAGTTCAGTGAAGCTATGAGCTATACCGTGCAGGGCCACCCAAGATGGACAGGTCATAGCTGAGAGCTCTGACAAAAGGTGATCCACTGGAGAAGGCAATGGCAAACCACTCCAGTATCTTTGCCATGAAAACTCTATGGACAGTTCCAATAGGCATAACGATATGACGCCGGAAGATGAGCCCCTCAGGTCGGAAGGTGTCCAATATGCTACTGGGGATGAGCAGACGGCTAGTACGAGTAGCGCCAGAATGAATGAAGCGACTGGGCCAAAGCCGAAAGGACGCTCAGTTGTGGAAGTAACTGGTGGCGAAAAGACAGTCCGATGCTGTAAAGATTTTTATTCCATAGGAACCTGGAACGTCAGATCCATGAATCAAGGCAAGCTGGACGTGGTCAAACAAGAAATGACAAGACTGAACATCGACATTTTAGGAATCAGTGAACTAAAATGGACAGGAATGGGTGAATTTAATTCAGATGACCATCAGGTATACTACTGTGGACAAGAATCTCGCAGAAGAAATGGAGTAGCCTTCATAATCAATAAGAGAGTAGGAAAAGCAGTCTTGGGATACAATCCCCAAAATGACAGAATGATCTCAGTTCGAATCCAAGGCAAACCATTCAACATCACAATGATCCAGGTCTATGCCCCAACCACTGCTGCGGAAGAGGATGAAGTTGATCAGTTCTATGAAGCCCTACAACACCTTCTAGAAGCAACGCCAAAAATGATGTGCTTATCATCATGGGGGATTGGAATGCTAAAGTAGGAAGCCAAAAGATAACTGGGATAACAGGCAAGTTTGGCCTTGGAGTACAAAATGAAGCAGGGCACAGGCTGGTAGAATTTTGTCAAGAGAATACAATGGTCATAGCAAACACTCTTTTCCAACAACCCAAGAGACGACCCTACACATGGACATCACCAGACGGTCAACACAGAAATCAGATTGACTATGTGCTCTGCAGCCAAAGATGGAAAAGTTCTATCCAGTCAATAAAAACAAGACCAGGAGCTGATTGTGGTTCAGATCATGAGCTTCTTGTTGCAAAATTTAGGCTTAAATTGAAGAAAGTAGGAAAAAGCACTAAGGCCACTCAGGTATGAACTAAATCATATCCCCGATGAATACACAGTAGAGGTGACAAATAGATTTAAGGAATTAGATCTGATAGACAGAGTGCCTGAAGAACTATGGACGGAGGTTCACAACATTGTACAAGAGGTAGCAACTAAAACCATCCCAAAGAAAAAGAAATGCAAGACATCAAAATGGCTGTCTGAGGAAGCTTTACAAATAGCTAAGGAGAGAAGGGAAGTGAAAGGCAAGGGAGAAAGAGAAAGATACACCCAATTGAATGCAGAATTCCAGAGAAAAGCTAGAAGAGATAAGAATGCCTTCTTAAATGAACAGTACAAACAAATAGAAGAAAACAATAGAATGGGGAGCACCAGAGATGTTTTCAAGAAAATTGGAGGTATGAAGAGAACGTTTCATGTGAAGTTGGGTATGATAAGGGACCAAAATGGTAGGGAACTCACAGAAGCAGAACAAATTAAACAAAGGTGGCAAAATTATACAGAACAACTATACAAGAGCGAGCTTAACATCCCTGATGACCACAGTGGGGTAGTTACTGACCTGGAGCCAGACATCCTGGAATGTGAAGTCAAATGGGCCTTAGGAAGTCTGAGCAACAATAAAGCTAAATAAAGTGGTGACAGCATTCCAGTTGAACTATTCAAAATCTTAAAGGACGATGCAGTAAAAGTGCTACACTCAATATGCCAGCAAATTTGAAAAACTCAACAATGGCCACAGGATTGGAAAAGGTCAGTTTACATTCCAATCCCAAAGAAGGGCAATGCCAAAGAATGTTCAAACTACCGCACCATCGCACTCATTTCTCATGCTAGCAAAGTTATGCTCAAAATCCTACAAGCTAGGCTCCAGCAATATGTGGACCGAGAACTTCCAGAAGTACAGGCAGGGTTTCGAAGAGGCAGAGGAACTAGAGATCAAATTGCCAACATACGCTGGATCATGGAGACAGCTAGGGAGTACCAGAAGAACGTCTACTTCTGCTTCATTGACTATGCTAAAGCCTTTGATTGTGTGGAGCACAACAAATTGTGGCAAGTTCTTAAAGAGATGGGAATACCAGAGCATCTTATTTGTCTCTTGAGAAATTTATATGCAGGTCAAGAAGCAACAGTGAGAACTGAACATGGAATCACTGACTGGTTCAAAATTGAGAAAGGAGTTCGGCAAGGCTGTATACTGTCGCCTTGCCTATTTAACTTGTATGCAGAGCACATCATGAGAAATGCGGGATTAGAGGAGTCACAAATTGGGATCAAGATTGCAGGGAGAAATATCAACAACCTCAGATATGCAGATGATACCACTCTAATGGCAGAAAGTGAAGAGGAACTAAAGAGCCTGTTGATGCGGGTGAAGGAGGAGATTGCAAAAGTTGGCTTGAAACTCAACATCAAGAAAACAAAGATCATGGCATCTGGCCCTCTCAATTCCTGGCAAATAGATGGGGAAGAAATGGAGATAGTGACAGATTTTATTTTCCTGGGCTCCAAGATCACTGCAGATGGGGACTGCAGCAAAGAAATTAAAAAACGCTTGCTCCTGGGGAGGAAAGCTATGGCAAATCTAGACAGCATCCTAAAAAGCAGAGACATCACCCTGCCAACAAAAGTGCATTTAGTCAAGGCTATGGTCTTCCCAGTTGCAATGTATGGCTGTGAAAGTTGGACCATAAGGAAGGCCGAGCATCAAAGAATTGAGGCTTTTGAACTCTGGTGCTGGAGAAGACTCTTGCGAGTCCCTTGGACTGCAAGGCGAACAAACCGGTCAGTCCTAGAGGAGATCAACCCTGACTGCTCTTTAGAAGGCCAGATCCTGAAGATGAAACTCAAATACTTTGGCCACCTCATGAGAAGGAAGGACTCCCTGGAGAAGAGCCTAATGCTGGGAGCGATCGAGGGCAAAAGAAGAAGGGGACGACAGAGAATGAGGTGGCTGGATGGAGTCACTGAAGCAGTAGGTGCAAACTTAAATGGACTCCGGGGAATGGTAGAGGACAGGAAGGCCTGGAGGATCATTGTCCATGGGGTCGCGATGGGTCGGACACGACTTCGCATATAACAACAACAGGCTGTGGGTAATAGTGAGGGCAAGTCAGTACCACTTGAAAAAAGAAAGACAGTGGTGTGAGGAGGGGAGAAAGTTGAACTGTCCTAAGCTCCTTAATACATCCTGGAAAGGAATTAGAATTGTTGCACATTGTGATGTGATCATTAGGAATGTGGAATAGAAATTTTACTAATCCAGGCCTGCCCTGAACTATGTTCATGCAATAGTCTCATAAAAGCTCCTAATGTGATCAGAATTATTTACCATATTCAAGAACAGTACAAAGCCATCTAGTCTAACAATTATTCTGGTGCCTCATAGTCTGGTTTTAGTTTTTTTGTCAGTGTGTGTCCGGTGAAAAATATAGAGTGCAGATATGTACATGGTCATATGTCATACATTCCTTTTTGAAGGAAGTGCAGAATACATGGGGAGGATCAGATCTGAATTTTTAAAAAATCCACCAATGCTTTTTTGCGCAGAAATGCAGCAATACTGAAGTGCAGAACAGGTCCTGGTATCAAAGTTAGCTTTATTTAAAAGCATCCTTTTATCTAAGGGAGCAATCCTAAGCAAGTATACTTAGGAATAAGTCATGTGTTCATTACTCCTACAAAAACGTAGGCCTAAAAACTTCTTTATTCTTATTTGTCACAGATAGTACATTAAGAACAGCAAAGGTATGGTCAGAATATATTTGGGTATTTATTGTAGAATGTAGTAACCACATCTAAAATTTGATCTCTTGTTGCATCTCTTGTTCTGTCACTATTCCAAGGCCACGATAGTTCTAAAGAGTTCTAATAGGGAATTTCCGCAGTGAATTCCTGAAATATTGTATTAGAGATAGGAGGCAATATGGTTCAGAGCAATACAGAACAATTGGATCTTGTTATCCTAGTTAGGGAAAAATGTGGTATACTTTGAAAAAGAAGAGTTCCTTTATTTGTGAATGCTAGATTCCTATATGCCAATGCCAAAACCATTTGGATTAAATTCATTATGCATGCGATTAAAAAGCCTATGAATATGGAGAAAATTTGTCTATTGATTTCATTGGATTGTGGCCCAGATTTTTGTTGTTTTATCCAAATCCACAGTTCTCTGTTCTTCCATGCTTTGGAACTCTCTAGTGCACTTTTATCACTCTGGGCATAGCTGGGCAAAGACCAGCAGGAGGCTGAATTTTTTAAAACTGTGAAATAAAGATTGTTTTAATGGAAAATCCTGCAGTTGTATTCTATAATCAAGTAGAGTTGATCAGTCCTGTACTCAGGCTTGATGGATAAAGGACTCATGCACTATCACAGTCAACAAACAGCCATGGAGCTGAATGCCTGTGATGATAAAATATGCAAATATCAATATAGATGCCTTTGGGAGAGATTAAGAGAGCATGAGTGTCATGTTAGCTAGTATTTTCAAACTTTCTCCTAACAAATCACCAAAAAGGAAAAGTTTGACCCCTGTTAAGAGAAATGAAGGCAGACAAGAAAGGAACAGCTAGTTCTTTGCCCCAGTTCTTGAAAGATGGCAGTCTAAAAGGAAAATAAAGAATTGAACCTTAGTTCCATGATAGTAAATGATGGAGAAAAAACACAACACAGTCATGGGATAAGATGAATTGTTGGATAAGCTGTGAAAAGAACAGGAAAGACAAGTCTCACAGTGCAGGAAAATGATAGCTCGCAAGGGATTGGTGGATACATGCCAAGCAGATGCTCTACAACTGAGCCACAACCTCTCCCTTCTACTTGAATAATACCTTCTACTTGAATTCATGACTTATGAAGCATTTGGAGCCTGAGGTGAACAATGGGGTGGCCAAGCTTGTGGAAGTTACCATATTATTCAGGATAATAAGAATGAAAGACCAACCAGACTGCAAATTGCTCCAAAAGCTCTATCCAAACTGTTCAAATGAGCAATAAATACAATTTAGGTAAAGACAGCATGAAATTATGCTCATTGGGGTAAAACAGCCTGTTTATAAATGTAAATTATTTTAAAGTGGGGAGAGAAATATGATAAATTTTTATAGAATAATACATGATGTGGAGAAAGTAGAGAGCTAAGACCGCTGTCATAAACTTAAAACTTGACATCACCAAATGACAGTAGGTTAAAAACAGGAAAAAAATGGGATCAGAAACATTCATAGGACTAAGTTTATCACCATCTATTAGTTTATTACTGAATGATAACTCAAGATTCAGAGCAATGTGAGACCGTTTCAGGGGCAGTGTACCACTTGCTAGGGCTGAAATATGGGAAACTACTGCTTTTGTAGCATGCTTGGGGAAGTATAATTGACTACTGTATGAAAATGTATACTAGGTCAGGTGGACTTTCAATGATTCAACAGGGTTCCAAGGTTTTTGAGAAGACAAGAGTGCTGAATGTGTATATATTCAGGATAAAGCAGCTAAGTGACCCACTGATTTGTGTTCAGTGATCAGTGGGCAAAGGAAACGGCTTTTTTTAATCATGGAAATTCAGACAAGCCAATCTAATATAAGAATGAATGATTGACTAAATGAAGAATTCCTTGAAAGACAACTATAAATACCATAAATTGCATTAATTCATTTAGTTATAATAATTTAAATGCATCTGATAAAATCCTTAGCATCCCACTTGGTGTGGGCATCTTAAAAGTCTCTTCAGTGAGAAGAAAGTTATACTTTCTGTGCATTATGTCCATGAAGGGTCATTTATTTGATTTACTTATTCATTAAATGTATATACTGCCTCTCACCTTGATGTCTTATCAAGTACTGTCCACAATCCCAAGTTTCCATATGGAAATTTGTCAGATAAATCTAATTTTCTGAAGTTCTTCAGAACTGGAGTCCAAACTGACAAAATATACATACTCTGTGTCCGGTGTTCCCCTCCCCTCTTTGTTTGTATTTTCATTGGACATACCAATGACTTCTCAAAGCCCAAGTTCTGAAACTTTTGTTTTTTGGGGAAAACAACTCTGTTTTCTGGGCCATTCAGGATAGAAGCAAGAAAACACAAGCCATTTCCAGTTTTGCAATCATAATTCTCAAAGGACAATGACTTTTTTTTTTTTTTAAAAGAGCATGATATGAAGCATTGTAATGAAGCTGCCCCCGGGGTAGGTGTGCAGGGCAAATTATGCAAGTGTTCAAATACTAAATCTTGTTTTGCATTCCAGCAAGCATAAAAAAGGAGACTGAACCAAGGAAACCAACATCATCTTAGATTAGCTCAACGTAAATGAATGAAAGAAAGAAAGCTGAAAATTGGTCGCCGAGTTGATTTCACTCCATGTTTATGTTAATAGGGTATTTGACTTTTGAATGCTTCATAAACCTTGTTATGTTCAGTGCTATTTGAGGTAGTAAAAACAGCTGGATCTCCGCCAGGAGCTTTAATTGGAATCAGCTTAGCTGGGGCTGACAAGGTTTCCTAGTGTTTAGTCTCAAACTTATTATAAAAATGTAAAATTATGTGCTATTTATTTCCTATGCCTCTTTTGTGTATGCCCATAAAGGTAAGACATAACTGTGCCAGAAAACAGAATAAATTCCCTCTCATATAGGCCTCAGGTCTATGCTTTGACAACAGTGAAATGTGTCTTATAACTAGATGTTTTTTTCTTGTTTGGGATTTTGCAAAGAAATGTACGGGGCTCAAGGTTTTTGTGAATTCTCACCTAACCACTGGTTATTTAAGAATTCAATAAGTTTTCCTGTTCATAATGATGGTAATAGGTAGAAAAATTGTGTGCCATTCAACAGTAACATTTCCCCCATAATGAAGAAACCTGGTACACCTCAAAGGATACAAGTGTTTTAGAAGTTATCACATGAGATATCATCAATGAATAATTACAACCCCTAAACAGATAAGCAGTAGAAATACAACTGTGGTGGCAATTCATAAGCACCTATAAAAGTACCCAAATATCTAAAAATAAGTCCATACACCACTGTTATCTATATGCCAGACATTCAAATGCTTATAAGGCTGTAAGGTCCTTAGTCTATTAGATTTATCTCTTCAGTGTTATATGTCTTTTAGTAGTGGTAAGAACACTTCCCCTTCAAGGATCGCTGCCTTGTTGTGGCAAGGGGGCTTGCGTAGTTCAGTGAAGCTATGAGCTATGCCGTGCAGGGCCACCCAAGACGGACAGGTCATAGCTGAGAGCTCTGACAAAAGGTGATCCACTGGAGAAGGCAATGGCAAACCACTCCAGTATCTTTGCCATGAAAACTCTATGGACAGTTCCAATAGGCATAACGATATGACGCTGGAAGATGAGCCCCTCAGGTCGGAAGGTGTCCAATATGCTACTGGGGATGAGCAGACGGCTAGTACGAGTAGCGCCAGAATGAATGAAGCGGCTGGGCCAAAGCCGAAAGGACGCTCAGTTGTGGAAGTAACTGGTGGCGAAAAGACAGTCCGATGCTGTAAAGATTTTTATTCCATAGGAACCTGGAACGTCAGATCCATGAATCAAGGCAAGCTGGACGTGGTTAAACAAGAAATGAGAAGACTGAACATCGACATTTTAGGAATCAGTGAACTAAAATGGACAGGAATGGGTGAATTTAATTCAGATGAGCATCAGGTATACTACTGTGGACAAGAATCTCGCAGAAGAAATGGAGTAGCATTCATAATCAATAAGAGAGTAGGAAAAGCAGTCTTGGGATACAATCCCCAAAATGACAGAATGATCTCAGTTCGAATCCAAGGCAAACCATTCAACATCACAGTGATCCAGGTCTACGCCCCAACCACTGCTGCTGAAGAGGATGAAGTTGATCAGTTCTATGAAGCCCTACAACACCTTCTAGAAGCAACGCCCAAAAATGATGTGCTTATCATCATGGGGGATTGGAATGCTAAAGTAGGAAGCCAAAAGATAACTGGGATAACAGGCAAGTTTGGCCTTGGAGTACAAAATGAAGCAGGGCACAGGCTGGTAGAATTTTGTCAAGAGAATACAATGGTCATAGCAAACACTCTTTTCCAGCAACCCAAGAGACGACTCTACACATGGACATCACCAGACGGTCAACACAGAAATCAGATTGACTATGTGCTCTGCAGCCAAAGATGGAAAAGTTCTATCCAGTCAATAAAAACAAGACCAGGAGCTGATTGTGGTTCAGATCATGAGCTTCTTGTTGCAAAATTTAGGCTTAAATTGAAGAAAGTAGGGAAAAGCACTAGGCCACTCAGGTATGAACTAAATCATATCCCTGACGAATACACAGTGGAGGTGACAAATAGATTTAAGGAATTAGATCTGATAGACAGAGTGCCTGAAGAACTATGGACGGAGGTTCGCAACATTGTACAAGAGGTAGCAACTAAAACCATCCCAAAGAAAAAGAAATGCAAGAAATCAAAATGGCTGTCTGAGGAAGCTTTACAAATAGCTAAGGAGAGAAGGCAAGTGAAAGGCAAGGGAGAAAGAGAAAGATACACCCAATTGAATGCAGATTTCCAGAGAAAAGCTAGAAGAGATAAGAATGCCTTCTTAAATGAACAGTGCAAACAAATAGAAGAAAACAATAGAATGGGGAGGACCAGAGTTCTTTTCAAGAAAATTGGAGATATGAAGAGAACGTTTCATGCAAAGATGGGTATGATAAGGGACCAAAATGGTAGGGACCTCACAGAAGCAGAAGAGATCAAACAAAGGTGGCAAAATTATACAGAAGAACTATACAAGAGCGAGCTTAACATCCCTGATGACCACAATGGGGTAGTTACTGACCTGGAGCCAGACATCCTGGAATGTGAAGTCAAATGGGCCTTAGGAAGTCTGAGCAACAATAAAGCTAGTGGTAGTGACAGCATTCCAGTTGAACTATTCAAAATCTTAAAGGACGATGCAGTAAAAGTGCTACACTCAATATGCCAGCAAATTTGGAAAACTCAACAATGGCCACAGGATTGGAAAAGGTCAGTTTACATTCCAATCCCAAAGAAGGGCAATGCCAAAGAATGTTCAAACTACCGCACCATCGCACTAATTTCTCATGCTAGCAAAGTTATGCTCAAAATCCTACAAGCTAGGCTCCAGCAATATGTGGACCGAGAACTTCCAGAAGTACAGGCAGGATTTCGAAGAGGCAGAGGAACTAGAGATCAAATTGCCAACATACGCTGGATCATGGAGAAAGCTAGGGAGTACCAGAAGAACGTCTACTTCTGCTTCATTGACTATGCTAAAGCCTTTGATTGTGTGGAGCACAACAAATTGTGGCAAGTTCTTAAAGAGATGGGAATACCAGAGCATCTTATTTGTCTCTTGAGAAATTTATATGCAGGTCAAGAAGCAACAGTGAGAACTGAACATGGAATCACTGACTGGTTCAAAATTGAGAAAGGAGTTCGGCAAGGCTGTATACTGTCGCCTTGCCTATTTAACTTGTATGCAGAGCACATCATGAGAAATGCGGGATTAGAGGAGTCACAAATTGGGATCAAGATTGCAGGGAGAAATATCAACAACCTCAGATATGCAGATGATACCACTCTAATGGCAGAAAGTGAAGAGGAACTAAAGAGCCTGTTGATGCGGGTGAAGGAGGAGAGTGCCAAAGTTGGCTTGAAACTCAACATCAAGAAAACAAAGATCATGGCATCCGGCCCTCTCAATTCCTGGCAAATAGAAGGGGAAGAAATGGAGATAGTGACAGGTTTTATTTTCCTGGGCTCCAAGATCACTGCAGATGGGGACTGCAGCAAAGAAATTAAAAGACGCTTGCTCCTGGGGAGGAAAGCTATGGCAAATCTAGACAGCATCCTAAAAAGCAGAGACATCACCCTGCCAACAAAAGTGCGTTTAGTCAAGGCTATGGTCTTCCCAGTTGCAATGTATGGCTGCGAAAGTTGGACCATAAGGAAGGCCGAGCGTCAAAGAATTGAGGCTTTTGAACTCTGGTGCTGGAGAAGACTCTTGCGAGTCCCTTGGACTGCAAGGCGAACAAACCAGTCAGTCCTAGAGGAGATCAGCCCTGACTGCTCTTTAGAAGGCCAGATCCTGAAGATGAAACTCAAATATTTTGGCCACCTCATGAGAAGGAAGGACTCCCTGGAGAAGAGCCTAATGCTGGGAGAGATCAAGGGCAAAAGAAGAAGGGGACGACAGAGAATGAGGTGGATGGATGGAGTCACTGAAGCAGTAGGTGCAAACTTAAATGGACTCCGGGGAATGGTAGAGGACAGGAAGGCCTGGAGGATCATTGTCCATGGGGTCGCGATGGGTCGGACACGACTTCGCACATAACAACAACAAGAACATGGAGGGTCCATTTTCAATGCCCATCAGTTAGCTTCCAGGAGACAGGCAAATAATTTAGAAGTACATATATATCTTCGAAGATCAACAACTATTCTAATATAAAATTAATATGGTTCATTACTTTATACCACTATTAACTAGGACTGCCAAGCTCTGGGTGGGGAGATCCCATTGCCTGGCAACATTCCAAGTGTCAGCAGGAGACAAATTAAAAAACAACAACACACGCACACTTCTTTTTGTACTTATTTGTTTATTAGATTTCATTTTTTTATATGAAACATCTTCTGGCACACCTCCTCAAACGGATATGGATATGGATGTCATGTCCATAGTCCTGCCCAAGGGAGAGTGCCAGAAGTGTCCAAGGCAGCTGAGGAGGCCAAGGCCATGCTGCTGTCAGAGGACCAGCTAGTGGCTGCTGCCTCTGGGGACCCAGCCAGCGCCTGAGCTACCAGCAAAGACAGTAGCAGAGGTGACCCAAGGGTAAGGAGGTAGATGGGGAGGGGGAAGGGACTCTCTCTCTCTCTCTCTCTCTCTCTCTCTCTCTGTTTGGGAGGGAGGGAGGGAGGGAGGGGAGGAGGTACCAACAGGTAAGGGGGAAAATGAGAGGCGAAAGGGAAGGGTCTCTCTCTGTGTATATGTATTTGCAAGTGAGGGAGGGGGGAGAAACAAGTAGGAGGTCGGGGAACCAACCGGGAAGGGGAGAGGGGAGAAGAGAAATGAGTCTCTGCGTGTGTATATGTGTAGGTGTTTTTGTAAGGGAGGGAGAAAGCCCTGACCAAGTAGCCCCAGAGCAGGTATGTTTCACATACCCTGTGAGAGTCAGACTGTCAGCAGATTTTTTTAATTAGCTATTTTAGAGATCTTACCTGGCAACTTAAAGTATTTAAACCAATAAGAAAAAACTAATTAGAACTAATAAGAAATAGAAATATTAACACTAAAATCAGTAGACAAGAGAAAGAGTCAAGTAGCACCTTGAAGTCTAACACAATTTGTGGCAGGCTTTGAGCTTTTGTGAGTTACTGCTCACAGCTGTTGCAGACAGACTAACTTGGCTATCCATCTAAATCTTAAACTAAATCTAAACTAAATATTAAACTATTAAAATATGTGGCCATCACCATGCCACTTATTAATCAGCCTAAACATATGGTTATATTACAAAGACCAACTTAAGCAATTTGGCCTTGCATACCTTGTGTAAACTAAATGAGTCTCACAGGGCAAGGGTCATACCTATAATTTACTGGAATGGTGACACAAAATTGGGGTTCTTTGCCAAGGTGGAAACACTCCCCAAAAATTCTGTGTTGCTTTTTGTTTTTAAATGCTTGCTATCAGTAGGATGAGGCCTCTTGTTTTTCTTTTATTTTCCTGATTTCCCTGGGAGTACTCTCTCTTTCAATCAAATCCTTGCAAGGGATCAGGAGGTGAGACCTTCTAGCCAATCACCTATGGAAATAGGCCCGACAGAAGGACTTGCTGTGGAGAAGTCTATATTGACCTGTGAGTGCTCAGAATTCTCAATTTGCAGTTCTAAATTTATGCAAATAATAATCCTTTCTTAAAAACAGAAAAAAGCTGGGGGGAAAGCAAAAGCACCCTCCTCT
Source organism: Paroedura picta (assembly GCF_049243985.1). Classification (NCBI taxonomy): domain Eukaryota; kingdom Metazoa; phylum Chordata; class Lepidosauria; order Squamata; family Gekkonidae; genus Paroedura; species Paroedura picta. The sequence goes on from NC_135377.1 coordinate 51,733,731, forward strand.
ATATGTGCCACTGTTTGTCAGTAAAATCAGTTTCTATGGCTCTTAAGGCAATATTTTGGAGCTCAGTTGTGCCTGATCAAAGTGGTGACCTGGAGACAACTCATCAACAAACATGGAGCTTAGCTTTTATACTTCCATGCCCCAACCCCGCTGCTACCACCTCCTCCAGGCACTTTTTAAAAAGCAGTAATAATAATTACTAATTAAGCTGCCCCTACAGTGAATGCCCAGAGTGAAGACATTTGTCTCATAAAAATTAGATGATGATTTATTGCATGCAATCATACACACACATGCACAGTCTTTTTTTTTTTTTTTTTTTAAGAATGAACTATTTTCAAATGGATGGAGCAGGGAGGATTTATACAAAGGAAGCAAAAATGTGACCACAGCTTTTATTAACACATACATAGGTGTAGGCACAGCATGGGTAGATCGAGCCTTCTTGTGGCCAGCTGACTGCAAGAAAGCCCCTTGCCAGCAGAGACACCAGAGGGTGTGTATGCCTGAATCTCCAGGTCTCTGGGTCTGCTGGGCCCAAGGGTTTGTTGGGAACCTGGCAGGCTTTGACATCTGCTTTGTGAAAGGAAATAACAGATCACAAGGGGGAAGGATAGTTAAATGTAGAGTTTTCAGCAGGAAGGTATTTTTAAACAAATAATTAGTCAGTAATTTTCTTGGAGTTCCTCTCTCATGGCTCCTTACAGCTTCATTTTATCCTCTCAGTGATCATGTGAGGTAGGTTAGGCTGAGAAGGAATCACCGGCCCAAGGTCCTCCAGGGAATTTCATGGAAAATTGGACCTATGAACTCAGATCTTCCCCCACTTCTATTCCAGCTCTCTAACGCCCAGATTATACTGGCACCAACTTCACTGTCCGGATCCTGTGACCCTGTTCAAGGCAGGGATATTTTATTTCCTTTTTTTGAAAGGAAATTTTCTAATAATGTTTGCATTGCAAGGGGACATGTTCCTGGACATAAATGAAGACACACACACCAAAACATACTTTTGGCAAAAATCTGGGCACAGCTTTTATTAACACATGTGGGTATAGGCACAGCATAGGTAGATCCAGTCATCTTGTGTCCAGCTGACCACAAGGAAACCCCTTGCCAGCAGCCTGATCCCAGAGGCACCAGACACTGCACATGCCTGAATCTCCAGATCTCTGGGTCTGCTGGGCACAAGGGTGGTATCAGGCATGTTGGGAACCTGGCAGGCATTGATCTCTACTAGGTTATTTTTGCTATCTGGAAATGTGAGCCAGCCAGCCTCCCCCTCCTAGAGCGGCCCTGTGTCTCATCATCCACACTGTCTCTTGTAGAAGCCCCGTTTTATGGGGAGTCTGGTATGCAGGCTCAGCCTCCCCACCCCAACACAGAACTGCCGCATGCCTAACCACCACCAGCTGTGACAGTAAGAACCATAATAAACATAAAAGGACAGACCCACTCACTAGTTGGGATGCTGATGGCTACAACAAAGTTCATTGTGGCCTGAAATAAGGGTGGGAAGGGTGGGTTGCCACAAGGCTGAAAGAGGGAGGAAAAGAGATACCAAGGATAGTGTGCAGCTCCCTGTAAGGGGTCACTTCCCCCAGCACCTTGGCCCAACCCCCCCCCCCCCTCAAGCACTGTGTACCAACCAATGTCACCTGAGTATTACATTGGTTTATTCACCTGCAAAGAAATGTATTTAGCTCCAGGCTGTAAGGGATAAACAGCCCAGAGGCAGGACAGTGGAGGAAACTGACTGTTTCAGGTAGTATGAGTTGATATAAATGAACCTGAAGAAATGGCTGCTAGGAGACAGAGAGATGGATCTCAGGAACTGTGTTGACCAAGTAGAAAAAAGAGGGCATACAATCACCAGGTCTAGAATTGCATGGAAGAATCCCCTCTTGTGTCATTTGTACAACATTTTCAGTTATTATATTCCTGGCACTGTGCACTCATATACATAATGAATGTGCTACATGTGATCTTTCTCAGACATACAATCACCATTTATTCTGGTTTGGTATGCTGAGGCAGAGAATGCCCCTTCAGCAGTAAGGGCAATCATGTGCATCAGGAGGATCATGTGTAGTGCATTGTATGGTATGTGTGGTATTATATAATGACTGAAAGGGGCTATTGTGACCTGGAGGTAGCAAAGATGATGAAATGGTGGGATGTGGAGATGTATTGATTTCAACTCAACAGCCAATGCAAGCATCTAATGTCTATATATGTCCTATTTTTTTTTAAATGGAATATAGTTGAAGCTAACCCTGGATGTAAGTGATACAGAAAAAAAATGACTTTCAAGAAAGCTGTTAAGATGAGAATGAATCCCAAGCCAATGTTCCATCGTCAAGAGGCCCAAAGGAGACAAGAAAGTCATATGTAACAAAATGAAGTTCTCAAAAGTTTTAATAGAAAATTTTGACCTTGGGAGATTTTTGCTTTCTGAATATACTGCTCTGTCTAGAAAAGTGTTTTCAGGGGGATACTTAGTGTCACTCTCAGATAGAACATTGACTATTCCCACTGAGCAAACTGCATTCTGCTCTTAACCTCCCCATATAAGCAAGATGAATTATGGACCTGTGATAAAGTTTACTGGTTAGCTGTACTTGAGCTGGTCATTGTTTGACATATGACAGGTAAATGCTACACTGGGACTCCCACAAAGAAATATATCTAGATCTTAGAAATCATCTTGGCAGACTTATTTCACTCATGTAGAAAACATGAATTATCTACAGCTATGTGAATGTTAAAATGCTTCCAGAATAATCACTGTCTATTCCTAGGTGATGCCTTGCACAGGGCCAGAATTTGTGAGGGTAATGCTAGAAGGGAGGGGAATAGTTGAGGAATATCTCGCCAGTCACACACCATTTCAGCTGTGATTCCTGGGGATAACCAGAGGTGGGAGCTGTTGGCTTCTTGCCTCACAGACTGGGACCATTGAATGAGTTGGCTACTGGATTTAGAATCTACAAAGGGTTTGGTTCTATGTTTGCCTTCATGTTTTGCTTGGTTATAGTGTTGTACATTTAAACAGAGCATTTGTTTTTGTGGGTCACTTGCACCCTTTTAAACCCATCGGGCTTCGGATGTCACTGTACATTGCCTAAACGAAACAGAACTTGCTGGTCCTTTGTCTTTTATGGTGGAATTGCCACCTCCTCATTGGCACCCAGTTCCAGCCGCTGGTAGGAAACTGTAAATTTTTCTTGCCAGGGCTCAAATCCAATGCTCATATTCTGCTGGTGGTAGGCTGGGGTCAGCAATGTTTTAGTATTGAAACAAGAAATTGATTATAAATGTGGACACAAAATGATGGGAAGAATCACTGCAGCCCTTGCTTGTGCAACGATTTCAAATAGGAATGTTCAGAGTCTTCTAGAGGGTAGTATTATTTGTATATATAAATTGTATGTTAAAACTATACATGGTACAGATGATATACAAAAACAACAGCAAAAAATAGAGAACCGAAACCACTGACAAAAACACAGAAAAGTACAAAAGCAGCAACAAGTCAGGTTTAGGTTCTGCTGTGCCTCTTAGATGGGGGGGGGGGGAGAGAGAGAGAGAGAAAGAGAGATTGATTAATTTATGCAGTTGTGGGGTAAAGATGTATGATTCATTCAACCATTTAAATACACCAAGACAAAAATAAGTGTCCAGAATAAAGCTGAGGGTTTTTTAAAGTGTCAGGCCGTGTCGGTGGGTGGGGGGAGAGGATATTAACATACCAAGAGTCAGTCACCTTTCCTTACAGTTCAAATAAAAAGTTTGGTCTATAAATAGTAATTGGGAGCCAAAGTATTTTCATGGCCAATTTATCTTTAGTGCAATGGTTTTTTTATTCATCCTCCACAGTGGGGGAGTTGTGAAAATAGCTGACATAACTGGGCCAGTGATGTTTTATTTCTAGACCACTGTGTGTAATTCTAGAAAGTCACTTACTAGATAGGCTGCATTTGACTTGTACAGCTTGCCATCTTCTAAGCTTACTATAAACATTGGCCCTTGTGCTGCCTTGTTCAGAACGGCAGGACTGTACAATAGGGCTTACATAGCAGTCTTGTTGCTAAAAGGCTTGGTATTGGGTGACTGTGCTGGGGTAGCACTTTATGGTATACAATGTACATAGCACAGAATGGAAGGAATTTTCCAGGACCACTTAAAGCAGGGGTAGTCAAACTGTGGCCCTCCAGATGTCCATGGACTACAATTCCCAGGAGCCCCTGCCAGCGAATGCTGGCAGGGGCTTCTGGGAATTGTAGTCCATGGACATCTGGAGGGCCGCAGTTTGACTACCCCTGACTTAAAGTCTGATACAAATATGACACAGGCAGGCAAGAATTTCCCTGTGCCATGAGGTACACAAAGATGGTCCTTAGATATTGCCAGCTGAATGTTAGCACTCCAGAAATCCATGATAATCTGCAGTCTGGAATTGCCCTAGCCCAGCCTTTCTCACCTTTTGTACCATTGAGAAATCCCTGAAACATTCTTCAGGCTTCCAGAAACCCCAGAAGTGATGTGATTGTGTAGAATATAGTTGGGAAGCATAGTTGTGTACATGCCTACCTGGGAACCCTTCCCTTCCCACCCCCTCTAAGTCCTTCATTGGCTGTTTTGGGAGGGATAGGTGGGTCAACGTGACCATATATGGTTATATCACCTGATAAATGTTTAACAAATATAAAAAAATTACCTCCCAACCCACCCAGCAGGGAGTGACGCTTATTTCTATAGGTCATACATATATTAGTTACATAGGTGCAGACCTCCAAACACCTAACACATTTTGATCTTTACAAGTCTTCCTCAGAGGTCAGTATTAAGCCTGAAAAATATTCAGGATTTTGGGGGGCCAAAATTATGGCATTTAAAGGGACCAAGGAACTTTTAAATGCCTTGGAGTCAGTTAACTCCAAGCCACTGCTTCATGGCTTGAAGTAAACTCTGAGGTATCAAAAAAATCTGGAATATTTTTCAGGCTTGGCCATTTCAGTAGCCAGAAAAATCCTGGTCCCTTTAAAAGCCTCAGACTCAGACTTCACTCCAAGCCTTTGTGGGAACTTGTTTACTTTAAATGCCTTGGACTCATGGAGCAAAAAACCACCAAAGGTATTAGGATTGGGGTATATTGGAAAACTCCGATATTTGCAGGGTTCAGTGTATAAAGGTAAAGGTAAAGGTATCCCCTGTGCAAGCACCGAGTCATGTCTGACCCTTGGGGTGACGCCCTCCAGCGTTTTCATGGCAGACTCAATACGGGGTGGTTTGCCAGTGCCTTCCCCAGTCATTACCATTTACCCCCCAGCAAGCTGGGTACTCATTTTACCGACCTCGGAAGGATGGAAGGCTGAGTCAATCTTGAGCCGGCTGCTGGGATTGAACTCCCAGCCTCATGGGCAAAGCTTTCAGACGGCTGCCTTACCACTCTGCGCCACAAGAGGCTCATCGGTTCAGTGTATACAACCCCCCAAAAAACTGTTTTTTTTTTGCACACTCCTATTTAAGATTTATTTCTTCAGTGCCCCTATATGTCTTCAGTGGCTCTGTATGATCTTAGCTAAACTTGTACTCAGTTTTTGCAACTGCTTTAGAAATAAATTCCACTAAGTGCGCAGGTACAAAAGCAGGCAATGCAGTCTATTCACCTTTCATTTGAAAGATGCGTCCAACTGTGCAGGTGCAAAGTCTGGATGACATGCAAGGAATTCCATGCTTTGTGATACAATTAAGTCAATTTAAATGACTTGACTATGACACCAATTCAAGAGATGAAGCCTGAAAAGTGATCCTTCCTGATGGTGTAGACAAAGCTTTATGTAGGGCAGGATTAAGATATGCCAGGGCTCTAAACTAGATCACACTTAAGTGGCCACAGAGCATGGATAAATGGTAATGAATGTTTTTAGTAGTTTTTTAAAAATTTAAAGATCTCTCATAATCTACAACTCTGAAATGTAGGACACAGCTGCATTCAGGATGGCAGGCATCATGCAAGAGTCAGCAGTGTGAGAGGTAGGGCTTTGTGGTGCTTATTTAAGGTGCCTTGTGGCTGAGCTCAGCTTCTCTGCCGCTGCAGAGACAACATCTTACCCACCTTATGTTTGATGGTTCAAAGTTTTAGTTTTTATCGTCACAGCTGCAGAATAAGGGGGGGCATGAGGTTGAGTTTTGGTCAGGGACCAGTTTGTGTACTGGGACCCTCGGGATGGAGGTCTCAGTAAGAGACTGGCTAATACTGAGCATGACCTTACCCAGTTAGGAAGGTCAGGGGCTTGGAGCCAGGAGGTAGGTATGGTTAGAAGAGGTGGATGCCTGGAAACCATTTAACTGGCCTCCTCCATGTGGAGGGCATCAAGGGGTGAGGGACCCACTCTCCTGGCTGGGCTCTTGAGCCCATTTTAGCAGCTGGATGTCTACACAGGGGATGCTCTAACCTCGTGCCAGGCCAACCCTATGTTTATGTGGATAATAAAGATATGGCCTTAGCTTTGTCAAAGAAGCATGACTAGGGTCTAGATTGGCTGAATACCACCCTGCCAGTCAGCAGCTAACCTCAGGATAAAATAAATAAATAAAATTAACAGAAAACCTTGCTTGTATTTTGTCTGGTTCCATAAGTTCTAATGTCTTTGTTCTGGTTCTGAACACATTTTTTTTTTACTGCATAAAGAAAACAAGTAAGTGAATTTATATTTATCTGTGTCCCTCTTCTCTCCCCAGTGGGAATGCTAAGCAGCCTCCTAGGACATGTCTCCCCTCCTCCATTTTTCCACAACCCACAACCACCACCCTGTGAAGTAGGTCAGGCTGAGAGAATATGACTAGACAGAGATCACTCAATGAGCTTCCATAGTAGAAGTGAGAATTCAAACCATGGTCTCTTACACCAATCCAGCTCTTAAAATGAACCAGCACTAAGAAAATTGCTAACAAAAGATTTCTTTCTTTGGTTTTTTTTTTAACTGCTTATTATTTGAGTTGTATTCCCTTACTTGGATTTGGTGTGACTGTGACCTTGTTCAACACTTCGGTTTATGTTTTCATCTTTAAGAGTTTCAAGTAGCTTATGAGCCAGTGAATGTAAAATACAGGAATGCCTCTTAAAACAAATACATTTCCTTTATCAAGTAAGTAGAAAATAGCAGCTGCTTATATGGCACAGGCCCTAAAATGTAAGGGTATAATAAAATAAAATCTGAAACTCCTAGGTTTATGTTATATTTGTTCCTGTCAAAGGGGAACCTAATAAATGCTCTGCTTGGCTTGAAGCTTCTCATGAGGCTGAATTTAGTGTTTGTTTTTCACTCCAGCAAGTCACAATGCATTTTGTTATCGACATTTTTTTTTATGGAAGGCAAAAATACACGTACAATTTAAAATCTAGCACAGAAAGATAATACTGTTTTCCTCTCAAGGATTTTTTTTAAGCAAATACAGATCTAGATAGCAACATAAGATACAACCTACAAGAAAGTTCTCCTGACTAAGCTCCGTTGTAGTGTATGAGGGAAAGTTTGTGCTTCATGCTTCTACATTAATTTGAATATGATGTGTGCAGGAGAGCTTCTCAGGAAATTGGGTGGTAGCAAAGTGTTGTGAAATTATCTCTCTCTCCTCCCCCTGCCCTGTTCTTAATAAGGCTGTTTTAGATGCTTTATTTTCATGTGCCTTTTGACTTGGTGACAGTGCTTCTTGCTGTGGAAGCGACCATTAAAATGGTTGTGTTTTGGCTGAATTCTGCCAAGCATTTTTCTTTCTTCTCTTATTTATTTTGGCTGTTAATTTTACATAACTAATTCACTACAGATGCTCCAGGAGTTTGATGGGGTTCCTAAGTGTAAATGTTTTAATATTTTGAATCCCTGTGGTTTTAGCATGCCAAGTTGATAATATTGATGCCCCATCTCTGGTTAATTGATGCTTAGTCTCTAACTAATTGCAAGATCTCTTCAGAACCCTGCCTTGATTATGGTGTGTGTATGGATAGTTAGCCATTGTTATATGATAGGACTTCAGTTTTTATTTTGTTTTTCACTCTTTGTATTATGTTATTATTTTGTTTACCTAATTTAATGTTGTTCTACCCCAAGGCAGGCAAAGTCCATTTGCCACACTTTTGGCTGTTGCCTTTCATGTCCTCAAACAAAGTAGCAAATGCATGAGTTTGGCGAGAACCCCAGTATAGGGCTGTGATTAATTAACTAAATTAAATCAAATTATAATGAAGAAGAAGAGTTGGTTCTTATAGGCCGCTTTTCTTTCCCCGAAGGAAGCTCAAAGCGGCTTACAGTCCCCTTCCCTTTCCTCTCACCACAACAGACACCCTGTGAGGTGGGTGAGGCTGAGAGAGCCCTGATATCACTGTTCAGTCAGAACAGTTTTATCAGTGCTGTGGCGAGCCCAAGGTCCCCCAGCTGGTTGCATGTGAGGGAGTGCAGAATCGAACCCAGCATGCCAGGTTAGAAGTCCACACTCCTAACCACTACACCAAGCTGGCTCTCGAGGCACATCAAGGTAGATATTAAGGTAAGTATTGGCACATTGAGGTAGGTATTGGCACATCGAGATAGGTAGATATTACTATATTTGTCCTTCCTTATATCAATCAATCTAATAATGAGAAAGAAAATAGAGTGTCCTTTTACAGACTCAACAAATTAGTATGTATAGCAAATTAGATGATTTTTGATAACTTTTATTTCCCAACATTCAACAATTTTACAGTTTTGAAATATAGAGGTGTATTAAAAGTTTTACCATGCAACTCCCAAAATATACATTGGTTTCTGTGGTCACTACCAAAAACAACAGCAGCAACATTTGGGCTTTCTATTTAATTTAAACTTAATCTCAATAGACTTGAAATCCATTGAAAAATTCTCAATTCTTATGGAGCAGCAAAAACACAATGTGGGGGAAAGGCAGCATCATATGATACTGTAGTATCATTTCTGGCTGTATCCCCAGAAATGACATCACAGTCTTTCAAATTTATCACAGTATCTTCATAAAGCTGTGATGTCACTTTCTGATGGGAAGTAGAATTATGGTGTTGCAGTATGACATTTACCCTGATTCCAAAACCTGCTGGGGATTGTCAGTAGATGGCTGGCAACCCTAGTCAAGGTAGATGTATAAATACTCTCACCAATGAATATGCATATGAGCAGTTTGGTGTAGTGGCTAAGAATGGCAGATTTTAATCTGGTGAGCCAGGTTTGATTCCCCATTCCTCCACATGCAGCCAGCTGAGTGACATTGGGCTTATCATGGCTGTGATAAAGCAGTAATATCTCTCAGCCTCACCTACCTCCCACAGTGTCTGGGTAGAGTAAAGGGAAGATGATTGTAAGCAATTTTGATACTCCGGGTACAGAATATAAAATATATAAAAACTAACTCTTCTTCAGTTCTGGTCTAACAGTGTCATTCTAAGTAGAGTCACACCTTTCTAAGACACTGAATTCAATGTACTTAGAAGGGTTTTAATTCTACTTAGGATTGTACTTTTAGTCTCTCAATCTTTTTAAGATGCCTTGTCCAATAGATAAATCTGTTGCAGATAAAAGCAACTAGTACAAACCACAGTTAAAAAGCCAGCTATAGAATCCCATTTAAAACTCCCTAACAAATCATTTTGGACAGTCTGAATCAAGACCTCACAATACAGTGGAGTTTGATCAAACTACACTTTATAAATTGGTAAAGCCAAACTTATGATGCTGGTGACTATCATGCATATAACTTTTCTGCCTCTCCCGCTCACTGCAGCATAATGATCTCCACAAAATGCTATTCGTAGGAGATAGGAGACCTTGACGAATGATGCAGGGGAAGTGGGGAATTGGTGGAAATTGTCACTTTAGTCTGAATCCAACCTGATGTGTCTTTGGGGAAACTAAATTCACGGTAACTAGGGGTGGGCACAAACCAGAAAAATGCAGTTTGTGATTCGTCCATGAATCAAACCATAAACTTATTCATGAACAGAATGAGTTAATGGTTTGTGGCCCTGCATACCCTATTGAAATGAGCTGAATTCTCTTTAAACAAACAAACAAACAAAAAAAATAGCTGAGTGACATGGAGCAGGCTGCTGTTTTGTGGCTTTCACAGGGAACTACCCAGCAGGTTTTGAGATTACCTTGTCTAAAGAGACTGCACAAGACAAACTAAAGCAGCTGAGCTGCAGGGAACAGCCTGCTCCAGACGACTTAATTGACTTGTCATCTCTCTTTATCACGGTTTCTTGAAATTTACTGATTCATGTCCTTTATATATGCTGTTCATTCTACTGGCTCTGATTTCCACCCAATTTGCTTCTTTTTCTGTACACTTAAATCTAATCTTGTTCCACTGCTCCTCCCCACCATCATGTACATGTGTTAGTACCTTCTCTTTGTACACCTTGAGCCAGCTTGGTGTGGTGGTTTAGAGCAGTAGCATCTAATCTGGCTAGCTGGGTTTGATTCCCTATTCCTCCACATGCAGCCAGCTGAGTGACCCTGGACTCATCACAGCACTGACAAAACTGTTCTGACCGAGCAGTAATATCAGGGGTCTCTCAGCCTCACCAATCTCCCAGGTTGTCTGTTGTGTGGAGAGGAAAGGGGATTGTAAGCCACTTTGTGTCTCCTAGTAGAGAAAAGCAGCATATAAAATCTCCTCCTTCCCTTCCTCTCCCACCCCAAGTTCTGGGAAACTTCATACCAATATCATTTTGATCCTGAATAATGGCTAGCAAGTTGCCATCTTTCTGTACAAAAAGACTTTAAAATTATTCAGAGAGGTAAGGAAATAGCAAAAAGGCAATCAGAACCTCTAATCAGAAAGAATACCTTGTTAAACCAATATCATATCTGTTTGAGCAGAAAAGTCAGCTGGAAACAAAGAACAGATGAGAAACAGTGGTCCTGGTTTTATACAGATATATTCCACAACAATGAAGAAGGAAAGAGAAAAAACTAACGACTATGATCAGTTGGCAGGATAGCTTCTAAGCAGCAGTGAGTTTTTCAAGTTTCCTTGTGCTGCCAAAAGTTTTTTGCATGTGCTTAAAAGTCATGAAATTCTTTTCACAAACAATTATTTCTCAGCTTCCTTCCCATTTCCCTTCCCCAGGTACTATTATCTTATGACATAGAGGATAACGTCCTGTTGCAAAACAGGAACACTAGAAAAAACATCAAACACTCCACTTCATTGTGTTAAAAGGCTTTGATGCTACCATGAGCAAGCAGAATGGAAGCAAATATTGGTGTGTGTGTGGGGGGGGGGGAAGAGAAGCAAAAGGTGGTGGAACATCTGAACAGAATCCAGAAAACAAAAAGTTTATAAACTGAACCGCTATAAATTGCTGCTAGCAAGAGCTGTAGTATCCACATGGCAATCTGGTAGTGCAGGTGGAGATTTAAACTTCACTGAACAAGCCCACCCACTGCTTACTTGGGAGAAACGTGCTCCCTGCTGTTTGCCTATTAGTCTCGGAAGGAAGATCACGCAGGTCACCAACAGCATGTATTTATTTGAATTATGCACAGTGATGTAAGTCATTAACGGTTTAGCACATACAGAGTGCTAGTCAAAAAGAAAATAGTCTTTTGTTTGGAGAGTCCTTTGGGGACAAATTTAAGACCATGACAAACCCCCAAACCCCATAAGTTTAAATAAGGGAATTAAGCATGGCCAGAAATGAGCACATGGGCACATACTAGAAATACAAGAATATGCAATTTTATGGTTCTTTTGATTATTGTACATAGTTTGGAAGACCATTCCCAACGCACTTTTTTTTGGGTGGGGGAGGAAAAATATGTTATTTTTTTTGTTTACCTTATGGCAGTCACCTCACAAAAGCTAGTGAAGTGTAGTGGTTAGAGTTTCAGGATGGAATCTGGGAGACCCAGGTTTGAATATCCAGTCTGCTGCATAATCTAGCTGTGTGACCTTGGGCTACTCAGACACTCTCAGCCTAATCAACTTCCCAAGGCCACTGCAAAGATAAAATGGAACAGAATGATGTAAGTTGCTTTGGGTTCATGCTGTAGATAAAGGCAAGGTATAAATATAAGAACAAATGAATAACTATAGTTTAAAGTTGAAGGTAAAGGTACTGTTTTTCACCTTTAAGGCCATATGTGCTCCGTGTCTGGATTGTCTGAAGGACCACCTGTCTGCCTATGATTCATTCTGCCAGTACCAGGTTGGTGGTCCCTGGTCTGAGAAAGGCCCGCCAGGTCTTGATCAAGGATAGGACCTCTTTGGTCCTTCCCCTACATGGTGGAATGAGCTCCCAGAGAATCTCAGGGCCCCTTTGAAGTTGTCTGAGTTTCTCAGGGCCTGCAAGATGGAGCTCCTTCAACAGGTGTATTGTTGAGTCCAGTTAGGGCCAGGAACATCTTGGGGTTCCCCTTGCAAAGCTGCTGCCACCCCACAATAAATTAGACTATCTGGATTATAGAGATGCTTGGTTTGCTGCTTATTATAAATGGGTTTTTATTATGTATTTTATAATGTTTTAATTGGTTTGAATTATATTTTATTGTATTTGTATGGATGTTGGAAGCTGCCACAATCCAGTAACTCTGGGAGCGGCGGCATATACATTCAAATAAATTAAAAAATAAAAAATAAAGGTAAAATATGGACAGGTGAGTGGGTGAGAAGGAGAAAGGAAGCAGAGAAAGGTAAGGATATGGAGGCTGCCAGGAAGAGAAAAACAAGAGTGTGGAGAATGGGATAAAGGGGAAACTGAGCTTCTCCTTGTGAGTCCTTGTGGGTTCCCCACTGTGCAACTGAGCCCCTCCCAATGGCTAGCCAGTCACAACTTGGTCGATCTTTTGCCATGGAGAGGCTTCCATGGTCACAGAAAGAAAGAAAACTGAAAATGAGTGGATTGACTACTTGGTGGAAAGACAAGAAAGGGGAGTTGGCTATGTGGGGCTTTTAAGGAAGGGAAAAAGAGATGCCCACCACAATTCCTTGCGTCTACAAAGAAACTCAACCTTTTCAATTTAACCAGAATTTTCTCAAAAATCAGCAATAACAAATCATCAATAACAAATACAGATCCTTTATTCATTGTCAGCATACTTTCTGGTACCATTCCAAGTGTTAGTTTTCTTCTATAAACCCCACACAAATGTTAGGGCCCGCAATACCTTGCCCCATAAAAATACTGCATGCTTTAAGATCATAGCAGGTTACCAGCTTTGTGGATGCAGTACTTGCATCCCCTAGAAGCAGGTTCTTTCCAGCTGCTGACCCAGTATTATGGAAAGCCCTTTGCCCTCCTCACAGAGGCCCACATGGCTTAATCACTTGTATCTTCTGGGAAGCAAATAAATCTATTGTTGTATTTCTGGGCTCTTGAGGGTAAAGGATTAAAATTGCGGTCTTTGCTGCTGCTGTGTTAGTTTGTTTTATTGAGCTCACTGAATGTCAATTTTCCTTTGGGATGCTAAATTATAATTTTTGCTATAAACCATTTTGTGAAAAATTGGCAATCTGCAGTGTACTAATAAATTTGAAATCTATGGAACATACAGTGTTTATCCATGGCAGGATCTTGATCTACCTTTCATTGTATTTTTTCTGTATCTGTATCACTATGAGCATGTAGCCAACATGAGCATATTCAATGAAGTGTTGCGTTTTTGATTATGGATCACTGTTTACTTGAGAAGTTTTGAACTTCTAGCTTCAGAACACGGAACACTAAGCATATGCATCAGGTTTCACCCAATCTGAATTGCTTACTCCTGACACTTCAGAATAATCCTTTGATGTATGGAATGAATTCTACCACTTAATTATGAAGTCCTAGTCATACATAATCTGGTTGAGTGTGCTTATAAAAGCTGCCCTTCATACCAGATTGTTCAGGATAAATCCCAAACAGTTCTTAATTAATTCTCCCAAGGACAATTTAAGCTGTGAAATTGATTGGAGAGGTGGGATTAGGGTAAGAGAATCTATACAGTTGAGCAGCATCCCCCAATTTAGCTAATTAAAAAAAATATATTTATTTTAAAATCCTTTCCCTATACTGTATTATTCATACTGGATGTTTGTTCATCGTCTGTTAGCCAGCCTGAGCTATTTGATGGTACTACACAACAATCTATCCTTACACCACACTGCATTGCAAGATATTAATTTTTTGGAACTAGTTTTCCAATAATTGTATTTATTTTCTATTTTTCAGATTACATGATAGGCCATCTCTTTATGTAGCATCAAATGTTATTTTAAAACTTTAGATATAGCTTAGTGACTGCTGTTGAACATTCATGGATCATTTATCTCTGAATGCCTGACAGTGTTATAGTTTTATTCAAATAGGAGCAAACAAAAGCTTTTAAAAACATATCCTGGGAGACGAATATTGCTTGCAAACAGTTATGCAGAGATGTGCATTAGAGGGATTATACTACCAAATGGGGATGAGGTTCCAGCAGTCTCATTCCTCAGGACAGAGCTCTTGAAAAAGACAAAAACAACTAAATAAGAATGCATTTATATATATGGAATAGATAGGAGGAAGAAGATGTAGATGTAACCAAAAGAATCAGAAACAGCTATTAAAAAAGACGACCGTTGAAACAGAATATATGCTTTTAATAAACAATAATGGGAATGCTGTAAGCATACCAAGTTATTTTTTAAATAAATTTCAGAAGAATCTGTTTAAAATGTGAAAAAATGGTTGTGATAAGACCGACAATACAGATTTTGATTTCTTGAGTGTCACAGTAGACATAAGGTAAGGTAAAGGTATCCCCTGTGCAAGCACCGGGTCATGTCTGACCCTTGGGGTGATGCCCTCTAGCATTTTCATGGCAGATTCAATATGGGGTAGTTTGCCAGTGCCTTCCCAATCATTACCGTTTACCCCCCAGCCAGCTGAGTACTCATTTTACCAAACTCGGAAGGATGGAAGGCTGAGTTGACCTTGAGCTGGCTGCTGGGATCGAATTCCCAGCCTCATGGGCAGAGCTTTCAGACAGCATGTCTGCTGCCCCACCACTCTGCACCACAAGAGAATCTAGACATAAGGTAGTCTTTAATAATGTACATTTTGGTGTCATTCACACATGTATCTAGCTCCCTACTGAACATAATGCGATTTTGTAACACTTCAGAAGCTTCTATGGAAGTACTGGTCTTTTTAGATCTAGGAATCTCCTTAAAAGTTGAAGGACGGTTTTCCCATTCAACTTACTGCCATTTAAAAGCCAATTAGCCTTGTCAAAGTTAATCCACTTTTTCTGAGAGGATAGGAACTTCTTATGGCCCAATACTCAAACTGTTAATGTGGCACAGCCTTACTAAATCAGAGTAGCAGTGTGAAGTTCACATATCATTAATTCCCTTTGGACTGGAACTATATTTCAACTGACCATAATCAATGGAGAAAGGTACAGATTTCTCATCGATGTCTCCTGATACACCTTGAAAATTAATAGCTTTGGAAGCTATCCCATCTCTCCATAATAATTTATTTTCCCCTCTAATATTTTTTGCAGCCTTCATATTTGGTTCATTTGCATAAGGCTCCTATCTTTACATATCCAGGATTTATCTGTCCCTAGTGATCTTTCATACATGGAGTCCTAATCCTCTCTTTGTGACAACATAATCATTTCAGCAGCAGCTAATTGTAACATTTCAAACAGGGGATTAAACTTCAGGTTAGGAAATATGAAATTATGAGCTGATGAACTCCAGTGGGAAAAAAAATCTGGTTTTGAATACCAATCACCTGAAATGCTGCAAGAAAGAGAAGCAACCCCCCCCCCCCATCCAAATGTTTATTGGAAAGGGATAGTAGGAGCTGTTTCATTTGTTACGGCTTGGATCCCATGTAAACTTTTCAGTTGTGGGAAGGGATTTTAAAAATTACATTTCCTTTCCCACCCTGCTTCACCCCATGCTGTTTCTGAGATCCATTGATGATCAGATGGACCGTTTATGCACTGGGAACTTCACTGCACAAGCTCCCGTGCAGGAACACAAATCGGGGGCGGATGAGGTGCACCAGGCCAAATGCTCCCCCATGTGGATGCAGGAAGAGGTGGGGCAACCTGCCACGACTAAAACTCTACCCTACAGCCCGGCATGAAACACCCAGTGCATAAACGGTCATGCAGAGTTTGGGGAGGCAGGCCAAGCAGTCGAAGTAGGAGCTTTGCCTCCCTTCCACTGGGGAAAATGTCTTCCACAAAATAAAAAGGTAGAACCTGAACTATTGTTTTTAAGTGTGTGGTCATCTAAAATACCAAGTGTGAATGTGTCAACCAGGTATTTCAAGACATACGCATCTTACAGGGATAAAACGGAGGCCCCAGTTCTCTATGCAATGTTCTGTGACAGATCTCTGATTTTGTTATGACATGCGCACTTTACAGTCATTTTTTGTGGGGAGAATTTACTACTGTGGAGAGAGGCAGAACCCTGGTGATGCATACAATCCAGCCTATGCATGTTAATTGAAACAGAGATATAGCAGGTTGGGTCCTGTTTAGTCAGAAGTAGGTTGTACTCAATAAAACTTTCTCACCACAGAAACAGTACTGAAGCAAAATATGGGCCTCCATTGAGAGCAAACAAGGTGCCAGTTTGGTGTAGTGGTTTGCAGTGCGGACTTCTAATCTGCTGAAGGGGGGTTGATTCTGCGCTTCTCCACATGCAGCCTGACCCAAGGCTGACCTTAGGCTTGCCACAGTGCTGATAAAGCTGTTTTGACCGAGCGGTAATATCAGGGCTCTCTCAGCCTCACCTACCTCATAGGGTGTCGTGGGGAGAGGAAAGGGAAGGCAATTGTAAACCACTTAGAGACTCCTTCAGGTAGAGAAAAGTGGCATATAAGCAACAACTCTTCTTCTGAAAAACCACTCTTCTCTTCCCTGCCAATAGAAATGCAATTTCACTGGCAAAAGTGCTGTTATGGCAATGGCTGGGCAGCTTAGCAGCCAGTCCACTACATCTGTATAAGTGCTTGTCCACAGGGCCTTTTCAGCATGACAGAGAACCCTGGAAAGGTCAGGTTTCTGACTATGCAATGAAAGTCATATATGCAGGTGCTCTGTACACATGTTCCAATGAAAGCGCCTAAGTTCAAGAGGAGATTTAACCATAGTCCCCCCCCCCCCATGCTTATTCACAGGAATGTCTGAAAAGTGACATAAAATGTCACATGAGAGCACACTGAGACTAGTTTAGAGGGACTAAAAGGTAGCTGAGGTGATCTGTTCTTGAAAAATAACTTTATTAGATCAGGGATGCTTCCATGCTTGGGTGGAGATAGATGGAACTAGCAACTTACTTCTTTCTTACTTAATTACTTCTTTCCACAACTGAGAAAGTGTCTACCATTAATCACTAACTTTTTAATATCCCCTTATGTTTTTGTGAAGGACAACTGAACCCAAAGGACAGATTTTGTCATTTTAGCAAGGTAGTATCCAATCTTCAGCATCATGCTGCATATTTGTTGTGACACTGTTTACTAATTTACTACTAATTTACTCTCTCCTTGTATCTGTACTCTTATGATTTTTATTCCATTGTCAGAAGAAGTGTGCATGCACATGAAAGCTCACACGTTGAATAAAACTTTGTTGGTTTTAAAAGTGCCTTTAAACTAACATTTTATTTTATTAGACCATGTATGGAAGGTTCTCCTCACCCCAGTCTACTCAGTGCAAAAACTGCAGAGGGTTTTCTTTTCTGCAACTTTTATTTAACTGGTTTTTATAGGTCTGAGAATCAAGTTGAAGTCAATGGTATTGATTATATTTCAGAACACAGTTCTGCGACAGTCTGCTCCAAAGCGGCAAAGGTAATCAGCCTTCATTTCAGATTACATTTGTCAGCACTGCATATTGCCAAACTGTGTCTTTGACAAAGTGTTTTGAAGCCTCATTTACCACAGATGCGTGAGACTTCAGTCAATAACCAAATATTACTGCACTAAAAAAGGGGGAAAGTATTTTTAAAGCAGTTCTGCAGTTTGCAAGTGGCATTCTTCAGAAGACAAGCAGGGATGCTGGGTGCAAGAATCTTTTGGATTTTTAAGAAAGAAACATTGGACAGGTCACAACTGGAAATTGTTTACTTTTTTCTTGTTTCAATGCAAGGAGGATGGTCTTTTTGGATTCAGGTGGCTGAGAATTCAGGCACAAGGGGAATGTGTACTCTTTCATGTGCATGCATTATTTGCATGGCAAAGAATAAGCAGAGCCACTGGTTGATGCAGCGGAGGGTAGGCTGGAGGCAGACATGGCCACCACAGTGGCATGTGCAGTGTGTGCTCTGTGCTTATTCAGTGCACACTATATAGAAGAGGCAGGCGGGACCCATGGCATCTATAAAGGTGCCATGTATGTGGGTCCCATCCTCTTTGCTCAGCATGCTGTGGAGCAGCTTCCCTCCCTCCCACCATACGTAATATGTAAACAGCTGTGTGACTGTGTACGAGGTGGATGGTTCATGGTTAATATTTCATCATGGCTGTGGGTTTTGCATGGGATGGAGCCTGTTGGCAGGGAGTCTGGTGGGTGATCAGACTCCCTGGGGTTCAGGGCCTCCATATGAGACGGCAAGTAAACAAGCATGGCAAACCCAGCTGGGGGCCAGGAGCTCATTGCCAGGTGGCCTCGGGGGCAACCAAAGCAGGTGGGTGCCTGGTGGCTCACCCCACATAGGTCGCCTCCTGTAGGGCAGACTTCAGTAGCCAAGGGGATCTGCTCTCCCAACTGGGAATGGTGCGGATCCCCACAGCGCCTCTGGAAGCTGCGGATTTTGGTGCTAAGTCAGGCTCCCTCTCCCATGCTGTGCCAACCCTCCCATGGGGAGATAATAAAGCTGTGGCCATGTTTATAGCCAATAACTGTGTTTCGCATCTTATTTTAGCCCAAAATGCCCTCCTGCAAGTCAAAAGCCTTGCATAAAGTAAAATTATTTACTAAAATCATAAAAATTAAGCAAATGTCTGTTTAGA
The DNA here is from genome assembly GCF_049243985.1 of Paroedura picta. Classification (NCBI taxonomy): domain Eukaryota; kingdom Metazoa; phylum Chordata; class Lepidosauria; order Squamata; family Gekkonidae; genus Paroedura; species Paroedura picta. The sequence continues at coordinate 51,752,761 of NC_135377.1, forward strand.
ATTAATATTAGTGTTCAGGCAAAAGGGAACTCTAAAAGGGAGCTGTACTATTCCATGACCAAGAAACATCCTGCTCAGTTGCCCCAACTATTTATTTGAATATCCCTGACAATAACTTTCCGATATAACTTCATGGTCATAAATGTTCAAAGCTTGCTCAAGTCCTCATTCCCAAAATTCTTCAGGTGTTTTTGGGCTCAGTGTGATATAAAGAATCTAATCATTCTGTATAGGTTTTAAATTATATTTTTTGTGTTCATTTATTGGTAAGCTTAACTATATAGTCTAAACATCTGAACAAACTAACTTACTATCATGAAATGTATTGCAACACCGCATTCTGAAGCATCTTTAAAAGAGCGTCAACAGAATTGTTAAATATCACTGTTGAAATTCCTGTCTTTCTCCATCAACGTCATCATCTTGTCCACCTCATTATATCAGCTTTCTATCATGTTTCCAGTACTTTCAAGGGACTGTTATTAAAACTCTCCGTTTCTGTAATCCTGCATATGGCTTGATTATTTGTTATGGTCAATACATATGTTTAAAACATATGGCAGCTGTCATCCCATGGTATACCCATGTCTCTAGCTTCAATAGGAGAGTCTCAATAAAGCTTCCTTATGACATCCAGCAGACTTATTGGACTATATTAGCTGGATTTGTACACTCCTTCTTATTAATTTGAACCATCATAGAAGAGGTTCATTCCTGAGGGAACCTGCCAGACTTATCTATACAAGTAAACAGAGTGGTTTAAAAAGGTGCCTACTGGTGCGGAAAAGCCTTAAGCAAGTCGGGGTGGATAAAATTTTCACTTGGGGCTTTAGAACTCCTAATTCTAGAGATTTTATTTCACTGATAATAATAAATTAGGCCACTCTATTATTGTGGGTTTGATCATTAGTTTAGAAGACTATTTTCCCAGCTGTCTTTGGATATCTTGGAACCCAACTCATTGAATGTCCTCCCTTATGAAGTTGCAAGAATGTGCCAAAACTCCATCAGGTTTTATTGAGCTAAGGCCAAGGCTCTTGTTAAGATTTTGTTATTGAACAAGGTTTTTTCATGTCTGAGTAGGCATTTATTATGGAGCTCAAAGTCAAACAGTTTGTTTCTTTTTTTGCTTGTAGGCCTCCCACGGTATACCATTCATGTGGAAGTATAATGGGGTTAATTTTCTTGATGCCATTTTTAGAAGTGTTCCCTAACCATACTGCATGGCAAGCTGCACCACAGAAATAACTTGAGATGATGCCTACATGATGCCCCACATGATGATGCTCCTTTGCTTCTCCTTCCATTCCATTTTCCTTGTTTTTTCTATGCTGGTCGCTTGACCTCTGCAACACTGTCTTCCCTCCATTATGTTTCTCAGCCTGGATTAAAAATGAAGTCATAGTAAATGACAACTGTATTAGTTGTATTTGTCTACTGCAATTTAACAATGTATTATATTCAGTCTAGGTTATTTACTGATTTAATTTTTTATCTTGCTTTTCCTCATAGGAACTTAGGGCACTCTACAGATTTCCCTTAATTTTATCCTCAAAACAATCTTGTGAGGGGATTTAGACTAAGAGGTAATGACTAAACAAGGTCACCTAGTGACATTCATGCCAGGGTGAGGATGTGAACTCAGATCTCCTTTGTTTGGCTGTGCCACACTAACTATATCACTGTAACTGAACTTCCACAATTCCACAGGGCCTGCAAAAGGGGGATCCTGCACCAGGCATTTGCTTGAGTCCAACTGACCCAACAACATCCACTGGTCCCCCCTCAGATACTCCCTCCATGACCTGCACCAGCCTGACTTTCCTAGGGGTTTTGTCTAAGTTGTCATTCTATTTGGAACCACTGTTGGATTATTGTTAATATGTTATTTATGACTGTGTTATATGTTTAGACTGTTCTATGTATCACCCATGCAGTGTTTTATGCGAACTGCCCTGAGCCTTCACAGGTTTTTGTAAGTTTGTATTTTATAGCAGGTTACATGTAGGACAAATTTTATGTATTGCTAGATCTGACCCCACTTCTGCTCTATTATGGAGCAATTACTCTGCCCCCTCTCAAATGACACCAATAAAAATAAAACAGGTAAGCTGCTGTCTACACAGTGGCATTCTCAGCTTGATAATATTTGAGCATGGTCCAATCAATTGGTCAGATCACTGGGAAATTGAATTTGTGACAGATCAATTGACTGGTATGCCAACCCCGCAGATATTGAAAGCCTTTGACTATCAAAATGTACTCTTTCAAAGAAAACTGTGCAACCTGCTCCGAGTTTCGTTTTATTTCTGGTCTAAAAGCGACCACATTTTGTTCTTCATCAAATATCCTGGGATGTGTAGTGATAACTAAGTAGGATCAAGTGACACTCTGCTGGAAGCTCATTCAGTGACTCTAGGCCACCCGCTCCCTATTTCTCAGCCTAATCTACCTAACAGGTTATTAACAGCAAGACGGAGGAAGGGCAGGATAAAAATTAAATAACTGAATTTGTTCAGATTTTAAGACACTCTCATATTGATCACAGTTATTAAGTCTGAAGGTAAGTCCGAAGTTGTTTCTTTTTGCTTGTAGACTTCCCATTCATGTGGAAGTCTAATTGCATTAATTTCCTTGATGCCAGTAAAACACACAAATTCAGAGTGTAAAGTTTATCATTTACGAACCTAGATTTCAGCCATTCACAAAATACAGGCATTAAAGGACAAATGGAAGAAAGTTTACTTTACCCAGTTTATTTCAAATGCCAAAGAGGAGGCTGTTGACTTCAGATTTCTGGAAAGGTAAATGTCATGGCTAAAGGAAGCCTACATTTAGTTTTTCACAAAACTCTCTAAGTGCCATGTTGACTTATCTTCCTTTTTCTGTAGCTCTAGGCAGCAATTTCTCAGGTACTTCTAAATGAATTATGGAATATCTGTTTTTAAACATTTTTTACCTCTAATTGAGGTAAAATACTTATTTTGCTTGCTAGTCTGTTTCCATTCTATTCTGCTTTCTTCATTTATACATGGTGCATTTTCTTCTTTCTCATTCTGAAGTGAAGGCAGACTCCCACATGGGAGTCTAGCATGCATGCTGTTATTGGTGTGGCTTCGCTGAGTAACTGGCTGGCTGGCTGGGCTGGTGGCAGAATGGCTGGGAGGAAGGAAGAGGAAGTGGGCAAGGCGAGCAGAGTGGCTCAGACAGACAGTCGGGATATTGGAGTTCTTTAAAGATGGCTACAGTGGCTGCGGCCACCATGGACACCAGTGTGACCACTGTGTGCTGTGTGTGCTGAAAGCCCTACAGTGTGAGCTGCTTCATGACTGAGTGTGACATATGCAAGGATTGATTCCACAGCAACTGTGTCAGAGTAGAAGAACATCATGTTGTTGACATTGATTGTGCAGTTCTTCATGGACCCTCCTTAATGAAAAAGAAAACGAACTGGTACAGGCATGACTATACTTAATTTGATGATGGTACCAAACATGAACATTTGTAAAACAGCTATGAGCTCATTCATTTGCCAGTGCTGATGAGATCATTTTGAAAATGCATGACAGCCAGCTAATGAAAAGATACCTGGGCTGTTTCTGCACTTACTTTGTTTTTTCCATTGTAGATCCTGCTGAATTCAGATTGATTTGAACTTGAGTCTTCCTCTAACCCAGCGGTACCCAACTCCTGGTCCGGAGACAGGTACCAGTCCGTGGATCATTCAGTACCGGGCCACGGCTCCTTCCCGTCCTCCTCCCTGGCTGCTGCCTCGGGAGCTGCCCTGCCGCTGGCTCACCTTTGGTCCTCTCCAGCGGCCACCATGGCTGGGGCTCCCCCTCGGCATGGCACTGCACAGCTGCTGCTCGCAGCACCCCCCAGAGGGCAGCAGGAAGTCAGGGGCACTGGCAGGAAAGCAAGTGGAGCAGGAGCTCAGGCTCCAATGTCCCTTGGCAAAAGACTACCCCCCTGGGCCTCAGTAAAATAGTCAAACGTTGACCGGTCCCTGGTGATAAAAAGGTTGGGGACCACTGCTCTAACCCCCTTCCCATTTGAAACAGAAAGTGTTCTGCATTTGATTGGGGAAGCTCACAGCGGAAAAGGGAGACAAGTGCAACAGGAGTCTCTTTGTTTCTTTTCTTGAATGTGTGTGGGGGGGAGAGGATTGGAGACAGCAGAGGAGGGGGAAATAACTGGAGGCAAATTTCTGCTGAGAGAAGTTAGGGCTTCTGGAGCACAGTTTAAGACAAGCCTCGCAACTGGGAACCAGGAAATCTTTGAACTGATGCCTTGGCCAATCAGGGAAGATTGCTTTGCTATGAGGCCTGGAGAAGGAAGTTAATTCACAAAAGGAGAAATCTGCACTTACTGATAGCGATTTTTCAAATATTGAGGGTTATATCCACTTCTGGATATTGTGGGGGGAAAGGTAGGGTCACTCTGGATTAATCATGCATGTTGCAGAGGGAAAATTTAAAGTGCCCAAAATCAAAATGGAAATTGAATTCAGTGTAGACAGGAGGGATTTATTCGAACTGGGAGTGGGTAAAAAGAAGAAGAAGAGTTTGTTTTTATATGTCGCCTTTCTCTACCACAAAGAGTCTCAAAGCAGCTTACAGTTGCCTTCCCTTTCTCTCCCCACAAAAGATACCCTGTTAGGTGGGTGAGGCTGAGAGAGCCCTGATTTTACTGCTTGGTCAGAACAGCCTTATCAGTGCTGTGGCGAGCCCAAGGTCACCCAGCTGGTTGCATGTGGGGAAGTGAAGAATTGAACCCGGCTTGCCAGATTAGAAGTCTGCACTCCTAACCACTATACCAAGCCCTGTGCAGGCTACACCCTGGAGAAGCTTGGGTTTGATGTTCCCATTATGGTTCCCAAATTAGATGGCTTATGTCTGAGACTTCCTACCCCTACTTTCTCTGTTTTCTATGTGGAACAATACATAGGTGGTGATAAAGTGATAGATGTTATTGAAGTGGCAAGACAGGTGGACAGTATAATGAAGCTCCATAATTATGTTAAGTATTTTATGAATCGTGACAGACCAAAAGTATTAAATGTGATGAGCACTTAATTTTCAAACACAAAGATGTCAGAATTAGTAGAAGTTCCTGAAATTGCCAGAAAACACACATGGGTGGAAAATTAGTAACCAGATGACTCCATTTTTCCTAAGCCTTTTGTTCAGAAAGTCAAGGATAGCTACAAAGACTTCCATATTGATTTGGGGGGCACTTCTGTCTGGTATCATGTTCTCTGGGTTGAGAAAATCTTCTATTTAATCAAGCCTACTAATGACAATTTGGCAAACTATGAAATGTGGAGTTAATCCTCCACACAGAGTGAAGTTTATTTTGGTGATGCAGTTGACCAATATTACAAATGTGTTGTGAAACAAGGACATACATTATTTGTTCCAACAGGCTGGACTCATGCTGTGCTCACATCTCAGGACTGCATGGCTTTTGGAGGATTTTTTTTGCACCACCGCAACATTGGCATGCATCTCAGGTATTATGAAATTGAGTGTATACCAGTCCCTCCTTTCTCCAAGCCGCATTCTCCCCAAGCTCACCCATAAAATCTCCAGGCATTTCTCCATCTAGAGCTTACAACCCTAGTCTAACCTAGTCTGACCAAAACTTTTTGAATGCAAGTTTCCCAAAAACCTTTTCTTTCTTGCCCTACATATTCCCACCCCTTCAAAACTATGATTTACTTTTGCTTTCACTGTCACCTACCTAACTGGTACGCTTTCCATTGTCCTACATGGCAATTTATATTCTAACTAATATGTGTGCATCTTTCTTACCCTGCCTAATTATCATCCCACACATGGAACCATCAGAGTCCTGCAAAATACCACCAAATAGCCATCATCCTTAGGTACTGCCTTTCAGCAGATGTCATAAGGTCAACAACAAGTAATAAAGTTTATGAAGCTTATTTATGGGAGGATTTGAGTTGAAGTAATAATGTGGAAGCTTTGCTATCTACAAAAGGGGCATTCTGTTTTCCCTTTACCTTTTGGAGGAGAGATGACAATGTTATTTACATTCATTATGTGGTTATGTTTCATTACCCTACCTAATAGTATGAATCAACGAAACAGCAGAGCCTCTGGTTAGCATTGGAGGTGACGTATTATGCAGGGTTGATTGCAAATACACAACTACCCAATAAGGCTAATTCAGCAATATGCAAGAGGTTCACCTTAACATGAAGAATATTCTGTCCAAAGGACACTAGCAATAGGACAGGGATTTATTCATTTATTTTAAAGAAAAGGGGTCAAAAACATCAAGGAAAACAATATAGGGATGTTATTTTAAATGCAAGGGAAGAGTTTGTGGATGAAATTAATGACACAAGCAAGGGACTAAAGCTTTTAAAAATGGTTTTTGGTATCTTCTACAGGTATTGAAGCAAATTGGTCACGAAGTGATACTTTCAGGTTAATTGCAAGTCAAGGGTGAAATACTCTGCTGAAATGGGAAGATGAATAAGTAAAGATTAGTGACTAGAATTAGTGAGTGTAACTCAGGTGGCCTCTGATTTACATTTTATTCATGCTTGGATTATAACATCCCACAGGGTAATCATCCTTCATGATTCTAATTTTTTGGGTGTACACTTATAATGCAATGCAAGAAACTACACTTTTTGGTCAGGAAATATTTGAGAGGACTGTGGGGTTGGACTGTAAGAAGAACTAGTCTGATGCTGTTAATAGTATCACAGACTAGTGCAGTGTTATGACAAGCTGCATGACTATCACAATGCACCCTGGACTGCTATGCAAGTATATCAGAGTAAGGTAAGGTCATTGCTCAGAAAATACAACCATTTCGCCAGATTTTGCATGAGATATTTTATACCAAAGAAACTATCATGTACCACAGGAAAATGGAAAATCTCAATTCTTTATCAGGACTTAAGCATTATTTCTCTCTGTCCCATACAAATGAATACATTCCCTCCAGGATCTTGTCTCTATGTGATGAGTCCCCTCATCCCTTTTGTGACTACTCACACATTGCCTGCTGTGCTCTTACTTCAACCAAGGCAGGCTATCATGCCAGTAGTTTCTACTGTTCCCTCTGCCACCTACCTGCTTGCAGTACAGTTGCCTCCACCTACCTAGCTCCCACAGAGGAGATAGCCATGGTTCCCATTCCCCCTTACTCGTCCATCCACATTACCGGTGATGATGGAGGGCAACAGCATTGTTTCCGGTTCTTCCTTGCTCAGCTGACTCTTGTGCTCTATCTGTCTGCCCATCTGCTGGGCTTATGTAGCAGTAGTGTAGCATATAGCAGTGGTGTAGCTCATGTAACATGTAGCAGTAGCAGGGGTGTCTTGGCTCCCCTTCATCCTCCTTTGACTGCTCAGTCAGCCAGCCAGCCAGCCAATTTTTCTGGCAACTCCCACACCTTGCTCCTCTGCCCATATGCTTCTCTTGGGAGGAATATTATCCCTTCCCTTTTGCCACTCCACCCCATTTTAGTGCTAATATGCCTACATCCCCCCAGGTCTGCCCTCTATCTGAACCTGGCCCTATTTTTTGCATCTATCAACCAACATTGGGCCAAGTTCAGCATTAGATATAGGAGACTGTCAATATATCAATATCTGTTATGTAGCTCATAAATCATGAGGGGAAAATATTGATTTTATTTCTGAAATTGTATAAACAGACCACATCTCAATAGATTTATTGTCTATGCCAGTTCTCCCTGGACTCAGTGAAGTGTTGTCATTTCCTACTTTCCCACCTTTGAACTCTACCCAGGAAAAGATACAGCCAATATCCTAAAGGAATTTTGATCAACCAGCTGCCTTTGAACAAGCCCACATTGTGGAAACATGACAGTAGTTTGCTATATTGGTGTTAGAACTGACATGTAGCAGAGTGGGATGGATGGATCTGAGCTAATTTCTACACATCTTGTTAAAATAGCTATGTGGGTGTATGCCACTCTGAGTACTTCATTATGCATACCTTTAGGATTGTTAACTAATCTTCAAAGTGCCAAATTAGGGATTAAATAAAAGTTTAATTTCACAAAGATTGCTTAAAGGGCATCAACGATATCCAGAGAACAAACTTCTCTGATATTTATACCAAAGATCCAGCCAAATAAATACTGCTTGCTTAATAAGAGACTGGACTCAGAACTGGAAAATGCAAAGTGCCCCCAAGTATATACAGAGTGTTTCACATAGAACTAATTAAACTTTCCTTCAAATGTCTGAGATCAGGCAGCATGTGATCAGAATCAGCAACATTTAAAAATGAATCACTATTTATTACTTAACTCCTTCTGTACTTCATAAATCTTGCTGAGCATATTTTTATACCTGCCTGTAGACATTTCCTCCTTATTGTCTCTATACAACCCTAAGGACATAGGTGATGGAGTTTGTGATGGTAATGGACTTCCATGAACTTTTAAGGCTGTTTATGGGGATCCTGCTGATTCCTGGCCAGAACAGAATGCAGGAATGTAAAGAACCTCTCTTTAAACCCCTGCTTTTTGTTCCAACAGAAAGTAGAAAAAACAGCTGAGTGGCTGGGAACACTTCCTGCTGCTCAGCTGTTTTGGGCTAGTGACATCACTTTGACTGTTTATGTACTGGGAACTTCACTGCTCCAGCTCCCATGCAGGAGCACAAATTGGGCATGGATGAGGTGCACCAGGCCAAATGCTCCCCTATGTGGGTACAGGAAGAGGTGGGGCAACCTGCCACGACTAAAACTCCAGCCTGCAGCCCGGCATGAAACCTCCAGTACGTAAACGGTCTTTAAAGTTTAATGTGGCAGAAAACGAATGTTGAAACAATGTTGTCCCATTAAACTTTAAAGTGGAGTCAAGCACAGTTTCAGCAGGAGAAGCTCTGTCCATTGGTCAGTGATCTAAGAGAACTAAGAGATCTAAGGGTACTCATTCTCCCTACCCCATCACCTGATGATGCCTCCTGAGACATCCTATTGGAAACATATTCAGAAGGCTGGTATAGGAAGAGGCCAGTGGCAGAGCAGTAGCCAATTGAGGTGGCTGATGGGGGAGACAGCTGCGGAGAGCCATGCTGTGGCCATGTGATAGCATTACAGTGGCTGGGCCCACCATAGGAACCCAAAGTGGGGTCATGAGAGTTGGCACCAACAGGGAAGGAGGCTGCTTCACCCAGATACTATGTGGGCTGGGCATCATCTGGAAGCAGCAGTGAAGCAGACCAGCCACAAGGGATGGGCAGAAGCTTCCCCTTAAGTGGCAACCAACCACAGACAAGCTGCTCCAGATTTTTTTGTGCAGCCCCTTTAAATGTTAAAGGGACTGCATAAGAAGGTGCAACAAAATTGGACTGGAAAAGGAAACAATACCTCATTATGGCTTCCATTTGAGAGCCCCAAATTGAGCTCTAGAAAGCACTGCAAAAGGGCAGTGAAGTTTGGAATTGGGGAGAGGGAATGGGAATCTCTGTTTAAGCAGTGTGCCATGTCAGTTGGAATTTAAATGAAAGTAAATGACAGAGAAGATACAAGCTGTTTTATAAAGAAATATACATAAACATGTAGAACAATATGAAAGCAACAGGTCAGGAAATGTTTGTATGCATAGGCAATACTTGCAAAAATACAGATCATTAATCATGAAGACTTCAATTACCCTGGCACTGACTTATGAAATGAATATCAAAGGTTATTTGGGAAAGTAAAATAGAGTTATTTCCTTCTGATTTTGCTGAGCAGTCACAAAAGGAAGAGATGGGCTTGGATCTATGCCCAAGAAAATATACTATAAATGATAAATGAGATAAAAGTTGGTGAATATTTGATTCTTGTGTTCATGGAATAACAATTTTGAGGTTTAAACACTCAAAGAATATTCATAAAACTGGTAGCACAAGATTATTGGTCTTAAAAGTGGCGAACACTGAAGGAATGCAAAACAGAGATGATTAGAATGTTTTAAAATGGTATGCTAGAAATATGCATTAAATTCTAAACTGTGAAAGAAAAACTAAGCATGTATTGTTGCATGGTATGTCTAATTCTAAACATGGCCTGATACAAGGATACATAAATCCAGAGACTGTATCCATGAACATACAATCTAGATCCTTCTACAAACTTCAGAAAAGTCCCAGGTTTGCATTAAAAAAACTGGAAGTGAAAAAGAAGGGGGGGGGGAAGGGTTAGCACCAAAATAATAAAAGTATCACCTGTAGCTTTAAGAAATACCTTCTCTCTAGTCACTATAAGGTGCTAAGCAACCACAATAGTATTGCCAGCCTGAAAAATGCCTTGGAGAATGGTGGAACCTCCTTTGTTGAAAGTTTTTAGGGAGAGATTGAATGAGCACCTGTCAGGAGTGTGTGATTTTTAAGTCCCTGAGAAGGTTGTGAGGCGGGTGGCTGGAGTGGAGGGGCCTCTGTGGTCTCTTCCAGCACTGTGTGATTCTGAAAGCCTTGGCTTCTGACAGTAAATGGCAATGAGGGTCAGGTCTCTGGGCTGTTTTGTTCTTTGAGGAAGGACTCTTTGTGGCCAGTCCCAGCAGCAAATAACAGGCAACTAGTATTACCCGACTTACATGATTCCAGGTTCAAATTCAAACTCCTTGCATAGTTATATGATATTTTTTCTTTGTTCCAAACTTTTTCCTCTCCCTGACTGAGTCACCCAAGTAAAATGGGTTTCCTCATTGAGAGTTCTGAATTGTCCTCTCACTGAAAGATAACTTGGCCATTAACAGCCCTGGAACTTCAAGACCATTTCTGCATGGATGGGTAAAAAGCGCATGGCATCCTGCTTGCAAATGTGGGATGGTAAACCATGTTTGCATTCCTCCTCATGGGAGATCCCCCCCACATTTTCCCTCTGCCCTGTCATGGCTTTTTGCCATACTTGGGACAGGAAATGGAGAGGGGAGGGTGGGTGCAAGGGTGGGAAAATGCTGCAGAGACTGTTGCGCCTTTCCCCCTCCATATTGGCTTGCTCCTGGTTGTTCACTGGTTGCTCACCAATGGGATGTGAAATAAAAAGTGGCAAATCCACTTTTTGCAATTTCCCTCATCCCAAGGCAAATCTGAGCAAAACGTGAGCTGCCCTGGACAGCCTTGTGATGTAGGCGACGTCATGTGGAGGGGGCTCTAAAACCCCCTCAGCAATCAGAAGCTGTCTAGAGACAGATTACTCATGCAGAAATGGTCCAAGGGAAGGTACAGGTACTCTTTACCAAACCCCCTTCAGAATGGTACTTAAGGGATTGTTAAAGTCAAACAAAAGATTTTATTTAACTCACATGGAAAAATCAAGTGGAATGAGGAGTTGAAAACTTTGAGGTACACATCTGTAGTTGTGCAATCACAACAATATTGCAAGCCTTCAATCCTTGGTTTCTGTCAGTAAAGAAAGGGTGACAGCGCAGAACCCTTTCCAGGATTGTTTTGGTATTTGAAGGAGGACTCTTTAGGGCTCGGCCTGGCAGCAACCACTGAGTGGTTTGCTGCCATGGAAGAGTTATGGCTCACTCAGACCCATCTGCCCAAGCAGCATCCAAGCAAAACAGCCAGCATTGTATATTGGTTAGAGGGTCAGAATAGGACCCCCATTTTGACATGGGGGTTGCTGGGTGACCTAGACTCAGTTACACAATTACCTGTATAACCTATCTCACAGAGATGTAAGGATAAAATTGATGACAGAAGAACAATATAAGTTGTTTGGAGTCCCCATTGGGGAGAAAAGTGAGGTATAAAAGAAATAAAATATATAGCTGACGATGAGGGGAAGAAAAAGGGTAGGGTGATTAGTGAGTTGGAAGGAGTGAAGGGAAAAGGTATTGGAGTTGGAAAGAAAAGGTAATGCAGGGGTAAGTGAAAGGCCCCTTCAAGTCCTTGTAGGTTCCTGACCCACTAGGTACCACACAACTAGCCACAGTTTTCCCAGGCAGAGGCAGCAGGGGGAGTGAAGGAGGGAAATTTGTAGAGTGGGGGGAATAAAGGTAGTTAAGCTGGTAGATGGGAAGGAGAGAAAGAAGCAGGAAAATGGAGTGGTTATAGGGGCTTTCAAGTAAGGAAAAGAGGAAATAGTGGACAGGGGAAAATGAGATACCCCTGCAAGTCTTTGCAGAATACACACACACACACACACACACACACACACAAATCTTCTTGGATAAGAAGAATGGAGCATGAGGTTAAACTTTATAACATTGAATAGGTGGGGATGTGAGCTTCAAATGTGCTTCTAGAGGAACCAAAGAAATCCTTTGGGTTTGGACTAGACTTGGATAAATGAAATAATTATTTTTATTCTGACATTTCAGTCATTGTCCACTGGCTAGTGTGTTGGAACAGGTAGGTGAGAGAGTTAGGCAAGCTGATGGGAGAAATAACTGCTTGAGATGATGGGAAGACTCAGCTTAAGAGTTCAGTACCAGAGGAGAACTCGGCAAAGAGAGAGGGATGACTAGCACCAGCAGTAAATCAGAGCAACTGTGTACAGCAGTGAAGTCAAGTCAAAGAACTGTGTAGTTTCAGCTGGAGCAAACTATGAGATAAGATGGTCTCTGTTTTGACAGTTTAGTATTTGATTGAGTACCATGCTCTACTGGTGGCAAGAGTATCATAAAAGACAAAAGTTGAGATAGTTATTGTACCACAGAGCGATATGTATCTCACCATCAGCTAGAGGGAATTCCTACAGCCCAAGCAGATTCCCTCCAATTTATGTGGATCTTTTGTGGGAGGGAGAGCCATTTAAGCTGACAGAAGATTTCTTTGGCTAGAGGAAGGCTTCACACTTTGCTTTGTGCCCCATTAATTTTTTTTGTTTGTTTCCAATAGAACTGGGTTAGTCGAGTTAGCATCCCAGCGCAGGAGTAATAGGTGGAACTGCAGGCCTTGCAGTATTTTATAGCATAATTTTTGTTGCTGTGCCATCTATGTAGTAGGTACGGAATAGTATTTTAACTCAAACAAGAAAATTTGCTGGTTATACCTTACGGACGGAACCCTTGCTGTTCACAGATCTATGAAGAGTTGTTAGATTCTCTCATAGCAGGGGACTGTATCTAAAGGCAAACTGTCTTTGTTATTTCAGAATTTTGATTCAAAAGGATCTTTAAGACTTGAGGAAATACATTGATCTGGTGTAAATTGGTTTAGTTAATCTAAAGTCAATAGAAGTACTTTGATGGAATTTAATGAGTGTATGTAAGTCAGCATTCTTAAAACCTTTCAAATGTTATATTTTTAGATTAACCATTTTCCCCATGTTCGACATGTTACATACAGTACATATTCATAGCTTCTTGTTTGACTCACTGAGCTAGATGGAAATTGAGAGAGGAATATCAAATAGAGCCAGCTTGGTGTAGTGGTTAGGAGTGCAGACTTCTAATCTGGCAAGCCGGGCTTGATTCTGCACTCCTCCACATGCAGCCAGCTGGGTGACCTTGACCTCATCACAGCATTGATAAAGCTGTTTTGACCGAGCAGTAATATGAGGGCTCTCTCGGCCTCATCTACCTCACAGAGTGTCTGTTGTCGGCAGAGGAAAGGAAGGGGATTGTAAACTGCTTTGAGACTCCTGGTAGAGAACAGTGACATATCAGAACCAACTCTTCTTCTTCTTCAAATGAACAGATAATCTTAGAATTATTGCATAGTGCAAATGGAGTAACAGAAGCAGCCGATGCAAATTGGGTATTGCAATACAAAAAAGTAGGAAATGCCACAGTTTAATTGTGATTAAACCATTAATCTGGAAAAATATATGCAACAGATTGTTTATGAGTTGATAAACCCTGCTGCTATTACCCATACTTCAATAGTTAAATGTCATTAATAACTATTAACCTGCATGCTGGCAATCTCTTTTAAGATTGCTGTTAGATTTTTAAATACTTTGTGTTTTTGCTGGCTTAAATAACAACATGAAGTAGGTTGAAATGAACCAAGTCTAGCTCTCTGTTCACAAATAAAACATGAACAGTAGGAGGTCTCTGAGCTATTTAAAGAATTTCATGGACTTTGAAAACCATTCATTGTGGATCACGCTGTTTCCCCCCTCAAACACTCTGAAATTATTTTTTAAAGGTTGACAAGTTCAAAAATTCTATCACCAAACCACAGTTGTAGCATTTCCATGATATTGTGCAGAGAAGTTAATCAAAGATTTCTGGCAAAGACTGCAACATGTTTTAATGCACCATCATATATAAAAGAAAACAGACATACTTCCTGCGTCTAGAGGGTTTCTTTCAGCCAATGAGAATTTGGAAAGAAATATAAACAGTGTCTCCTTTGAAAGTTGTAATTGACCTTGTCCTAGTGTCATTCAGAGCAAACAAAGAAGTTCCAGGCCACAAGACATAAAGGAAACAGAATAGAACAGACAGTTTTGCTAGAAAATAATAAGGCTTCCATGGATTTACAGCTTTACCCTAAGGTTACTGGCCTTACTGTGCTCATTGATTCTGATCTTGTAGAGACCATTTGTAACTTAAGTGTTGCTAGATTGATATCAGGAGCAAACCATGAGACTCAACCTAATCTATTGTCAATTCTGACTCACTATCTCTCCCTTCTTCTATATGAAATGTCTCGTACAGTGGGCCATGATGCGTACACAAGACAGATGGGTTAGTTTGTTACGTTAGATTCCAGTTTTTTAGGCCCCCCCCCCTATGTGTAGGCGCTATGGATCAGAACTGTGTGCTGGGAAAGGGAGGCAAGTTAACTTTTGTGACTGAAATTTCTTACATTGCTTTTAGTCCTAGCAGGAAAAGAGAGTCCGCTTGTCTACTCAGGCTTAAAATAAACTGGGTTGAAGGAAGCACAGTTTCTATAAGGGAACATGCAGGATAGAAGCTTTAAACTCTCCGCTTCTGGGGTTTCATATCTCCAATCCACATTTGGCTTCCCTGCAACTGATTTTGGAGGCTAAACTACACATCAGGGGATTTAGTCATGGATCTTCCTGATAATGTATATTTTTGCACTAATATGAGGGTAATATGTCTGCATCTTTAATTCTAGGTGTTTTATGTGACTCTAGCTACATGGCTATAACTATAATCAATTTCATATATTTTCATATCTTAATGCCTTGCTCTGAGGAACTCAGGACATCGTACATGATTCATCTTTACGGCAACCTTGTAAGGTAGGCTAGGTTGAAAGAGTTTGAGTGGGCCAAGATCACCAAGAGAGTTTCATGGCAGAATATGGACCTTATCCTAATTTGGCATGCCTAACCTCTAAAGCTAAGAACCCAAAGGTTGAACAACTGTTACCTAGTGCACATAATTAGGATTAATACATTTTTTTCCTTTTTTGGTTTTTTTTTAGATTTAACCAGTACATAATACTGATTTTATAAAAGGAATAAGATTAATACAGAATTTAATAAAGGAATCTGATATTGTAATCATTTCAGAAAAATTGCAGGTAATTTCTGTTTTGATATACTTCCATGCAAAATATACTTGCAAGTATTATGATATATCCCATCTTTGAAAACCTTACTGATCTTGATTTGAGCAGCTAAGGAAGTCACAAAATATGGACTGTGAAGCAGCCAGTTACAAGAATGATGGCAAGTAATAAGTCAACCATTCATATTTTACTAGTATTCCACATAGATAATATTTTCATTTTTAAACAATGCATCATGATCCTATTAAAATAATGTATTATACTCTTATCATAAGTAAATAACATCTCAAACAACAATCTAGTGTCTTTGGAAATTAGGAAAAAGATACTTCTCAGGAAAATGTCAAAAGGCACATTTGTTCAAGTTACACAGTTCACATACAAGCATAAGTCAAAACTTTATTAGCAACAGTGATGTTTCAGCCAAATTGATGGTGGTCTAGGTTTTTATGAGAGCTTCTAGGCATTTCTATTGCACAACTATTGTGCAGCATGACAAGAATGCTGCTTGAACTGTGTTTGTGGATTGTAGCTATAATTAAAATGATGCATATTAAAATAATGAGCTGAACTTTGGACTCCTGACAGCAATAACTGAGTTATTGTCATGTCTTTTCTTCCAAAGCAAAGAAGGGAAATATGCTCAATAGCTAAGGTTTGGACCCAAGCATGGTTTATGTCAATACTAGCATTAAAGCCTGTTGTAGCATGGTAGGAGGGTGGAGTGGCTGGTATGGAAGTGTGGATGCATGCGAACTGTGGGACGAAAGGCAGAAATAGGTAGTTTAGGAAAGAGATAAAGAGATAGAAAGAAGGAGAGATAGAGAAATATAGAGTGAAAGAGAGGGAGAGAAAGAGAGAGAATGACAGAAAAAGAGGGTGAATGAAAGAGACAGAGAGGGAGGGAAATAAAAATATATAGAGAGAAAAAGAGAGAAAAACAAAGAGAGAGAAAGAAAAAGGAAATGAGTGAAAGAAATAAATAAAGAAAGAAAGGGAATGAGAGGAATGGAAAGAGAGAAAGAGAGAGAGGAGAATTAGGAGGAGATAGAAAGTAAAGTGAGAGAGAAGAGAAAGAGGAAATGTTACTGAGAGAGGGAAGGAAAAAGAGAGAGGAATAGAGAAAGAAGGAGAAAAAGGAAGAGGCAGATAGAGAGAGGTGGAAAGAAACAGTGTGCGTGTGTGTGTGTGAGAGAGAGAGGAAGATACACATACACAGAGGAAGAGCAAGGAAGTGAGAAAGAGAGGGAGGCTCGTACTGGGAAGGGGCCAGTGCATCAGTAGCAAGGCTCAGCAGGGCTTTATTTGGGGGGAAGGATCGACGCTCCTGGCCCCCATACCCTGGTCCGTGGAGGGCACAGCAAGGCTTGGTGGGTAAGGGGGCAAGGGGGTGGGCATGCGTGGGGAGGAGCGTGCAGGGCATACCCAGACTTATGGGGGCAGTGGGTGGGGATAAATCCCCCTTTTCTTGGGTAGTCCTGGTGGCCACAGGCAGCATCACCCAGGAAAGTCCAGGCGCGGGACGCACAAGGCTCGGGACAACTTCTTGGGATGAAGTGGCGGTGGGGAGTCCGAGACATGGCCCGGTGCAGAGGAAAGGGAAGGGGAGGGGGTGTAGGGTCTGTTGGGGTGTCCTGGAGGGCATTACTGAAATATTAGATGCAGCTAATGGTTAAAGATAAGGAAGTAACATCAGTGGAATTGATTTTGATTTTGCCTCTCCTCTCCTGTGGCAGCCAACTGAGACCCTCCTTTCCCCAAAAGAGCAATGTATTGGGGGAGATCTGTCAGCTTTATCAGCTGTAGGACGTGCCTCCAACAAATAGCAAAATTAGTCTGGATCTAACCCTATGTTTCTTATTCTATTTTGAGATACTGTGACTTTGCAAAAAGGAAAAGGGATTGAAATCTGAAATTTCTTGAATTGAACTACTCATTTATATGTGAGTTGTGCCCCTCACTGTATTACATCAATGATTTGTTGACCATTCCCACCAGATACCATGTCAGGAATCTTTGTGCCTGTATAGTACCTGCTTCTTCAGGCATTCTTGTGGAACTTGCTTCACTTGTTACAATCATGGGCAGATTGTGCCATAGTAAGCTATATTTAAGCTATATTTAGAATTGTTGAAGCTTTCAGTAAGCCATTTCCACACAAAACTTTCTGAATAACTGGTGAATGCATGTATCCCCCAGAGTCATAGTTGGGTTATTAGAGTGACCTACTTTCTGAGCACAGGTCATTCACAGCTCCTCACTCTCCACTTTGTCCCTGCAGATTCAGTATGCATCATATATGACCTACAATTTCATGAGGCACTGTGAAAGTATACATCCACAAATTGTTCTTGATCCAAATAGTTCACCTGCCTTGGCCATGAAAGACTGCCAAACCAGGCATCTGTAAGGAACAGAGAGAGAGAGAGAGAATATAATGACTGTATCTTATTATGAAATGTAAATGTTTCTCAGTATTTGCTAAAATGCAAGGCTGGTTCTTTTTCACAAGTGTGCCATCAAAAAGAAGTGGTCACTTATTTGCATACAAGCTCTTGCTACATCCAACAGTAATAATATTGTGTGTATGTTTATAGAACATTTTAAGGGGTTGTATTGGCAAATATCAGATGGAG
This sequence comes from Paroedura picta, assembly GCF_049243985.1. NCBI lineage: Eukaryota > Metazoa > Chordata > Lepidosauria > Squamata > Gekkonidae > Paroedura > Paroedura picta. Next base: position 51,770,845 of record NC_135377.1, read on the forward strand.
AGGCCAGGTGGCAGCAGTGGACAGGGCTGAAGATACTATTGGAAAGCAATAAGGGAAGATGTAATCTGAATAAAAAGCCCCCGAGACTTACTTAAAGGGGGCTGTTGCCACTGTGGGGGAGGAACAAATACAGGGACCTGGCTGGTGGGAGAGAACTCCCAGCCCCAGCATCCTCTGGGCAGCATATGCGTTGCCATAGCAACCGGGGGCATGGTGGAGTAAGGCATCTGTTAAGGACAGCCTGACGTTGCTCGGCCTCTTTTCCCCATCAGGGAGCCCAAAGATGCAAAACCCACCCTCCTTCCCTGTTTATGAATTGTTGGATTGTTTATTAGATGTTGGGTTGTATTATTGTTTAATTGTCACAGCCAGCAGAAGTGGAGCATGGGAAGGATCAATCTTGGGGTATCCAAGCTTGCTTGCTGGCCTCCCCTAGGTTTGGAGTCCCTCCCTTAAGGGGCTGTGTGGATGTAGATCCTGATTGAAGGCTAGCATTTCTGGGGGTCAGGAGAACCCACAAAGGCTGATGCCCAGAGGGGTCATTCCACGTTGCCTCCCCACTTTTCAGCCTGAAATTACGTCTGGGATTTTGGGCTGGATAGCCAATACAGCCCATTGAGGGGCAGGCTCCAGTGAGCTGCCTTGTGGTTGGCTGACCACAAACGGGTGGTCGTCCCATGCTTGTCATGCTAAATGCTGAATACAGGCATGGCCAAATATTTTATGCCAAATTATCGTTTTGGCATAAAATGGTCAATATCCCCCAATTGGTGATCAATATCCCCCTGCAAGGCAAAATTTATGGACCATTTAAATTTTCCAGTTGTAACCTAGGCAGCTTACTGAACTAACCATTGATCAAGCACTGCTTTACATGTAGTCAGTGCTGAATGATCAGACCATGGACTTCAAATGAATGAATGAGGGTTCATTGGTCTTAGTAGAGAAAGCATGTTATACTACTTCCTCTCACGAGCACAAATACAGTCCCCTGTTCAGGCAAAACTGTTTGTATCTTGGGCTGCTAAACCTAGAACAGGTTCTGACCCATGAGGTCCCTTCCAACTCTATGATTCTATGATTTTATAATTCTATGATTATAGGTACAGATTGCTTTAGATGATTTGGGGAGGTAGGATGTTCATTTCCCCTGCCCCCCCCCTTTTTTTTGCTGAATGTAGAGCAGGGGTAGTCAAACTGCAGCCCTCCAGATGTCCATGGACTACAATTCCCATGAGCCCCTGCCAGCGAATTGTAGTACATGGACCTCTGGAGGGCCGCAGTTTGACTACCCCTGGTATAGACTATATGGTTGGTAGTGAAACTAGGCAACTCTGTCCAACTTTCTACCCCCGTTCAGTTAGACAGTTACAGTTGCTATCAGTATACAGGCCACACCATTATAACCATTATATCTGCTATATAGAAAGAGCAAGTCTCACAGTTATGGCATTGCTTTGTATAACTGTTTTGAAAATGCGTATCTATAATAATATTTACCTTTCATTTGTATTCTTTCACCATTAGGCTTCAGAACTGGAACATTAACATTAACAGAAACATTAACATTAACATTATCAGACATTTCATGTTTCTTGTATTTTTTTGCATGTACATCACGGAAATGTAATTGCTTACTTTTGACATGTTAAACAATACTAAAATTGTAAGACACTCACTGAATAATTTATCTGTTGCAAACAAAAATGACATATATTGTATATAACAATGTGCATTATCAAAGAAAGCAGCTTTCAGACTAGCTGATTATTATTTACACAAATTGGGGAGAAATAGTTACGAGTTACTTTTAAATCATGTATATTATAAGAAAGAGCTCTATTTATCTGCCAATAATGGACTGAGGATTCCCCCCCCCTACTATGAGATATCACAACTATCTAACAATGATCATTTTATGTACTAGCCTAAGAACCCATCTTTCAGAACTTCCTATCATCAATGACTCATGTTGCTTTCATGTTCACTTTTTATGGCCTACATAAACATACTGCCATTCAATATCTTTGTTGGAAAGTGAAGATTGGTCAGCATTCCTCAAGAAGGAAAACTTGTTGGAAGAATTTTATTCAAAACGTTCAAGACTTCTTTTGCATAATCATGCCTCCTGATCTCTGTTGCTGTGGGGAAGCTTTGCTCTGGCTTTGCTCTGCATCAGATGATGTGGGGTGAAGCAGTTATTATCTGTGTCCTGCCACATGGTTTCATGCCAGCTAATTTTAAAAGAACCTATTAAGGTTTTCTGTGAGCATGGCAATTCAGTCTTTCTCCCACAACATGGCAATTTAGAATTAGCGGTCTATTTTGGGGTCAAATAGACATGTTTTACATATTTGGGCTGAACTGATACACATTTGGGCTGAACCATTCACACTATCCCACTGGATGTTCTCTGAGCTCCAAAGTCAGTTGTAATTCGGGAGATGGATAGTTTAAAAAATATTACATTATCAAAGTTACAACAGTGCTGGAGTCTGTGTGGGGATAGGGAAAAATGTAAATGACAAATTGTCTGAGGTGTGTTAGGGTGAAGAAGAGGAGCTAGAAAGTAACTTTTGAGTTATTGATTTGACACCAATTGGAACAGAATGTTCCTTGTTTTTAGTTTAGGATGGAACTATTCATCTGACATGGTTTCATTCCTAGTTGGGGTAAAACATCAAATGGCAATGCCTATTTTTTGTTGAATGTCTTCAAATGACAATTTAGGTTTTAATATATCAGTTATTCAGGCACAATTGTTCAAAATTCTAGTTCTGTTGTCTTTCTCTTTGTATCACTCATTACAATGATCAGATTTTACTAGTGTAATGCCAGGTTATATTTTACAGGCTGATGTACAAGTCACTATACAGAAGATAATGTACAACTTTTCTTTGACTCCTACTTCACTAGATCACAAACATGTAACTTTTATTATATATTAATACAATAAACAACATTGGTCATGACCAGCATTAAATAGCTGATAGAGCAAAACCAGTAACCTGTGTGAATTTGAACAATTCAGGCTTTAGTTATTTGATAAAATGTGTGTACTGATAAATATTCTTGATGTCACGGAACATATTTGTGGGTGATTGATATGAATCATCTCCTGAGCTATGAAGCAAATAGATTATTTCATAAATGATAGATTAATATTGTCAGTTATCTAAATAGAAATATAATTTCTAATGTTCAGAGGAGGAAAATTACTCAGCATTGAATTTCATTATTGTTCAGTGCAAAATCTCATGCAATTCTTACAAGGGAGGCCAGTTAAGACTATGGGCCTTTTTGCACGGGGATCTTTGTTGCAAATTGTTTGCGGAATGAAAAATCGCCATTTAAAATAGTGGAATTCGTCGTTATGCATACCTGCCTTTGTAGTGGAATCAGTTGCGTTTTTTAGCGTTTCCCACAGGCTTCCGGTCTTGGCAGAAATCGCTAGAAAGGAAGCGCTATTGCCAAGCTCGTCCCGCCCCTGGCCGTCAAGCAGCCAATGGGCAGCCGTTAGCATGCTCCCAAACAGCCCCTTTCCCTTTAAGGAAGGTTTTTTTTTTTAAAAAAAAAACAGACCCATTGTAACGAATCTGGGTAGATTCGTTGCAACGGAGAGACCCATCCAGCTGCCTGGGGTGTTTGAGCTGTCGTTTGATCGGTTGATCGTTAACACGCTGCCTCAGAGTGAAAAAAAAAATCCCCCCCCCTCTCACGGGCCCGATTTTCGGCTGAATGGAATGTGTGAAATGTGTGTGTGAAATGTGTGTGTGAAATGTGTGTGCTTAGTGACTGAAGGGGAGGGACTGAAGCCGGGAAGCCTCTGTTTGAGCTGTCATTTGATCGTGGCCACGCTGCCTCGGAGTGGAAAAAAAATCCCCCCTCCCCCCCCCTCACGGGCGCGATTTTCAGCCGAAACAGTGTGAAAAATAAAGGGAAAATACATCAGCAAACGGGCTTCTGCAGGCTTCTTGTGACTGTAAACAGCTCTGAGGAGGGACTGCAGCCTGGGAAGCCTCACTGGCTAAACGGAGGCTCGCCGGTGCATTGATCTCCACTCACTCGGGGAAAAAAAAATGGCGATCGCTTCGCCGGAAGTTTGGAGGACAGGCTCAGGAGGAGGGACTTTGAAGAAACCGCAACAATGGGAACGCACAGGTCTTTTTCGCTACTGTTGCAGATTGGTTGCAGGAGTGTATCGCTTTCCGGAGGGTGAATCCACTTTTTGGGATTCCCCTAAAAGCGCCACAACGAAGCGCTTTTTGCTGATTGGTTTCAGGAGTGTTGCAGATTGTCTACGACGTCGTGCGTTAAGGCAAATTAGTAGCGTTTTCAATTAGCAACCATTGTGCTATTTTGAAGCCGTGCAAAAAGTCAATATGAATTAGTACATATGACAATACTCCAGTGCAGAGTATAAAGAGGATGTGATCCAGATAGTGTTAAGCATGTCCAAATTCTGTTGTAAACATGGAATGGAAAAAAATAATAATGTTAAGTTAGGGTTCCTAGCAATATAATGTGTATAACTAAGAACAATGTGGCTTAAATTTACTTAATTGTCCTGGAGTTCTACTGAAGATTTTTTTCTTTAAATGACCATGTTGGGGTCTTTTGTAAGGTAGCCACAACTTTTTCAGTAAGCTTGTTTGGCTGTCAGACTTGTTCAACACCCACAATCAGACTTTAACCCTATGGAAAAATGCCTTCCACCCAAATATTCTCCCCAATGTCAACAATTGGACTGTACTTTGCCCATGACTGGGAACCCAGTGGTAATTTCAGAGTTGGCAAAATAGAGGAAGGAGCCATCAGGGTCCAAAAGCAGAGCTGACACTATTGACATTCCAAAACATAATTATGTGGTTCTGAAAGGAGAAAAATAGGTTATTAGGAAGAAAGTTAAAGGTCAGGGCCTCAAAGGTAGCATTGTTAGGGCCATTCCGCACTTGTTCAAAATTGCACAATGGTTGCAAATTAAAATCGCTACTAACTTGCTGTTATGCACAATGTCGTTGACAATCTGCAACACTCCTGAAACCGATCCGCAAAAAGTGCTTCATTGTAGCGCTTTCAGGGAAATCCCTCCGGAAAGCGCTACACTCTTGCAACCAATCTGCAACACTAGTGGGAAAGTTCTGTGCATTACCATTGTTGCGGTTTCTGCAAAGTCCCTCCCCCTGGCTCTCTCCTCTGATCTTCCGGCGAAGCTATCACCATTTTTTTTCTCGGAGCGAGCGGAGATCAACGCACCAGCGAGCCTTCATTTACCCAGCGAGGCTTCCCTGGCTGCAGTCCCTCCCCGGAACTGTTTTAAGTCACCAAGCACCAAGCAACAAACAGCCCCGTTTGCTGGTTTATTTTCCCTTTATTTCTCACTCAATTTTTGGCCGAAAATCGTGCCCGTGCGGGGGGGGGGGGGGTTCACTTGGGGGGAATGTGGCAATGATGAAACGGCAGCTCAAACACCACCTGCCAGCTAGATGGGTCTCTACATTGCAACGAATCAACGCAGATTCGTTGCAACATGTGTTTTTTTTTAAACCTCCCTTAAAGGGAAAGGGGCTTTTTGGGAGCATGATAACAGCCGCCCATTGGCTGCTTGATGGCCAGGGGCGGGACAAAGCTCGGCAAAATCGCTTCCTGGCTAGCGATTTTTGCCAAGACCGGAAACCTGTGGGAAACGATAGATACGCAACTGGATTCCACTACAAAGGCAGGTATGCATAACAACGAATTCCACTATTTAAAATGGCGTTTTTTTCCTTCCGCAATTATTTGCTACATAGATCCTGGTGCAGAATGGCCCTTAGAATTACTACCAGGTCCATGAGCAAGCCGATGATCAGGTCAAGTTCTATGAGCTGGCACAGATCGGAAATGTCAATGTATGGATAAGAAAGTAGTGCTTAAACAAAAAGTTTACATTTGTGAGGTGCTGGGGAACTTTCTGAGACAACACAAACCTGTATAAAAGAGATGGACTTCACTTAGAACTAGGGTTGTGGGCGGCAGCATCCAAAGCGGTCATTCTAGGCTGAAGCAGCCAGCGCCGCAGTATGGGGCGGAGGGGAGACCTAGGTGGCAGCGCGCAACCCGGCACCTGCATCTGGGCTTCTGTCCTGGTATGCCACTTTTTAATTCTAAGTGTGTGGATTGTAAGATACTTTGCACATTGCTGGATGCACTATTAGAGGTGAAAAAATAAGCCTAAAATGATTTAAAAATTCAATACTGAGCAAAGATTTTTATGAGTTGTTATAGTTTCATTTGTATTTTGGTAATCTCTCTATTTTCACATTAAATGATAATAAATCCTGACTATGTGAACCATGTACTCATTAAATACCAGGTAGAACATTTAGATAAATGTCCAGCTTGGAAGAATGGTTAGAATTTCGTTGCTATGAAAGGTTTAAAAGTTCTTTCTGACCCAATTTAAATTTCTCAAAGTTCCACTGAATGAAATGGAGCTTACATCAGTTATGTGTGTTTATGATATCTCCATGTGTCTATTTTAGAGTTCTAGAGTTGCTAGAATTAGTTAATAGCAATATCTTGTGGCTGTGTTTTAAATAAAATTCATACACACCTATTTGTAATGCCAAATAGGCACCATTTATGAAAAAAATAACATGAATTTAAAATATCAGTTCTAAGGACAAATTGCATAAATACTCCCATGAAGTGTCTCCTTGTTCAGGGCTGATTCTGCACTTACTTTGTTTATTCTATTGTCAATCCTGCTGAATTCAGGTCACTTTGAACAAGGGTCTTCCTCATTGTTTCCCCCCAACTTGAAATAGAAAGTGTTTTGCACTTCATTGGGGAAGCTGAGAGAGGGGAGGGCAGAGGAAGTCCAGCTGCCATGTTTTATTTCTCCTCTTTTGACTGCCAGTGAAAAATCCCAGTGCAGCATGACACTGCTCGTTTCTTTCCTTAATGGGGGGTGAGGGGGGGGAGCTGAGCCAAGCCAGCCAGCAGTAGAGGCTTCTCAGAGAATGAGAGAAATTTCTGCTGATTCTGGAGCGCAGTCACTTTAAAATAGATTCCAGAGGGAAACAGAGGGATAAAATAAAGTTTTGCACGCAGGAAGTCTTTGCACTGATGTCCAGCCCATCAGGGACAGACTGCTTCTCTACCTCAGTGGCTGGATCAATTATACCGAGTTATCCCCACTCTTGGATATTGTGGGGGAAAGGTAGAGTCACAGCAGGTCAGTCATCCATGTTGCAGATTGAAAATTGAAAGCGCCCAAAATCAAAATGGAAGTTGAATTCAGTGTAGGTGGCAGGGATTTATTCAGACTAGGAGTGGATCAAAAGCCCCATGCAGACTCCACCAAAGTCTGCATTCACTATTTTCCTCATAATAAAGAAAACTTTTCCTATCAATAATAACCTTTTTCTACAGTTAATCACTGCCCAGGTAATGCTGATTTTAATATCAGATACGAATAATCCTACATTGTCCGTATAAATACAGGAATAATAGAGAATCCCTCCCCCCAAATTATCTGGTTTCTCAAAGCAATTATTTCTTCTCAAAGATTCTGCTTATGTTGTTTGTTTCAGTCCTGAGAATATCTTCAAAAGGTAGTAGGGTCAACCGCAGTTCCATTGCTATCTGCCAATTCTTGTACATCACACTGGGATCTGTAAATGCTTAGATTAGGGTTGTGACTGGATGCAGGATCTAAAAATTTAGACATACAAGTGGGGATGGGAAAGAACCACATTTTTTTGCAGTTCAGCTTGTTGTTTGTGGCTGAATCATGAACTGAACTATGAACCCATACAATATAAACTGGGAAGCTGGTTAATGAAATAACCTGGTTTGTGTCAGGCTAGGAGTTCTTTGGCTGGAGATTTCTCCTGATTGAATTTCTAAGGCATGGATGGATAAATATTCCCTCAAGTTGTGGGTTCTGAAAGCTTTAAAACCATATGTATTTAGACTTGTTGAAGCATTGGGCTATTTACTATAACACCAGATTGAGCTTGCAGATTCAGGCACCTTGAGAAAGCAATCAGCAAAACTGGAGAATGATGAGCCGACTGCTAGTTGGTTTCCATGATCTCTATGCCTTCTTACTGCAAGAAAATTCCCTGTTGTTTCATTCTTTAGATTTAATTTTTCTCTATTCATTGTACCTTTTCAACTTGTATGTATTTTTGGTTGCCATGCATTTCCTCTACAAGGTAATGCCTTGTTGTTAGTTGTTTCATTATAAAGACTCAATTTTTAACTTTCTATATTATTTTTCTCTACTGATTTATGTCAGTTATGTGTTTTCTTATTAATTGATTGTTTATCTAATTAATTAATTACTTATACTTATATACCAACCTGCCTTGTGGCTCAGAAAGGTTTACATGGAACATGGGAGAACATGGGAATAAGTGTAATACAATTCACCAACAGCACTCAATATAACATTACAGCAGTAGTAACAATAACATAATATCACTGTATAATATAAAAAGCTAAGGCCTAGGTGGGTGGAGAGTGGGTGGGGCCAGTCTGATCTTTGGACTAATTGGGAGGTAACACAGCCCCCACCTCCCAGCTCCGCCAGGGGCAATCCAGAAAGCTTGTAGCCAGTTTGCCCCTGGCTGCTGACAGGGGCCCAGTAAGTGGGCTGGGGGGTTGGCCTCCTTTTCCCCTTAGGCTACTTTCTCACCTTAAATTGTCACAGTCATGGTCTGTCAAGGTCAATGTTGTTTACTGAAATTGTGGCTTTGCAGGGCCACAGGTAGACATAGTTCAACTAGTTCACATCATCAAACTTAAAGGTAATGGAAACTCCATAGAGATCTGTAATTTCTTAAGCTAAGGACCCTATCCTAAATTTTAAGATTTGGTAGGGTATATATAGAGAGAGGAACAGAGGATTTGGATTTCACCAATTCTTTTGGATCCTTCACTCAGTCTGGTTGTCACAACCCACAGAATGCTTACCCAGAAGTTTACTTTCTGACCCAACAACACAAAGTCCCAGAGCATCAGGCACTTGATCAAAGTTGGTTTATTAGAAGAAACATATGGGCATATAGTATTTATTTAAAAGAAATGGTTCATAAATATACTTTCAGCACAACACCAGTGTCATGTCCCATGTCAATCTCTGGTAGTTGTAAGGGCTGGAGGTGGGTTCCTCTACTCCACCCCTCCCTTCCAGATTCTTTCCTGTTTAAGCTTTGCATCACCTATGAAAGGTGAGCAGTATCACTGTTTTCCCCTTTGAAATGTTAAACAACCCTTGTAGCAATTAGGAGTAGAAAGCCATCTTGGGAGATAGGTAGCACCAGTATTCACACTTTTGAGTTCAAACTACGGTTGTGCATGGCGGCGTCCAAAGTGGCCATTCCAGGCTGACACAGCCAGCGCCATGCCATGGGGTGGGGGGAGGAGAGTTGCTGGCACCAGTGCATCAGTTGATGCAGACATGCAACTGCAGAGCCAACTGGCATGTCGATGCCTGCACCTCATCAATTTCCTTGCTGTGATGAACTTCCATTGATGCCTATAACTTTGGGTGCAAACACAATAATGTAAAAGGGAGTACCAGGAGAGGGGAAGGATAATGGCAAGTAGGTATTCCTCTAGGAATGCACCAGGTGGTACATGTTCTGGTCAGTAGGGGACATATAGGCAAAGACTCAGAACTTAGAAGGGGAGCTGGGGGTCCTGACTCTCTCAGTGGGCAATTCTATACAAAGGTAAGCTAGTGGTGGTAAAATTACCCTAAAAAGAGGAGACACAAGCCTCTCCAGGTATTAGGAATTTTTTTGGGAGTGGGCAGGGTAGAATAGGGTTTGCAGACTTGAGCAGGCCCCGTCTGCTACAATCCTTTTAACTGAAAATGTTGGGGATCTAACTTGGGAGTGGGACCTTTAATATCCAAAAACTCTTTACCTGAGCCAGAGCCTCACTGAACTGAATTTCTCTACACAATCATATCCATGATGAATAGTTGGGTAGCATGCTATGGTATGTAGAAGTAATAGAACATATATCTGATTTGGGTTTTGTACATTTATAATAAGAAATCTTCATTACCTCATTGTTACTCTACTGAAACTGAAATTTTGGAACCATTGCCATCCATTTAATCAGTACCTTGCAGTGAGTGAGGATTTTGGATTAAGGGCCCCTGCATCTCATAATAAGCCACCCTTGCGCTGTGTCTTCTTAATGCAACTTAAAAGCACCTGCACTCTTATTTCAACATTATGCTGTCATTTTGCTTTTATAGATCTTCTAGCTTGGATGTAAAGCACTTAATCAAAGGAGGATATTAATATGTGTAGTTTAATGAGCACCAGCAAAATTAATTGTTATTGCTGCATCATTAACAACTGTCTTGTTTATAGAACATTCAGAGAGGTGATTGCATATTTTGGAGGAATAAATGCAAAGGATCCAAGATTTTAATGCTTGTTTATCCTTTGGCTGTAAAAAGGAAGGAACAAGCTCAAGCTCATCATTTTGGAAGTATGTGTTTTAAAGCTCATGCTATTATTAGAGGACACATTATCTAAATCTTGTACATGAAATGAAAGTTTCCTTAGGTGTTAAACTACTGAATCTTCTGTCACTGTGATACAGAGGGTATTAGACAGCAAGATGGATTGAATTGTCCATCAAAATGTTCTTGTAAAAAACATCAGTGATTTCTTGTGTAGCAATAAGACTTTTATGCAGAGCGAAGGTGATGTAGAAGATACCAAATCCAGAGTAACTCTTGGGTTTTGTTTGGTACTTACAAGAGAATATATTCATTGCTTCAATGAAAACGTTAACTGGGCTTGCTTGGATTTCAATTAATGTGCTTTGCTACGGCAATAAATCAAACAGCTAAAAGGAAATTGCTAATAATAGCAAATTATAATTATCATCATCCTTATTAAACTCTGTCAGGTGGTAAGGATATGTAAATCTTGCACGTGGGACCAGGAAGCCCAGCACAGCAAAACCCACAGTAATACTAATCCACTTTCACATTAGGGTATGTGATTAAGAGGGAAGGATATTACAGAGCCTCATTTTTAAAAACCCTGCTTTCAAAGTACGATGTCTTCAGTGAAATTGCCATGCTGTGTTACAATATGTCAGCACTCTATAATATGACAGACACCTACTTATTCAGCACAGAAATTTCTGCCAGGGAAATCAGACTAAGTCCATGCAAGTAAAACACCTTTGATTTCACAAAAAGTAACGTCCATACACGAATGAAATCAATTGGCAAGAAGCAGTATCTTTTTCAAATTTATTGAATGTATAATCAACCAGAAAGGGTCCTAAGTATTCAGTCCCGCTTTCTGATACCTCCTCAGCGGTTTGAAAGTTTTGTCTAAAGCAAAGCAACATTGTATAAGATAAATCAATATGCAATATAACAAGATCCATAAACAACCTACCTTAATATCTTAATAATCACCATCAATTTCAATTGCAACCACTGAGGAAATCAGACTAAAGCATAGTTCTACCTGCGGAGACATTATTTACATCCATGCATTCTGGCTGAAAACGTAGTATACCCAAGGGCACAATCCAACCAATGTTAAACACTTGTAGGTCACATTGATTTCAATAGTAGAGATTTAAACATAGAATTAATGTTCCCATGGCATTTGAAAGGGTGTTAAAGTGCTTAATTTAGGCTCAGTTGTGTTCTAAGTTTCTTACTGCACTGACCTATGATGTACTTGAGCTGACTGGAAGTGATCTTGAAGAGGGGGGGGGGAGTTTATTATCTTGCCCACCTCCCCCTTAGCAGCATGTTAGCAGAACTGTTGCCAACATCCTGGAGAAAAAATGTTCTGCTCCTTTAAAATCTTAATTATTGTTTACAATAAAGTGACATACTAGAATGGTCAATGAAGCTCCTTTTCCTGGAGTTACTGAGCATTCTCCAAATTATTTTAGCTTTCTTTCGTAATTAGCAGCTGTCAAAGTACAGACTACAGGTAAACATAGATGACAGACAGACAGACAGACAGAAAATTGTATCAATCTGTATTACAAAATGATAAAAGGAGAAAGGTGTCTATGAGTTCAATATCACTACATATAAATATAGCCAGCAACTAGGGTGACATGGAGAAAAAAAATGCAATGTCCTGCCCTTCTTCTTCTTATTATTACTAAAAAGAAAGCCCATTGAAACCAGGAATAAAATGGGTGCTAGGACCCAGGGAACACCAGGAGGTTAGGGTACAGTTTGGGGCAGCTCTCTGTCTCTCTGTCTCTCTCTCTCTGTCACAGCAGGGGCGGCTCCCTCTGTGTCTCTTTCTCCGTCGCAGCAGGAGCCATAGCAGGTAATTAGGGCTCATTCTTAGGAGGGAAGCAGGGTTGGTTAGCAGCTTGGAGTGGCTCTCTCTGTGTCTCTCTCTGCCTCCCTTGCAGCAGGAGCAACAAGAGGGAATGAGGGCTCGTGTTCAGTCTCTCTCTGTCTGTGGCGCATCTGAGAGGAACATGGCTAGTGTCCAGGGAGGGAGGGCGGGAGCTGTAGGGGCAGGGCCAATCAGGGTGCAGCCAGTGTTGATGGCTGCACCCTGATTGGCCCTATTCCAACTCAGACAGCCAGACACGTTTCACCCCCCAGGCTGTTTCAAAAATATATAGGGGACCCATGGATAAGGATTACTTACTTATTTATTTTATTTATTACTCGCCACTCCCAAATGGGAATTTTAATGTGTGGAAATTGGCAAGTGACATTTCCATATAAGGAAATATGCATCCATTCACGAATGGAATGCTTTGTAGAGTTGCTCCAGCCTATTGATTTCCAAGGGCTTAGACTGGAGTGATTCTACACTAGGTTGCTTGCACTGCTACAAAAGCTAAGCCATCAATTGCATCTTGAATCCTGACATAGAATGGGACATATACAAAATAAATAGCAATACAATTGCAACCTCAGCTGTTGGACAAGTTTAGTAGCAGTTTGCTAAATACTTTGAAGTATTGCTTAGTGTTGAGGGAACTTACTCTTCAGTCTTTCTTGAAGTTCATCTGCTAACACTACACTGGCAGTAAACTGAAGGGAAGTCCAAATATTTGTTACAGTGAATCTTCACCATGCCTTATCTTCAGGATTTCAGATCAGTCTTTCTCTTCTGCTGTTGAGAAACCCCAGAAGTGGAGCAACGGTGCTGAATATGATTGGGAAGTATAGCTGTGTACACATCTACTTGGGGTCCCTCCCCTTCCCACCCCCTACAGGTCCAGTTTTCAGGAAACCCTTGTTGAGAAAGCCTGCTTTAGATAGTGATATGACAAACCTAGTCAAACCAACAGCATAAAGAAAATATTAATGTACAAATAAAATATCTAAATATTATTATATACTTTCCAGACTTCATCAATTAGAATTTGTCTAAATCTTGTAGCACTCAGGAAAAAAGCTGAGGTTTAAAATTTGATAAGTGTCAAAGGTAAGTTTAAAATGCAAGTATTTTTTTTTAATTTGGCACATGGCTTACTGTCAGGTTCTAGTGTTTCTGTATTTTAAGATTATAACAGGTTAGATACAGCCAGCTTTTTACTCAATTTCATATCATACAGCACTCATCTCCGTGGTTTTGTATACATTGGTTCCACATTCTTCAGAATAACCTTGTTTGTGTGCAATCAAAAATGGATCTTCCCTTTCCTTTTCACCAGCAGAAATGCTACTTGAAAACAACCCATGGAGACCAGAGGATGAACATTTTTACTTTGGCCAAATTCTAACTAGTACTCTATACCAGCTGGCTTACTTTGACCCTTATACTGGGACATGACAACTTTATTGAGTATACATTTCATGCAATCAGCCCATATACAACCCGGAACTGCCTCTAGACACTAGTTCAGAGTTTCTATAGCCTTCTGGAATCAGCTGGAAGTACAAGATACAGTTGAATATCATCTGCAAACTGCTAACAACCTAGCCCTGTACTCTGGATGATCTCATCCCGTGGTTTCATATAGATATTAAAGACATAGGGGATAAGATGAAATCTTATGGGACTCCATAGACCAAAAGTTCAGGACCTGAACAGCACTACCTTCTGAAATCTATTCTCCAGGTAGAACTGAAACTACTGCAGAATGGGGCATGCCAAACTGAGTCCAGATAGGCAGTCCAGGAGGATACCATGTTCAGTAATATCGAAAACCAATGAGAAGACCAGAAAATCAGCAGTCAGTCTCTCTCTGTTTACCTTTGCCCATCTACCAGGAAAAGCAAGACTGTTTTAGTCCTACAATCAAGCCTGAAACCAGTTTGGAAAGGATCTTAACAATGGGTCTTACCCAGGAAGGCTTAGAGTTGTTCAACCAACACCTGTTCAATCATCTTACTCACAAATGGGACATGTGAGACATTTGAGACTGGTTAATAATTATTGAGATCTCCTGGGTCAAAGATAGGCTTCTTTAGAAAGGGATGCATCACAGCCCATTTCAAGGCTTAGGTGACCAGCCCCTCTCCCAAGGAAGCGTAAATTACTTCTCAAACCCAGTCAGCCAGCTTCCTCCCAGAAGATTTAAGTACCCAGGACAATCAAAGGTCACATAAGCAGCTAATAGGCATTGATATCCCAAGGATTTTTTTCCACATCTGAAGAAACTGAAAAATTTCGCACATAATTGGAGAAGTAGGTACCCTGAAATCATCTGACCCTGTCACTGCTAATGTACAGTTCAAGTTGGAGTGGATGCAAGATATTTTATCTGCAAAGTACTGAGCAAAACAATCATAGTAGACCACTGAGCAGGCCAAATCCCAACAAGCTTCTAGACACCTGGAACAGTTACACTGGCCTACTCTGTGCAGATACAATTGTGGCAGAAAAGTGATGGAAAATATCCAACTAAATAGAAACAGGTGAACTGAAGCTGATTTAGACTTAATAATACATTAATTTAATGATGGAACAATTGCCTAATAACTATGTTCACATAGCTCAAGAAGTATATGCATGTACAAAACATCAGGTAAAAGGGGGCTGCAAGTGTGAGAACTAACCAGGTAATTTGGACATAGCAGAGAACCCTTTTGTGCCAAAGTACATCCTTGTGATGGCAGATGTTGTTCTAACGACTAAACAAGTCAAGCATCAATCCTATTGAACCCATTGATGTTAAGAAATCATTTACAAATGGAATTGCCAGCCTCTATATAGTGATCTCCTGGAATTAAAACTGGAGTACAAATCACAGAGATCAGTATCCCATAAAAAATGGCTGCTTTGAAGGATGGACTCTATGGCATTATACCCTTGATACACCCACCATTTTTACCCGTTGTGGGGAGAAATCCAAATTAACCACAATGCCAGGTAATTCTTTCAAAATACCATTTTAATTGTTGCAGCATTAATGATGGGTGACACTGTGACTCCTGTCTAAAATCCTGCATTCATTCAGAGCCACAAAGATTTTTATACAGTCAGAATAACATATCCAAATTATGTCATTATCTAATTAACCACTCTGTACAAAGTTTGATAATCATTTATCCAATTAGCTCAAGGCCCCTGCCTTATCTCTTGTCTTGCTTATCTTCAGACACATGGTGGGGTGTGTTTTCCCTGTCCGGGCAAGTTTCCAGGGTTTTTTTTCTCTGTCCTGGAAAGCTGCTAGGCACCTTGCCGATATCTTAGTCTGTATCAAGGTCACTGTAGCACATCTTTCATCTGTACAAGTTTCATTCTCCATTTCTCTAACTGCAGGATACTTTAAAAGAAGGAAAACCAGTCCTTCTTTAGTGATCTCCTGGCAAGGTCCCTTGCCGCCGGACTGACAATCGAAGGATCCAATCGGCAGCCGGTTTGCGCCTACCGATTGGCCCCTTCGATTGTCAGTCCGGGGGAAGTGGCCGATTGGCACCCTTCCTCATCCCGTACAGGGCCCGCCCTCGGGGCCCTTACTGCTTTATTTAATCCCCTCCGCTAGGAGCGGTTAAAGATGTGTAAAAGAGGTAGATTATATCAGCTCAATTATATGAGCTCAGAGAATATGCTCTACCCAGTTCTTTGGCATCCTTTCGCCCCCAATTATCCTTGCTTACTATAGAAATGTGACAGTCCTTCACTATTGTAGGGCATTTATGCTTGTATGCGTAAATGCTGCCCCTTCAGCAGTCTTATATGGGAGATATTCCAACCTGCCTTATTTGGATAGGCTTTGCCAATGCAATTTAAAAAAGGTTGACTTATGGATTGCCCCTATTTTAATTAAATCACAATCTACCTCAATAAAAGACAATATAGTCTCCTATTTATTGATGGATAGAGACCCAAGGATTATGTTGGGAGTGGCCAAGTATCTCTCCACCATATTTTTCATAGAGAAATAAAAGTTCCTTATGTGCTGATCAAGATTATAAGTTCAAAAAGAGCTTGAAGAAAAGTGAAAGAAAGTTGAAAGTGGAGCAATATAATAAATACCTCATTGTGCAGTGGTTATAATGCATATTATCCTTGCTGTGCAAACATGTCTACCTCTCAAATACAAGTATTTTAGATAACTTTGATTATGCTTATGTCTTACAGTTTTTCCGGATGGATTTTTTTTTCTTCATAAAGAAAAAAGCATGGTAAATGGGAGTGATCGGCAGAAATATTTTCTCAAAAGAGAGAAATTATTTAGCTTGAATCATTGCATGTCAAGTTGGCCAGATGGAAAACTCAATCTACAATTTATTTTATTTTCACTGATTTATCGACTCCTTAATTGAAAAAGAGAGGTGTTACCTCATACAGTGAGAAAATTTTATATTCTGCTCATAGCTTTAAAGAATTATATCCACATTATGTTAAAATTTCTAAACAGAATGTTTTGTCTTTTGGATTCTTTTATTTTTAGCTATTCACAAAACTTAGAATTTTATTCATGTCATCATGGAGAAGTAAATATGCCAAAGTGCTAGGAACTCCTACCAGGGTTAATTGTACTGTATATCAGTGCCTTGCTTCGCTTCTATGGCAATATGTCTAATAGTTCAAGCTATGCTGGTTTAGCTTTCTAGCTAAACAAAAATCACTCCCCTCGCTAAAAAGACTGCCCAAGAAAGCAATATCCACCAAATTATTGTTCTGAGGTCAACAGATTGTTTTGAGTGTCAAATACATTTTGCAATCACCTCCTGTTGGATGAGGGGCATGACTGTAAGCTGCTTTTGCTTGGCGATTTTTGCTAAATGGGTGTAAGATTTTCTAGAATTACTGCACATGTCTGTTACTGATGATCCTTAATTAATGTTGAAAGAAGCAGCAATTGAAAATATTGATAAAATCAGTACTATGGGCACCGTGTGCCATCACAGTTCCTGAGGGTACCTTATATAATTTCATCCTTGCATGTCACCTGCTATGGGTTACCCAAGGGGAAAAAATGAAGTCAATTTTTTCTCTTTAAGGGTAGAAGAAATATTCCCTAGAATATTCTTTCACCATGTGGTAATTATTCCTGTTGAGAAGTTTATTAATTTTTGAGACATTCTGGTTAATTCATACCATTATTTTTGAGGTATCACCTCATGGCTGCTCAGGATGAGCCTTGCCTCAAATTTAATATTTCATTTTCATTGGTCCCCCACCCCCACCCCCATAATGACACAGGACAAAGTGTGATTCAACTAGTTTATTTCATTTGATTCAACTTCCTTAAACTGCTGATCTATGTCACTTTATTTTAATATGCTGATGATTTTGAGGGTAGCTGTGTTAGACATCTCTCTGGTCTGCCAGTTGGGCAGATACAGCTTGGCTCCAAACTCACCTGGCATTTCTCTGGCCTTGCTTATTACTGCCTGAACAGCCATATGTTCAGAGAAGAGCATTGATAACCATGTGTCCTCAGAGGAAACTGAGGTGTGCCTGCCTTGTCTAGCTTGATCCTATGCCAGCAGCTCCTTTAGCATAAGGCAACAAAGCAAGGGTTTCTTCTTTATCTTCATGTTCAGTTGCCAACAACATGGAAGGAAAAAACAGTCCTTCCCATTTTATTGAAGCTTAATGTTTAGAAAGGGGAAGGGGAAGAATTTCATGGCATAGTGCTAAGTACCCCAGTAAGCCTTTATTAAAAGGGTACACCATTTCCCCCTTCAAGCTATTGGCAATCCCATGTTCAGGCTACCTTCTGTGAATGTGTGCTTAGATTGGAAGAGGATCACTTTCACCTTGTCTTGGGTACATCTATCCTCTGACCATACACATTAGAAAAGGAGTCAGGAAAATAAATGGTAGCTGCCTATTAACTTCATAGACACCACAGATTAGAAATGTCCTTTCTTTTTGTCATTTCTGCCAAACAGACTCCTCTTGCTGTCGGTAGCAAGAGCAATACTTTGTGTTCAGGAACATGAAGACTGATTTCCCATGAGAGGTTTGATCTACAAATCTTATGCCAATAAAAGTAGTCAGATTTTGAAGGCCAGGTTTCAGCCAGGAGCTACAGAAGCATCATGGAGAATCACTACAACACACAGGCACTGTGAAGCTTTTATCAGACTTTCTAAAAAAAAAAAAAACCTAAGAAAGGTAAACAGGAGTCAAAAATCTCTCTTGCCACAAATAAGTGCTTGAGGAAGGCCAGTGAGTCTCTGAGCAATAAAAATGAGAACCGGTTAACATAAGAATGGCCCAGAGTCTATCTGTTACTGTTTGATTTTTCTATTATATTTAAAGACAACAATACACCATCCAATTTTTAAAATTTCCACTTGCTTCACCTGTGGTCTCATTGTCTATTGCCTGAAGTGATTCAATAAAAAGGCTACTGCAAAAGCAGTTGTGTGTTTTCAATATACAGTCAAAACTTTATTTAAACTTAATCCTTACAAGACAGAGGTCCTCTGGGTTACTAGAAAGATGGACCAGGGACTTAAGGCCTCTCCTCTCTTGGGTATGGATACCCCTCTGGAAAAGCCAGGTTCACAGCCTGGGAGTGCAGCTTGACATAATGGTCACCTTAAAAACTGAGGTGGCTGAGATGGCTTGGAGTGTGTTGGCCAAGCTCCAGCTAAACCTGCTGCATCTATTTCTGGATCAATCATGCATTAGCCTAAAGGCCAAGAAGCCTCTGTTATATCTAGGCTGAACAACTGCAGTGCACTCTTCACATGTAGAAGGTTGCGGTTAGTCTTCTGGCTGGGGCTAGCTAGTGGGACCAATACTGTACTCTCCTGTGCTCAATTCAAAATGCTATTATCATCCTTTAAAGCTCTACCTGACTTGGGACTTGGGTATCAGATGGACCATCTTCTCCCATATGTTCCTGCTGGGAAATTAAGATCATGGAGAGATGCCCTCCTGACTGTCCCAAGATGTTTATTTTGTAGGTCTCCAACATTCTAGTCCCCTTCTTGAAGGCAATTGAATGCTGCTGCAGCATGCCTATAAGCTTAAGTGAGTGGCTGTTTTCCTTTGTTGTCCATAAAGGTTCAAAATTAGCTGGGGAAATAAAACAGTAAGAGTGTGTGTCTGTCAATTTTTCAAAATAAACTGAAGTTCCAAGTTGAATCTTTAGAAGTGAGTCAAAAGCTTGCAGAAATAAAAAAGGAAAGAAAATATACATAAAAATGGGAAGGTTGACCTCACCAGCAAAAAAAACATCTCATTCTCAGCTGACTTTGGTGTTGTGGAGGTTGCGTATCTTAGACTTCCCCCCCCCCCATTCACTTATCAGTTGGAACTCTCCTGTAGGGGAGATATAGGGATAGAGTAATACATTATCTCTATCCCTGCATTAATACAACTTCAGTAAAAAGTTTGTAGATATCAAAATGCTCCCATTTAGGTCACCATTTTCCCAGAAGTTTTACTGGATGCTAATTCTTAAGATCTCTCACATTGAGAGCTGGTATATGTTATATATGGGGAATGTGAAGAAATAGATGGTGTTTTCTTCCACCTATCCATGATAGAAATCATTGGCATGCCCACAACTCTAGCATGTATTAGTCTTCAATATGTTAGTTTTAGTGTTTGCATGGTAAAGGGCAAACACTATTGTGCTGGAGCCATGGGCATTCCTATGATTTCTATCATGGACAGGAGGAAGGAAACATCAGTGGTGAAGGGTCTTAAGAATTAGTGCTCATTGAAGCTTCTGGGGAAATGGTGACTCAATCCTGTGCATGATTCACAGCTTTGCAATGGAGACTGACATTTATTCTTATTGTACCAGAAATTTACTTATTTTATTTAATTTAAGGTATTTCATTCCACTTTCCCTAAAACCTGCAACCAGTTCACACTGAAAATCAAATCATTTGCTATATGCACTTTAGAACAGAGTAACCATAGAAAATGCAACCATGAAAGATACATCAAATGACTCCAGAAAAATTGCAACCACCAAAAATCCCTTCTAAACAATTATTTCTTACATCACTTCATGAACTCTAACAAAGATAAAACACACCTATTTCTCCCAAGCAGCCCATTCTACTGTCATGAGATCACTAAACTTTCATCAGGGAAGGGGTGGTGAACAAACCCTCTCAGGAGGACAGAAATTATTGCTGAGGTTCATATATGAAGAGGTGGCCCTTCATGTACATGAGCCCCAGGCTATAAAGGCCTTTAAAGGCACCATTTATCGAAACTAATTTAATCTAGCTATAAAATGGCCAGTCAGGATAGTTTGTTTTAACAGCCAATATGCTGCATTTTGAATGCTCCCTACGGTTTTTGAGTGGTCTTCAAAGACTGCCCTGTGCAAATCTCTACCTTCAGGTTTCTATAAACTTGTAGTTGCTTGAGTGGGTTAATTTATCCTCTCATCTACTTTTCTTTGAGTGACTTTCAACTTCTTTCAACATTCCATGCCTCTTAGCCTTATCACAAAATTTGGGGCATTTTTTAAAATTCAGGCAATAACACATTTCTGTCTCACAAGCATGTAGAAATCTCTCGTTTGTCAAATGTTGCTGGTTTTCTTGATTAGCTCAGAACTGAGCCTCTTTATTCTTTGGTGCTAACAAGTAGGGCAGGGGTAGTCAAACTGCGGGTCTCCAGATGTCCATGGACTACAATTTCTATGAGCCCCTATGAGCCCTAATTCCTATGAGCAAATGCTGGGAGGGGCTCATGGGAATTGTAGTCCATGGACATCTGAAGGCCCGCAGTTTGACTACTCCTGAAGTAGGGTATCTGCAAAGACTTTCCCCCCTTTCCCCTATATTGCTTCTTTCACTTCCCTGAAAGTCCAATAGCCTGTCCCCTTTCCCTGGTTTTTTTTCACCAATCAGTTAACCTGCTTTCTACTTGACCTCCTGTCATAGGCTATCCTTTTCCTTCTGACAGCTTCCATATCCACATGTTTTTTCTGCTTCCTTCTCTCCTTCCCATCCACCAAATGACCCACCTTTTATCTACCCTCATTTACATTCTGCCTTTCTCCACAATGGGGATCCAAAACTGCTTACATGGTTCTTCCCTCCTCCATTTTATCATCACAACACCCATGTAAGGGAAGTTAGGCTAAGACTGTACAACTGGTCCAAATTTACCTAGCAAGGTTCCATAACAGAGTGGGCATTTAAACTTGGGTCTCCCAGATGCTAGTCTGAAATTCTAACCACTACACAACATTAGCTTTTGAACAGTTGCAAGCAGTTAGACCTGCTGTAAATTGGATGGTAGGAAGTCATCTGGTGGTTACTGCAAAGCCTGGACCCCCATGAGACCGCCCCAACAAGGCCAAAGCAGGGGCAAGGGACCATGCCTTTTCTGGACAGAAACTAAGACTTAAAGGCTGACATTACTGTTGTGGTTGTCTAGTAACAATCACCAACACCATTGATTTCTTAAAGGTATGGATGCTGCTTCAACTGTGGGATGGGGTGGAATTAACCTCCTTTGTTTACATTTCAGATTTTTCTTGGGAACTTGGTTCCAGGCTCTGGATTTAGGTATTCATAGATGATGCCACATGGAATACTGGATATATTGATCTATATTGAATTGTTAAAAATTAAAATACAAATAAAATTTGCAAACAATAGACTTGAGTCAATCAAGCGACATATAACTAGCACTGATTTCATTGGGAGAAAATTATGTTTAAACTATCTTTAATCTCTTGCATAAAGAAATCCAAAGGGTTTAACTCTGGCTAAATCATGCTCCAAGTTCTTAAAAGCAACAATGCTTATTGAAATTGACTCAACAAAGCTGCTTCACTTTTAAAATTCTTATTTTGGTATCATTCCTTTGCCCAGGACGTACAGAAAAGGAAAGTAGAAAAGCGTTCAGCTTTTAACTCTAACTTCAGTTGAAAACAGGTAAAAGGAACTGTCAGGTTCTCTTAGTATCTGAAATACCATCTGTACTCTGTCATTTCAGCTTGCAGGGGGAGGGGGAACTGCTTGTCATTCTTGAAGGACAAATTCTGTAGTTATATGCATTTCGCTGTTTAAAAAGCTGCTTTTCTACTATTCCTTAAAAATATTAGTATAATTATATCTGTGGCGTTAATGATGAATTTTTAAACTCACCCATCTGATTTTGCAGATGCAGCAAACATTTAAAGAATTATATATAGAATAGCTTCCAAATGAAACACATTTTTCAGAAATTTAGACTTCACAGTAATACTGGTGGGGAAGGTGTGAAGGGATGGGATGGGCCTATCCCAGTCTATAATCACTTTGTGTGGTTGGAATTGGTGAAGGGTTAGACTGGGATGTTTACCACACTGGTGGTGCTGTGCCGGGCTGCCACCACGTATGTGAGACAGGCAGTTTGCCCTGGTGCTTCCTGCATCCCCACAGGGGACCATTTTCAGTGGTGCATCCCATCTGCCCTGGATTTCTGCCTCTAGATTAGGCAGCTGGGGCGGAAAGATCCTACCATGCATGGGGGCCATTTTTTTCCTGTTTAGGAACACAATAGCTGGCCAGAGCTTTTTTTGTCCCTTCCAGGAAACCATAATGAGGAGAAGAACTGGGACTGGATGGCCCAACTCTTCCCCTACCTTATGGGCCTGCCCCAACCAAGGCCCTTTTGCCGCCTGGGCAATAGAAGGCCTGAATCTGGCTATGCCTCGGATGGGGCAAATCACCATTACTGTCCTGCAGAACCGGAATTAGCCCTGACATCAGACAAGCAGTATGGTGGGGCTAATTTCCAGTGCAGTAATTGTCCAGGCTTTCTCAGTTAGGGTTTTGTGTCTTAATTATGTGTATGTATGTATATATGTATGTATGTACGTACGTATGTATGTACACACACACAGGCATACATACATACATCTTCTAAATTTGTTACATATTTATTGGGTGACCATATATCATCATGTCAACCCACTTTCAAATGTTTAATGATGGCCCTGAAGAGGGTGGGAAAGGGAGGGGCCCCAGGTGGGTGTGTACACAGCCATATTTTGCACAATTGCACCACTTCTGGGGGGGTTTGAAGCCTGAAGAATATTTCAGGTGTTTTTCAATGGTAAAAAAATTGAGAAAGACTGGGTTAGCCAGGATACTGTAGTATGTATTGAAATGACATTGATGAGAGAGGTACGTTTAAATTCCACCTCTGGCATAACTAGATATGCATAAGAACGGTAGTTCTTTAGCTCATGGGGTATTTATGAAGACAAACACAACAGAGATTATAGATTATCTTGAATATCAGTATAAGGAAGAAATGGAGCAAGTATTTATTATTTTAGTGATCTAATAGGGAATAAGCCACTAAAAATATGGTGTTCGGTCACCCTGAAAATTGCAGGGCATTTTTCAGCCTGCACTATTGAGGACAGATAGATTCCTAAATTATATAGAAGAACCTATGCCTGCAAATTTACACACACCTATGATTCTTAGGTGTATACTGCACGGAGCTTTTATTCCAATCCCAGGTCTATTCAGTCCCTGCCGTCTACACAGAATGTGATTTCCGTTTTGATTTTGGGTGATTTAAATTATCCTTCTGCAGCAAGATGTATTGATCCGGAGTGACCCTACATTTATTGTGCAATATCGTAGAGTGCTTTTAAACCTCAATATTTTAAGATTCGGATTGAGAAAGCAGGCTGTTTTGAATCTGGGCTCTCCTCTGAGGTAGAGACACCCTGATCGGCCAAAGGTGCCCATGTGACAAGCTTGCCTTAATGGAGAAGCCCCTAATTTCTCTCAACTTCTGTCGCTCTTGGATTTTTTGCTCCCTTCTCTGCCTTCTTCGATCTTCCCCCCCTCCAAAAAAAGAAAGAGGATCCCTGCTTGGCTCCCCCCCCCCTTCAAGAAAAGAAAGAAAGAGGTTTGGCTCCCCCCCTTCTGAACTATCCTAACCACGTGCAGAACACTTTTCTGTTTCAATGGGGAGGGGGGGGAGAGGAAGACCCGAGTTCAAATCGATCTGAATTCAACAGGATTGACAATGGAATAAACAAAGAAAGTGCAGACTCTGCCTTAATGCAAATATATGGTTGAACAAAGATAGGTTCACAGGGACATTTCTACACACATATGTTGTCTGTGCTTTTCAGAATTTGTACAGCCTTGAAACTATATCATCAGGCATTAATAGAACAAACGTCCCTCCTACCTCACATAAATGATTCCCTTTTAGTATGTGGAGTAAGGCATTAAAATTAGCAGATAAACTGTTCAGTGTGTATGGATATTCTTCATATGTTTTTGATATGGAACATCTATTGGCTTGGGAGCAGGAGTGGCCTTCGAAGATGCTCTGCAGTGGTGCTGAGAGACAAGAGGGCCTCAGTCTTGGGGTTCGCTGCTCAGGTGCAGTGGCTGCCTGTCTTCAGAGGCGCAAAGGTAAGGAGGGGAAGGGAGAGGAGTCTGGGTGGCATGTCTGACAGGGGGGATGGGCAGGGGACAAGGATGTTCCACATAAGGGGCAAGAATCCTTGTTGGTAGATTTTTTTAAAATCAGGGTATAAATATTGCATCTTCCAACAGTTTTATCCATTGTGATAAAGCTGTAGCTGAGACCATGCCAAAAGTAGATACATTTTTAGTCATAGCCACATATTGGTGAACTCAACTATGCCCTGGTTGAAGAGGAAACAAACAGGTTTTCAGGTCACACATTCCCAGCCTTGTATCATCCCTGTGACAGATTGAGGCTAGCTTTTAAGACATTACTGTGCTTGAGTGGAAGCAGAGGGGTAGGAGAGGTCAGCACTCCCTTTCGACTGGTTAGTCTAAAGTTGCTTCATAAACACTCCCTTTGAGACAGAAACCAAACGTGCAGGTGCTGCTGCTGTGAACTTATTTTTAGGCACACATTTCTTGAATGGAAAATAACTTTGCAGGAGTAGCTTCCATTTGTAAGTTCACTCAAAAAAATAGCTGTATTTGAACATCACAGTCTCACCTGCCTATAGTTCCCAAGAGTCTCTTCTCAGAACTCCAGTGCCTACGACTGTATACACATACAAAGAATTTCTTGCAGTAAAAGTGTCACTCAACTTCTTCCTGCACTCAGGTGCTTCCACAGAACAAAAAGGAAGTATACATAGTTAACCTTAATGCCGGGAAAAACAACAATATGCTTACCACATTAAAAAAGCCTTGCTTCTTTCATATATACAGTGACCATATAGACCGTTTGAACTGAACTCTTTGTAGCGAATTCTTTGTAATTACTTATATCCCCTGGCAAGCATTATTAAACATTATTTCCTGTGGCTTAATACTGCCCATTGACCTCTGTTCATCCAGTGGCAACATACTATGCAATAGCCTAACTGACTGTGGAAGGAAGAGGTATTGCCACAGTGTTGAGCAGATGGACAAAACAGCAAGGGGAAGGCAAGTTTAATTGCTAATGGTGTCTGTAATAGGAGTGTGCATTCAGATTTACCTGAACCTTACTGGTATTTTTCGGGTAGATTTTGGCATCTCAAATGCATCTGGGTTTTCTCAGGAAAACCAATTAAAAATCCTGAAAAAAAGCCTGCATATATTCAAGAATTATCAGGCGGAACTGAAAACAGCAGAGAGGCAGGAGCAGTTCACTCCCACCTCTCAGGTGTTTGGCAGGCTTCTACTGTGGTCAATTTAACATTCAAAGAAGAAAGAATCAGCTGTGCCAGAGGGGACTAGGCTGCAGAAGTAGCCAGCCCCAGGATCTCCTGTGCTGCTGGGAACAGATGGCTCTTCACAGCCTGGGATTTGAGCTGGTATTCTCTGCAGCATGTTTTGGGTCTAATGGATCCCCCCCCCCCACACCAAAATTTGTGATTTCCAAAAAATCCAAGCTCCAGAAACCATACTGGTATACATCAGCATGTATAGCCAAAATGACTGCCTCTGTTATTAATCCCAGTGAACATACTTGTGGCAAAAACACCTTCACCGTTTCCTTCTTTCAAGCTAGTGTGTGCAGGTGAAGTGTTTGCCCCCAATAGGTACAACATGAAAAAGAAGAGAATGCCAAGCAAACAGGAACCACTGCTTAAATATAATCAAACTGAAGTCCTCTCCAAATCAGAGAGCCATCAGTGGGGTGATGTCAACAATTGTGGGAAAGGCAGACTCCTAGTGAAATTCAATTTGGTGGCAAGATCTTTGTGTAACTCTGCTGATTAATCAATATTACTGTCATTCCTTCGTCTGACTTCCTGGTACTTTATGCCAGATTAGTGTTGATATAGTATAAGGTGACCAGATTTTAACATTGGTAAAGCGGGACACCATTGACTGGGGGGGTTCTTGATTAAAAATTTGGTCTATATGGAGCAACAAAAAGTTTCATAGAATGCATAGAACGCAAAAATATTATTGTAATATATGTTTTTTTATTTCAACATAAGTACAATTTGCCAGCTACCCCCAGATGTCCCTCCAAAAGTGGGACAATCAGGTCACCTTAATATAGTAGCCAGATTCAAAGATTTTTGAAAATCTGTGTCTCAAAGAGTTCCATTTTTCATTATCCTCAAAATTACACTGTGAGGTTATCCTGTGGGATAGAATGACTGACCATAGTCATCCCATTCTTTAAATTTCAGTTCAGAGTAGCTGTTTGTGTGTACAAAGTGCTGTCAAGTTGCAGCTGATATGTGGTGACTCCAGCAAGGTGATTTGAAGGCAAAGCATAGGTAGCTTGACATTGCTTACCTCTGTAGAGTCTTCTTTAGACGTCTCCCTTCCAAGTACAGACCCTGCTTAGCTTCTGAGATCTGATGAGATCAGGGTATGCCATGCCACAGCACCTCCCTTAAGAGCAGTTAGACTAAATATATGAATAAAGTAATAATTTTAGGGTTGATTAGTTAATATATGAATTCTTACCCCATCTAACCTGCACAGCAAGGGAAGCTGCCAAAGAGGATATTTCTGCCATTGAATCATATTTAGTCCCATTCATTACATGGGAGCTTCTGCCTGAAGAAGGACGCTACCTCCCACAATTTGTACAACCATTATAATAATAAAGGAACAAATTGATTTTTGTATTATTGGTTGTTTCCCTTATGACAAAAGCTGCCTGTATGACATGGCTTAGCTCTAACTGTGCCATTATTGTTTCTAAAATTGGACTTTTCTATATGGCTTTTCTTTGAGGCAAATTGCAGAAATTTGCTTCAGAGGAGGAACCATTGGTGGTTATAGCATAATACAGCTGCATAAAACCCTTACTTCAGTGGAAAAGGAACAATGAGAATAATTTGTTTTTGTAATGGCTCTTTGTAGAGTACTTCCATGCTTCTACCAAGAAATGGCCTGTTAACAAAGCTGTCATCCCACAATGATCTCTGGGCAGGAGAAAAGAATATAATGCAGGGGATGGCTGAATTCATTCTAAAATAGTCAATAGTCTTTTCACCCTTTTTTACTTTATGAGGTGTCATTTCTAAAGGGTTTTTCTTTCTTATGTTTATTTGGCAAAACATTGGTCATATGGACCATAGATTCATTCATGCTAAAAATCTGGCCAAGTAGAGAATTATACACTGGAGAAATATTTCTAAGATCCATTGTAATTCTACTGCAAAGATATATAGCCAACTGTGTTCTTATACCCTCATTTTTGAAGCTGATACAGGGAATGTTTTGTTCTCCCTTCTGTCATATCCAGCTAGTAAAATACTAGGGAATTCAGATGATATAGAATAGGGTTCATACTTCAGCTGTTGCATCTATAGGCTCCTTCTGGTCAAAAGTACAAAAGCCAGTAAAGAGCAGTTAAATATAATTCTTACAATCACCAAAGCTGGTACTGTCATACAAAAGCCTGTTCTTGGATTTCCCAGTGTAAACGTGCTACATTTTTGCAGATTTTTAAAAAAAATTAAACTTTGTGTTCTGTACTGACTTCTTGTCCCATCTCTCCTCGTTTCAAGAAAGGCCACAATGAATCTCACTGGCTAGGAACATGTGCTATGGTAACATCATATCCTGGAACTGGAAAGCCCAGCCAAGGATATGAAAGCATTTGTTCTGAACTTTAGAGAAGGGCCATGAAAGCTGATACATTCATTCTTTGGTATTATTCATCTGAAACATTCTTTGTACCCAGAAGGTTCTAGATGCAGTCCCTTAACAGTAGCAGAATAAAGTTGGAATCCAATGGCACCTAACTAAGTTTATTCAACATGTAAGCTTGTGCAAAGTGTTGTGTGCACATAAAAGCTTACAACTTGAATAAAACTTAGTTGACTTTAAAGGTGCCATTGGACTCAAACTTTGCTCATATAAATGTGTTGAAATCATTTCCAGGTTTTATCCACCAAAACCAAGACTAACAACAACCTAGTGCATCAATAACATCTCTTCCTTCCAGGTTTGATGGATCAATTATTTCTGCTCCTCACTCATTGGAGCACTATGAGCAAGAAGGGGGAGGGCCAGTTGGATATTCCCCACTGGATCTAATAAATTGCAACCCTATGCTACTCTTAGGGGTGGGACAGAGGCCTTGCTGAAAGATCTGCAATAGCTGCCTGTCTTTTTTTGGGCACAATTCAAACTGCTTTTTTTTTTTTTTGCCTTTATGGCCTTAAACTGCTTAGGGCCAGGGTACTTGAATAATTGCCTCCTCCTGTACTGTTCAGCATGCCAATAAGGATCCACCTTATTAGTTCTGGGGTTTATCTGCACTGGGCTTTTAAAGCCCATTGGGTTTGGTTAAAAAAAGCCATCTCCTCCTGATCCTGATTTCTACTCTGACACTGCTTGGGTTTTTTCTCTCATTTGCACAGCTGAAGATTGACTCTGCGGGACATTCCAAGTTAGGAGAACCAGTAGCAGAAGATGAGATCAAATAATTGATAAGAGCACTCCCTTCCTATAAATCGCCTGGGGAGGATTTGATCCCCTCTGAATGTTATAAAGCTTTCAGTGAATGGTGGGCACCAGTTCCTGCTAGACTCTTTACCCAAATCAATGATACTGGCAAACTTCCCCAAGAATGGACTTCCAGCATCATAGTTCCTATTTTCAAAAAAGGTGATAGGTCTGATCCACAGAACTATCGGCCAATTAGCCTGTTGCCTGTAGCTTCTAAACTATACGGCAGCTTTCTGAGGAAGAAATTGGAGAACTGGGTGGAAGATAACAATATCTTGAGCTCACGACAGTTGGGTTTTAAGAAGGGGCATTCCACAATCAAACACTGTGAAACTATCACTTGGCTGCTACTGCTATGAAGGGTCCAACAAAGGTGCTATTAGTGGCCTTTGTCGACTTTGCTGCAACCTTTGATTCGTTGGACAGAAACATACTTTGCCATAAACTCCTGAATCTCCAGTTGGATCCACGTTTAGTGAGATTGACTCTGCGGTCACACTATTTTCTCAATATGGAAATGTGGGCCGGCAGCATTGTCTTCCAAGTGAAGATACCCTTTCCTCTTTCAGAGTTTCTCCCCCCTGCCCATGCCTCCAGCATGGGCATTGTGCCAAGGTCTCTGCAGATTGGTTGGCTCCTGGAAGGAGCAGACCCTTTCATTTCTGGTGCTGCTTAAAATCTGTCTGAGCTAAGCTGTTTCCCATAATGTATAAGTTAAAAATGAGCCCACATATGCTTTATGAGGTTGGGGAGAAATGGGTTGCTCTCTGTTTCCAAGCTTGGCAATTTGTTTCTTAAAGTTAGAAGGAGACATTGCCTTTGGGAAAAAAGTGTGAGAAAGCACCAGAAAACCTGAAATAGAGACTTTGAATATGGTGGCTCATAAGTAAAGACTTTGAAAAGTTTCCCTCCTCCCACTTACAATCATTTTTTTTTAAAGAAAGTGTTAAGCATCCCCTTAACTTTAGAACAAGGAATACTGAAATGCAAAATGCAGAGCCCAGAAGAAAAAGCCAAGCTCCTGCTGGAGACCAGTCAACAGAGACAAATTAACAACTCAAATTAACTGAGGGAGGGGGAGAAAAAAATCTTGGCAATCTGAGTTTTCTTAATAGCATGCAGATTTGAATGCTGTGATATGGAGGACAATATCTGAGAAAGAACATAGGTGCAGAGGGCATGAACAGATATGAACAGAATGAGGATTAAAATGATACTGCTTCAAATCAAAATTAAACCGACAGGACCCTGGTCTTGGTGCCTCACTCTTCAGTGATCTGGCAGGTGATATCCATGCATAGGACTCTTTACATGGTGGCATTTTACCTGTGGAATAGCACTTGCCTTGAAGTTTGCATAGGAACCAGAATCTTTTAGGAACCTGAACAAAACATGATTTTTATTCCAGGATTTTAATGAAGAGAATCTTTTAAATTTGGTTTTCCAATCTAATTTTAGCCTCTTTTGGTGAGCCTCCTTTTAAGTTGCTAAATGTTTTGTGTTGTTTTTATGCTTTGGCTGGTTCCTAATGCTGGACTTTTAAGGAGTTTCTTAATTTCTAATCATTTTATGGTGTTTTATATGTTTTATCAGGTTTTACTTTATAAACCATCTAGAGCAGGTTCTCTGGGGCAGTAGCATATCAATTTTCTAAAGAAGAATATTCTGTATCAGTAAGAAAAGACAATATTGTATTAGATGGATGAGTAGTCTATTTGGCCTGGAGGCATAAATTGCACGCTGCCTCCTGCTTGCAAACGCACAATAGTGAACCATGCATTTACACGCTTCCTGACGGGAGACCCCCTCCCATGTTATCCCGCCTTGTTGCAGCTTTTTGCCTCCCAATAAGGTGGCGGAGAAGCAGGAAACATGGACAATTTGAAGTTTCCTCCCAATTCCTTGGGTTGTCAATCTATGCAAGCCACCAATCTATGCAAGCCACAGCAGTGGTTTGGAGGACTCAAACTTCCTATCCTCCTGAGTCCCAGAATTAATTTTTAATTTAAAAAATACACTTCTGTGTTTATGTGGGGGACACACCACAACAGTAAAACAGGTTTCCCCCCCAAAACTTACACTTCCGCATTGCTACGGGATCATGCCACAACAATAAAACATTTATTTAGTTCTCTTTTGGGGATTCTTTGTATAATGGACTGTCTTTATGTTTGGGTGATAGACTGGCCATGGTAATTGGACCCTGATGGCTGTGTGTTCAAAATGAAGATTCAAAACAGAGAACATGGATGCTAAGCTAAGGGCTGCTTTATCACATGCCTCCCCTTCCCTATTCATACCCCACCATCAGAAAACACAATAGGAATGTGTTTTAGATTGGGTTGCTGCCCAGTCCCAATATTACTGCACACACTGAAGAGAACATTTTATTTGAACTGAGGACACTTTACTTTTTGGTCCCATAGCTATCCAGATTGCACCATTAAAAAAAATTAAATCCAGAAACAGGGAGGAGAAGGCAGGTCCAAGGGTGGGCACAACGCTACCAAGACTATTGTGTGCTTCTCCCTTCAGATGGGTTGCCCCTGTTTGCACCTGACTTGCAATTCGACAAGAAAAGGGAAGTGGGATTTTGTGATTTCCCTCATCACAGAGCCATGATGGCATAAGGAGAAGACACCACTTCAGGAGCTTCCATCGAGAGAGATAAAAACAACCCTCTAATGTAATATTATATTTTGAAAACCTCACCTAGTTTTTGTTATTGTCTCAATCTGGAAGACTTCTTGATTTGGCACTACTTCTTTTTTGCTTTCTCTCTCTTTCTTCCTTGTACATTTACTGGAAGCTGAGAGCTCAAGATAACAAGGGAAATGTATGGCATCTGATGAAAGTGATGACTCGGGTAAGTGAACTAAAAGTAGTAAATTATTGCAAAAAGATATTAAGGTTGCTGTTAAATCTTCTAAAACCGAGATTCTAAAAGGTATGGGTGAGCTTTTGGATGTTAAAATGGATACTCTTCTAAATAAACTGCAGGAAGTTGAGTCTACGGCCTCACAGGCATTTGACCTAGCCGCAACTAATAAAATATCTCTTTCAAAACACCACAAAAAACTGTTCTAGCTAGAAAAGGAGAATTCCATGACCAAACTGAAACTGCGGGACCTGCAGAATCATCAGAGATGCTATAATATTTGCAAGAGAGGGCTGGAGGAGGATGACGGGAAAGATAATTTATTTGATTTCATGGTGGAATGGCTCTGTGCTCAATTCCCAGAACTTTCTATAACTGCATCTGACTTCGAAAGAGTTCATAGAGCTATAGGATTTAATTCCATTAGCTCATGCCCTCATGATATAATTATCTGTTTCAACAGGTTTGTTTTGAAGGATAAAGTTCTCTTTGAATTCAGGGGAAAGGAGCAAATACTTTACAAGCGAGCTACTGTGCAAATATTATAGGACGTGGCTCCTGAAACACTTACATGATAAGACATTATGAAACAAACAGACATTCTGAAACAAAAAGAATGAGGTTTAAATGGGGATTCCCTTTGTTTTCATTATCCATAAAAAGGCAAGACTTTAACAGCCTCTAACCACAAGCAAATGTTAGCTCTTTTGGGGAATTAAAGATACCTCCTCTGTCTACAATGCTGGATGAAGAAGAGACTGAGGAAACAGGAGAAGAGATGGTTGATCTTAAAGGGACATTTAAAGAGAAATGGCAAAAACGTGTAACCAAGAAGAAGAAGAGACTGGTGGAAAAGAACTTTGATAGATAGCTTCAATGTCAAGAAAGGATAAAGATATGACTATTGACTTTCAGTATATTGGCTTTGCTTTTTCTTTCTTTTTTAAATTAGTAGCAATCAGGTTGCATTAGGCTACTCAGTTTCCACCTTGCACAATATTATGGGATTAAGCTAGTAATAACAGATAATAGTATTAGTATTATCAATTTTGTTATTGTAAAAAAGTTAAGTATTAGTTCTAGTTCTAGTCCATTTAATCTCTATTTATTAAAGTGTTACTATATTACTCAAAAGGGTTTGGATTTTGAGGTAGATTTTATGACTTTATAAAGGCAAGGCAGGAGAATAGAGGGAATATTGGTATTGATGGAATTTTATATCATTATAAATATTTACAATCTCTCTTCTAGGGAGCCCTGGGGCTCAACAGTTCGTTTCCCCTTTTGTTTTGTTTTGACTCATTTTGTTCAGTGAGTTAGAAATACCATCCTGAATTTTCTTTTTCTTTCTAGTGCTACACCCTTAGTACCCATAATGGCTGGGCACAGAAGCTTCAGTAGAGCACTAGTTTATGTGGGTTTATCTCTGTGTTTTTCTCCTCCTGTTTTTAGTTTTCCCCCCTCCATTTCCCCTCATTTTTTGTTTCCTTTCTTTATTTTCCCAAATATGTTAATTTGGAATGGTTTTATAAATTATATGATGAAATTTCCCAAATATATCTCATTTATGTAGAAAGAATATTAAACTTGCATAGAAGCTTTCCTGCCCTGTCCTCCAAGTTCCCTTTGGCTGTGGTTTAGTTTCTATTTTTGTCTTATATATTTTTATGCTGTTTGTGTCTATTGTTTGGAACATTAATGCATTATGATGATTTATTTGAATATATGTAATCATATGGCTTTGTTCTGTTGTGTTTCTCTGCTGTTTTTTTGTTTATTTGTCTATAATGAAACAATATATTAAAAAAAGAATAATAAAAGTTCTGACTCAGATCACAGGACAGCACTGCATGACTCACTGAAGCCTTTCTGATTATGTGATCAGACAAATCTTTGTAGGAAAATGAAATCTATGTTAGGGAAGTGGAGCAATAAGCTGGATGAATATAAAATGTAGCTATCTTGCCATTTTAACAGAAAAGTTGGGTTGAATTGATCACCCTGGTTAACCTTACACTGTTCATTACACAGGCCAAGTGAATTCTGAAAATTTTCATGTGATACAGGCCATATATTTTATGGCATCAATAGAAAGCTGGAGGAATTATGATGAACTGCCACTGGAAGTCTTTGGGATTTATGCTGTGACGTGAAAGTGCCTGTTCACTTTACAATGTCAAAACAGGAAATGCATTCTTTTTACATTGTAAAAGTTAAAGGTCATGAGTGCATCATAATCTCAGTAAACATCAGCAAGAATTGCTCAATGCTATACAGTGAATAAGCCCTTTAATTGGGTGGTAAAAGGCTGACATCTTGGATCCTGTAGTGAAAGTATACAGCTGCTGTCAATTTCTGTAGTGCCCATCTCTGGAAACGGAGTGCTGTAGAGGATTAGCTGTAGAGGGTACCTTTTGACTCACAGGAAATAGCAAGATTCACAAGTGAATTATGCTGTGGATTGATTTGCCCCGGTCTTCAACTTATTTCAAACAAAGCTTAAAGCTCCATTGGCTGCAGAGAAAACAGTAGTCATTCAGTCAAGGGCAGATAGCCATTTTACCCTACTGCTCCTTGCAATTGAGTCGATTGCCCACACTATATTGTACTGTGATTTTTATAGGGTTGCCAGAAGCCGTTTAATTTTGCCCTTGCTATCTAGGCTCTCTGGATTTACAGATGATCATCTAATTAACATCTCCCTTGCAGATAAAGATAATTCTATTTCTTACATGGTGGCGAAGGTTTGCTACATTGCCAGCAGAGTGCAGAAATCCTTGGTTACTGTAGATGCTGAGTGACCTGGCTATCTAAATGCTGTAATAATATCTGTGGCTTTGTTTATATTCTGATGCTGAGTGTCCTGGTTGTTAAAATGCTGTAACAATGTATGTGGTTTTATTTATATTTCGATTCGATGCTGGTCAATGACTGTAAATAAATAATCTAATCTATCTAATCTAATCCCTACTGCTCCATCGCGTTTTCAGCCTCTGATGCACCCACCCTCCCTGGGGCAGCATGGGATTAGTTGCTATAAAAGGTCAAACAGGAATGGGAAGTCCTAGGAATTGCCTGTATTGAGATCCTCTTTTTATCTCTCCATGCTGTTTCTGTGGGATGGGTTTTTCCTCATTCAACAGACCTGGTTGTATAAACTAGTTAGGCCAAGACTAGTTGGCAAGAATAGCATGGATTGCTTTGGATAGGTAAGGTTAAACAGCAAGCACCTTGAGACACTTGCATGACACTTGCACGTGTGTCTGGAAGAAGCCATCACATGCCATGCAGCTGCATGTGCAGTGAAGGGATGCCCTTGATGTTGGGCAGCATATTTTGAGCTTGGTAGTAACTTTGTAGCACATCTGAAGAGAGGGATGAAACTGGACACCTCTCTGCACTTAGGGATATGCTGGCAGTGATAATCAAAGCTGGTGACAAGGGGGGAAACCACAGGAGGAAAAAACACTCTCAGAAAACCTGGAGAAACTATAACTGGAAAGCAAAATGAGCAGAGAAAGGGGAACATCAATGTAGAACAGAAAAGATCCTGATATATATGTGCAGTGAAAGTGGGATGAAATTCAGAACAAAAAAGAAAACCTGATGGCCCTGCATGGTGAAAGTGAAGGAAAACACCAAACCCCAGATAGTACTGGAGGCCTTGTGCTGTATCTATTTACTTAGCAGGAAATACACACAGAAAAAAAGTTTGGCTAACATACTGGGAATGTTTTTTCATCACAGGTGAAAGACTGTTAGCATAGTTAATTTTATTTCTGCTAAACTGAACTGTATCTGCAAAGAACTGAGAGCACAGTGAACTAATATGGGTAAGATGGTCTGTCGGATAATAAGAAGACATTAATATTGTGCCTACCAATGAGTTATTATAGCTACAAGCCATTACTTCCAATTAAAATAATGACTTTTAGCTTCAGTCCCTATTGAAAGGACTTGTACTGGGGACAATAATTAACTCATGTCTCGTTTACAGGAGAGAAGGATCATAAATGATGGAAAGTAATCATGCATTTCTTTTTTGTACTGTACATTGCAAGGAGGAGAACTGACAATGGAAGCACATATTAACATGGGCGGAAGTAGTGACCGCATAATGATCTTAATGCTCTTTTATTAATCTATATAGTAAGAAAAATATCTCTACATACAAATGATTTTAGTTCTATACCCACTTTTCCCTACCCAAAGGAGTCATAAAAAACACTCACAATTTCCTTCCCTTCCTTTCATCACAACCAACATCCTATGTGGTAGGTGAGGCTGAGAGAGCTCTGACAGAACTTCTCTGTGAGAACAGTTCTAACAGGACTGTGACTAGCTCACGGTCACCCAGGTGACTGGATGTGTAGGAGTAGGGAGCCAAATCCAGTTCTCCAGATTAGAGGCTGCTACTCTGAACTAGTACATCAAGCTGGCTCTCAAGAATTTTTGATGAGAAAATATCTTTATTAGTGCCCTTGACCTCAGATGCAATGGAAATGCAGCTTGGAAATGGCATGGCACAGTGGTGAGCTGAGGTCAAGGGCACTGCAGGGAGAGGAGGGGCTCCCTGGACCACATGGCTTGAGGGCAGAATGGTTGCCTGGTTCCTCCTCGAGGCAGCTGCTGGGAGGATCTGTCCTGGCGATGAGGAGGCCTGGGTCCATGTTGCCCTTCTGGCCAGCCGCCTTCATTACTGCTGTCACCAAACCACCCTGAGCAACTTTGACCATGAGCCTTTGTGCCTCCTGCCCAGCTGCATGGGGTGAAGGCAAGGATTGCAGATGGGTCAAT
Organism: Paroedura picta; assembly: GCF_049243985.1. NCBI lineage: Eukaryota > Metazoa > Chordata > Lepidosauria > Squamata > Gekkonidae > Paroedura > Paroedura picta. Next base: position 51,807,795 of record NC_135377.1, read on the forward strand.
TTAGGTGAGAGGAAGCTGGTTGTGTGGATGGCAAAGCCACCACCAACCAGAGCATGGTGCCTGGGTGAAGATGTGGCCCCCAATGTCATGCCACCTTGCTGCCTTCCCACCCCATCTCCATAAATTGACCACATGGTTTCCTCCATGGTGGTCAGCAGGGCTGGAGGTCTGCTGCCCACTCATCTGCTGAATTCAGGCAGGGGGCTTGCTCAAGCCACTGCCCCCTCCTCTGCAGAGTGGAAACTCACTTATGAGAACTGGCTTCTTGTGTTCACTGTCCATGAAACTGTCATGGCTGGGTGGTGGATGCAAATGTCTGGATGTCCCCCCTTGCCATGATGATTTCCCATAGAGTGTAAACAAAAAGCCCATTCTTGCAACTTTTAAAAATAAAAAAATTAATGATCTCAGAGGTTTGTGTTCCATCTGCCTTTTTATTGATTTCTTTATCTTCCTAGTAACACATCCTTCTTCAAAGATTTTGCCTGATGTAATCAGTACAATGGGGAATGTCCCTGTGGAGTCTATGAACACCCAGGTCATTACCAGCTCAACAGAATAGTTACATACAGAGCACATAATTCCCGCACATTCTCTTATTTTCATGCCATTGGCAGCATTATCCATTAGTTAGAAGTGAGATCTTTCCATTTTCAAAGTTGATAAACAGAACTGCACAAAAGTGAGACATAAGCAAAGTACAACATGCCATGGAGTTTAAACTGAGATGGTGAGTGTGAGAAAGACAACAGAAAGAAAGGAATGACAAGAATGGGGATAACCAGGAGTAAATATTAACAAATGTAGTTATTGCGATGGACAGGAAGCTGTCCCACAACTGAAAAGAACAGCTACTCAACTGTTTCATCCCTGAGACTGTGGGAGTGCTGCTCCAGCATCTAATCACCTTTCAGAGGGGTGATTGAATGTTGAGGGGAAACACAGCAGGAATTAGTTCAAGTCTGTCTCAGTAAGACAGCAGACAGTTTGAATGGTAACCCTGCCTAGTATCATGACAGAATGGTTTAACTCTACCTCTGGAAGTTAATAGAGTACCCAGTTGTTAGCTTGTCTCTGGTAATGAGCAGACCTTGTACCATTTAGTCTGACTCTTGGGAAAGGTCAGGCTGGTGTGGGCGGAATCCTGTGTTTATAAGAGGATTCAGCCTACTGGCTAGTCAGTGAAAGCTTATTAAAGAGAATTTAAATGCACTCTGAAGCCACAGCTAACCTAAATGTTATGCTTTGGCCTGGGTTCTCTTTTGACTGTTGGGGAAATCGCGCTGCTGATCTGTTATTTAAATATATAAATATACTTTATTATTTACATACAGCAACTACCTTAGTGATCTCTATGTTTTACTTGCTTGCCACAAAATAAACTCAAACCCAAAGCCTTTACACTTGCTATCCTAAGAACATCCTGCAAACTGAGGCATATTTATAGTTTAAAACAAACCTAGCCCCTGTAATCATAACAGGCTACATGGGTCCCCTCAGCTGGTACAAAACTTAGGTTCCATTGCAGTTGGAGATGAGGGACAAGAGGTTAACCCAGAGACTTCATGGAAGGGAAGGAAGAAGTACAAAGTAAGACATAGCAGCCTCGTTATAGGAGCTCTTTTAAGAGACCTTCTTGTAGTTGGGGTGAATATTTACTTATTAACTTTGGTCTTACATACTGCCCCTCCCTGTAAGCAAGGGGAAGTTGAGAGTGCTAAACTGTGAGCAGACTGACTCATGATAGGGTAGCTAGATCTCAATGGCTGTTCCCCATTGGCACTCCAGTGGCTAAAGGGAGGGGGTAAATCACTGTTGGAGATAGAGTGATGTCACTTCTGTCTCCCTGAAGCGCCAATGGTTTTCCTAGAAGTAATATCAATCTTTTATAGGAATGCCATAAACATTATGGTTTAACTCTATGTTTTTACCATAGAATTTCTCAGCTTTTCCTGGAAGCAATGGCATAACAATGGTGCCTCCTGTATCCCTGTCCCTGAGTACAGGACTTCACAACTGTATTCATGAGGGAGCATTGCTTGCCATTTCAACAAGCATGTTTGCTACCATGATGTTGGACCAGAATTCTTTACAGAGCTCTAAAGTTGCTCTTTGACCAGCATAATGACTCTAATGTAGTGCAATGGCTGTTCTCTCAATGGAAAAAGAATATGACATGCTGAAAAACATAATGGATTTCAGGAGAATGGGGGGAAAGTTGTATTCCATGAGCTTTGCTCTGCTTATGGTATTTTGGATATTGCAGTGAGTACCTGAGGTGTTCTTAAATCTAACAGTGGCTGTAAACAACACAGTCTCTTGGGAAATGTAGTATCCTAGGACAAGAAACAGGAAGTAGGAGGGCAGAGCTCCTTGACACTTTTAATGCTTGCCCAAACTGTTGGTCAGAAGTATGCCCTACGATGAGATGCAATTAGGTTTAAACATTTAGCAGGTGATGTGACCATATATGGCCATGTCGATCTGCCCCCCCCTCCCAAAATGGCCAATAATGGATCTGGAGGGGGTGGGAAGGGCCCCAGGTGGGTGTGTACACAGCTATGCTTCCTCACCATTTTCTGTATGATTGCACTGCTTCTGGGAAGAATGTTTCAGGAGTTTCTGAATGATAAAAAGGTTCAGAAAGGCTGCCTGTTAGATTACTCTAAGGATAATTTGAGGGATCTGTATATGCCTGTATGGTCCCTCTTGTTTCTTGCAATAGGTAGAAGATGGTTTGCTTGTCATTCTTTGTTTTCAAAAGGGGTGATTTCTTTTGGCTAGAACCAGGCATTTACTGTGCTGACATCTCAATCCTGAGCTTTACTTCCCAGAGAGGTACATCAAATTAGTTATTTCCTATCAAATTATTAAGAAAACTATTGTATTTAAAAGAACATGTGAAGAGGATTGGAAGAATAAGGTCCCAGCTGAATATACATATACCTTCTGATGCTGTTGTTTTTACAGGAAGTTCTGCTATATTTAAATCAAATATTGTGGAATAAAATAATTTTATTATTTGTTATTACAATGTAACTTTACTTTTTAAACCTTTTTAAACTGAGTAGGTAATGAATCATATCAATAATATCCATTTGACTGAGACTGTGGCTCGAATCAAATAGCAGGCATTGGTTGCTCTTCCTGGATTGTGTTGACCACAAAGGGAACAGCTTCTCCATACTGCTTCTCACTAGCATGGGGCTTAATTTGGTGTGCACCTGCATGCTATTCTAAGGCAGCTGATGAAATATGCAGTTGCCAAAAAGTCAGCACTCAGTTTCGGTTAACATTTTAGCAGCCCCTGATTTCTTCTTCTTTTTACTGGGTGGGCAGGCATCTCCGAAGGCATCTCAAAGGCAACCAGAGTTCAAAGAATCGTTAATGGAGCTACAGTGGATGAAGTTTCTCCCGTGACGTTTCTACCACCCGAGATGCTAGAATTTTTCATCCCCTCTCCAGCAAGGGAAAATGTTTGTGAACTGAACCATATTGAAAGCCGAAGCTGCTCTCCTACTGTGTGCACCTGACCTTGACAAAGTGAGATTATTAGTTGAGGAGGAAATTAATTGTTCAGCTAAGCAAAAACCGTTAGCACTCCTTGCCTTTCGAAAGAGGAAGGATAAAACAAATTCAGTGAGTGGGAATAATTCTGTGCGTGTCCAGTAAAGTACAGGCAAGTGAAGCTGGAATTAACGATCCACTTCCGAATGGCCCAAAGGATACCACGTATGAGCGGCATGCTTTTCCTGTGAAGTGACAGGCAGAAAATGCTCTATTATGGCCTCAGCTACCTCAGTAATGACAACTCCTCTGCCTTTTCCTCCCCTTGGCTGTAGGTAATGGCTTACCCATGCAATTACCTTCTTTTGTCTTCACAGAACTGGGGATAAATGATTTCAACCTCTTTACAGGGGGCATTAGCAACCAAAGTTATTTTTAGGGGAGAAATAAATTCTTTCATGTAGGACGCAAGAGTTGTTGCTCCTCAGGCAGTGGAGGGAGGGAAATGAAAGGCACATCAAGTCTTTTTAAAAGCTTGATTCTGATGTTTCAGTTAGAGATCAAAGAAAAGCTGGGAAAGGAGGGGAAGTAGAGGTTCAAGTAAGCTGTAGTATATACAGTACAGGATATGCATCTTTTGAAGGGCTTGCCATTACATTCCCTGATCCTTGAACTCAATTGCTTATTCCATAAAAGTGAGATGCTGCCCCTCCCCCTCCCATGTCTTATTTCAAAGCTAATAACTATGTCTTGATGAAGTCGGGGCTAACCTTAAAAAACAGAAGGGACCAAGATCTTAGTGGGATTTTATTCAGGCAGAAACACTTTTACTACACTGTGATAGCAAAGAATGTGGCAACAGACTGAAATGTTTTAAAATATTTTTTTTGAAAAGTCATAATTTTGGGTTTTGTATTCCCAACTTCATATTTTGATCTCCTCGTGTAATTATTTAAGCCTGGTTCCATTTCTGCAACTTATTTATCTTTCTTTGCAGTCAACATTCCTCTCTTTTTCATCTGCCAGGCTTTTCCCCTCTGCCCTTCTCTTGGATGTTGGAATTCAAATTTAGACTTCAGGGTTTGTTTGTTTGTTCATTAGTGCTTTAAACAAATTCCAAACTTCAGTCAGCTTCCATGTAGATTAACATCAAGCTAAATTTGATTATTCTGGCACTGAATCTGCATGCTGCACAGCATTCCTGGCCTCACAGATGATAAACCTCTGGGTATATCTCATTTTCTACTGGCTTGCAGAAGAAAAAAAATACACTGAATGACATATAGTGCAGGGACAGGACTTGTGTACTCATCAGGACACAGTTTCAGCTAGTGAGATTGGTTGTAAAGTTCCACAGCAAACTGTATTGATCCCAACTATAGTACATTCTTACTCTCTGATAGTCATCCAAAGAGGAATTTATAAGGACACTGAGCATTCATAGATGCTGAATGGAGAGAAAAAGCAATACAATCTTTGTATCTAACTATTTTTGAATCTTTGTATCTACCCATCTTGACAAATATGAATGGGATGTAATTTTTTTACATAGCACCATATTTTATTATATACATGATTTGTACTAATGTTAAGACAAATTCTTTTAATTCCTCTGTACCTAATTTCTCCCTGAAACCCAACAATCCATTGTTTTCCCTATTTTTAAGGACGTGGAGTCTGTTTTGAATGAATTATGTTTCTATAACAAGGAATTAGAAGAGAGGAGGTGCAGGAAGGGAGGCTCTGCTCTAAAGTTCTTGAGCATTTTGGTTATGTTTTTCTGCTCAACCCCCCTCCCCCATTCTATGATGTCTTTAAGAAATTAGAGGAGAACCCAATATTTCCAAAGAGCTAAAACTTAGAATTATCAGCCCAGCGCTGTCTGGAAGACTGAGTTTCTCAAAGAACTCTACAAAATGGGCAAGATATCTTGTCCACAGTAAGACTTATTCTTTTATATCTGTCATCATTCTAGATGCATAAAGTTCCCATCAATTTTTATGTTCAATATCAGCCATCTGGTTCTATTGTTCTTCAAATAGTCAGCTTCTCTTTTATATGGGCATGCCATGTTTCTAAAAGTTTTCCCATTATTAATCAATCAAAACTTTATCTCCTAAGACCATCAATTCTTTCCTTGCGGCTGACTCTTCACATGGAATTTCTAAAAACTTTTAATATCTCTATGCTATCCAGGAACCTCTTTTCGTCTGGGACTTAATGTCTATGACTCCCTATGTTGTTTATGGCAAGACTAATTATGACTGCTGACCAGATGCTCAAACACTTGCTGGTTCAGCTTATGACCTACTTCCCAGTTGTGAGCAGACAATCTTTTTTTTTTTTGATGGACTGTTCATCATTCTATTAATAGTTGCTTGGCAGGTGGTTTCACTATTCCTAACCAGATCTGCAGTGAAGAAAGGGCTTGCAAGTCAGACATATGAAACAAAACATGTGCAAACTTTTGAGTTCCTCAGAACTCTGTTAGGGTAGATGTTTTAGGAACAGTGTTTCTCTGTGAGACAAGTTTGCTTTGTTTCGGTAGGAGAATTGGTGGTTAGAACCTTTTTTTAGGCTAGACTTCCTGCTTGCATTAAGTTTTATCTTATAGGTTTGAATTCTGCAGTGGTGTACTTTGTTCCATCACCTCACTGTGTTGCATACAACAATTCAATAAAAACATTCTATTAAAAACTCCTTCCCCTCTAACCCCCGCCCCCCCCTCAAGCCACTAACTATCTGCTATAATTGTACAGGGATGATATAACTACTAGCAGAGCACTGAAGCATAGGAAAGGGGGCAAAAACTTCCTCCACCTGTCCATCCAAACACCTGGTGGGAGAGCTCCATCTCACAGGATCTGAAGAACCAAGTTAGTTCTGTCAGGGCCCTAAGGTCTTCTGGGAGCTCATTCCACCAGGCAAGGGTCAGGGGTGAAAAAGTCAAGGCCAGGGACACCTCATGAGGGCCAGAGATCTCCAGCCCTCAAATATATTGGGCCCAGATTGCAAATGGCCCTGAAGGTCAAAAACAGAACCTTTATTATTTATTTATTTATTTATGCTTGGATTTATATAACTGGCTCACAGCGGTTTACAAGTTTATAATACAGATCCAACAACATAATGATCATTAAAACAAGCCCCCATTAAACCGCCATTAAAACAACAGTCTAAAAAGCACAATACACAGTTGATGGCCATATATAATTTAGTAAAAATGCATCCCACACAGTGAGCCCACTGGCTGGTCCAAGAACGGGCAGATGTAACAGTTGGGCTGTTGTCACCAAAGGGTAGATCATCTTGTGGATTCAAGGCCAGTCTAGTACTGGACCCAGGCCCTAAGGGGAGAGGGGAACCCAATCTTAAACCCCGGGACCACCTCCCAGCCTCAGACAAACGCCTGGCAGAAGATCTCCATTTTGCAGCCCCTGCAGAACTCAAAGAGCTCTGACAGAGCTCACAGCTCTTCAGAGAGCTCATTCCACCAGGTTGGGTACTGGCCCTTGTCAAGGCCAGGCATGCTTTCTGGGATCCCAGGATCATCAGCAGATTTGTATGCACAGAGTGGAGTGCTCTGTGGAGGGCATAAGGAGGTAAGTGGTCAAGTATGTAGGACCCAAGCCTCAGATAGCCTGAAAAGTTAGAACCAAAACCTTGAACCTAATCCAGAAACAGACGGGTTCAGCAAAGACTGGTGCAGCTGTATCAGCAAAGGCTTTACATGGGCCCTCCAAGATGACCTGTTGAGTACCCGCACAGCTGCATTCTGCACCAGTTGTAACTTCCAGGACAAGGGTAGGCTTGCATAGAGCAAGTTACAGATGTCTAACCTAGAAGTGACCATTGCATAGATCACAGTGGCCAGGTGCTTCGGAGGTAGGTAGGGCACTAGTAGCTGTACTTGGCACAGATGGAAAAATGTTGTCTGGGCTACCCTGGTAACCTGGGCCTCCATAGAAAGTGAGGCATCCAGGATCACACCCAAATTCATGGTTTGGGGCATAGATGACAGTTGTACCCCATCCAGGCAGGGAAGACACATTTCCTGCTCCTATCCCCTTTGACCCAGCCAGAGGACCTCCATTTTAGTTTCAGGCAACTCTTCTTGATCCATCTAGCCACTGCTTCCAAACAACTGGTGAATGTTACTGGGGGGAGTTCCAACCATCAATCCATAAAGAGATGAGCTGGGTGTCATCAGCACACTGATGACATCCCAACCCATAACTCTGGACCAACTGGGCAAGAGGGTGCATATAGATGTTAAACAAAGTGGCGGAGAGCATCGCTCCATGTGGCACCCTGCATGGGAGTGTGAAGGAGTCGGATAACTCATCCCCCACTGCAAACCGCTGTGACCTGTTCTCTAGAAAGTAGGTTAGCCACTTAAGGGCCATCCCTCCAATCCCAGTGTCAGTGAGGTGGTAGATCAAAAGCTTGTGGTTGATCAAATGCAGCCAACAGATCTAATAATATGAGAATGGCTGACCCACCTCGATCCAGGTGTCACCAGAGATCATCTATAAGGGCGACCAGCACTGTCTCACCCCATGGCCAGGACGGAAGCCAGACTGGTATGGTAAAAAACCCTAGGGAAGTGTTGATTTGATTTGAATGAGTTGCTGATGAACAGCAAAATATATGTTTGGTTACTTGTAAAGAATATGTTGTTTTTGAAATTAAAAAATTCAATAGTTGCTTTTTTAGCTGCATCCCCTGTCCAATTGCTGTATACACAGAAAAAATATTTCAGGTATAGTGCATCCATGTACTGTTCCACCACCTTGAATATTAAGTGTTTCAGTGAGTCTGGGCTGCCATTTACATCAAACTGACACTCTTTAGGGGAAAAAAAGAAACCTGGCATATTATCCCAGCAAAAATAACTAACAAGACAAATGAATCGATCAAATACTTTAAAATAGTCTTACTAAGTTACAGGAAATGAGAACGTAGTTGCAGGTGTATAGTGATAACTGTTCTCCACTTCACTAGACAATGAGAAAGTCAGAGGTTGCATATCTTAACACAGCCCGCGGTGCTGCGGGCGCTGCGGACTAAATAAAGCCGTAAGGGCTTAGTGGGAGGAGTTAGGGTGGGCTCTGTCCGGGATGAGGAAGGGTGCCAATTGGCCCCTTCCTCCGGACAGACGATTGGCCCAGCCGATTCCCGCCCTGCCGACAAGGGAGCAACTTGCCAGCGACCTGACGCGAAGCACCTCCGACGCGTCAGGCTGCCGGCAAGGGAGCCCCCGCCAGCCGCGCTGTGCACGACTGCCGGAGGCTCCCTTGCCTAGCGCCCACTGTATTTTTATTACAGCGGGCTTGATTACTAGTGAAAGCATATTAGGGATTAATGGTATCATGTATTTACAAACAGGGGAGCTGAGCACTGTGAAAGCCAAAAGATTTCTAAATCAGATAGCACAGGTGTTATTTCTTCATCAGAGTCTGAAAAGGGATTCCCCAAAGGAATGAAAACCCCCCAAAGATGCTTCTGTTTTATCCAACGCAGAATTCTCCTGTGACTGCGTGTGTCTGCGTCTAGAGACCGCCACTGTTCCAGTCTGCATTCCTATCCTGTGCTATTTAGAAAAGTATATTCCAAAGGAAATTTCTTTTTTAAATCTAAGGATTGTTAACGTTTGTTATAAAACATCTTGTACCAGGTTTGTCAGCAAGAACCAAAGCAGGCCTATTCATGTCAGTCAAAATGGCTCAAACAGATAACAACATTCAGTAGAGATGCCACAGAAAATTACACTCACTGTCTTTGTACTTTGAGCTATGGCTGCTCACAAAACTCTCTGTCAATAGAAAATGCTGTAAATTTTTCTCTGGCTCAGATGGTAAATCGTAAGCTGTAAAGAACCCCCCTCCCCCCCATGCACCATCCTTATTCCTCTCTGTGTTTCTTTTATATGGAGACTGTGACTGGTAGGGAGGGCAACTGACAGGTGGGGCAAGAGTTAAGCCAGGCAGTGTGGGTTCAGAAAGTAGCATATTGGAGCCTGAATTTAATCTGGCCTCTTAACTTTGGAAAAGTAATCAACCCAGAGGAAGTTTCCTCCAACTTCCATTTCTAAACCTGCCTAGGTGAATACTGGTCTTTTTTCTAGGGGTGCGATGTAGAGATGCTGCAAATTTCTCTATGAACTCATTTGACTTTTCAATGTACTGTGGTTAAAAGTCGTGATCGTAAGTGAGCTGGGCTGAATCTACACGGAGCTTTTATTCCAATCCCAGGTGGATTCAATCCCTGCCATCTACACTGAATGTGATTTCCATTTTGAGCAATTTAAATTTTTCATCTGCAACAAGCATGATTGATCTGGAGTGACTCTACCTTTCCCTGGCAATATCCTGGAGTGGATATAACCTTCGATATTTGAAAAATAAGCATAAGTAAGCGTGCAGCTATCTGCTTTCCCTGAAATAACTTGCTGCCAAGCCTCCAACACTGTAGAAAATTGGCCAGGATGTCAGTTCCTGGTTCCCAGACTGCAAGGCTTCTCTTAAAGGGGAAACCCTAATCTTCCTCAGCATAAGCTCTAGAAGCCCTAACTTCTCTCAACAGAGATTTTCCTTTTGGATTTATTCCCCCCTCCTCTGCTGTCTCCAGTCGTCTGTTGCTGTCTCCAGTCCTCTGCTATCTCCAGTCCTCTCCCAGAAATTATGTCAGCTGGCCACACCTTCCTGCCATGTCTTTGGAAGCCACATCAGAAGTGACATCACCCTGACACTCCCACCAAATGTGATATCATCAGACCATTCCCACAAGACAGGAAGTGACAGCACAGAAATATATTCAGATGATTTGTGAACAGAGCCATACCTGCACTCTGGACTGGTTATCAGTTTGTTCTTTACCAAAGGGAGCCTAGAGTGGGAGCCTGCAGAACCAGGGCCAGGGCAGGTCTATGCTCTGCTCTCTACTGCTGGTGTTTGAATGTGGAGAGCTCTTCTTACTGCACTCACACTGAGCACAAAGGCTTAGTTATTGGATGCCTTTATAATTCCCCTACCTCTCCTGCTAGTAATTTGCTCTGCTCTCTACCGCTGGGGTTTGGATGTGAAGTGTTCTGGATTGAGGGATCTAATCCTTTCTCTGCACTCATAATGAACACAGAGGCTATTTGGTGCCTTTTCCAACCTGTCCCTCCATGAATCTGTCTAATTCTAATCTATCTTTGAAACTGTTTATTCCTGTGGCCATCACTACATCCACTGGCAAAGAATCACATATTTTAATCACATTTTGAGGGAGCTAGAGGATTTTGTGCATTATTTATTAAACTGTCCCAGATTTTAATATGATGCGCCAAGAAGAACATTTCTGTTGAAATTGCTATGAATCTCTTCTGAGTATTTAAATTTAATTGTGGTTGGTTTTGTTTTCAATAATTATATTGCCATGTTGTGGCATATAGAATGCAGTGTAAATTTGTCCTGGCAATCTCATCCAATTTAACTATTTTACTTCAGTCTTGGTGATAGGTATTTCTTCCTCCCCCCCCCCCCGATTATGCTCATTATGCTAATTCATTATAATTGTGTATTTTTAAATGTTTTATTTGCACTTAATTATATTGGACTATTTATGACTCGTGATTACAAAAATAAATAAATAAATAAATAAATTTGAGCCTGTCACATATTTCTCTAGCCTAATATGCATTTGTTGTCTGTTAATGAAGCATCCGTTTACAGTATCTAAAAGAAACATTCCTCTGTAAATAGGCTTCTGGATGTTATTGGATAATTAATTCTGATATCAACAAATAATTATTATTCTCCCATATAACTTGCCACATTCAGCTGTTACAAGGGTTTTTTGGGGCGTGGAGTGGTGTTCTGGCATTTCTAGCAGCTCAGACTCAACCAAATGTCTGGTGGAAGAGCTCCATTTTGTGGGCTTTGACAGGACCCATGTGTCTTTGAGGAGCTCATTCTATCACGAGGGAGCCCTTCCTACCCAACCACCTAACCTCCATCTTTGAAGGGTTCACCTTCAGGTTACATGGCTTTAATCAGTAAGCCACAGCCTCCAGACACCTGGTGGATTGTTCCAGGGGAGAGTCCAGCTGTCTGTTCACCAGAAGGTAGAACTGGGTGTTGTCTCCATATTGTTGACAACCAAGCTTGAACCTTCAGGCCAGTTGGGCAAGAGGGCACATAAAGATGTTAAATAATGTTGGAGAAAGGACCACCCCCCGAGGACACCACTTGGGAGCATCCAGCCATAGGACTGGTCGTCCTCAATCACAATCCTTGGTCTCTGGCCATGAAGAAAGGAAACCAGCCACTGTAGTGTTGTCCCCAGATTCCAGCATTGTTGTGGTCGCTAGTTAACAGCTCATGGTCCACAATATCGAATGCTGTCATGAGATCTAACATCATGAGCAGCGCTGATCTTCCTCAGATATCCCGGATACACAAAGCAACAACAATGGGCTAATTCAAGTTAGTTCTTCAATATCCTAACAATTGAACAAGCTAGTTCCTGCTCTTTGTGAATCATGTCAAGTATCCAGCCATATTCAAAACTTTCTAAAGGGAATGGTTATGATACTTTTAATGCAAATAGCAAAATGCTTCTCCACAATGCAAAGTAGCAATTTCTTTTGAAACCTGATCTGTAAAGATGGGATTTTATTACATTCTTTTCTAGCACCCCATTCCCCTCAGCCTACTTTTTGTAGGCTATTTGGATTCCTCCAGTTACACTAACATCACAGTTGTCCTCTTTACTGTGCTTTCTCCTATCTGTTCAGTTTCAAGTTCCTGAAGTTGCTTCATTGTTACCAAGGATCTCTCTTCTCTCTGAAGCCACGCTCATATGTCTTATTTTATTAATACACTAGAAGCAAAGCCTGTTGCTTCCAGGAATACAGTGGGCGCTAGCACATACACCTGCGCAGTCACCTTCCTGGATTCTGGACCTCCTGCCACCCTGCTCCCCACTCGATTTTGAGATCCAGCATGGTGAAGTGATTAAAGAGTAGCAAACTCTAATCTCAAGAGCTGGATTTGATTCCTGACTCCTCCATATGCAGTCAGATGGGTTGTCAACTTCTGGAAACCTTCAGGAAGATGAAAGACAGAAAGACAGGATGAAAGAGAGAAAATGATACAGAGAAAGAAAGAGAGAAAGAAAGAGGAGGGAGAGAAGGGAGGAGGGAAGGAAGGCATCGGTTTTCCTGGAGAAAACAGCTGCTTTGGAGGGACAGTGGCCCTCGATACCTTCACCCCCATACAACAGTGTCTACACAGGTCCCCACCTTACCATCTAATGCTGTATCTTCCAAAGGCCAGGTTGGGCAGGCCATGGAGGGGTGGGCTGCCACCTTCCCACTCTCCACATCTTCCAAAGGTGAAGTTTTTTGTGGTTGGTAGTGGCAGATTGTGAGCCTGCAAGTGGAGGGGGTGACTTAGGCGAGGCCTCTTTCCCTCAGTAGGGTAGGGTTGAAAGGGCCACACTCTGCAGAGAGGACCAAGGGGATGAGGGTGAGAGGTAGCATCCACTTTAAGGCAAGCAGCTGTGATCCCAAGCAACCTTAATCCCCCTGGGTTGGGAGGAGGGGAATCCAGAGCTGCCAAGGGTAAAGCGTGTGCACTCTGAGCCCTTCCACCGCACTGGTGCCTCAGCTGGAGGAAGGGCAGAAGATAGATACTCCTGCCCCACGGGAGTTAATGCATGCCTGAAGCTGGGGTGGGGTCCAGCCATGAATGCAGTTGTAAGGATGATCTGTGTGTTTGCATGCACATGTGATTAGCCACCGCAGAAGCACACCAGCCACCCTGCAGATGTTCCTGGCCCACTAGACACTTTACAGTGCCTCCTCCCCCCCCCCCCGTGCATCAGGGAAGGGTCTCTGAAAGGCTATAGGGATGGGCTTGGAGCAGCAGGCAAGGAGCTGACCAGGTCAGCCACTGGGATGCTCTGCACATGCTTGGGGAGACTCTTGGTCTTCCTGCTGGGGGGAGTGGGACAACGGAGCAAGATATCAGCATATGTGCATCTCACAAGTCGTTTTTCCCCTTCCCCTCCTTCCTTCCTTCCTTCCTTCCTTCCTTCCTTCCTTCCTTCCTTCCTTCCTTCCTTCCTTCCTTCCTTCCTTCCTTCCTTCCTTCCTTCCTTCCCTTGTCTCTCTTTCTAACATGGAGGTTGGCAACCCAAGTGCCCATACTTCCTCCATACCCAAAATGTTCCCACATAGATTTTCTGTTGGAATCACATCCTCACATTCATATTTATTTGGTTTTTTTATGATGGTGTTTTCATCATGAACTTCTGTTAGCAAACCACTCTGGGCAAAATATATAATGAGTTTTGCTTTGTGATTCAATTCATGCCTATTCCTAGTGTATTCTACTAGTTATGGTATTTGATAGTGGTGGTAACGTCTAATGTAATAGCAATAGGCATACTCTGAATTGCAGTTTGCATGATCAAAGTTTCTCATTTTACTCAACTTGGCTTATTAAAGCTCATTTGAAATGGATGCAAAAACATGAGGCTTATATGTAGGTTACTTTGATGAATGAATTGGTGCAAGAAATAGTAGTAATCCACAGCAGAATTAGAACAAAGTAATTATCATGATGTGTTAACAGTAAGAGCAGTGTAGGAGATCTGACATGTAGTCCTGCACACCATGAAAAGCATCATTAAGCTCTGTTGATTCCATGGGTTGTGAATGCTCTTTATTGTACACTGGATTGCTTCTCTGCTCCATTGTAATAATTTTGCTAATTGTTTGCACTGTGAATTAGTTGCAAGTCTCATCACTAACCAAGGACAGCCCTTTCCTGGTACTTCTGTTTTCAAGAATGTTTGATGGAGGTCAGTGGCTTAACTTAAATAATTTGATTTACCAGGTAAGCCAATTAGGGCATGGTGCAGAGTATAAGTCTCCATGGTACATATTCACCTTTTCTGATGCATGATTCTGTAAAAAGGGCATCATTTGTGGTGTAGCGGTTTGAGTGTTGGACTGTGGAAAGACAAGCCAAAAATTCGCTAAATAAATAACTGCAATGTTTCCCCAACTAGTGTCAAATGTGCACAAGCCTCAGTGCCGCCCTGAGACTGAAAATTAAGCAAGACTTCGGTTTGGACTAGGATGGTGCAGATAGTAATAGCATGATGGTATATCAGGATCAAGGATTAGTTTTCATGTTTGCTTTTTTCAAAATAGGGGATGAATTACACAGATCTGAAGCTGACCGTGACCTTTGCTTTCCTTAACTCTACAAGGGTGTCTTGAAAAGTAATGGGAAAAGGGCTTCATGCCTCTGCTATAGCCTGAAATTTACTGTCACTGTCCAAATCATCCTTGTGTTGTTAGAATTACTGTTAACAATCCTTTTCAGAGAACCCATTTTTGTTAACTTTTTATTCCCCTCCACCGCTGGGCTTGTGTGCCATTGATTTGTAACATAACTGGCTGGAGGAATGGGTGTGCCAATGTGCTTGTGTCTTTTAATGGTTATGAGCAAAGGCTGATGCATTCAGAGGCCATTAGTGTTCTGCTATTCCCATCACTCCTCTAGGAGAAATATATTTCAAAAAATAGGAAGTTCAAGCTATTATGTGCTGTACAAAGAACAGCTATTTTCTCAAATAAATGGCTGCTTCTAAAAAAAAGCCACAGCAAAACAATTTGTGGTGGGCAGGAGGCACTTTGTGGACTCCCCTCTCTTGAAGAGAGCTCCTGCTTGCTGTTTTGCCACAAAGAGGATCTCAAGAGCTCTCTCTCTTAATTTATCTGTTTTATCGGTGTCCAGCTTCTCAGTCAGGAAACATGCTTCTTTTGTGCTAAACAGTTATTGACAAATCTCCCTAGTGACTTAAGTACAGGAGGATTTCCATCAGCAGAATGTAGGGTTAAATTATGGTTTCCAGGGTATGAAGGTACGTTGTGCTAGTTAAAAGCCCGGTTAATGCTCTGTGTTTGTAAAGCAAATATCTTAGGATAGGCCAAATCAGTGTGAGTGAGGGAAACCCTATCTATAGGCTTTATTAGTGCTGGTTTGTATACAACATGCCTTCTTTACATTGTTTCATCAGTTGGACCATAAAGCACAAAACACACACTTCAGTGAAATCAATATAAAACAGGGTTTTGAAAGAAAAGCTCTCAGGACATATCAAAATCAAATAGTGGTTGAGTTATGGTGGATATATATAGCTGTACAGATTCCAGTTGGTTTGTGCTAAACCTGTCTCGTCTAAGTATCTGGCTAAAAATCACTTCTAGTAAGCCCCCCCCCCCGCCCCCAACTTCCAGATGCTAGAGGGATTTGCAAAGACAAAAAGCAACATGACTTGGGAAGCTACAATGAGGAGGGAAAACCAGAATTGCAGCAAACCTTTAGCATGGCGCTGAAGGAATTTTTGCAAGAGCGAATTGACTAGTACACCTGCTTGCAGTACACCTGCTTGTAGAGCCTCTTGTGGCGCAGAGTGGTAAGGCAGCCGTCTGAAAGCTTTGCCCATAAGGCTGGGAGTTCAATCCCAGCAGCCGGCTCAAGGTTGACTCAGCCTTCCATCCTTCCGAGGTCGGTAAAATGAGTACCCAGCTTGCTGGGGGGTAAACGGTCATGAATGGGGAAGGCACTGGCAAACCACCCCGTATTGAGTCTGCCATGAAAACGCTAGAGGGCGTCACCCCAAGGGTCAGACATGACTCGGTGCTTGCACAGGGGATACCTTTACCTTTACCTTTACCTTTTACCTGCTTGCTGAAACGCTGAATCTGTGTCCATCCTTATGGTTGCATGCCATAAAACTCAAGCCATTGGTTTTCTCAGCTATTTTCATTGGATTGCATAACAATCCATTTCCATATTCTTCTTTAACCAAAAAGTGCTCCCATTATTTTAAGGCGTAATTCAGACATAATGCCAGATCTCATCTTGGTTCTATGTAGATATAGCCTGTGTATGCATACTCATTCTTCTTATTCCTTCGTATGCTTCTCACTAGCAAGTTGTGGTATAACATTATGCATAGTTTTGTAGGTTGTTGAAGAAAAAAGGAACAAACACACCCTCTTACTACATTTATACAAGTCCTTGGCTTGAATCAGTTGTAAACTAGTAACAATCCCTCCCCCATTCTTGAGTATTAGCTGTAATTTCACATTACCTCAACCCTGTCATTGTTCTCCAGTGTAGCATTGTATTATTTATGAGTCAATGGTTTTCATTTACATATGCACACTCATTCTGTTTGAACAACTTAGATTTACTTCACTGTTTACTTGCTCTGGACAGTGAACATAATTTGACTTTCAGGAAGTATCTTTTCACATAGCTGATTTTTTTTTAAATTTCTGAACTGCCCAGACACACATGCTGCAATTTTTCCAACTTTGATGACAATGCTTCCATTTCTGTGGAGACCAGCAAGTCCTATTGAGATCCCTGATTCAAATGAGTTTGTTCCATTGATTTCAGTGAGATTTTGTCATGGGCTAGACTGGAACCATATCAATTTAAATGCGGATCAAATGAAAGAGAATTAGAAACTCCCTTACTTTTAACTATTTCCAGTATTTGATTAGCTTGATTGTGGAACCATCTTCAGCCCTGCCTCTGAATGGATTTGGATGGTCATAACCAAAATATGCTAGCATGTCTAGAAACATGCTTCTGTCACACCATGATGGTGCTCCATTGGTAATCCAGAGCTAGCATAGAAGTGAGTAGTGTCAAGGGGATATTAGGGTAGACTGGCAATTAGTTAGCGTTGTAAATTTCTTCTGCCTTAGTCATTCTCCCAATTCAAATCTAATGCCACAGCACTGATATCCACATCATAGCTTTAAAAGTTCCACAGAATACTCGCTGAGGGAAAACACAACTGACCTACCACTACATCCTGAAGCCTTGGTTATACTAAGCATGACAACTATATAGCCAATCACAGCTCTCTTATGAAAAATATAAACCCTAACATGTCAGAAGCTAAACAGGGCTGGCCTTTGTTAGTAATTGAATGGGACACCTCCAAGGAAAACTAGGATCATGACCAGAGCCAGCAATGCCAAACCACCTGCAAATATATCTTGCCTGGGTGCCAGACAATCCTACAATTGTAGGCTCTCCTGGCTACACTATGCACAAGCCATATGTTGAATAAACAACTACCAGCCTTTGGGTAAATCTTTTTTTGTTATTTACATACAACTCCTGCCTCAGTGATCTCTGTATTCTTCTTGCTTGTCAAAAACTATGGCCCATCATCAAACACGGAGCCTTCACACTTGCTATCCTAAGAATATCATGTACAGAGCATCAAAACCAAGCTAGCACCACATAATCATAGGATGTTGTGTGTGTGTCTTCAATTTGTATAAAGGAACTGTCATATCATGCTTTCTTCCCCAATCCATATACTGTTTTCTGTACTTTCCAAAGTTTGAGGAGCAAATTCAAAGTTTAGGAAAACCATTCCCTAGAGTGAAAAAAATAGGGCACAAATATATGGGCTGCATTTTCTGTGCTCTGGAATACCCATTCAGTTTACCTAAACCTGTGCGGAACTTCCCAGCAAATTGTGTTTCTCTGATCCATTATGCACGGGGGGAATAACGCACATTCAGGGTGGCATGACGGCAACTAAAATCATTGATAACGCATGGTGCCAACTGGCCGCAGCTTCGGTGCATGCCACCGAAAAAGCCGCGTTAGCGAAACGCGGAAGAAAGCGCAGCTTCCAGGTGAGCGGGGCGCAACCAGAAGCGGCGCTGGGGTCGCCGCGTACATAATTGGTTACTCTGGGTTTTGCCGCCATCACGCCCCGTCCCGTGCATAACCGGTGTGCTTCGCGTCTTCCCCCTCCGCGTTTTCCATGTGACCCGAAATCGCCGTTTCAGCGGCCGTGCATAATGGGCCTCTATGAACTTTCTCTGTAGCTTAAAAAAAATAAATTGGCTTAAGAGAGGTGCTTGGCTAGGTGAACCATTTTGTCAAGCAAAGCTTTTTTGTTGTTCTTAATTGTACTTCTTCTCATTAATTCTCTCCACATTCAAATATTAGCATCATCTACTGATGCTGCATTTTGGTGAAATTATTCTGTCCAATTAAATTTTAACACCTTTTGATCCTGCTGTCGAGCCATGCTTATGCTGTCACAGGAAAAGTATTCCAGCTAATAGGTGTTTCTAAGATTTTTTTTGAGGGATACTTTCAGCTTTGATACAGGAAATAATGTGTGCTATTTTATAAGATATAATCTTATGAATATTTATTGTAATGTGTACATTCTCATATATATTCTAAACAGAGTTATCCAATTATAAGCAGGCAGAAGTAGGGATAAATGAAAATGACGCTGAAATCCTAAGGACATTTTTCTGAGAATAAGCCCTGCTAAATAACATTGGAATTACTTCTGAGGTTATATTGTTTAGGATTGCTCTCTGTAACAGTTACTAGAGTTTAGGTAGCCAGGAAAGATGCATATCCTGTAACAAAAATTTTGATTAGAATATCTATGTATTAGTGACACTTCAGCCTCCCTACTTTACTACAAATGTCTCCACTGTTTCTTCACAACAAACAAGATGCTGTCTCATACATAGTGGGTTAATGCAATACAGGTCAGAGGCAGCTTTGCTTATAAAAATGCTAGCTCTACTTTTAACTTCAAAGTGAAAAGGAAACAACGAAGCTGTTGAATTTTCAAACAGCCAAGCCTCATTGGGCTTCAGAGAACACACTGAATGAACCAAACTCCTGCAATTCTGAACCACTTAAGCCTTTTGGGTATCATTTGATGTGCAAATGGAGTCCATTGTTTATGACTGTACAGCCTTTTAAATGTTTATTTGTACCTTTGGCTGGAGATAATATTATAAAATTGAACATTGGGAGATTATACTGTGCCATTCTAAGTAGAATTTCCCTCTACTAAGTCCTTAAGTTTAATGAACTTAGAAGGTTGTAAATAACTCTGTTTAGCCTGGGCAGTATTTAGCCTAGTCCAGTACTATTAATCCTGATGATGGGTGGTGGTGTTCCAAAGTTTCAAGCAGAAATCTGTGATAGACTTGGGTTGAAACAAACAAGCCTTTGTTGTCACATTTACCCTAACCTGAAGACATCATCTTGGTTATTTATGTACGTAAATGCTTGTATACATTTGATTGATTTATGGAATAGATCTGGAGGCACAGCATAGGGGTTTTGCTTTTCGATATGTTTCTTTGGCATCAGAGTTGTAATTTTGAGACATGTTAGTGGTTCAGTTTCATAGTGGATTTTTCTAGGCCATAGTACAGTAACAGTTTACAGAGACACCACTGACTTTAGCATTTTGTGTGGGACTGAGTTGTTTCCAAGACTGGTTATTCAAATGTACTGAGATGTTTCAGCTGAATCTCGAAATGAGCTGGGGGCTTCACTGAGATCTTGAAGAAGTCTCTGGAATCTAGTATGTCCAATGAAGCATTGATAGGGATACTACAATTAGGCAAGTTATTAAAAAGACTAATGGAATTCCAAAGGATTTTCTATTTTAAATTAATAGTTTGAAAAAGGAACTTGTGGATTCCAATTTTTTTTTTATTATTATTATTATTATTATTATGATCCCCTATTCACATGGTTAATAGCTTGTTCGGATGACATTGCCTATTCTTCTTACCCTAGTTTTGCAGAGATTGTGCCTGCATGCCAGGCTCAGACGGTATTGGGAGCCTCCATAAGAAGTTGGATGCATGCTGAGAAGCAGCTCCTCTATGGGGGAGGAGCTGCCTCACTGTGCGGGTGATGGTGGGAGCCCTAGTAGAGTCTAACATCCGTAGGGCCTCCATCAATACCACCCTCCTGTGAGGCCCAGCAGGCCTAGTGGTTGGGGCGAGCTTGACCACGGGTGTCACTCAGTTCCCAAAATGGTTGGCCTGCTGACATGGTAGGCCTTCAAATGGTCTACTTGCCATTTGTAAGCTGGATCTGCCCTCTTGGTGTGCTGATGCTTATGTTCACAATAAAGCTGTGGCCACTTTAAATGCCAGAAAGAAATATAGTTTCCTGCATCCTCTGTTTCCATGTCTGGAATATTTCAGCTTGCTAGGTAATGCCATTGAGATATGATAGGCATAAAAGAGGACACATTCTCATGGCCTAGGGTTTCCTGTCTGATTCCCAGAACCCTTCCCCACAGATTCACACCTTGTAAAGCAACATCCATGCAGACAAGACCAAGGACAGAAACTTCTAATAGTTCAGTTAAATCAGGGTTGGCATTCATCAAAGCAATTCATTATAAAGGAAAACAATGGAAAGGTTTCCCATCTTTTTGCACAAGCTGTTATCCTGATATGGATTTTAAAAGTGAGGCATTATAATTTACATATTTGAGCCCAATGAAGACAATAATCTGGAGGAAAAAAGATTTTGACTTGCAGGAGGGCACCTTGGGTCCTTGGGAAGGAGGGCACCTTGGGAAGATGTGCACACATTTCTGTTGGCTAAGCAAGGCCACAACATTATTAATGCTGCAGGAGTGTTGGTGCAGCATGGGAGAGGGAGACTGACTTGCAGTCAGCTGACCACAAGAGTTTGGACCCTGGTGATGCCCTGGGGCCCACCCAATATCCCTGCTGGGAACATGGGTCCTTTTGCCACTGTATTAGCCAACATAACTGGGTAGGCATGAGGGAAGCTGTTCCAGTGGCGGTTTGGCAAAGAGGCCGGGCCCCTTCCACATGGCTCCTTTTAAGACACCCTGAGGCCACACCTCCTAACCCACATTGCAGACATGACATGCAATTCCCCTGCCTACTCTGTGTGCTGCCAGGCTCACCATCCCAGCATGTCCTACTATCATCCTGGCTCCTCTGCAGCATCAATAGTGCCTGGAGGTGAGTCTTTGCCACTTTTTATAATAAATAGAAACTTGTTTACCTTGATCAAGGACCCTGAATAGTGCTACCTACAACCAGCTTCTTTACCTGTTAAGTCAAGGAAGTAGGGAAACAGTATTGAACTCTTTGAACTTCACATTGTTGTTCCACAAATATTACTTCAATCAATGCATAACTCAGGTTAATGTTTTCATTTCTTCAGAGAAAGAGTTTCTGCAAACCAGCTCTAACAGTCTCTCTTTAGCAATCAGTGTCCAAGTAAACTTTGATTATAAAGACAACAGGATATTCTCAATTTTGCCAATTCCGTGTTTGGTAACTCCTTTCAGACAGGCCTGTTCTAGCTTTGGGTCAGGTTCAGGAATTTAGAACTGAGACAAAGGCTTTTCATGGGAAATATGATGTTAATATACATGGAAGAGATGTGCATTATGAATGAGACCATGTTAAGTTTAGTTCCATGATCCAACTCTGACCTACATTCTATTCTGCCAAGTTACCAGGGTAACTTGGAGAATTTCTAAGTTTTACTTTGAAATTGGCATGTGCTTTTTAATTAAATGTTGACAACATGCATAACTGAATATGTAAACTGATTAAAATACCACAAACATAGATGTGAATGTAGGGATGGGCACAAGCCAGCTCGTGAGCAAAAATCTGGGCTGAACTTGAGCTGGTTCATAGCTTGGGAACTAATATTTGCAGGAGGCACATTCTCCAAACATTTACCAAATTTTGGGATGCTTTTGTTCTGCTGTTCAGGGCTTCGATCTGTCCCTGCTGGCTCAGCTGTCTTAGGCTCCCTCATGCAGCCCCTATACATTTATTTATTTATTTGATTTGATGCTGGGAGCGATCGAGGGCAAAAGAAGAAGGGGACGACAGAGAATGAGGTGGCTGGATGGAGTCACTGAAGCAGTCGGTGCAAACTTAAATGGACTCCAGGGAATGGTAGAGGACAGGAAGTCCTGGAGGATCATTGTCCATGGGGTCACGATGGGTCGGACACGACTTCGCACCTAACAACAACAACATTTATTTGATTTACTGGCTGCCCCTCTCTTGGGGTGGCAATCTTGGGGTGACTAACAGCATTAAAACCCTGTACATAGAGGATCTAAAACCATAAACAGATACCTATTGATAGGTATCAAATTGCTCCCCACCACTCAGCTGTTTTTTTGGGACAGTTTAAAGGAACTGTGGCTCCTTTCAATGAGGTCCGCAGGGCCATGAACTGCACAAACTGATTCAGTTTGTAAACATGCCTCCTGGCTCTGACTGGGTTGAGTTCATGGTTCATCCACCAACCTTGAATGTGAACCACGAAGTGCACAGTGGCATCATTTTGTAATATAATTGATTTGCACCTGCTCTTGTGCATATCAGTAAACTGTAAGAAGAAAAAGAGGCTGAAAATGGCACAAACAACTTGCCTACTATGATGAGATCAAGACTAATTTCAGGTTTCAGATCAGTTTCTATGCAGTTGCTTTTTGCAGCATAAATCACATGATTTGAGGTTAGGTTGCAGTTCCAATCTGAGACCTACAAAGTGGGAGGCAGCTGGTACTATTGATCGAACATTTTTTTTTAAATTTTGTAGCTGCTGTACTCATCAGAGATAATATTTTGCAAACTAGTCAATGGAGTAATCAGGCTGAGTTGTGTGTTGGTGCTACATGACACAGTTTATGAAGCTTGTCTTTATAGTGAAAATTTTACCTATTTCCTGAAAAGAACAACAAAAAAGAAGGGCTGCACCAATTGGAGCAAAGAAATGAAGAAAAAAAAACATGTTTCAGTGGGAAGATGATTTCATTCCCATATAATAATAACCCTTACTACACGTTTCACATTTGGCTTCCTTAGGGGGATCTGTGAAATATAAAAGCAGCAATACTCCTACTAAACCAGCTTCAAAGCTTCGTCTCTTAGTTCCTGAAAAGCATATGCCAAGACCGAGCAGCAAGATTATTGAATTTCTCCGAGGCAGTCAGACTTTCAACCCAACCCAATTAGGAACATGTTGGCAGGAGAGGTATGCAAAATTCTGTTCTCTTTCGTTTAATGTGTAATTGCTTTCATTCATTAATTCATTTTATTTTAGTTTTTCACTTGGTTTCACTGGCAAACCTTTTAGCAACTGTTTGATAGCTGACTCTATGATAGGAGAGAGGTCTCTAGCTTTAAAGCCAATTAAAGGCTAAAAACATATTTGGTAGTGACTTTTTGATTTCCATCTGATTAGCAGGAAATTCTGTTCAAAAGAATAATCTCTGACATGTTTCAAGAGCGGGGTGAAGAGGTCTTAAGTCTAATAGGGAATTAAAATTCTCACCCAACTGAGTAGGCATGGGAGACATTTGGTAGTTGCAAAAGACTGGCAGTGCTACATACCAGCCCTTGGCACCTCAAGCCATACAGAGTTTAATACTCTGCCTACTTGCCTCCACTAGTGAGCATATACTTCCATATTACTTATACTACCATAATGTGGTGGACCATCTGAACAGGTCCTCAAGGCCTGAGCAGTGTCAGGAAACTTCAGACAGTCTGACTTGAAGACCAGGCTATCAAGGATAAGGAGGTGCTGGTGTGGGGCAGAACCTGTGTGGTGAGCTGCACATTCTAAAGGAGGCAGAGATTATAGAAGCAGATGCTCAGGAGCCTGCACATGACTGGGAGAGAAATGAGGTGATCAGTGAAGTCCCTCACAGCTTGTTTGATGATAACTACAGCAGCAGGAAGGCCAAGACAAGGTGGCACTAGTTAACTACAGCAGCAGAAAGGCACAAGATTGCACTAGTTACCAAAGGTTGCAGGGTCTGCCCAGAAAATGTGAGACCGGCATTGAGGTCTAAGAGATGGCACACTTGAGATGGCTTGGGAGGGGAGCACAGAGGGGAGGCTTAGGAGGATACCCTGGAAAGTGGAGCTCAGGTTTAAAGAGCCAGCTCTTAGTATGATGCCACAGCATATTTATCACGAGGGTGCTACCACATTGGTTGTACTGTGCATTAGCTATATACATCAGTCATTTTTTTTTATTTTGAACCAGGGAACTGATTCAGGATATAAATTCCTCCCTCCCTGGATCCCAGCTCAGAATCAATTTAGTCTGACTCATGGCAAAGATAGAATAATAACCACTACAACACTGGACTGCTCTGTTACCAAAAGGTGACATCTGAAGGAAACTTCTAAAATTCAGCAAGACAAGTCCCTGCCAAACATATTGTTTTGCAGGTATGTTCTTAAATGATCACTAAATTTAGGAGTTCTCTCCTTATATAAGATGGCATGCATTGGACTGTAATGTGTAGCAGATGGCATTATTTCCAGTGGAATTAATAGCAACCAGAAGCGTTGCTGCCTGGTTTGGTTCAACTTTTGTTTTGTAAATTTATAGAATTTTTTAAAAAAACAAAGAAAATTACTAAACTAACAGAGATTATGGATGCCAAGTGTGAAGGCTTTCTCTGACATATGTTATTTTAGTTGCAAGGAAAGAGACTGTTTTGAACGCCACTCCCTTTCACCAATCAACAAAAGCATTTATTTTGTATATAAAACATTATCACAAAGATTAGTCATGCATTGTCTCTACATGCTGAGATATTTTCTATGTATGAAAGAATATTGTCCATGCAATCTGAATTGCAGCTTTTCATGGAAAGCTTGATGACCTTTTCTTGTTGACAGCCTCAACTGACTTCTGGATTTCAAAGCACACTTTTGTGATATTGTTAATAGGACACATTCACAGAATCTGCTGTTCCATGATCTCAGATGATATTGGTGATATATCATGGTTCTTGAACTTTTGACTGCTATGTGATGAGTTACTCATTGTGATTTCACTGTATTAAGAATGGTTTTCTGAAAGAACCCAGATTTTAAATGTTTTCTGTGATATTTACTGCTACAGACTATGCAAAATAATGACATGGAAGAATATTTAGTTATCATGATTCTTATTTCAGCTGGACTCAAATATGGCAACCGCTAATATTTCTGGTTTCTGACCGTTTATGCACTGGAGGTTTCATGCTGAGCTGCAAGCTAGAGTTTTAGTCATGGCAGGTTGCCTCACCTCTTCCTGCACCCACATGGGAGAGCATTTGGCCTAGTGCGCAACACCCACCCTTGATTTGTGCTCCTGCACAGGAGCTAGGGCAGTGAAGTTCCCAGTGCATAAACGGTCTTTGAGATATCAAAAAGTATTTTCTACCTAGACCTAATCATACTACATTTTGGTTCCTAACAGGTAGTGTATTTAAGTGCCATGTGGCTGCCCCAGCCTCCTTTCTGCCAGCGAACACCGAAGCAGCATCCCACACTCCCTTCAATTAAGTGGTTGGCCACTTGTTTAGGGAGGCAGGGGAAGGAGCCCAGAGTTAAAAGGGGTCTGTCCTGTGTGGTGGACTCCTTAGGGAGCTTCAATAAGGAGCTATGGGCCTATGAGCAAGTACCAACCCCATTGGGTGGGCAGAGGCTTGCAGGAACAGGTCACCTGGGATAGATCTGCAGGAGGTTTGTACCTGCTGTGGCATCCTGAGTGGACACCCCTTGGCTAGGGATGCCAGCAGCACTGAGTATTGCATTCCTGATTGGAACTGGGGCAGGCTCAGTTGCAACAGCTGGTTCAAGGAATTAATGGCAGACTATGGTTTTTGGCTCCTATCCTTCCACCTATGCCAACACTCCTTGGCATTCATTGCTAATAAACAGCGGCCTTTTGAATTTGCCAACAAACAAAGTGTTTTGTGCATTTGAGGTTAGCCAGCTGCCCTCCTGCAAATCAACTCCCCTCAGGTTTGTGGAAGAATTGTAAATCTGGGAGAATAGGTTATAGTTGGTGGAATCACCCCAAACTGAGAAGCATTTGATTACATAACATACCTCTGTTGGAACTGCTGTCGCCTCCCCCCCCCATTATCTGAGTATGAAAAAATCGCTCACCAAATGCCAGCTACTTCTCAAGGCATTTCTGCACATTGCTAAAAATAGCGTTACACCAGCTGAGTGGTGTAATGCAAAAGATTATTGCGCCTCCAACCATTCCTCACCTTATTGCTGTCTCACTGCATTCTGTTGCCTATTCATGCTTCTTACATTCTGCATGCCTGTTTGAAATGTCCAAAGAGAGCTGCATGTTAATCAAGCCAGGTAGCCAATCCCCTTCTTCCATTGACTAAAATAGGAATTTCAGCTTTTCCATCTTTCCAGGGGCCTGGAGGAGTGGGGGTTTGAGTTGCAGCCTCCAAAATTGTAGAGTAGCTCTGGGAGGCTCTTTCCTGACTCTCCTCTGAATTCAAAAGGATTGGTCTACAGGGTTGGCTTCCAGGGGCTCCCGAATTGGGTGCCCCCATCCTTCTATTCCATCCTATGGAGGGTTGGGACTCCCATTTTGGGAGTCCCTAGAAGCTGACCCTCTGGACCAAGCCTTTTAAAATTCAGTGGGGAGTCAGAGAACAGCCTCCCAGAGCTACCCTGAAATTTTGGAACCATAAAGGCAAAAAGCAGAATGAAATGATGGGACCCTATGCAGAAATCAGTTGGGATCAAATCAATGGGGAAATTGTAAAAGCTATTTAAACAAGCAGCTTTTTATAATATGGCTTTTTGAAGTGCCAAAGAGCATTTTAAATCAGTGCAATTAATTTTATTTGATCAGAGTGGTTGGTAATGATGAAGGAAGAAATCTTACAAAATCCAAACTGACTGATTTCCTTCAGATAAGAAATGTTTGTTATGTTCCACATACACACATTCAAAGATCCACTCCCAGGTACCCAAATATTTTGCTGTATCTTAATGGGCTAGCATTTAGCTTTAGTCCACAGATGTGGAATAAGGAGAGCTAACATTGCAAATGGGGATAACCAATGGGTTCACTTTATTTTTATTGTTCAAGAGGGATCTGTAGAGCACACAGACCAAAATCCTATACCAGAGTGTGGACAATTGGTAGGATTCAGAAGTATCAGGCCTCCCCTGCTTTTTTCATTCCTGATCTAATGAATGAAACCACCCTGGCTCCAAGCTCTGAGCCATCATGTGGGTAGGGCTCCTGTTTTGTTCTGTTATCAGTCTATCCCCTTCTTATTTCTAGCATCAAATTACACAGAGTCAAAATTAAATATTGCCTATGATAAACAATGAAAAATTTTAAAATAAATATATTTTAATATATACACAGTGAATAGGAAGAAGGTGTACTTCCCGCATAAAAATAATTCTTCTCCAGGGAATCAAATCATTGGTTTAGAAGGGTTCTACTTGACCCAGATGATGAGGTGAAATAAAGAAACTAGAAGAAACATTGTCTGAAATGGTCCTGAGTCAGTTCCATGTACACCACTCTGTGGCAGGCTTGTTCATCAGGTTTTTTTTCCCAAAGTGTCTAAAATGAGCAGAGTTGTATCTCATAATGGTTGACTCCCAGTTGCCTAGCAAACATTACTTTAAAAAAATGCTGCCAGTGAAGATAACTTTTTCCCCTTAGAGTTACAGGTCTGTTTTGTGTTAGTTTCTGTACTTAATTGTTTCCCAGACATTCCTGCTACGTAATATTACTTGGACTTTCCTAGGTCTTTTTTTCCCCATCCCATTTATGATTATTCTGATCCATATTTCCTGGACACCTTACCTTCTATTTGCCTTATGATTTATACTGCAGTCTTATTATTTACTTCAATTAAAAATCAATGGGCTTGAAGTAAATGGGCTACGTGCTTCATATCCTCTCTTTCTCACAAAAAATCTTTACCCTATGGTCCTGTAACCTGCTTACCCTTTCCCTTGAAATGGGGCCTAGAAATGAAGATGAAAAGTGTTCTTAAAAATATTTATGATGATACCATCCTTTCCAGTAATGGCTTAGAGTTGATTCATTTTGACAACAATGTTATGCTTTCATTGTTCTATCACAAAACGCAGCAAAGAACACTCTGATTTCATACAGAATAGTAAATGAGCAGATCCCAAAGTTCATTCCCTAAAGGGAATCAAGCCAAGAGCTTACTCAAAACAGCTAAACACAGCTAATCAAAAAAGAACAAAATCAAATTATTATGTTGAAGGCTAAGACCAAGAACTACATCAAAAAGGACTCTTGTTCATGAATTTGCTTCTTCGTTTCCTCTGGGATCATTTTTTTAAAGAGTTTGGAAACTTGTATCCCTATGGGATGCTGATTGCATTTTTCATTTTAAAATACTTTAATAGATTCAAATAAGAAATTTGTCATATTAACTAGTGAAATTTGTCTTCCATTTCATTCAGTGGAACTTCTCCACTCCAACAGGATCAATGGTATTTTTTTAAGTTTATTAGGACATATTAGGGGCTCGTAAGTGGGGTTTGAGGAGGAAAGGGGCTATGGCTGGGTATACTGTGTTAGATTCTACCCTCCAATGCAGTCATTTTCTCCATTGGGACTGACTTCTTTAGTCTGGAGATCAGCTGAAATTCCAGAACTCCAGGCTCCACCTAGACATTGGCAACTACAAAGCTAGTTGCAACATGATTGTCTTAATGATCAAGCATCATGGTTGTGATTGGTGATCAAATTGTGGTGTGTTCAGTGAACATTGGTTGTCCTTGTCTCCCCTTATTTGCCTAATCCATTTACTGGAAAAATATACCTAGTAGAAGAGTTATTCTTTTTATGTCTTGAGCCTGATGGGCTGGTAGGAAGAAAGGAACGGTACAGGTTGCCTTGCTATTATTTCCACCATATACATTTTGTCTCCCAAGCTGAGCATGGCCCTGTTTATCCAGTACTCTATACTGAATTGCACTGTGACCTGGAAACAGTAATTTTACCCGCAACTTTTAAGTATGCCTGTGACTAATCAATGCAACCAGCTAAAGACACACAAAAGTAGCGTATATGCTCAAATGCTGCTGATTTTAAATGATACATAATTTGACCATAGTGACCTATGTGAGCTAGTAAGTTGTGACTTTGCCAGTAGTCGTTACCTGGCCAGTCACCATGTTGATTTCTGTGACCCATGCAAGTGCAAAACTATCCCAAATGCTGTTCATTTTAATTTGGGAACAAGCATTGTGATTATATGAGTGTTTAAGAGGAGGAGAAGCATTATGAGCAAAGTAAGCTTGAGTTGATTTTTGAATGGCTTATGTGAAAAACTGCCATCAAAATATTTAGGAATGAAGAAAAGTGATCCAGTCTAGAATCTGTGTTCCTTCATCCTGTAGATGAGAAACTGTTGAAGTTAAATATATGGAAGTGGTAAGAGTGGTGCAGGGTTTGATTTCCCACTCCTCCGCATGCAGCCAGCTATGTGATCCTGGGCTAGCCACAGTCCCATTAGAGCTGCTCTCTCAGAGCAATTCTGTCAGAGCACTCAGCTCCACCAACCTCAGAAAGTGTCTGTTGTGGGGAGAGGAAGGGAAGGTGATGTAAGCCACTTTGAGAGTCCTTTGGGTAGTGAAAAGTGGGGCATAAAAACCAATCTTTTTTCTACTACTATTTATTTTTCCTTAACATTCTGGAGAGGCTGAGCATGATTTTTGCTTTGATAAGCCCTGAGTTCTCTGGGATCTATTGGAACATATAAATGTAAGGTATGAATTTTTTTCTCTATAGTAAACCAGTGAAATGTTTCAGATCTTTATCATTTTCAAGTATACAGTCGCACACATGCCTTGAAAACGAGACCTGAGAATATGTTAGTATTTCTTGTGAAGTCTAATATTATAAATTCGTATGTATGACTGAAATCATATTGCTCTTTCTTTTGATAAATGTCCTCCAGCAGACTGTAGCCTTGAACAAAAGCAGCTGGACATTTTTTCAAGGAATAGTAACAGAAAAACTAAGGTTCTTAAAGCCCCATTATCTGCAAAGAGACGCAAGGGTAAAAGAAGAACTCATCATTACAACTCTTATTGTCATGATTGTCCACTTAGTGCATTAAATTACAGCGGCAGGATAAAAGTTCAGGTTTTCCGTTGTAGTACTTGCTCTTACAAAGATTACACAGCAAGGAAACTATTGCCTCCACAATAATTAGATGAAATTATTGGGTTTCATCAAGGCCAGCTGCAGAGAGGGAGGAGTTATACTGCCCAGGAGATATTCTGATTCACTTTGTTCCCCTTCCTGGAATTCCTTCAAAGATTATAGAACTAACTTCCTCTGGTTGAAGTGTCAGGTCAGAACTGTAAAAGTACCTGAAACCTGCCTTACTTTGACCAAAATAACTTCCCTTTTTGTAGGTGCTAGAAAAATCCCCAACCTTTAAAGAAAACTTTGGCCTAAGTGCGGAATTTAAAGCTAAATTTGGAAGTGTACTATCCATGGATAATATCATGATTTTTATTGGATAAATTCATGAAAATGTCAGCTCAGCAAGCAAGGGTAGGATTTATTAAGTAAGGGTGTGAAAATAAAATGCCAAGGCTCACAATGTTCTTATACCTTTAATGGTGGAATTTTATTGTGAAGTTGGACATGATATTTGAAAAGGGGAATAGGAATAATCTAATGGTTGGAATACCTTCTTTACAAGGAAAGGCAACTAAGTTGGGGATATGGTACAGTTTTTATAAAATTATTCATAGCGTGGAGAAAGTTGGTAGAGATAACTTTTTTTTCTTCCTATGACACTAGAATTGGAATCATTCAATTAAATTGATGGACAGTAGATTTAAGTTAGAGCCTCTTGTGGCGCAGGGTGGTAAGGCAGCAGAAATGCTGTCTGCAGCTGTCTGCCCATGAGGCTGGGAGTTCAATCCCAGCATCTGGCTCAAGGTTGACTCAGCCTTCCATCCTTCCGAGGTCGGTAAAATGAGTACCCAGCTTGCTGGGGGGTAAACGGTAATAACTGGGAAAAGAACTGGCAAACCACCCCGTATTGATTCTGCCATGAAAACACTAGAGAGCGTCACCCCAAGGATCAGGCATGACCCGGTGCTTGCACAGGGGATACCTTTACCTTTTTTTTTAGATTAAAGTTAGGTGAAACTATGTCACATACCATTTAGTTAACTTATGGAATTTTGTACCACTGTTGGAAATTTGTAGCAATTTATGGAATTTTGTATTTAAATAATTTAATATGGATTACTAAATCCCCATATGTCACCCCAAAAGTCTTAAGATCCAGTGAGCAAAAGCATGGATTACTAAATCCTCATATATCACTGCAAAAGTCTTAAAATCTAGTGAGCAAAATCCTGGCCCCAACCTGGTGGAACACAGCCAAATGAAATCAGGGCTCTGCAGGAACTTAATTGGTTCTGTAGAGCTTGCAAGATGGAGCTATTCTGCCAGGCCTATGGTTGAGGTCTGAAATAACATCTGGAACTGCTGGCCTCCATGCCAGAATAGACAGCTTGATGAAATTGTTGACCCAATGGTCTGCAACAATGAAAGGGTAAATGCTGTGCTAGGGATTTTTTAAGGAAAGGGATTATAATACTCCTTACAGATATATAACACAGCCTCATTTGGAAATTGTGTGGAGTTCTGGTTTGCCTATCTCAAAAAGGATCTCAAAGAACTGGGAAAGTATAGAAGAATGCAACCAAGCTAATTAGGGGGTTAAATTACCTTTCCTGTCTGGAAAGGCTGAGGAGTTTGAGGCTTTTTTAGTCTAGAAAATAAAGAAGTAAGGGGGGGACATGCTAGAGGTTTATCAAATCATGAGAATTTACAAAGAGGACGTTTCCTCCCTCTCCCAAAATACCGGAAGAGGGTATCCACTGAAGTTCATGGAGGATAGGTCTATCAGTGGCTAATAGCCATGGTTAATAAAGGGAATCTCCACATTCACTAAACCTTGGCAACATTGGGGGAAAGACTTAGACTCTATGCCCTGTTTTTGCCTCTCCAGGGGAATTGGTTGGCTACTGTGCAGGACAGGATGCTGAGCTGAATAGGCCACTGGTCCGATCCCGCAGAGCTGTTCATATGCTTGGATTACAGTGACAATTTCATGGCATCCCTATGTGAATCAGTCACTTATGAAGATACAAATATTTGCAGAGAAAGCTAAGTGTGCAATCAAAAAACAAAGTGGAGTCCAAAAATAAAACTGTATTATGTCATAGATAAAGATTTATCAAAGTGGGTCATTCTCTGTGTAAGTATCCTTATGAATCTTACATTGATTGTTGAGGAAAACCATTCATTGCTTGTTTCCATTCATGTGATTGTGTGATGTTAGAATGAAAGACCTGGGCCAGTCATAAGAAGAAGCAACATCTGCTTGGATTAATTAGTGGTCCCAAACCAACCATAGAGATCCAAATATTCCTGGGAGTGATGCCTGCACTTTCCTGAACTGCCAAAACTCGCCTGCATCAATAATTTTTGTCTGAAATTTGCCAAAAATATATTTATGAATTTGTAGCAACAATCTGATGGAGATTTCTAGTTCTTGTAATATGAATGTCTGGCAGCAAGGAACCCATAATATCCGTTTTTGCTGTTTCTGTCTGAATAAGATCATCAATCTGCTCAGTTTCCCTTAGCGATTTGCCTGAAATGCTCAGTACTGTCATTTTGATATGTAAGCCATTTAATCTAATCACTAGACAGTGCTAAAGAGTCATTTTTGCCCCAGATAGATAGGTAAGGGTGTGCTCTTTTCATAGTATTGGAGTGATGACCACATTAGATCTCCTATTATTGTCTAACTGTGCATCCATGTACAGCTACTGCTGAGAAATGCAAGCATATATATATTGTTCAGGAATGCAAATGTTACAGCCAAGCACATACTAATATTGTGGGTTTCATTCAGAAGCTTGAAACTCAACGTTAGAAGTATGAAACGAGCTATTGTTTCACTGTAAACAGAATAGAAAATGTGTTTTAGGCTACATCTGGAACAGGATCACACTGGCAGCTCTTTATTCTTTCCACTACTATATTGCGTCTTTTCTGAGCTCTGCATTTTGAAATCTGCTAGCACATCTATCTTTCCTTTCAGGTTTCTGGGAGCGTGTTTTGGGATTCTAAAGCAGGCTTAGTGTCATTACCACAATATTTACATACAACAAAGCTGCACACTCCTCTCAGGCACAACTGACTTCACTCACATCCCAAAATACGAAAAAGGAGGGGGCTGCAGATGTTATTGTATATTGTCCAACAAGCCAGATGCGTAAAGCTTTTTAAAAAATAACACTCCCCCCCCCTCAAAACACAGTAGAAACAAGGTGCTAACTTGTAAATAGATGTCTCTGTGCAGATTTGTTACAGAGTGGAAGGAAAGCATCAACGGTGCCATCCTAAACAGAGTTTAAACTAATTGAAGCCGATTGATTTCAATGGATTTAGAAATGTGTACCTCTGCCTCTGCAAAAGTTGCAGGAAAGGACTGGAACAGTGAACTGGTTTTAGGAAACCGTGAAATATTTTGTTCCCAAATATCTGAAACTATCATTAGGGAAAATCGTTGTAAATTTAGCACCTTATTAAAAATGAGATAATGTTATTGCAACAAACCCAGCACTAATTAAGGTACACACCATTGTATACAGGTTGGGAGTGAGTATTACAGGATTAAGCCCTTCCCTGAAATGCACTCTTTTAGTTTGGAAGTATTCTTGTAAAAACTGTATCAGGCATTATGCCTGGAAATAACCCTTGTTCTTTATTTGCCTGAAATTCAGATTTGATCATTTAAAAATCATAGTGCTGCTCACATACAATTGAACAAAAAATCAGCTCAGCTAATTCAGCAACAAAGAACACAAAATACTGTAATAATTTGAGGGACCTCATTTACTGATTTATGTCTAAAGCATGATCTTTGCCTTTGTTCTCACTAGCAGTGGATCCTTTTGCACTTTCCCTTCTTATATTGTACTTTTATATGCTATTAAAGGCTTGTTGTTGTTGTTAGTAGAGAAAATGAAATAAAGTGAATATACTGGTGAACATTTGAAAGAGTCACCAAACCCAGTACAACTGGATACATCCTGAGATTGCATTGACCTCCTAGACCTACATCACTTGGTCTGACATTTGCCTGGTGGAGGAGGTAGTAGCTCCTCCATTGTAGCTTCCCTGGATGCATTGCATTAGCCAGTTTCTGCCAGTAAATGTGGCCTCCTTTCCCCCTGGAGTCAGGTCAGTGGGGGGTTATGGGTAACTGTATGATTCCAGATGGTTTATTCATTCAGCTGCACCAAAATATGTGATAATTAATTTATTCACTGGAATGAGCAGTGCTGATTGCCTTGAAGGCACATTGGCAGAGGCTCATGCAGCAGTCTCAGTGGTTCAAGAGCCTTTGGTCCAGCAGGATGTGCCCCTTGTACCATAAGGAGAACCCCTAGGAGAGGAGCGTTTGCCAGGTTGGACAGACACCATAGCCTGTGCCTTCCCTGCAGTGGCCACACTATGCTGCCTCATGAGTCTTTCACAGGGGATGTTTTTTCTTCATTCCATTTATATACTGCCCCTTACTGTGAGCCTCTTGTGGTGCAGAGTGGTAAGGCAGCAGACATGCAGTCTGAAGCTCTGTCCATGAGGCTGGGAACTCAATCCCAGCAGCCGGCTCAAGGTTGACTCAGCCTTCCATCCTTCCGAGGTCGGTAAAATGAGTACCCAGCTTGCTGGGGGGTAAATGGTAATGACTGGGGAAGGCACTGGCAAACCACCCCGTATTGAATCTGCCATGAAAACGCTAAAGGGCGACACCCCAAGGGTCAGACATGACCCAGTGCTTGCACAGGGGATACCTTTACTGTGACATCTTTGGGTGGTGTACATAGAACCAAGGGGAGCGGAAAGGTACCTTGCAACATTTGGAATGGTGAATGACATAACAGCTGGAACAATGGTAACACTGGGTAGATACAACAGTTAGGGAACAAACAGACCCCACTGTTGCAGAGTGCCCTGCAGAAGCAGGCCCTTTGATGAAAATTTCCCTCCCAGATGATGAAGTTTGCAGAGCTCCAGATGAGCTGAAAGTGAACAGGGAGCTGCAGGCAGACACAGAGATACTGCAGAGGATATTACTGTTTCAAGTACAAGTTGGCACACTGCAGATCAGCCGCAGCATGGCCACCAGACAGCTGAGCAGTCCCTTACATTATTTGCTTTGCACATTGCCTTGTTTTAAAGGGAAGCCCACATGGCTGCCTAGCTGTCATCCCCTGCAACACATGGCTGCTGCCCAGCTGGAGCTACCTTTAATCTGCAAAGCCTGGATGGCCCACAGGGCTGCTGAAGCCAATCAGAGCACATGGCTTTCCCCTTGCTTGTTAAATGCAATCTCTTTAAAATCACTTGAAAAGGAACCAGGATGAGATGGTTGTAGCTCTGCCTTAAGCCACCGGGGGGGGGGGGGGGTGACCTAGCTCCATCCCTTGGGGCTGGCCCCAAATGATGAAGCTGACCAGCCTTTGGTAGATCCCCCCCTTTTTTTTGACCTAGGCAGGCAGCATGAAGCTGCCATACCACCTCCCTTGCTTGGCCTTCACCCAAGAGGCAAATGATGGCACCAAGGTGAGTCCACGCTGTGTTAAACAGCAAGTTGCATAGCAACATGGCAGAAATAAAGGCAAGAGTCTGCAAACAATGTGTGTAACAAACAAGTGAAGTTTTTCAATCACACAAACTGCATAAGAAATCTTAAATATGCCCAACAATAATTTAGCACATGTTCTGTAACATCTAGTATTGTAAGGGACTCCCATTTAGCTGATGAATAGATTTGCATTTGTTCCTCAGTTACAATGTCACAGATTTGAGAACATCTCACTTTCAAGGGCATTTGGCTGACACTGATTCTATTTGTCAAACAAAAGTCATAGCATTAGTCACCTACACAGAAGGATGTGATTGTGGAGGACATGGGCACACTAGTATGCCTTGGTAGATATAAAGTTTGGGTGAATTTGTTCTGCTGCCTTGCAAAAACACTTCCTAAACCTTCGTTAAAAGTCAAGAGTTATAGGGGGGGGAATTATTAAACAATGTTAATGTGAGTATGAGCATGAGATGGTTCCAAGCCATACTATACACTGTGATTATTGATAGATTCTTGGCTTGCTTCCCTCTTAAAGTAAATGAAAACACTCCCTGCTTGAATTGCAGCTGCACCTTCAAATGCAAGACCACCCACAAAAAAGCTGTGTTACTGAAAATTTCCAAAATGACACAGGAGAAATGACAACTTGTGTTTCAAAATTAAGGATTCAGAAATCTGTCTCGTATTTGTGTCCTTGAAAAGAGAGGAGATTATAAACTATATTATACATTTGGTAACAAAACCCCCACAAAGCTAATCAGTTTTATTTCCCACTGATCTGTATTACTTTTCATTCTGCCTCTCTGTTCCTAATATTTGTACAAGCTGATCTCCTTTGGAAAGCCAATGTAATCTCCTTGCAATGTCATTATAACATCATACTATCCGGTGCTGAATAAGTGGTAAATTGTCCTATATCATTGTCCACTGAAATCTAGAGTCCAGCTCAGCCCACTTTATACAAAGGCAGCATACAATGAAGCTGGTTTTGCAAATATTACAGAACACCTCCACAGGCAAAACCTCAAAGAATGGTCCATGTACCCACAGCATTAAAAAAAAAGCTCAAAAGACACAAAAGAGAATTGTGCCTACTACAGAGAACAGAGGCAAAAGGAGCTGAAAGTGAAAATCACAGGCCATTGGGCTGAAGCAGGCCACAATATTATTCTTCAGAACTCTTATTTACTTTTTAAAATTAACAGTTTAAAGATGCTGCCGGTGGAAATCCCAGACTTTTTCCTTGGAGACCCAGGAAGAAGAATAGCTTAAAATACTACACAATATGAGACACAAAAGCTGACACGAAATTTGGATTGATTAACCACCAGCTCCCAGGAGAGGGTTTCGTTTTCCACGAAGTAGATACCTGATGGGCATTTCTTTTGGTGTTTATATTAGTGGCTAGACTGGTAACATAGGATATGGGAGACCAAGGTTCAAGTCTCCTTTGGTTCTGTGTGACTTGGGGCCTTCTGTCTAAACTACCTCACAGCATTGTTATGAGGAAAAACATGGAGAAGGACTGACCTTGTATACTTTCCTGAGATCCTTGGAAGGAGACAAGGTGATCACTCGATGCACTAGTGAGCACACAGGTACAGCTCAGTTGCTTAAACAGCTTAACAGCTCTTCAAAACTGACTTCACCAAATAACTTGCTATTTACAGTTCCAACAGGAATAATCTTCTGGTAATGGAAGGCTGTTTAGATGGCAGAAAACTGCAGAATCATCCCTGTCTTTTTCATGATCTTTTTTTCAAAGGGTAAAGTCTTTGGGTCAAGAGGTTCCCATCCCAGTTCCCTGAAGGTATCATAGCTCAAGTTTTAGTCTAAGGAACTGGCCCTTCATTCTTCAAATGATGGCTCAGAATAGTCCATTTAACTCAGTTTTCCCACATTGATATTGTCATCAAATGAAATAGATATCTAAGGAAAGCAACTCACTACAACATGGGCAAGTCCATTTCTACAAACTTCAGAGTAGAATAGCTGGGGAGGGGGATCCCTAGTTACCAGCTAATTGGGCCAGCAAGGCAACATTACAACTGACACTTATCTGGGGTGAGAAGCATTTTGTGACCTCTGCAAGGAAACAGGCAGGGCATTCTCCCCCACCCCCCTGTAATGATACTCAGCTATACTGAGTATTGGCACCTTTTCCAGTGCTGTCCTAGGTACTGAAGGGAGAATGGGGAGAAATTTCATCAACTAAGTACTGGCATTTTTTATCCAGCTTCTTCAAAAATGAAGAGAAGTATGATGGTCTTCCTATTTTGTTTTCATGGGAACTATGGATGACAGAATTCTTTTTTTCTCTCCTTCAAAATGTCAAAGAAATAATGTTAAAAAGAGGTAAGTAGCCTTGAAAGAATGTGAAAGAAGAATCTATTTTCTGTTTATCACTCTGAGTAGCTTTACTTGGAAAAAGTCATTGGGAGGTCAAGGGATTTTCAATCATTCTCTTTAAATCTGTTTTCCATCTTCAATAGAGTTTTCAATAGGGTTTGAGATTAAGGGGAGAAATTCCTTCAGAAGATTTTCTATTACATTTTTAGGCTGGATTTCATAAAGCAGAAATTATTCCAAAGATTAATAGAAGCATATAATCAATTCTTGTCAAAAAAATTAATAGTTTATATCATTTTTTGAATTTAAGATAGCAACCACATTTTCTTCGTCCCCATGACTGTTTTGAAACACACACACATAGAAATCATGGTCACAGGGTGAAAAATACCTTTCATGCATTGTTCTTCTGCCACTTTTGTGTTAAAGGCATTTAGGTAAGCATTAAGATAAGCTTGATTCCAGTAGTGCTAATCAAGTTATTTCCATTTAAAAAGGAATGCCCTACAACAATACGTGTATACTTACAGTTCTGTTGCATTATATTGCTAAAGCTATTTAAAGAAAATCTAAGTGAAAACTGAAAGCAAACATATGAGGAAAGCACCTCTCAATTAGCTGTGATAAACTTAATGCTGCTTTATTAATGTGACATGGAAGTTCTAACAATGATAATGTGTGTTATTGGTGGAAAGTTCTATCAAGTTTCATCCAATTCTCAAGGCAAGAGATACTCAGAGGTGGTTTGCCTGGCAGGGTGATAAGCAGACCAAAAATGACACCAGCCTCAACATTTTGGCATGAAACAGGTCACAGCTTTATTATCCAACACAAACTAGGAGTTGGCCTGCCACAAGGAATAAGTAACACGTGCAGCCGTACAGCTGCTAACCTACTTCAAGGGGCGACCTGGGTTCCCCTTCCTCCCAGCCGGGAGGAAGGCTCCCTTGCCCCTTGATACCTTCCTCCAGGAGGAGGACAGTAGGTGGTTGCCGGGCATCCACCTCACTCAACCATCCCTTCCTCCTGGCTCCAAGCCCCTGACCTTCCCAGCCGGGTAAGGCTGTGCTCGGTCTTGCCGGTCTCTTACAGAGAACCCCTGCTGCCAGAGATCCAGTGCGCAGACTGGTCTCTGGCAAATACTCCTCCTTGTGCCCCTATAGACGGCTGTGACAAAATAAAACCTCGTAATCAAACAGGGTGGGAGGGAGGGCAGCATCCTCTTCTGCTCCCGGTGGCGAACAGGGGCAGGCTCACACTCCCTGCAGCTTAAAATGGCACTCTCCAGAGCCCGCCCCTCACGCCACCATCGTGCTTGCTGCTGAGTGTGCCCACATCCCCCAGACGCTGCTGCGTCCTTTCTGGCCCACCACCGGCTGCGGTAACGGTGGCCTAAGATAAGCCACCAGCCGCTTTTTGCCATTGCCTGCTTCAGTGCAGCAACCTTAGACTTCCTTGATGGCTGCCCTTACTTAGCTTTCGAGATCTGACAAAATTGGGCTCCCTGGGCCATCTAGGTCAGGGCTGAGAATTTCTAAATAATGTTAAATTATGACAGCATATGAAACAATACCATGGAACATGCCAACCCCAGTCCAGATCATGCGGTTTCTTTCTGCTTCCATGGCCTTGCCCCTTTCCCTTTCCCTTTCGTTCTCGTTAGTTAACATATCCAAACTGCCCATTGCTCCTTTTTTCCCACCACTCTCAGTGATTTGAATTCTCCCTCTCTCAGTTAAACTGAGAACTGGTTCCTAGAACACTAGCTTTTAGGGTTCCTTCTGCTCCTCTTTAAAACCCACTTTTTTCTTGAACAATCCCCCTAATCCTCATTCCTTTCTGTTACTGATTTAAGTATATAAGTACTACAAAGTGGGTTGGTGCGGCTTGTGTTACTAGATCTTACAACAGCATTCAACATGGGAGACCATGAGCTTCTTGCTGTCTGCCTCATCAATATGGGAATAGCCCATCAGTGGGTCACCTCCTTTCTCTGGAGTAAAGGGCAAAGGGTTGCGATTGCAGAGAAACAATCATGCCTCTGCCAATTTCAGTGTGAAGAGGGCAGTTATCTCTCTGACATTATTTAACATCTTCATGCTCCTGCTCGCTGGACTGATCCAGAGCTATGGATTTGGGTGTCACAACTCTGGCAAGGTCAGGCAAGGAAGGAGCAGATGCCATGTGGGATTTCCCTGAGAATGTACCAGAGACAGATGTCTGGGAGGGGAGGGCCATCATTTAAAGGAGGTAGAAGACAAGGCTGGAGGCTGGCCAGACCCAGTCTCACCTGACTGGCAATAGCTCTTGTTAGGCAACCTGGGGATTGGGCAACAGCAGCCATGGAGGAAGGAAGAGGAAAGGGTGGCATACTCCAAAGATTCTTCCTCATAAGGGACGGGACTCATGCTTATGAAGACAGGCTAGCCTTCTGAATAGCTAGCTAGCTTCAAGGGAAGGAGGTCGAAAGATAAAGTCTGGTGGTGCTGTTAAACCCTTCCCCTCTCTCATTTGAGGCCTGTTGAATCTCCAGGAGGAACTCTGGAGGGTGTGTTAGTGCCATCCAACCCTGACATTATGGCAGACACTGACACAAAGGGAGATGAAGAAAAAAGAAAAGAAAGCCAAATGCTTTAGGAAGACATATTTCTCCGAGTATCTTTTATTTTCAGTTAAAGAGAGTAGAAATCATTCTCAATCTATATACTGGCAGCTATTTTTTCCAGGAAGCAAATGGTTCTTTTCCACTAAGGGATTCAAAGGCAATAAAGAAGCAAGTGCTGTAAGAAAAAAGATAGATTTTATTTCCAGGTTGTCAATAGTGAATGCATGCTTTTGCTCCTTCTGTTGTCAGAACCCCCAAATGGCAACAAGCAGATCCCTAAAGTTGGCTGATGTGCATAGGACTGCTCTGTGGTTTAGCTCTATGTTCACTGTTCTGTCATTCTATGGGATCCTTTACAGTTCTTCCTGTGGCTGACCCTGGGAGAGGGGTCATATAGCCAAAGTGAGCTGACAAACAGAAATATGTGGCAAACATCAGAAGTTGGAAGTGATGCCATCAGATCTACATGCCCATGCCTCCCAGGATACTAAGCCAGGATATCATAAGTAGACAAGGAGAGGGAAAAAACTTTCAATAGGAAAACAATTCTGAAATGAAGGATATTCAGACCAGGTTTGCAAGGCAGTTTGAGCACAAGATGGGAAAAATTGTGGTACGCCACTATTTCCTTGGGTTTACAGTGGAGATCTGCGAGTACAATGACAACTATAGTTGTTATATTCAATATAGTAATCATAGCTGATACTTGTGCATTGTTGTTTATATCATGATATGCACAGTAGCATTTGAATTCTTGATCCTGATTAAAGTGTTTCTAAAGAAACAATGACACAGTGGTGGTAGAAAATATAGTAGAAGCCATAGAAGCAGGTTGCAGTTCCAATCAAATTTGTTTGTAGCATTCCTTCAAATATTTCTAATACACTTATTCAAAATCTACAGTGAACCTAGATACATCCATGCATCTTTTTGTAAGAAAGACCAATATGCATTCAATTCACACAATAAGTTGTACATGGATTGAAATGAACAAGAGAATAACCCAACATGTACAGAAATCCAGAGTCCACTGTACTTGTTGGAAAGGACTACTGGTAGATGGGATGTTGGCAACTGAAATTGACATTCAGGGGGTACCAAACCACCATTTATGAACTGAAATCTGACCTTCATAGCAGAAAGATCCCATATTCCTTCTCCTTTTATCCAGCAAAACAAGATGTATTTCTCTATTAATGAAGACCATGATGTCAGAAAATTACATTCTAATAGAAGGGAACAAATGTGTAGCTTTGCACTATTATCCAGGACATCAGTTGCTTTGGCTAGTTTTCTTGGGATGCTGAATAGACTGTCTGTAAGAAAGAGGGCTAATTTTAGCCCAATCTCTGAATAGAACTATTGATTAAAAATCAGTCTTCATCTACCTGAAAATTATTTTTCCCTACATGCAATAACATCTAAAACTGCTGTCAGCATGGGTCATTTTTTGGGTTTTTTTTGCAAAGGAATTTCTGTGGTTTGTGATTATACACTTAAAACAGAAGTTTCATATAGCACATTGTACCATTGAGAGGGATCAAATCAGTGATAATTATGAGGAGAACACTATACGGTTCTAAAATCCAACCCCCCCCCCCCCGAGACAACATCTGAATGTTTATTTTGGGGTAAAAATTCCGGATATCTTCTTGACTTTAATGGAGTCAAGTAGAACTTCAGATTTATAATAAAACTAGCATAAAATCACACTGTAGAAAAAATTCAACAGGTTCTTGCGCCCCCTCCAGGGCAGGTATGGCAGTGCGGAGAGCACGCAGATAGCTGCAGGGCTTTGGGGGACGGAGATGTTGAGCATTCCCCCTCCCCCCAGCTCCCTCCAGAACTCTGCAGAGGGCCTTGGAGCCTGCTATGGGGCTTCATGGCAAGGCACAGAGCACTCCTCCCTCTCTGCATCTCCCTAATGCCCTGCAGAGGGCCTGGCAGGCCACTGTGGGGCTTCGGAGTGAGATGTGGAGCACTCCCCCCCTCCCGTCCTGCCTTGTTTTGGAGCACCATGGAGGGCCTTGGAGTCCACTTTGGGGCTTCAGGGTGAGGTGCAGAGAACTGAACCCTCCCTCCCCCTGCCCCTCCCCCCCACCATTAAAGGGCTTGCATGGTCTGGTGAAGCCTCGGGAGCTGCTTGTGCAGCCCTCCGAAGATTTGCTGGGCCACAGTAGGCAAGCCTCTATTCCCCCACTGTCAAAGGGTGCGCACAGCCCAGCAAAGCCTTGGGGGCCACTTGTGCAACCCTCCAAGGCTTCACTGGGCCATGGCAGGCCAACCCCTGTCCTCCATCAGTGGCCAGGGGGAATCTGGCAGCAATGCCTCCAGATTGCCACTGGCCGGGCTGGGGGCTGGGGGGCCCTGTCAGGACTGTGGGCTAATCAGGAGGCACTGCACACCTCCCAATTGGTCCATAGTCTGGACAGGGCCTGCCCACTCTTCACCAACCTAGCCCTTACCCTTTTATTTATACAGTTAAGGCTGTATAAAGATAATTCATTCAGGCTTGTGTTTGTACATTAAAGTCTTTAAAGATGTGTCCAAAAGATTTGTGGATCTCTCTCCCCACCCTCTGTACTATTTACAGAAAATATTGTGTACCGTCACAGGTCAACTCCAACACAAAACAACATAAACTCTCACATACTACAAGTTAGCATGCTGACAGAGATGTCATAATGTATTTGCTGGGTAGAGGGACATTTCCCCATACCATAAAAGTTTTGGTTCCCAATATGCCACTTTCATCTACCAGAAGGAGTCTCAAAGCAGCTTACAGTCGCCTTCCCTTTCCTCCCCCCACAACAGACACTCCGTGAGTTGGGTGAGGCTGAAAAAGCCCTGATATTACTGCTCGGTCAGAACAGCTTCATCAGTGCTGTGGTAAGCTCAAGGTCACCCAGCTGGCTGCATGTGGAGGAAGAGCAGGGAATCAAACCTGGCTTGCCAGATTAGAAGTCCATACTCCTAGCCACTACACAAAACTGGCTCTCTATAAAAGAAAAAAACCCTTTTTCTGTCTATGAACAGCTTCATGCAACAAGAAGGTTGATGTCTTGGCCACTGCTCTAGTATGTGCTAAACAGGGGAGGTTGGAACCTAAGGAGGTTGGGATATAAAATGCCATAGAGGTCACCTTCCAAGGCAGTCATTTTCTCCAGGGGAACTGATTTATATCATCCAGGGATCAGCTGTAATTTTTAAGAGATCTCCAGGCTCCACTTGGAAGCTGGCAACTCTAGTAAGGCAAGTCATGCTGAATGGTTTGTGCAATAGACTGTAATAAACTTTTGGAAGTTATATCCAGATATCGGGTTCACTGTGCCACTAGGGCAGCTTGCAGGCAGAGTGACTGCAGGTCTGATCTCCAGCTACTCCTATAGATGACTGGAGCATTATTACATCAGTTTCCAAGTCCAGAGGGATTAATTGATTTGAGGAGTCAATAGAATCCTATTTGCTCTTTCTGGCCTTGCCGATCAGTCTAATTAGCTTACCAGCAAGAATAGGATGAACTTGTATAATATTTTGGAAACCCTGCTGAATATTCTCCTGCCTATTACATATAGACAGTAGCAATGAAATGATAGGCAAAAGGGGTCACTCTTATATGATCATATCCCAGAGATTAGTACTATGTTAAATTATAGGGCCTATGTATAAATCTCTGTATATCTGAATCACACTTCATTTTGCAAGCGGCAAGTTGATTGTACTATTTACAAATCTTTCGTTTTGCCCTAACACTGAATGTACATTTTAGAACAAAATCAGAGTCCAGTGGCACCTTTAAGACC
This sequence comes from Paroedura picta, assembly GCF_049243985.1. NCBI lineage: Eukaryota > Metazoa > Chordata > Lepidosauria > Squamata > Gekkonidae > Paroedura > Paroedura picta. Next base: position 51,852,480 of record NC_135377.1, read on the forward strand.
AACAAAGATTTATTCAAGGCGTGAGCTTTCGAGTGCGAGCACTTTGTTGTGCTGCTTCAGACCAACACAGCTACTCATTTGAATCTATTTTATAACAAGTTAGACTTGCACTGACAAGCCCAGAGTTGTGTTGCATGGCTTAAAATAAACAAAAAATAGGGTTTTTAAAATAATTATCATGAGCAGTTCCACATTGAACTCGGGGTGGTGTTACAACCATGGACAAGATGAACAATTCCCCACTGTTTTAAGTCCAAGGAAGCCATGCTTCCTTAAAAAGTCAGTTGGGGGACACTTTTGTTCTTTATTTATACCTAATTTGTTCAGAGAACAAATATTAGAATCTCAGCTAGAGGAACAGGAAGGTGAGTGTTGTTGGACAAAGATTAATTGCTACTATTCTTAATAACAATGGCCCAAAAACGCAATTTGGCGCTACTTACACAAGCAAATTTGCTCATGCAGGTTGAGTGAAAGTTGAACAAACAGAATAGTTAGCACAAGAAAATGAGTACAACAAAAGACAAAACCAAGCAATCAAACAGGGAAACTGGGTTTCTATATGTTTTTTTTGAACTGCATGGCCTTTGGTGATGTTTCAAGAGTCTGCAGCTAAACTCTTACATAGAAGTTGTCATGATATAACTCTTGCATATTGCCTTTTGAAATGCAGACTTATTATTGAAAAGTAAGTCCCAACAAAAAAAGAGAATTCCGTTTAAACACTTAGGATAATACCTTTTTGCCTCTTCTGTTGGGTTTGTGTCCAGAGAATTAAATATGATGACAAAACAGAGGAAAATGTTCAAGTGCCCCTGTGCTCCAGTGGAACTCATGTTAGATGAACCCAGTGGACATATAAAGCAAAGACTCTGAAAACCTCATTGGACTCTCATTTCTTCTTTAGATCCTCATTGTGTCTATAATCCTACATGTAAGTGAAACATGGCAGAGCAGAGATATGGGATTGAGTTATATCCAAAGAAAATGCACAGAAAAAACTAAACATCATTTCATATGTAGCATTTGGTTATTAGCGTGTACAGAAGCTTTGGAATGAAACAATTACAAGGCTGAAATTAGTGGATTTTATCCTACTACCATTATTCATCCTCCCCTTTCATGAGCTCCTTTTGAGAGGAGGAAAGGCCCCTTCTTTATCTTCCATCCAATGGAACAGCAATTTGTTACTGTAATGTTTTTCATAAAAATGAATACAAGCTACCTGACCTGCTTGGAGAAAAACAAGACTTACTGTTTACTGAGAATTCCCTTCCAACTTGGGTGAATAGCGATAATGACACATGTACTGGTCCTATCATATTGTCCCTAGCAAATAGCAGTTCCCAGCATGAGCCATGGCAGAGTATTCCTTAGAAATTTAACTGCCTATTGGCAGGGATTAGATTTTATGGTATCCAAGGGGTACATCGGAGCTGGGTTTGTTTTGAATAACCATAGTGCAACTAATGATGGCTTTGCTGTCTTCAGATTAAAATTCAGAAAAAAAATCAGAATAACCCACAATATGGATTAATAACTTTTATCCAGCTTCATATCTCCTGAGAGACTTAGCTGATGCCTGTCTTCAAATAAAACTAACTGGCTGCAATCCAGCAGAAATTTTGCATGCAACCCACTGAATTTAGTTGGATCTAAGCATATGTAACAGTGATCAGGATTGTATCATCTGTTTTATAAAACTATTGTTTTTACAATTGACCAGGAAAGGGTTTTAAATCGTATAAGGCAGGGGTGGGCAAACTGTGGCCCTCCAGATGTCCACAGACTACAATTCCCACAGTTTGCCCACCCCTGATATAAGGCATTTCCCAGTATGTCTTGTCAAAAGCCAGTCAGCTTTGTGCATCCGAAGTCTTCAGGTGTCTTATTGTTGGAGAGAAAAGTATTTCAAGACTCCTGTGCCACTAGCTTCAGAAATCTAATACTAAGGAATGTTAATATTTAAATCCCAGACATCATGAGGCCTACAAATAACAAAAAAAGTTAAGCAATGGTTCAAAAGACCTAATACATTACTCTAAAGCAGTGGATTTTAAACAATGGATTCAGCCCACAGCAGCTTTATTTCTCATAAACATTTGAATTATATTCCAGCAAACTATTCCTATTCCTTATTTCTGGAGTACTGCCACTGCTGGAAGTAAGGTCTTCTAGTTGGTGTGATATACTGAGGAGCATGCTGTGGAATTTCATAGATAGCAGTGTTGAAATTTAAAGGATACATTTGACAGATGACCGTCTTGGGACTGGAAGTTATAAATAGACCGTGGACATTCAAAGAAGAGTGTGACAATCTCTCTTTTCAGTTGTTCTCCTCTCATTAAAGATGCAGCATCTATCAAGCCAATACAAATGTGAAGGTGTGGCAAATTTGCAGCCCCGAGATAAGAACTGCCTGCTTGCTTTTGCTCCCTTCTGCAAGGGACAGGCCAAATGGGTTTGTACTTTGCAATCTGTGGGAAGTTGCACAGAAGAAGCACAAAGCCTTATGTCACCCAGGTTGATTGCTGCCTTCGATTGAAACTAAAGGAAATCAAAGGTGCCAAAAAAAAAAAAACACAGCTATAATGACAGCTCTTTGAACCGAGTTCCCATGTCAAGGAAAACCATAGTGTCTTTTAAGACAAAGAGTATACTAATTTAGCAATAAGGCAGAGCTATGTAGTGGCAGTTTATGGTGTGATTCCCTGAAGGACTACCAACTTCTCCCATGCCTGTAGATACTAAGGGCACAATCCACAAATAACTTCTGTGAAATTGGGCTGAGCCTGTTTGTAGGAATGGGCAAAAACTGGGAAAATGTGGTTTGCTTCATGGTTTGTGGCATCCCTGGTTTGCAAACAACGGACAGCCTTTAACTTAATGGTGTCAAATCAGTTCAGTGTGTGATGTTTATGGCATCTTAGAAAGATTCCCCCCAGCAATTTAGAGACACCAAAATCACTGGGAGTCTCTATCTGGCTGTCTTCTGCCAAGTTTGGTGAGGGCTGGATTTACAGGATCTAAGTTACACCACTTTCCCAAGAAGATGCCCCCAGGAAAGTTCTTAGGGAAATGACAGGCATAGATCCAGAAGGTCCCCCCCCAACTTCTTGAGGTTTCCTAACTGATCTTCTGTCAATTTCAAGAAGGTTCTTCCCCCTTTGCCAGTGTTTTTTGTGCTCTGGTTTTCTTGCACAGAGCTTGCAATATGCCCCCTCCCTGGATTTCTTTTGACCCTGTGCTCTGTGATGGATTAGCCCTTTTATGTTTGTAATGCCATCTAGGTACTGGATTCTACTGAGCATTCTGTACACTGAACGGGTTGTACTAGGCTTGCAAAATCTTCCCTCCCAAGCATGGATTTCTTGTCACAAAGTGCTTTGAAATCAACCAGGACTTTTAAGCTTGCATTACCACTTTGGTCCTGGATTCAGCTGGATTCAGTTGGTACATTGACCTGGGTTGTACTGGACGTAAAAATGTCCCCTCCTTTCAGTTTATGTGGCAGGGATTCATTGGTTTGACATTCCTTATCCTTTTCTTGAATTGTACAGTTATAAAAGTCTACAGAACAGCCCAGGAACAAGCCAGTGACAGCAACCTCACAGGGAAACTTCCACTCCACCCCTTTTGCTTTGAAGGTTGGCAGACATCTTGACTGAAGGGAGATAATCTGTCTGGAAAAGTATCCATTTATGAACAACAAGGAACCTCTGGGAAAAGCTTCAAAGTTTGTGGAAAATATGTGCCAATTGACCTGTTACATATTTGACTTTGTGAAGCACAAATGGATCAAAATCCATCATGAACTTTCATTTGTGAGCTGATTTGTGCCCATCCCTTCCTTCTAACCACACTTGAGCAGGAAACAAAGGTATTTGGGGACATGTCACAAAATGCTAAAATATACAAAGACCACATACATTTCTCCAGTTCTCTGGGTTGATGCTTGATTCAAAACAAAAAATTTGATTTCCTCAATTGCTGTAACAAAATATAGCAGAAAAGTATACCAAATGTTATACAGTAAGGTTTCTCCTTTTTTCCTAATACTTGTAAAATGACCCAGCTGCTATCTGTGTGCAGCATCTTGCAGCACAACTAAAAATACCAGGTGGAGAAAAATCCAAATAAATATATTTAAAACTATTTGAAACACAGAAGATTTTAACATAGTGAGGACCTTCAATCTAGGGCTGGATGCACAGCATACATGTTTTCCTTCTGGATTCAAGTTGCTGCATTCTTTGATGTGTTTTTGAGACAGATGTGTTTTGAGCTGGATTTGGGCTTCAAAGACAAAAAAGTGTTAAACAGAAAACAATTCCTCTCTTTCCAAGCTGAGTTTAGAAGTGTCAGTCCTCTCTGGGCAAACAAGGAAGCTGGGGAGGGCAGAAAGTTGTCAACAGGTGTGGGCTAGACATTCATAGCTGAAGATAAAGCTCCAACGTATACAAAAGATCATTTATCACAAAGCACAAATGTTGAAAAAAAATGTTTTCAAATTTTGATATCAGATAAAAAGTGGCACAGCTATTTACAGATAATTTACAGGCCTTGGTGTAGTGGTTAGGAGTGTGGACTTCTAATCTGGCAAACTGGGTTTGATTCCGTTCTCCCCCACATGCAACCAGCTGGGTGGCCTTGGGCTCACCACAGCACTGATAAAGCTGTTCTGACTGAGCAGTAATATCAGGGCTCTCTCAGCTTCACGTACCTCACAGGGTGTCCGTTGTGGGGAGAGGTAAAGAAAGGCGACTGTAAGCTGCTTTGGGACTCCTTCAGATAGAGAAAAAGTGGCATATAAGAACCAGTCCTCCTCCCCCTCCCTGTCGTTTCTTAGTTTTATTTACATTGGCACATGAAGCTGTCTTATACTGAGTCAGACCATTGGTCTATCCAGATAAGTTCTGTATCCTTTGATTGTTGGCAACTCTCCAGGGTCTCAGGTTGCAAAGCAGATAGTCTGCCACTGAGCCATGACCCCACCCATTCTGACTCCTACCACATAACCCCTCAGGTAGAAACAGAAATGGACTATCCACTCCATGTAGAGTGCATCCTGCTCAATGGACTGATTATCACTTCGAAGAAGAAGAACTGTTTTTATGCCCCACTTTTCATAACTCTAAGGAGTCTTAAAGTGGCTAACAATCACCTTCCTTTCCTTTCCCCTCAAGACGCCCAGTGAGGTAGGTGAGGTTGAGAGACCTATGAGAGAGACTGCTCTGTGAGAACAGCTTCTAACAGGGCTGTGACAAGCCTAAGGTCACCCAGGGGGCTGGCTGTGGAAGAGCAGAGAATCAAACCCAGTTTGCCAGATTAAGGCCTCCTCTTTTAACCAGTACCCCAATCTGGCTTTCAATTGCACAATTCACTCGAATTCTGGTAAATATTCCAGAAATTCCAGATCTAGAGAAGCAGTGCTGCAAATTCATAATCAAATTCTGGCCATGGTAGACTTTGGTGGCAGTCAGATGTTGTTCATCCTTGTAAATTATGGCTTCAGCAGTGTTTAGTCCAAAGACCACTACTGATGATTTCATGCAAAATTTAGTATGCCTGAAGTAGCCAGATGTACCCTCTGAGGAAGAAATAGGACTGAATCATGGTATGCAGGCTTGAATAACCGGGGACAGAGAAAAAAGTCAGCTCAAGGTACTTTGGAACTGGAAAAAAATCCAATTCACTATACAAAATTATTAAAACAAAGTCAGATAATAGAACAACAAACATAATGCCTCTAAAATGTATTAATGTTACATTCGGATATAGAAACCATAATGTGAAAAAGGAAAAATGGTTTCATATTACTATGAGATCACTATGCCTTTATCAATATTCTTCTATCCAGTGTCCACAAAGCTGGATTTATAAACTTCAGCAAAATGAAATGGCAGAAATGTAGCCCTAATTTTATACAGTTTCATACTGCCATTCAGATGAATAACCCTATTAAAATATGGCTATATATTGCTGAACCATTCCTTTTCTAGCTTGGTTTTGTAGCTGAAATGTGCTGGGTGAGTTATTTTTAAAATAACTGAGATTATTCATTTACTTTTTAATACAAATGCTATGAAAACAAAATAAGGTAAAAAATCTTGGCTCAAAATTCAAAGTAATTTTTTTAGGCATCCTAAAATATAAATCACATTAACACCTGAGTTCTTAACCTGAGGATAACTACCCCTGGCCAGAGCATTTGAGAAGGAATAACAGGCCGATTTATGATTCTATGGAGTTAATTAGCTTATTGGTAAACTGTTCATTGTTTGTTTTATTATGACTGATACATATTCATTCATTTAATGTTCCCGTGACTTACTGTATTTCACTCTACATGGGTATACCCTTGACCCTGATCAAGAGACTACAACAGGTCCAAAATGCAGCAGCTTGGGTTCTCACTAGAACACCGTGGAGTGCCCACATCAGCCTGTACTCAGGCAGCTTCATTGGCTCCTGATTGAATTATGGATCAGGTTCAAGGTTTTGGTTTTAGGACCATTTGTGGCTTGGTCCTAATTTGTGGCATGAACCTGGTTGACTATACCTCCATAGAGCATTGCACTCTGCCAGTTCCAACCAGCTGGTGGCCCTTGCCCCCTGAGATGTATGCTTGACCTCAACCAGGGCCAGGGCTTTTTCAGTCCTAGCCCCAACCTGGTGGAATGAGCTCTCAGAAGATCTGTGGGTACTTCTTCAGTTCTGAACAGCTTGTAAAATGGAGCTCTTCTGCTAGGCATTTGGTTGAGGCCAATGAATGATCTGCATTACAATATTTTATTGGCTTCTTCCCATAAAACTCGAGAAGAGTACTCCCCTGGATCAAATAAGATCTGAGGGATTTAACATCTGCAAAAAGGCTGTGCTGATAATTGGAATTCTAGCTATCTCATCATTTTAATTGCTATTGTTTTGTGTGAATGTTTATTTAATAAATGTTTTAATGTATTTCTTATGTGGTAAACAACATTGCACCAGTATTTTGAAGGGTATTTATACAAATCCAAATATGAATGAATGGTTGAATGATATTCACATGCCCATTATGCAACCAGGCATTATTTTGCTTAAGGGTTGTGAGGACCCTACTGCTTAATATAAAGTGCGTATAAAGTGTGAATAAAGTGACATCTAGTTGCAGGTGACCTCAGCAAAAGGATTTCAAGGCAGGTGAGAAAAAGAGGTGGTTCACCATTGTTTTCCTCTGACCAATTATGCACGGGGCACGTAAGCTGGGGTGGTGGCAGCAGGGCATCCCCGATTGTGCACAATGTTACCACCATCCCACATTCCCTGGGATGCAGCGGATGCCAGTGGGGGCTAGGTCAGGCTGGCGTCATGCATAATCGGGTAGAGTCACCAACCTACGGTGTCCCTGCAGGGACACTGCATACCCCTGTCAGCTCCATGGAGCTACAGAGCTGGCCAGGGAGTCCCCCCACCTTGTTGGGAGAGTGGCATGCCACTCCCTGCCATCATGCAGTGGGAGCCCCATGCCCCCTGCTCCCCCTGCTGCCGCCGCCTCTGGGCAACAAAATGCCAGGGAAGTCTGGATACACAAGATCAGGCTATATCATTATCTCCTCGTCTCCCACTCTGTTGTCACAGATCTTTTCTGAGGGGAAATTTTAGAATATGGTAGAAAACTTTTAGCAAGCAGCAGATCCCTCCCTCCCCCCCTTCAAAGTTCACTTTGTCAGAACTTTGGCTCTCAAAAGCTCATACCCTGAAACTCTTGTGGATCTCTCAGTTTCTCAAATCTAACTATTATGCTGCAGACCAACCAGGGCTCACCTCTGAAATGGTCTTCTTTGTTTCAGTATGTCAGGAAGGCCATCAGGACTACAACACTGACATTTGTTACTTATTGATTCCTTCGCTTGCTTTCCTAGTAAGTTCTGATGATCAGGTTGGGGCCTGTCCAGAATTCAACTCTTGGTTAAAGGAATGTAGTATGCAGCCTTAAGCTAGTCACACTTAGGATGCAGCCTAAACTAAGTGTGTGTGTGTGTGGGGGGGGGGGGCAACTGTTGTTAATTTATTAATAAAACCAAGGCTTCAGGAAAGAGTGACACAAAGTAGCATTTTTAGCACTGTTGAAAAGTACACTGAAAAATCTCAGTGCATAAAGTTATCGGTAGAGAAAGCATGAAACCCTGCTTATTAAAGGACCATTTGAATGAAGTTACATAGAATTCACAGGAATACCTTAAGAAGAATGAGTATATTCTAAAACAGTGGCTCCCAAAGTGGGTGGTACTGCCCCTGGGGTGCTAAGGTAACAGGGATGGCAGGAGGTGCTGGAGGTGTGAGGGTCTTTGTTCATTTATTTACGATTGACCAGGCTATGGCACCATGTTGGCAAATGGTATTCCAAGTTTCTGACTCTGTATAGTGCTGAAATGTGGTGGAAACTTCAGAATGTTTAGTAAATTCACCACTTGAGTTCTAGACAGACCTGCATACTGTGTTTTGAGAAACTGTCGTCATTGCCTTTGTTTTTTTTGTCCCTTTTGCTGAACATAATTGTATTTAATGTAATATTTATTTTCCTGTGTTCTCAGTTACTGAACCTATTGTTGAAGTGTCCTTTTAGCTACATAAATGTTACTTTTGTTGCAGACTACCTAATATTAATATGGAATTTCTTGAAGACATACGTTCTTTGCTCAGTGGGGAACTCAAAGAGATTAGGCAAGCCATTGCTTATTTATCAGAACTATTTGCAAAATTCAAGGAAATGAGGTCAATTTTATTAAGGCCAAATATGTTGTGAAATTTTGTTATAAAAGGAAATTTCTGGTCACTATGGATAGCTCCTTGTTGCATTTCCAACAATGTATTTGGTAGAACATTGTTTTAGTTTGGTCACCAAACCTCTCCAAACAAATCAACTCCAGATTACTAAACATGATGATTTAAGACTCCTGCTAATTGACTTTTAAACAGACATTGAGAAACTGGTATCACTTTATCTAACCCATCCATTACTCTAAGGATGTAAAGAACCATGAAGTAGTTTACTAAATGTCGCATTTAAAATTCAGGCTAAAAGACCCTCAGACATTGAAAAACTGGTATTATCACTGGTTCAAGTTAATCAATTTTCTTGAATAAATGAACACAACTGAACATGTTTTAATTGGATTTTAATTGTTACTTTTTTAAACTTTGTTGTTATAGTCCTTAGCAGGCAATGCATTTAAAGTAAATAATACAGGGTATTATTTATTTATATATAGGGTCAAATATTTGATGATATTATCTGTTCAGTCATGTCCGACCCTCGGTGATCCTATAGGAAAGTTTTCACCATACGTTTCTGTCTCTGACTGCTTCTTTTAGTTGGTTCCTGGTCATCCTGTGTCAGCTTTGATTGTGTCAAGCCAGCAGATCCTTTGGCGACCACGTTTCCTTTTGCTGCTGACCATGCTGAGCATTAATGATTTTTCTAACAAGTTTGATCACATGATGTGTCCAAAGTAAGTGAGCTTTAGCCATAATATCTTCCCTTCTAATGACATAGTTGGTTTGCTCCTCTCTAAAACTATCTTGTTGGTGACTTTGGCTGTCCATGGTATTCGCAGCATTCATCTTCAACACCATAATTCGAAAGCATCTATTCTCCTCCTGTCTTCTTTCTTCAAGGTCCATCTTTTGCATCCATAAGCTTGTTATGGGGAAGAAAATGACGTTGACTAGCTGGCACTTTGTATTAAGGCTGATAAAATATTTAATATAGGGTAAAATAATATGAACTGCTGACTACAACAAGTGCATACATTCTGGTTTCTGAATGTTTGTGATGCAGGTTGTCTTCAGCACCAATTTCTTACCCTGTTTGCTTAATCAATCAAGATACTTCTGGCTCATCTCATCAGTGTCTGCTCTGAGGATGTAAAATAATTAATCATATTATATGACAAAATTCTGTAAAGATAATGAATCACATTGTGTGACAAAATTCTGTATAGATGTTGCCTGATTGGCAGAGTTAAGTCTTAAACTATTTATTGGAACTGAAGGGGGGGGAGAGAAATAACTTTTTCTGGGAAAGAGTGAGATCTGTTAAAGAGCAAAAATTTTATGTGACAGTTGATGGACCATGTATGTGTTATAATATTGGCCTATCTCCCTTTTGTTGTTGCTTTTTGCTGAGATCACACCACTGAATTATAAGAAAATAGGCTGAATATTCCAGCTCAAGATTTGGATAATTTTCAAAGTACAGCTTTACCAGGCGGATAATAGATCTTCAGAGTTTGGAATTCTACTTGAGACAATCAAAAGGAAATGTTAATTTGCTGATGATCTTATTCACCACTTACTTTATGCCAGATCAGTGGATATTTAACTGGCCTGGACACCATGAGATCTAGGCATTTGCTGTGAGACAGATTTTTAGTAGAGAAAGACATAGTCAGTGATGAGGATTCCACAGTGATAGTCGAGTTCCTTGGTCTGCGAAAAGACATGTTGAAATATTTAGGAATCTGACCTTGTAACTAGAGTGTCTCACATTCCTGCTGGTTCATTTATATTCTGCTTGCTATTCACAAGCATGAAGCTAATTTTTGATGGACTGTTGGTGGTTCTTTAGCAGCATGTCCCTGTTTATGAGTTACTTTTCTCACATTAAAAGAGCACAGGGCTGGGCAGTGCAATGCAATCAGCAGTATACCATTAATGTGCATCATTTCAAAGTCTGGTGAGATTACTAATTCCCCCCCCTACTAGTTTCCCCCCTGTTATCATTGACTATTGCTTGACAGCTCATTGTCTAAATAAACAGTGAGCAAATTAGTCAGTGATTATAAACCCTGTGTTGTAAAATGAAACTAAGTTGTTTTCTATGTTTTATGTAAACTGCCCTGAGCCTCAAGGGAAGATGGTATATAAATACAATAATAAATAAATAAATAAAATTAAGGTATTCATAAAACCTGTGCTGGGGAAGAGCTGGAAATGGTTATCAAATCACAGCTGACTTATGGCTACCTTGTGGGGTTTCAAGAGATGTTCAGATATAGTTTTGCCATTGCTCGCCTCTGTATGGCCTATTATGCACGGCCGCTGAAACGGCGGCATGGAGAATGCGGAGGAGGAGGAAGCGAAGCAAACCGCTTACGCATGGGATAGAATGCAACAGCGGCAAAACCTAGAGGATCTGATTATGCATGTGACTACTCCGGAGCCGCTTCTGGTTGCGCCCTGGTCCCGGGAAGCTCTCTTTCGCATCTCGCTAACATGGCTTTTTTGGCGGCATATGTTGACTCTGCGCCCGGTTGCCACCTGCAGTGTGCATAATTGGTGATTTTAGCTGCCACCATTCCACCCCAAATGTGGACCTTCAACTCCATGCATAATGGGCTTATCACAACCCTGGTATTATTTGGAGGTCTTCCACTGAAATACTAGCCAGAGGCTGACCATGACTAGCTTCTGAGATCTGATGAGATCAGTCTATTCTGGGAGAACCAGAGCAATGCTTGTGTTATCCGTAATGATATTTTGTGCATTCATGTTCTTGTACAGCATTATGGGGGTTGTAGTACTACCCCCCTACAACATTTAATTGCTTTATCTAATCACACATGACACTGGAAGAGGATTAGTTTCGCAGATGCAAAAGCAGTTGACAAGCCAGAAGGAAAAGAACGTGAAATACTATCAATATCATGCAGCCTTTGGCAGGTACTCTAGGCAGGCTGAGGCAAGGTAAACAGATCCAAGTCTTGGCTCATGAGTGAACACTGCTGTTGAACACTGTATGTTTCCTTGAAAATTGTGTTTGTGTTCCTAAAGGCAGAGTGGCACCCTGTGGGAAAGGAGACAAAATTATAGCAATAAGAACATACAAATGCAAATTGGAGCAAAACAGGCTGCAGCTTCTATTGATTACAGCATTCAGAGTATTTGGCATAGCATAGGGCAGAATCCAAGCATTGAGAAACGCAATAGTCAGCCAATGAACCCCATTCCAGCCCATATACTGGGGAAAACCAGAGTGACAAGGTGATCCCACAGAGGCACAAGCCCATGTGTAGAACCAATGCTACCCGGGAGTGGAGCCAGGCAACAAGCTCCCTTGTATGGATGCAGGAAGAGGTGTGCCAACCTGCCACAACTAAAACTCTAGCCTGCAGCCCAGCATGAAACCTCCAGTGCATAAACGGTCTTACTGAAGATTCTACTGATGCATCACAATATGCTCCCAGTACTGTCTCCACCATTTTTTAGAGGAAAGGAACCTATTAACATTGAGGCAATGGTGTGAATGTTAGCCAACCCATTCCACAGACAAGGTACATCTTTGCTGCTTATAAGTTGTCCCAGTATCTCGACCTGTAGGCCAGATGCTATATCGCATCAAGTTACATACAGAACATCTTATACCTGCAGTCCTGGGGTCAAATCCCCTAGCAAGCCAAGGAAAGATACCAGTCATTTTGTTTGTTTGTTTTGTGTTTTGCAGGGGGAAAACTGCACACATGGGGCACAGAGAGATGAAATGAATGTGGTTCCAATCAAAAGCAATCATCCAGCTCCACAACCTCATGGGCAACCTGTGTACTCTTAAAACTCATTCCTCACCAAGAAGAAAGAACGTAATCAGTTGCAGACTGGTGAACTGTCAAGATCAAAACAATTGTTTATGAAGTTTCAATCTTCAAGGTTCACAAGCAATGTTACTCTAGATTTTTCAGAACATTTGCCTAACTTGTTGGTAGTTGGTCTTTGCTAAATTTAACACAAGGCAAAATCAATTGGATTTATTAATTTCCAGGCAATATTATTAAAAATGCTGATAACATGTCGATTTGATACATACAATTGCAGACAAAAGCATCCTAAATGATAAAGCAGTAAGAGCACAATTCTTATGAGTTAAAGCATTTGCTAAGTTTAAGAAGCCAGATAGCATTAACCACCCCCCCCCCTCCGTATCAAACTTAGTAATGGGGGATGTATTAAGAGGCTCCACATACCTGGAGTCCTAAATGGTTGTTTACTTACCTTCTGCATAAATCCAGTCAAATCTTTAGCCATTGCTAATATTAATTGTCCTAAGAGAAACAGCATCATCTGACAAGCAACCTAGCTTACCTTTTGTTGTTATTGTTATGTGCGAAGTCGTGTCCGACCCATCGTGACCCCATGGACAATGATCCTCCAGGCCTTTACAGGCTGTATAATCATCTGGCTTTTTTTAAAGGCATGAAATCAATATGGATCAGGTGGATGTTTCAGGTATATAGTATCTTGTCTTGGGGCAAGGAGTTATTGCACTCTCTTAAAAGTCAACTCTGACCTTCCAGCCCTCTGGTATTGTGACTCAATGGCACTTCGATGATGAGTCCGATGTGGTGTGTGCTTCCTGCCTGAGGATGATAGCTGTAAAAAGAATGACTTGGAAGGATTATTTCAGTTTAAATTGTCATGAGAAAGTGTTTTGCTGACCTGAAAGATAAAGATATTTAAATGTTATTCAAACCCCTTAATTGGTCCCATTAGCATTTCTTTTGTTATTCTGTAAGGAAAAGCAGTGGAAATAGATCACCCAAAGTACAAAGCTGTAAGAAAAAAAGGAAATGCAATGAGTACCTCATTAACAATACTGTGCGGCAAACATCTCAGGGACCCCACAAACTTCAAGCCAAGTGTTAAAACTCATTTATATTGAGTTGGATGACTAAATCATTCTGATGACAATCTTACTTTGATTAAAGGTGCCTTAAGGCACAGGTTCTTACATTTTCTTCTTGTCATTGTCTCACTTTGTTACTGGCCAGCTAGGATAATTAAAAAAAAAAAAAACTTCAAGGTAGGTTTGTGCTTTGAAGATTCTAATAATTGTCCTTACTAAAGTCCTCACAGCTAGGAAACTAGTACATATTCCCTTTAGTGGAAGATGTACCTCATCAGATTAATAACACCAACTGAAATAGTTGAACTAATATTAGTCACATCCTGGTGATCAGACTTTTTAATGTTGTGGTAGGTTGGTGTTTTTAAAACACAATATAAAGGCATTTGCATCCATATCTATTTGGATTAATTTTATTCTTCATAGATCTATAAGCGATATTGATACCACATCTGCTCCCTGGGGATTCTATTAATTGTCCTTCTGGTTTCAGCGATTTTCCTCTACACTTTTATGTCTGGTTGCTAAAACTTTTCCCAGTAGTAATTTATTTATTTTAGGAATTGTTTCTGCTGCTCTTCTGTTCTCATGTTCCTAGGAGTGGTGAACAAAAATCATCTGTAATATGCGTAAACCTTCTAGCATGCCACATTCAAAATAGTAAAAGCCCATAGCCAAAGGGAAGGAGATAAAAAGAGGGAAATGCAACTCACTGCATGCCTTGTCTAATAAAAATGAGTGAGTCTGAAACTTGAAACATAGGAGAACAGATGCCTGTTGTATGGCAGAAGAAATGGAAGTCCATAAGTGAAGTACAACTAGAGAAAAGATCCTCTCTTAGGTAATTATTCAGCCACTTCCCATATGACAGTTCCAAACCTGTCTACAAACCCGATTTGGAATCCTAAAACAATGCTTTCACTGTTCGTTTTATACAATGTAGAATCTAGATGACATTTTCCTTCTAGATCCTGTTAGTACAAATCCTGTGAATTGAAATATTATGCAACTAGAAATTAAGCCTGCTGTGGTGCAAATACAGTGGGCACTAGCTGGTGTGGCTTGGTGTGGGGGGGCTCTGTGGCTTGGGCTGCCCCCCAGCACAGCGGCGGCTGGTCATGGGGTGGGTTGGGGCTGGGTTTTTCTTAGGGCGGCGGGTCCACTCCCCCTCGCATTGCGACCTACCGTGGACTCTTGCCGGGCAGGGCGCTCGCCGGTCCACGTAAGGTTTGGGGGAAGGGTGGGTGCTTGCGTGTGCGGGGAGCCATCTTGGGCAGCGTGTGGGGCGTGTGGGGGTGAGGGGGATGGGAGCAGGCATGCGCTGGATTCGGAGCATGCGTGTAGGAGTAGCGGGGTGGGTCCGTTGTCCTTACTAAATGTTACTAATGTTATATGTTTACAATTACCAGTTATTATTGCACAGTTATTCAAATGTTTTATAGACTGTTCCATGTATTATGTTATTATGTAAACCGCCCTGAGCCCCCAGGGAGGGTGGTATATATAAATATAATAAATAAAAATAAAATAAATAACTCCTCCCCAGGAGCTCTTACCCTTTTATTTAATCAGCTTCGCAGGAGCGGTTTAAAGATTACTAGCAATAAAGTCCATTGTATTCAGGATTCCAATGGGCGCTAGGACCTCCAGGTGGGGAAGGAAGGACAGAGGAAAGGAAGAAAGGAAAGAGGATGAAAGAAGGAAAGGGAATGAAGGTGGGTAGGAAGGTAGACAGAAAAATAGAAAGAAATGAAAATGGCAGGAAGAAAAAAATAGACAGAAAGAAAAGGAGAGGCCCTGCTCTGACGGCCCCCATGCACTGGCTCAGCTGTTGGAGGCCCCACAAATGCCATACACTGTCCCAACTGGGGCAGCACCAGGGTGCACAGATTTCTCCAAGGGCTGCCCCAGTGCATGGTGTACCTTGGAACAGCCTGTGTACACTGGAACCACCCTGGTCAGAGCAGCATGCAGTGTGTGTGGGACCTTCCTGTCCCTTTGGATGGCCTGAGTCCCAGGCTTTTCCTTCCTCCTAGGCAGCCTGTTCTTCCAGCTGGAAGAAGGAGGAGGGGGAGGCAGTTGGGGGGGGGATTCCCTACCTGATTGCTCCTCTGGGGTGAGTGGTGTCTCAAAGGGCCAAGGAGGAGGTGAAGGTGGTCGAGGATGGCACACAGCCTACTTGATTGGTTTTCCGAGGTGAGAGATGCTCCTGAGAGACAATCAGGTAGGCTGTGAGTCATCTGGGTGTATACTTTTTCATTTTTAAAAAATGTTTTATGATATTTCCTGTGAGAATTGATCTTTTGGAACCCAAAACCAAATCTGGATACCAGAATAACATGATGGTGGTGATCTTTTTTGTGAAAAGGAAATCAGTTCTGACTCTATGCTTTCTCAGGGGTGGAACATTTGGTTGTATGAAGACATATGTGCCAGTTATGCTACTGCTCAGAAATCCGCACGACTCCTCAATTTTCATTTAACTGATTCACCAAATACTATCATTGTTCAATAAGGGGATTACTCAGGGGAAGCCAAGCATTAAGTCTGATCATTTGGTAATATTTCTATGTGCGTATGTGTTTGTGCAGCAGCACACTCATGCTTTGTATTGAAAGAGACAGTGCCTTTTTTAGGGATGCTCACTAGAACTGCACATAAGAGGGTGCTCATGACTTGCCACGAAGCAAATCTCTTCTAAGCTTAAAAATCACTATGCCACATGTCATGAGGGTAACAGCATGTGGATGCGGCTCTTTATGAAAGACAGCAAAGTCCTGTGCATTGGATGAAAGTTGCAAAAGGAGGATAGTTGTGAAGCTTTAAGAGTTGGTATTACTGATGCTACAGATGTCCATTTCCCCTCCTCCCCCTCGGCCCATTCTGGACTCCATGCAGACATGTTTTACAGGTTGTCTGAAGTGCTTCAGACAAGGCTATCTGAGCAGAAATAATCTGGCACCGGAAAAAAAGAACACATTTGTACATGGGAGAAGAGGAAATCTTATTGCGTCTTCTCAGACCTCTGACAAACTATCTTATGTAGCCAGAGTGCCACTGAAACAATTGCTCAGTGGGATAATGGTAGTTTTGGATGGAATCAGAGATGAATTGCAGAATAAACTTTTCACTTTGTTTGGTGTTTTGTATCCACTTTCCCTAATAAGGATAGCCAATGTCTATAGTAAAATGCATACAGCTCTCGATGTTATGTGAAGCCTGTCTATAAAGAGCCCTGCCAGGAAATGTAATTACTGGTAAATAAACGTGTTCAGTATTTTTTTTAAATCACGTGCAATTGCAAATTGCTCCTAATTAGGCAGGATTAGAGTGTTGCTGATGCTTGCTAGTAAAATATAAATGCAACTACCAAAGGCCAATTTACATTCTTATTATTCATCCCCAGTGAAATAGGTCTGGCATGGAAAAGTGAGGGGTTTTGTTTGTCCGTGATCCCAGGTTCTATGATGCACTCAGAAGTCTCTCCTCCTGTCCGATGGAATACATTGCTCATTCTATATGTTGTCCTAGGGATGCTGTGGATCCTTAGTTGACAGTGTGGCAGAATGTTTTTATATGTTTTAGGTCCACTTATTTCCTGTTGGATGAAATTGTGTGCCTATGGGACCTACAGCACAAACCTAGGCAGAGTTACTGATTTCAGTGAGCTTAATAATGGAAAGAGGCCCTAGGTTATTCCACTTATGTGGCCCTTTCACCTCCCATTTTTAAGTTTGTAAATTACATGAGAAATAATAAAATACATCATTACTGTGATATTTTATTTTATTTATATCCTGCCTCCCCCCGAAGGCTCGATGCGGCTCAAATAAAACCCCATCCCCTAAAATCCATAGCAATGAACAGTAAAATTACAGTGATTAATAACCAATTGGTCAACAAGTGATGGCATAATCCTAATCATCCAGTCTCCGCATCCTCAGCTGCAGGGAGGTAGAGGGAAGCTGACATTTGAAGCAGTTTACAGTTGCCTGCCCTTTCCTCTGCCCACAACAGACACCCTGTGAGGTGGGTGAGGCTAAGAGAGCCCTGATATCACTGCTCGGTCAGAACAGTTTTATCAGTGCCATGGCAAGCCCAGGGTCACCCAGCTGGCTGCATGTGGGGGAGTGCAGAATCGAACCCTGCTTGCCAGATTAGAAGTCCACACTCCTAACCACTACACCAAACTGGGTAAGAGCTGAGGGCCCTGATGGAACTATCACAGTTCCGCAGGGCCTATAAGACAGAGCTCTTATGCCAGGCATTTGGTTGAGGCCCTGCCAGGAATATTGGGGTCCCTCCCTACATAGGCCCTATGCACCAGACATCTGGGCAAGAGTCATCTCTATGGGACAGTGGGAGGGACTTATTGCCAGGCATGGATTAGTGTGTTTGTGGGAGGATGTAAATGAGTCTTTGCTGCCAGTATCTATATTGTATTTCTATGTATTTTCAGGTTTTTATGATTCAATGTAAACCGCCACAAGGCAGCAATTTCCGGGAGTGGCGGTGAAAAATAGCTAATATAAATAAAAATAAATAAAATAAAACACTAAGAACTTATCTGAGATGTTAATTTGGGCAGGCTGGCTTTTCTTGAAGTTACAGTAGTTCAGAGTTTGACATTACCTTAGATTTCCTGGCAGTCCTTCTTTTCACTGTCCCCTACCACAAGACTGAATCCATATGGTGGCAAACCACTGCCTTACTTTGCCTGGAAATATCATGGCTTAGCAGTCATCTCAGTTACTCTCTCCAGTGCCTCGGACAGGTTAAGCTAATAATGAGTCTGATGACAACTTGGAAAGAGCCGACCAATGCAACCAGAGCTGTCAGCATTTACCCAAGAATTACAACCCATCTTCAAGGAAGAGGGTACCTGCTGCTAAAACATCAAAGGGAAAAGAAGTGAAGGCAGAAGAGAATATGACAGTAAGTAATCATACCTGGATAAATTAGTAGCTCCTTGTAAAGCATTGGTCTCCAACCTTTTTGTGGTTGAGGACCGCCTCCAGGGGTGCATTGGATGAAAGTTGCAAAAGGAGGATAGTTGTGAAGCTTTAAGAGCAGGGGTAGTCAAACTGCAGCCCTCCAGATGTCCATGGACTACAATTCCCATGGTGGGGAACAGCTGGCGGCCCAGGTGCCATGCTAGTGCGGCAGCTGCGTGCAAACACGTATGCACAGAGCTGCTGCACATGCACGTTTGCGCCAGCTGGGGTGCAAACGCGCATGCACGGCAGTTCTGTGCATGTGCGTTTGCATCCGCCGGCATGCCGGCAGACGCGCCTCTTCCCCTGCCTCGCAGCGAGAAGCTAGCTGGACCGTGAGCGGTGACCGCTTTGGCAGCCACTTCGCTCGCATCCTGGTGAGCTTCTCGCTGCGGTGGGGGAAAGGCAGGCGTGGCTGGCAGCGGCCTGGTACCGAGGCCTTCACGGCCCGATATCAAGCTGCCGACCGAGGGTTGACAACCCCCGTTTTAAAGGACAAGGAACACCTGGATAGGGAGGGGCTACTGTAGTCCCATAAATACTGAGGAATTAGAAGAAGAAGAAGAAGAAGAAGAAGAAGAAGAGTTGGTTTTTATATGCTGCTTTTCTCTACCCAAAGGAGGCTCAAAGCAGCTTACTGTCACCTGCCCTTTCCTCTCCCCACAACAGACACCCTGTGAGGTGGGTGAGGCTGAGAGAGCCCTAATATTACTGCTTGGTCAGAACAGCTTTATCAGTGCTGTGAGCCCAAGGTCACCCAGCTGGCTGCATGTGGGGGCATGCAGAATCGAACCTGGCATGCCAGATTAGAAGTCCACACTCCTAACCACTATACCAAACTGGCTCTCCAGCTAGCTCTTACAGCTAGTTCTTTACTGGTAATGACTTTTGTTTCAGCTGTCTGTTTTTCCTGGTGATGTCTTGATCAGCCTTGCTACAACCTTCTTCAGACTTCCCCTGCATTTGGTCCTGACATTGGTACCTTGACTCCCTTTCATATCCTGATGTCAGGGGCTTTTCTGTGGCGTAATAGGACTGGGCCTTTTCCCTTGGCAATGAAATAAAACAGGAATCATCTGTATAAGCAAGAGCTTTAGTGCTGTTTACTTGGAGCTTGGTGGCTTCTTTCTTCAATCCCCTCTCTCTTTTATCAGCTGTGAATTTACAGCTGGGTCTCTGATCTCAGACAGAGTAGGGACACCCACTGAAAATATCAGGGTGAATTACTGGAGGAAGGCATTTCTCCTCTGTGGCTTGAGCTGAGGTTGATAAAATAATATACTAGCTGTATGAAAATGATATGCAAAAGATATTGGATATAATGGTCCTAATTCCTAGTATTTCCTAAAAAGATATAATGCCATTGTTCCAAGAACCAAGAGTATTTTTTTCAGTGTGTAATCATCCCTGAGCAGTCTTGCGCCTGGGAATGCTTGACTGTTTTTAAATCCACAGTTTTAATCTCTGACTAATTAACTGGTGGTATTAAAGGACTGTGTGCACATTCTTGTGTCTCCTTTTTAGACAGACTGAAATGAATGGGGGCTGGGAAGAGATGCATTTTTACTTTGAAGGTTTGAATTGAGCAAAACCTGAGTATTAAAAGGTTTTTTTCTCTCTGGACAGAGAACAGGAATGAAGGGGGGGAAGTCAGTTCAGTTGCTTTCAAGAGTTGCCTCAGCTCAACTTCATAAAAATTCTACTAGGTCTAGCTAGAGACAAAAGGATAATACAGGCTCCCCTCCCCAAGCATGGAGTAGAGATTGGATGAATAACAGAAGTAATAGACTCAATGAGAGTGGAGTTAGTGGTGAAGGTGGTGGTTGGGTTTAAAAAGTAATAAGAAGGACGGTCTAATAATTAAACCAGAGAGAAACAGACCTATCCAATGGCAATACAATAAATATATTCATAAAAGAAAGAAAAGTTTCCTTTTTTTTAGTTTTCCTTATTTCTTTATTCTGTAGGACTTCTGTCAAAACGGAATCCAGGTAATATCCATTTTCAGTCAGATTCTTTCATCAGTGACGTCCTCTGAGTCTTCAGTATATTTATCAATTTTATAAGTATTGAGAATTTAAACCTTATATATAATAATAGTATAATACTGGCCACAGGCTCACATAGGTATGGGGATACCAGACTGTATTGATACGTGTATTGACCCATGGAGAGTGGGGGAAATCATTCTGAGGCTTCAGCAATCATGAGTAGGCCTGAAGGGGTGTGTGAGAGGATGTGGGCCTCTGGAAGATGCTGAGGACATGGCAGAAAAGGAAAGACTGCAGCATAAAAGCAAAGCCATCTTTGGAAGCCAGAGCATTACTTCTCTTGCATATTCATTATGGGACTATTAAATAGCCCCCAGTATTCCACATAGAACACCCCCTGCTCACTGTACATGCAGCAAACTGCATCATTCATCCTCTTGCACACAGATAATAAAATGTGATAGAGACATCAAAGGATTACATATATGCTAAAATATGTACATTCAGCATACTGCAATACAGGGTAAACTAGGGAAGAAGATGGACTCACTTTTTGCTCCTTGAAGTGACATTTTGGAAAACCCAACTTTGTAATATTTGATCATAACTCTTTGGGTTTCACTGATCAAAACTCATTTTGCAGTATGGTAATGTAATGCAGAATTAATAACATGGCAGTTTCCTTTCTCCTGGTCTTACCTTTCCTGAAAGTTGTCCTGTGAATAATTCATATCACCTAATATGCTTCTTTTTAATTCTGTAACAACAGAATGTTTAATTTATGGATAAAATATTAGAACAGTTTCTTCCATCAAAAGACAGAATTCACTCCTAATGGAAACTAATGTTGCTGCTTAGCTTGATGTGGAATTCCTCCCTCCCTCCCTAAGGAATAGCAAAGGATTATTGTTGTTGATACCTGGTCATTCTTCTTCTCCTTTTGATCTGGAATTCTGTTGATGAAATTCTAATGCATAATTCTAAGAATGTGGGAACGAAAAGGCTTTCAGAGATTCCTCTATGCATTATTAGCTATAAACACTCACTCGAAAAAAATACTGTACAATAAGTTGTCACTCCAAAAAGTTAATGAAAGCAACCTGTTGTGTTTTTTAAAACATTCTTCCAACTTTCACTAAAGGTACAAGTAATTGCCCTGGGCTATATGTATTGATCTTCTCAGGAGATTTGCAATTAATAATATCTGTTCAGGTTCTTGGAGAGTTCGTTTTTACTTCAAACATAAATCTTGACACAAGGGAATTTCCTACCTCTAATAATAATAATAATAAACCCTAACAACTTTCTTCATGTGATGGCATATTTTGTGAAGATGATTAGCTGTACAGAAATAGAAGAGCATTAATCCCAGAACATGTATAGAATACTTTGATGTTCCTTGAGGCCAAAATGTACCACCCATTTCATTTAAATATCACAGGGAAATTGTCTACTTTAGGGAACGCTCAAGTCCACCCCCCACTTGCCTGATTATAGCAGGTAGAATAAGATTTTAATGAGCTTTAAACTTTATGTATTTTATTGTACATCATGCAAATCATTCAAAGGCTTTTGTACTGGCACATCAAAGTTGTTTGCTTGGGCCTCTGTAGTCAGCTTCACTAATCTTTTCTTCAGAGGTTTGAGAACTTTCTCAGACATCAACTAGAATAAATATTTATAAGGTAATATTTTAAAAAAATCTTAAATAGCTAATGACCCATCTAACAACAACGTAAGATGAATTAACGGGGACTGAATAATCCAGTTCCAAATCAATTGACGGGACTGGACTGATCTCAATCCAATATTTTCAGATGAATAGTAATTGGGTTAAGAACAAGTGGGACCTGTCAATCCCCTGGATTTACAGGTCATCTCCAGGTGACAGGAATTAGCTTCCCTGGAGAAAATGGCTGCTTTAGAGGGTGAACACCATAGCATCACACTCTCTTGGTCACTCCCTACCCTATATCCTACCCACTCCTGGTTCTATCCCAAATGTCTCTAGGTATTTTCCAACCCAGAACTGACAATTCTATGTAGAGCTAAAATCGGAAAATGATTTACTGTTGATAAGATTCATTAAGGCCATTTGGATTTTTGCAAGATAACTGGTTGACCATAAAGAGATGAGGGCTGATCACCATTCATACTAGTGGTAAAAGCTGAGGCCAACAAAATGGAGGCAGAAAATTCATACCAACAGGCTTCCTAGATAGGAAAAAAAAGTCAGCCCCAACAGTTTAAATGTAATGGCCAATGCCTTGAAATGTGCTGGGGATGATCTCCCCCCCCCCCCCGTAATCATTAAGCCAAAATTTCTTTTCCCCGCATGGAGTTCAGCTATTTATGATATTGTGGAAGGATGAGCTTTAAGAAGATTGCCAATTAAACCCTGCAATCCAATTATGAGTTATGACTTCCCTTATGTCTCCTATGGTCAAAAATAGTTGTGCCATTATTAGAACTCAAGAGTGTCGTCTAATTCTGGAACAACAGATAGGGGATCACTAACCTGCTGTTTTGCTTTAGTTTTTTCCATCATTATGTGAAATCTTTGTGTATCCAGACACATTTAACCTTATTATAAACTGACACAGAATGCAGCAATCAAATCTAATTTCAGCTGAACACTCAAATGTTTTAGAAGTTGTTGATTTGCAGGCTGGCACTGTGTCAAGTAACACACAACTCAGAATTGGCATTAACATGGCCACAGCTTTATTTGCTACCAACCCAGAACAGAGGGTTGGCCCCAATTTGGGCATGAAGGAAGAAGCCTGTAACCCCCACAGCCATCTGGCTGCAACAACCCAGAGCCCACAGGTGCCCTGGTACTACCTTTCCCAGCTGGGAAAGATGGCCCTTGCTTCTGGAGTTATCCATGTGGGAAGTGGCCTATACGAGGAGCCAACGGATGCCCATCTCATTTGGCTCCCCAGGTCACTTGGCTTTGAGCCCCGGGCAATCCAGCAGGATCAGCCATGATCTTTTCAGCTGGCCCCTTAAAGGGACCCTGAACACCGCAGGGAGTCTGGTGTACAAACTGTCTCCCTGCCAAACAGGCTCCTCCTCGTGCACTCTAATCCACAGCTGTGACAAAAGCATTTTCCCACATAACTCAAAAACTAAACACCCACATCCAATACCCCCAAAACAGGAAGGGAGGGCGGGAAGCTGTCCCAACAGTGTCTGGGGTGAAGGGGCTGAGCCTGCCGCACATGGCGCCTTTTGAAGGCACCCAGAGGCCCTGCCCCCAAACATGCTCCGTGCTTGCCAGCCAGCAGCACGCACGCTCTGGCCATCACCCTTCCTCGGCAGCCAGCCACGTCTTCAACCGGTGGCCACCCTTCAACCGGCAGCCGCTCTTTCTTTGCGAGAACATTAAACACAAGGGAACCACATTAGGACAGTGCAGTATATGTACTTTATGTACTTTATATGTACAATATATGTACAATATATGTACTTTACTTTTCAGTAAAGTTTCAGTAAAATATATTACTATGTGACATTTTGAAGAAATACAAGTACATCCAAGTTTCACTTACTTTACTACTGCTAATAAAGCTAACATGTCTTGTATGTACTTAGACAGTTTTATGTTTAGTCTTTGATTTTTGGATATCATGTCTAACCCAAGCAGCTTTAGTTTGCAAGCATGATTTACAATTCTGGATTGGACGACAAGCACAGACCATCATTGTTGGATCCAATATAACATTGAATTTCCTCAAACAGAAATGGAAATAAGGAAGACAAGGGATTCATGAACATATGAGTTTAAGATGCAATCACCAAACCATGTCTTTTTCTATCGCACCAGGTATGTTGCCTACACCAACGCTCCTGGTGGGGTATTGGCAACTTCCAACATAACCCATCAGCTCTCCAAATTCTACCCAGAAAAGATGGCTGGTGTGAGTGTTTTTTTTTAATTGTATCTCAATGGCAAAATGTTCCAATGATCAAAGGTGCCTCCCTGTCCAGCCTGAAAAAGTCACTTTTCTTCACATTGCTTTAGCCTTTCTTTATATTTTTATTTATCAACTATCTGTCATGTACACAAAGAGGTTTTTAAAATACTTGCTTGTGGAACTAAGAGAGAGAGATTTTCACTTAAACATCTCTGTTACATTCTACCTCACCATGTGCTCAGAAAACATTTGACATGAAAATATACAGTCTCCCATCTGAATTGGTACCATCCAGGTAGGACCAGACTATATTTTATTCTGGGATATGTTTTGACTCACCCCATTGATTTTCATCCTGAAACAGAGCTCTAGTCTAAAAGCTTGTCTAGTCCTACATGCAAAAAGATGCATCAAGAAAGGATTATAGTACTTCCTTTGTGTCTAGTATTGCCACCAAAAGCGTCACTAACGTACAAAGTCTCCAAGGATAATTTTTTTGGGCACAGAAACTTCCTAAACCTATCGACAAGACAATGTATCATCACTAAGCATGGTTTCATATGGTTCTCATGTAGAAGGTGAAGTCTAATTAAATTTAAAGGCAGACTAGAGTTTTTTAATTAGGATGAATTATATAAAGCGTAACTGTTTATGGTGGTTCATAGTGGATATGGTTGGCATGTCTCAAAGTATAAAATATCAGTCTGCATTGTAGTACTTCCTCCAAATGTTGCACTTTATTTAAGGTGCAGTAAATTGCCAGGAAATTGAGAGCAACACAGACATCAGTCAACAGAGTAATTCTGTGTTTATGTGTTAACAGGTATATGTACTGCATTTCTGTATTATATGTATGCAACCAGGTGTGGAATAGGAAATAAAGCGGCTAGTCATGGATTCAGAGCTGTATGTTTACTGTAATAGAGTTGTATCTTTCAAAATCTATTCCTTAACCACAGGCAAAGGAGAAAATTTGCCTCATGGAGGTCCTTGTGTGGTTATGCACCCACAGTTTTTAATTAAAGCCAGATCACGATGCTGTTAAATCGCCCCATTGTAAATCACCCCCTTTTAAAACATGCATTTTTTGTGCATACCATAGTAGAGTGAAGCAAATGATTATGCATTTGAGAGAGCCTTCCTCAAGTGGGAGGAAGGCCCATTGTTCTAGAAGCTCCATTGTTCTAGAAATTCATTGGTAGGCTGTGGTCAGCAGCAATATCACCTGCCTGACACATGCTGCTGCCAGAGCCTCATGTGTATTGTAGTTCGTGGGATTTCTGTTTAGCCATTGGTGTCAGACAGCTCGGGGGCGGGGGGACGACAACAGAAACACAGTAATGTTTCTTCACGTTATAAAATGTGTCCTGAGAATGGGTTGCAGGAAAACAAATTGTAGCAAAGCAAGTTTATAATACTGAGAGGAAACAATGCATAAAATGCCATGATGGTTGAATGCGATGCATAATTAAAAATACTCCCATGGGTTTTCCATGGTGAAACCACTGCTACATAAAAAATTATAAAAGCAAACATCCTTTTTTGGCAGACTTTTAATTAGTTTTCTTGTTGTGCATAACCAATCCTGAAGGGAACAGGAAGTGGCTACAACTCCAATCCACATAATATAATCTTCCAATCCAAAGGCAATTAGCATCCGCATATTGTGATCCACTAGATACTTGGCAATTTGCACCTTCCTTCTTTTTTATTTTCATTTTCAGGCAGGCAGAAATAAACAGAACCCCGCTGCACATGGAGAAACACCTCTCTTTAATATTGCATCTGATATTAATATACAGCACACTGCCTGGATGAAATGAACATTGGAATAGTCACCAAAATGCACTGTCTACTCCCAAGCAGGTATAGAAGATATAGATACAAGTCAGATGTCAAAGTGACTTTAAAATGGCCAACCACACTTGCCTTTGCAATACAACTGGTCTGACCCAGGCTAGCCCAATCTCATCAGATTTCAGAAGCTAAATCCTGGCTAGTTTTTGGATGGGAGACCTCAAAGGAATCCCAGGAGCAAGACAGAAGCAGGCAATGGCAAATGACCTCCAAAACCCCCACAGGGCCATAAGCCAGCTGTGACTTAATGGTAAAACAAAGAAACAAGATAGTATATTAAGAGACAAACAAAGAAAAAAGATAACATGAGCATTTTATTCCATTGATTTTTTTCCTGTAGATACAGTTTTCTTTGTAGACTACTTAAGCTACATAATAAAATTGTATTTTCCTTCTATATTTGGGGGCTCATTGTCTACATATTCTCTAAAGGAAAAAGAAACATTGGCCTTTGGCAATACAGCACTGGAAACGGGCTGATGACTGGTAATCCCTGGCACAAACTAGATTTAAGTGTCATTCTTGTTACCAAAAATGCACATGTGTCCAATACATGTGAATATTTATATATATGGCTTGCGACAGGTTGGTAACATAGCAGATGGATCGTTTGCCAATGTTTATGAGATAATTGAACCCTTTAGAACTCAAGGCAGACAACAAATAACAATCTTTATTTATAAGAAAATAATAAAAAGAAATAGACAACATATATCAGGCACACTAACAGTCAATCGGATAGGAATGCAAAGAGGAAACAAATTTGCAGTAAACATATTTAACTAAGAACACAGTGTCTGGCTTTGGCATAAGCCTTGATGGTTGAGAGGTGCCATTGATTGTTGGTTACAGTATGCCAGTCTATTGAGTGGGGTCCAGCCACACATCACATTGCTGTCTGATAGCAGTGCCAGAAGCTTCCCCCCCCCTTTTTTATTTCTTTTGTATTTGTTGGAGGAATATCCAACTATAGCAAGCTGCAAAATATATAACTTTCCTTTTTCTCTGTGCCGTGTATGATATAGAAATGCAATAGAAATGGTTCAGGCAGGTAAACAGCACTCTCGATATGCGATGAGGCTTTACGTAACTCTTCAGTAAACACTGCTCAACCAAAGGGGAGAAGCTGAGATCTCTGACAACACTGGTCAGGAAGCACAAAAGCTGTGCATAGTTCCCTAAACCCAGGCAGGTTCAGATTCCTGAGAGTAGAATGCCTCCTAAATAGAATCTTTTAGTGGTACTACTGAATGCTAAATAATAGGTATGGTGTTATCTTGCTTAGCACCAGCCTAATGAACACATGTGCAAAAGCCATTTCTGGCAAAGAGGTCTCTTGAGAAAGGAATGGTGATTAGCTGCCCTGTGATCCCAGTCCGAAATAGCTGACAGGCTCAATGCCTGCTTTTTAAAGAGCATCCTGCACTTTCATCCCTGGCAAGAGCTACTTGCACAACACTTCTTCGTATTGATCCTGCCCGGGAATAAATATGAAAGTCTCCTCCTGTGGATGTGAAGCCCTGGATGGACTGAGATGGTCCAAAAGTACAATCAGTTGATTCCTCAGTTACTCTCTTGGTATGTCCTAGTAATGTAGTTCCTTTCTTGCTTTACATATGTCTTCACTGGGCTTAAGAAGGGAGTCACTGTGCTTGGGAATGCAATTTTTACCCAGAGGCCATACATGCCATCTAGTCCAACCTAGTCTCTAGTCCAATCTAGTCTCAACGCAGGATCAGCCCTAAAGCATCCTAAAACATAATGAATTAATGTCGGAGGGACATATTATTGAGTAAACTTTGACATAAAGCGGACATTAGGGATCTGTAGCTGATTGCTGTTCTTGCATGTGTTTGGCTGCCGTCATAAAATTGCTGCCATGGGTTTATCTCTGACCTGCTTAGAATTGCCACTTATTTTTCCCACCTAAAACCACCAGGTGGCTTTGAACTGATCCTGATTTGAAAACTACTTTTTCTCTGCTTTGCTACTCTGTATTCTGGAGTAGGATGATACATTTACCACCTGGTTAAGCATCGGCATCCTTTCCCACAGTAAGGAAATGGACAAACAGATACTTTCCATCTTCCGCTTCAAGCTCTCGAGAAACACTGCAAGAAAGGAATGAACATTATTTTCACTCCAGTTGTGTTAATGCAGTGCTTCTTGCCTTGTCCCCTATATACTGATTCCAGGTCTTTTGTTGCTATTGTTTTAAAGGGGGGAGCATGTGGGGGTACATGGAAGGTGCCGGCAATCATTTTCATGATCATAGCTGATGACAAAAGTGTAGGAGTGACTGGAGAAATAGCTGCCAGACCCCAACAGGCACAAATCTTTTTATATTAGGTTTTCTACAAAGGGCTGGGTACCTATGCACACAGTCACATGGATAATCAGCCTGAAGGGTCCAAAGTGTGATGCTTAGTATAGAAGTTATTAGCATGTGCCACGGCCTTTTCTAAGAATAAGATTGGCATCTCTCTTACAACTGCATAAACAGGAGAAAAGAGCAAAGGTGTCCAAGAAGTGCTGATAAATTATCATTCACAGCTCGGTTGTCAAGATGAATTTAAAGATTCAGCAGCTTCTTCTAACAGGTTCTGATGTTCAAATTATAAAGTGAAAAGGTTTTTAAAGAAGCACTGGATAATCAGGATGTACCAGGAAAGTAACTGTAGAGAGAAACCATTCCATTTCAGAAGTTACACATGGATGATCCAGAGCACAACGAAACAGACTCTTAGAAATGCTGAAATTTCTGACCACCTTGCTTTGGGTTATTTGTCATTCATTTCCTCTGAATGAGCTTTCAGTGGCATTTAATGTACACAAATATAATGGCAGGAGTTAGATTACATGGCCACTTTACTGGAGAAATAATTGTTGAAGAACGATCATAATCCCTGAAGTGAAACAGTGACACATGAGCCATTTCTGCGCCCAGTACCTTGAGTATCTTGTACAGTTTCTGGCATTTAGAACCTTGTACAGTATATGGTTTATATTCTCTGTGGCTGGAGGTCTTTTCATGGTATAAAATACACGTTGCTAAAACCATTGTTCACTGATGCAATCATGAAGAAAAAGTCAAGTCTAAACACCACAGAACATTGTTTCCAGCTCACTAGAGCAACATTGGTTAACTGGATGTAACTTGACAGCCATATTTTCAGCAGGCAGGTTAAAGCTGTCTACAGAAAGGCTGTTTTTTATAGAGCATTTTCAAGCAATCTGAAGAGGAACCCCTATTACTAAAACATGAACTATATGCATCTCTGATTTCCAAAGAAACTTCTAGTAAACATGATATACTGTGGTTTGAGCATCTTGGAACAGAGTGATCTGGGAATGTAAGAGATGAGTGCAAACTTGCACACAAAGTAACATTTGTGCCAAATCTTGGCCAGTTCAGGGGTCAGGAAGCAACATTTGTGGAAGCATGTGCTTTGACTTGCAGGAGGGCATTATGTGCTGGAATAAGTCGTGACACCAGTGTTGGGATAAACAAGGCTACAGCTTTATTACCTTGCCATGGGAGGGTTGGCACAGCATGGGAGAGGGAGCCTGACCTAGCAGTCAGCAGACTGCACCAACAACACTAGAGAGTCCAGAAGCACCCTGGGGAACTGCACCATTCCCGACAAGGAGAGCAGATCCCCTTGCCTACTGATGTTCATATTAAGGGAAGCGACCTATGTGGGTGAGCCACCAGGCACCAACTTGATTTGACTGCCCCAAGGCCACCTGGCAAATGAAACCCTGGCCTCTCAGCTGGGTAAGCTGCACTCGTATACGTGCCTTCTCTTAGGGAGGCTCCGAAACCCAGGGAGTCCTGGGTTTCCTGCCAACTGGATTCCCTGCTAACAGGCTCCATCCCATGCAAAACTGCAGCTGTGACAATTATTGAGCAAAACATCCACCTCAAAACCCTGAACAATACTTTATACAACAACATAGGATGAGTGGGAGGGAAGAAGATCCCACAGCATCCCTGGCAAAAAGGGTGAGACCCATGGACGTGGGTCAGTAGTCACCACGGGTCCTGTCCTGCCCTTGACGCTGTGTAAGCTGTGTTGAGGCAGTGCGCACACTAGAGGGCCTCTGGGTGGTAGTCTCTCCCTTCCAGCAAGCCTTCTGCAAGGTAAGTCTCAACCAGGTTTTTCTGAACATATACCAAACTTCAGTGGCGGCAGGAGGGAGGGGTTGTTTCTGGGAAATAGAAATGTTTCCCAGGAAACCCAGCATCAATCAAGCAAATTCCTAGGCCATGGTGGAGGTGTCATTCTCTCCAGCCTTAAAAACACAAACCCATACCCTCCCAAACTTTACAGGCACTGCCTATTACAGAGCTCCCATTACTCTCTAAAGGATCTGAAAGTCATATAAGCCTACGGCTCAGCTTTACCCCCCTTTGTTTGGTTTTTCAGCAAGTCAGAAAGGTCTGGAATCGGAGAGAGATAGGAGGAAATTGATTGCTGTATGCCATAGCACCCAGTGTTTCTGTTCACATTGTATAGTGGGGATTCACTGCTGAGTTCTTTCTTCTTTTCTTTTCTTTCCTTTTTTTTTTTTTACTTTTTGTTCATATCTCTGGGCCATGGTGTGTTTACTGGGTCAGGACTCTGTGTGCCACCCAGACTGTTCAGACTGACAGGGCCAAGCCTCAGGAGGGTATAGTCCTACTGTCTGGCTACAATATGGTTCTGATACATGCTCAGAGGATGGAGGCCAGGACAACAGGCATGCTCTGAGGTCAGCTCCTCTTCCACTCAGCAGACTTCTGAAACTGGCAGGAAGAGGGAGGTGGAGAGCTGAATCCTTATTAGCCTTTTCTGGTAGAGACCTCCCTCCTTATTGGGGCTAAACTACAAGCGTGGGCTAATCCTGACTAAGGGCCAAGATATACATATGAGTAAACACTCACAGAGCAGGGGACATGACTTAGTCATGGGCAAACATTCCCAGAGCAAAGGCTTTTCCAGCCTGCCCTGGTTCCCAGTGGGCTGGCAGGGTGCCATTTCTGGGCCTTGCACAAACCCCCTCCAGAAGGCACACAGAGGCTTCCCCCAGGTAGGGAGTAAATTGTCTGCATGCAATTTGAGTTGGTCAACACTATTGTCTTTCCCATAGCAATCTATGGATGCAAAAGCTGGACCCTGAAGAAGGAAGACAGGAGGAGAATAGATGCTTTCGAATTATGGTGTTGGAGATGAATGTTGTGAATACTATGGACAGCCAAAGTTACCAACAAGATGGTTTTAGAGAGTAGCAAACCAACTATGTAATTAGAAGGGAAGATATTATGGCTAAAGCTCACTGACTTTGGAGACATCATGCGATCAGACTCATTAGAAAAATCATTAATGCTTGGCATGGTCAGCGGCAAAAGGAAATGTGGTCGCCAAAGGATCCGCTGGCTTGACACAATCAAAGCCGATAGAGGGATGACCATCAACCAACTGAAAGAAACGGTCATTGACAGAGAAGAATGGAGAAAACTTTCCTATAGAATCACCAAGGGTCGGACATGACTGAATGGATAAGATCATCATAAATTTGAGTTGATTGGTGCTCACTGGCAAAGTGCAATTTGAACTGATTTGCTTTCATTAGCAGAGTGCAATTTGAACTGATTGGCCCTTCCAATTGGCAGAGTCCTCTCTCCCTATTAGCAGCACACCCTCAGGTAATTCCAATCAGATAGAAATGGAGTTGTCAGCATACAATTCAACCTGATTGGTCTTCATTGTCAGAGTGCTCTCTCTATTGGTGGCATTCCCCTGGGGAGGGACAACCAGGTAGTGGGTGAGCATTTTTTAATAAGGTTTACTGACTAATTAATGAAAGCTTGTAACATAGAGCCAGCTTGGTGTAGTGGTTAAGAGTGGTGGCTTTTAATCTTGTGAGCTGAGTTTATTTCCCCACTCCTCCGCATGCAGACAGCTGGGTGACCTTGGGCTTGTCACATTCCTTGATAGTACTCATCTGACCAAGCATACCTGTCAGAAATATTTTTGTCTCACCTACCTTACAGAGTGTCTGTTGTAGGGAGCAGAAGGGAAGGTGATTGTGTCTGAGAACCTTTGAGCAACAGGCTGTTCAAATGTTATTTTGTTGAGAGAATCAGGTAAGGAATGGCAGTTAGGAACTGACAACTGATGGAGAAACAGTTAAGCATTGACCATGGATTGGGAAGGAGGCTAAAAGAGTGAATGAATCAAGGAGGATCCTCATTCAAGCAAAAAAAAAAAAGACAATAACATCTAGCAGAAAGACATAATCCCTGCCCAGTTAAGAAAGGCAATAGCTTCTAGAAAAGAGGAGTGATCCCTGGATTGTGTAAGGAAGAATTTTTAGGTCCATGATTGTGGGTTCCTGCAATCTAAAATTATTGGTCTGTGAAACTCAGACACTTATGCTTGCGTTTTTAAGCAGAAACTGAAAAGAAAGTCTGCCTCCTCAAAGTTTTAAACACTTTGTTGAATAGGAGGGGGAAAAAACAAATTACCAGGTGTTTCTGTGAATACAAATTTACCTCACTTTTTTTTATCTGATGACTTCACACATCCTATACCTTTTTTTTTTTTTTGCTTATTTAGAATGTTCAAAAGTCTCTCTTATGTTGGATGGGCACAAATTGGCATGATTAGTTTTGTCCAGTTCATGGTTTGCGAACCAAAGTTCATTAACTGAAGAGCTACCATGAACTTCAACAAATTTTAAGGAAATTTGTGGTGGTTCATAAGCACATGGTTATTTGTACCCCACCTTTTACTGATCAAAGATATCTCAAAGCAGCTTGCAATCAGGAAAAAAATTTTCACAGTCAGAGTAGTTCAGCAGTGGAATAGGCTGCCTAAGGAGGTGGTGAGCTCCCCCTCACTGGCAGTCTTCAAGCAAAGGTTGGATACACACTTTTCTTGGATACTTTAGGATGCTTTGGGCTGATACTGTGTTGAGCAGGGGATTGGACTGGATGGCCTGTATGGCCCCTTCCAACTCTATGATTCTATGATTCTATGAATCACCTACCCTTCCTTTCCACACAACGGACACCCTGTGAGGTAGGTGAGGCTGAGTGAGGTCTGAGAGAACTGTGACTGGCCTAA
This sequence comes from Paroedura picta, assembly GCF_049243985.1. Lineage (NCBI taxonomy): Eukaryota > Metazoa > Chordata > Lepidosauria > Squamata > Gekkonidae > Paroedura > Paroedura picta. Next base: position 51,886,017 of record NC_135377.1, read on the forward strand.
GATCACTTAGCTGGCCACCACTCTTAACCACTACACCAAACTGGATCTCAGAGCAGACAGAAAGAGTTTAAAGGCTCCATGACATTTAAACTCCTGTTTTCCCCACACAAAACAGATGAATGGTAAGGAGCCATTTAGACACCTGCTTTGTGCTCTCCACCACTCAGCTATTTTTTGTTGGGAGCAGAAAACTGGGGTCTTCCTGCTCCCTGTCACTTTTCATGGGAAAACCCATGCTTTCTGCTCCTCCAAAAAGCAGTGGGGAACATAAAGTAGGGGATTAAGTGACTTGGAGTCATTTAAACCCTTACTTTATACTCCCTGCTCTTTTGCAAGGAGAACTCACTGTGAAAAGCACTGGAAAGCAGAGGTCATGAATTGCTATGAACTTGTTCAATTCATGAACCAGCCTCTCTTTCTCTCAACAGACAGACAAGGAAGAAAAATTATCTCCTTTCACAGTTAATAAAATTGCAACCCTTGACCATCCTTTTGATCATGGTGCCTTCCTGGTCAGATAATGTTTCATAATATCTGTACAGAAAACATTAGGAATCTTGGGAAAAACCTAGCTCTTCTTTAAAGGAGTGCAAACTTTCACACAAAGAAGCCCCAACTATGCAGTTGTGCCATTATAAAATGGGAATATAATGTCAACTGTTATAAAGAATACTGAACTAAGAGGATCTATGCTTACATATATGGCCTAGAAAATGGATTGGCTGCTAGTCTGATAATGGAAGAATAAGACCTTACTAATGAGCAAAATACAATTCCAAATAGTTTCAGATGACAAACTACTATCTAACTTAATAGTGTAGCTACAGGGTTGTCTTGTGCAAAAAGAGGTTAACTACTGGAGTACAATTATTTCCAATTTGTGTCAGTCTCAGTTTCAAACACAATGAAACATAGGAAACTGTGATTCAAGTGAGAGATTAGAATGTATTTTGGAAAGGTCATTCTTGATTCTCTAGGCAACACAACAGCATTTTTTGCCAACATTTGTCAAAATAGACATTTCTGGTATTGTATCAACCAAAAGTAATTGGTTTCGTGGAAAATTGGCACCATTTGCTGCAAATCAGCACTGCCACTTCTACTAAACCTAAGAATAACAATGCTAGCTAATTGAGCAATTAAAAGATTTTGGTATTATATTGTAAATCTATAAAAAATATTAAGATTGAAAATGTGGAGAACCATATGACTCGCTCTAGGAACCTGCGGAGTTTGGGTTTGTGTTTCTAGAACATCATTGCTTTGTGGCATTCCATTTAAAAATCTGTTTTTGAACCTGCACAAGAAACTGCTCATCTTAAAAAAGAAAAAAAGAAAGAAAAGTCACACTGGCTATGTAGACAACTTGGCTATAAGATAGCTTTCTATGTCCCAAGACTATTTACTCTTTACTCTTTACAATCTCTTTACTATAATTGCTCATGGCCCAACGTTACAGATTTGTGTTTTTTGTCTAGTAGCTCTTCAGCATTAGTTAAAAACCCAAAACGCATCTTAAACATTCTCTCTTCACATGTCTGATCCAAACTGGTATCATATGCAGCTGTAATTCAGCTTAAAAAGACACTATAAAAATATCAACGACTTCTTCCATTTTGAGCCTGACAGAATATCACTTGGGTGAAGAGACCAGTATAACGTTATATGTTGGATTACCCTAGCAGTCAAAAAAGCACCTCCAGTTTGGACCAGTATTAAATGCCTTGGACTAGTCTTCCTCCACGGTATACCTTGTGCAAGCCAGCTCTTCTCTGTTACACACATAGGAGCAGGAAACATTAACAATATTTTTGTATATAAATATATAATGTATATGACTTGACCAGAAATGTTGACACCTAGAAGTTCAAAGTCCAAATTCCCTGCCCTAACATTTTCTTCTCTCACTTTTTTGTTTCCTTTTCTATGCCTTAAAAAAATGCATGTTAAATTCTTACCTGCCTCACAAGAGTCCTGTGGGGATTAAATATTTGCTGAGCTCTTTGAAGATGAAATGAGCTCTATAAATGCAACATATTATAATAATTCTTCACTTCCTGTGTTATCTACAAGGGGATTTTTGTTTCGGGTTTAGTCTCTCTTAATATTTATTTTTGTTACCCACATAATTTTTCCCCATTTGCTTCATTTAGAGCTTTAAAACATCTTCTCACTAATCTTATTCAACAGACTTTTAAAGCTCTGTGCTAGAGCTGTATTAAGTCACTCTGTGAACAAATATAGCTGCTTCAATTTTCTTCCTCTTACACATAAACAACCTACAGCTGCTACACGAGTGGTCACTACCATGGGCCTGCATGTCAGGGCAACGTGATCACTTTCATATGTACTCCCGATGCAATTTACAAACTAAACCATGCCAGTAGAAAAAAAATGCATAGCAACATTGCTGCAACCCACCAACCACATTGTTGTATACATGTGTAGTCCGCACAGTTCTCAGATATAGAAGACATTACTTTCACACATACTTGCACAACTGAACAGGCATGGAGAAACTGCAGTATTCTCAGGAGCTACAAAGTCTGTGGCACAGTGGTTGGGGGAACAGCACAGTTATATGCAGCCACACATTCCAAGTTTCCTGTCAAATATGTCTTGGAACAGACATATTGTCAGCCTTTGTCAGCCATACAGCAACAGGCTGCTCCCTACTCTCCCTTTGGTAGGCAAACAGATACAGCAAAGGAAAGACTGACATCTTATCACACCATTGAACTGTGCCATGGTCTGGTGGGTAGTAAGTAAGCATCACTGAGAACTCAAGTGCTCTACAGAAAAGAAGTGTGAACAGTGCCCTGTCCTGACACTGTTTAAAACATTCCAAACACAACAGACGTGTTAGCATCTCTTTGAACAGAACCAGAGCTATGAAAAGAGATCATGTGATTTGCTATACAAGTGAATAGGCTAACAGCCGGCTTTCATTACATGCATTCTATTTTCATTTCATTATTTATATCCTGCTCGTTCTCCAAAGTAGTTCTGTATATTAGAAATGTCAACCATTATCCTTACAACATCCTTGTCAACTAGGATAGGATGAGGGATTGTCTGGGTACCAAGATCAGTGTTCTCTCTTTATCTTCTCCCAATAAAGGGGCCACTGAATTGAGTCATTGACCAGTCACATTTGGCCCAGCATCCTGGGCCAGTTTGGTGTAGTGGTTAGGAGTGCGGACTTCTAATCTTGCATGCTGGGTTCGATTCTGCGCTCCTCCACATGCAACCAGCTGGGTGACCTTGGGCTTGCCATGGCACTGATAAAACTGTTCTGACCGAGCAGTGATATCAGGGCTCTCTCAGCCTCACCCATCCCACAGGGTGTCTGTTGTGGAGAGAGGAAAGGGAAGGTGACTGTAAGCTGCTTTGAGCCTCCTTTGGGTAGGGAAAAGCGGCATATAAGAACTCTTCTTCTTCTTCATGGTATCCCAGGGAGAAAGATTCCTGGAATTTTGTTCTTCTGGTCCCCTATCTCAGCAGCTCTACTAACAAACACTTTGTCCCACGATCAAGGAAGAGCAAAAATCACAACACAGAGGAACACATGCCAGAAGCTCCTTTGTCACCCAAGGTGGACAGAAGACTGCAGCAGGTTGAAGGCATTCAAATACTGCCATAGTTTCTATAAGACCAAACTTAAATTTCAGGCATTTCTGGGTCTAACCCCTCAAGACCATCTGCCTTCATCTTATCTGGATTCAAGTTCATCCTGTTTCACTTACCCTCTTGATCCATCTCTGCCTGCTATTGCTCTGTCACCAATTTGCCCAAAAAAGGCAAGTTAGAAACCGGCCTGTAGTTTACCAGGTCATTTTATCCCCTGAGAGCTTTCTCAGCAAAGGTCATACAACTGCTTGCTTAAACTCCCTTGAAAAGGGACCTTGAATCAAGGAGGCATTAATTATCCTTGCTGAGAAGGGCTCTTAATTTCTCCTGTCAGGCACTAACTAACCAAGAAGAGCAAGGATCAAGTTTACAGGTGGTGGCCTTCACAACCCCAAGGACTCTGTCTGCTTCAGTCAGGGAAATCAATCTGAAATTGTTCCTTAAAAGCCTGACAGGTGGATGCTTCTGACACTCTCAGCCCAGAAACATCCCTCAAATTGGTATCCAAGTCAGAATAGAGTTCAGAGATTTTATCAGTACAACAGCTTGCAAGACTGTCACAACATGCCACAGAAACTTCACCAGCCCTTAAGTCAACTCTAGATGTTAAAAGGTGCTTCACAGTTTAAAAAAAAAATCAGCTGAGTAAGATTTCATTGATGGAGAGAAGTATGCTTTATCTGCAGTAATTATTCCCACCTCATATGTCTGCAAATGTTGTGATGTATTTTATCGCTTTTGACAGAGCTACTGCCCAACCCTCTTTAGCTCTGCAGGCTCTGAAATATACTTGAAAGCTTTAAATTCAAAGGGAGAGGACACTGGGGAGGAACCCTGTTGCTGGTTCTGGAAAGTTTGGTATTACATTCTAAAAGGCCACCAAACACTTGGCAGAGTCACTATGTAAACCACTCGAATCTCCTTTATCTTTTGGATTTGCACTGGACCCAGTGGCAAGCTACCACTTTGTGAAAAGAAGGGTTAGCACCATCCAGACCATTGTAAATTGTGATCTAATCATGACAATGTCTTCTTCTTACCCTAAGAAGCCCTATTCCAGCCAACTCAAACCTCTTTAATCACAGAGTTTCTGATTTTGCTAATTAAGTAATTAATGAATTTACTAAATCATCTGCCTTATTCACTGTGTCTATTAGTATAAATTAATGCATCTAAGGAATCTTAGCTCAGACAGTGCACTAACAGGCATCCATGATTCTCTACTAGGGAGAGGCATTAACTGGGGAGAGGCATGATTTATAGGATTTTACCAAATTCAAAGCTGTTTTCTTAAGAATTTTGTTCTGCAGCAGTTTCCTAAAGGTGTACAAACTCTACATGTAGTGGAAAACACCAGATAGACAAAGCACCAAAAATTCTCTCCATAGAGGAGACAGAAACCTAGAATCTGTTTCTAGACTTCCATGCACAACGCATGGAGGATCAGAGCCTCTTGTGGTGCAGAGTGGTAAGGCAGCAGACATGCAGTCTGAAAGCTCTGCCCATGAGGCTGGGAGTTCAATCCCAGCTCAAGGTTGACTCAGCCTTCCATCCTTCCGAGGTCGGTAAAATGAGTACCCAGCTTGCTAGGGAGTAAACGGTAATGACTGTGGAAAGCACTGGAAAACCACCCCATATTGAGTCTGCCATGAAAACGCTGGAGGGTGTTACCCCAAGGGTCAGACATGACCTAGTGCTTGCACAGGGGATACCTTTACCTTTAGCTAAAGATCAACATCAAATGGTCAGACCAAGTGTGCATACCAGGACAAGAGTTTTTTTTATTTTTTAAAAGGAGACTGGAATTGGAGTCCAACTAAATTATTTGCAATGAACCCTGACTGAAAAACAGTTGATACAATCATTGTTGAATAGTCTGTCTTAATTCAGAGTGCTGAGTACATATCATGACAGTATGGAGAAGCTTCAAAGCAGAATTGACTGGGGGCAATTAATAGGAGATTATTAAAGTAACCACAGTCCAACATACAGAGATTTAGTTCACTTTTTAGAACTTTTTATTCCTCTGACTAGTCATCTCTTAAAAAAAAAAACTTGATAGGTTTTACAGTAACATTTCTCTAAGGGAATCCTAGTGGGAGATAGCTAATTTCGGCACAAAGCCTTCACTACAGAAGATGGATAAAATCACAAGCTTTAAGAGTGGTTGAACCCCATGACTGGACAGACTCCCTACAGAGCTGACATAATTACCTTGAAGACAAACTTATAAAGGAATGTTAGGGATACAGCTGACAAAGTACCCATCCACCACTTTAACAGTTTCATACTTGGTAATAGCATATTTTTCAAAAGAAAGAAACAAATGAAAAGCAACTGCTACCACAGGAGGCCTCAGATTCGGTGCAACACAGAAAAAAATGTCACAAAAGACCTCCAAAGTGGACTTTCTACATCAAAGATGTGGATTTTGAGGGGAAAACTAGGTAAGTGGAAAGCAAATGCATGTGTAGATCCCACAAATTATTATGAGACATGCAAGATACTTTTACAGAAGAAGTAACCTGGACATTTCAGATTTCCCTACTGAAATGAGATTACTGTAAACCATCAACCTACTCCTTTTACAGAGGAACAAACGTCCAATTTCCCATCAGCTGTGTGGCTCCTATTGGGATCTTCGTAAAGTTTTCATGATTCTACATGGACAGATAAAATTGAACTGGATCTCTATGAACTGTACAGCCATAACTGATCTGTTTCTTTTGTTATGTGAACAAGATAGTACTTGGAACCCACATAACCTTTTCTATTGACAGTGTGCTTCTGAAGAATGTTGAAAGCAACACAAAGTATATCTTCAGGAGGCAGGACTAATATTAATTATCCGATTGCTGATGGTGGTCCTTTGTCCCACTTTGTCATGATCTATCTGTAATCCTGAATTTTGGTAGGACTGGATCGTCATTATCTCTCTAAGTGGAACACTTCCAGCTCCACAAACCTTGCAATGCCTGCATGTCTATGCCATTGTTATTCCTCTCCATTTGTTTTCAAACCTCATGAGTCAAATGAACACTGTCACAAGATACTGGGCTTGGAGTTAACATATCTTGGCCTCAGAAACTGAAAAGTCTCAAGAATAGTAAGATTGACTTTTTGCAGCTGTATGGCAGGGTATACTTTCAAATACTTTGGCCACCTCATGAGAAGGAAGGACTCCCTGGAGAAGAACCTAATACTGGGAGCGATTGAGGGCAAAAGAAGAAGGGGACGACAGAGAATGATGTGGCTGGATGGAGTCACTGAAGCAGTCGGTGCGAACTTAAATGGACTTCGAGGAATGGTAGAGGACAGGAAGGCCTGGAGGATCATTGTCCATGGGGTTGTGATGGGTCGGACACGACTTCGCACCTAACAACAACGTGGAAGGGTAGTATGTTGTTGTTAGAATCATAGAATTATAGAGTTGGAAGGCACCTCCTGGGTCATCTAGTCCAACCCCTGCACTATGCAGGACATTCACAACCCTATCGCTCATTCACAGAATAAGCCTCTCTATCAGATGGCTATCCAAGCCACTGTTTAAAAATTTCCAAAGATGGAGAACCCACCACCTCCCAAGGAAGCCTGTTCCAATGAGAAACTGCTCTGACTGTCAGGAACTTCTTCCAGATGTTTAGACAGAATTTCTTTTGAATTAATTTCATCCCATTGGATCTGGTCCATCCCTCCAGGGCAAGAGAGAGCAACTCTGCTCCATCTTTTATATGGTACCGTTTTAAATAGTTGAAGATGGCTGTCATCTCCTCTCCAGGCTAAACAGATCAAGCTCCCCCAACCTTTCCTCATAGATTTGTGTTTTCCCACCTGCTCTTTACAGCAGGAAACAAAAACTTCAATGTTTTAAATCACTGCCCAAAACTCAAAGTGTGGAGATACCTATCTAACTTCATTTAATGGCTTGAAAGTCATTTTCTCACATTCCAGGACTTCAGTAACTTCCTGGAACTCTGCCCAACCTACAGAAGACTTGCTGAATATGGTGTACACCATTCTGAGAAATGTTTCTACATCTATCATTAAGAATATGCACAACCACACCATTGTACTTTCCCAATGTAGTAGAATCTCCATCAGATATCAACATGACCATTTTGTGCATATCAAGGACATTATCTATGTAAAACATTTTAATGGCTTTTGTGTATGAAGCACTATCACATGTAGTCAAGGTCATAATCCCAGCAAATATAGCTTTTACATTTCATTGTGGGCAGGCTGGTATTTAGCTTACATAATAACATTTTTTGTAACAATTTCTAGTGTTGTTGCCCAATATGCTCTTCACTGGAAGTTGAAGGTGAGAAGCAGAATAACCATTTCACTAAAGTATAGTTTTAATTTCTTTGCAGGACAAGCTTTACACTTTAAGTACACATAGACCTAGACCTGTTTCAGGATTACTCATATTTCAGAAACATTGTTGATAAATAGAAAACTGGTTGGCCATTTTCTGAAGCTGCTCATAGAATTAGAGGAGAATGGAAAAATGTAAATTTCACAGGGATGGTAAACAATAGGTGATGAAAGAATCAATCAAAGTGCCTTATAGCTACGTATCTAATGCAACACACGTATTCTATTTGTGGGTACCTATATCTGTGGACTGTGACCACACCAACACCAACATATTTTTCTGCAATTTGGGATATTTCCCGGGTTTGCAGAAAAATATGAACAGTTGGGGGAGAGGTTATATTCCCTCATCCAAATAAAACTAATCCCTGTCAATAGGCTGGCAAATGGAGTAGAAGATGGACAGGTGAGCATCCCACCATGTAAGTTGCAGATAGTTGACAATGTGAGGGGTGAAGAGGAGCTGATAATTCTATTCCTTAACTACTGGGAGCTGTTGAATGGGTGAGTCACCTTAGCTAGACAGATAAGGGAGGGGAAAGTAGAGATAGCAGTAAGAAGTTTTCCTTGGGAGACCTTTCTGGCAAGTAGTTTATTTGGCAGCCCAGCAGGAGGATGTGATCATCCTAAAATTCTCATGAGTTCCCACTTGTATTAGCTTATTAATGATTGCGGTCTAAGTTCATATCAATTGGAATCTGGGAGTCTGAGACAAGTGCAACCGTAGGGTTTGGTCCAGAGATAATTTCCATTGAAGGAAGGTATTTCCATCAGTAAAATAGGACTTTCTCAGTTTTCTTGCAGCTAACCAAAGGAGGAACAGCATAAGTTACTCCATACTGGCCTGGGAATCTCCAACAGATTCATACCTGCTGAGTGCAATGACCTGTGGGGAGCATAAGGAGATAGGCAGTCCCACAGATATGAGGGACCCAGACCAGGGAAGTGCGGGGCAATATCCATGGATGGTTATGAGGAAATCTCTGGTCCATTGTTCACTGTTTTGAAGTACTGTTTGGACGTGGAATTCCCCCAACCAGCAAGTGAAGCTGGATATTGCCCCATCAGATATACATTCACTTACTAGTAGATTACATGTGTTTCAGAGGGTTTGATCCAGATTTTAGGGTTCAGTCAATCATTTCCTTTGATTGATATAACCCAGATAAAAGGTTATCCATTTTGAAGTAGAATTTTAAAAACTGTAAACACCAGGCATACTGCTGATGACTCGGTCTGTATTTTTTAACAGTAAGCAGATGTTTCTGTCATGGTAAAGTAGTGCATATTTAATGGCCATTTGTGCAAAAAAAATTGCCTGATTAAACATAAAATATTTATTAAAATAGAAAATAGCCTCATGGCATTCAGCTGGATTCATGAAAATTTGTGATGACTGTGGAGAACAGGACAGCCTTGGGATTCTTACTTTCCTGTAGGGAAGCAACTGCTTCCCCATTCAGCCCACGTCCATGCAAATAGATAAGGTTGATAAAACAAAAAAACCTGACTCTTACACATATTTAATCCTAGGAAATGTAGTACAAAATAGTGCAATGAAACAAGCAACAGAAGCACTGTTTCATTATATGTGTGCCATGTTTATATTACAGTCTCACATTTTATAACCTTTTATTCCAAACAAAACTGAATGTCTTTTGCTTAAGAATGGGTTCCTAATTTACTGGGGTGGGGGGCATTTGCAACAACATAATCTTCGAGGAGGTCTCCAGGAAAGAGTGAAGCTATGACAGGTTTGGTCCTAGGCAGTGCCTTAAGTTGGTTGCTCTTAGTGGTGTTTTTGGCATGAGACTAGATCCTTTTGGGGGGAAGATTGGGCCTGCAGGCCTATCATCTTAAGTGGGGGGGGGGGCTTGGAGAGTGTGGGTTAAGGTGGCATGCCCAGCTGAGGGGTTCCTGCCATCTCTTCCCCTCCAAGTGGCAGGGGGATCACATGGTGGCTTGCACTCAGGCGTTCCTATATCACTGCCATCCCAGGTTCTTCCCTTTAGCAAGTAGGCTGAGGGACAGGGTTCTAACATTGAGTGGCAGTTAGGTCACTTGATGCCTTAAATCCATTGCCCTATGACAAGCGAAACCTTTGCAGCTGTGACCAAAAAAAAGATGTGGCCTGTTATTCCACACACAGTGTGGCCTCAGTAGTTTTTGCCCCACACCTCTTCCCTGCACCCATTCAAACTAAACAGAGGAATATATTGTGCAAAATGTAAGAGTGAATGCAAAATCATGTCAGGGCTAGGGATGTGCAAGAAACCTGACATTTTGGAGGGCAGGGCTTGAGTATATTAAACCTTCTCAACCTCTTTGGTTCCTATCTTATTCTACAAATTGGGTTTGTTTCTTTTCCCTTCCATTATTTATTTTTGACATATACCAGTGGTACATTTTATAGAAATTCTCTTTAAGACCGAATCTTACTGTAAATCCGAGGCCCATCAACCGCATATTTTTCCATTGTTACATTTGTTTATTATACTATTTTTATCCCTTTTTAAAGGGACAAAATTTCCCCTTTCTGTCTATTCCAAGGACTGGGGGAGCGGCAATTTGAGATATAGGCACTAAATTTGCAGTGTGGCTGCTGGAGCCTCACCTCAAAAGTACCCCCAAGTTTCAAAAAGATTGGACCAGGGGGACCAATTCTCCTCTATTTTTCCAGTGGTGAGACAAGATCAGAGACTCTTTTTTCTTTGCCATTTGCCACTGTATTTGGGTGCCCATAGAATTGGACCGCCTGGTTCAGTCGTTTTGAAACATGAAGTGAAAGAATGTATGAGAACCCATCCAGCCTCTCTGAGCTCTGACCAACCTCAGAAAGGGTTGAATTATTACTAAGAGGAGGTGTTTTACTTGTTTTAATGTTTTTTTTAAATTAAATTTGTATGATTCTTTTGGAATTGGCTGTTTCCTGCTCTGAGCCAATCAGGGAAGGGATATTTATTTATTTATTTATTAATTTCTGCTCAGCGGAAATAATAGCTGGAAAATAATTCTAAGGACCAACGAAGGTGGAGCTGGCCTGTTATAGAAGCATTGGATGCACACTTTTTGAAGGGATGGAATTCTGTCAAGAGATAATCAGTTTTATCCTCAGTGCTTGCCCAACAGATCAAGGGAACCTAATGGGGAGAAGGGTCATTAATATGTTAGTAGCACATAACACCCTTTCAAAACAGCCCAGAGGATTGGTTCACCAAAATATCACACCAAAGTTCCATGTTCCAATTTTCATTGCCAAGCATATTTTTATGACTTCACTATAAACTTCTGAAACAGGGCTTTATTATGGGAGTGCTGATACTGATACAGCCTTGACTGTAATGGTGTGAAAGCCACATTATAATGTCAGTTTTGTGATTGGGAAAAGAAGAATTGTTTTAAAGTTATTTCCTGGCTCAGTTCAGCACAACTGCTATCAATGTATGGTTGTTAAAGAAAATGTAGTGTCTTCATTTTAGTGGTACAGCACAATGATACCACACTGCAACTGTGTAAGGAGACAAACACCACTAAGGATAGCGTAAACTTCCGTATTTATAATCCTATTTCTTTTTAAACCATGACAGTAAAATTCAGCATCAAATAGGGAAAGAGGAAAGTTACCAGTTACTTAGAAGTGCTAACAAATCTTGCTTTCCTGAACCATACAGTGTTATGTTTCTTGATAAATGTCCATTTAAAAAAATCTCCCACCTTGTGTTTTGATTTAAAGCAGTGGTTTTCTTGTTAGAAAGGTTACAGAAAAGACTGTAGCTTGCCAGTGGAAAGACACTGCAGCTGAAGTATATTTAAAAATGAAGCTTGAAAGATCTCCCTTTGGAAAGGAGGATCCCCCCAAATTAAAAGCTGACTGTGGATGGAGGAAAATAAATGTGTTGCTTACTAGCCAAACTCACATTTCTATTTGACCAAAAAAATTAAGTTACTGTGCATAGAAAATCACAGTGAGAAGACTAAAATATAATGAATTGATTTAAGAAGATGTTTTTATAAAGGTAAGCAGTCTGTGTAACTTTTTATTAGGCCTCTTATGCTGTGCTTACTGCATTTTTTCTACTATTATAATTCCATTTTCTGCATCACTCACTGCATCTTTTCAGATGCTTTTTTTTGGGGAGTGTAATTTTAGTAATCTTAGATCCATTGCATTGTTTATTGGATGTCTCACACTCTTAGATGGTATTGTTTTGTACTGTGTAAGCCACCTTGAGTCTCAGCAAGAAAGGTGGATTATACATAAAATACATTAAAATCAACACAATACTAATATCTCTATGGCATTTGCCCTCTATTTTGGTTCTACACTGTGGTATTAATATCAGTGTATGAAAGCAATAACGTTGTGATGAGTGTTTGCTTATATAGAGCTTAGCCTACTGTATCTATAACTCTGAAAACTGAGATAGTGGATGATAAGCTTGAATTGGGTGATAAGCATCAGGTGTCAAGATAACTTCTTTGTCCAGGAGTAATTACAGCAGATTCTTTGTCATGAACTGTTCTGTCTTATCATGTCACCTCATCACTCAGCAAGAGGATATAGGCTATGGTTACAGAAATGTAGTTTGGTATTTAAGCATAAAGTAATAGCAATATACTGACAAGTTATCAGATGGAACATTGTAAACATGTCAGATAATTAGGTGAACTGCAAACTCTCCAACATTCAGAACTAATAAGAACAGGCTTGCAGCACTGCAGTCCTTATCTGGTATCTGTCTCCCATCATTACCTGGTGCTCAAGGCTCTTCTACGCAAAGCAGAATTTGTTTGCTCTGCAATTTCCTCTCCCACTTCTGAATCCTTTCAAGTGACCATGTCCGCATCTTTTTTTAACAACTAAAAATGTGTAGTGTGATGTTTAATTTCAAAATGCTTATGCTTGTACTTACTGCAGAATTACAGCTACTCCAATTTTCAAGAATGGTTACAGTGCAATCCTAAATGGGCTTATACCCTTCTAAGCCACAGGCTTTAACTTTCTTAGAAAACTGTAACTGCTTGGAACTGCATTTAGACTGTGACTAGCCCAAGGTCACCCAACTGGCTGTGCGTGCAGGAGTAGAGAATCAAACTTGGCTCTCCAGATTCGATATTGCTCCTCTTAACCACTACACCAAGCTTGCTCTACAGTATCCTGATAAATGATTTAGCCAAAGTTCTTAATTACCTGGCATATATATAACACATCCTAAGGATATGCATGGGAGCGGAAAGTGCCATCAAATCATAGCTGACTTATGGCAACCTTGTAGCAGTTTCAAGGTGAGAGATGTTCAGAAGTGGATTGCCATTGCTGGCCTCAACATTGGAATCCCAATATTTTTTGAAGGTTTCCCATCAAAATACTAGTCAGGGCTGATGCTGCTTAGTTTCCAAGATCTGATGAGATCAGGTAGCCGGGGCTATCCAGGTGAGAAAGTATATGTATTAAGTATGACTAGATTCTTGGCAGAAGAGAGCATTAAGTAGAGTGGGTTCATAATTCCCAAAGCTTGCAAATGTTACTCTGTCTCATTTGTTTTTGTTGGAAGCAGTATTCCTCAGGCTAGCTTTTTTCTTGGAAAGGCTGGATAAGGCAGTAGTAGAGACAATTCCAATGTGGTGAAGTGACTTTTTCTGTTCGCTGGCCTATGGATCTGACATCTCAGCAGAGGATATAGAGGAAAACAGCCAACACAGAGATGTTTTCTGGACAATAAGTGGGAGGATCCTTGGCGTACTGCACTGCTTGTTAGCAATGTTAGAAGATGTTAAATCTCATTTTGTATTAACATTGAAAAGAGGTGAATCTTTCCAAAGACATTAAGTGGAACACAACTGCTATCTAATGTGGCTAAATGTGCAGTGTAACAACTCTTCAAGGATCTTAGCGCAGAGAAAATTATGGCCAATCAGGTATGCAATTGAAAATCATATTTCTTGTTTTTTCTCTCAATCTAAGACAGTGGAGTTTCTTGGGAGGAGGGAACCTGTGCATGCTGGATTTCTTAAAAATTAAAAATTGCTTCATGACTGTCTGAGTATTAGTTGAAATGGCAAAGATAATGCTCTCACTCCCCCATAAACGGCTTTATAATGGAAACACTGAGAGAAGCTTAATTGTAGGGCACCACTATAAAATCTATATTCATGGAAGAATTAAAGTGCAGTGCTCCTTTTTAAGTGGCCTTTTGTCACACTGAAAAGTGCAATTAGGAACTGTATCTTGGCAGGTATGAAGCAAACAGCAGTTTTCAGTTCCACCCTTCTGTCTTTTTGAGGAGTAGATGATTGTTGCTATTTTCTTCTTCCTGTTTTTCTGCTGAGGTCAAGTACTTAGATGCTATTCAGCTGACAGAAAGTGATAGAAAGCAGAGGACACCAAAAGATGTTCAGATCTGAAAGCATTTGAAAGTAGTGCAAATAAACATACACACACATACACACATTATGGAAAGCAACTATTTCATAAATGTTTTCAGTCACCTGTTCTATTAAACAATGTATGTATGTATGGCTAGGCAATGTGCAACAATGTGTTTGGTATATTTGATCTTAATTTATATCCAAAATATAGATCACAAAAATGCCCTCATCAACATTTTCCAGATATAGTCAGGTGCCTGGATGGTATCTGGGATTTTCTGGGTTAATAGGAAATGGGCCATGAAAAGTTCCAGAAATATTTGGGAATCACAGTGACCGTTTATGAACTGGGAACTTCACTGCCCCAGCTCCCATGCAGGAACACAAATCAGGGGTGGATGAGGCACACCAGGCCAAATGCTCCCCCATGTGGGTGCAGAAAGAGGTGGAGCACTCTGCCATGACTAAAACTCCAGCCTGCAGCCTCGTATGAAACCTCCAGTGCGTAAACGGTATGTGAATATTTGGAACCAGTTTATTTCAATGCTCCCATGACTATTTTTCATGTATACTTTTTATGTGTTGGTATCTTTCTGGGGCTTGGTATTGGCTTTGACTTTGATTCTGTCCGTCTGTCCTGTTGGTTTTGACCAGATTGGTTTTTGCTGGGTTTGTGGTGGTAGATCCTCAGGTTCAAGATTGACTTGGATTCTCTGGGTTGTTCACTGTCTTGGATTCTCCACTTACATTTGTTGGACTTGCAACAGCATTCCTATCCTGTTGGCATGGGGGAGTTTTTAGTTTGGCATTGGCTTAGATTCTTAGGTTGATTCCCTGGTTCTGCATTCGTTCTTTGTGCTTGTTGTATCTATATGATTTGAGAGGCTTTTGCTTCAATTGCTCTTGTGTCCTTGGCTATTCTTTGCTCTGGAGAAGGCATGGATTCCTTCCATAGGAAATAATGGAGAATGGCTGGTGATACCTTGTTAAGAGACATACTTGAAGCATGTGGGTTGTTTAATAGCATCAACTGCCATTTGCTCAAAATCAAAACAATTAAACAAAAAACAGCAGCTTACGTTAATTTTAAAAATATAAAGTCACTAAATAAAGGTGAGGATAGACTAATATGTAAAGAAACTCGCAGGCTACAATTCCCCAAGTCCACATTTGAGCCTAGCTTTCACCGAGCTTTGCAAAGAGATGAAAGCCATCCATGTCAGTGAATCAAATGTTAATTCAGCCATTATCCTTGCTTCATCTTTATGTATTAATGGGGGAGGGACAGTTGAAAAGAAAATACATAGTGTCTTCTTGATGCATTATTTTTAAAAGGCATATATTTGAAAATTGCTCATGGGAATGGTGGGGGAATGTTTATTAGTAATATTAAAATATGGGGTAGATATTCAGAGTTATTTGTAGCACAAACATCTGCTGTATAACTACAATCCATCTCCCAAATGGTAGCATATTAAAAACTCAGTTAAACCATTACCATCTGATTCTTCTGGCTGCCAGACCATTCTCATTACAGCTTTCCTATAAAATAACAAAAGAACCCCAATATTATCTGAGTTAACAAGTTCAAGTAGAACAGCATAGACAGAGGACAGAATCTCACATATTCATATCTGCAATGAAAACATATAATTGAAGTATTAATAAAATGAAAGTGTATATAGCATTTGAACAATAAAACTTTTTAAATTCAAAAATGACATAAGCATGAAAAACCAGTGAAAAATATTCATTTTTAAATGGCTATTTTGTCCAGAAGATTTTTATCCTCATATTTGTTCTTACAGAAATGACATTGAAAATCATGGCAAAATCAACTATCTGGGTTTATTAGGCAGACTCTAGCAAACATAATTTATGTACCTGCTTGATAAGCCTAATAAGGATCAACATTTGTTTTTTTTTAAGTCGTCATTTTAGTTTAAAGTGTGCTGAGACCTAAAAATTAACAGAAGAGAAAGTGTCTCAATTAATAGAATTCATTAGTATAGTAAAAGGGGGAAAGGTACAATCTCCAGCAGTGAACTGCAGGGGAAGATCAGCAGATTGAGTTCTGCACTTCAAAAGTCATTAAGTGCATTTATGCACTTCTAAGTTGGTTAGATGTGGCTTTTCTCACCTTCAAACTTCCAAAATATCTTCTATGAACATTAATATTCACAATGAGATTTACAAAATAGCTACAGGTAGCATTGGCTATATGCGTTTTGATTTAGAATTCTTGTGTGGATCCTTTGGGTATGGGAAATCAATTTAAGATGCAACATGCCATCTATTTGCTATTGGATTGGAGAGCTGCCTAGCTTGCAGACACTTTACAATGAACTGTGGAAAGACGAACCATTTTTGCTCTATCAAAAAGTCAGAGTTTCAAAGCCCACTGGTACAAAATGACCAATCAGCCAGATAACCCCGCTGGAATCAGTCACTGACACACATTACATCTCCTGGACCAATCTATCAAGGGGTGCCTTTTAGACAGGAAGTGCACCACAGATCTTTGAGAAAAGAAGTGACAAAAAGATTAAGGGTGGGGCAGAGATGGTGGCAGTGGCAGAAAGATTTGGGAGGAAAAAATGAAAGCTGCACAGACAGCATTACACAGGTCAATGGTTGAGGCTGCTGGCTGGCAGGCTGAAGGGGGATGATGTTTTAGTCTTGTACACTTTTTAGAATTCTGAACAATGACCCCTCTCAGCCCTGAGAATCTGCTGTATTTACTGCCATTTAAAACTGAAATACAGCCAACTTTAGATTTCAGTGTGACATGAGAGACAGGTCGGAAGAAAATGGCCTTCTATTAACACACCCAGAATGCCTTTGACTGTCTTACACTTTGGGGAGGTGGTAAATTATAAACTGAATAGGCTTTTTGTATAATGAAAAGTCAGTTGTGAATATATTTGCATGTTTTTGCCAAAACAACACTTTATCATATTACCAAAGGTTATATGCTAACCTTTCATTGTTTACAACGTTGTGTTTGGAAACATGCAGGCTTGATTGCAGCCTGTTTTGTGCTGTCACTCCAAGACAAACACTTTGAGCTTGTTTACTTCTATTGACAAGAGCTTTAAACAGGTTGGCAGAGCTGTGCTGTGATCAAAGAAGCAATCATTTGTAGAATGACTACCCTCAGAATGTTCATAGAATGCATTGAGCTTTTATGGAGATTGTACATTAAACTGAATATCATGCTTGGAAGAAAGCATTCATCATCTGAAATCAAGAAGTATGGTCCAATTTGTTATGTTTGAATGGCTATCAGGAAATTGCATCAATGATAGTAAAAATCTATTATTACAACGCTGATATTTGAGTTATGGCAACCTTTCCCACAAGCAGTTCAGACTTTATGGAAAAATAAATAACCGTGAACCAGAAATGGCATGTTATGATTAATCAGAGACTGCTGATCAAGGGTGTTTAATTGTTTATTTTGCTCAATTCATCTATTGTTCATGAGCTTTCCTCTTGTTTATCAAGTAATCCTTGAGAAATAAAAGCAAACGACAGCATCTGAACATGAATAAATGTACTAGTAAGATGCATTCATAATAAAAGGAGATGAACTATCCTGGTTGAAAAAACATCCCTAAAAGTGAATTAAGTATTAACGTCAGTATGCGTTTGTGTTAAAACAAGCTGTGAAAAAATGTTACTCCCTTGAAAGTAAGCAAGCTCCCCCTTTCTGTTTCAGCTCTACTTCTCTTTCCATTCTCATCTTTTTTGTTTTGGATTTGGAATTGTTCATAAAACTTCTCCAAAGTTTCTTATTTTCTCTCCTGCTTTAGACTAGATCAGGCTTTCTCAGCCAGAGTTTTGTGAAACCCTGGGGTTCCTTTAAGGTCATGGAAGGGATCCCAAACGGGTAGGGGTTAATTAATTTTTAATATATTTTCAAACTTTGCCAAACATTTATCAGGTAATGTGACCATATATATTCATGTCAACTCCCCCCACCTCCCAAAATAGACAACTATGGGCCTTGAAGTGGTAAGAAGGGGAGGGACCCCAGGTGGGTGTGTATCTGCCTTGAGTTCTTAAGCGAGTAATCAACTCATAAACATTGGCAAACAATCCATTTCGCTATGTTACCACCTCTCGGTAAGCAAATTCCCAAAGCTGAATATACGTGTGTCACAGGACACTTGTGTAAGTGCATTTCTGGTAACAAAGTCCTAGCTGAAGCAGCTTAGTGTAGTGATTAAGAGACGGATCGTCTAATCTGGAGAGTTGGGTTTGATTCCCCACTCCTCCACATGCAGCAACTAGGTGACCTTGGGCTCGTCACAGTCCTGTTAGAGCGGTTCTCATTTAGAAGTGCATAAGCCTTCAAAGACTTGCAAGGAGCATCTCATTTTCCTTTCCCTACTGTAGCCTCACTCATTTCCTTGGGAGCCCTTATACCTTCTCCCCTCTTCTGGGTTCTTTCTCTCCTTTCCACCCTCCAGGCAAACTATTTGCATCTTCTTTGCCCTTATGCTCAGCTTTCTGTTCTTCCCTCCCAGCCACCTCTTCCCTGAATAACTTTGGCTGAGCTACATGGTGCCGGATGGATCCGAGGGCACCAGCTGGGCTTGGGGGAATCATACAGAGCTTTGGAGGTATACCTCAATTTCCTCTCCGTACTCTCCTCACACTATTCCCTCTCTCCTTTCTCCTTCCAATTCCTTGTTCAAGCATCCTTCAGTCCTTTCTACTCACCTATCAATCAATATTTTACCAGCCCCTTGCCTCCAGCTTTATTTATTAATTATTCTATTAATTTATATCCTGCCTTTCTCCATAACTGGGATCCAAGCAGTCTACAAAAGCCAGCATGGTGTAGTGGTTAAAAAAGGTGACTTCTAATTCGGTGAGAAGGGTTTGATTCCCTGTTCCTCCAAATGCAGCCAGCTGGG
Organism: Paroedura picta; assembly: GCF_049243985.1. Lineage (NCBI taxonomy): Eukaryota > Metazoa > Chordata > Lepidosauria > Squamata > Gekkonidae > Paroedura > Paroedura picta. The sequence goes on from NC_135377.1 coordinate 51,905,321, forward strand.
TGACCTTGTGCTCATCATAATCCTGTTAGTGCTGTTCTCAATGAGCAGTCCTGTCAGAGGATTGCTCACCTACCTCACAAGTTGTCTGTTTTAGGAGAGGAAGGGAAGGCGATTGTAAGCTGCTTTGAGACACAAACAGGCAGTGAAAAGCAGTGTATAAAAACCAACTATTCTTCTTTCTTCCATTTTATCCCTATAACAACCCTGTGAAGTAGACCAGACTATGAGCATGTGAGTAGCCCAAGGCTGCCATGTTAGAATGGGGATTTGAACCTGAGTCTTCCAGTTCCTTCCTGTCAGGCATTAGGCTGAGCCTAGCCCGTGGAGTCCCAGATGAAAGCGCATTCGAAATCCAACAGTTGGTTGCAAATTTCAAAAGTAGCTTTATTTGGCTAAGTCCACAGAACGCTAAAGCATGCCAAGATCTTCCTAAGCAAAGATCTTGATAATAACAAAGTGTGAGGGAAACAAGTGGGCTAGTTATAGGGCCCACCAAATAGGGGAGGGGGCTGAAGGTATTTCGGCGGGAGAGCAGAAAGGTAACAGAAGAGAGTTGGTTCCCAAGCTGCCAGATGGTCCGGAACCTTATCAAGCGGTTGGCACTTTGTTGAGACTTTGAATTGTCTCCGCAAGGACATTTACAGTAAGATTGATACATTCGCATGGAGCCTCTCCCGCTGGGAAAGGAAGGGAGTGAGGATCCCAGAGGACAGGTTTATTGCTTTACGGCCTTGGCCAGAGCCAGCCGGGAAGAGTAGAGAAGTGTGAAATATGTAGTGACGGATGGAGCCCTGGATGGCATGAATCGGGGTTCATGACACTTCCCTACATTCTAATAATTACACAGCACTGTACAAAAGTACATGTTGTTGTTGTTGTTAGGTGCGAAGTCATGTCCGACCTATCACAACCCCATGGACAATGATCCTCCAGGCCTTCCTGTCCTCTACCATTCCCCGGAGTCCATTTAAGTTTGCACCTACTGCTTCAGTGACTCCATCCAGCCACCTCATTCTCTGTCGTCCCCTTCTTCTTTTGCCCTCGATCGCTCCCAGCATTAGGCTCTTCTCTAGGGAGTCCTTCCTTCTCATGAGGTGGCCAAAGTATTTGAGTTTCATCTTCAGGATCTGGCCTTCTAAGGAGCAGGCAGGGCTGATCTCCTCTAGGACTGACCAGTTTGTTTGCCTTGCAGTCCAAGGGACTCGCAAGAGTCTTCTCCAGCACCAGAGTTCAAAAGCCTCAATTCTTTGACGCTCGGCCTTCCTTATGGTCCAACTTTCGCAACCATACATTGCAACTGGGAATACCATAGCCTTGACTAGACGCACTTTTGTTGGCAGGGTAATGTCTCTGCTTTTTAGGATGCTGTCTAGATTTGCCATAGCTTTCCTCCCCAGGAGCAAGCGTCTTTTAATTTCTTTGCTGCAGTCCCCATCTGCAGTGATCTTGGAGCCCAGGAAAATAAAATCTGTCACTATCTCCATTTCTTCCCCATCTATTTGCCAGGAATTGAGAGGGCCGGATGCCATGATCTTTGTTTTCTTGATGTTGAGTTTCAAGCCAACTTTTGCACTCTCCTCCTCCACCCGCATCAACAGGCTCTTTAATTCCTCTTCACTTTCTGCCATTAGAGTGGTATCATCTGCATATCAGAGGTTGTTGATATTTCTCCCTGCAATCTTGATCCCAATTTGTGACTCCTCTAATCCCGCCTTTCTCATGATGTGCTCCGCATACAAGTTAAATGGGCAAGGTGACAGTATACAGTCTTGCCAAACTCCTTTCTCAATTTTGAACCAATACAAAAGTACATACTAAGCCACAAATACATGTACATATTTGGAGAGAAGCAGACTTGCTGGTCTCTACCTGCTCCCTTTCTTCATGTGTTTATGTATGTGCTTTGAACACATGTGTCCCTTCGAGAAGCCTAATGTAAATGCATTGTTTTCCAGAGCCCATTGGGCCTCAGGAAAAAAAATGCACTACATTAGAACAGTATTAGCATTTGCTAACTTTCTACTCTTGGCTTTTGTTGTAAATAAGGTTTGGGCTTCTTCGTTTCCCTTACCAGTTCTATTGAGATGATAAATGTTTCTGCTTCTCATAGGTAGAAGCAAGTGGGACTCTAACTTTGAAGACTTTAAAAGGAAAGAGCAAGCCCTTCTTTCAGTTGTCACCCATCTGGTTCTTGCAGAGCCCCACCTACCTCGCAGAGTGTCTGGTGTGGGGAGAGGAAGGGAAAGGTGTTTGTAAGCTGCTTTGGGTCTCGTTTGGGCAGTGAAAAGTAGGGTATAAAAATTGCTCTTCTTGTTAATGTCGCACTCGGGGACAAATATAATGACTTTGCCATTGGCTTATACCTGATGTATAGGTTCATTACAGTAGAGACATTGGGAAATATAACGTCATGGTCTTCTTGTATGTCTTTTATAACCGTGATCAATGTTATTCAGACTTACATTGGTGAGAATATGTATGGAATGAAATGGAAAATAAATACTGATGCAGTGCTGCAAGCATGTTCTGCTTTGCTATATAAGTGTCTACATTAATTAGCACTGCTTTCCCCAACTTTATTCTTTAGAGTTATTTTCAGGAGACATTACTATTAATGTAAGAAAGCCACCATCACTTAATCACGTCCTCCATCACTTCATTTTTCGGCTAGCTTCCTAAGAAAAATAAAACATGGCAGATGACCTAAATTTTAGTAGGAGATGACCTTTGTAGGCAGATGACCTGTGCTTAATAGGAAATTACATGCAGCAAACAAAAGCCCCATGATTGCTATTCCTCAGCCTTTTTACTGGGGCTATATGCACATTGTCATTTTCATCAAATTAAATTAGCAGTGTGATAGCAAATAAAGGCTCCTCCTTACCCAATAGCTGATTAATGCCATTAGCCTAACCACAGTGTGTCCATAGATGTATGGAATGGCCACTGTATATACACAAGTCCCAGTGTAAATAGGAAGGAGCCCTTGTGATCATAACCTTGGACTACAAGTGATATAACCAAACCGGCTCTTGACTAGAAGTTGTTTGCCCGATCTACAGCACTTTTCTCCTACTTTAGAACCATCCTTGCCCATAAAAAGCATGATAGAGGAGTCAAAGTTCTGAAATGGGAAGAGAAAATAGGTGAAAATTACCTTTTAGCAGAAATGTTCCATGAGATCCAACCCAATACATTGACTTCCTAAATTTCTCCTGATTAGGATCTGTAACCGCTCTGTGGGAGCGGTATAAATAAAACGCTAAGGGCCCTTGGGGGGGCCCTGTCCGTGATGGGGAAGGGCACCAATTGGCCACTTCCCCCTTGAATGACAAGTGAAGGGCCCAATCGGCAGGCGCAAAGCTTGGCATTCCGGCTCCAAGGGGTCAGTCGGCCCCTTGGCCCTGAGCTGACGAGTTGGGAGGAGTGAAGTGCCAACTTCCGCCCTCTTCCCCCCACACCGCCATTACCATGATGCCCGCTGCTGCGACAACCAGCCACCCAGCATGGGCCGCCTGGTGAAGGTGGCGGGTAGTGGAGGTGGTGGCAGGGGGCCCGTACCCTTACCAAGGCACGCCGGCCGTCTGGAGGCAGCCCGGCACTGGGAGCCTTTGGCCCCGGTAAAGGGACATCCCCGGTAAAGGGACATCCCCGCAGTGTCAGTTACGTGCTGGCCCTGTCCCTTTGCCGCCCCCGAAGCCCACAAGCCCCCTGCAGCCAGCCAGCCAGCCAGGGGCCGGGAGCCTTTGGCCCTCGCAAAGGGACCGTCCCGCCACATCAGTGATGCACCGGGCCTGTCTCTTTGCCGCCCCAGAAGCGGTTGAGGCCAGGCATACTTCCCGGGGGTCCAGGACCATCAGCAGATTCATACCCATAGAGCAGAGCATCCTGTGGGGTGCATAGGTAGGTACACGGTCCCATAGGTAAGTAGCGCCCAAGCCACGTAAAGCCTTAAAGATTAAAACCAATATCTTAATCCAGAACCAAACTGTTAAACAATGGAGTTGTTTCAGTAAAGGCTGAATGTGTGCCCTCCAAGAAGACTTGGTAAGGACCCATGCAGCTGCATTCTGTATCAGCTGCAATTTCCGGGTCAGGGATAGGGGTAGGCCCACTTAGAGCGAGTTACAAAAGTCTAACCTGGAAGTGACCCTTGCATGGATCACAGAGTCTAGGTGTTCCAAGGACAGGTAGGACACTAGTAGCCGGAACTGGCATAGATGGAGAAACGCCATCCTAGCTATCTTAGTGACCCGAGCCTCCATAGAGTGGGAGGCATCAAAAATCACCCCCAGATTCCTGGCTTGGGGTACAGATGTGAGTTGCAACCCATACAGACAGGGAAGAAGTGCTTCCTGTTCCTGTCCTTTCCAGTCCAGCCATAGGACCTCTGTTTTGGAGGGGTTGAGTTTCAGGTGACTCTTCCTGATCTATCCAGTTACAGCTTCCAAACAACTGGCAAATGTTTCTGGGTGGATAGCCAGTTGGCTTTCCATCAGGGGATAGAGCTGGGTGTCATTTGCAAACTAGTGACATCCCAGCCTGTAACTCCAGACTAACTGGGCAAGAGGGTGCATATAGATATTAAATAAGGTGGGAGAGAGTATTGCCACCTGTGGCACTCTGCATGATAGTGCAAAGGGGTCAGTGCAAATGGGTCAGATAACTCATTACCCACCACAACCCTCTGCAACCTGTTCTCAAGAAAGGAGGCCAGCCACTTAAGGGCTGTTCCCCCTATCCCCATGTCAGCAAGGAGATGGGCCAAGATCTCATGATTGATCAAATGTGGCCGATAGGTCTAACAACATGAGAATGGCCTGCACACCTCGATCCAGTTGGCACCATAGATCATCCATCAGGGCAATAAACATAGTCTCCACCCTATGACCAGGAGGGATGCCTGACTAGCATGGATCCAGGGACAAAATTTCTTCCAAAAATGCTCAGAGTTGATCTGCCATGGCCCTTTCAACTACCTCGCCCAGGAATGTACAATGCGATACTGGGCAGTAGCTGGTGGGGTCCCATGGGTCCAGAGATGATTTTTCCAGGACAGGGCAGACCTCTGCCATCTTGAGCTGCTGAGGGAATTCCCCAGATGACAGGGAGAGGTTCAAAATGTCCATCAGGGGATCACCTATCCACTGGTTGCTCAACTTGAGCAGCCAAGATAGACAGGGATCACCAAACTGGCTACAAACATAATGTATTATATGGTTCTTTGTGTCTACCCTTAGTATAACAGATTTAGCTTGACATAGTAAACTTTATTTTCAGGAAATGTATTCTGGCAGTCTCAAGGACCAAATGGTATAGAATTTTTTATTTCTGTTTTTATGGATTCTTTGCAAATGGTTGGCCAGGCAAATTCTTCAGATTTTCTTTACAGTGCTAATTCATCATAATGTCTTTTTGAAAATTACTATTTGGTTATTTCAGAGTCTTGCATTTTTCTACACTTAGAGTAGATATAAATTCTATCTAGTCACATGTTTTTAACTGGATGAGGCAGGTATTATGTAGGTAGGTTTTTGCTAACTGAAATTCTTATTTACTCAGCAGCTGCATTGTTTGTATGATTCAGTTAGCTATGTGTAAAGCTGAATGTCTGAAAAGAAATCCAGGTCTACTTAATGCATTGGTATCTTTACCTAGTATCCTGTAGTAGTTTGGAGGTAGAAACTCCATCAATGGTTTTCTAGATTCTCTCTCCCACACATTATTACCCCTGGAAAATTACAACATTTCCAGGACAAATGGTAAAATATTTGTTCTTCATCATGTAGGGCAGTGGTCCCCAAGCTTTTTATCACCGGGGACTGGTCAATGCTTGGAAATTTTAATGAGGCCCGGGGGGGGGGTTGTCTTTTGCCGAGGGACTTTGCCGCTGCTCCACTTGCTTTCCTACCGGTGCCCCTGACTTCCCGCCACTCGCTGGGTGGTGCTGCCAGCAGCAGTGTACAGTGCCACACTGAGGGGGAGCCCCAGCCATGGCAGCTGCTGGAGAACACCAAAGATGAGCCAGCGGCAAAGTGGCAGGGCAGCCCCCAAGGCAGCAGCTGGGGAGGAGGACGAGGAGGAGCTGGGGCCCGGTACTGACTGATCTACGGACCAGGACCGGTCCCCGGACAGGGGGTTGGGGACCACTGTAGGAACACATATGGAAAATGCCAAAAGGAGAAAAATAGCCTCTGGGTCAAGTAAGCAATGTGGCAAAAAAAAAAGGAATCAACACGTCAAAAATATTTGCCCCAAAACCCCTGGGGCATTTGGGCTGCCAAAATTATTATTTATTAAATTTATATACTGCTCTCCCATGGAACAGTGGCCAGTCAGAAACCCATCCTCTCCATGCACAACTGTCCCACTCAAAATCATTTGTGCTTTTTACACACAGATTTCCATGGCGACTTCAAGCTGCAGTATGACTGCAAGTCCCCAGAGTGAACTTGTGAAAAAAGCTTTTACTCTGTGTTACACGCATCTGTGTATAATATTCTGTGTAATCTTTGTTTGGAATACTGAAGAAGAGAACCTAGATGGAAACCTAGATGTGTACCTGGGGAGCAACTCTTTTCTGTGAATTTTGCTGTACTTGTTCTGAGACCACAAATGCTAAAATTGGCCTAGATATACTGGCATGTATAAAACGCACCACAGCCATATATCAGAACCATATTGCTGAGAATTACATGTGTAATAAGCATGATTGTATGCTTATAAATAACAAAACCCTACAGTGCTCACTTAAAAAAAACAACCCACATTACCATGGTAGCAATGTGTCTTTTATAATTCCGGATATGTTTCTGATTATTAGCATTTTCTCAGCCCATAATGCAACAAATGCAAATTCTGTTCCCACTAATACATATGGCTATATATCATCCTATCCAATTTGGCAATAAAACAGCAAGACTAGACTCATGCTAAATAATAACAATAATAATAAATCTGGAGCGTAAACATGGAGGAATGTGTGTGTTTTTCAAACATTATGCGTATCTGATAACACTTTGCTCTGCATTTTTTTAGGTGAAAAATCTAAAATGAATGAAATCAATTGGTCCAGAGTTGGAATAAGCCAGCATTTCCAGTGACCATGTATGTTTATGAGCCACCAATTAGTGACTCCTAGGAGTGTCTGATTTTAGTTCTAAATTATGGCTGATATTGATAAATCGTAATGTAAGGGCAAGAGCAGACAAGTCACAGATCACAGATCCCCTTCTGTCTATTAAGTGCAAACTGGAAGTTCCTGAAACCTCAGTTTGCCTTTGAGCTGTGGAGGAAAGAGAGAAGTGTTCAGCCTTTCAACCTCTACTTAGTTTTGCTATTCAAAATCAGCTCCCCACTCTGCTATTAACACTTCAAAAGAATTTTTAAAGGTCTTTTTCATTCTTTCTTTTTTTTAACTTTCAAGTGGTAAGAGCAAATTCAGAGAATCTGGTTTTGAATAGTGAATCTGAATGGAGGTTGAAGGCTTAAACCCCCTCTTCCTTTTCTGCATGGCCCAATGGCAAATTGGGACTTCATAATTTGCATGTTGTAGATGGACCAAGATGTATGAACTTTATCAAGTATATATTTATTTATTATAAGAAGGCAAGCTCATTTAAAAAGGACACAGCCAGGATCTTTTGTCTAAAATGCATTTAACCTATATGTTCATCTTCCTTTCCATGTGGTCTTAAAACATGAACAAGCACAAACTACCTGACACTGCAGAGGAGCAGGCACAAGAGAGAAAAGGAAGGTTTTCAAAAACTTACAAAAGTTAACAGCCATGAGATCTGGCAGCAGTTTATTATAGCTCCTCTCTCATTAGTCTATCTGTACACAGCCCTACGACGCCACGAGGCCGCTCCGGCGGCCGAGAGAAGGCTTGGGCGAGCTTCGGGGGCGGGTGAACCTCGGCGGGTGGGCCTGGCCACCTTCTCTCGGCCGCTCCAGCGGCCGAGAGAAGCCTTGGGGGAGCTTCGGGGGCGGGTGGGCCTCGGCGGGTGGGTGCCTCCGCCGCCGCTCAAGCCTCTCTGCAGAAGATGGACGCCAGCAAGAAGATGCCGCAACGAGTAAGTAATCTTTTACTCTTCCCCAGCCTCCTAGCGCCCATTGTATTTAGGATACAATGGGCTTTTTTACTAGTAGCACTATAAATGAGAGAGATGAGGTGGTAGCTCATTTGGGATGCAAATCTTCTGCAAGCCCTAACCTCTACCTTCCACCCAGAAGAAGAATTGTTTTTATATGCCACTTTTCTCTACCAGGAGTCTCAAAGTGGCTTACAGTGACCTTCCCTTTCCTCTTTCCACAGCAGAAACCCTGTGAGGTAGGTGAGGATGAAAGAGCTTTTAACAAGACTGCTCATTCAAACAGCTCTATCAGGGTTGTGATGAGCCCAAGGTCACCCAGCTGGCTGCATGTGGAGGGAGCGGGGAATCAAACCTGGCTTCACTAGATTAGAAGCCACCACTCTTAACCCCTACACCAAATAGGAGATGGGGCACCTTATATGCCTACCTATGTCAATTTTCAGACATCTTAAAAAAAAAATCAACAGATAAGTATTCTAGTCCCTTATATACAACACCTACGTAAGGGGCGGAAATCTTTGTCCCCTGCCCACTTCCTTCTCCCCTCCACCCCTACTCCCTTTCCCTATCTGCAGTGTGGCTCCTGGGTGTGGTGGCTGACACAGTCTTGGCTGGGGCCCACGCTGAGCTGCTCTTGCTGCTGTGGCCCCCACCAGTCTTCTGAGATTTCTCCATGGAGTGCAGGAGTGACTTCAGAAGCGTAGTGGAGGCAGCACCAGCCAGTTGAGCCCCATCACTGAGGCACATTTGTTGCTGCCACACCCACCAATCTCCCGAGGCCTCTCCCGCTCTCTGGAATGTGGGAGCGACCTCAGAAGCCTAGTGAAGGTGGCGCCAGCCCAGTGAGCCCCAGAACTGAGCCCTAGCATGTGAAGTCTTCTCCTGGCTGCCCTGCACCCCACAGGGCTGGTAAGGAGCCATTTCTGGGCCAGCACCAGGACCCTGATCCCTGGGTCACCGCGGGAAGGCTTCCTGATCCTCCCCAACCTAAACTGGTGTCGTTAAGGCTGGTAGAGGCCTCAGTGGGCCCAGCAGGGTGTGGATGGACCTTTGCAGGGGCTTCCCAGCCTCCCCTGGCCCAGCACAGTTGCCGGCAGGCCCAGCAGGTGAGGGGCTAATAACAAGAAACATCAAATAATTCATAAACTTGTCAGTTTCTTCCTTCAATGAAAATATTTAATTGATAGCAAAATTTGCTTGAAGAACTGAAAACCTTTCAGTCTGTATACTCTTCAGTTCAGTATCAAAGTAAATAAAAAATAGTTGTATGTTACAATCAAACATGAAAACACTGATTGACAAAGAGCTTACAGAGGGTGTCTTAATTACTACCTCTGTCAGCTTTTCTTAACTTGTTTACTATTAAGAACCCCCTGAAATATTTCATAGGCTTTGAGAAAGCCCAGAAGTGGGATTGCCCGGTCCCAGCTGGAGGCTAGCATCCCTGCCATTTTTCAGGAATGCCAGCCGCCAGCTGGGACCTGGAGAATGCCCAGAATAAAGGATCCTCTACAGACTGCAGACATCAGTTCCCCTGAAGGAAAGAGCTGCTTGGGATGGGGATGGGGAGACATGTAGCACTCCCATCTACACACACACAGAGAGAAAGAGAGAGAACACAGAAGACAAAAGCATTCCTCCCTTCTCCAATTGCAAACTTTATGAAGCACACAATCACCTCTCCATTTAGGAAGTATCTGAGTGTCTTCCTCCTACAATTGCTGAGAAGCCATTGCCCAGAAGGTCCAAATTTAAGGGCAAAGAATCCCATAGTAGTCAATGAGAAAGTTAAAAAAGACTTACACCATCCTCCTGCAACAGCTTTTCTGCCTGTGCTGTAGCTACACCTCTTTAAGGCAATGGCAATTTAGACAGCTTAGTGTAGTGTTTAAGAGCAGCAGCTTCTAATGTGGTGAGCTGGATTTGATTCCCTGTTCCTCCACATGCTGGGTGACCTTGGGCTAGTCACAGTCCTGTTAGAAACTGTTCTCACAGAGCTCTCTGAGCCTAACCTAATTCACAGGGTGTCTGTTGTGGGGAGAGGAAGAGAAGAAGACAAAGGCCACTCTAAGACTCCTTTGGGCAGGGAAAAACAGAGTATAAAAACCAACTCTTTGTCTACTGGGAAAGTGCTACTGGGAAACAGTCCCCATGGCCTCATGGTGCTTCTGTGCCCTATCTACAGCTTTCCCATCTTCCATGCCATTGGTCTCAAATTTGTTTTGTTGTGATGAGCTTGGAAATATTGCAGCAAGATCAAGGTAGTATCTGTTTGGAAAGGGAAAATATCTGTCTTCCCAGTCCCACCCACAACATTATTTTCACTGCTGCCTTGGGTCCCAGAGGGCTCGCAGGGGGCTATTTCTTGGCCTCCCACAGCCCCCCTCTAGAAGGTATGCAGAGACTGTGCCAGGAGGCAGCTTGTCCCCCCCCCCAGTTGAAAGAGGCCAGGAGGCTAGGGCAACTTACTGGCAACAGGGCAGTAAGTTGCTCTGAGGCTACCTCCTCTTCTACCCAGTAAACTTCTGAAACTGGCAGAATATTGGAGACAGATAGCTGACCACTTATTAGCCCTTCCTGGCTGAGGGCTCTCTTCTGATTGGGGCTAAACTACCAGAGTGGACCATTCCTGGCTGAAAGCCCTCTTCTAATAGGGGAAGATTTCCAGGGGGAGCAATCAGGTAGAGAGTGAGTCTTCTGCATGCAATTTGAGCTGATTGACCCTCTTTGGCATAGTGCTCTGTCTCTGTTGGTGGCACCCACCCAGGGAGGGCCAATCAGGTAGCCACTGACCTGTCCTTTTGGAAAATATATAGTTTACTGATGATAATATTCGATTCTTATATGCTATGTTATAGGTCTACTGTAATTTAATGTTTTATTGTATTTTATGTTTTTAATATTGTAAACCACATGAGCTGGCTAGTCCATGAGTGGCGGTAAACAAACAAACAAACAAACATCATCATCATCATCTCATTATCTTTTTCTTCTTCAAAAAAGTCAGCCTCATATCATTCAGGATTATGGATCCATAGCACTGCTACACATGAAAGGAGGTCTGGTAGTGGTTTATTGGTTGCAGGTAGTGAATTGTATCTGTGGCAAAACAGCCAGGACCTATAAGTCAACTGAAGTTGTCACCATAACTAGAACTGGTGTGAATTGGCTGTCAGTTATCAAACTCTCCCCCTCTAGTGAACAAATCCCTATCACTTTGCCTGAAAAATAGATCTGTACATTGGAAAGGATTTGGGGGTATAGGCCAGCCTGAATTCCCAGTTTGCTAATCCAACTAGTTCTGCAGTTTCTTTCAGCCAATTGAGCCTCACAATGGACAGGCACACCTGCCCTGCTGTAAGCCTGAAATGGCTGCAAACATTTCACTCCCTCCAGTTCTCTTGTGGGGGAAGTTAAATCAAGGAGGGAACAAAATGGGGGCATTTAAACCTGCTCTGCTTCTAGGTTTCAATAGCTTGAAGCCCGAACCTAAATAGACAAAAGATCCAGGAAATGTTTTTTTTTTGGGGGGGGGGGCTGAAGCAGCCAAATTTGTGAGGAATTTGGGGTTATGAATCAGTTTGTGTCCATCTCTAGTCACAATGAATATAATCAAACAAATTAATTTTTTAAGATTTTAAAATGAAAATGAACTGAGCCTATTTCCAGAAAGCAAACCATCCCTTCTTGACTTTATACAATCTTTGTTTGTTCCTAGATTGACTAGGCCACAGAGTTATTTGCTTTTTGAAATGTTGTTTCCTGCTCTGAGACTGTCATAATCATTGTCTGTAAAACAGCCAAAGCCTCCAGACCAATTGATATATAGACACTACATCACTGAAAGGATTTTTGTTTGAGGATGGGAGAGGTGGGGATGCAGTAGTCAAGGCATGCAGAGATTGTTTTGCACTCAGTTAACCACAGGGCAATTCACAGTTATATTCTTAGTGGAATGACTCATTCTGCCAACATCTATTTTGGAAAAAAAGATAAAAATGACCTGTACTTCATAAAATGGCACTTCTGTTTAAGCGTACAATTTTCTTTTACATTTCTATTTTTAATAGCCATCTTGCTCTAAGGTATAACTTCATAAAAATGCCATATATTATTCTGAGACAATTTTTTTTTAATAATGGGAAGGATTTATATACAGTGATGTCGGAATTTGAGCACATCTGGCTGGAATTTTAGCAAGCCTCTCTTGTGGCTTTACTAAGTATTTAGTCAGTTGCTCTAAAGGAAGAATAATATCATCATCGGATTCACAGAGTCTGAAAGAAGACAAAGGAATCCAGGGGTTTCATTCGTATTTGATAAGAAAAGAGAATTTTGTTCAAGTTACTCTAATGATTTATACTTGACCAGTGGCTCAAAATACAATTAATCTACCATAACTAACCTTCTCTTGAAAAATGGTGCAATTCCAGTAGGGTACTGCATATTATTTAGGGTGCATTGTCAGGCTTGGTGCAGCCATAATAGATAACCATAATTTTTAAAAACTGAGAGTAGTTTGTGAAACCAGGATTGAGATCACAGATGATTACTGTCTTAGTTTGCATTGACAAATACTGGTTTCATTACCTTCATTTTCCTTGTCCTTCCCAGCAGGGAACAACTGAACCTAACTAGCATCAAGGATAGAGTTGGTGAACAAGCCTGGGCTGCCACATTTAGTTGGGACACAAAATTAAAGCTACCATAGAGAAGCAACTGCTTTGTAAGGAATGGGTCCCACTGTAATGTCATCTGTATATAGTGACAACGGTTGAGTCCACTTGTGTGTGTAATTTTAATTTATTTTTTAGATTTTTATACCACCCTCCCATACAGCTCAGGGCAGTTCACAAAAAACATTGCAGGAGTAATACATAGAACAATCTGAACGCATAACACAGTCATAAATAACATATCAGCAATAAACGGAGGCTTCAAGTAGACAACTCAAATATATATATATAAATATGAAACATATAATGAAACAGATAAGTCTATTGCAAGTGTGTGTATATGTTAAGGTGACCAGATTGTCACACTTTTGGAGGGACATCTGGGGGCACCTGGCAATTTATAGTTATGTTGAAATTTAATAAAAATATAATACAATACTATTTTTGCGTTCTATGCGTTCTAGGAAAATTTTTGTTGCTGCATATAGACCAATTTTTAAATCAAGAACCCCCCCCCCCCGGTCAATGGTGTCCCGCTTTACCAGTGTTAAAATCTGGTCACCTTAGTATATGTGTACATATGTGTATATGTGTGTATGTTATTTATACCTTATATTTCAGTGCCACAAGGGTAAAATTTCCTTTGTGGGTGAGGATACCTGATTATATAGTATCTTGGCATTTATTAGTCATAGGATAAACAGACACTGAAACCATAGTGCCTGAATAACAATATAACCATGTTTTTAAACAAAACAACTAATTGCTTAAAGTAACTAGACATTTGTGATCCCTCATTTCTTTAGACCCTTGCAGAAAAAGAGTTAATTTTCATACCCTGCTTTTCACTACCAGGAATCACAGAGTGGCTTACAATCATCTTCCTTCCCACTCCCCACAACAGACAGTTTATGAGGTAGGTGGGGCTGAGATCTGACAGGACTGCTCTGTGAGAACAGAACTATCAGGACTGTGACTAGCCCAAGGTCATCTCTAGAAGAGTGGTTTGACATTTCTGGGATGCCACTGAAGGACAACAGTAGACTCTATTATTATTTCCTTGTTGGGTATTTTAATACTGTTCTTGTCATGTTGTCTTGCTACCAACCTTGTATGGCCTGACCTGGATGGCTCAGTTGAACCTGATATAATTTGATCTCAGAAGCTAAGCAGGGTCAGCCCTGGCTAGTATCTGGCTAGTATAACTCCCAGGTATATCAGGGTCATGACATGGGGACAAGCATTGGTAAACCATCTCCAAATGTCTCTTGCTTTGCAAACCTCAAGGGGTCGCCATACATTAACTGGGGTTTGATGGCTCTTTTCTCCATCACCATACCCACATTGGGTCCCATAAATCCAATCCTCATCACATGGTGGTAGAGGAGAGTTAGTTGGAGATTTCTCATGAGTTTAGAGTCTCCTGGTTGTTGAGAGAGGCATTCTAGCAGGTCATGAACCTCATGAACTGAACCGGTTTCTTTGGCTCCTAAAAGTTCATGATGGTTCATGGTTCCTGGTCCACATTATCCTGGTTTGTGCCCATCCCTACCCAGGTCCATTGGGAGATAAGCACAGTTGTCCTTAGCAAAGTATGCAATTGAGTGAGGTGGACCTGCTGATTGCAGGGCTGCCTGAGGGGCTGCCTGAGGCTGGATGCTCAAGAAGCTAGACTGGAACTGAAACAGAGAAGCAGTGATTTCATTGGTCATGTCCCCAGGTCTCACTTTTAAACTATCATCTTTACAGACGCTGAACAAAAACATGTGAAATTATGGCAAACATAAAAGATGTCATAATAGCCCCAGTAATGTCTATAGAGCTCCGGCAGTGTCTGTGGTTCTACCCCTGGAGGGAACTTTCCTGGACTTTGTAACCTGGACTTTGGCCCAGTCAGGTTTCTCCAGAAGTAGTGCTTTCACTCGAGCCTAGGGCTGGCAAGACTTGGAGCTTGTGGGGCAGGGTGGAGTATGGGGGTAGAAGCTGGAGGCTTGAACAGAAGCTTGGAGGTACAGTTAGGAGCTGGAACTTGGAACATACAGTTCATGCTTTGGGGCTCGGCTGGTCCAGCAATGCTTTCTTCCCAGGCTTTCATTCCTCTGCCCCAATGGCTCTGATAATGCCCTAAAACATCTGTGACTTGAAAGGGATTTTGAGATTTGCATGTTAGATATGAAGGTGCTCTTTTATTAACATTGTAACATGAGTTTTGTTTTAAGTTTGTTTTCAGTGGAACTCTGGCTGTGCTCCTGTTTTAGAAGAAGAAGAAGAGCTGGTTCTTATATGCCGCTTTTCTCTACCCAAAGGAGGCTCAAAGCGGCTTACAGTCGCCTTCCCATTCCTCTCCCCACAACAGACACCCTGTGGGGTGAGTGAGGCTGAGAGAGCCCTGATATCACTGCTCAGTCAGAACAGTTTTATCAGTGCCGTGGTGAGCCCAAGGTCACCCAGCTGGTTGCATGTGGGGGAGCGCAGAATTGAACCTGGCATGCCAGATTAGAAGTCCACACTCCTAACCACTACACCAAACTGGCTCTTAGTATATTAGTATATTAGTAAGCAACACTATCAAAATCAGAGAACTGTATTACAACAGTGGGCAAATCTTAATGAAAAAGTGTGCCATAGCTAATAGATCTACAAAGAAACACACACACACATACACACACGGAGAGAGAGAATGGGAGAGTTCAGCTGCTGACAAGAATGCTGAAAAGTGTGCTTAATCTCAGGCAGCAAAAGGACCAGGGCTTGCAAAAATGGGAAGAACTGATTTCTTGATGATTTATGCACTTTTGATCCTAGAGGGAGTCTCAAAGCCAGCACAGTTTTAAGGCAGAGGCAGCAAAAAAATTTATGCTGCCATCACCACCATCATTTCCTCTTGAAAGACAGAGGAAGACTGTCACAAATCATGGGGATAATTATTGTGGTATATCACAACCACTGTGCCTGTTTCCTGGATAGATTCAGTTCATTGCCACCAAGCCTGTGAGTTTCAGGCCCAGATGCCCTGATCAACTCAGCCAGTGCCAGTCACAGGCAATGAACCACCCAGGAATGACTTCAAACTGTGTACAGTGCAGCAGAAAGAAATGAGAAGTCGCTGCTTCATGTGTTAGATAGATTCAAATGGGTAGCCATGTTGGTCTGAAGTAGCACAATAAAATCAGAGTCCAGTAGCACCTTTAAGACAAACAAAGATTAATTCAAGGCGTGAGCTTTCGAGTGCAAGCACCCTTCCTCAGACTAAGAACTGACCATCATGACAGTTCATGATGAACATCACTGTAATGATGGTCAGTTCATGTGTTAGATGTAATATTTTGCATGCTAACCTAAATTATCCTAAGTGTGGAAAGAAACAGAATCTAGATTTATATATTTTATCTTCCACCCCCCAACATTAGCTTCCAAAGAAGTTCATATATTAATAGAGCAATAAAATCAATCAATCAATCAAAACCCTAAAAGAATTCATGGACAGAGTGAATGCAAAAGTCACACGCAACAAAACAAATCAGTCCTAGTCCTTGATGACTAGAAAAGACATTACCAGCCAACATGAACAACTATGCTTCTGACATACAACTGTGGGGAGAAACTTCTGTCACAAAAATGTCACTACAGAAATCACATACCTTGTCTTTTCAGTGAGCCCTGGAAGAAGTTTTAATTGATAGGCAGACTGTGTGGCCCTTTAAATTCCCATGTCCCAGACCATTTAGATGTTTTGAAGTAATAACCAGCAGGGAAGAGTCAACATTGAAGACTGGGGAGATATATTATTAGCTGCTATCAGAAAAATCATACCCCAGCTTTCTTTATCTTAACACCGCCCGTGGTGCCACGGGCGCCATCTTAACACCGCCCGTGGCGCCACGGGCGCCATCTTAACACCGCCCGTGGTGCCACGGGCGCCACGGACTAAATAAAACGGTAAGGCGTTCTGAGGTGGGATGTGTCCGGGATGAGGAAGGGTCCGGATTGGACCCTTCCTCCGGACAGACAATCGGAGGGACCAATCGGCATGCGCGAAGCGCCTGCCGATTGGTCCCTCCGATTCCCAGCCCCGAGCAATTGCGAGCTGCGTGCAGAGCGGCTCGCAGTTGCTTCTTTGCCGCCGGCCTGACGCCCCGAGAGGCCAGCCCGCATGGCCACAACAGAAACCTCCGGGTAAACACCAACATAAAAAGAAAAATAAACAGACGAAAAGTGCCATTCCCTGGCGCGCCTCGCATTAAGCAGCCGGCCTGGGGGCTCCCAGCCCACATGGCCGCTAAGGAGACCTCCGGGGAAACACCAATATAAAAAAAAAAAAAAAAGGCCGGCCGCTAGGGAGCCCCCGGCCTGACGCCCCGAGAGGCCAGCCCGCATGGCCCCAACAGAAACCTCCGGGGAAACACCAACATAAAAAAAAAAACAACAGACGAAAAGCCCCATTCCTTAGCGCGCCTCGCATTAAGCCACCGGCCTGGGGGCTCCCAGCCCGCATGGCTGCTAAGGAAACCTTCGGGGTGACACCGACTTAAAAAAAAAAAACAGACGAAAAGCCCCATTCCTTAGCGCGCCTCGCATTAAGCAGCCGGCCTGGGGGCTCCCAGCCCGCATGGCCGCAATGGAAACCTCCGGGGAGACACCGACATAAAAAAAAAAAAAAACCGAAAAGCAACATTACCTGGCTCGCCGTCAGTGGTCCCCAACCTGCGGGCTGCGGCCCGGCGCTGGGTCGCGAAGGCCATTGCGCCGGGCCTCAGCTCCCTCTCCCCGCCCCCCCCCGCAGTAAAAAACTTCCCAGGCCGCAAGCTTACGGCCCAGGAAGCTACTTACTGCGAGAGGGCGGGGAGAGGGAATCAGGGCCGGGCTGCGCCCGTGCAGGCCGTGCCTGCGCGGCCCAATCAGCGGGCGTGGCTCGCGGGCGCGGCCCGATCCGCGGTCGTGGCTTCCGGGCGCGGCCCGATCCGCGGGCGTGGCTTCCGGGTGCGGCCCGATCCGCGGGCGTGGCTTGCGGGCGCGGCCCGATCCGAGCCGGGTCCGGCTCGATGCGCGGGCGCGGCCGCCACCAACAATGGGCTGCCCTGAGCGGCTCCAGACTCCAGTAACCAGCTCTCTCCTGCCCTCCAGCCCGGCTGCCTCCGCTTCCTGCCTTGCACACGCACTCCAGTAAGCCACGGGCCGGGGGGCGGGCCAGGATTACTCGCTGCCGCCTCCCCAGATGGCCAACACCTGGCCTCGGTGCTCTGGCCCCGCTGGCACCTCTACCTCCACAGCCTCCCTAGAGCCCGCTGTATTTGGATTACAGCGGGCTTATTTTCTAGTTAGTTTATAAAGTAAGACAGCGGCCCAGGGGTTCCTAATATTTTTGAGCCTGACAGCATCCAGCTGGCTGCATGTGGGGGAGCATGGAATCAAACCTGGCTCGCTAGATTAGAAGTCCGCACTCCTAACCACTACAACAAGCTGGCAATCTGTTCAGCCTTCATCTAGCAGGTCTAATTTAAGGATAGGATTGCACAATTAGTTGTTGTTTTTCTACCATTTGCAACCATAACCAAACACAGTATCCCAAATATGGGTTTGTATAGTTGGGATTATGTAGTTGTCCCCCTGAGGCACTGTTTTTATCAAAGGGTTTGTTGAAACTGGGGGGAGGTGGGGATTTTCACCGTCAAGGAAGTGGATTTTATATAGGGATTTTAGGATTGTTTCATGAGGATTTTATTGTTGGGCCGATTATTGTTACCTCCCACGTGCCACTACGTGGGAGTGGCAGGACAGAAATAGGAAAATGAATGAATGAATGAATGAATGAATGAATGAATGAATGAATGAAACCTGGCATGACAATCCTGGCAGTCTTATTGCCTATTAATAAATTACAGCACTGAGTTTGCCTTTTTCACTCACAATAAACTTAAAACCAGGTAAAATCCAACATTGGAAAGGGTTGTGTGTGTTTCTGTGGAGAATTAAAAGAGATTAGGGAAAAAAGTCCATTTCTGTAAGGTAAGAAATGGCTGAGTTCCGGAATATATCAGCAGACACTCAAACTGACCATCTGCACTGATGGTCACAGAATTTATTGCCACTATTGATTACCAGCCAATATAACTGAATGACTCAATTGAAGAGGATAAAATGTGTATCCATAAGGAAATAGCCCTCCAATCAACAGAAACTCAGGAAGTAGTAATGAGATATTATCACTCTTTTCACACAGTACCACAGCCCGGTGCATGAACCAAAAGTGAAAAGAGATCTGTTGACTTGTCTGCAAACTTCTGCTTTTTATTTGACCTCATTTGATGAAACAGCTTCCAGTGAAATAGTTTTATTGGTCCATAGCCAAGCCTCTTGTGCTGATCATTTTGAATGAAAGAAGACTATTATTCTTTGGTTTAAAGTCAGGTTGGCAGTATAAATACCTATAAAATTGAAAGCAACTTCTCAAGGAAAATGCAGAATGTTTCAAAAGCACCATAAGAAAATTTTATAGCAACATAATAAGAGCCCTTGTGGATCAAATAGCAGCCTCCTTTGGTCCAGCAATATTTTTCATAATGGCCAAACAAATGCCCTAGAAGGTTCACAACTGTAGAGAGGATGCCAGAGACCTGCAATCCAGTGAACTCGATAAAGTACATAATGTAAGCTATTTTGTGATATACATTTCTTAACTCTTATTATTAATAATATCCAAGTTAAACACAATCTTAAGCAATCCCAATGTAGTTGTGAACAGTATATTCAACAACAATTACAATATACAGAAAAATAACAGTGGTGAACCTCAAGTTCAACACCAGCCAGACTGACATATGAAATGTATGTGGTAATCACATCAAGAATTACCATAAGGGTCAGATTGTACTGCTTTTTGCTGCTTCTGTGATGTGGTTGTCATATGCTGCTACATTGATTTCATCTATATCAAAGTAATTCCTCTTTCTGTATATGGGAAGAAGATAATGATATATCGCGGCCGCGACTGAGCGCGGCTGCCATTGACGCGGCGGGGGCGGCAGTAGCGGCGCGGACCCAGCCACGTCATCAGGCCGCACCGCAGCCTGCCAGAGAGGGGCGGGGCTGCTGGCCTTAAATAGGCCAGGAGCAGGCAGCCCGCCCTCTTTGCCCGGGACACGCCGCCTGAACAGATACCCTCCCTCCCTCCCCTTGTTATATGTTTTTGTTGCAGCCGCGGGTGATGCCAGGAAGGGAGCCTTTTGGCGGGGAGCCTGTCTGCATACAGGACTCCCCGGAAAGGAGGGGGTCTCACTAATGAGACCGGTCATAACTGGACGTGGCCTACCTGGCTGGGAGGCCAGGGGTCCGGGGCCAAGCGGACAGGGGACCTGATGGAGGCGGACGCCCGTTGGGTCCACTGAGGTCGCTTCCCTGGGATCCCGCGGCGGAAGGCGTCTCATCCTCCCAGCTGGGAGAGAGGCGTGGAGCCGGAGCGCCGCGGTTTGAGGTGATCAGCCGGACGGCTGGCGAGGGGAGGCTCCCTTTCCTGCATCCGGGCCAACCCTCCAGTTGAGGGGTTGTGGGTAATAAACGGCTGCGGTCATTTCTGTTGCCAAAAGCTGGGTTCGCGTCGTTACTGAATAGTTGCCACCTGCTAGTCAATATGGATGCAACCATTTTGGTTCTTCATAATGTGTGGACATTCCCCCATTTAATTAAATGGATTCAAATTAGTCTGAAATCTGATCCTGGTTGCTGATAATCACAGTGATGTATCAGCCAGCTGATTATTAAACAGATTTAAAGAACGTATAGCTTCCTTCACAGACCCTGATACATAACCGGGGAATAATAGCCTGTTCTGAATTGACAGAGCACTCCATCTGATGACACTTTGCGTGCACACAGCATGGTTTTTAAAAGTTCAGAACTCAGCTTTTGAAGACTTAGCCAACCTCATTTGAAATATTTAATTAACCAGATCTCTTAGTGTATTTTATCATCACAGTAGGTAGCAGGGGAATACGAGTGAAATAATAGTCAAAATACCTTTATGTGAAATTAAAACAAAACAAACTGGCCAAATTAAATACAAACTATTCCATCTCATTGACTTTTGCTCCTGATTACAGAACAATCCTTGTCCTGGGCAAAAAAGAAAAAAGAAAGAAAGAAAAATAAGCAAGTTCTTATTTAAATCTGAAAATTAATTCATAACTTGAATCTTCTAAAAGTAATTAGGGTCAGTTTACAGCTGGTGTATCAGAATTTAATGGAGGGAGGGGTAGCCATTTTTAATGGGTTCAAAGACTGAGAATGAAAGTACAGTATCACAGTTTAGCACTTTGTTCCATTGGCACCCATTGCCCTTCCATAGACACAAAATAATTTTGTCTAGACTCAAGAGAGTCTTGATGCCTTATTGGTGCCATCACCAATGTCATCAGCCAGGGGGATCCATTCCTCCTAGAGGTCTGTTGGTATTTCTCCATGTATCTTTTCACTCCTCCCTGTGTCTTGGGATTTTTTAAGGTGCTGTTATCTCAAGAGGGCCTGTGTAGTGTCTGGAAGGGAGTCAAATGACCTTGAGGGGTGTTCAGCAAGTTGGTATCAAATCCTAAATTGATTTTGCTTTAGTAGATGAAAGGATTTTTCAATGGGACTTTCTTTTGGAGCAAAAAGCTGAGTGATGGGGGTTGGGCTACAGCTTCTACATTTCTCTACAATTGCAACCTGTCTTAAGCATCAATTCCCTATTGTGAATGCTTGCCCATTTCTTGCTCTCCTGGGCTGGACCAAAACTTGCTTGTGGAATTTCTATTAAAAACTACCTAATGTTGGTTTCTATGTGTCATTGGAAGTTCATCCTGGGGTCATCACACTTGTCTTAGCGATGTTGCTTTTTAACAATGGAAAACTGGAGCAAACATGCTTCTCTACAACCAGTTTTAGGTTGGACACAGCTAGCTTTTTGATACAACCTCAGCTAAATCTCCTCCTTACTACTGCTCCCATTGCTTGTACTTTTCCCCTCCATGCAGATTCCATTCTCTCAAGCGCAGCCTGCTGGGATGTTTACAGAGGAACTTGTCCTCCATTTTTCACCGGCAGAAATGTTGGTTGGATCCAAATATATACCTAGTTCATTTACATTATGTTGCAGAAAAAATACCAAAAGAAGAATTCCTGGTAGGTTCAGAACTGTGTGTATATAGTTTGACAAATATATATATTATTATTTTTTTAAAAAAATGGAATGACTATAGTTTGTTAAAGCAAATAGATTCTTATTATCACTTTTAGAGTGATTCAATTTGATGCCTGAAACCTCTCTCTTATGTCCATTTTTTCAGATAGGAAAGTAGTACACTTGTCACCAATGTATCTGTATTGACAGTCTGATCTACAACCCACTGGCCATTGTGACTTTTTAGCCCTCTGACAATTAAAAGGAAGAATGTCAGTTGCAAACTGAGTCTGACATATGGCTTTAAAAGGAAATAGGATTTACTGGCTTTTGAGCTCTAGCTATAAAATCATCTTTCCAAGATTAAAAAAATGTCATTAAATTGCCCCTTCTCCATGTGCTATATTTTTATATCAATCATCAGAAAATGTAAGTGGTTGTAATGTGCTGATGTATTAAGTTATTAAAGATTGTGCTGTAGGTATAATTTTTTTGTGAACAAAAATTTGTGAACTTAACTGCTTTGGTTATGACTATGCTACTGCTTAGGAGCTCCCCCAGTCCTGGCATTAGTACTTGCTTCTCCCTGGGGTTCCATTGATTTAATTGGAATATTGATTTAGAATGTCAGAACAAAGAAAATGAGGAAATATATCCTTACAGGGAGATCTATTAGGCTTCAGAATAGCTTCCCAAGTGTGGCTCGAATTCTTTAATAGCCTTTCTTAATAGCTAGGGAGCCAACATTATAATGATGCTGGCTGGTATTCTGTTTCTGATACTTTTCAAGCACTTCAAATGGTTGAAATGGCTGTGGCATGCTGAAAATGGCCCAGACAAAAGAGCAGAAATTCATATGACATGTTTTTGGCTTGTCAGGAGATATTATTTTTGATTGTGTTGATTCTTCCAGTTATAATGCACTTGGCTCCAATGGGATATGTGGATGACAGAAGACAGCAGAAGACAAAGAGGTTTTCCCATCCCTTGCAGTGCTTTGCTCTGAAGACATATTGAGGCATTTGGTGATGAGGAAGTCACACTGTTGCCAACTGCATGAATCCTCTTATTTCAATCAGCCTCATTAGTTCTGCAATGAGCTGTTAAAGTGGCAGTGCAGTTGTAGCCCTCCATGCAGGAAGGTAATTGACTGGCAAAAATATATGTTGGCTACTTGAATCTTTTATATTCTTGATGTTGAGCCTCTGTAGGCACAACAACTCCTAATTGATTAGGATTCAAGTTTGATTGGACCAGCAATGAATAAGGAGATGATGGCAATTCAGCAGGGGATCAGTAGTTTCAGTCCTTCCTTTACCAGCTGCCTATCAGCCACTTAAGAAAACATGAGTTCTGACTGTCTTCAGTCAATGTCATTTTCAAAGCAGGAATTCTGAAGGATTCTAGGAACAATTAGGTAAGTATTATAGAAGGGAGATGGGCAGTATATACTGTTTGGCAAGTGACTGTGGCCACATATGTGGTTGATTCATGAGTATCAATTTACATATGATCCTTAGCATCCTTGAGTATGTCCTTTGTTCATGCCCAAAATGTCAACCTGATCACATATTATGATTTTACATTATAATTTAACTTCAGAAGAAGTGGGTGAAAGATTCAAATGGTGATATGCAGATGGGCAAAGTTCACTGGGGTGGGAGTTCAGAAAGATTCAGAGGTCTAAATTATGGATGAGCAAGAACAACAAATGGAAACACAAACCTCATGAACCCAGTTAGCTTGCATATGAACTGGGTTGTACCTGAAACATCTGAGCTATGGGACAGCCTTCTCCTGCAGCTCAGTTCTTTCAGGCTGTAACCATCAGAGCAAGCTGCTCCCATGGTTTAACTGATTCTGATCTAAATACATGAGCAGCGATGGACATGAACCAAATCATGAAGCAAAATTCATCACTAATTTTGCTCATGGTTTCCAAACTGAAGTTTGAACTTCCACAAACTTTAAAAGTAGACCCCTTTAGACCCCTACTTTCTGTTCCCCACTAAAACATCTGAGTAGCAGAGAGCAACCCCCTGCCACTCAGATGTTTTGGGGGCTTTCTTGAAAGGAATTGCACAACAAAGACCCAAATAGTAGAACAGCAAGAAACACCTCCTCACTGCTTGGCTGTTTTTTAGCTGTCTTCTGCAGTTCCTTTAAAGCAGTGGTTCTCAATCTTCCTAATGCTGCGACTCTTTAATACAGTTCCTCATGTTGTGGTGACCCCCAACCATAAAATTATGCAAATTTCACAGAAATTAAACCAACATTGATCAATGGCATGAAGATCCATTGTTCGTGATTGCATATAAATCGTTTTTTTCCAGGGTTTCTCAGTTCAGTTCTGCCTCTTGTCCCACCATGCCTACCTGGCTCTTTTCTGCTGCTCTAGACAGATGAATGCTCTATCTCAATCTACCCCACAAGGCTGTTGCATAGATGGTGCTCCTCCAGCCAAGCTGCTTGCCCTGCCATTCGACCCCCAAAGGGGTCCAGACCCCCTGGGTGAGAACCACTGCTTTAAAGGGACAGCACAAGAAAGCCTAAACAGTGAGTGGCATGGACCAGCTGTTTTTCAGCCTTTCTACAGAATCCATTTACAGGGACTGCTGCCACTTTCAACAGGGTTTGGGGGGCCATTAACCAAAACCCGGTTTGGTTCATGAATAAATGTTGTGTTTTGGTTTATGATTTGGCCATTTTTCTAATGGTTACTCAGCTATTTAAAGGGGTTTGTTTGGGCAGCCAGTCCCTGAGACAAACTTCTCCATTGGCTCAACTATTTAAAGGGGTGATCTTGGGCAGCTAGCCCCAGGGACTGCCTGCCTAAGGAAACCCCTTTAAAAAAGTGAGACATGGGAGCAGGCTCAGCTGTTTTGAGCCCAAAACAACTAAACCATGGGACAAGACAAACCCCCTCAGCTCAGCTGTTTCAAATCTGTTGGTGGTGAGAACGTTTTGATGGATTTTAGGGAGATGAAAAAAGAGTTTTTCTCCCCATAACCCTGTGAAGCCATGACCTGCCTTAAACATGGATGTTCATGGTTGGGTTAGATTCAGATGAGTAGCCATTTTGGTTTGAAGTAGCACAATAAAATCAGAGTCCAGTAGCACCTTTAAGACCAACAAAGATTTATTCAAGGCGTGAGCTTTCGAATGCTACTGGACTCTGATTTTATCATGGTTGGGTTGTAGTTCTACTTCAATTCACAGACTATGAAAAGCCCAAAATGTAGTATGAAGAAAGGTTCATGAACTGGTCCATGCTCATCTCTAGTCTAAAAGACTAGTAGCACAATAAAAGTAGCACAATAAAATCAGTTATTTTGCTATCACTGCTGGGAATTTTTCCTAGCAAGCAACAGCCTGATTCTAAGAAAACAGGGAACTTTTCTAAGGAAACACACATGGGTAGAACAAAACTGCAACACAATGGCTAAAGATAACACAGGTATAGTATTTGAAATCAGGGTTAAACTCTAGCTCTAATGCTTGAGCTGACAGAATTCTACTATTTGCTATGTATGGAAACTTCAAGTATGACATCTAAAAGTACCCAGAGACTTTTTTTGACCTATTTCCTGTGGCAGCAACTGAGATCAATGAACATTTTATCATTGACTTCAACATTCTCACAAGCATGAATTTGCCATTGACTTGTCATTTGAGGAAAATACAACAGCATCATGGGAGAGGGGTAGAAAACTAAACTAAACAGTATGGGCTAGACTATGAAAAGACCATTTCACTCCAGGGATGTAGATTCTTACACAGCAGGGATTTGCCTGGAACAGTACTAATGCCCTAGGGATGCCCTTCTCTGCCTACAATGAATGTATCCATAAAATGTGCCGTTAGCTGGCCCTGCATCATCATCATAATAAACATATTTTCTATTTTACACAGTATAACATTTACATTTAAAGAACCATAGAAACAGAAGCCACCTGTAGTATTAGTAGGCCTTTTCCATGTAAAAGGCAGGAAACAAAATAATTGTTCTCTGGCAATACCCATATATTCCTCTGCAAAGCGTATTGCAGTACTGTAACTATTGAGCTGCCAGAACATCCCTACAGGTCTGGTTCTGTTCTTGGTTACAATCATGTCATTTCTGTTGACTTCAATAGGAGATGCATGATTGCATCAAAGGACACGACTAGGACCAAAGTATCTGGCTCATGTACTAGCATTTCAGGCTCGATGTGGTTCACATCTAATTACAGCAAATAGCATGCTGAGTCAAGGTTGAAATAGGTCATTATATCAGTTGTTGACTTTGAAGGATGCTTGCCAACATGTGTTTTATGATTGAGTGGATGAATCTTCAGGGACAATGAGAATGTTGCTGTATAAATTCAATTTGTGTGGTAAGATGGCTGTTTGCTCATATTGCTTTGCAAATTATCTGGTTTAAATAAGAAAAGCAGAAGCAAAAAGGGCTGACTTTCTCATGATCATGTCCATCCAGGGTTGGAGAGAATCACTATGACAGATGGTATTAAAATACAAGGGGTGGGATTGAAAAGTAGAGCTTTCAAAATTAGAAAACTTTCTTCTCTACTAACTTTCATAATGTTATCCAAGAAATGTTATACATATGGTAATATCTTCCAAAATGTTACTCATATGGTAATATCTACACAACAGATGCAGGTGTTGTGAGGGATATGAGAAGACAAAGGTCAGTTCCAAGTTACTGGTTTTTCCTAAAACCATGTGATATTGATATGCCATGATATTCACCAAAATGATGACATGAAACAACAGAAACTGGGTCAAACAAGTTTTTTGTATTCACTATTATTTAAATTAATCAAATGGCTGTTCCCCAACTCTGCTTAGTTTAATAACATGATGATTTTGAGAGTGGGCTGTTCTAGGCATCTGCCTTTATGACAGATCCATCCAGTCTCCAAACTCAGCTGGTGTTTCCACTGACCTTGTATGACACCACCTGTAAAAATTATGTAGATGAGAGGTTATGTCCAAATATGGCAGACTGCCACCCTCTCCTGATTGGCTGAGGTATGTAACACCTTGTTTGAAGTTAAGAGGGGCCAAGGCAAATTGACCCACAGGACAATATACTATTAATGTCTCTTATCACTATGACCCAATGTTTTCAACAAATATTACCACTGAAAACAGGGGGAATCAGACATAGTGTTAAAAAAAAGATCTAATGGCTGAAAAGAGTGAGAAAAGAAAGTGAAAGAAGAAAGAAGAGAGAAGAAAGAAGTAGCATTTATACCAATGCTACTTTCTGTTCCTTGTGGCTATCCACCAGAAGCAGTAAACAAGACGTTTAAATGGTCTTAATTTCTGCTCTCCAGGGAGTATTATGCATTATGGAAAACTCGCAAAAAGACATTATATTTAAAAAATTCTTAACATGGCACTTTTGCCGCAGTGTGAAACCCATTGTGTTATTTTTGTTTTTGCATTGCAAACACTGGCAACATTTCCAGCAGTGTTTTATCAATGAGATTTCTGAAACTAGATTTATGGTGACTTTTCTTGTGTTATGGCACTGAAAATGGTCATTTTTGATGCATAAATATCAGCTTGTTTTTTATCTCCTCCCCTTTTCTGCTTACAGTCCCTCATTTACCAATGGAAGCTCAAGCGTCTGCTGCTGATACTCTGCCTTTGTCAGGAATCACGTGAATATGCCATTTGTCCTGGCAACCCGGCCAACTTTACTGCTATGTAAATTAATAGAAATGACTCAGTACTATGCGTTTCCTCCACAGCCTTCCATGAATGTGCCTGAGACTACCTCTGATCAGCGACCATGGGGGGAGGGAATTGAGGTACCTGTTGCTGATATCTGCTTCTCAATGTCAGTGATCAGGTGAACACACAATTTGATTCAGTCTCCCATTACCCATAATAGCCCAAGAATAGCCTGGGTGTTCTGCATGGCTTTTTCTTAGGAAGGAAGGGGCTTTACCTTAATCCTGGGGGGCTCTCTGGTAGCCAGTTTAGAGTGATTTCCCCCAAAAATCAGTCCTTTGTAGCTTGATTTCCTCAGACCAAGGCTACAACTGAAATGCTAAATGTTGACAATGTTAGCTGGAATGTGACTGACATTGGCTAGCAACATGATTCCCTCCTCAAACTTACACCCCCCTCCCAGAGTTAACATAGAAACTTTTTGAGGTGCATAATCACTGAAAACAAAACCCAATGCAGTATCCCAGCTCATGCATAAATGTGTTTTTTTTAAAGGACAATTTAAATGGGTTGGCAAACTGCATTGAAAACTGATACATGCATATTAGGCCCAGGAAAAGTCGCAAAGGAGGGAGGGTTTAAATCCCAGCCATTTGAACCCTCCTTTCTTCTTCCTGAGGAAAGGCCCAGCAAGAAATGGGGGTTTAAATGGAAGGGGTGAATTGCCTTCCTGGAGGTACTTAACCCCCACCTTTCTGCTAGCTTCAGTTCACTACAGCCAAGAGACACAAGGAAGGGAGACCCTGCCTCTTTCAGCTAACTGTGGCTTCCTTTGGCCAGGAGAAAGATGGAAGGGAAGTCTCTTCCCAAGGGATCTCCCATTTCTTCTGGTTTTGGATCACTACAGTTATGATAAATGTTGAATGAAAATCTCATCCTGGGATTTCCAGCCCCTATCTCCTGGATGCTGTTCCCCGTGGTCCAGAGAAGTAGAAGGGAGATCTCCACTTTCCCCCTGTTCCCTTAATGGGTTGGCAACCCCAACTAGAATGGATGAAACATTCCAAGTCAGACCTTTCACTCACCAGAAGAATTTCTGTCTTATCTGGATTAAGCTTCAGGGTTGTTTTTTGTTTACATACACCCACTTCGTAAGTGCCTCCAGGTACGAATTCAGAGTTTCCACAATCTCCCAGGGATCTGCTGGAGGCACAGGATAGAGCTGAGTGTCATGTGTATATTGGTGACGACTTAGCTGAAATCTCCAAATGACCTCACCCAGAAGTTTTATATAGATGTTCAAAATTATACAGGATAAGATGGAAACTTGCAGGATCCAATAGGCCAAATACCAAGGATTTGAGCAGCAGTTCTCCAGCTCCACCTTCTGAAACCGACCGTCAATCCCAACTCAAATAGGTAGTCCAGAAGTAACCCATGATCCATGGCATCAAGCACCACTGAGAGTTCAAAGAGAATCAACAGTGCCACACTCCTTCTGTTCATCATCCAACACATGGAGGCAACCACGGTTGTCTTAGGAAGCAATAACAACAACTGCCCAGATCATTTTTTTCAGTCCTAGAGATCAACCAGGACATTGACAGAAACATCAATCATACCAATAAGGAAGTCTGCTAGAGCCATCAGAAAGTCATTCAGATTCTCTGGCTCTAGGAGCGGATCATCTTAATAGATCCCTCATCCCTGCAAAGTCTTAATATCTCTGGAAGTCTAAACCTAAGCATTTAGTCATCTGTTCATGACAAAGAAACCATCATTTTCTCTCCCCCCAGATGACATTCCACCTGTCCAGAACAAAATGCCAGCTGAAGTGTGGTGGCGGAAAGTGCTATCAAGTCACAACCATGTAGGTTTTCAAGGCAAGAAATGTCCGGAGGTGGTTTGCCAATGCCAGTCTCTGTGTCATGATCCGAGTATTCCTTGGAGCTCTTCCATACAAATACTAGCCAGGGCTGACTCTGCTTAGAACAGGGGTAGTCAAATGGCGGCCCTCCAGATGCCCATGGACTACAATTCCCATGAGCCCCTGCCAGCAAATGCTGGCAGAGGCTCATGGGAATTGTAGTCCATGGACATCTGGAGGGCCGCCAATTGACTACCCCTGGCTTAGAATAATATTAAGTTTGTTTGTTAATTTTAATTATTATCTAGTCATTATTTCCTTATCCCTTTGAATTGTGCAGCTGAGCCATTCTTTAAGCATGCTGATATAGGCGCATGTTTGAAAAGACTTTAAAGAGAATATCGTTATTTGCATTAGCTGTTGTGGGGAAAAGCTTTATTAAGATATAAAAATGAGGAGTAGAGTGTGTGCTAGGAAATTATCATTTGTCATGAAGGGGAATATTTATTCCCTCTGTAGCACTAGTTCAACTTGAATCAAATTGCAATGTAACAGAACAAAAAAAAATACACAAAATACACAGACTCTGTCACAAAAACGTACATGAATAAGGATATTTCAAGGAAGTATCACAGATACAAACCAATGCATTTGTTAAGTAACAGCGTTAGAATCCATGTATTCCTGAACACTTTGTTAGTTTTGCATCTCATTGCCTATGCTGGAGGAATCATATTTTATGCTGACTTAACACAAGATGGTTGTCACAGTATATTACCGTTCTCTGTGTATATGCAGGCTGCATGATGATGTTTCTGTCACAGGGATTGAGTCAAGCTCTACCTTGAAATTGGCCTCTTTAGGGAGAAAATAATGAGGTTTATTTTTCACATCCAGAAGTGATTAATTGGCCAATAAAACAGTGTCTCAGAGAGAGAAAAAAAGGTTTGATCCATGCGAAAATATCATCACCAGGATAGTGTGTGTTTTTTTTGGTTTTAGGAACTCAAGATGTCATATACATATAAAGCACTCTCTTGTTTCTTCATAAATGCACATACTGTGTTTCCTATAACAGCCACAGCAAGTAGTTACGACTTTGATGGGAAGGAGATGGATAAAAATGCATGAACATACAGATTCTCATTTGTGCCTTACCCAGTGACAAGGCTGGAAAGAGAAGAATAGACCTGGCCCAAGTGGGAGACAGAAAGAAGGACAGAAGGGAATATTAAGGGAAAATCATAAAGTGGATGCTTAGGGGAACAGTCCTCAGTTGGCCCTATTTGTTACAGGACTCAGCACACCTTTATTAGCATAACAAAATATAAATAAGAGAAAAGGTAGCTAAATACCAAATATAAATTATACTGTATTATTGCTTACATAAAGAATCCCCTGATCGATAGTTTCTTTCTTTCTTTCTTTCTTTCTTTCTTTCTTTCTTTCTTTCTTTCTTTCTTTCTTTCTTTCTTTCTTTCTTTCTTTCTTTCTTCTTCCACTGCTTCTCATGCCTCTACTGGGGACTTTTTACTGTGGCTGATACTGACTGCCTTGGATTACTGCATCCCCAGAAACACAGCTGGGGCAGAAAGGTTCCACTGCATGGGGGAATTTTTTTTTCTTGCAAAGTAAAAATTGTCTCATTCCGCCCTGCAATACTGTAGGTGGGGGAGGAACTGGGCCTGTGTGCACTGGCCTGGCCCAGCATGGGTGCCAATGGCACCAGCGGCAGGAAAGGGAAGCCGAAGAAATTAGCAAAAAATATTAAATATCAGCATTCTCTTGCTGTGGGGCATTGGAGGCTGTAAAACATTTTGAGCAATAGATAGTGGATAACTGAGCCTCTGGTGAGGGCGGTATTTAAATATGAATAAAATTAATACAATTAATAAAATTAATAAAATTAATAAATAAAATGCCAGGATAGTAACCAGTGATGACCTATGGAATCCTGAGAGCTCTAATTCTTAAGTTCTGTCATCAAAGAGGTTTGGTATTCTTCTCAGTGTGCCCCGAGTGGTCATTATAGTCCTGCATCTGGAGATGGTGAACACCATGCCCCTTCCTTCTTAGCCCCCATGGTCAAGCCCAGTATCCACTGGGCCCAGTGGGATTATAGAGTCACCTTATAAAAAGCTGCACATGCATCAGCTGATCAATGGCAGCACCTTCTTCTCCCCATCCACTTCTATCCACTGTTCCTTCTGGATGTGTCTATTGGCCTATAGCTTCTGCCGTCTTTGCAGAATTCATAATTCAATTGCAAGAGCTCTACATTCAGGAGAGTAATATTACCTTTTATCCAGGCATCACAAGGCTGCTTGTATTCCCTTTTCTTGCTGAGGG